>NC_073351.2:28342500-29620000 GCF_027580225.2 Misgurnus anguillicaudatus | reverse complement strand
CTCTCTCTCACTCGCTTGCTCACTCACACACACCCTCAGTTTCTCTTTCTGTCTCAGTCTGTATCTTATTTTCTCTCCTTTCTTTCTTTCCTCTTCCCCTCAGATGTATTGATCTGGTGACTTTTTACAAAAGCAGTGCACCTTACCACTGTGTAAATAGCATGATTCGCACAGTATTGAGAAAACTCCCTCTCACATACTGCTACACACATGCGCTGTATTGATTTGCTCTTGTGTGTGTCACCATATAACAGTGATGCGTATTGGCCTTCTGATTTGCTCTGTGGTTTGAGTATCTGAAACAGTCAGACTTTAGCACTCAGAGTGTAGCAGATACTGAAACACAGCACCAATCAATACTTCCACATGTGTTACTTTTACAGGTTATGCTGCTCTGTGAGATCGTACAAACTTCTGTAAGCACTCAATACTCAGATGAGCAATATGTGCCCTACTGAAAAATCCAGCTAAGACCAGCATAAGCTGGTGAGCTGGTTTTAGCTGGTCTCCAGCTTGGTTTTAGCTGGTTTTGCTGGTGTAGCAAGCTGGTCTAGGTGTGTTTTGGTCACATTTTAAGCTGGTCTAGCTGGACTTAGCTGGTCATGCTGGAATACCAGCTGCCCCACCAGCATGACCAGCTTTGTTAGGCTGGGAGGACCAGCGTAAACCACCTTAAACCAGCTAGAGCCAGCTACCAGCTTATGCTGGTTTTGGCTGGATTTTTCAGTAGGGTGCTATGATGGATAAACCTGAAAGTTATTTGTATTGATTCATTTCATTCCTAAAATTAATACTTTTAATGACAAAACTAAACTGAACTCAAATTGCCTGAATTACTTGTTATGTAATGTGTTTTATTTCACAAATCAGTGTAGTGCACAGTAAACAGTACCTACGTTAGTGTTGCATTCCATAGCCTTTGTATTGAAGCATTCATGCTAACAGCTAAGCAACAGCTCAGACAATATTATAAAATATTAGTCCTGCCATACAATGATGCAATGCTTTGAGAACTCAAAAATGCTTTCTTTTGTCCTGGTATTTTTCTTTCTGTTTTGACGTGTCTAATTTATCATTGACACTCGATTTGACAAGACTGTGTTGTGATGAGTTGTATGTTTTTTACAAGGTGGCTATTTCGTAAGACCACATTCGTACAGTACATTTTTGTATGATTTGCTTTCAGCCCAGTGACGTTGGGATTAGGGGCGGGGTTTCGTATTTTTTTCCAATAATAATAATAATACACTTTTGTATGATTAACTTCATATGAATTAGCCAACTCATACAATACATATGATCCAGTGAGACCAACCTGGTCAAAACTATGAAATGTTACAGCATATACAGTACTTAGAGAGTGAGGTTTTGCTTTTCTCAGTCTCTTACCTCCATCCCAGTATTTGTCTGTCCTATTGACAGAAATGTAGAATGTGCGTCACATAGTCTCTTGTGGCCAGCATATGCCATTATCTTGAAAACTGGTCAAGAAACTACAGTAGCTATGTTTCTTGGTCTTAAAATTAGAGCTAAACACACAAACCCAAAACCCCAGTATATAGTACAGTATAGTGTTTAATTGTTTAATGAATGTGCATTGAATTCCCACTGATACTTTTATAATAACTCTCACATTCATGAATTCTACTATTCAGCTCGTGCCATTTAACGCCCACTGAGTGAGGATCTCAATTCATTATAACACCAAAAGTGTGTTGTGTAAGTGTGAAACATGTTGTTAGCTTTGTAGCTAAATAGCTTTATTCTATTGTACTCATTTGATTTTTGATTAAATAAATATTTTTTAAACTGTATATGAAAACAAACCCATTTATTAAACAGACTAATTAAAGCATTTTTCTGTCAGAAACCAAGTTGGTGATGTCAATAGCGATGTGACATCAATATTTTATGACTGTACTATTTAATCTAGTTAGAGCACCTATTGTCCGATTCACGTTTTTACATTTTCTTTCGTGTGTAAGTGTGTATTAGTACATGTTAACAATATGCAAAAGGTACAAACCCCAAAGTAAACAATGACCCGAGTTTACTTCCTAGGATTGGTTATGTAGTAAAGACCAGCTTTATCATAATTCCTCCCACTTCGGACTTACAGCCTGTAAGTTAACTCCTGTCAGCATTGCATTGTGAGCGAATCTTTCAAACACTTCCAGTATTCAAGCCAATCACAACATACAGCTGGCCAATCAGGGACATGGCGCTTTTCAAATCGATACGTTTTGTACAAAATCCGTGCTTTTAGAAAGGGAGTGAAATCTGGAGCTACAAAAATATACGATATGTGGAAAATAATGTGTTTTTAACCATCAACCACACAAACACATTGTATTATACCAAATGCACAAAATAACGCTTTTTTTTCAGCAATGAAATAAGTCACTTTTAATAGTAAGGATGGGTATTTTATTGATTTTGTCTCATTGATTTCATCCCTACTTAACATTATTGGTAGCACTGTGCCATTTTAATGATTTTTATTGCTAAAATTTACATTTATGTGGTAGACACTTTTTCCAAAGTGATTAACAGTGCATTCAGGCTATAATTTTTCTTCAATATGTGTTTGTCTTGGGGATTAAATCCATAATGCTTTACTAATTAAGCTGCAAGAATAGGAAAGGCATATTCTGCCAATTTAAAATAAATTAATTAAATAACACACATGAAAATAAAACAATATTATCAGTTTCATCACTGCAAAAAATCTTTGTATGTTTGTCTTGTTTTCAGTAAAAATATCTAAAACTTTTTAAATTAAGATGCTTTTTTGATGAGCAAAACAACCCAAGAAAATAATTTAGACCAAAAATATCAAATTTAAGTGATTTTGTGCATAAAACAAGCAAAAAAATCTACCAATGGGGTAATCAAATTTTTCTTGAATTTTCCTTGAATTTAGTGTTTAAGAAAATATTTTCTTTCTTACCCCATTGGCAGATTTTTTTACTGAAAACACTGAGTGAGGATCTCTAGGTGCTCTTTCAATTAAGATGCTTTTTCTTGATGAGCAAAACAACCCACGAAAATAATTTAGACCAAAAATATTTAAAGCTCCAGTGTGTACTTTTTTTAGTTAATTGTTAGCAATAACCCATGTTTTCTTTCAAAAGTATGTGCTCATTCATGTGTAATTACTTCCACCCCACTAATCAAAGTATTCTCGTAAGTGTAGAATCTGCTATATAAAATACATACTGTCGTATCGCTCTCTGTCTGAATCCATGTTGTGCCTCCATCTTTGAAATACATTCGCCGACGAGGGACATTCCTGAAATTCAAGCTCCGCCTTTCGCGCTTTCAGAGTACACTCAAGCTGGCCGCGAGCTGAAGCCTACGGAGGTTGCATGTGTAGGCGGTATACGTCATCAAGACAGTCTTATTTCAGAATATTAACAATTATAAAGCTGACATTTATTCTTAGTTAATTGTAAATTGATGTAATATGCTTATGCCTTGCGAATGTAATGCTCAGTTAATTTAAATAAACCAGGCTTGATGACGTGTGCAGCCCGGATATGCGACCTGCGTTAGACTGAATCCTTCGGCCGCACGCCGTGATAAACCTGCGATCTAATGCTTTGATTTGAAAGCCTGTTGAAGAACTATTCTCGAGGACATTAAAACAAGTCGCCAAGGAAGCGAAACAGGGATTTTAAACGACAACGCGACAGGAAAAACATCAAGACCAAAGTCAATATTGGAGTTAGTTTTCCAAGATGGGGGTCATTGGACAATGAAGTTGCTAAGTTACTTTCTATCTTCACCACAGGTAATTCAGCATATTCGTTTACATCTATACAGTTTATGTTGTAATCTTGAAGTTTTATAGTTCCTTGGCTAACTATAGCATGGGTATGCATAACACTTGTTAGTGTAAACATGCATGTGGTTTAATGTGTTGGAACAGCCACACACCGTCTCTCCGCCCATTTATGTAATCTGAGGTACTGAGATAAATGTTTTTCATATTTTCTGACCTCTAGCACAAACACACGGTGACAGCGCTATTTTTAGCCTTTCATTGATAAAACGCAGCTGATCTGCGTGTCGTTTGTTTCATTTTACAAGCGTGTGAAAGTTGTGCAATCTTATTTCACCAATAGACCCCATCAAGGTTTGTAAACATTGAATGACTATCGGGTGCGCGCGCAGCATGAGGTCAAACTGTTCATACAATCGAAGCTTTAAAATTTAATCTAACAGGGCTGAAAAATGATGACTTACCTCAAATGAAGTGAGCACTACAAACACAAGCCTCTTTGATATTTGTATTGTTCCAGTCTACACGCTAATTGCTTGCAGCTGCAGATGTTGTATTTTTTTTGTTTTTGAGATTCTGCATGAATCGCGAAAACTTAACGGAAGACCTGGTGCGATTTTCACAGCCCACGACGTAAGTAGGCATTTTTTACGATACCGAATAACACGCAACTCAATCTGCTGTAATGACTTTTCTGACCCTGACATGCGCAGTGGGAACCGCCTGTGTCGTGAACGGTGAAGGGGTCTATATCAGAGAAAGCTCTTACATATACACGGACATGTAAGGTTTACTTAAACATAAGCATTGGACTCTGACATATTAGTTCGCGTCCATTTAAACCCGTCATTACTCCAGCTCATGATTAAATGACAGGAGAGGGACTCGTCCACAGACCATCTCCTCAGTAATCTGAAGAGAAGCGGTCGAAAATGGACAAAAAGAGACGGATTTAAACACCAAGTGTAAACGTAATGTGTCTCTCTCGTCCACTTGTGATCTGATCGACGAAAACACATCTTAATACCAAGTTTAACAGCCCCTGTGATATTTTTCCTCGCGTCGATGAAAAAAGAAGTGTCTAAGCTACGTTTATGGTTGCTTTTTGTATGTGATTTTAAGCGGACATATCATGACAATCAGACTTTTTCCATGTTAAACATAAATCTGTGTGCTTTGATGGATCACAGGCAAATGACATTGCAAATTGTTCATTTTTTTTCATTGCTTTTGCTTTGTAGCTACTGGAAGCCATGTTAACCTTGGCATGACACGGCCGGGCCACCGTACGAGTTAAAACGCGTTCCGAATGGGGGGGGGGGCTAGAAAGTAACATTCAGTTGGTTGTCATATAGACTTTCACCGCTTGATGGGAGTAGATCCTACACAGTGGAGCTTTAAGTGATTTTGTGCATAAAACAATGGGGTCAATGGGGTAAGCAAATTTTTCTTGAATTTTCCTTGAATTTAGTGTTGAAGAAAAATGTTCAAGATTTTTTTCTTACCCTATTGGCAGATTTTTTTTTTTTTTTTTTTTTTTGCTTGTTTTATGCACAAAATCACTTAAATTTGATATTTTTGGTCTAAAAATTAGACTTATTTTCTTGGGTCGTTTTGCTCATCAAGAAAAGGCATCTTAATTTAATTTAATTTTTAGATATTTTAACTGAAAACAAGACAAAAATACTACAATTTTTTTATTGAAAATAATTTTTTGCAGTGATTATAGAAAACTATATTGCAAAATATGTGCCAAAGGTTCTCTTACTTCTCAGTTTTCATTCACAAAGTCGATCTCTCAAAAAAGTCTGACCATGTGTTGCGAACTTAGCGACTTTGTTTTACAAAAAAAAAAAAAATCCTAGCATCAAATCTTGTGACTGTAGATTAACCATAAAACTTTACATTTGTACACATTGCTTATATAAAATTATATGCAAAATTATGAAAATGTTATAATTTAATTGATTTATTTAAAATTGGCAGGAAATACCTTCAATACAAAATAATTAAAAATTATAAAATTTTCCTTTAATTAGTTAATTGAATTGTTGGTTATGCACTAAGAATTGGTTGAGTTTTCATACCATAGAGGTTGATATAAATAGATTTACAACAATCTACAGCAGTAAATCATGAGCACGCTTGAACACCCAATTCATCACTTTCTAGTGATTCTTACTTAACATGTAGCCACCTCTCGATTGAAGGGCAATGTACAAACCTTCATGTGAATTTGTCATCCGGCGACGGGTGTGTGAATTGTGCAAGTTGATATGTGGACGCTGAGCAGACGTGCCAGCAATCGTATTGAACCATGAACGCTCCATTCATAACTCCTTATGCTCAAATTTATCACAACCTTGAGAGGACCTTGAGAATTTCATTTTTTCATATATATTTCATGCAGCCTTGTCAAGGTGCATTATGTTGCCATGTTCTCGTGAAGAATAGAGGGAATTCATGACGTGATTTGCTGGATGTTTATCCTCCACTGGTCTGCATGTTGTCAGAATCTTATGGCACTTAGCTGCTGTGTTGTGTTTTTGTCCTAAAAGCTTCATAAGCAGTGGAAGGATTGTGTGTTGTGATGTAAAGCAAGCAGAATAATTTTATATATTCGGGCAACAGATACAATTGTTGGACCTGGAATAGAACCATGAATACACACATGTCTGGTTAGAGTAATACTCTGTCGAAGCTAGTTGCCAATAATACCCAGTAATCCTGTAATTTCTACAGACATTTTTTATAGTGTTTCTAATTTTACAAATGTAAAAAATTGCCAAACAACCTTAAAACAGAACCACAGATTGTAATAATCTTCTGGTGGTAAGAGGGTGTTAATACCTGTAACGTAACTGTACGTCGTATTAGCTACTTGCACAAACAACCTATAAGATTGTTATTTTGGGATGACATTTTTACATAACATTTCTCATGTTTTTGTTTTTTTGGGGGGGTCAGGTGCTAACCAAATCAGCAGATACAACCAAATCACACCATTCAGTTTGTTCATAATATAATGGCACATGCTTCTAATTTGTCTGTCTGTCAGTAAATATTGCCACATCTATCCATTACAGCTTTGGCTGTCCTGAAACAGAAATCGATTGTAGGAAATTGTAGCTGTCAGATTGTTTTTAAAAAATGTAGGAAGGGAACTCTGTATTATAGATATATGATTAAACTCTTTAAGGGTCTCGATGTTCCTGGGGCATTGAGATAAGGCACTATTTTCTTTATCTGATGGATCTGTCTAATGTTTTTTTGTCTGTAACATGTTTTTTTGTGTGTTTACTTTTGTAAACCAAAATAAAATTAAATTATAGAATAATTATTAGCAGGTTCTTAGTGATTTGTTACTATTTAGTGCAAAAATGATTTGTAGGGACAGCCTGGCATTATTTGTCTTGCTTAAGGCCATAATAATGATGAGGCATCTTTGTACCTCTGCATGTAATGAATTACCCCTTCCTATAGGATCAAACCTGTTACCTGTGTGCTATTAGTTTACATTCATTTAGTTATTCAGCTTATTGTATTTGCACATTAGGATTAATAAAACGCAATTCTCTACACTGTCAGAAAAAAATACAATTTCTGGTTTTGGTGGTACCCTCAAAGGTTAATTTATATACCTTTAAAAATGTTGTACCTTTAGGGGTACAATGTTATACACCAAGGACCTATTGTGGACCAATTTTGTACCAGTTAAATGTTAGGGGTACAAAACATTTAACTGTACCTTTAAAGTTACACAATAGGTACAGTATAAGTGGCGTGTTTACCCACCACGCAAACCACGCAATTGCATGGGGCCCCACGGGCTTGGGGGGCCCCCTACTGGCCACAAGGTGTGCGAAAGTATGTTACGTTTATTCAGACCCAAATCTAAGGTACGGATGAAGCATGCACGAGCACGATATGTGCGAGTCTGTACGCAGAATAATATATGCGCGCATCCTTGTGAGGGCACATATAGGCTACTTCATGAGCGAAACTCTACGGGAAAACGCACCTCTGCTCAGCGCTCACAAATGCAGCCACACAAGTGCTGGAATGAGCGCTCCATCGACTCTCTCTGCTCTCGTAACTGCACAACATTCACTCTATGGTCAAGTTTACTTTAAAGACTTTGGGCTTCACACCTGTGATTGGTGACACGCATTTTTTGTTCCACGCTCGTACAGGTATAAACATGACAAAGACACCACGCAGGGGTTTTAATCATGTCGAAAATAGATTAATCATATTCTGTATCTCATTATTGTCATCAAATCTCATCTTTAATGTTTGTCTAGTCTATATGCTTGTTGTATCTCACAGTAAGTTTGGTTTTACAATATGAACATGAGAGTTATGTGATTCCCATCCATAAATTCAAGCAATAACCAACTTACAATGTTGTTTGCTGGTGTTTGTTAGTTCAGCTTGTTAGATCAGTCTGAATCATAATCTAAAGCTTCGTCTATTTCCTCATTTAGTTTTTTTAGTAAGATGTCAGACATTGAAGTTGCAGTATTAATTACATTGTTTGAAATACTTTTGTCATACCAAACTGTAACAATTTAGTGTTATTTTAAGCAGTGTAAAACAAAATAAATACGCTTTATATATATCTCACTTAATTCTATATACTGAATATTATTGTTGTGCAATTCAAATGAAAAACCTTGGGCAATGCTGGGGCATGGGGGGCCCGGTTCTTGGACTTTGCTTAGGGCCCCCAAAATGGTAAACACGCCACTGAGTATAATGTACCCAAAAAGGTATATATTTTTTAAAAGTTTTGTATACCTGTAAAGGTACAAAACAGAACCTTAGCGTATACCACCCCACCGACAAAAAAAGGTACACTGTTTTGCGTTTTCCTATTTAATACACTGTGTTACTTTAACACAATTTTGTGTAATTTTGTGTTGATTTTCTGTTCAAATAAATTAAAGGGACAACACAAGGTCTGTTAAAACAACATGTGTTGTTCCAATAATAACATAGAGATGTATTTAGTTAGGGATAACAAATTAAGGGACAGATTTACTAAATGAGGCAAATTAGTGTTAGAACACCATTCCCAAAAAAGCGCTGATTGGAGTGATAGTATCTGCAGTTTATTTACTAAAAAAGCGCAAATTACATAACACAGGCGCAACAGCTGATTTTCATAATGACCAACAAAATCTACTAAGAGCAGCGCAAATTAGTTCAGGGTCGCAAATAAGCAGAGCTGATCCTAAGTTCAGCACCATGGACATCGCAGCGGAAAATTCGGTATGTGAAATCACAGCTACAGTAACAAAACCATAGTATACTGAAAAGAAACTGGAGGACAAAAAATGAAGGTTTACAAGAAGTTTTATAACGTCTATTGTGTGACTTCTCTTAGTGACTTCTATTTTATTTACTTCAGCAAATAAAAAAATTAATAACATGGCTTGGCAAACAATATTTTTGAATAATATGTTTCTCTGGCATTCCAAATAAATGGTTTCATGCTAAAACAATCATCTGCATTGTATCATGCGCCCTCTGCTCTCTGTGATGCTTCTTTTTTTTAATCAAAAATTGCAGCCATTTCAAGCGCAAAGTCATTTAAGACATGATTTTTTTGGTGTTAAATGATGGTGCATATACCAGTCATAACTAGGGTTGCCATCTTTCTCACTCTGAAATACGGGACAAAATATGGCCTGCCGCAGCAGTGCGGATATGGTTTTGTGTACACAGTGTATTGTCAAAATAATAGCTAATCTTAAATCAAAATGCTTAAAAATGGATTATATCTACCGCATTCATCGGATCTTGCTCATCCAACTAAATCCATGTTAGTAACGAACGTGCTTGCAGCAGAATAATATAATTTAACCAGAAACAACTTCTCATTTCTTTCTGATTATCTGATAGGATGCATTAATATGTGTGTATGACTTCATGAGGCGCTGCAAGAAACGAGAAGTGCATGACATCAGTTTAACGCGAGAGCGATTTGAAATCAGCATCTTCCGCAAGATTTCTTGCGGCACTCTGATTTCATCTGCTTGTAAGTTTTTGCGGCGCTGCGTAAAGTTGAGTACACTTAAAAAACTTGAAAGCAGCTGAACTCGACAGAACTGTCCTGCGTATGCCTGCGCCTCGTCCGTTAATTGTGTATAGCAGGACAATTTCTCTCTTACCTCTCAGCATGAGAAATACACGAGGCTGAAGCCCACGACAAAATCGTCTGGCAACGCCCCTGCGCTTGCTTAACGTTACTGACCGCCATGTTTGTTGTTTTAATGTCCTTCCACGCATGCATGAATTCAATGACGCAGCAAGTTTAAGTTATTCATTATTAAATCGATCCTCTGAGTTGCGGATCGATCTTTAGAAATTAATATGAAAATCGATTCAGAATCGGTGAATCGATTTTTTCAACACAGCCCTACCCTAAACGTGTTGTCCTTATTAAGACACAATGTGTTGTTTTAACACAACTGTTTTAAGAGTATACAGTTTTTAATATAGCTCTTTTTGTCTTCCACTTTAATATTTTTGCACTTTCTACTCCTGTTAAATATCTTGTTTCTACTGTCCACATAGCATACATATCCATTCATTGGAACAGTAGTAAGTGCAAAGCACTATGAGATATTTTTACCTCTTTTACTGTCAAACCATGAAATCGAATCACCATAACCTGTAGAGCCCAAGTATAAAAAGAAGTTCACTTCCATAATGTACTTAAAGTGCTTTATTTTCTCGCACTAATTTTGTACTTAATACAGTATACAAAAAATTATTTGTTGGTACTAGATAATTGTAATGCTGTATTTAAGCGAGAGATTTCAATGTTAAGTCAATGTAAAGACGCTTGATGTGCATCTGGAGGTCTCGCGGCGCTAATGAGGCGTTTAGCATGGCGGGGGAGACACGGTTCCGCCTCATTTGCATGTCTAGTTCGCGCAAATGTCGTGAATTGAGCATTGCAGCGGCAAACGCGTGAGTTGAAAATGTGAATTTAAATGGCTTGCTCTAGTAGTGACGTGATTACAGGAAGCTTGCGGAGTCGCAGAAGCCCCTCCCATAACACAAATATCTGCGTGAATGTCTCGATGACTAGAATTTCACGTGCGGCTTTCACACTCGAATGGGAGTAAACTCAAAATGTTCAAGCGGCAAACTAGACGCGGTACACGCGAATTTGCCGCCTCAAACATGGCTGGTGTGAACCCACGGTAAGTGTGCTATTTTGAAACACCATGTATATGAACTGAAATGTGCTAAAAAATATTTCTTTAAGTACCACTTGTTGTAAACCTGAACCTATCTTTTTATAAAAGATGTTTTTTACAAGTGGTGAATAAATACATTTTCTAGATGGTATGTCAAAAGTACATTTTAGTTCATATTCATGGTGTCTCAAAATAGCACAGATAAGGACACTTAGATATTTTCAAGATTATCTTAAGAAGTACCAAAGAAGAATTTTTAAGTACAAAATTAGTGAAATTAGAGCACTTCAAGAACATTATGGAAGTGTACTTCTTTTTCACCTGGGAGACCTCCCAACTGTAATAATGACACACCAGAATGCCACTTACTGGTGGCTAAGATGACCGTCAGAGCCATTGAAAGAAAAGCCCAATGCAGCACAGACACTTCATTAACTGATAAGAATCTGGTGAGCTCTCCTCTCTAAGGTCCGTCTCTCTCATCTCTATCTATCAGGCTACAGAAAGCCAACGCATCAGTCAGCAGGAGGGAGAGAGAAAAATGCGATCCTCAAATCTGTCAGGATAATTGTGCGACTGATAAGTCTCCCATGGAGAATCCATCAAAAATAAGCCTCCCTACACACACTGTGCTAGTGTTGACGCAGGAAGTCAATAATGTTAAGTCAATTAGCGTCATAAAAAGATGATAAAAAGGGGGAAAGTGGTAGGACCAAAGACTAATGGCTTTTGCACATGCTATGCCCATTAAAGTTATTTTCAGATTTCCTACATCTTTTGTCCAGTAATCTTTCCAGCTGTTTATGATCATTTTATGATCGTGTTCACAAAGAGCAGTTCCGAGCTGATGAAATGTTCAAGAGTGGAGCACAATGAAACATTTTCAAAGATTTTATTACCGTTCAGGCTTGGATATATTAATGTAAAATTCTCTGCACCCTCATAAAAATCTAGAAAGTTTATACCTTTAGATTGTAATTGTGGTCGTGAAAAGCACACCTGCTGTACCCTTTATTACTTTTTAGTTTAGAAAACTGTACCCTTTAGGGGTAAATGGGGTACATTTCTCTCTAATGCTGAAAAGTACAGCAGGTGAAGCTTTTTAAGACCACTTTTATAAAACCCTGTGTATAAATATTAACCCTTAATATTAATACCTCTATTCAGTATATAGGTTTGAATGATTAATTGCTTTTTCACATTGATTTTGCTCACAATAAAACAATCATTGTGATTTTTACACATGCACCAAAGAGTGCAAATATTTCATATTTGTCATATTTGTTCATACTGATACCACAGAGTGCATATAAGTACCTCAGAGGTACATATTTGTACCTAATATATACATATCTGTACCTAAATTGTACATATTAAGAACTATAGGCTAACCCATATAAAGATTTTTGACCATTTTTTACTTTCCTTTCTTGTCACATGGTGAATCAAGTATACAGATATTTCAAAGCATATCAGATTTAAATATGAGTTTCAAAAATGCTGTTAAAGTTTAGGTGGATTTAAGTAGTATGAGTATGAGTTCATACATATGTATATGTACAGTACTGTGCAAAAGTATTAGGCCAGCATGCCAGAATTAGATTTGTTGTTTTGCAATATTATAGTGATCATATATAACTATTTCTCAGTCTCTTTAATAGAATATAATCAGAAAATACATGAAATGTGTATATAGTATTAAAAACTATATAAAAATGTAAACTGATGTGTCAAGTTTAAGAGTAAACTCCCCTTCCACTTGAATAATAGCAGGAAACTGCAGCTGCAGAATCTCTTAAACATAAATTAAATTAAATTATAAAATGTGTCTTCTTACTTCATTCTGCTCAAAAACGCATGATATAGTCACGTAATTTATTTATTCTTTTTTCGTGATATCACGTATTTTCACATTTTTTTGGTGAACGTATAACGAATTCCTGTTTTCGTGTGATAATCACGTATTGGTTACTCAACTCCTTTTTTTTCTATTTTTAAACCATTGTCGCTTCGGTTTAGGGTTAGATTTGGTGCTTGCATTAGAATGTCACTTTATACATTGGTTTATACTATTTTTTCTGATTTTATTTTTTTTTTATGTCACCTGGCGTTAGGGTTAGAGTTGGGTTTGGGTAGAGATGTCATTTTTTGTAAATTTAACCCTAAACCGAAGCGACAATGGTAAGAAAATAGGACAAAACAGTTGAGTAACCAATACGTGGTAATCACATCAAGAATTCGTTATACAATCACATAAAAAACGCGGAAATTCGTGATATCATGAAAAAATCAAAAAATTATGTGACTATATAACGAAATTTTGTGAGACTGGGCTGCTAAAAAGACATCTAGTCCTGAAAATTAAATGTTTATGTTTTTGTGTACATATTTCCTGTATTTTCTGTTTTTATTTTAACTCTTTCCCTGCAAGTGTTTTTTAAAAAAGTTGCCAGCCAGCGCCAGGATTTTTCGTGATTTTCAAAAAAAGTTTAATGATATCCAGAAAATGTTCTTATTTACATATATAAACAAACAATATATCAAATGAAAGAATGAAATGAAATGCTTTAAAAAAAAGTTTTATCCTATCTTCATTTGTTCTCTTTTTATCATCTCTCAAATATGGGTAGGTTTCTTCAAAAACAGAATTTTGAGCAAAACTCTGAGATAATTCCATTTTTGTGAAGGACTTTTGATAGAGCTCAAATGCAGAGCGATTTTTAAAACATACACAGAGTTCTTTCTCTTTTACATGAGGCCCTACTTCCGGGTTGTATAAGTTGCCACCTGGTGGTTAATAGCAGTATTGAGGAAAGCTGGAAATTATCATCATTGCCAGGGAGGCGTTTTCTCTTGATTGACGAGATATCTCATCAATGGCGGCGAAAGAGTTAATAAAATAGATAAATATATATGGATGGACATTAAAACTTCTAAAACAGCAAGTCTGGTGGTGGTGGCCTAAGACTTTTACACAGTACTGTCAGGGACGGATTATGGCGATGATGTGCCCTGGGCACAGATGTCTCAAAGGCCCCCTTTACCAATTTTTTGGGCAACAGCGTTGCACCTGTATGCACAGGGCTCAAGTGTTGGTTCGCCTCTGCCTGTATGCCCCATCATACAGGATTAACAATGGCACTAATACGCGGGGAGAGAATGCACACAATATTCTGTACTTTCACACCACAAATTGGTTTATTTATATCTCACCAGTATCTGTCAACATACTGTACAACATACTCCAAAAAGACGAGCGGAGCTTTTCACTCAAAGTTGAATATTTTTTAACTCTCGATGCTCAGCCCTGAGCGCGAATAAAACCCCAAGCGCCGGTTTTCAGCGCGGAAAAAACCCGCTAGCTGCTTGCTTATTTGAAAAACGCAGAGTTTCCATTGGAATCAATTGAAAACATGCGCCGGCCGCGGGCGTAAAAGCTTTGGTGTGTCCAGCCCCTAGCTTAGAACAAAAAAGTTGGTCTTTCTCGATTTCCTCAGAGAAAACGCTTCCACCACATCATCAAAATCCAGTTCCCTCACAAGATCGCATTCAATGGCCATTAAAGACATCCTTGATACATTTTGCTTCTTAGTTCGTTTTTTACTCTTGCCATTAGAGAAAATGAACATTCTCCTTCACAATTGTTGACTGGCATGGCGAGGAAAAGCTGTTCTTTTGTGCTTTCTTTTCATTGATCCACTTGGTTGTGGTTTTAAACTCATTTTTGTTTTGGTTTTTGAGTAACCATCTTCTACGCGTGACTTTTATATTATGCAATGCTTTTCACTCGCCTCTAGATGTCCCTTTCAACAGCGCAGCAATACATTAAAATTATTTATTTGATTTATTTACTAGGTAATACTTTTCAACTGCAAAAATAATCACATTATTCCTCAATATTTAACAAAATTTTACTGAAAATAAAATTAAAATTAAAATATTTACTTGAAAAGAATAGACACAGTAAATTTGACAGGGCCCCCTGTTGGCCCAGTGCCCTGGGCAAGTGCCCAGTAGGCCCGTGCATTAATCCATGCCTGAGTACTGTATGTAGAAATACATGTAGTTTGGTTCAGAGAAGCTAATGGATGTCGGCAAAAATGTGATGACTGAAACATAACTCAACTTAAAAAACTGAATCTCGTTTTCCTATTTAAAATGACTAAAACTTCAGCTAAACTTGATTCTTACATTATTGTGAAAAACTGACATTTGTACCATATAACAAAGCCATGTCACATCAACCTATTCAGAATGAGTCCTAAAGGCATTAAAGATTAAATTTACAATCCTCATCATCCACAGATGCATCACCACAGTGTTGTGTATATAGCCTCTTTCCTTTGAATAATGTAAAACCCAAAGGTGTTTTTTGTGCATCACCAAAACGCTCTCATCTGAGGACACTACCGTAAATTGCAGTGTATAAAGGTTAAAGCTAGGGTTACTGGGGCCAAAGATTTGCAAATGCCTTTGCCCATGATTATAGCTTGCACCCCCTCTCTGCTCCATTCTAAAAATGTGCAGCATAATAGCACATTAGTGCCCACTGGAGCCTAAAAATCCTTCTGGTTTGCATGACACCATGTGGAAACCATGGTGTCAGACACCATCTTTTGTTGTAATATTGCACACACACTGAGTTTAAGGAATACTTTGGCAGATGTAATCTCTTGACGGCTTTAATCCGGAAAATCTTGCCAGAAACACGCAGCTGATGGTCATTCAGAGGGAAAGACTACCTAGAGGACACTTGGAAATCAAAAGGATTTGTTGTAATGTAATTTGCTCTGTTTCAATTTGACAAAATTGAAACACCTGAATAGCAGGCCAAATGTTTAAGACAAGCCTAAACTCTTTCTCTCTCTCTCTCTCTCTCTCTCTCTCTCTCTCTCTCTCTCTCTCTCTCTCTCTCTCTCTCTCTCTCTCTCTCAGCCTCTAATTTGGTAGATGTCACAGGTTAAGCAGATCAATAAAGGATTGTAATAAATGCTGCACTTAACCCTCTCATCATATGCTTTAACTGAAGCACACAGTTACCCGAGCTCTGAATGAGGCAACCCGTAAGTTCATTAGAAATAAGCAGAGATCATTATTTTGAATAACATTCCATTATTCTGCATTGCATCAGAAAATTAACCCGATGGCTGCGTTTGCATGTGTGCACGCATTAACCAATCACAGATTTACTCGCTAATTTGCTATTGACACTTTAGCACACACAAGTTCTCTGTGCTGTTCGTATCCAGAAATTTGACATTAAAGTGTGAAGAAGATTCACTGCATCAATTCATGACGTAACTTTTCATAACCTCTGATATGCTTACATCACATTTGCATAAAATATCCTGCATTTGAAAAAAAGACAAGAGGTGGGAGTTCAGTTTAGAGAAATACAAACCAAATGTTTTCTTTTTATTGTTGTAACCTCTGTAGACTCCTCATAAAAATAGTGTTGCTTAAAATAAGGACAAATGAAAATCGCAGTTTGAACGATCTCCATAAAGGAAAGTCCATAATTCACACATTCATTTGAATCCCTTTCTCAGTAACGAAAATGTAAAACAATGTTAACGTGAGCCTGCAGCAAACCGTCCAGTCACTGCAACCGTCTCTCGGAAGTCTGGTGAACTAGCATCCAGTCGAGCCCTTGCGCTACAAATCTGAGGCAACTGTTGTAATGCGTTTACTGAAATAGCCCTAAAAGCCAGTCAAATCATAAAGGAGAAAATCTGAAAGAAATGGGAAAACAATCAATATCCAAATGATGATTCTGAATGAAAAGATCAGTGGATAAGTCAATCCAATTTGTCAAAACCAAAAGGAACGTCAGGTATAATAAGCAGAAGATTAAACTCATAAAGCGAGCAGGATGCCTGTTCTGAAAACGTACCGTATAGTTAAACGCTTGCTGCAAAACCATGGCCAATTTGGCTGGGAGCTGCACAAAAGCAGACTCTGTATATCCAGCAGCTTTTTTCGTTCTGGGTCTCCGTTCTGTTTTTGCAGTGTTTTGTCTCCTATCTCCTAGACCAGTCTCAGTTATTGCAAGTATAACATTTGGCACAATACAAATTCTTGGTGCTTTTAGAAGATAAGCCTTTAAGGAAGGGTCAATCGGTGGACATTTACTTAGAAAGTTCTCAGTATAAATGGGACTTCACTGCATCCTATACAGCATGGTCTAAAAATCACAGGTTGCCCCTTTTCAAACAAATCTTTCTTCATTAGCAATGTCAAATCAGCATCGTCACATTTTCCCATCTTAAATAGGAGTTACAAGTTAGAAAATAGTTGAAATTCATTTTCACTTTTATATAATCTGTTTCTTTTATCATCCCATAGTGGATTAATTTATATATTTATATTAATATATTTATGTATAAGCATGTACAAGAAAAACAGTCTGGTTTTTGCACTGGGTACAAAAGTAATTGCTGTCTTTTCTGTTGTGCATTCTATTGCATGTTTTTAGGATGAACAGAATAAAAGACAGAAGAAGAGAAGGCTGTAAGAGTGTTAGATCTGCGTTTCCTGTACCTTCTCTTTTGTGTGAGATTTGATCAGGTAGGGTTCAGGGATGGTGCTGATGGTCGTAGGGCGGGGGCGGTGCAGGGAATTACCAATGTGGTTTTCTGCCCAATGGGCAGAGTGTGCTGGTCTGTAGGAGCTGTAGCTGGGTTTGTAGGTGCTGTTGTGGTCTCTCAGGCTAGGTAAAATCATCCCACTTTCGCCCGGTATACTTGTCCCCGCGTGGGTGGTGGGAACGTTCTCATCCATCTGAATGACCTCTATAGTCCTGGCGGCTGCCACCGTGCTCCTTTGCTGGTGCCTTTTACGTAGCTTGTAGAAAGCGATTAGCATGACAGCAGCGAGCAGTGTGACCGCCACAAAGCAGCCAATAATAATTTTTGTAGTCTTCATGACCTCATCGAGACTGGCAGGTGGACGTACCGTTCCGCGTACGGTCGGCACGGAGACCTGCCGGGGAGTTTGAAGTAAAACGGTTGGCGTGGAGATAAAAACGGGTTGAAAGACAGAGGGGGAGGCGGTTACTGTTTTTGGCTTGATCACTTCCTGTGAGGTGGGCTCCACCTCCTCCACCGTCACTGTGGTGAAGTAACTCAAGTTAGAAGTGTTGAGCTCGGCCGCGGTCACGTTCAGGTAGGCCGAAGCGTTGGAGTTGCCTGCCATGTTTGTCACCATACATGTGTAAACACCTGTATCTGCTGGCAGCACATTGGAGAAGTTTAACGTCCCGTCGTTGAGCACTGATATCCGTGGGTGATTAGAGCCATGTGTTAGAACTGTTCCGTTAGGCAGGAGCCATCTGACAGATGACATGGGGGCTGTACGACATTTTAGCTCGACCACGCGTTCAGCAGAGATGTTTAGATCCCTTGGGGCATCCAGAATGTAAGGTGCTGAACACTGGAAAGTGCTCTGGTCCACTTCCACTAAATAGCGTCCACGTAGGTGAGCAGGGGTGTGGCAGCGGCCACAACAGGTGGAGTTGGTGGGGATGTACTCCCTCAGCCACCAGGCTAGCCATACAACGTCACAGTCACACCGCCAGGGGTTGTGGTGCAAATGAAGCTCCACCAGATAACTCAAGGGCGCGAAAAGGTCATGGGGCAAAGAGCTAAGGTTATTATGAGCCAGGTTGAGCTCAACCAGGGCTGTGACATCATCAAATGCATTTCTCTCTATCGTGGTGATCCTAGAGTTCATAATCCAAAGTTTTTTCAGTGATTTTAAACCCCTGAATGATCCAGGCTTTATGTCTGGGAAGTAATTCTCTGACATCTCTAGCTCCTCCAATCCCACCAACGGGGATAGAATTGGCATCTCCCTAAGGTTACACATTCCAAGATTTAGATATTTCAAGTTGTATAATCCCTCAAAAGCACCTTCGGAAATATATTCCAGCTTTTTTAGCTCTCCCAAATCCAGCCGCATGAGAGAGGGAACCCGATTGAATGCGTATGATGGTATGCTCTCAATGGGGTTGTTCCTGAGCCATAATTCCCGCAGTTTCGATAAGTACTCAAAAGCGCCACTCGGAATCACTGTCAACCGGTTGTCAAACAGCTCCAGCGTGTTGAGACTGTTGAGGCCACTAAAGGCCCCCACCTCAATCTGTCGAATAGAGTTCCTGCCCAGCTGCAGCACCTCCAGGTGGCGGAGATGCTGAAACGTGCCAGCTTCAATTGTCTCGATGCTGTTTTCCATCAGGTTTAAGTGGCGAGTGGTGGCAGGGATGCCCGGGGGCACTCGAACCAGGCCGCGTCTGGTGCACACCACTTTGACGAACTGGTTACCACAGGAGCAGACAGCAGGGCAGGTCAGTGGTCCGGAGGGGGCGGCACGCACACTCCACGATCGTACCATGAGGTAGACTGCACAGAGCAGGGCTGCGTTCCAGGCACGGTGCACAGTTACCTGCCACAAGAGACTCATGATGTGGCGCGTTCATAATTCAACATCGCGTGGGGATTCGGCTGGGGAACGGAGAACAGTTGCCCTACCCTGGTTTGAGCAAGACACTGCATCTGTTTGCCATCGACAGTGCAGGATGGTGCTGCGTTTAACACAGAGAAATAGAGAGGGAAATGGGGGAGAAAAGATGAGTGGAGAAATGGAAAAAGCTGACATACAGAATAAGTATGTTGAAATAGCAGACACTTACCTCATTAGCTCTGTGTGATCCTTTATAATAAAGAAAATCTCTGGCACCATCCAATAATGTTTCCAGCTAAGATAGCTGCAACATTTTCAGCTGGAAAAGTAAAGTAGATCACAAACTGATTTGACAAAATGGCTCCTGTTAATTCCAGAGAGAAGCAGCATTCAATTAAACTGGTTCAAGGGGTTAGGCCCAGTCAGCTAAGCAGGTGCATGGATCCAAAAAGCTTCAAAAAGATCTCCTCTCAGTTTCCCCATTGATTGCCCTTGGAAGGCGACGCCAAATACCACTGAACAGTCTTCACGAGACTCCATGTCCAAAGTACATGCACAATTAAACCCAAGGCAACGCAAAACAAGGAAGATAAAGTGGGCTATATCCCAGTCTTCAAAGATTTTGCTAAATACTAACCTTTTTTTTTTCTTTTTCAGTTTGCCATTGTCCACCTCTCAAAACACTTGTTCAGCTAATGAAAAAAGGCTATCAGACATACACTGCGGTCTTTTCTTCTTGCTTTTTTAACTCGCTCCGCTCTCCTGTCTGTCGCCGTAGCAGCTGCGGACTGCCGCGTGCACAGTTAGCAATAATCCATCAATTTCTCCGGAGGGGGGCTCGGGGGTGGTGTTGCGGGGGGAGGGGGGTGTAGGACGGGGGAGATCGGCAACAACAGCGGCACACCGGTGGTGATGCGCTCTCTCTCTATCTGTCGTAAGCCCGCTCCTCGCTCTCTCTCTCTCTCTTTCTCCCTCTCTCTCCTGCTTCCTCACTCTCTCTTCTCAGTGTCAGAAAAAGAGGATTGATGCCGCCGTGTGACGCGTGCCTAATTTCGGAGGGGTACCATGCGGAGGATTCCGTAGTTTGCCCTCCCTCCCCCTGTTGCAGATTCTGCGGTATTCCTTTATTTTTCCTTGTCTTGAGGTAGTAAGTTGTGGCAGTTCGCCTGTTCTGGCTGCGAGGCTGCGGGTTGGCAGCGGTTCTGCAGTGGGAGGCGGGCAGCGGTAGAGCATGCAAAGGAGAGAGAGAGACACGCACACGCACCCGAGAAGACCGCGACAGTGGCAGGAGCAGCGGTCCTCATCTCCAGCGCTCACCCCCCTCTCTCTATTTCTCTCTGTGTGACGGGGTTGCAGGCGGCTGAGTCTTTCTCCTCCTTTCGTCCTTCAGTAGAAACGTGAATGTACTGCTGACGCATCCCGCTCAGAGCAGTGCATTGGTTTGATGCAGTGTTCTTGTGTATTAACACATTCTCCCCCTCCTCACTGAGTGCTCTCTCTCTCTCTCTCTCTCTCTCTCTCTCTTGCTCTCTCAAACACACTCCAAAGTCTCTCTGATTCACTTTTCCCTTCTCATACTTTTAGTTCTGTACATCGTCTAATTCTATACCTTTGTCATTGCTAGACTTTATAATGAAGGGGTAACCCCCCAAGCTGTTAGAACTTGAATCTTGCCCTTACCAGTCATTAAATTGTAGTGCAATTTACTACATTATAGGGCGGTTTCCCGGACAGAGATTAGCTTAAGTCAGGACTAGACTCTAGTTTAATTAGGAAATAGAACTAGTTTTAACAAACATGCCTTACTAAAAACATGACTTGTGTGCATTTTGAGGCAAAACAAAGGGCACTGATGTATTTTAAGATATGTCAGAGCAAGTAGTTTTCAGTTTGGACAGCTTTTACATTTATTTTAGTCTAGGACTAGTCTAATCCCTGTCCGGGAAACCGCCCCTATATAAATTGTTACAATCTTAAAAATGTAAGTTCTAAAACGATAATTTTCAGTGATGTCACAGAATTTTTGGTTCTCCAAAGAACCCTTTTAAGACAAAGATTCTTAAGAGACATTTTTTTAGTTTTTAATACTATGTGGTTTTTCCACAACAAAAAAATCTCACAGCCCAACAAGGACCTTCATTTTTAAGAACCTTGTCAGTTGCCGGATTGGTGTTTGGTGATATACGACGACATTTGTAGTTGCAATTTTTAATCTATTGCAAATGATTGGCCCAAAAAATTTGATTTTTGACTAGAAAGCAGGAAATATTCCTCTGAGCCTCATAATTTTCTGCTTGGGTATGAAGGCTGGGATTAAACTTTATCCAAAACCTTTCTTGCTCTCAAAATCTTCTTTACTCGTGCTTTACTTTTAAATTCTTAATATGTTCCACTTTTTCTGTCTCCGACTTTCCTTTTTCGATGACTGCCTTTTATTCTAGTGTTTCATTGTCAAGTTACATTTATATTTGGCAGACATTTCAAATAAATATTAACTGGAAATGTCATTATGCAAATGCATTTTGCATTAATAAAGCATCTTACTCCAAATAAATACAAACAAACAAGTGAAGTCATACATAAAATGATAAAAGACTCACTTTTTTTCAAGATTACTTGTGTGACATCATCATTATTGTGTGATAATGATGCCAATAAAAGCATGCTGTGCAAATAAAAGACTGGAGTTTAGAGTAAATGATCAGTCTTTCAATGCAATAAGCTAATTTATGGCTTTAGTATAAGCATGTTATACTGTAGATGTGTTAAAGGAATAGTCGATTTTCTTAAAAAAAAAAAAATCCAGATAATTTACTCACCACCATGTCGTCCAAAATGTTGATGTCTTTCTTTGTTTAGTCGAGAAGAAATTATGTTTTTTGAGGAAAACATTGCAGGATTTTTCTCATTTTAATGGACTTTAATGGACACCAACACTTAACATTTAACACGTAACAGTTTTTTTCAACAGAGTTTCAAAGGACTATAAACGATTCCAAACGAGGCATAAGGGTCTTATCTAGCGAAACGATTGTCATTTTTGACAAGAAAAATAAAAAATATACACTTTTAAACCACAACTTTTCGTCTAGGTCCGGTCCAGCACGACCTAACGTAAATGCGTAGTGATGTAGGGAGGTCACGTGTTACATATATAAAACGCACATTTGCGAACCATTGTTAACAATAAACTGACACAAAGACATTAATTAGTATCATTCCACATACAACAACGTAGGAACGGTCCTCTTTCAACACACTTGTAAACATTGGGCGGAGTTTCGCCTTCGTCCTCTGTGACCTCTTGACGTCATGACGTATTGCGTGAGGTCCCGCTGATGCTTTCAGGACCAGATCTAGACGAGAAGTTGTGCTTTAAAAGTGTATATTTGTTACTTTTCTTGTCAAAAATGACAATAGTTTCGCTAGATAAGACCCTTATGCCTCGTTTGGGATCGTTTATAGTCCTTTGAAACTCTGTGGAAAAAAACTGTTATGTGTTGAGTTAAGTGTTAAGTGTTGGTGTCCATAAAAGTCCATTAAAATGAGAAAAATCCTGCAATGTTTTCCTCAAAAAACATAATTTCTTCTCGACTGAACAAAGAAAGAAATCAAAATTTTGGATGACATGGTGGTGAGTAAATTATCTGGATTTTTCTTTTGAGAAAATTGACTATTCCGTTAAGATCTGTGGATTCTTGCACACATTTAAAGATTTGTATATCTGCGTTTATGACTTGAAGCCAAAGGATTTCAAGTCATTTTTCATTTAACTTCTCTCAGTCATGTCTTATTCCTGCCATGTTAAATATTGCCTTAATGTTAGGTATTATAAAATGATTGTTACTTACTGTTGTTGTTTGAGTTTACAAACATTTGCACATTTTAATTTTACTGCTATCTTAAAATGCACATTTTTTTATGTCATGCTTATTCACAGTGAATAAATCTCACTGAAAGTAAGGCTGATGAACATTGCACAACAAAAGTGAACTCAAATTTAAGACACTGCTCACATCAACACACATTAACTTGTTATGCTCCCATTGAGTTCTATAAGAGGTAATGGGTTCAGACTGGCTTGCTGTGTCTCTGTCGTCTATTGAATAGACAGCATTGCTAGGGGACATCACACAAGAGAGACAAAGCTCTCAGGGGTCTTAACACCTCAGGAGCCCAGCTGAGTTCAGTCAGACACACCGCTGCTCACATCAGCACGCTTACGTTTCACAGATTACAACTGCATGCTCATCCACTATTCATTTGTCAACAACGTTCTTTAGCACTTTATTTTTTTTAAATGTGCAGGTGATTTAGTGGATGTGCAAATGAAAAATTTGATAAAATTGTCAAAAAATGGTCCCTATGGGTAATACAGATATGTATACATACATCTGAGCTACTAAAATGACCTCTTTTGTTGCAAATGTGTGCTTTATGAAAAGATTCCACCACAGTGACAGCTGAAGACCATTTTTAACATTTTTTCTAACAGTGTACACAGTTAAAAGCAGGTAAGGATGTTATTAAACACTTTTTAAAGTAAGGCCTCATATCTAAAAGTTTACAAAGTGCAAAACAAAAATGATATTTTTTGTATGGTCAAATGCTGACTCTATTCATCCATCCAGTCCCATCACTATTTTATAACATTGTTCAGTGCATCCCTTCTATCTCCTCAGTAAGTGACATTTTAAAATCCTTTGCACCAGACCGAAACGTTTTAAATGGTACCGCTCAGTCCAGAACTATTTCATTTGTTATGGTCAGTGAGTAGAGCTGCCAAAACCACAGAATGTCACTTTTGGAGTTGGACTTTTTGGAGTCGTATCATCTTTTACAGGGTCAAGAGTCAAAACACTGTTGGTTGAAGCATGATAGAGATTTTGCCCCCCAGGGAACTTTGTGAATTTCCCCAGTCTGGGTATACGGCCAACCCCCTTATTTAACAACCCTCCAGTGGAGGTAATTGATGTGCACGGTGCAGATCCCAGTGTTAATATCATTATGGGGGTCATATGCATGGAAAGGTCTGCGAGTTCCACTCAGATTTGCTCCGCTTCACAGCGAGCCGCTGAGTTTATCGAAGGTGCCAAATGCAGACCGTGCAGCAGAGCAGTGAGGCGCAAACGCTGGATGTACAAAAGAGTCTTAAATGGGGATTGCTAATGAATGTGTTAAGAGATCTAGTTGTACATGGATAAAACATGGATCTGAGTATTATAACTAACAGCTTTTGTTTATCAAACACAATCTGATTGGAAAAATAAACAAACTTGGAATGTTAACAATTTCATGAAATAAAACTATGAGGCATCAGGGGATGTTAATTAATTTTATACCACGGGTTTGTTGAATGCTGTATTCTTATTGGTTAAGAAATGTTCCATGGGTATGCATTATTTTTCGATAACCACACACCTAACTTTTCAAATGTCTTAAAAATAGGCACCAGAGCAATGTCTGTGGTAACTGTGGTATAAGAGAAATAATTGACTCCTGTCCTCTGAATTATTTGAGAATAATGCACACTCACTGTGTAACGGCCTACCTTGGGTGTGCATTATTTTCTTATAATTCAATGACCCGTCGTCAATAATTCCTTACGTAAAGTGACCAAATATTTTTTTTCTCTACACAGAGATCACTGATGAAAGCCATCAGGTTTGTTTACCTAAATGGTGAAGACTATTTATTAACTCATTCCCCGCCAGCCAATTTTGAAAAGTTGCCCGCCAGCATTTTTTGGAATTTTCACAAAAGTTTCACAAAATGCCTGGAAAATTTTCTTCTAAAATATATATAAACATACAAATATATCAAATGAAAGAACAGACCCTCTGCTTTCAAACAAACAATAAACAATCAAACAAAATGGGGAAAAAACATTTCATTCTATCTTTATTTTTTTCTCTGTTTATAAACTCTTAAATATGGGTATTTGTCTTTAAAAATATATATTTTTAGCAAAAAGCTGAAATAATTGCATTTTGTACAAAAATTTTGTTAGAGATCAGATTTAGAATTATTATCCAAACATACACAGAGTTTAAAATTAGTAAATAACGTTTTTTCTTCAGTTTTTTTCCAAAAATTATTTTTGAATTGTATTGCAGATTAACATAAAAATTCTTCAGAAACACATTTTTTATGCAAATGTTTTCTCTTAATTGACGAGATAACTCATCAATGGCGAGGACAGAGTTAAGTGAGTTGAACTAACATGCATGTCAGTGTCATGATATGTAAAGTGATAAAGATAATAATGATAAAAGCTATAATAGTAATTATCTTTATTCAAGGCATTTCAGCAAATCTTGATTTACAACATAGTTGCAATTTTATAATTAGCATAAAATATCAATTGATAGTAATACCATTCAGTCCCTCCAGAAAAACACGATTATGTGATCGCATGATTCAATGCATAATCAGCCAAAGTCTGCATATTTATGCGGGGCCGCATTTTTCAAATATGCCACATAAATTCCAGATTTAAGCTTGCAAAATATGCAGGGCTTGCATGATTCCATAATCCCCGAATTTTCGTAGCAAAAAGTCATATATCTTAGCAGAAATTTACTTCACGCATGCGCAGCCATGTCCACTGTTGTCATGGGAATGTTAGGAAGTGACGTAATTGCGCAATGTAAACATCAATGAAAAGCTGCAAAAGCTACAAACAGTTTTTGAAAGTTTACGCAGTTTTTGCAAGTTCGCACAATTTTGGCAAGTTCACACAGTTTCATCACATAAAACTGCATACATATCCCGCATATTCCATCGCATTTTTTAAAGAAAACGAAGATCAAGGATTTTTGCCTGCAAAGATCACAAAAAACTCAGCGATTTTCTGGAAAGTCTGACCATTACATCTCAAAGCATTCATTCATTTATTCATTCATGCATTCATTCAAATACAATAAGGGTCTAGGTTTGTTTGTACAGACAAATGGCTTTTTGCATTTACATTTAAATGTATATTTCAGTAAAAGGGAAGGCATGTGAGTTTGGATCAGTATTGACTTTTATGTATGACAGCATAAACTGTAACTGTTTGTTCAAAAATAAATGTTTAATATTGATGATAAACTTTTTATTGCATAACAGTTTAAACAACAGATGCACAAATGTGAGAGTTTTGGACGAGTATGAAAATATCTCAGAGAATCTCACACTTCGATTCCAATGCGTCTATATGCCAGTTTACGAATAAGCTCAAGAGACTGCTGTGTGTGTATGTGTGTGAGAATGAGAGAGAGAGCTAGATAGACCATAAGTCTGGTTTCCTTTGGTGACCTGCTTGTGGGTAGCTGGTAACAAGCAGAACCCAAAGGGGGTGGAGGCGTGACAGATAAGCCCACGTTAATATATACTGTACAGCTCCCTCTGTTCTACATCCCTAGATCTTCTCTCATGCTGCCTGAATTTGTGGCATCCTGTGACCCAGTTTTAGTGACGGACATATTTGGCGGTCACCGTGAAGGGTGTTCGTGATCCACAAACACCCATGTATGGTAATGCCGAGGCACGTCCTCAATATCGGTCAAGTCCGGCTTCTGTAACGTTTACTCTAACACACACTTCATTACGGTAATTACTGTAAACTGCTGATCGTAAGACATGTAGTGTTTTCCAGATAGGGAGGGACCTGAATGAGGATGTTCAGAGGGAATGAATGAATTGGCTCTTGGCTACGAGGCTGTGGATCCTCAATGCTTAGCATTGCATGTTAGCAAAGTGCTGCTCTCAGGACTTTGGGTTTAGCGAGATCGATCTGGACCATCATGATGAAATCTTTTCTGCTTTCCTCACCCTCCATTTTTTTGGGATGTGGGAGGTTGGTTTGATTTATTAGCTGTCTGATCTTGCTTACCCTCATCGACCCTGATCATGGTGTCGTGCACGTATGTGGGTGTTGACGAAAGGTGAAGGCCGACCCAACTTTATCTCTCTATTTGCACAGTGCTACTACCTGACATAAAATGAGATCTGTTAGTATCTGTTTTAACCGTTGACAGTGAATCTGTGAACGTCAGAGTTGTATAGTACTTAAGTATTTTTACTTTCTACATAAAAGTAAATTTTCAATTATTCGTATTTTATTAGTGTTTTTCTTGGAAAAATATATAACATATTATCATAATTTTATTTTTTCAACAATTATACACTACATTTCATAATTTCAAGTTTTTGGTTTATATTTAATATTTAAGTACATTAAACATCTAGTCATTTTTTGTACTTTTACTTAAGTTTTTTTTTCCGTACTTTTACTCAAGAAAGTAAAAGTACAAATTTTTTTATGTAATTAGGCATTAAATCAATTTTAATGTGCAATATAAAATGAATACACAGTATGATTTTATGCTTTAGAATGAAGTGAACATTTTTTAGTAAAGAAAAGTAAATTTTTTCCCAAAACAAGCATAGATGCTTGGAAAATGTAACTAAAATACTTAAGTATTATACACCTCTGAACTAGCCCTTGTCCAGATCTTTTAGAAGTCAGTTTAGAATTATAAAAAAGTTAAGCAAAACAAATTGTATTAATATTTTAATTAATTTTACCAAAAATAGTATTATAAAGGTGAGCTATTTTTTGTGTGTGAAGGGGCGTATCGCAAGGAATCATATTTTTAGCAAAATCATTCATGTTTTAAAGGTCATACAGAAAGTGGAAAATTACTTTTTAGCTACAAAACTTGATTAAAATTAAAACTACAGCAAGAATAAGAATGATTAAAAAAATCTCTCTGGCTATGTTAAAGGTTTGTGTTTCATGTCACACCTGTACACGATGCGGCTTCATACGGTATATTGTGCATAATTCAGCTGAATAAATAATCTGAGCTCTACAACAAACTGTTTTTCTAAAATATCCTTAATCTGCACTCCCAAAATCTGCTTGCCGCAGTTGCCTGCATGACTCATTTCACATATAAACTCTTTGTTTCACACAGTATTATTTATTCAGATGCGGCACGAGCATAGCTTAAGATTTTCACTAAGCCTATGAGCTTATTTTTAACATGAAGCAGCACCACTTTATCTTGCTTTTGTTTCCGTTCCCAAGTACTCAAGCCTGGCTAATCGTGTTTGCCATTCAGATTTCTCCAGTGATTGATTTTTGCATGTCACTTCCTGTTTCCTGTGGATTAATGCTGTGTTTGTCTAACAGCTTTTGTTGCTCGCAGACTAATGCTCTTAATTATTTGGGGAGCTGGTTTGGTGTGGCGCCATTTCACGCGTCTGATTAAGGCTGAGTTCACAGAAAAGAGCAGAACTGTGGCTTCGGTTGTTGCTGTATCTTCACTGTAATGAGTCCCTAGAGCTGCTGACAATACCAGTAACAGGATGGTGGTGGTGAGGATAAATTGGTTTCTGTACTGTTTTCCATCAATTTCTTTCCAAAAAGCATATAAGTATTAGTCACTGAACTGTAGTTTCGAAGTTTCCTTAAAATTAAGGTGCATAAATGGTTCTTTAGAGCAATGCTATTTTATTTTTGGTTCCTCAAGGCACCATTCAGTCAAAGGTACTTTAATCTCTTAAGACCAGGGCTGCGTTTCCCGACAACGTTCTCTCTTAGCGCGATACGAAGACTCTTAAGGTAAACCTTAACTACAGGTTTACCTTTTCTAGGCGTGTTTCCCGAACTGTACCTTAGTGGGTTTCTTAAGGTATACTTTCTTACGTACGACGTTACCAGGTGCTGTCCATGGCGATGGTGCTGAATAGGTTGATATCGATTGCTCGACAATCAATTGTTCACTTTATGTAATAGGTACTTCGCTGCGTTATCAGAGAGCGGTGTTATTTATTAAAGAAACATTTCAGAAATAGTTCAAGTTACATTTATTAGGAATATCTGGTAAAAATATTTCAAATTGCAAACATATAAACCTTGTATATTTTATTTTGTATCAAACCCGTGCAAAACTCTCAACTTCATGTCCAAAAGTATAATGCATAAACTGCTCCAATGCATCCATTATTCCTTCACTTTAAAGGATAATTAGGGGTTCCCAATAAATGCATTGCACAGGGAAATAAGGTGGGTCGTGCAAGTCACCTGGCTTGGCATTACACTTAAAATATAGAAAAACAAATTGTTGTTCATTAGTTCACGCGTTTATGTGTTTGGACACTGCGCAAGCAGCCCGTTTACAATGCGGATAACGCTTAATGGACGCGTTTCTGGAGCCGCGCCTGTCTGTTTACCTTAAATATAACATAAAATATGTGATATATAAATATATATTATGATTGCTTTAGATTTTAGCTTTGATTAGTTTTAATGTTGAAATTTGTTGACCTTATACAAGCAATAATCAAGTGGAGTTTCTTTTGAATGTTTATAAAGAATATGGCATGCAGCTGGCTAACATTAAAAACTTCGATGCAAAGTCGACCTAACATCAATAATAATATTTAGGAAAATCAACAATTATGATTTTGTAATGAATGTGCTCCCGTGGCATGCGATTTTACTTGATTTGTTTTATTGCAGCTAAAATAGCCGGTAAACTAAAGATTTAACGGATTTGAAATGCACTAAGTAAGATTCGCTGTATAGCTACCTGCCATATTTCACCAACTCCTTCACGCAAAATGTTTTTTAATAGTTTCTTTAGCCTGTAATAATAGTTTGAAGCTGATGTTCCTTTGGAAAAAAATAAAAAATCTAACAACCATCAGTGTAATAATGTCTAATTATGTGAATGTTTTATTCTTTAAATAAATAAAAAATGCCTAATTTAACACGGAGTGTACTTCAACTTTTTTTAAACAGATATTTAGTTATATAGACTGCAATCTACACAAGCTTTTATCACAGTGATGGCCCCTAGCGGAGTCAAGTGGGATAAGGTATAGCTAAGATTGCTCCAGACCAACCTTCCGAACGAACGACTTACAGAAGAGATACGTAACTAAGAACGTTTCGGGAAACACGTATTAACGATAAGGTACAGCTTAAGGTACAACTTAAGAACGACGTAGAGCTAAGAAGGTTTCGGGGAACGCAGCCCTGGTGTGTCTACATACATGGACATCACATTTTTTTGTTGTTGGCACTCTAATACTTAATTCTGTTTAACTGGAACCCGTTGTACACAAACATGAACAATTACACCGCTTCGATTGGTTAGTTATTCGAGACATTCACGTGTAAATTTGCGTCATGGAAGGGGCTTATATAGGTCAAATTTAGTAAACTTACCAGATTGTTTGACCTCCTCACTCTTCCAAACAAGATTCTTTTAATTCCTGTGAAAGTACGAAGATGTCTCATGTAGTGATGATGATTGTCCACCATTGTTGTTTAGTTTTTCTGCCTCCGCTCGTGTCCTGTAATAACGTCAGTGCTAGAGAAAGCTCCTGATTGGTTAACACAGTGCGAAAGTTCAGATTTTTCAACTCGGAAACGCGTAATTCGTGCCAGGCCTTCCACAAGTTTTGTGCCTTTCGCACTGCGCCATTCGCGCTTCCGCGCCGCAGGATACCAATTTGCGTCTTTGCGTTGACTTAACATGTAAATCAATCGCGCTTGCCGCCTCTTCCATGTCTGGTGTGAACGCACCAATACTGTAGGACATTAAAAGACCATTTTTCTTACCTTATTATAGTCTAAAGAAACGTATTGCCTACTGTAAAATTATTGTTAACAATCTAAACAGTCCTACAACATTAACTTAATGTTTAATTGCTAAAACTGCTTTAGTTAGACATCTTATTCATAATCATTCAGTTTTAATGGCATTTAATAAAATGTAATTACAATTTACAAAAAATAATGTATGCTATTTTGTGTACTTTTGTTTAAAATGTTTCAGTAAATATCTTTTTTAATATTCTCTTTATAATGTAAACCTCACAATTTTATTATTTACTTGAAATCATTTTCTAAACGAATAATTGACGTAAATGAGTAAATATGTGATCAGTGTTGGGTACGTTACTCGAAAAAAGTAATTAATTACTAGTTGCTAATTACATCTTCAATCATGTAATTAGATTACTTTACAAATTACTCTCTCCAAAAAGTATTTAATTACTTATTACTTATTACTTTCTAAATCCTATTTAGTAAGTGATACAAGGATAGGCTTGAAATGGCTTGAAGAAATAATATATAAAAGTACATCAATTATTCTGGTCCCACTTTAGGGTCCAATTCTCTCTATTAACTAACTAGTAACTACTTTTGCCTCAATATACTCCAACTACTGCTTATTAATAATAAAGAAGTTGTTAATTTTAAGAATGGGAGGGTTAAGGATGTAGAATAAGATTTTTCAGAATCAGGCATTAATATGTGTTATTAAGTTTTAATAAACAGCCAACATCTAATTATTATTAATGCTAATAATCAACCAGTTAATAGTAAGAATTGTAAACTAAAACCATGTTAAATGCACTATTGTATTATAGTATCCATAATTGTTTTACAGTCCATACACAGTGTTTAGTTACATCAGAAGTAACTGTAATTAGATTACAAGAAAAATAAGTGTTACCCTTACTTTACTTTTTCAAGGGAAAAGTAATTAAATTACAGTAACTAATTACTTAGTAACTAGTTACACCCAACACTGTATGTGACCACAAAACCAGTCACAAGTATATTTGTAGCCAACAATATCATATTGATCAAAGTAATTATATAAGTAAAGATCCAAGAAGATATTTTATACTTTGAATATATCAAAATGTAGGGCTCTATCTTACACCCGGCGCAATGCAGCGCAATGCGCGACGCAAGTGTCTTTCGCTAGTTTCCACCCTAATTTTCACGTTTAGCGCCGCATTGTTTAAATAGCAAATGCATTTGCGCCCCCTTTTGCGCCCATGGGCGTTCTGGTCTGAAAATGAGGTGTGTTCAGGCGCATTGTTGGCGCGTTGCTATTTTGAGGCAACTAAAATAGACTACGCCATTGACCAACAAAAACCTGCTCTAAAGTCTAAAGTCAATGGCGCAATGTGTTTTATGTTATTTAAAAAGCGCATTAGTAAAATGCGCCTATAAACGGGAGGACAACGCGGGTTTGCTTATCACAAAGTACATGAATGCGCAGCAGCACAAAAATGCTTTTAAATATGAAAGATTAAAGGATTGAATGTAAAAGATTATTATTGAGTCTCTTGGACATAAATGAGGACTAATTGTGAGACGTTAGAAGGCGCAAAGAGCTGCTTCACCTGTAGCCTGGTAAGTAAATAAATGCTTTGCTTTGAACAAATGCGTCTGTTTTTAAATGATTTTTTTTTAATGTTATACCTCACGGATTTATTGTATATGATGACTGTGGATATGGTGAGATGAGAAACATTTTTAAGTAATGCTTAAAAAAACTCTTTGCTAAAAAACGCTGTCCAAAGTGCTGAAATGTGCGGAGAGCCGTTTGTAAATTCTTTATCTCCTGTTTGTTACAAATAAAGTATTTTTAGAGTACAAACCTTATCTTACATACTTGTAAATTATTTTTTGATGATATTGGATAGCCATACATTTAAAGCAATTACAAGCCTGCTTTTTACTTCCATGACTAAAAGAAAACGGGGTTTAAAGGTTTTAATAAAAAAATAACAATTTCAATACAAGTGAAAACAACACAATTATTTAACATTAATCTTAAACTGGGGATCTTCTACCTCCGCTTAGTTTTTCAGTTTACAAAGTTCGTCATCTAAATAGGGATTAGATATAGCGCCAGCGCAACTTGCTTTTAAAGGGGATGAGAGCTGAGTCTCTCATTGGTTTACTGCACGTTACGCCCAAAATACTCCCATTACAATAGGACCTACCCTTTTCGACCATGCGTTCGGCGCAAAAAACATTTTTCCCGTCGTTAAATTAGCAAAAGTGAATTCGGACATGCCCATTTAGACGTTGCGTTGTGCGCTTTAGACAATGCGCTTAGATCGTTAAAATAGGGCCCGTAATGTGAAAAGGACTTCATTGGACAACTTTAAAGGCGCTTTTCTCAATATTTTGAGTTTTGCACTGATTCCGATTCCAGATTTTCAAATAGTTGTATCACTGCCAAATATTGTCCGATCCTAAAAAAACAAATAATGCATCAATGGAAAGCTTATTTGTTCAGCTTTCAGGTTATGTAAACATTTCAATGTAAAAAAAAATCACCTTTGTCACTGGTTTTGTGGTCCTATGTCGCATATGAGGATTTGAAGTATTTCTAATGTCATATTTTACATTGCTAAGTTGTTTCTGAACACCACAGCATATTTAGGCCTATTTAGTTTCACAATTTGTACAAAATAAGTGATTGTATTGTAACTGTTTTTACAAGCAACAGAAATAAATTGCCGCCCTTAGTATTTCTTGATCTTTTTTTGTGTTTCTTTGTTGGCCCAGTGGATGAAATAGAATAATACAGTATCACCTTATTTTGCATATCTTTTGAGGGTTTTTTTGCAAATACAATGCTTTGTATTTCGTACAACAAATTATGGGACAAACAAATACATGAAGCATATTAATCTCCCCATTTGCTTACAGATCAACACCTAGGGTAATGCTTATGAAGGTGGATTTCCATCTCAAACCATTTTCAGATCAAATTTAGCGCTAATCTCCTCTGTAACTGTGTGTTCACATCGCCACTGGCATCAAAGTGCGTCAAAGTGTCCAGAAGTCATTAATTTTCAATGAGAGCTGGCGGCGAGCAGCAGCACGGGGCTTCATGAACGGTGTAAGCGTCAAGGAAAGTTGAAATCAAGTGAACTTTATGGTAATGAACTATGATGCGGCTCGACGGCAACCAATCGAAAGGCAGAAATGTTAGACGCAACCAATCGGAGGCTTGAGAGGATTCCAGAGAATGCATTTGAGCGTCAGAGCGTCCACTACACTTTTTCTATAGCGGTGTTGGCAGGGCAGCCAGAGCGTTTTTTACACTCTCGCCGGTGGCGGTGTGAACGCACAGTAAGGAGGCTTATGCTTAAATCCCCTATCAACTCAGTGTTTGGGTTTGTGAATCAAAGCAAATAGTCTTTTTTTGGTTGTTTAGTTAAAGATTTACATGGCTGAAGTGAACTAGAGATTCATGCTCATTGATGTAGGCTTTAGTGACTTTAGGTTTGGCCGGTGTAGTATCTGTTTAATATCAAGGCCTGCAGGGTGGGTGTTTGTAGAGTGGCTGCTGAGTAACACTTGGCGCAATCAGTGAAGCTCTGGAGATGGGCCTTCACTGAGTCACGAATACAAAGAATTTGCCAGTTTTCACAACATGCTCTGGAAGATCAATGAGAAATCACTTGATCATCTGTGTTTGGCCTGATATCTGACTCTGAATTGGGCCTGTGAACCATCCACACATTGGCCTTCTGCTTCATCTAACGTCTGGGTTTCTGGTTGCCTTTTTCTTCCCTTTCTCTGCTATTTAGCTCTGACATGCAAAGACCAGAGTTTTTTTTTTCTAACCTGGCTTGGGGTCCTCAGGTGTCATAATGCTTCCCCCAACTTCTAAACTCAGATTGTGCCATAATCCGTCAGAAACTCCATTACTCATTAAATTTGAAAAACAAAATTCTTTCATTTTTGTTTTATTAAAATCTTTCACTTTGGTTCCCATTATCCACAGAATCATTTTTACTTTTTATCTCAGTGTCTTATTGAGAACAGCTATTCATCCCTACTTTCATTTTTTATCCATAGTTATGCATATTTTTTTCTTCAGTGTAATTTAACTTGGAATTTTGTAGCATATGAAGTCCATAGCTACAGCTAGATATCCTCATCTGTTTTTAAATGATGCATTTACTGTAGATAAAAACTTACTGTTATACTTCTTAAGGGCTATAAACAGACATGGTGGTATCACTTAAACGTTCAGATGTGTCTTCACACAGATCATTAAACTTACTGGCAGCCATTGTAGTTCATGATCTTGTCATCAGTAAAGAGTAATGTTAACGCTTAATCTGCAGTCTGTGGCATTGATGTGTGCTGTCACTGTCAATCAAATATGAGCCCCGCCCTACCAGGATCATGCACACTGGGAATCAGTGTGGGCTGATCTGTGACTTATTTCCATTGAAACAGTACGACTCTACACTGTAAACAATCTCTCACGTTTTGATTCTGGTACTCTTGTGTGCAATCAGAAATGAGTGAATCTCTCCGAAACAATCGGCCTCATAGTTCCAAGGATCCTTTTATTTTTCCTCCCTAGTCAAATGCAAATTCAACATTTGCATGCAGAACTGAGATTGGCCGGTCGCAATTAACATTCTGGTAATGTCTGAATACACTATCCCGGTGCTGTTCTGCCAGCAGTTTGCAGTAAAAAGAGACTTTGTCAATGTTTGATGTTTGGTAAAGAGATGTTAATTATAGCTGCACGAGACCCTAAAGCTCTCCAACTTGGAGCCGAAGCACAAAAGCCCACTGTGAATGATTTCAGACAACAAACTTTTCTTTGTTATTCTGTGGTAGTTAAAAGTAGTGAGACACAATCAGCAATTTCAAGAGAAGTTCAGTGGGAGGCTGTAAATGAATAGTCAAGTAAATTAATTAAACATTGACAGAAGGGGGACAGAGTTGCTGTTGATGTATGAGTCTGGCTAAGCTACATATGGCTGCTACTATAGTTTCTGTCATAAACATCAAGTTTGCAATAAAAAAGTCTCTCTGATGTGATATAAACTGGTATGAGATATACTGTGTGCGCTAATGTACTGCATACAGATCCCTCGCATACAGTATATAATAAAGCATCGGTTTGGCAGTTTGAGAGATATTTTGTCATCTATAATGTTTATGTTTGCTGTGATTTATTTGAAGAGATTATAATGCTGTTGACTTGATACTTTTAGACTCTGGAAGTGATTGGTCCTTTTTTGTAAAACCACACACAGACAAAAATGGGTTGTTAAGCCCATAGTCAGATTTGGAGTCAAGTATTGACGAACCCCCGCCGTTTGAAGTCAACGTTTGGCTGCAAATATGGACAAACCCAGCCGTTTGGAGTCAAATGTGGACAAAACCAGCTGTTTGGAGTCAAACATAAACAAACCTAGCTGTTTGGAGTCAAACTTGGACGAACCCAGCTGTTTGAAGTAAAAAAATGGACAAACCCAGTGGTTTGGAGTCAACGTTCGTTTGGAGTCAAACATGGACAAACCCAGCCGTTTGAGTCAAATATGGATGAACCCAACAGTTTGGAGTCAAGTCAAGTTAATTTTATTTACTGTATATAGCGCTTTTCACAATTGTTTAATTGTTTCACAGCAGCTTTTCGATATTAAAAGCAGGAGAAAACACAGAAAAATCAGTGGATAAAAAAAGTTGCAGAGTACAGTGGCAAAGATTAAACCGTATTAGCGAGCATAATAATAATTTAACGTATAGAAGAGAGTTCTAAGTTAAGCCAGTGTCAGCTGACTCCCTAGGGGCTGAAAAATCTCCTAGGAGAAAAAACAATGACGAACCCAGCCATTTGAATTAAAAATTGGACGAACCCTGCAGTTTGGAGTAAACGTTTGGAGTCAAACGGGGACAGACCCTGCAGTTTGGAGTCAAACATGGACAAACCCAGCAATTTGTAGTCAAACATGGACAAGCCCAGCAGTTTGGAGTCAAACATGGACAAACCCAGCAATTTTGAGTCAAACATGGACAAACCCAGCAATTTGGAGTCAAACATGGACAAACCCAGCAATTTGGAGTCAAACATGGACAAACCCAGCAATTTGGAGTCAAACATGGACAAACCCAGCAATTTGGAGTCAAACATCGACAAAACCAGCAATTTGGAGTCAAACATGGACAAACTTAACAGTTTGTAGTCAAACATGGACAAGCCCAGCAGTTTGAAGTCAAACATGGACAAACCCAGCTGTTTGGAGTCAAACATCGACAAACCCAGCCATTTGGAGTCAAGCATGGACAAATCCTGCCATTTGGAGTCAAACATGAACAAACCCAGCCATTTGGAGTTAAACATGGACAAACCCAGCCTTTTGGAGTCAAACTTGGCCGTACCCAATAAACTGGAGTCAAAAAGTTTGGAGGGGCAGTTGTAGCCTAGTGGTTAGAGAGTTGGGCCAAGAGTTGCTGGTTCAAGTCTCATGGCCAGCGGGTTACAACTGTGATGCCCTTGAGCAAGGCACCTTACCTTAATTGCTCCACAGGCACTGGAAAAGCTGCCCACTGCTCAGCAGTTTGGAGTCAAACATGGACAAACCCAGCCATTTGGGGTCAAATATGGACAAACCCAGCCATTTGGAGTGAAACATAGACAAATCCAGCCATTTGGAGTCAAACATGGACAAACCTAACAGTTTGGAGTCAAACATGGACAAGCCCAGCCTTTTGGAGTCAAACTTGGCCGTACCCAACAGACTGGAATCAAACAGGGGCAGTTGTAGCCTTGTGGTTAGAGAGTCATGCTGAGACTTGCTGGTTTAAGTCTCATGGCCGGCGGGTTACAACTGCGGTGTCCTTGAGCAAGGCACCTTACCTGAATTGCTCCCCAAGTGCGGGGATAGCTGCCCACTGCTCAGCAGTTTGGAGTCAAACAAGGATTTGTGGGTAATGAAGAGAATTGTATTGTTCTAATAATGTCTGTGTAAATGTGTTTGGTCAATTATAATTTCATTTTTAACAGTCTAACCTAACAATGAATTAACATTACATATCACTTTATTAACGTTATATTTGCACATGCATCACAATACCATGTTTTAGCCTTGATCAAGTACCTTGTCGTTCCATGTGCAGTATTTTTCTGTAGGGAAATTTGTGAAATTTCTGTGAAATAAAGCCATTTTACATCATTTTGCAAAACATTTCTATATTAAATCAAGCACGAACATCACTACAAATTGACTGTTATGAAAAATTACAGGAACCCTTTCCCATTACAAACATTTTCTCTTAATCTCTTTTAAATGAAGGTACAAATGTCAAAAATGAGAAATGTCTTCCACACAGAAAGCCTAAAGTCACATTCTAGTGACATAACTTAATAGTGTTTCTCTCTCCAGCGTCCAGTGTTTCAAAGACCTCTGTGTATTTGTATGGACGGAGGCCAGTCTTACTCCACTACAGCTACAGAGAAGCAACTGAAGAGTTGAGATGGTTGAAAATATGATTGGGGCTCAGCGATAAATCCCGTAAACTGGAGGTTCTGACCTGTGGTAATATGTTTCCTATGGCAATGCAATTCTGGATTTCCCTGAGGTGCTCTGGGCCTCTATGGAAGAAAAGCATTCAGCGGCTTTTTCTAAATTGAAGTCAATAACGGCAAGTCGTTTATTAAGTGTTCTCAGATACTTTGGGCAGCTTCTGGAAGGACGACGATTGAGTTTTGAAAATATAGCGGACAAATAGAAATTGATCTGTCTCCCTCGCAGATGAAAAAGGCAAGAAAATACAAATATCAGCTTTGCAAGATAATCAAATGTTTCAGCTTGGCTTGTGAAAACATTCAATACAAACCGGTTCATGTGCCTTGTAATATATTTATTTCTTTTACTTGATTAAAGATGATTGCATTGGCTTTGTAGTAATCCATACCCGGTTCATATAAAAGCTTAATATGTCAAGCATTTTGAAATACATACAGGACAGCAGAGCAGGTACGCAAAGAAAAATGTCTTGTTATGGAGACGCAGCCACAGTCCCATTTAATAAAAAGTGACGGGTGTCAATTTGTTCACATATTGATCTCATGAAACATGTTACAGTGCTGATCTTCTCACAGTTGACTTTTTCAGCTAGGCTAGGCTTATTTATCCTATATACAGATTTTACAGTGTTGTTGTGATGAGCTTTGAATGAAACAAACCAGGATGACCTATGAATACCCCAAGATTTTTGCTGTCTGCAATGGTTAACATGCATTTAGAAACAGTTTTGTTATGCTTAACGTGTTTGTTTTATACAAATGTGGTCTCTTTGGTTGAGCTGCACTTTATAGCATGAACACTTTGGCTTTGAATGACTTTGGGTTTAGCCCAATAGAGACAGAGCGCAGCGCGTCATAACCTGAAAACCACGCCCACCGGGGGGGAAAGCAAACCAACCGTCTCCATTGACATTGTATTGCGAGAAGCCGCCTCCTTGTCATTTCTGGCTTGTAACAAAAAACTGAATAATGCCTAAAAGCTGCTGTGTGACAATATGTACAGCTAACAAGCCAAAGAACCCAGAAATAAGTTTTTATAAGCTGTCGAGCCGTAAAACCCAGCTTTTAAGGAGAATAAAGTGGATCGCCGACTACGTTTCCCCCTATTGGACGCAGTTTTACTAATAGGAGTACTATGAAAAGTTGCCTGTTTCCATTTCTGTGTCTTTAAACGCTCGTTTTTTTGAAGTTGAAAGCTTATAAAAACGTATTTGTTTTTTTTGGGTTGTTAGATGTAGACCTTGTCACACAGCAGCTTTTAGGTATTAATCTGTTTTTAAGTTTAATCTGTAAATAAGTTTTTATAGGCTGTCGACCCCAGGGAACGAGCGTTTAAAGACACGGGGATGGATGCAGGCAACTTTTCATAGTAATACTATTAGTAGAACTGCGTCCAATAGGGGGAAACGTAGTCGGCGATCCACTTTATTCTCCTTAAAGACTGGGTTTTACGGCTCGACAGCTTATAAAAACTTATTTCTGGGTTCTTTGGCTCGTTAGCTTTACATATTGTCACACAGCAGCTTTTAAGCATTATTCAGTTTTTTGTTATAAGCCAGAAATGACAAGGAGGCGGCTTCTCGCAATACAAAGTCAATGGAGACAGTTGGATCGCTTTCCCCCTGGGTGGGCGTGGTTTTCTAATTTGCATAACTGCGCTCTGTCTCTATGGCTTGCTCTTATTGTTGAGAAAATGCATGCCAGCTATTGACTTCAATCTGTGCCTGAGGTTTGCTCATTACAATTCAGGTTTTAAGAGACTTGATAAATTTAGTCCACCATCCAAATGACATGTCTCGTATGATTAAGTTGTTTTGAGGTCATTCACTTCTAACTCAATGACTGGATGACTTTTTTTGGCCTTGTTGCCAATGATGTGTGAAAAGCACAGCTCGAACATTGGAAGGTCTCCTTTACTGACCAAGCAGGTATTCAACGGGTCTAACAGTTCTCCTAGAGTGGAAAGCTGACATGTGCCTAATCCATCTTAACCAGTTTGAGAAACCAGTCAACAACCAACTGTCTTTAATTAGAATAGTTTACACAAAAATAATAAATATTAGACATTTTTTATCTTCGTTTCTGATTCACCCTAATGTGGTGTGTGTGATTACAGATCGAGTCCCCATTTACATTTATTTTATAAATAAGAGAGATTTACATTTCTCATGTTATGTTCTATGAAGATAAAAGTCCCTTTAGGGAAGTCACAGCATAGGCTGCAATGTTTACAGCGCCTCTGGGCAGTTATTTCAGTCATGGAAGCCTAAAGTCGTATTTACTTGAATGTGGAAAGACAGATATCTCTAAAAATTGTTTATAAAGCTGATATTGTACCAAAACACATTTAGTCGAAGTTGTTTCAGCTGCTGTGCATGCACACAGGTTGAAAAGCACTTCATGTGACTCTGTATAGAACCCATTCCCATGAGAATTATCAGATTTTATCAATTGATGATTGATTCTGTTAACTAGAAGATGGGACTTCCATTACCAAAACCATATTGAGTTTTTCATTGTCCCCCGTTCATAGTAATATGAATGCTCAATCTTGTTATAGCCTAATATCTTTAATCTAAGTCACATGGGTTTGAAACAACATAATAGTGAGTAATTGACCAAACTATTATTATTATTATCAAAGGTACAATTTGTAAGATATTTGCAGTAAAATATCCAAAAACCACTTGGCCTGTGTTATATATTTTGTTCAGCTGATTACTTACAATATCTCTAATGTTTTCAACTACTCGTAAATCATGAGAAAATTGAAATTCTAAACAGTGGATTGGACTAATACTGTAACATCTACGACTAACAATTTAGTTAGATATTTGCAGTAAAATATCCAAAAACCACTTGGCCAGTGTTAAATATTTTGTTCAGCTGATTACTAACAATATCTTTAATGTTTTCAACTACTCGTAAATCATGAGAAAATTGAAATTCTAAACAGTGGATTGGACTAATACTGTAACATCTACGACTACCAATTTAGTTAGATATTTGCAGTAAAATATCCAAAAACCACTTGGCCTGTGTTAAATATTTTGTTCAGCTGATTACTTACAATATCTTTAATGTTTTCAACTACTCGTAAATCATGAGAAAATTGAAATTCTAAACAGTGGATTGGACTAATACTGTAACATCTACGACTACCAATTTAGTTAGATATTTGCAGTAAAATATGAAGAGTTTCGTTGCAAAACGAGATAACTCTGTTTTTTTAATTATTCAGAAATCTTGTTTTTTGGTTGTGCATTCCAATTAATATCAATTCAACTGCAGTTGGTTTGTTTTGATTTAAACCTTCATAGCCTTAAAATACAGATACGTAGCACCATAAAACAAAATAATAACATGATAACATAATAGTAAACATGTTTTGACAAAAATGTTAAAAACTGAGTTATCTCGTTTTGCAACGAAACTCTTCATATCCAAAAAAAAAACACTTGGCCAGTGTTATATATTTTGTTCAGCTGATTACTTACAATATCTCTAATGTTTTCAACTACTCGTAAATCATAAGAAAACTGAAATTCTAAACAGTGGAGTGGACTAATATTGTAACATCTATGACTAACAATTTAATTAGATATTTGCAGTAAAATATCCAAAAACCACTTGGCCAGTGTTATATATTTTGTTCAGCTGATTTCTTACAATATCTTTTATGTTTTCAACTACTTGTAAATCATGAGAAAATTGAATTTCTAAACAGTGGATTGGACTAATACTGTTACATCTATGACTAACAATTTAGTTAGATATTTGCAGTAAAATATCCAAAAACCACTATTCCAGTGTTATATATTTTGTCCAGCTGATTACTAACAATATCTTGAATGTTTTAAACTACTTGAAAATTACAGTGCAGTCGCTTGTCAATGATGTTAATATCCACGTTACCCTTTGTTACGCCTTTACTGATGTAGAAATCACATGATAACAATTTTTTTAAACTGTCTTTATATACCAATACATAATTAAAATGCAAGTACTCTGAAAAAGAGAGTCCAAAAATCGAATGTCTGTAGCCCTCTCACGACTGTTTTAAACACAGCTCATTTTTCCATTCACTCCACCCCCTCCCTTCTGGGTTTCTTGTAAAGCCACGCCCCCAAAACACATTAACGCGCGATGCTGACCGGCTTTGCTGGGAGCAGCATATTTACCTCAGACGAGCGGAGAGGAAGGAGCGCGGTGCATGTAGTAACATCATGTCACAATCACATGTAATAATACACCTAACTTTATCATTATGAATATAAACAAATAGGATGGCATTTAGTACTCACTATTAAGCCAGTGTTTTGCATGGAAGAGTTTCCGTGATGAAAGTGACTCTGATGAGGACTAAACTCCAGAGACAATACCGCTACCGCATCGTCGACTCGAAGAAAAGCCACACGATATTTACTCTCGTTTGATTTCTTCATTTTTTTATTTTTTGCATCGTTTGCCTTCGCTGACTGGATATGCAGGTACTTTGAGTTCTGAATGCACTTTCTCTGCCATACTTTTGCTCTTTCTAGAGTGCCTCGTGCACGTTCAAATCAATTGGGTGTGCGCATGTGTGGGAAGATCCCATAGCAACAGGGGTGGTGCCATGGTCACGAGAGAGAGTGATAGTCGCGCAAGCCAATCATTTGTTTCGTCCCGAATAAAAATAATTAGCTGTGTTTAAAACAGTCGTGAGAGGTCTACAGACACTCGAGTTTAATACTCTTTTTCAGAGTACTTATATTTTACTTATGTATTGGTATATAAAGACAATTTAAACTAATTTTAAAAAAGTCTTTTTAGATAATTCCTGCCTATCCTGCCTTTAACACGCAATCGAATTGGACTAATACTGTAACATCAATGACTAACAATTATTTTTGAACATTACATGAAACCTTACACAATGAAATAAAACGATGTCATGAAATGCAACATTTATCAAATTTGATTACTTGACCTCATCTGTTAATATGATTTCTCAATCCATCAGCAGTTGAGTTAAAGACAACAAATCCCATAATTCTACACTGCTTCAGAACGTCATTAATCTACGTCATTGTTATTGTTTTGATTGTGCGCCCTCTAGCGGCAGATTCTACAAATTGTATCTTTAATGCTAACGGTTTGTGACTCTTGGCATTTTATTAGCCTGATGTTCCAGTACCAGTCTATGAAAAATGTAACTCAAAATTAATGTAATTTCAGGTGAAACGCCATACAGCAGTCCAGACTCAATGGCTGGGACAGTTGCACGAGGGCTGGATTGGGTGTTTTGGAAAGTGGGTGGTATGGAATTGAAATTGGAATCGATTTCTAGACATGGCCCATTACGTGTGGATGCACTTCACCTTTTGAAAGCTTGGATGGCACGCTTTTATACACAGCAGTAAAGCTGTCTCTCAGGAGGCACCCGCTCTGTGACCTAACCTCTTTAAGAAACATGTTTAATATTTACATCACATTCAGCTGATGGCTGTTTACGACTGCTTACACACATGAAATATGACAGGAGAGCTGGGCTTTCAGAAAGGCATGCCATTAATTATAGACAATTCGTGACCTTTGGAATATGTTTGTGTATTCGTGCACAGATCTTAAAAGCAAAGTAAAGAAAGCTTGCAGTGTAGTTAGTATCCTACTTGCCTTTAAAAAAAAATCAGTGGCAGCTTGTGACTGCTCATCAGAGGGGCGCTAATTCAAGATAAGTGTTCGGAGTGTCATATGTGTTGCTTGCGTTTTCAAAATATGTGTTTGTTGCGTCATGTAAAACATGTGCATCACGTGTTTTGTCAAAATAAGTTCCTGCTGCACACGCATCAAAGCTGTTTATGATAAAAGAGACGCTCACGTTCACAAAATACACGGAAGACACTCCCTTAACAGTAAACTCTGATTATGCATGAGATTATGCGAGTATCTGGCAAACGTGAGTGTCTCTTTTATCATAAACCCTTTAGGCGCATCTGCAGCAGGTACTTATTTTGACAAGACACGTGATGCACACAGGATCTCTCGATGCGCAGAACATATATTTTGAAAAAAGGAAACACACATGATGGACTTTTCTTTATGAAAGTCTTACCCTTTTTGCACGATTAACTTTGTATGAATTCATATGAATTAGCCAAATCATAAAATATGTATGAGTTCTCATGAGATCATGCTAAAAAGTCACATGCATTATGTTGGCCCCTAATGTGTGGTTCAGCTTCTTCATTTTTACCATGTAAATTCTGACTTTCTAGTTGCATCGGTACTTTTGCAACTGTTTACTACGGAATGTCTTGTCTAAAGACGTAGATTTTTTAAACTGTCATTTGTGAAAATAATTTGTGAAAATTTCAATAACTCTTTTCCCGCCATTGACAAGTTTTTAAAGCAATCCATATTTCCGCTATTTTCCACTAGGTGGTGCTCATAGCCAATTTATAAAACACTGAAGCATCCACTGATCCAAAAACAGTAAAAACTCTGTGTATGTTTTGAGCTCTGAATCTGATATCTAATAAAAGTCCTTTACAAAAATGCAATTATCTCAGCTTTTTGATCAAAATTGCATATTGAAGAAACCTACCCAGGGTCTGTTCTTTTATTTGATATATTGTATGTTTATATATTTAAAGAAGAGTATTTTCTGGAAGCAATTAAAGTTCATTAAAAATGCTGGCGCTGGCTGACAATTTTTTATTTTAAAAAACGCTGGCAGGGAAAGAGTTAAAGTGAAATGACAAAACCTAACCATAAGATCCTGATTAAAAATTTAATTTTCATTTACATTAAAACTTGTCATATGTTTTATTATCATATGATGTAGTAATTTCATGGTACAGATCACCATATCATGGTAATGATTTATCATTCACTTGTGACGGCACCATGATTTGTACCATTTTAAAACACAAAATGTAAATGCCTCTCTCTCTCTTTTTCTCTCTCTCTCTCTCTCTCTCTCTCGGTCTCTTATGTGCACATTCTCTTTACTCAGCAGAAGGTGATACTGGGCATTGTGTGATGCCATGTGTTGCTATGCCTTGTCCAACACTGGCATCACGCCCGCTCTCTGCTTTGCTCCAGTGGCATGTTGATGAGCTTAAAACCTCAGGAGAATATTGTGTATGTGTGTGTCTGAATTTCCCTTTTATTCCTTTGAAACATGGTGTGCGCGTGTGTCCACATGGGCACATGACAGCCCCATGGTTCCGGGTTTGTGAAGATGATAAATGTGAGATTGTTTCACACCCTGGCCTGTCTGAGCACTATTTAACGCACTAAAGATTGTACCTGACAGGACACCATTCTCGCCAGCCAGCTTTCTCGGGGCTTTAGTACTTACAATCATGTAGCAACTGCTTAACACAATTACTGTACTTCATAATAACAAGTTCCCTTTCCTTTTATCGTTTCCAGATTATTAAAGAGAGAAGCCCAACGCTCCGCCTACAGGTGCGAGAGACAAATGAGCTTCTCAATAAAGCAATCTGGCCATCACTGTTCCTGTAGGAATGCATTTGAGACTACATTACTGCAGGGGTGAGTGCATCATGAATATCCAATCAGAGAAGCTCCTCTACACCATCAATGAAAAAAGGTACATCTTGCTGTGGAATTGTAAAATTTGTATTGGAACTGACAATGTGAACTTATTTATATACTGTAGTATTTATTTTTGCCTGGTGGGTGATAAAATGGATACAAAATCTTGCATTGAAAGGAAGGCCCAGAACCATATCTAACGATTAGCAACCACATAGCTTATTTAGAGTGGGCAAGCGCTGATTTTATCTTATAAAAATGTAAGCATGTTTAATTATTAAACAACATTTTAAAGAGTGTTTTACTTGAAGGGGGATTTTGTTCGTAGCGATTTTTGTTAGATCCATGTAACTGTCAAGTAAAGTCAGGACATTTCCCATCTCTAAATGAACTGCAGATGTTTTTATGCTCCAGTGGCCACAGAGCAGATGTACCCGATTTTTTGGGTCGTGATCGTCTTGGAAATTTTGTCTTACCATTTGGCATAACTTGTTACTAAGGTTACAGCATCCCCTTCACCTACCCGTATTCACGATTCTCTCATATGACGGGTGAGTCACCCTTATAAACCAGATCTGTTGAGCTGTACATGTGAAACAGAGAGAGGTGGAAAGAAATGGAAAAGGAAATTAATCTTAGATCGCTCTCCCCTATCTTGCTTTCATTTTCAGCCTCATTTATTTCCCCTGAGATTGAACAAAATTCTTTTGAGAGTTTTAACGTCGGTTGGGGATTCAAGGTGCTTCTTTTCTTCCGCCAAGTGTCTCGTATTTTACTGTACAATGATAACTTTCACAAAGTCTCTATTGCTGTGTGAAGGTCATTAAATTATTGCCATTCAGGTTCCCACCTGCCACAACGGCTTTATTAATAATTCCTTTGCCTTCCCTTCAAGACCAAAGCTATTACGCTAAAATCGACTCTTTTATTTCTACGGCCGTGTCGACAGCCTGACGCAGATTTGTGGCGCTGAGGCATTTTATATTCTCCACAGTATGTTCATTATTAATGCATGTGACAATGTTATGTATTTGACGGGCGTCGTAATTATAGATTTTCGTGTAACGTGGCTTTTAAAGGTGTCGTTGAATCCTTAAGGGTGTTTACGGAGCCCTTCTAAAGCTTTCAATATGCCTAATTTGTTAAATAACCAAAAATGACATTTTCCTTTGCGATACATGCGCGCACACTAGCTCACACTTGGACACAGATCCTGTTTTGTATTCTGGTATGGTCTTTGTGAAGGCCGTTTAGTCTAATTAGGCTTCTGTATTCATCAGGACTGTGTGTGTGTGTATAAAGGAAGCTTTATCTGAAAGTGGCACATTTCTTAAATGTCTCTGACTGCTCTCTCTTTCTCTCTCCCTCTCTTTCTCCAGCATCCCTGTGGCTGTAGAGTTTGGCTTTAAAAGCCAATTTGATAAGAGAATCATATTGAAGCTTAATTGGTGATGCTCAGGTGAGCCTTTGACCGTGGTCCGGTTATCAACTAAGCAAATTTTCTCCCAGAGAGGTGGAAGGTGAACGTGTGAGAGAGAGAGAGAGAGAGAGAGAGAGAGAGACCACAACAACAAATGTCCTCTGCTATAGGGAAAGATTTGGTTCTCTAAATAATCTTGCAGTTACATCCTTGTCTCCATCACAGCATTTATTTGAGGATTTCAGCCTGCGTTTGGCATTTTGCATGCAATATACATCAAACACAGACTGTCTGGTTAGCAGTATCTGAGGTTGAAATTTCCATCTTCCAGACAAACACAACGCTTTCAGGGCGCCACCGTAGTTTGTTTTTTGGTTTTGATCGAAGAACAAAGCACTCGTCCCACCACGACCACTGTTAAACAGTTCACATCTCAAACAGCTCTCCAGAGACTCATCTGACCTTCTTTTGTTCCTCATCTAAACACATTTAATCACAGATTTGAGGTCACGGTCTGCCACATAGGCCTTCAGTGTTTGAGTAAGCCATTAATTGCTTCATTTGAATTATTTGATTCGAAAACCTGGATGAGTCTCACCTGACATCCACACGGCATTGAGAAGAACGGTCGCCGTGATTTCACCAAGTAAAATGGGATCCTGGATTAACATTTTTTGTTGATCCTGGATCAACGTTTTAATCAAAGATACCCTAACCTACCCTTAACTCAAACCCTAACCATTTTTAAACCCTCAAATTAGTGTGAAATAATTGTTTGAGTATTTCTTAAAAGCCCCTAACCCAATCCTAAACCTAAAGTACACACTAATCCTAATCCTACAATCTGATTGGTTAATGAAAATGTTAATCCAGCACCAACAACCGTGTTGAGCCAGGATCACATCCCACTTGGTGAAATCACGTTCACCGAGAAGAACAATGGGTGATTCTCGGGAAATTAGACTTATGAGGTGTCATGAAACATTTTGATAAAAAGAGTAAATGCAAAGTAAGAGTATCAAAATAAGAAGCATACAGTTACAAACATCTCTTCATGTACTATTTTGATAAATGATAAATGATTTTAAATGACATCATACAAACCAATTTTTTAGTTTTTTCCACATTTAAGGGGGAAATGTTCATTACCGCAACGTGTCCATGACAGGATTTGGGTTCTTTGACATGGAAATATTTAAATAATAATTATAAATAATAATTAAAAAATCTAAAAAATAAAAAGCTTCAGTGCATGTTATACTATAAATTACAGTAAAGAAAAATGTGGTATTTGGTGATCATTGGTAAATGTAGAGACAATAATAAGAAATATATAAGTGTCTCAGACCAATTTTCTCATCCTCCGCAACAATTGTCAATCATTGTTTAAACCCTCAAGGAACCAACATAAAAAAAATAGTTGGAAGGGACATAATTGATTGTGACACTCAATATGGCTACCAGGTAAGCAGTTCTTATTTTTCTCTCCAGAAAAAAGTTGAATTTTTTTGTCATAGTACCTAGACAACTTTTTAGTTCTCATTACCGAAACATGAGTTTGTAAATGCATATATTTAATGTAATATCATGTTGCGGTAATGATAATTTTTGATGATTATCTAAAAAATTTAAATAATTCTATAGGTAATATTTTTTAAATCCTCTAAAAATAATGGTTATAGTAAGTTCAGACTTATATAAGATCTTATATAAAAAATTGGCTTCAATGGCTTTTTAAAAATTCTAATGCTGGACACCTTCTAAATCTGGATTTCGTGAGAATCACCCAACCTCATCAGTTAGGAAAAAAGATACACCGGCAGTCACAATAATGCATAAATGGGACAAACAAAGAAGTACAAATGTTTAAAATGCACTGCAGAAAAGAAATTGTTTAAACCAGTCTGAGCAAGTCTAATTTAAAATGGTCTGATACCCCAGCCTGACTAGCTAACAAACAGGCTTATGTTTAATGTGTTTTATTCATCAAGACTATCACATGGTTTAGCATGCAAGACGTAAGTGTCGTCAGGCGCGACCGGGAGAGATGAAGGACAGGACAGAGACAGATTAGATGTGTAGTGCATATAGTTGCAAGCTTCCTCGCAGGTATTCATATCCGTCAGATGCAGCCACCGCGCTGATCTGTGACGGTATTGCGTATGCATAATTCAACAAGTGCACTCCATCATAGCAGCTTCGCTGTGCTGATGGGCATCACCATATGCTTCTGTAAGAAAGAGAGGGAGAGAGATTTGGGATTACTACTGATGCTGTTTTGTATATATTGTGATACATGATGCATGGAAATATAAATCTCCACTTTTGATTTTAAGTTTGAAAAGACCCAAACTGACCTGCCACTAAGCTCCGCCCACCCTCGGTTGCTGTTTCTTGCTCAGATAAGCTTTACAGACCATCCCATAGCAATAAATTGGCGTTTTCCCTGACAGCTTTATATATTTTCAATGAAATATGCTCATAATGGGGTGAAATTGAACGGATATTATCTTATGCGGACTTAAACGCAGTGCGACATTGCATTTTTATTGGCCATTTTTCTTTAAGAAGATGTTAAATTATGCACTAGCGTCATTAAAAACTGCAGAGACTGCAGATCGGGGGAAATCGCCGTCAACTGAAAGCCTAATTTGATAGAAATTACAATTGATAACATTAGCTTAAGTGATCATAACTAATAACACAGTCATTCTGGTACTCTCACTGTGATGACTTCTTTCGGTCACCACTATTTTGCTATTTTTACCTGATTTAATTATAAACAAACATCAAAACATTGCGTTATTCACACTGGAGTTAATAGAATTTGGGAATGAATGCTGCAACATGCTTCAATCCATAACATGCAATTTAATCAGGACTTATTTAAAGACTTGGAAATGGGAAAATATCACGTGGATGGATTAAGCAATCAGACAAGTCCGCTTGTGTTTATCTAGCATGCATCATGTTCCAGTTCCTAATAAATTTACCAGCCAAATGGTCAGTGTATCTTTTTTATTTACAGTACTTGCCAAAGCAAATATTACTCGCATGTGGCACTCCGCAAATGTTGAATTTGGACCCACAATCTTTCAAATACTCAACATTTACACGGTAATAATAATTCTGGAAACACATACTGTATCACATATTCAGATTTGATTGTTTAATCTTGTGCACAAGTGAGGACAAGACAAATGCTGATTGTCATGACAACGGCCAAATGAGGAAACACGATTCTTTCCACAAAAACAATTATTTTATTGAAATAAATATTTATTTAATTTATGTGTGCCAATAAACAAAGAGCTCAAATGCAAAAGCCTCTAAACGCCACTTCTGTCAAAAAAATGAGATGATGATATTGACCTAATGCTCTCGACACTTATCATGCAAGCATCAAATTATTTTGCTCAGGCCATTCAGAAAAACCACTTTCGGCACAACTATTTTTTAGAAAAGTCCTCTAAGTGCACAGTTCAAAGTTGAATGAACAAAGCATGCATATGTCGAGCTGCAAGTGTTTAAGCCAATTAAAGAGTAACTAAACCCTAATCCAACTTTTTTTAGTTACTGGTCTGTAAGAATGATGGTTTATTAGTGCTGTTCATTGATTTTAGTAAGTTTTTGACCATTTGGATATAAAGTGTTTCAATACTGCAATATATGGTGTAAAAACGTCTGAGTGCTGCCCTCTTCAGGTTAAACGGTGGCTACTGCAGTTGAATTTTCCTATTTGATGTTGGGTCCAAAAAATTACACGTGACGTAAGCAGGTTCAAGCTCACCACGCCCTTGTTACGATCTCACCACTCACTTAGTTCGCCCCCTCTATTTCTGTTGGGATCTGCCCACTTTTCTTGCATTTTTCAAATATTGCCAGTGGGTGGAGTCAGGGTCTGACCAGGGGTTTAGTTACGCTTTAAAGGAGGTGTAGAGGTGCGCGGGGCAAAAACTAACACGGGGTTAGTTGTAACACGGACTGTTTACATTGTTACAAGGTTTTGTTTTTCTGGTATTTTTTTGAGCTGCCAAAAGACCTGCAAATAATTGGAAATTTATAATGTTTTTCCAGAGAGTTATTGATGAACGAGTGTTTTGGTGGCATGTACGTACATTTTTTTTTATCATATGTTTTTTTTTCGGTTTCTAATTTGGGTGTGTAAGATACCAAATCCAATGCTATGTCATCTTAATCAGTGACTTGTTGACTAAAACATAGCATCATTTTGAAATATGTCTGTAGCTCTTAGCAACTTTTTTGGTGGGCTTGAAAATATGTGTGTTAACTAACCCCTCAGCACTTACAATTTGAAAACCGCTAACGTTAGCGTAATTCTTGCCGTTGTTTTAAATAGGCTACACACAAATGATTGCTGGCTGCCAACAAAACAAATGTGCCCATCTTATCAAAAATAATTTTTTCGTGCTATTATCACGAAATTTCGTGTTTTTTCGTGATCGTATAACGAATTCCTGTTTTCGTGTGATTATCACGTATTGGTTACTCAACTGTTTTGTCCTATTTTCTTACCATTTTCACTTCAGTTTAGGGTTAGATTTACATAAAATGACATCCCTAACCAAACCCAACTCTAACCCTAACGCCAGGCGACATTTAAAAAAAGAAATCAGAAAAAATAGTATAGATCAATATATAAAGTGACATTCTAATGCAAGCACCAAATCTAACCCTAAACCGAAGCGACAATGGTTTAAAAATAGGACAAAACAGTCGAGTAACCAATACGTGATAATCACACGAAAACAGGAATTCGTTATACTACTGATAATAGCACGAAAAAAGAATAAAAAAAATACGTGACTATATCACGAAACTTTGTGAGACTGGGTAGTTATTACAGACTGGGTCACATATAAAAAAATGTTTTGTCATAATTGTGCTGCTTTTTCTCGCATATTTAGACATTTGTATCCATTTATAATTGAACTCTTGTTAGAAAAGGGCTGGATCAATGAATATAGTGCGGATACCTGTCTATTATAGACAGATAATCCACTTCTAAGTACAGACAAAGTAGTATTGAAATATTTGCTGCGAACTTGCAAACTTAATTTTTAGTGTTACAACTAACCCCCTGTCTGTTACAATTATCCCCACTTATGTGGTAAGTTGTAACGTTTGCACTTCTGTCACATTTGGTGTAATTGTCCAAGAATGGTAAGTAATAGAAACAAACTTCAAATGTTCATTTGTAGCAGAGATGTGTGTGTTGCTTGTGTAAAAATATAATGAATTAAACTCAAAAATGTTTTGAATGATTGAGCCAAAACCAAAAAGCGTTAGGCTGTTCCCCGCTCTCCCCTACATGTTGGATTTTGCAGCGAAAAGCAGTCAAATTTGTTAAATTTGAATGAAATGACTAAATTGATACTTGTAAAAAAGGCTTAATAACTTTTCATTGCCATTAAAGTAAAATTACTCGTATTAAACATACAAGCGAGCCTGATTAAGAAAAAATGCTTATTTACAAGAAAACATGTCAGATGCACTTCAGTTCTGGCCATTGGGTAGCTTGCCGTTTGTGCGTCGAAGGACAGCTGGTCCTCCATAAAAACCCGAGCAAATTATGTTTAACTGTTTTTTAATGTATTTAATGCTAATGTTTAAACATTAATGGATTTTCTATACATTAACCCTTCTGTGGAACCTCTCTCTTGGATTCAGATTAAACCAGTTTTACTGACATGGTATAAAGCTTTAAACATCCAAAACATTAGTGATTACAGACATACACATTTACATGCAAATCAAATATTTAAAAAAATCTCTCTCTCTTGCTCACTTTCTCCGTCTCTCTATATCCACCTCTTTGTCTAGTACTCCAACATTTTTTAAAAGTGACAAAAATGGTATAGAGATGAATGTCTGCCCACCTCCACCACTCTTCTTTCCTGCCTCATTTATCCTCCTTTCTTTTTTCTCTTTTATTTTCTCTCTTCCCGTTGTGCCACACACCCACATCCTCTCCCGCTCCCACTCTGTCTGTCAGAGGACAATAGAGCGAGGTGGACAGAAATGGTTCTTTGAATGACACAGGTTGGCACCTCATTCAGTGTGTGTATAAGAGGCCGTTGGGATGAATGATGTTTTCTCCGCGAGTTCCTGCTTTGCTCTGACACGCAATTCCACCCGCATCAATATCCATAAACCCAGGGCGCTGGTCGTCTAACCTTAACAAATGTTCCTGTTTTTCCCCATGTGGCGTGTACTGTACACTCGTGCATTCAATCATTTGATTAGAGATGATGAGATTTTTAGATATCGCCAACCTTTTCTAATGCACTACTGCGGTGGTGCTCGTAGTCTCTGGCCTTGCTTGTTTACACAAGCCCTCATATCTTGTTTCTCTCTTATCGTCGACTTGGCTGTCAGGTCCAATTAGAAAGGCGGTCTATTGAGGACTTTCGCTGGCTTTTGTTTGCTAAAGTCTTCAGGAGAGATTTCATGTTCGGGTCCTTTTTTAATCTCTCAACATGTCAGCAGTGTTCTGAGGCTAAGAGAAAAGGCACAGGGCCCGCCTCCTGTCATTTCATCTGTTTGATTGGTGCATCGACTTGATCGTGTTCTGGGGCATTACGGTTGTTTTAATCTACACTCGACGACTTTAATAGTCAATAGATGATGTCCTGTAATATAATCATATGTTACAGAAATGTCAGCCAAGCACAGTGCTATAAAATGGAGTAGCTATAATAAGGGACTGTGTCAGTTCTGATTCAGAATTATGCAGTGAAGTTCAGGGACCGTGAAATAAAAGCAATTCCTTTTCATAGACATGCTTGTTGAATCCTTTTTAAATATTAAGGTGTAGAGCTACTTGGGTTATAAAGTCCAGTGATGGGTTCAAAATAATGCACTACCACACTACTTCATAAAATACTAAAGTATTCAGGCACTATGTACAGTATATTCTGTATGCAGATTTTCTGTAAGCATATTGTTAACCTTTTAGCACAACCCATGTTTCATTATCTTTCTCATGACCACCAACATTTTTATTGAAATGTGATGAAAACAATGTACATTCGTTCTCTTGTAGTATTCAATTCAATTTTATTTATATAGCGCTATTCACAATTGTTTAATTGTTTCAAAGCAGCTTTACATTAATAGATGCTGGAGGAAACACAGAAAAATCATAAAACATAAGCAGGAAAATACAACGGTTAAGATTAACAATAGTAGTGAGCGTAGTAATAATGTAACATATATAAGAGTGTGCTAAGTTAAGCCAATGTCAGCAGTCTCCCCAGGGTTTGAAAAAAAAAACCTAGGAGAAAAACCCTGCGGGAAAAGTCCTAGGAGGGAAAAAACCCTTGGGAGAGAGCCAGACATAACTATAGATTCTATAGAAGACATATTATATAATAGGTACGATTTTTTACAATTTTATGGGGATTAATACATATGTATATATACACGGATAAGTAGATTAGATGGGGGCAGCTGGTGGTCGTTGGTCTGACATTGGCTGCATCATGATAAAGGAAGGCCAGTAGATCAGTGGCGTGATGAGCTCCACGGCAGCCGGAACTGGGTCTGTTAGCCCCGTTATCCTCGGGAATGAGGACGAGACAGGGAAGGAGAAACAAAATCCTATTAGCGTAGGGGCCGTTCACATGTAATGCACATGTTACACAGTATTGTGGATTTATAATTTGCTCGGTTCCAGATAGGCTAGCTATTGCGGCATAAGTATATTCCCCAGATGAGTTATGTGAATGCTTTGTAGAGAGTTATTTTTATTTTCCTTGACATTGTATGAATGTAATATAAGTTTCAAAATACCTTGCTGTAAGATTTCCAAAACATTCTCATTGCTTGTCATCAACTGGACTAAACTGTTTTTTTTGTGTGTGTATATTACGCCTGTTTCACACATAGTACATGTCCAGTGTGGATGTGATGCGTTTTGCAGTGTGTATGTAATACTGATCCATCACGTGACCTTTGTGCTTTCATACATTTTGTTTGAAGTGCAAATTCGCTGATCTGCAGTGTGTATCGGATTCAATAATCACGTGATTGACACTTTCTGTGTAAATTTACTACCCCATAAACAATATAACATACTGTGTTATGTGTTTTTGCATGAAATATACTTACTAGATATAATTACTAGTAAGTAAAATTAACCATGATTTTATTATAGGGCCGGTTTCCGAGACAGGGATTAGATTAATCCAGGACTAGGCCTTAGTTATATTAGTACATTTATGTAGTTTTTACAAACAAACCTTACAAAAAAAACATAACTGGTGTGCATCTTGAGACAAATCATTGGTATTGAAATATCTCAGAAAGCAATTTTGGCCAAAACAAGACAAAATTTGGGCTGTCAGTGAAAGCCTAATAGAAGTCTAACCCTAGCCCAAGAATAGACAATGCGTATACGTTTAGAAAATGTAAAAGAAATGAAACACCTGTTGACTTTGCTTCCCTGATTCAATATTGTTTTGCAAAATGTATTTAGCAAAATTGACATGTAACCAAATTCAAGGTTATTTAGGGTAGAAGTCGGTTACCCATAGCCAGACTATATTTGTGAAAATGTAGTAACCATGTTTTTTGCAGATTGGTACCATTTGTATAATCTTGAAGGAACACGCACAGATTTTGGGAATTTAGCTTATTCACCGTATCCCCCAAAGTTAGATAAGTCCATACATACCTTTCTCATCTCCGTGCGTGCTGTAACTCTGTCTGACGCAGCCCCCGCTAGTTTAGCTTAGCACAAAGACTGGAAGTGAATGGCTCCAGCTAGCAAACTGCTCCCAATAAGTGAAGATGAAGAAGACAAAGCACTGCTACTTGGGCGGAGTGATTTGCTCGCAGCACCCGAAAAGCCCCTGATGAGGAGCAGAGAGTTCGGTCAGAGTTGTGCAAATCATTCCACCCATGTAGCAGTGCTTCATCTTCAGAGAATATAGTTCCCAGTATGTATACTGTTAAAAGATCGCTGTGTCTCATATTTGTTATTTGTACACGGTGTTTCTATACAAATCACAACACATAAATAGGAAATTGTTCTCGTTATTTTGTCACTTATTGGGAGCAGTATGCTAGCTGGAGCCATTCACTTCCAGTCTTTGTGCTAAGCTAAGCTAGCGGGGGCTGCGTCAGACAGAGCCACAGCACGCACGGAGATGAGAAAGGTATGTATGGACTTATCTAAATCTGAGGGATACGGTGAATAAGCTAAATTCCCAAAGTCTGGGTGTGTTCCTTTAAAATGGTAAGGCCATAGCTAAAAAAATGTGTTACTGTTGTTTCACTACAAATTAAACTAAAAGACTATGTTAGTGTAATGAAACAATGGTTAATTTTGAAGGGCTGTTAAGTGTTGGTTAGTTTTTTATTTTGTCCTGAGATTTTAGTCATAAGTCATAGTCTGTGATTATTTTGACCACAAAACATGCGTCATTTTAATTCAGCGCATCTTATACAGCAAAAATAGACCAATTGGATGGACCATGCATGCAGTGTGAAAGCTCTTACTTGTTACCATTGGCACTTAAAAAATATGTACCGCATACGTATGTCTAAACCAGGCCTTATTGCGCACGAAAGCCAAGTGATGAACCATATCACTCTGTTTGACCCATAGTCTGAAAAACCCTGATTCGTATTAGATGTATGCAAGATACAGATTTACCTACTTTTCCTCATGATAGTTAAAATCAAGCATTAATCTCCTTCATCTGTGTTTGCATTGCAGCTCGAAAAAGTTTGTTAAAAAGAGTTAAATTGACAAACATAGGCATTTTTTAATTCTTATCAAATCACAATCGCTGTCTTTCAAATGGAAATTATGCACAATAGACAAAATGTAATTTGATATTCATTGATTGGTTGGAGAACCGTTCAAAGGATGAGAGACTGCGGTTATTGGTATTGATTTTAATAACTAGACTGCTACAATCCATTCAATACGGACTCGCTCAATAGAGTGGAGAAATGAAGTTTGGGATCGTTCAATGAGGGATTTTCGTCAGTGGTGTTAGTTAAAGTAGATCTAGAGAGCTCCTGGAGGGTTTTATTGGTAAAACCATTTGGCGGTTCTCCATTTACGTGTGGATGGATGGAAATAGCCAGTTAGATCTGGAGAGACTCTGTCACCTTAAATCGTCAGTATTAGATACATATAAATCACTCCGGTTTAAGTAGCCAATCACAAACCAGTCCTGAGGGAGCCAAACAAATCCAATATCTGACATTAGTATTGATCTCTTTTGCATCGGTCATCATTCAGACTTTTTTGTTTCCCTGGAGGTTAGTTGGAGTGACTGGTTATCCCAGATCACATCTATAAACACTGCATCAGATTAAATAAACTCAATGGTTCATTTTAGGTAATCAGAAATGTAGCATGTCTGGTTGTTTCTAGTTCTATAGCTCAATTGGGAGCATGTTGCGTTAGCAGTCCATAGGTTGTAGGTTTGATCCACAGGAAACACACATAATAATGTACAGTCAAAAATGTTATTGTAGTTCTTTTTGACTCTGCGGGTCTGGTTTATTATTTCATTTGGAAATCAATTCCATTATACAATTTGAATGGGCATACGTTGTGCATTTACTATACAAAAACATTTACTAAAACTCTGCATTTATAACAGGGAACAGTTTCTGCAGTTGTTGAGATGGTCACTTAAGTATGCATGCAATAGATTTGTATTAGTATGCATGCGTCACCCTGCACACTATTACACACGAGTTGTCTGTGTAATTATATTCATGCATTAGTATTCTTCACCAGCCTAGAATATAACGAGTTGTGTCCACCTGATGGGCAGATTTATTGAAACAACTCATTTTGTATAACAAACTTCTAGTCAAATACAGAAAATTGGCATAGGCTTACATCTGCAGAATGCTTTTCTGAAAGCTTGTCAGATCAGTAAGACATGTCTGCAAAAACAACAGTAAGATGTTATATTGTGCTATTTTCGGGCCAAATAGTTAAGGTTGCCGAACATTCAGTGCATCCTTACGTTGCATTTGCAGAGCAAATGTTGTAGGTTCGATTTCCAGGGACACACATACTGGAAACCTTACATTACATGAAAACGTATGTTTGTGTTTGTACTGTAAAGCACTTTGAATAAATGAGTTCACCAGATGTATAAATATAAACATACCAATTGCATAAATATAATACGACTCAGGGTTCCCACACCTTAGTTAACTTCAAATTCAAGGACCTTTCAAGGACTTTCCAATACCCTCAAATTCAAGGACTAAATGTGGGGACACATTTCAAGTGATAGCAACATTACATTGTGTTACCGTTTAAGATACACTGTTACAGTTTTAACTCACGCGTCACTGCGGTGACACTTTGGGGACGCCTCCAGGGGTAAGTGCGTCTGAATGTGTATATCAAATTTAACCAATGGTGAGGCTTAACGACAAAGACAGGGTGACGCGGGAGCTAGGAAGTATATCGCTATCTGAAATATTGCCAAAGACGGCGTTACAGGGACGCAGGAAGTTTGGCAAGGGAGACGCAGCGTCTCGTTCCCTTCTCAGGGAACAACAGGTACATATGTAACACGAGACGTTTTCATTTGTGAAACACAACTATGCAAAAAAGCATTTTGGTATGAATCAACATTCGGATACAGAAGATATAAGCCTTTAAAGCGAACAGTTTAGCATGTGTGCTTAAAAAGTCTAGAATTTTTATGATATTATCCTACACTACACAGGGAATAATTTTTTTTTTTCAGAAAACTTCTTGCATAAAATACATTCAAGCACTTTCAATGACCTGTATCTATGTAAGTATATTTTAAAAAACTTCCTAGGGCCAGATTCACAAACTTTGAAGGATTTCAAGGACCAGTGGGAACCCTGAGTACTGCTTTATCTAACTAAAATGTAATGATGAGACTAATCAAAACTATGCATTTTTTGTTTAAGTGTTGTGTTGTAAAAGGCTGTTTTTAACGTCTATGTGTGGTCATACCGTACACCCCTAATCCCAGTACAGTGTTACATTTCTAGCCCTGTTCACAGCTCTGTCCAATAACAGCCTGTGTAATCACCTTTCAGAAGTTTGCTTGATGTGTGAGGTAGGCAGACAGTTGCTGTGACAGTCATGATAATTTATTATCTGCTGACATAGAGAAAGTGCACACAACCATAAATGTACATTAAAAGTGACATGTTGCTGTACAGTTGTCCCTGTTGTTGAAACACTTACGGCATGCTCACATGCTTTCCACTGACGCAGTAGCATAAGTTTTAGTGGACACCCTAAGTGTCTTCAACAGGGGGTTCAAAACTTGAGCAATCCTAATTATGCATTTTAAATGATAGAAAGCATTAAACATTTTTCATTGTATCAGCACTACTTGCACTTATTAAAATAGAGGACTGAATGCTTTTGCCTCTTGAATGTTGTAAGTAAGATTAAAAGTAAGAGGAGTTTTTTGGGGATCTAAAAATGGTTCTTCCATGGCATCGCTTTAAAAACCCTTTAAAGCATCCTTATTTTTAAGAGTGCAGAAATGCACAACCCGTAATTGTTTTGCTTTCTAGGGGGTCCAGAATTGCCGGAAAGCATCAGAATGCGGCAGTGGGCCGTGTATCGAATGTTTGGTGTGAAGTCTGTTTTTTAATTGAAGCAAATCTACTGTAATCTTCAGTGAGGACTGTGGATTAAGTTATTTCAGCGAGCGAGCATGAATAAACAGTCCTGCGATACGGCTGGAGACACGCGCTTCCCTCTCTATTTAAAAATCCATTACAGCAGAAAGCCTTTGTGCTGAATAAGTCTCTCTGTTTACTCGCTCATTGTTACATCCCGCAAGAGCAGCATGGAGCCACATCTGCTCTATTGAGATGAGCTCTTGAACCAGTGTGCGCCTGGCTGGCTACGGAACTGGGGACTTTACTGGGGGAAATGAACGGAACGATGTTGTTTAGGCAGCCTGAATAATTTAACCATGAATGAACTTGGTTCAAGTGTGAAAGATTATCGCTTTAGCCTGGGTCCGTTGACCCTCAGTGATGTGACTGATTTTAGATTCAGGAGATTCGGTACGGTACACTCTCTGAAAAAAATTACAAAAATTGTTACTGGGATTAAGAAGGTCCTAAAATGTACCATTTAGGTACTGATTTGTATCTTTGAGAAACCAGTTTATCTAAATGCATGTGTTTGACATGACACATGAGCTGTGTCAGAAATCTCCTACTTTCATACTATAGAGTCAACATGATCTCACAAAGTTCTGTGGTATAGTCACGGAATATTTTGCTCATTTATCCGTGTCATTGTCACGGATCTCCGCATTTTTTCGTGTCCGTACTAGGGGTGACCCCGAATAGTCGAAGATTCGATGCATCGATAGGAGAAGCCTGATTCGACTACCAATCTCACAGTCGAATCGTCGCAGATGCGTTATGAAATGAGGATCCTTTAATTTTGGCCGTATATGGGTGCACACATTATCTGATTTCACAAATAACAGCTTTCTCCCAATATATTAATACACAGCATATTATTATAATGCTGAAAATAATATGTGAAGTAGCAGCTTTCAATAAATATTTTTAAAATGCGTTAATAAATCCAACAACCCCTGTGACCCAGCTACACGTCCATAAGTGGTAAAAAACCATTGCCTCTTAGTTTCTACATTTAAAAGACAAAGCTGGCAATTCTGGCTATACTTTCGTTCTTTTAATAATTTATTTATTTTATTTTATTTTATTTATAAATCACTCTGGGTTATCTGATTTATCTATTTGACTTGTGTTTTGTTTCCGTGCACTTTAGGCATTTTGCACATTTGTTCTGCACTTTGTTACTTCTGACCTTATTTTATTAAAAAAAAAAAAAAGTATTTATTATAAACGTAAATTCTGATCTAATTTAAGTTTGTAAATTTTGGATTGCTTTTCGTTGTATCGATGTTGCGCTATTACGTGCTGGCAATGCTTGCGCATGCAATTAAGCCGAACGCGCTATGCTCTGCGTCTCATATTTAGGAGTTCATCAAACTAAACATTAAAAAACTGATGTTTTTCGACGGGTATAAGTTTTCAAAATGTATTTAAAACATAGTGGTTATCTTGTCAAAAGTTAAACTCCAAAACAGGTAAGCCATTTCTTTAAATTTCGGTGATGAAACGGAAAATATCTGCACCGAACCTATATTTATGCCTGACACGACTCTTTTTCTTGTGATTTAATATTATGGTCGGTGTTCACTTTCAAATGATAGCAAAGAGATTCCTGAAATTAATAACATCATCAGGCCTTTTTTGTATCTAAAGTTAATACAGAGATGATCAAAGTCAAAGCAAGCAATTATTTCTGTGCTAAAAAATAACGCGTAGTGTCTATAAAATCATTAATTTCAGTGTTTTTCTTGTTATAAATTAACGTTTAATGAATTATATATAAAGCTTAGTTTTTATCATTTGCAGTAACAATCACAAATTTTTTGTCATTTCTCATTTGTCTTTTTTTTTTTGGTCATGACTTTGACGCGCTAAATCTGCAAATTAAATAAAAACACTGAATTGTAGACGGGGTTTCCAGGGCAGGATCACCTTTGTTATATTTTTAGGTTTAGTTATCAAAAAGTTTTTTTTTGTTTTGTTCTGTAGATCGTGGCTTTAAAATGTTATGAATAATTAAACAAATGTTGCCTTACATTTTACCTTAAAAATATATAATGCATCGTCAGTTTTGTCTTCGTTCATCAATTGAAAGACAGTTTTGGTCACTTTATCAGAAAGTTGTTTATGTGTGCTGCTTGTGAAAAAAAATAAAAGTTACCAATTTGTACCTGGGCTGACCCCCTCCCAACCCATGCGCACACACATAGATGATTCGACTATTGGTCGAATATAGAAAGATTCGACAATTCTGATTCGAATAAGTAAATCCTTAGTCGAGGACACCTAGTCCGTACCACTGCCTTTCTTTTCCTTGTCAGTTTCACCTATTGGTTACTCAATTGTTTTTCCTATTTTTAAACCATTGTCGCGTGGGTTTGGGGTTAGATTTGGGTTAGGATGTCACTTTATGTAACAGAAAGTCGGTCTAACCTCAAACCCACGCGACAATGGTAAGAAAATAGGAAAAACAATTGAGTAACCAATACGTGAAACTAACACGGAAAAGAAAGTCAGTGGTACGAACACAGAAAAATGCGGAGATCCGTGACAATGACATGGATAAATTAGAAAAATATTCTGTGACTATAACACGGAAATTCGTGAGATCAGGTTGATGTAGTAGGTGAAAATCAGTATGCGAGGTGAGTAGTAGGTCCAAAATCATGATATTCTAAAAAGTAGGCAAAATGTACCTGGATGACCTTCTGCACTCTCAGAAAAAGGAACACGGTACCTAAGTTGTCACTGGGACGGTAGCTTTTAAAAAGGTCTTAATCATAGACTGTATAAAACATGGATGTAGCGTCCGTGACGTTAACTGTAGGTTTCTGAAGAGCATTTTGAGGCCAAAAATGGGCGGAGCTGGTCGTCGCCATCTTGGCAAATGCCTCACCGCATGTAACTGAAAATGGCCAAATAGGTGGAACGTAGGTGGGGCTGAGCGAACAGCAGCAGCAATCCACTTAAACGTCCGCCTCCTTAATTATGCAGAACTTAAAGGCTTATTATAATTTAAATAATAAATTATATGAATTAGTTGTCAAGAAGGGCAAAATTAGCTATATAAACCAAAAGCAAATTTTTTGTAAAGTTGGGCTTCTAGCGGCCTGAAAATGAGCTGCACTTTAAGTCACTTCCGCATTGGCTTCATCAGAGAGACCGGAAGGTTGACCCTCGGTCCTAATATGTACCATTTTGGCACAGATATGTTCCTTTGAGTTACCAGTATGTACCTCTAACGTGCTTTCCACTGCATAGTACCCCACTGTTTGGCTTGGGTTGGGTCAGCTTACTTTTGGGGGCTTTTCCACTGGGTGCAGTACGTAGTACCCAATACTTTTTATTTAGTATTACCTCGGTTGGGGTTCCAAGTGACCCGAGCTGATACCAAAACGTGACGCGAAAACACTGTAGATCACTGATTGGTCTAAGAGAATAGTCACTACCAGCATCCTCCCTATAATGAATATTAAATATTAGCTTTACCTTCATGCTAGCTTGTGCTGTCTCGAGCAAACATGTTCTCATCTGTGCTCTGCAATAAGTTCCCAAACTCCCTTTTGGCGTAACAAAACATCCACAGGTTGAGAATCAGGAACACAAGTTTTTGCCAGACTTGGAATTTTGTGGTGGACTGAGAACTAAATGAATGTATGGGAATGTACAACGATGCCCTCATTTGTACGATGTCACAGCAGTAGGCAGCTCAAATATAACGACACACCTATAATCCCTCCCACTCCGAAGTGTTACTGGATGGAAAAGCTAACCAAGCCAAAGTGAGGTGAGCTGACCTGACCTGACCCAAAACCAAACCGTGGGATAGTATGCAATGGAAAAGCACCATTAGGTACCAGTATGTACCTTGTATGTACAAAAGTGTACTTTTTGAAAAGGTACCACCCCAGGGACAACTTTGGTACCTCTTTATACCTTTTTCGGAAATGTTCTTCGATAGACACTGTACCACCCCATGAAGACACGAGAGCCTCCAAACTTAGCAAAAACGATGATTAATGGAAATGTATGTATTGGGTGTCATTATAAGTGATTTTGTTCCCAAGAACTGTATTCCTTATGATTTAATTGTACTTGTTAACAACATGAGTCAAGTCACACGGGTATATTTGTAGCAAAATTATGAAAACATTTGGATATATAAATAAAAATTGAATTGAATTTTTGGTAAAGATCATATTCAAGGAAGATATTTTGTAAATATCCTACCGTAAATGTATATATATATATATATATATATATATATATATATATATATATATAACATATATATCATTAGTAATGTGTTTCAAATCTCTGCCGAATAGTGTCCTATCCTAACAAAGCTTATTTATTCAGCTTTATCTTGATGAATAAATTGACCCTTATGACTTGTTTTGTGGTCCAGGGCCACTTTTGTGAAACAGAAAGGTAATTTGAATGTTGGTTCTTTATGTAACCACAGCTAAAAGTGGTTCTTCTATGTCATCGTGTAGCAGCTTCATTTTTAAGAGTGAATAAAGTCATATACATCCGGTCAATTATATATTTGGATGAACTGTTCCTTTAAAGGAACCAAACACATCAACGTTTTTCCTATTTAAGACGAGTAGTTATACGACCAAGTTTGGTGGTACAAAATAAAACGTAGCGCTTTTCTAAGCGGATTTAAAAGAGGAACTATATTTTATGGCGTAATAGCACTTATGGGAGTACTTCGACTCGGCGCAGTAACGCCCTCCCTCTCCCATTATGACAGTGAGAAGGGGAGCGGACTTTTCAGGCAGGTCGAAGTGCTCCCAAGAGTGCTGTTGCGCCATAGAATGTAGTTCCTCTTTTGGGTCCGCTTGGAGGAGCGCTATGTTTTGTTTTGTGCCATCAAGCTTGCTCGTATAACTACTCGTCTTAAATAGGAAAAACGTTGATGTGTTTGGTCACTTCTAACTTTATCTCTAAATGGTACCATTGAATGAATGGGGCTAAGCTAAATGCTATCGAAGCGTCGCAGCGCGCTCCAGCGCTTACATGCACGCACACAGATGATAGGAGGGATGTATCAACAATTCTTAGTTAAGGTAATAACATAGTTTAATATTGAAAATGAGTAGACTATTCCTTTAAGGATGTCTATACATACAGTATATGTCTTCACAGTATATATACAGTACAGACGCTTTTCCACTTGTCAGGAAGTCCACCTTGATTTCATTCCAGGCCATTCTATCTAAATTTCCCTCTCTGGTGTCTCACTGAGAAACAGACTTCTATTACCATGCCCTGGGCTGTATTTGTTCTTGAGATGCCCCCCTCACCCCCATGCAAACTTATTTCACATTACGCTTTAATATACCGGCAGCACCTTGTGTTATTGAAGGAGGGAGATCTGCATGCTTGAACAAGTGCCTGTCAAGCTGACTATCTGATCATAGCCGACTCTCCTCTGTTCTTCTACTGACCCAAGATGTGTGTGTGTGTGCACTTAACCTTGGCAACAGAGAAACTAAACTATATGTGAAAAGTGGATGAAAGAAAGGCTTACAGTAGAAAGACAGAGAGACTAGTTTTACCTTCTATTGTCAGCATAGATCATATCAGAAAGGCTTTGTCGGTTTTGTACCAATGCCAAATGTCTGCTTTATGTAATTCTGTATCGGAAGATGAAACAGCTTGATATGATTGCGGTTTGATCGGATGCGGGCGAGTGCTTTAAAATGCACCGTGCGTCAGTTTATGCTTTATGGGTTTTTCTACTGTTGGGAACTTCATGCAGCAGTCAAACTCTTCTATTAGCAGTAACCTCCGTTTTGAATGCTATGAAGACAGACAACTTCTCTTTATCGCTAATGTAATTGAAATTACCTCAGACAGATTTTCAGCAAAGCCATTGAGACAACAGCCTCTGGATAAAGACATCTGTGCTGATCTGAGAAAGAGAACAGGGCAGTGTGTATCTCCTATGATGTCTTGTTATTAAATAAAAACTTCTGCATGATGGACTTTTCCTTGTGTGTGGCGATATCCATAAAAGGCCCGCTAAAATACATCACTACAATACCTGGAGTAATCCACAGTAATTGCATTTTGACTAAGCGCGTGCATTATGCCTAAAGTAACAAATCACCTTCAAAGTTCAGAAACTCATTTGCCAAATACACAACAACAGAACAAACTGAAGTAGGCCTATACTTGCAGATCAAGAAATGTATAATCGGTATAATGCATAAATGTTAGAAGCCATCATGTTTGCATTATATGATAAGTTTGATGAACATGCCACTATAAACGAATATACCACTACTAGACTTTTTAAAATTTCAGTGTTTTTAAGGAATAATTCCTATCAGAGGTTTCCCACACCTTAGTTTATATTCAAGGACCTTTAAAGGACTTTTCAGGTCCAATAACCTCAAATTTAAGGACTAAATGTGGGGACACATTTCAAGTGGGAGCAAGGTTACATCGTGTTACCTTTTAAGATACATTGTTACAGTTCCCTTTTGAGGGAACTCGCGCTGTGTCACTGCTGTGACACTTTGGGGACGCTTTCAGGTGTAAGTGCGTCTGAATGTGTATATTAAATTCAACCAATTGTGAGGCTAAACGAAAAGACAAAGCGACGTGGGAGGAAGTATATCTCTATCTGAAATATTGCCAAAGACGGCATTACAGGGACGCAAGAAGTATGGCAGTGGAGACGCAGCGTCTGGTTCCCTTCTCAGGGAACAACAGTTACATACATACCCCGAGACGTTTTCATGTGTCAAACACAACTATGCAAAAAAGCATTTTGGTATAAATCAACATTCGCATACAGAAGAAATAAGCAATTAAAGCGAACAATTTAGCATGTGTGCTTAAAAGGTTAGACATTGTATGATATTATCCTACACTACACAGGGAATAATATGGATTTTTTCCAGAAAACTTCTTGCATAAAATAGATTCAAGCACTTTCAATGACCTGTATCTAAGTATGTATATTTTCTAAAACTTCCCAGGGCCTTGAATAATTTCCCCCAGATTCACAAACTTTCAAGGATTTCTGGGAGCCGTGGGAACCCTGCTATCAGAAACACTTTATGAGTTATGAAACAATACAAGGAGGAAAAAAATTGGATATTTTCTGTACATCAGAAAACACGTTTGTCCCCCTATCACTGTGTCTTCATAGCATCACACATATATCTCAGTTGTTTTCTTCTCAGTGTAAACTTCTAAAGATGCTGCATATCTTTTTATTTCCAGTGCTTACCATGTTAAAACCCATTAAAGATTCTCTGCCTTCAAAACACTTTGGGCATCAGGCACTGATTAAAGTTGCAATGCTTTTAAGAAGGCCCATCTACCGATAGCTTATCAACTTTGAGAGCAGCAGATCCTCTGCTGTAGGGTACAGAGATGAATATAGATGATGTGACTCTGGGCGTCCTCGTATTATCATGTTACGCTGTTCCACGTAAGCTGTTGAAGCGTTTTGCAGAAAACGTGTTTGTCTTTTGTCTGCGAAATGAGTGGAAAAGGCGTTTTGGGCTTTGCGAGAGTCAATTACAGAAGAAAAATGCTTTTGCTATGGGACCCTGAGCACTGTAAATTGAAATGCTTTGGGAATGATTAGAGCTCTTTTTTTATTGACACTGTAAATTTGTTTTGGAGAGGCCGCCCTTCGTCGCCGCAAACAAAAGACTGTTAACGGCTCGTGCAGTTCGGAAAACTCTCATTTTTACTCTCGTTGTTAGTTCGTTCACATAAATCGGTTTACACTGTAGGGTAAAAATATGGTGCACCTTGCACTCTGTATGCTGCAGAAGATATGGAAGGTGCTGCTGCATTTCTAATTAGTTATATGAATGGCTATATCTTACCCTTTTGCATTGGAGGACCTTGATGGATATTTGTGCCATAACATTCACCCACTGTTAAATGGCCTCATATTCCTTCATTGCAATAAACCATAGAGCACAGTCTTATAGTATAATGACTCCCATGAGATGGTCGCCCGTGCCATTATGGATTTCTCATTATGTATAACAGTTGGCAAAGGCCATCGTGGATTGAAGGTATCCTTTGGCTTTCAGATGTAAATTCAACCGCATGTGAACCAGGGTAAGAGATGACTCATCAGAACATCCTGCATTTTTGCTGTTGCCCATGGGCTTGGGTTTGGTGCCTGCAGATGAAAAGCAAATGAAAAGCCTTACCTCAAGTTCCAGGTTTGTGAGGAACAGGATGTAGATTTGGTTGAGGTTTGATTCAATGGTGATGTAATCTTTTGTTCCAACTTTCTTGTCAAGTCCTTTTCTACTGCGGGTAATGCATGTTTGGCATGTGCCGCAGTTATTTTTGAGGTTTGTTAACGGGGTTTTTGAGCTCTTTCTTTTTTCTATTGTTAGGCCTACTTATAAAATTGTGTAGGTTAGTGTAGTTTTTTATTGTGATTCTATATGTTGATTTCATTGAAAAGTGTAAACATTGGTTTGACGCTAGTGGCACATTATAGTTTTTTTAACCTTACAATAGCTGTATTTGGTGACTTTAGTGTGTTTTATTTATTTTATGTTGTTTCTCTTCGTTTGCGTAATAAAGCCGTCAGTAGTTGTTTTATTAAAAATGCAGTTGCATTAACAAGGTAATAGTGATGCATATTTACTAAAACAAAGTGTAATGCAAAAATCGATGTTGTTTTGTTACTTGTCAAGTAATAATGCACTACTTATGTTCAAAGTGAAATTGTAAGTCATTTTATTATTTGTTCAAAATTTCACCTGGTATTGATAGACAACACTTGTGAGTTAGTGACCACAGCAAAAATATATCTCTGTCCAAAACATTTTTCTGAAAAATTCACCCCTGCTCTTCCCTATATAGAGATTTTTATTGAATTATTGTGTTTAAACAAAAATTTCAACCAGGTGTTACAACAAACCCTCTGTTTGTTACAATTAACCCCACCTACGGGTTCACTTTCAGTGTAATTGTACGATAACGACAGGTCTCACAAATAAACTATAAGTGTTTATTTATAGCAAATGTGTTTGTTGATTGTGATTAAAAAATGATTAATCTAACTTTAATCTAACATTTTTTTTGAATAATAGAGCCAAAGCCAAAAAACGTTACCTTGTGCCACGCTCTTCCCTACATACGCATAGGCCATGCATGCACGTACAAGACTATGTAGCCCTGGGGCCAGTTATATTAACATAGCCGGTAAGTTAAGACTGTGTCTTAAGAACTAGTCTAACCAATTAGCAATTAGTTCAAGCTAATCATTCTTACTTTTCATATGGAAATGAGATCAGTCCACATTTTTATGTACTGTATGTGAAGAGTTTGGTTCCAAAATGCAATAAATCCATTTTGATTAATTTCGGTAAAAACGTGTTTTCTATACCAAGAAAGTGACAAGATGATATGTATTTTCTGTTACAAACTTTCACATAGCATCTCTAGGTTATAATAACATTAAAAATTCAAATCCATAATTAGATTTTCAAAGATTTATTATAAAAACTGATTATTTTTTCACAAAATGCAATAAATCCATTTATCCAAAATGTTTCTTCTATGGCATGTTGAAGCACATTTATTTTTACGAGTGTTGAGTAAGAAACAGACTGACATAATTTTCTACCCTAAAAATTAAACATAAATCAGCCATATGGTTTTGTGAACTGGATCAGCAGATTTGTTAAAAAATCAAGTCACTTTTTATTCTTTTAGAAAATAATTCTTCAAAATTAATCTTTTTTTTTAGGGAAAAGCATTGGGTTTGGTACTTTATAAGGGAGAAGAATTAATGACTGGATGAACTGTCTCTTTAAATCACTCCATGTATTGTAAAGGAGGTGATCCATTATAAATGATACAGACATATGATGAGCTATCAGGGAATATAAGTTCAAGTTAAATTTGATTTATATAGCACATTTACCCACACACAACCACACGGCTGACCAAAGTGCTTCACAGTGCATAAAATATTACACATACACTTAAGAATACACACATACCGTACCCATACACAATAAAATAAGTTTTAAAATAAGTTAAAATAAGAATTTAAATTGTTAAAGGAATAAAATAACCAGTTTAAAAGAAAGTCATATAAATATAAACCATATAAATATAAACCCTGGGCCATCATGAAAAGGCTAAAGAAAATAGGTGAGAATATAAATAGTAAAAGAGATCAGTGGAGAGGTTCAGTATGAGGAAAAACAAATTGATCTTGAACTGTTGAGGGCACTACGTGCAAGTGTCTCGTAAAACTAAAAACAATAAAAGGTTTGTTTGACTAGTGAAAATAACATTCATGCTGAATTAAATCTGCTCTAATTTCTGCTTGTACACGAATCATGCAAGAAGTGGAAAATTAATAATTTGGCCAGAAGTATGCTCAGCATTAACCAAAAGCAAAATATGGACATTTTAACACTTTTCTTTAATTACTATGAATATTAAGTGTGTTTCACTCATAGACCGTAAAAAAATATGGACGTAGTGTCCGTGACGTCACCCATTGGTTTGTGAAGATCGCTTTTGAAGCTTAAAGTAGGCGTTGCCTGCCGTCGCCATCTTGGCCTCGCATCCCCGCGAATTACTCGCGGAAAACCGAAAATGGGTAAAGAGGCGGGACATGGGTGAAGCTGAGGTGAAACCACGCCCGCCTAGCGCGAGTCTAGTGACAGCAGTGGCTGTTCAACCGACACTCAAGCGGCCACGCCCTTAATTATGCAGACGTTTAAGGCTTAATATAATCTAAACGGGTGAGTTACAAAAAAATTCACCCCCCTCACAGTTGTCATGAAGGGCAAATTTAGCTATATAGGCAAAAAACACTTTTTGTACCAGGCTGTAAACATAATATTTTCTACTGTAAAGTTGGCCATTTTTAACATGGGAGTCTATGGGAATTGACTCCCTTTTGAAGCCAGCCTCAAGCGGCCAGTCGATGAATTGCAGTTTAAGTCACTTCCGTGTTGGCTTCATTAGAGAGATCGGAAGGTTGCCCCTCGGTTTCACTTCACTTAATTAATAAAAGGAAACCCTGAAATAATTAATGTTTTCCTTTTATTGCACCTAAATATTTAATTCTGTAAGCCTTGGCCTATATGAGGACTTACATTGAAACTAAACAGCTGTTTCTGGAAGTTAATGGAGGTTATAAATTGTGTTAACAGTTCTGTTTAATGCTACTTTTGCTGTTTTGTGTTAAACTGTAGTTTAATTTATAGTCAACATCATTGAGATTAGTGGTCCCTTCTATGTAGGGGAGAGCAGGGGTGAAAGTACTATTTTTTAGGGGGGGAGAAGTAATTTAAAAGATAATGTTTTAGACAGAGATATATTTTTGCTGTGGTCTGTAACTCACAAGTGTTGTATATCAATACCAGGTGGAATTTTGAGCAAATGCCAAACGACTTCAGTATAATTACACTTTAAACATGAGTAGCGCAGTTTTACTTTCAACCCTGTCATCTGGTACGAAAGTAACACAAAGGTGGGTCAAAAGTAACACAGCAGAACAAGATAGATTTTTGTGTTACACTTGTTTTTAGTAAATATACATGACTATGACCTTTGTAACTTCAAATTTTGTCTTTGCAAAAAATAATGAAATTACATTTTCATTTGAAATTTCAGTTTTATCAAATGTTTTTAAAGGACAAGTTTGATATTTTACACTTAAAGCCCTGTTTTCAGATTGTTTATGATGAAATAGACTGAAATTTCAACATATGCGGCTGCCCCGAGAATTTTCGGGTTTTTATTGTATCACCTCCCACCTCTGCAATGGGTGTATAGGTGCACTGAAACAATCCTTCCTAAAATGCATTAAACTTTCGTATACAAAGACGTGAAACTCACCGAGAAAACAGGGCTTTAAGTGTAAAATACCGAACTTGTCCTTTAAAACCAACCTGACAGTACAAACATGAATTGTTGAAAATAAAAAAATTAACAGTTTGAACACTATAAAATTAAATTAAATCAAACTAGAATAATATAAATGTTCAACATAATGCAACAGTATTAGCAGCGGGACAAAAGTAACAAAAGAAACTGTTAGAGCACTAAATAACCTGTAGATTGATCAGTACTTTAACACATGAAATGAGAAACACAATGAGTTATTAGAAAAAAAATGACAGCTTTAGGAATTTAGTTAAACAACTTTCCGGACCTGGACACGCAAAACGGTGAGGCAATAATGCAATATTTGTCAGCTTTGTCAAGGGTTGCATGGTAAAGATGCTGTCATAGTTTGAAATGCAAATGTTATCAGGACTCTGAGAAAATTCGCTTTGTTGCTTTCGTCCCGTGCTACTTTCGCCCCGGTTCTCCCCTACTGTAAGTGCAATCTCATTCAATTTAAAGGTATAGTTCATCCAAAATGAAATTTCTGTCATTGTTTAGTGTTTACTCACTCATGTTGTCCTAAACCTGTATGAGTTTCTATATTTTGTTAAACAGAAAAAATATATTTTGGGTACCGTCAACTGTCTGGCTATGCCTTAGCAACTGATAGGGTGGGTAAATGATGACAGCATTTTTATTTTGGAGTAAACACAGTTAAGTTCTGTGTAACACACAGAGTCAGTGCCGGCCCAAGCCTCTTGGGGGCCCTAAGCAGAATTTGCTTGGGGGCCCCCTCCCACCAATTGTTTTATAAAAAAAATTACAAACATTTATAAAAAGAGCAAAGTTGCACATTAGGTAGGGACTAAAATTCCAGTATCGGAATGCAGATAATTTAGTGTAGTTAGGTACTGTAGGTACAATGCACACTACAAAGAAGACACAATCAATGATGCACAATCATGACGAAATTAGTGATAATATTTAGGGATGTCCCGATCCAATCACGTGATCGGAAATCGGCCCCGATCACGTGGTTTCAGACTCGATCGGAATCGGACGTTACCTCCCGATCAGGACTCGGATACATATGCAGGGTTTAAAATCCATTAAGTTCTCGCTCTGCTCCGCGCCAGTGTACGTGCTGCGCTGGTGCGTGTGAACTGATGAGAAGAGAATAGGCTTGTTCGACTTCATGCAGCGCCGCAACAACCGGCAGCCGGATGATGTCTAAGTTCCGCGAGAGCGATTTAAAAGCAAACTCTTCCGTATGATTTCGCGGATCACTCTCGCGGTAGTTTGACGTCACCCGGCTGTCGATTGTTGCGGCGCCGCATGAAGTCGAACAAGCCTATTGATGTGCTTTCAAATTCATTCATAGGCTTCACACTCGTGCGTGCAAGAAACCCACGACAAAACCGGGTTTTTACCGCTCATTTAAACGACGTGTTGATCATTTTTGTCACCATGTGCTCAGACGCAGCTCCGCTGTAGAGATGAGAGATAGAGAGAGAGGTAAGAATGGTGCCCACGTCGAGAAAACTTATTAGAAGTCTAGGAACAAAGTATTAAAGTATGTCTAGCCATGTCACTCATCTCATTACAATATGTTAACTAGATAACTGGATACAACTGATTGTATAGTTTAATAAAATAATGTATTTTGATTATACAGAATAATTACGACCTAACTATAGGTATTTTATAACTAACTGCTGACCAGCTTAGGGAATCTCTATGGCTAATTTATAAGACATATTGCTGAATCAGTATGTTGTTTTTCTTGTAAATTGAGTCTTTTTGGGTAGTCTATCTTATGCCTAAAATTAGTCAAGGAGGTTGAGTCTTATAATTTCCTTCAAAGTTTGATCAGTTGTGCATAATAACATGTGCATCAAATGCATATAGGGTGTCAGACTCATAGATTTGCATAATTTAAAGTTCAGGTTTTAAAGTTTGGGTCAACATGTGGCACAGCTTTAAAACTGAAACTTATAAAATCCTATCAGAGGTCCAAAATGTCATTGAAACACACCAGTGGCTTTGCTGTCATCAGGATTAAACATTTTACCCCTCGAACCCTCCCTCCCAACAGAGCATCTCCACAAAACAAATCCCAATTTAACCCCTTTACATATACTATATATATTCTCATTATTTTTTAACACATCTGTAGTTATGCGCTGGCACAGAGTTAGACTCTTTTGACTCCACACAGAAACAGCAATGCGTGCGGCATGACATCCTGGTTCTGTTTTTTCGCTCTTATTTATTCTTTTTTTTATGTATTATAGAAGTATCGGATCGGGACTCGGTATCGGCAGATACTCAAAATCAAATGACTCGGACTCAGACTCGAGGGCAAAAAAAACCTGATCGGGACATCCCTAATAATATTTACCCTATCAGTTTACCTACCCGAATACCTTTAAATAATTATTAGTAAAATAAACATCAAACATTGTAAAAATTAGAGACAGTTGCACACTGTTATGATGTCACTGGGGCAGTACCCTTTATAAAGGTCCTAACCAGTTACACATATAGAAACATTTGGTACCAATATGTACATCTGAGGTACTAATATGAACTCTTACAACTCTTTAAGTGCAAATGTGTACTTGTTGAAAGTGGCAGCTGATGGGTCTTCATTATAGATGTTCAGTCACTGTAACGCAGCTTTCACATTTGCCAAGTAAGTTTCAATGTTTTGGCACAAGTCTGCATCATCAAGTGACCTTGTTTATTGCAAATAATTCTCAAATTGCCCCTCTCCCAACCTGTGTTTAGATTAGATTAACTTAGCTGGCTCTAGCCATGATTATATCTATACTGTGGATGCTGAAATGGCATCAATAATAAATAAATAATTGCAAACAATCCATATACATCAAACCTATCTTATATCCTTGCATTTTCTCGCCCACATCCCAGGAATTCATAAACGTGCATAATGCTGCATATGGGGCTTTTCCATGAAAGATCGTAATTCTGGCTTTAACCTATTACAACTGAAGAGGGAATAATGCACAGGAATTTATATCTCTGTAGCCCATGTGATTTACTGAGAGAGGCAACATGCATAGCAAACATTTTCATTACTTTATATTGGGGAAAGATAAAGTTGCAGAAACAGCGAAGATTTAATCATAGAATATATTATGGCAGTTTAAATTTTAGATTTAGTTTTTAGTTTTCTCTTTTGTATTTTTTAATTTAGCTGGTGTAAAATTTAGACCGACTTACTAATGAAATTTTCTTTTATACAGTAGTATTATGTGTTGCCGTAGATGATCATGCAGTAGTCAGACTTTGCTTGCACAGCATAATGCAACATCTTTCATATTTTTTCCTCTCTCTAGTAAAAAAATTTGTTTTTTCTGTACTCTGTTGTGTTGATATTCAGAACATGTTAGTTTCCTCTCCTCACTGCCAAAATGTGTCAGTGCCAGGAAAACCATTAGCCTGACAGTGTCCCCCAAAATGTGGATTAATATACATCCGTTCTCTGTTCTTCACAGATACACTCCAGAGGTTGTTGAGTTTAGCAGGAAGTGTTTTTTTAAGTGGTTTGTACTGGCACATCACACACTATGGCTTTTCTGTAATTCTAAGTGCAAGTCTGTGTGGGAAAGGTATGATTTATGAAAAAGAGAAAAATAATCTACTACCTTGAGCAGATAAAATGATGGATATGATGGAAAAAAGAGACGGATAGTACTGATGCCAAGACAGCTCATGTGCGATTGCAAATATCTCGTTTTGATGTATGCAAAAAATAACAGTTTTTGTAGCTGGTGCACCCAGTGCCGGGTTAAGCCTTTGTGAGGCCCTGGGCTAAAGCTGGTTTGAGGCCCCCCAATATACACTGAAAAAAATAAAGGCTGGATTTACTAAGTGCCCCATTGCGTAATTTTTTTTGTAAAACTTACTAAAAAAAGAGGATGCAAAAACGATGCACTGTCTATATTTTTTTAGTAAATCCAGTGTTTTTACAGCGTATGTGCAACATCAAATGGCTAAAATTATTTAAATAAATTAAACAATATTATCAAATAATTTTACAATCAGAAATAGCCCAGAAAATAACATTTATTTAATAAAACTTACAACAAAAAGTGCCTCTTTCTGTTCTTCTTTAAATATAATTCCTCAAATAAATTATTAAAATCAAGTTGACGCAAAGTAGGCTAAAATTATTTAAATAAATTAAACAATATTATCAAGTAATAATTTTACAATCAGAAACAGCCCAGAAAATAACATTTATTAAATGCAACTCACAACTAAAAGTGCTTCTGTCTGTTCTTCTTTAAATATAATTCCTCAATTAAATTATTAAAATCAAGTTGACGCAAAAGTAGGCTGAAATTATTTAAATAAATTAAACAATATTATCAAGTAATAATTTTACAATCAGAAACAGCCCAGAAAATAACATTTATTAAATGCAACTCACAACTAAAAGTGCTTCTGTCTGTTCTTCTTTAAATATAATTCCTCAATTAAATTATTATAATCAAGTTGACGCAAAAGTAGTAGAGCCCAGAATTCTCAGCCCGAGTCCGACCCGAGTCCGAACTTTTTAATTCTCCCCATTAGGAATCTGTGTCCGCAGATATAGTAACTGCATCGCGTATGTTTGTAAGTTTAAGTCTGTGCTGTCTGCTGTGAGGTTTTTATGAGAGAAGCACAAACTTTTTAATAGTCTATTTAATATGTAAAATTTGAATTTGAAATAAAACTTACTGCGGAGAAGTTAATGAGATCTCTATCGTCTCTCTTGCTACGTGACACGACAATTATTTATTATTTCAAATTCATTTACAAGATAAATATATATACATTGTCGTGTTAAATTGATGAAATTATCTTGCTATATACGCTACATTTATTATGAGAAGCCTTTTCTTTTTACTGTTACACTGTAGACAGTAATATGTGTATATTATATAAAACTCTATGGTCGTGAAAGCACATTATCCATTATCTGTTGGTTCATGTTGGTCTAGTTTAATTCAGGGTAATCCTTTAATAAAATGTATAATATGTTATAAAATATTTAATTTTTTGTAATATTCACAGCGCACATTCTCTCGGATCGTTTTAAAACATTTTAAATCATTCTGCAAAATTCTGCATAGATTTTGCAAAAGAAATCCGCAGAAATAGCAAAAAATAACTGCTTACACAGCTTGTACAGCTGTACTCTTGCAGCAATTAAAGCAGTTCAGTTTTGTTTTAAATTGCAAAATAGTTATATTTCTTTTATATTTACATTTTAGAGCAGTTTTTGTTTGTTAAAGTTTTTATGATAACGTCTCGGTTACGGATGTAACCCTCGTTCCCTGAAGGAGGGAACGGAGACGTCACGTCGTGACCGACGAATTGGGAGCTCGCTTAGAGAGACCAATCTGCTTCGAATACTACTAAAACGCCAATGAACTTGGCATTGAGATATTTGCATAATGCTGGCGCCGCCCCGCCAGGTGCGCATATAAGGCGCACGTGCAAATAGGGAAATCAGCTTCTGTTCGCTGAGAAAGCCGGAAGGTGACCGGCCTAAACAGCAGGTGGCAGCACCTGTGGCGACGGGACGTGACGTCTCCGTTCCCTCCTTCAGGGAACGAGGGTTACATCCGTAACCGAGACGTTCCCTTTCAGTCGGTCACTACGACGTCACGTCGTGACCGACGAATTGGGAAACCCTACTAAAACGCCACTAGGGGCTGACCTCTTCCAGTGTCTGCTTAAAGCCCTCCGGTTCCACTTAAGGATAGGAGAATTAGGTTTCAAGGCAGAAGGCCGGGCACTAGATGTTCCTTTAACCCCACAGTAGTGCCAGCGACTGGGAAGCGCCCTAACTGAGCGGTATAGGGACGCTGCGGAAGCCACCGCCCCGTTAAGGGCTAATGGTGGACGAAAGTCAACCGTAGTTGAGGTATAAATGACAGCCGTGGCTGTGTAAGCAAAGCAGTGCTCTGCTAAGGGAAACGTGGGCTGGTAGGATTAACCCCACGGAATAATACTCACAAAGGAACCCGTTGGGACACAATGTGGGGCCCTGGCCAAACACGTAGGTTCGTAAGAATACAGCTAGTGAAAGGCTGACAGCCAATGCTCCGCAACAAAGGCTGTCAAGGCAGTGGAGAGAGCAAATCAAACCATTACGCATTTTTGCTCTGTTAGCCTTCCATACTGAAACTCAATTTGGAGCCTCAGTCGGAGGCTGCAAGCCGACTTGCGAGTCTGCTCTCCGTGTCCTCCCTGGTGAGGACAGAACACGAGAGGATACAGGCTCGATACGAACATTGTAGAATCTAATGAACGTATTAGGTGTCGCCCAACCAGCAGCTCTACAGATGTCTGTTAGCGAGGAACCACGAGCTAATGCCCAAGATGAGGCAACACTCCGAGTGGAGTGCGCTCTCAAATTAAGGGGCAAGGAATGCCCTGCAAATTATAAACCAGGGCGATAGTATCATCTATCCAATGAGACATCCTCTGCTTAGTGACAGCTTTCCCTTTCTGCTGGCCACCATAACAAACAAAGAGCTGGTCTGAGGTCCTGAAGCTTTGCGTGCGGACCACGTAGAATCGCAGTGCGCGTACGGGGCACAACAAAGCCTCGGTTGGGTTTGCCTGCTCCAAAGGCAACGCTTGCAAGCTCACCACCTTATCTCTGAAGGGAGTGGTGGGAACTTTGGGCACGTAGCCTGGTCTGGGTCTTCAGTGAGACAGCAGGACCAAACTAAAAGCACGAATCGTCAACAGAGAATGCATGTAAATCTCCTACTCTCTTCATGGAGGCCAATGCTAGCAGGGTCAGAGCTTTCATTGATAAAAACTTCAGACTCGCACACTGCAAAGGCTAAATCGGAGACCTGAAGGCTTCAGCACCATGGACAGGTCTCAGGAAAAAAGAGGGAGGGCGCGAGGGGTTTAGCCTGCGAGCGCCTCTTTAAAATGTAATAATTAAATCATGCTGGCCAACTGATCTGCCGTAGATAAGTGAGTGATGAGCAGAAATAGCGGCGATATCAATTTTAATGGCGGAGGGACAGCCTACCATCTAACCCATGTTAAAGATATAAAGCATAATGTTAAAGGGCATTCTCTGGGTCCTCGCGTTGCGAAGAGCACCGGGTGACGAAAAGGTTTCATTAAGCGCGTAAGCCCGTCCTGTGGACGGTGCTCGAACCGCGTCGATGGTGTTAGATACCGCTTGCGATAAATCACCTAAACCTTGCGCGCGCTCAACGACCGTACATGGATATCCACAGGTCGGGGCGCGAGTGCCAAATGTGCCCCTTCCTAAGAAAGAAAGTCCTTCCTCAGGGGAATCCGCCAGGGAGGGCTGTCGCGAGGAGCATTAACTATGAAAACCAATTCTTGGTCGTCCAGTACGGACGATTAATAAAAAGGCTCTCCTCGTCCTGCCTGACTTTGCACAGTGTCTGCGCAATAAAGCTCACTGGAAGGAATGCGTATTTACGCACCCCCCGCGGTCAGCTGTGTGCCAACGCATCCACGCCGAGGCTGCCCTCGGTTAGTGAATAAAATAGGCGACAGTGGGTATCGTCCGGCGACGCAAACAGATCTATCTACGCACAACCGAACTTCTTCCAAATTAGCTGGACCGTCTGGGGGTGGAGTCGCCATTCGCCGGGGGCGCAGCTCGGAAGCGCGTACCGCTGTATTGAGCGATCCCGGGATGTAAATGGCACGAAGGGACCTCAGATGCTTCTGACTCCAAAAGAGGAGATGACGAGCGAGATGCGACAGGTGACGAGAGCGCAAAAACCGCCTTAACGGTAAATAACGCAACAGTCGCAAAGTTATCGGTGTCGACAAATACATCCTTCCCTCGCATCTCCATAGCGGAGCGTACAAGTCCCAGATATACAGCGCACCGCTCGCGGCAGTTGGGGTGCTATGCACACCCCAGACTGCAGGCCCGTCATACGTGGCTGAACATCCCGTGCTTAGGGCATCGCATGCTACAGAATGCCAGGAGACCCCTCAGAGGCATATCTTGCTATCAGAAATGCTGGGTCTACTACGGGGAAATTTAAATGACACGCAGGTGTAGTGTTTTACACAATGTATGCCGGTGCGCCACGCTCTCCTCGAGACTCGATCGTAAAGCCAACGCTGAAGCGGTCTCATATGACGCAGCTCGCAGTGTCACGGCTGCAGCATGCTGCCATATGTCCAGGAGCTTCTGAAATTGTATCAGAGGGACCGCGTACTTCCCTCGAATTAAACCGAGGCAAGTCAGAACTGACTAGTTGCGCGCTCTTGTAAAACACGCCAATTAGTTGATCGAGTCTAATTCCATACTGAGAAAAAGGATCCTCTGCACGGGGCAAAGTTGCTCTTTCCCAGTCGACCTGATGACTTGAACGAGCGAGATGCCGAAGCATTAACTCTCTGTGTTCGCGCACGTCTGCCAAGAACGGGCTATTATAAGTCAACGTAAATAAAGCAGAATGCGAACAACGCTCTCTCTCTGATATTTTAATGCCGTGACTAACACTTTCATGGAGACACGGAGAGAGAGAGACAGCTCGAATGGTGTACTTAATATTAATATGCCCACCCCACGACGCAGAGCGAAAAAACGGTCTAAGGCGAGGGGAGATGGACACAAAAGTACACGTCTTACAGGTCTAAAGCTGCAACCGATCTGAATATTGAAATACGAGCCTCGGCGTTATCATCTAAAAAGACCACCTCCGTAGAGCCGGGCGTAAATCAAATCGATCGTAACCCACCGCGTATTTCGGGTACTATGAGATAAAGGCTGGAAAACCCTATCATCATATCATCATCTCGGTAAGAGGGACCGGCTCGATAATCCTTCGCCAGCAGGACATCGACTTATGCGCGCAGTACATGTGCATCGGATACTTTCACTATAGTGAAACGAAAGCCCGAGAATTTCGGGGTTGTGCCGGTAATTGTATTTCGTAACCGAGGCGGATCGTGCGTAAAACCCAACGAAACGGGCTGGGAACTGAAGCCAAGCCCCCAGGCACCGTACGAGGAGAATTAACGACACTACCAAAGTACCCGCGGTGGGGCAGCGAAGCGAGACAGGTGAGACTGCCGGTGCGTCTGCCGTGACAGCATAAGCATCACAGTATGTGTGAGTGTGACACTGACCTGAGCCCGCTGAGGGAAACGGTCGTCCGGTCTCCTCAGCTGAGGACGCAGACACCGAAGGGGTTGCTGGTGGTCCGGTCTCCTGAGTGGAGGGCTCGGACTCCTCAGAACACCCGCTGGCGATAGAGGAGAGGTAAGGTGAGCTGGTGTGTGCCCGCTCACGGCTCTCTCGATCCTCTGGAGACCTGGAGAGGGAAGAGGAATGCACTCTGTGTGTGGTTAGTGGGCACCGGCTAAACAGCCGGTGGAACATATGTAAACCAAGAATTTTCCACCCGACCCTCTATCGGGGGAAGGAGCGAATACCGTCTCCTGAAGAGTGATCCTCTGCCAATCCAGGTCGCCCGCTTACTGGCCACTTAAACTCCCGATTCACGGGAAGCGGCCAAGCGGGCGGGGCGAGCTGCTGACGACCGGTTCCCCCGCGCTGCCGAGATGGAGTCCGAGGAGGGGAACGAAGGTGGTCGCCGCAGGACGCCGACGGCGAGAGGCAGACTGAGGAACCGGCGTGGTGGTTTTTACCAAGGGCAGCTCTCCTTCGCCGGGGCGTGACCACAGAGATCGCCTCAGTCTGCGCAGCGGAGCTGTACGACTCCACGGCCTCGCCGAAGAGGCCGGTCTGTGAGACAGGAGCATTCAAGAAGTTGTTCTCGCCTGCGTCCGTCAGCCAGACACAGCCAAAGGTGGCGATCTTGAACCACTGTCGTGAACATCGCACGACTGAAGGTCGCGGCCTCCCTCGTAAATCCTTGGTGAACCCGTAGCAACGTTATTGCGTGCAGGGCTGAAGCCGCCTCTCCGCATGCCTGACGGACAGCGCCCGTAACCGGACGACTATCTACAAACACGGGAGGGAAGGGTTGGGTGGTCCCTCCAGGAACGCAGCTGCATCGCAACCCCCCGCTCCACTGAAGGGTCCCTGCCCTTAGCAGCTCCATTGGTGAGGGAGGTGAGGGGTGAAAGCTGAAGCTGAACGGCCGGATGGCCGCAAACCACGTCAGCTCTTCGTGCCGTCGGGAAGAAAGGCACAGGAGCAGAGGACCGAGAGGCCCGAGCAGCTCCGAAATACCAATCACGTGGGCGGTACGGTTCGGGCGGAGAGGGGTTAACCCCTCCAACTCTACCGTTACCGCCGCTCGAGCGGGCACGGCCGCCATCTCCGGAACGACTCCACTCCGGAGGAAATTTGGACACCCCTCTGATGCTGCAGAAGTGAACGGGACCAGAAGGAGGTCCAATGGATTCGGCAGACATCGTAGAACACGACTCTGCCGTCTCCACCGGAACCTCAACCGGCTGAGGATGAAAGGCCGGTAGGTGGAGGACGCGCCCTCCGTCCTCCTCAGCGTAGTGATGCGAAGAGCGTCATGCGAGCGCTTGACAGCCGCACCATGGCGGTGTCAGCACTGCAAAGACGCGGACAGCATTCCCGTAGAAACGTCAGTCGTCTCCGCAATCCAAGAGGGTTATGCTCTCACAGAGAGAACAAAAACTCTCCACGAGCGCAGCCTCAGAGTGCTTGATGCCCAAGCATGAAGACAGCGCTCGTGACCGTAACTGGAACCCTTATACCTCTCACATCCAAGATCGCACGGACGAAAAGCAATCCTGAAAAAGACGCTGATCTCCGAATATACGAGAGAGTGGCTGTCTTTAAAAAGACACAGAGCTCTCACGTATCACTCTTTCAGGGAAATCACTCTTTAGGTGCTCAGCTGATGATGCGCACAGGGAAAGGCAACGCACACACTAAACTCAAAACAAAAAATATGCAGAGCAGTGGAATACTGCGAGCGTCCGCTGTGTTAGTACTGCTTGTCAATCAACTTCAGCAACCGTTCCCCGAAGAGCAGATAGTAGCTTCTCAGTCAGATAAAGCCGGCTTTCGAAGCGAAAAAAGCTGATTTCCCTATTTGCACGTGCGCCTTATATGCGCACCTGGCGGGGCGGCGCCAGCATTATGCAAATATCTCAATGCCAAGTTCATTGGCGTTTTAGTAGTATTCGAAGCAGATTGGTCTCTCTAAGCGAGCTCCCAATTCGTCGGTCACGACGTGACGTCGTAGTGACCGACTGAAAGGGAACTAGTGGTTAGCGGCCGACAACAAGTTGACGACATGTATGATGAATTGATCCTCTCAAATCAACACTTCACTTGCCTATAATAACAACTATTTAAAATAAATATTTTCAGCATATCACAATTTTAGTTTAAACGTTTATTATCAACACACACTATTTTTAAAAAGCGAAGGCAGGTTGCTCTGCTGCTCGCAGTTGCAACGGGTGCAGAAATAAAAAAATAAAAAGGGCTATACAAAACGAAACGAAATAAACATGATACAGAATAAACATGCATGTTGCCTTATCTTACAACTTCGCTTTTGCATATACATTTTTTTAATGTAAGGACTTACCACAGAAGATGGCTGTTCGTGTATCCATCCAACAGTTAAACTAAGAAAAAAGTCGATCCATACACAAACAAGAAATAAAGACACAGCCTTCTTACACGAAATTAATACAGGGAGAAGTCTTTAATAGATTATGTCTTGGATGCTGTCTTACGTTAAAAGTGTACCCGTTAAAATATTATTACTGCAGTTAAAGAGTTTATTTTGATCATGGTTTGATCTGGATAATTCTGAAATTACTTTTCAGTCATTTGCGATGTTACAAGGTAGAACGTCTACACGTATACATGATTTGCGAGGTACATTTGCAAATGATTAATAAATTATATACCTCTGTATTTTAGAAGTACTGTATACTCAAACTCTAAAGACAGCAATGTGATTGCCAATGCGCTGAGAGAGAGAGAGAGAGAGAGAGAGAGAGAGAGAGAGAGAGAGAGAGAGAGAGAGAGAGAGAGAGAGAGACCGCGGCCTTGTACAAGAGTGGAAATGATCAATGTTATTTGAAGTCGGCTCTTAAAGGACAAAATATCCCATAAGCTATTACGTAGCTATTATACAATTTTTTTTCAGAACATTCTTGCGACCCAGTGGTTGGGGGCCTCTGCTCTAGGTAGCACTTACGCATAATTACGTCAATCAAAATGTTTTTAAAAACTCAAAATAGAATTGTCTCGGAGGCCCCCTAGTGTTCGGGGCCCTGGGCTGCAGCCCATGTTGCCCATTAGGATAACGCGGCCTTGGGTGCACCTGTGGTTTGATTCTAGCGATGCACCTGAATTTTGACTGCCAGCGATTTTCCCCTAAAATGTCATAAAATGTCATTTTTGATTTTGAGCCAAAAGTCTGAAAATATGAAAAGAAACCACTTTAACTGATTAACAGATACTTAAACAGATCTAATAACAAAACAGCAGCATGCATATAAATAGATTCATGTTTATAAAGTCAGTTAATGAGACACACCTGTTCTTTAAGATGTGTTGAGATGAATACACAGTGTGATCCAGTATTTTTAATATTTAAAAAAGCATAAATCCATTTGAATGGGAGCAATAAGCCCCAGGGTCTATTGCATTGTATTAATTAAGAATCTGTCTTATTCTCAAACAGATCACACATGCACCCTTACGAAAATTAACCAAGGTTCAGCACTTGGACAGCGTCAGTTTTTTTAAGCATTACTTAAAAATGTTTCTCATCTCACCATATCCACAGGTACAAAGTCAACATATACAATAAATCCATGAGATAGCATTTAAAAACCTTTAAAAACAGATGCATTTGTTTAAAGCAAAGCATTTATTTACTTACCAGTCTACAGGTGAAGCAGCTCTTTGCGCCTTCTAACATCTCATAGTTAGTCCTCATTTATGTCCAAGAGACTCAATAATAATCTTTTACATTCAATCCTTTAATCTTTCATATTTAAAAGCGTTTTTGTGCTGCTGCGCATTCATGTGTGTAATAAGCAAACTCGCGTTGTCGTCCCGTTTAGGCGCATATTACTAATGCCCTCTTTAAATAACAAAAAACATATTGACTTTAGACTTTAGACCAGGTTTTGTTGGTCAATGGCGTAGTCTATTTTAGTTGCCTCAAAATAGCAACGCGCCAACAATGCGCCTGAACACACCTCGTTTTCAGACCAGAACGCCCATGGGCGCAAAAGGGGGCGCAAATGCATTTGCTATTTAAACAACGCGGCGCTAAACGTGACAATTATAATTGCGCAGGGTGGAAACTAGCAAAAGACACTTGCGTCGCGCATTGCGCTGCATTGCGCCGGGTGTAAGTTAGAGCCCTTCACTTTGCATAAAGGGGCAATAAGTAGGATTTACCCCCATCTAGTGGTGGAATTGTATTTTGCATTCAAACGAATAGTGCTCTCTGGCGCCTCGCCTTTCCAAATGCGTGTTGCAACTACGGTAGCCGTTATGTAATCATTGATCTCCTTGTCCGTTGCAGCTGGTTCACGTGTTCTGAATGAAAACGTGTTGTGGAAATGCGTTTGTAGGCTAGTGCTTTTTGTCCCTCTCTGCTATTATAGTTTAGCAATATGGCGGAACGATATGGAGGCCTCCTTGGACTTACCCGTTCAAAATAAGTAAAGAGAAGAAATTCTAAACTTGCAAAGAAAAGTCAGATCACTGGCAGAGGTCATTTGACACCAACAAGGACATTGATTTTGATTAATAAAACACTTAAAACTGTACTTACTGTCCCTTTAACTATGGGATGAGAGGCTATGGGAACATTCATTTGAGGAGGGCAGAGAATGAAATGAACAGGTGCACTATTAGACAAAAATGGTCTATAGATAAAATTGAAATGGTCCCAATATGAACCATTTACCACAGATGTATACATTGGGTATACCATTATGTACCCTTGTGGGTACTTTTTAAAAAGATGTACTTTTTAAAAGGGTACTACCCTGGTGACACCTAGGGACCAATCTATGACACATTTTCATGAGGACAGAAAAGCTCCTGAAGGGGACATGAGTCCTGATCCTCAATAAATACATTTTAAGAGGACATGACTTAAAACCAGACTGCAGTAAAGTTCATAGTAAGCTTTAAATAGCATGTTTTGGATACGGCATGCACCTTGCCCATCTAGGTTTAATATCCACCACTAGGAAAAAGACATTGGTAAACACTGTGGCACTATCAAACATCGCTCCGCTGTGTTTGTTGGACCATCCCGATCAGCTCAACGCAGCAACATTTGCTCAGCGAAAGTTTACTTAAGAATAACAAACTGCCGGTGCTCTCTGAAGTAGACTTTGTTGTTTCAACCTACATCTGTAAAAAGAAAGGTTTCTGACTGATACAAAAATGTCCAATTAAATAACAGCAGGCATTAGTATCAAAGGACATTAAACCATCACAATATGAAAGCATCTGCCCTTGACGTCTTACTATGATTGACCCAAAAAATAAAAAGAGAATAATTGCAAAGATATCAATCAAACATTGAAAGTGCTCCAAATGACCAGTGTATTCTCTCTTTATAATGTGGTGCTAATCTAATTAAGGAGTAAGTGGTGGTAATAAAGATTACATTACAGGGGTCCGAGGGGTGGCCCGGGTCCTACGGGCTCTTGATCCCTTTTATTCCATCTTTACCACCAAGGCCCAGCATAATCTCTCCAGGCTCTTTTAAAACAAGCTTAGCTCATTACGAGCGAGGAAGTCCCTGCCCTGTCAACGGACTGCTGCTGGGGTTAAGCCCGCGTGCCAGCTTCCTTTTGGACCTGGCGAGAAAAGATGTTTAAGCCCCGTCGTCTTTTTCCCAGCATCATCTTTTGCCTCTGCATCGTTTTTCAGTCGCTTCCTCTGCCGCCCCATACCGAGCACTTCCTTTGTTCATTTCAATCCCAGCAGGCCACACTGCATAGCCAACACCACACAGTGCCTCTAACACAACAGCTCAGCGCCCGGCCTATACTCTAATATTCATTTGTTTAAAATCACTTTAATATGTCTGTACGTTTTTAGTTTGATCAATTTCCTCTGGGCTAATTGCTATGGAAGTTATTGCAATAGTTTAGAGCGGCTCAGTGCTTTCAAAATGCCAGCAGTACAGAAAACACATAATGACACGCTCTGTACATCGCAAGCAGAAGTATTATTGCATTATTTCAGTATTGATTTAATATCTCTTGTCCTTGTTTGTTGGCTTGGATGGGCTGCTGTTGTTGTAAAGTGACATTTATAGCAGCTGGTTTGAGCGTGGTGGCCACAGGTGAAGACACAATCTATTTATTTAGTAGAACGTTATACGCCATGTCTTTTAGTTTTCTTAATTTATACAGTCAATGAATCCAACTAAAGCTTGTATCGGTGCCATTGCTGACCTAATTAACAGAATTATGGTGAATAATTATATGACTCATGCTGTATAAGAGGCCTATTGATGTTTAGAAACTAGTTGGTGTCACCCTGCAAAACAGCAGGGTGAATTTGCATTCAGTATTACATGGCTCTCTTGAATGCAATTGTGACAATTGTGTACGGAATTACACATAGAATACACATTTACATTTCACTATACTCTGGACATGTAGGACAAAAGTTAACTGAGCATTAAAATTTTCCCCGAAGTTTTCAGTTTTGTTTGAAACTCCAAAATAGAGCCATCTACATTTAAATTTAGAAAGCCAACTTTATGAAGTTGGTGAGGAGAATCAATGACCACTAGGGGTGGCATGGTTTACAAAGCCCACGGTTCGGTTCGTCTCACAGCTTTAGGGTCACAGTTTTTGGTTCTTTACGGTTCTTGTTGTTGTTGTTTTTTAGGGCCCGAGCACCGTGGGTGCAAAGCCTTATTGTTTTTGCTTAGTTTCTTCTTCTTCTTCTTCTGCATTTTTGAGGGCCTAAACATGCTCGAAAACTCATGAAACTTTGCACACGCGTCAGAAGTGAAGAAAATTTACATGTGGTATAGGCGTCAGAAGTGGGCGTGTAGAAATGACTCGATAGCGCCTCCTGCAAAATTTCAAAAGAACAGCCCTCCCGCTATGAAAAACGTACAGATATGAAATTTGGAAGGGTCATCACCTCAAGATCTACAAAAAAGTTCCTTGGAACCCCACAGAAAGTCTCCCATTTTGAATTTTCACTGTGATTTATGTGCAAATTTTGCCATTTCCAGGCTTCGTGCTTTAACAAACTCCTCCTAGAGATTTCATCAGATTATCATCATATTTGGTCAGTATCATCTAAAGGCCTTTGCAATGTTTTGACTTTTCGTTTGGAGGCAGCAAGAAATACCATGTTTTACGCTGTGACTTACTGCTCTTAGAGATTTAACATCATATTTCATCAGTCTAATCTCAAGACCTTTTGTGATGATAAATAGTGACGACCTTGACTTTTCTTTAAAGGGTTGGTCCGTGGCGGCCTCGCAAAGTATTGCTAAATGAATCGCATTTTTGACAGCCTTAACAAGTCATGAAACGTTGCACACATCTAAAATGTGATGAAAATTTCAAAAATGGTGTAAAAATGGCTCTATAGCGCCACCTACAAAAACTTAAGAGAGCAGAACCCCGCTACGGTAAACGTACAAATACGAAATGTGATAGGATCATGTATCACCCCCAGACCTACAAAAAAAGTCTCTTGGAGCCAAGCTCTAAACCCCACAGGAAGTCGGCCATTTTTAATTTTCTCTGTAGCTTGAGTGAAAATTTTGCCATTTCTGGGCTTTGTACTTTAACAAATTCCTCCTACAGATTTCATTAGATTAAAACCATATTTGGTCTGTGTCATCTAAAGGTCTTTGCGATGCTCAATTGCGGAGATCTTGACTTTTCGATGGAGGGTGTGTCCGTGGCGGCCTGCCAAATTTCTGCTTTTCGCCATAAAACAGGAAGTTGTTCTAATCCAGGCTTACAATGTCTAATCTGACCCATGCTTCACTTGTTTGGTAAGTACCCTGGTCTGAACACATCAACATGGCAATATTCAGAGACATTCATAGTGCCACCTGCTGGTAGCAGGAAATGTCAGGTTTTACACTGTGATTTACTGCTCATAGAAATGTAATTAGATCATCATCTTATTTGGTCATACAGATCTTGAGGTCTTTGCGATGATAAATTGCAAAGATCTTGACTTTTTTTTGAAGAGCGTGTCTGTGGCGGCCTGGCAAAGTTTGATGTTTCACCATGAAACTGGAAGTTGTTGTAATTCAGGTTAATAAGGGTCCAGGCCTGAAAACATCCACATAGCAAAATACAGATACAGTCATAGCGCCACCTTTTTAGCACACAAAGATTGAACGTGAAGCACACAAAGATTAAACTAAAGAATTACCTTGCATTTATCAAACTGACTTCAGTGTAACTTGCCTTGTTTATACTAGACGCATCAAAAATGACGTCAACGTAGAGTGGGCAGTAGTGCACGTTGGGTGCGTGAGACCCCATTTCGCTTGGCGGTGTGCACGTCAAATTTTGTAACTTTGGGCCCGCAACCCAAGAAACACAAGCTCCAGGCGAATCTAGCCGAGCATGACGTCTCATCATGCCGGCACCCCAGTGCGTCGAGTATAAACACCTCCCCAAACGAAGGCTTGTGCTGTGGAACCATACAAAAGTTTACAAGGCTTCAGAAAACATATGTGCACGATGTTACATTGTGCATGCATTGAACCGTGTGACACACACTCCGAACCGAGGCAAGCGAACCGAACGGTTCAGATGTTTTTTCATGTACCGTGCCACCCCTAATGACCACATTTACATGAACTTTCATAATGGGATTATAATGGGATTTTGGTAATATTGCAAATATACTTTACCTTATGTATTGAATTTGAATTGAATTTTATTTATTTAAAGAAACAGGGACAGCATACATTAAACATTTACCTGAAAAGGAAAGATGTATAATACCAGGTTATAGCTCAAGAGCTAATTTCCACCCGTAGTCCCTGGGCAGGCTGTTAAACACAATACTTCAATAAAAATAATGCGATTAAACTCATAATCACAGCAAGTATAATCGTATTAAAACAGGTGGTGTAAGCCATTTTTTATCGGAGTATGTGGCCATATAAACACTTTAATTGCATCTATACCGCACTAACTAAAGTGCGTGTGTGTTTTTATCACGCACCCTAAATGCGAATTTATTTTAAATTCTACAATAGGATGTTTTTCCTGAACTCCGTCAACACGACTCGCTGTCAGCAGTCTGCCTTAATCCAGAAACAGCGCAAATAACGCGACAACAGCATATAAAACCATTACAGGCACTGTCATAATACTTCTGTCTTCATCACAGCACAAAATACGTCCATATGAACATGTTTGTCATTTAAGGCAACTAAATTAAAATCGTGGACAACGTCAGTTTATCATTTGTACCCTGCATTGGGCTGTGTGAATAATAAGCACAATCATTAGTGAATAATCAGCTCCATTCGTGTAAACATCTTACTGTGATTAATCTGAGTTTCATCTGCTTAAAAAGTAAAACTTCAGACCAAGTTTTCTGAAAAGCTGACCAAGGTAAAATATACATGCTCAAAAAGTAAAGGGCTTAAAATCGATCCCTGCAGAACACCAAATTTAACAGGGCCAATTTTGGACTTGTAACCACCCTACAGAAACAAAATGCCTTCAGTCAGTTAGTGAGTTAATAAAAGTGCATGATCTACTGTGTCGAAAGGCGAAATGAGATCGAAGAATTGAAAGGTAGCCAGAGTCTGCAGTCAACAACAAATCATTCTTAACCTTCACCAGAGCAGTTTCTGTACAGTGACATTTACGGAAGCCAGATTAAAGAGGCTCCAACAGATTATTGAGAGAGGGGTGAGCATTTTTGTGATGCCACAATTCGCTCTAGAATTTTGGCCAAAAAAGACAAGAGAATGGTCGATAATTATTCAAGTTGTCCTAGTTAACATTAGACTTTTGAGTACGGGTGTAACCGCTGCAATTTTGAAAGCCGCTGTCACAACACTAGAGTACAGAGAGTCATTTAAAATACTCAAGACAACAGGGGCTACTTCAGAGACAAAACCATGGGTCTCCAACCCGGCTCCTGGAGGGCACCTGTCCTGCATATTTAAAGGGATAGTTCACCCAAAAATAAAAATAATGTCTTTAATGACTCACCCTCATGTCGTTCCGAACTTGTTCATCCATTCATCTTCGGAACACAGTTTAAGATGTTTTATATTTAGTCCGAGAGCTTGTTACCCTTTATTGAAATCTATGTATGGTATACGATGTCCAGAAAGGTAATAAAAACATCATCAAAGTAGTCCATGTGACATCAGTGGGGCGCACCAGATAACACGTCAGCCGCGTCATACGTCATCCACGTCACTGCAGTCACGTGACTTTAGTCTCGCGCATGCGCTTTACAACAGACGCGGAAGAGAAGGCAATGCTGAATAAAGTCGTAATTTTTGTTATTTTTGGACCAAAATGTATTTTCAATGCTTCAACACATTCTAACTGACCCACTGATGTCACATGGACTACTTTGATGTTATTTTTATCTTTCTTGACATGGACAGTATACTGTACGTAGATTTTCAAGGAAGGGTCAACAAGCTCTCGGACTAAATATAAAACATCTTAAACTGCGTTCCGAAAATGAAGTTTGGAATGACATGAGGGTGCGTCATTAATGACATTATTTTCATTTTTGGGTGAACCCTTTAAGTTCCAACCCCACTTCAACACATCTGCCTTTAATTTTAGGTAGCCCTGAACAACTAGATTAGCTGGTTCAGGTGTGTTTGATTGGGGTTCGAGCTGAAATCTACAGGACAGGTTCCCTCCAGGAACAGGGTCCAAGACCCATGCTTTTAACAAACAGGTCAGTACAGGGTCTACAATAAAGGTGGCAGCCTTCATCTATGAGCCAAGAGAAATCAGATCAAGCATGGAAAAAGTTGACAAATGAGTGCAAGTAAAGAGCGGCGTACTAAAAACAGAAACACCTGTAGAAGAAGAGCTATTAATAAAAATCCATGTCTTGTCAACCTTCAAGCTGAAATTGTAACCTCCAAGCAGTTTATAATGACATGAAATTGCTTAGGATTACTCTGTTTGTCAACCCGGTCTCACCCCATGGCGTCGGTGTTTGACGGCACTTGACCATGCGTCGGTGTGTTGGCGCGGGGGGTATACCTTTCGCGTCATTTTTTGACGAGCTGGGGACTTCAATACTATTAAGTCCGTTGCATTCTCTTTCCTATTTTCTTACCATTTTCTACCATTTTCAGGTCGGTTTAGGGTCAGATTTACATAATGACATCCCTACCCAAACCTTTCCCTAACCCCAATGCCAGGCGACAACTGTTTAATTTCGCGTACCTAATAGTATTGAAGTCCCCAGTTCGTCAAAAAATGACGCGAAAGGTATACCCTCCGCGTCAACATATTGACGCATGGTCAAGTGTCGTCAAATATTGACGCCATGGGTGTGAGACCGTGTTATGTTTGTTTACAGTTTTTTGAGCCAGTACTGAGACCTAACCAAAACCATCTCAAAATGGCTTGGTTAATGTTTCACGTCTCATCACCTTACATTTATGTATTACCTTACATGAATCACATAAAGTCGTTTATCATTTGTATGGTAACACCGTTTTAAATATTAAAGTACCCTGAAGGAGCATCATGCTGAAATTCGTGTTTGACTTCTGTCAACAGTATTTTTCATTTGATTGGCCAGTAACTCCCACGCCCTTTGATTTAATTGGCTAATATCTTCCCCTCATTTGTTTTGATTGGCCATCTCAACCATTTTGATATTGACGAGCTCTGTTAGACCACTGAGGCAGACCAAAACTGTCCGAAATAGCTCCCTATTCCCTCATTCCCTACATTAGTTTACTTATATAGTGAGTAAATTCGTACACTAAGTCCTGGAAGCGCTGCAGGCACCATCATGTGTCTAGACGTGGAAGTTCATTTGGCACCCACCTCACAATGAAGAGGTAGTGTCTAGCCATTGAATGTACATCGGTTACACTCATTATTGCAGTGCATTATGTGATTGAATAAGGGCACGATAATGTCCACTATAATTTCGGACACCACTACAACTGGCTGTCCCATCAAATAGTGCACTATTTAAATGTATAGGGAGCTATTTCGGACAAAGCCCTAGCTATTTAGGCGGTGCACAATAGTAACAGCACGAAGTACAGTGGCCTTATACTGCAGATGGATATTTTATGACTTTTTTACCAACCCAGAAAAAAATACAGACGTTCCGGACCTCAGGGACCTCAAATATGGATACAGCCCTAGGTGTAAAATAGTACAATATTGTATAGTCACCCAGTCATTATCGCAAAAAACTATTTAGGGTTTGTTTAGCAAAGATCCCCTATGTAAATAATACTATTAATACGAATTCTAACAGCTTGTGGGTTTTTTAATTCATTCAGCTCGAGCCATGGGTCTGGCTATTGTGCGTTTGTTTATTTTCAGAGATTTTTACACTTGTGTTTCAACAACATTTATCGATGCGTTAACCGGTAAACACAAGCGGCCTCATGTACCCATTGTGCCCTTTCCAGGACCTTCAAACAAAGATCTGTTATGTTGGCAGGTTACACGTGTAATACAAGCAAAGAAAATGTCAGCTCTTAAGTTATCTAACACCGTGATCTCGTGCACAAGCTTTCCCATCACCCAGTCAAACAAAAACCAGTTGGTCTTCTTTTAAGACTGGTGCTCTGTTGCTTGGTTACAGTGTAAGTCGAGAGAGATGGATTATGCAAGTGTCTTCTTTGACTCCTCTATTGATCATGTCTCAGTCCGTTGATCAATCAGGGGCTTTGATATAGTATTGCAACAGTCTTAAGACGACCACTTTCACCCGGATCTATATCAGAGAAAATCATTGAATAATTCTTCCATTTCCCCCGGCATCCACGGACTTTATCTGTCATTTTAAGACATACGTAATGAATGCATTGATAACAACACACACAAATCATCTCGCTTGTGTTGGCTTTTTAGAGTTCAGACTATGAATTACTGCTATTCTGGAATTGCCTGCATTGTAAACATGATACTTAGTCAAGCACTGCAGGGTACTTTTATGAGACTCCCCTCTTATTTTTCTGTTAAGACATTCAATGGTCCCTCATTGCCAAGCTATCTATGTACGTAAAAGACTGCAAAGTAATTGCATGTGTGCCTCATCGCATATATGCGAGAAGAGTAAAACACAAATATAATCGCTGAAATGCCCCGGGTACACTTGAAGTCCCATTACCATGTGGACACATAAAATTTAGAAAATTTTTAATAGCTACTGTATGTTTATTTTATTATAATATGCTATGAGGAAGCAGGTCCCTTTAAATATATTCCACACCTTGGGTTTAGGATGAAAAATTAATTTGTCATATTCATATAAAGTTCTTGTCTCTAAAAAGCATAAATGAGAAATAAATGTATATCAAAGTAAAGAATGAAAATGTACTAAACTAATGCTCATTAAAAGTATAAAATAAATAGAATACAGTATGCCGATGAAATACTGGGTCAGGTCACATTTGAAAACCTCTGATGAAATACACTATTGGCTTTTAGAGATTAGTTGAGACCTATCTGAGCCATGAATCCTCATCGCCTTTGTGTTCCACAAATTTTTGATACATATACACTGCTGTCTCATATTTTGGGTTTTTATATCACATCTTACCACAGTGGACTATAAAAACTTACCAGATATCTTCTCACTGCTGCAAAGCATCAGTGCACAAAAGACTTTATGAAAGTTTACAGAGATATCATAGTGGTTTATATCCTATATGCACAGATTTTGTTCCCAGGTGCCCAAATTACCTCGAGGTGCTCTTCAATATAGATCACACAGTTGGTTTTATTCGACTTATAAAACTAGTAATTGGATATCTCATTGAAAAAGGTTTTGGACATCCAATAAGTCTGAGATATATTTTTACATTTCCAAAATAGGATATGAGCCGGAATCCTTCAGGAATCTCTTCTTGGAATTATCTTCGGCTTGCTTGAAGCTTATCTTATGGGGCTTGGAGAATACTGTCAGTTTGAATAGTCTTCTGATCTTTTGTGATAATTTCATTCACTTTAATGGTTTCCTGGCTGTGCTGTGTGGTTAGGTACGGTTTCTTTGACTCTGTCTGTCTGCTTTTGTTGGCAACAGAGCTGTTTCTTCCTTGACAGGTAGACAAAAGAAAAGTTTTGTTGTGGGGTTTAGTGGCAGCAGGGGACTTATGGCCTCTTTTGTTTAATATATGTTTTTACTTGTCTGTCGTCTTGGCAGTATGACAGAATCATTGCAGCAGTATCTAAAATTGTAGCTCTGTTTTTGGTCAATCAAGAAATGCTTTGGCGAATGGGTCATTTAACACTGTCTTGATCTGTGATTCTCGTAAAATGGGTATGGGTATACAATGGATACAGTGGGTATATAATGTACAGTATATATATAGTTAAATATATATTTTACACAGTTTATCTATGTCTCTGTCTGTCTGTCTATGTGTCTGTCTATCTATCTATGTGTCTGTCTGTCTGTCTAAGTGTCTGTCTATCTGTATATCTATCTATGTGTCTATCTATCTATGTGTCTGTCTGTCTGTCTGTTTGTTTATCTATGTTTTACACAGTTTATCTATGTCTCTGTCTGTCTGTATGTCGATCTGTCTATCTATCTGTGTATCTATCTCTTTGTCTGTCTGTCTGTCTGTTTATCTGTCTATCTATGTTTTACAAAGTTTATCTGTCTCTGTCTGTCTGTCTATGTGTCTGTCTATCTATCTATGTGTCTGTCTGTCTAAGTGTCTGTCTATCTGTATATCTATCTATGTGTCTGTCTGTCTATCTAAGTGTCTGACTGTCTGTTTGTTTATTTATTTATCTAAGTGTCTGTCTGTCTGTCTGTCTGTCTGTCTGTCTGTTTATCTGTCTATCTATGTTTTACAAAGTTTATCTATGTCTCTGTCTGTCTGTCTATCTATCTATGTGTCTGTCTGTCTAAGTGTCTGTCTATCTGTATATCTATCGATGTGTCTATCTATCTGTATATCTATGTTTCTATCTATCTATCTACCTGTCTGTCTGTCTATCTAACTGTCTGTCTGTCTGTCTGTTTGTTTATTTATTTATCTATGCGTCTGTCTATGTGTCTATGTATCTATGTATCTATGTATCTATCTATCTATCTATCTATCTATCTATCTATCTATCTATCTATCTATCTATCTATCTATCTATCTATCTATCTGTCTGTCTGTCTGTCTGTCTGTCTGTCTGTCTGTCTGTCTGTCTGTCTGTCTGTCCGTCTGTCTGTCTAAGTGTCTGTCTGTCTGTCTGTCTGTCTGTCTGTTTGTTAATTTATTTATCTATGCGTCTGTCTATGTGTCTGTCTATGTGTCTGTCTGTCTGTCTGTCTGTCTGTCTATTTATGTGTCTGTCTATGTGTCTGTCTGTCTATGTGTCTGTCTATTTATGTGTCTGTCTGTCTGTTTGTCTGTCTGTCTATGTGTCTATCTATCTATATGTCTGTCTGTCTATCTAAGTGTCTGTCTGTCTGTTTGTTTATTTATTTATCTATGCGTCCGTCTATGTGTCTGTCTGTCTATGTGTCTGTCTGTCTGTCTATTTATGTGTCTGTCTGTTTGTCTGTCTATGTGTCTATCTATCCATGTGTCTGTCTGTCTATCTAAGTGTCTGTCTGGCAGTGTGTCTGTTTGTTTATTTATCTGTCTATCTGTATGTCTGTTTGTCTGTCTTTCTGTCTGTCTGTCTGTCTGTCTATCTATCTATGTGTATCTCTATGTATCTATCTATCTATCTATGTGTATCTCTATGCATCTATGTGTCTATCTCTCTGTCGGTCTGCCTGCCTGCCTGTCTGTCTGTCTGTCTGTCTATGTTTTACACAGTTTATCTGTCTGTCTGTCTCTTTGTTCGCCCATCCGTCTGTGTCTTACACAGTTTGTCTGTCTGTTACACAGTTTGTCTGTCTGTCTGCCTTTCTGTCTGTCTATCTATCCGTCAATCCATCCATCCATCCATCCATCCATCCATCCATCTATGTCTCTCTATGTGTCTATCTATCTATGTGTATAGCTATGTGTCTGTCTGTCTGTCTGTCTATCTATCTGTCTGCCTGTCTGTCTGTCTATCTATCTATGCGTTACACAGTTTATCTGACCATCCATCCATCTATCTATGTGTTACAGAGTTTATCTGTCTGTCTGTCTTTCTGTATATCTATCTATTTGTTACACAGTCCGTCCGTCCGTCCATCCATCCATCCATCCATCCATCCATCCATCTATGTGTTACACAGTTTATCTTTCTGTCTGTCTCTCTGTCTGTTAGTCTATCTATTTTCTTCTGTTCTTCTGTTCTTTTAGATGTGTGTCCTCTGTCTTTTTTCTTTTTCATGTTGACTTTTTCCTGGTCTGTGAGGACATGAGAGGAAGGGAAACCTCTTCCATTTTTCGTCTTTGAAAATGTCTCTGGAGGTTTTTGGGAAACCAATATCTCTCAATATCAAACCTGGGTGAACTTCTGTGGAGTGCATGTGAAATTATGTAAAACGTCTGACACGTTTGTTCTGGCCTTGAGCAATTTCATTTAAAGCTTCTCATTTTACCGTTGTCCATTTTCTTTTCCTGCATAATAACCACAGCGCTGCCGGCCAAACAATCATCACACGTGTACGTACACCATCCTTCACCAGTTACATTTGTATTGAGTTTATTAGTTTCTGAGAAAAGTTAATATAATCAAACGGTAAGGGCATATTTTATTATTTTGCATTTGCATGCTCAGACTCCAAACTATGCAGAGCAATTTTCAGTTAAATCATGTTAAGCATAAAGCACAGTCCAAATGTTTTATTATTGCACTTTATGATTGTGATTGCAACATAGAATATGAATAATGTGATGTAAAATGCACCGTTTCAACTGCAAATGAACCCAAATTTTACTGATGAATGTGGAGTGGTGCCAACTCTTTAATAGGCCTTTATCTGATAAGCAGACATTTGAAATCGACCACTTCATCCCTGCTCTCTGCATTAAAGGAGACCGGGAAGAGAAGTCTGTTAGAAAGCAGAGCTTATGTTAAAAGTAAAGCCAAGCTCATCTCTCATGTGATGCATACGGCTGCTGTGAATGCCTGCGGTGATGTATGATGGGAGATGAGAAATACTTTGGTGGCACATCCTGCAAATTGCTCTTCTTAAAAAAGTGTAGCAGTAACACCAAGGTGAAGCACATAATTTCTGCTGGCCTCTTTTTAGCTTCTTGGGAGGCCAAATATGTCTCAAAGCTCACAACTACAAACTATTGGGTTTGCAGACCCTGCCTGGGCAGTAAACATTAGCATTTTTGTACTCGTGGGTTAACAGTTTTGTGTTTGTATAGTATGTCAGTGGACATATTATATAGGGGATAGCAGATAATTTTCAATTTTCAATTTTAAATATGTTAGTATTCACTGTCACAGAACTGTCTTGTACTGTATATGCATTTTTGGCTAGTTTGCACACACCAGTTTGTAGAGTAAAGCTTTTAAATACAGTGGCAAGAAGTAGGTAAACTCCTAGGAATAAACTTGTTTTGCCATAAAATGTGATTTGATCCTCACCTACGTCACAACAATAGACAACACAATGTGCATAAGCTGACAACACACAAATAATTTGAGTTTCTTGTGTCCTTTTTTGAAAACACCCATTAAACATTCACAGTAGAATGAAAGCTAATGAAAGTCCAATTAAAGGAGTCCAATTAATACAATTTGTTTAAATGTGTGACTTTGTGCAACTTTGATTGATTTAAAGACACTCAAACATTTTTAAATTGCTGTCCTTAAGAAGCATTACCTCTAATTAACCATTCTTCTCTAAAGATATCCGATCAAGAGTTGTTGCACTCTATAAGGCTAAAAAGGGATACAAAACAATCACAAAATGTTTAGACATCTATCAGTCTACAGTTAGAAAAATTGAGCTTAAATGGAGACAGTTTAATACTGTAGCTACTCTTCCTAGAAGTGGGCACACAGCCAAGATGACAACTTCTAAGGCACGATGCAGAATACTCAATGAAGTAAAGAAGAACCCACAAGTAACAAGGCTTAAAGACATAATTGGACCTGGTACGCATTGACTCCAGCTGCAGTCCACTCTTTTTTGAATCTCCCCCACATTTTTGAATGGGTTTTATTTGACAATCCTCTCCAGGGTGCGGTTATTCATTTGCTTTACACTTTTTTCTACCACATCTTTTCCTTCCTTTGTTCATTAGTCTCTGTTAGTGTCTATGGCAGAACACCACGGAGGAAGCCGCTCCTATACCAAAAACATTGCTGTGAGCCTAAAGTTTGCAAAAGAGCACCTTGGCAAACCAATGTGAATGCAAATATTTTATGGACTGATGTGTTTGAGTTGAAGTGGTTTTGTAAAGAAAAATGGGTAAAAATGTATTCTGAACGATGTTCAGGTCTGATTCAGTACTACTGAAAGTGTTTGCTTGAAGTAATTGCTGCCAAAGGATGTTCAACAAGCTATTAAATCCACACAAGAAACTCAAATTATTTGTGTGTTGTCATCTTATGCACATTGTGTCTGTTTATTGTTGTGACCTAGATGAGGATCAGATTACATTTTGCCTGTATGCTGCAACAAAACTGCCTTCAGGAAATCAATTGAACTAAGTCTTAAAATTTAAAATCTCTTCAATTCAAATTCTTAAACAAAAAACATCATATTCTATGAGTATCTCTATAGGCTACTTACAATGCTAAATATATGCATTTGATTGTAAAAATACATTCTAGAGAGGTAAATATGTATCTGTGGTTACAGTAGCTGTTATACGAACGATATTAAAATAATGATGCAAATTATGCAAAAGTGCAAATATCTTCAATCGATCATCATGTCATGCAAGATTAAGTGTTTAGATTTTATGTAAATCAGTGGATATTTCCGATATTAATCACATTAGAGCCTTCATTAATTATTCAGTAGACTCATGCATACATTTGAGCAGTTAAGATTATATGGGCTGAGCAATTGCAGAGCTCAGAATAGGCCAAACAAACACAAATAAATGCATTTCTCATCAGCATTTGCAGAAATGATCGCGTTTAACAGGCACAGTTTAGCAACTTCAAGCAATGATCGATTATATGCCATAATATCTGAAAGCTTTATTTCTTTAATATACATTATGCATGACTATGCTAAGCATTGCTCAGCAAACGTTTCCTTGCTGTGTGACAGACAAATTACTCGATAGCCCTTGTTTTGCACACGTGCCATATATCTGTCTATAAGTGTGCTGTGATAGTTTCTGTTTTAAAGCACATAAGCTCTTTCGAACATGCCGAGCGCTCTCCGCCAGTCTTATTTAGCCGTTGAATTCCCTCGTGACCTCTGGAATGCCCTACTGTGTGTAAAATTGCCATCTTGCCCTTGTGTCGTAATCAATATTAAGGCTAATGCATTGACTTGTTTTCCCAAGCAGCTCTTGGTCTACACAGAAGTCTGTATTTCCCCTGGCACTCGTTCACTTAAGATATTACACACTTGAATGACAACCAGCATACAAGAGCAAGGTTTCCACCACCCTGCACATGAGAATCCACGTCCATTTATATTTATGAATTCGCAAAAACAAGAGAACCGTTCAAGCTGTCCACAGAAAGTTTCATTCATTTTTATAAGCAGTTTTGTGAGATGAGGAGCCTGGGTTGTATGAGTTATGAAGAGGAGCAAGGTTTTCCTGCCTGCTTGACTGTGATTTTACAATACGGGCAGTAAGAAATGAGAGTCGAGATCAGATACGTCTCTGTGCTTTACTGCTGGGTGTTTGTGTCCCGGCACAGCGAGCGTTTTATGTACTGCGCAAATGCTGCAGACAGACGGTTCACTGCATGATTCTCATAAGGGCCTGTAACCTGTCACTTTTTCCAGTTACATAATCCATTGTCGCTGTGTATTCAGTGCACAAGCAATGCTTATTAAAGCATCTCTTTGATAATTTAGGCACAATAACATCTCATGTAGATCTCATGCATACAGTACGTTCTGTGGTTTTGTTGCTTTAAAATTTGTTTTCAATGTGCTGACACCGCAACAACATGCCTTCCAAGAGGTGTTTTAACCAATAGACCACTAGCTAGCCTGACCAAACCATCCTAGTCAATTTATTTCGTTTTATCATCATTTTCTGCCTGTACGGAAAGCTGTTTTCGACCATGGTAAGTAAATTCCTAAAGCAGTATTTTTTTCTAATAACACATTGTGTTTCTTGTTTTATGTGTTACAGTACTGATTAATCTCCCGATTATTTAGTGATGTAATGTATCCTTTTGAAGTTTGTCTTCTCAGAGTTTTTCCAGAATAAAAGTCAATCTAGTTTAAATGTCAGGAGTTCGCTAAGCCTCGCCCGAAACCCACCATAGGCCAATCGTGGTTTAGCAACCGCAACTAGGCGCAGGGGGTCTGACAAGCTTTCGAGCGAGGGAAACATGTGGAATATGGATTTGGTAAATCTGATACCCAGTACCTTAAAGCGTAACTAAACCCCTGGTCAGAGCCTGACTCCACCCACTGGCAATATTTGAAAAATGCAAGAAAAGTGGGCAGATCCCAACGGAGATAGAGGGGATGAACTAAGCTCGTACCAAGCATGTGGGGAGATCGTAACAAGGGCGTGGTGAGCTTGAACCTGCTTACGTCACGAGTTACTTTTTGGACCCAACATCCAATAGGAAAATTCAACTGCAGTAGCCACCGTTCAACCTGAAGAGGGCAGCACTCAGACGTTTACACCATATATTGTAGTATTGAAACACTTAATATCCAAATGTCAAAAAACTTTTTTCACTTGCTGTGCATGAACAAGGCTGTTCCTCAATTTGTGTGTTTTCCATTTGAATGGTCAGCGTATAAGCCGGCTGTTGCTTGCGCTGAGACCTACCCTAGAGATGCGCGGATGGGCTATTATTTCATCCGCAACCGCATCACAAAACTCATCATCTGTCCGCCATTCATCCGCACCAACGTTTCTGACCAGTTTTCAAAACCGCACCCGCCCGCCATCCGCTGACTGGGCGATGCAAGGCGCTGCTGATGACAGCCGCTGATGACAGCCGCGAGACTACAGCTCTAGAATATCAGCAGTTAACTCAGTCTCCGATCGGCGCACATGGGACAAAAATAAATAAATAAATAGCCTAAATCAAACGCACAAATTACATAGTCTGCACTGGTGTCATCCTGATTTACCACTTTGTAAAACTTATTCCAGGCAACCCTTTTCTGACCTTCTATTTCCTTTGTTTTTAATTCTCATTTTTTGCGTTTGCCACGTACCTCCTTCGCCGGTGTTGTGTCGTGCTTTTATAGCGTTTTCATCACGTTACATTTAGAAAGATTAAAGATTTGAATTGGTTATACTAAAAAGGCATAATATCATGTATTTTATAATACAATTTATTAAATATTTCATACATTTGACAGTTTTCTATTAGGATATTTCTTTTAAAATATAGCCTGTCTTTTTCTTTTTTTTTCCTTTACTGGTTGTTTTAAAAATGTAATGTTTGCATACATAATTAAGTAAATATTATACATATAATATGATTCATACTGTAAAAATAATTGACTTACCATTAAGAACAATACAGATACATTACAGAAATGCACACATATACATCTCAGTAGCCATTAAAACTTTAAATATATAAATAATAAAACCTATAACGTGATAAAAACGCCATAAAAACACTACACTGAAGGGAAAAATAGGGGGAACATAGGGGGAACAGACTTCGACACAACACCGGCGTTGATAAGAGCTATGTCAAAATGCGTCCTATTTTCTCCGCGCTGTTAATGATAGGACGAATGGATCCTTAACAGCCGAGGCTATCCCAAACAATTAAAACTTTTATTAAATAAAAGTGTATTAGAAAACTTTTTATTGTCACTGTTTTAGTATTATGAGTTATGTTTTGTTGTGTTAATATTATTCGGTTTATGTTGCGTATATTTCTAAGGTTGATTATTTGATATACTGTTGATGAATAGTTTAATCTACATCAATGTGTCATATTTTCTAAAATAAATTAATATTTTTCTGATTACATATTTATTTTAATAAGTCAGAAATGTCTCCGCTGTTTATTGCTGACAGGCGCGGTGGGCGCTACTGGGGGCGCGTGCAACAGGTGACGCAAATTATGTGTCCTCAGAAGGCTAGACCGTCTCATTTCAGTTCTCTTCGCGAACTTCTGAGCCTGCCACCTTGAAAGACAGAGTGCTCACCTTTTAAAGTCGCATGCTTAGAAGGACACAGCTAATAACAAGCAGTCGATCCGCCACCCGCCCGAATTTAATTAAAATATTATTTTTCGTCACGTCATCCGCCCGATCCGCGGTTTATCCGCGGAGTCCGCGGCTGTGACCGCCAACCGCGCATCTCTAACCTACCCATACGGCAAAAATAAATACATTTCTCTGGGCAGAAACATATTTTAAATATATGCTAAATATATTTTGTGGAAAGTAGCCTAATGCTCAATTGAATATATTTTTTAATTTGGAAATATATTTTCATTTTAACTTTTATATATCAACATACATTTCGAAATGTATTTCAAGAGAAAGCAAATATATTTCTTATTTTACATCCCATATAATGCAAAAATTTATTTTTTTGACTAAATATATTTTAAATATATGCTAAATACAAGTTAATTTTATGAAGAATATTTTTGGAAGTTGAAAATATATTTAATTTTAACCTTTTAAACTTTGTTATGTTTACAGGTTCTTAAGAAGTTTTTCTTCCAATGCGACATTAATATATTTCCTTGGATTGAAATATATTGCTAAATATATTTTTAATGCCTCATTTTTAAAATATATTTCAAAATATAAAAAAATATATCAGTGGAAAATATATTTTGTTAACATATTCCAAAATATACGAAGCCCCTAAGGTGACATTGGAAAAAAATAAATCTAAAATGTAGTTTCAAGTGCTCACATGAAACTTTTATTTGCTCACGCGAAACCTTCATGTACAGATTTTTTTTAAAGTTTAGTTTCACGCGATAGTTTGCTCCTTGTTTCCTTAGGGGCTCCGTAAAAATATATATATATGCAAAAATAGTTTTGGCCATTTTTTTGTATATTTTGAAATATATTTAAAAATATACTTAATAATATATTTAAAAATATATATTTTTGCTGTATGGGTAGGCTTTAGCTTCAATTTTAATAAAATGTATTCTCTAATTGGTCGTGTCACTGCCCTGCCATGTTTGCAACTACATTATTTACTGGTTGACGATTGGCACTTTTTACTGGAAGGCAGGAGTAAAGCGGCCATTCTGACCATTGTGATCTCCCCCATTCATATCAATACCAGTGATATTAAGTTTCTCTAATTTACCTTTAAAGGCGGGGTGCACGATTTTTGAGAAACGCTTTGAAAAAGGGAGTCGGGCTGAGTACCAAAACACACCAATCAGCAGTAAGGAGTGTGTCTACTAACCGACATCGTTGCCTGGGTGCGTATGTGTTGGGTGGGTCTATCAAAAGAAGGTCCGGATTATATTTGGGTAGGGGCGTGTTTGTTTAGGTGATTTAAAATGTCAACATTGGCTTTCAGAGATTGTGCACCCTGCCTTTATTCTGTATTCCACTAAAAATATTGTTAAGAGTTATATTGGCAATTATAAAAGTCATGCAGTCCTTTAAATGTACATCTCTATCAAGTATCTAATGAAGAATAAACTTTTTAATTGACGCAACGAGATGTCTAAATGTACGTGATCAGCCGGAACAAATCAACCTTGGGTTTTTACCTTTACCAAGCATTTTTGTTTTCTAGCCACATCAGCAAATCCGGACACCAGCCATTTCACTCAGGTGCAGCTGCTCCTCAGCTCGGTTACATCTCAATAAATCTCAACAATATTATCTGCTGCTATTTTGGTACCGCCACTGCACTACTTTTATTTTCAACCTGTTTTACTGGCCCTGCGCTGTCAATTCCTGTCTTTCTTACCTTTCCTTTCATTTACAGCCCTCTCTACCTTTTGCTTCGCTGCTTCGCTGCTGTGCCACATTTTCTCCCCCATATGCTCAACCCTCCATGCAATAACCTCCAGCACTTTCCCCCTTATTATTCCCCCTCGTATTTTCTAGCGTTTATGGCCCCCTTTGGCCGGCGCAGCACCTGCCTCATTTCCTATGATTGCAAGATGGCGCATTACCCTCCTTATTTGCTGTGATTGCAAGCGCAGCTCTCTCTACATGGTCGGCCTGCCCAATTCGCTCTCAAACAAGCTTCCCTGCCTGTACTTTTCCGTTCCTTCTGTATTTCGTGACCCCAACATCATCATCACGTTCTACCTGCTAGTCTCTTGATTAAGTAGCAGCAACTGGATAGATTGTAAGTAGCGGTGTATCTGCCACTTATTCCAGCACTTTCTCTGCATGCAACAAAAAATGTAGCAGTGTCCTGCGCTGTACCTTAGAAACGGTGAATCTGGCCAATTACTATTGATAAATGAGAAGTTACAGTTTATTAGAATTGCATAAACGCTCAATGATTTATTAATTTGGATAATTTTCATACCTAAGTGATGACCTTCTCAGTCTGCAAGTAGAGTTTTCAATGTCTTTAGCTCATAAGACTTCTTATACAAAGAATACAAACCTGTTTACCCAAATATAATGCATCATTATTATATATTTATATCTTTTGTGGAAGGCACAGGACCACAAATTGTTTGCCCAATTTTTGCATTTGGTCTAAATGCAATGATAGGATGTCCTACTTGTTTGTCAAACTATGTACACTATTGCATACCTCACACATTACACATTAGATTTTAGCCCATTCAAGCCCATTTCTAAACTGTCGAAATTGCGGCACCAATCAGAAACATTGGGGCGGGCTTTACACTATGATGACAGCGCAGTGATGGTGAAGCAGATTTTGTACATTAAAAAGATGGATGCCGCCGTGGTACATTACTCGAATCAGCTATATCTGTTTTAAGCGATTTAAACTTTTCCTTTTTGTTAAAACCCGAGCAAAGAACAACACTCGAAGCCTTCATATCCAAAAAATATGTTATCGCTGTCTTACCGACTGTATTCGGCAAAAGTCTGATATAGCTCTACATAGATCATCTCATTCATCGCTCTGATTGGTTTTAATTCACAATTCTGATTGTAAATATTGCCCATGACAGTACATTAAAGGAAAACTATGTTCTTACCTCAACTTAGACGAATTAATGCATACCAATCTTTTTTCAATGCGTGCACTTAATCTTTCTACAGTGCCTGTCTCCAAACAGGGATGAATTTATAAGCCGCCAAACACTTCCATGTTTTCCCTATTTAAAGACTGTTACATGAGTAGTTACATGAGCAATATGGTGGCACAAAGTAAATCTTTTGTTTGGAGCCATATGAATGAATGGGGCTAGACCAGTGTTTCTCAAACTTTTTCAGCCCAAGGACCACTTTATCTTCCAATTTTTTTCTGAGGACCACCTAACAGAATCCCACTCTAACAGTCCCCCAAAAAACAACAAAATAGGAAGAATAAGCTAAGTTTAAGTTTAGTATGCAACTGTTTCAAGTCTGTTTCTAATTTTTAAAAAACAAATGCAATGCTATGTTCAGAAATTATTATATGAATTTTATTTCATTTGAAAAAGTAAATGTGAAATGAGTTGCAGCTTAATATGAACAACAAACTGCACATGTGAAAAAAATGCAATTAAACATACTATAACAGCCTAGGTCCCACTTAATGTCATTCCAAAGAGTCAGTAGTTTAAATCTGAGGTGGTGGGTATATGAAGTCTATGGTTGTAATTATGGTAATAATAAAATACTGAAAAAAATGTTAAGTCCAAAATCACTGAAATTACACGGATTTTACACATGAACAAAAACTAGTACATTACAAAACTAATAGATCTGTGGATTTTAGCTGCTTTCAGTTGATGCTTGATCTTTTATTTTGACTACTCTTTGGTTTAGCCAACCGATCCATTTTTACGTTATTAAAACAGAAAGGCAAGAACTGATATCACAGTTTCGCAAGTGCATTAAAAATCTACTTAAATAAGTGACGATTGTATAAACACTTGCTTAGTTTAGGTCATCTTTTGGCGGACCACTGGGGGGTTTGGCGGACCACTAGTGGTTCGCGGACCACACTTTGAGAATTACTGGGCTAGACTAAATGCTAACACATTCAAGAAGAGCTGTAAAAAGATTAAAAGTTGCACGCATTGAAAAAGAGGTTGAGGTATGAGCATAGTAAAATATTTTCCTTTAAGCAACATAGTACAGCTAAAAAATAAGGCTTTGCTTCATGAACATGCTTGCTACCTGCTGTTCTAAATAAATTCGATAAGCTTCAAACCACAGCATGACAATACTGATCGAAGGTCTGCATATGAGTGTAGCATTCAGCATGGTACAATACCATATCAGTATGCTGAAGATTATTTTTAACACGCACAGTGGGTTCTCAGTGGGTTCGGTTTCCCCGGGATATCTAACAATGGCAAACACACTTAAACATGTTTCAAATCAGTGTCAGAAGTCATTGAAATCAATTCACATATATGACATTTGCAAATAAAATCATTTCATTTTAGGCAGATGGGGAAAATAGCAGCATGCCAGGAATAGAAACGTGCTGTGCAGGTACATCCCGCAATGCTGTCGATTACAGTGTGTGGAAAAAATATATGTCACAAAATCAGATTTAATTGCTACTTTTTCTGTAATTGACATTTTCTATCCAATTATATTCAATGATGCATATTAATTGTTGAAATGTGTACGCTTATATGTTTGTTTCATAGTTGCTTGTCACTATGAATTTTTAAGGTGCATCCATGCGGCTTGTTGTGTTGTTGACCAGCCTGTTTTTTGCTGACGCAGCAAAGCTGCAGGGAAGTTGAGCAACACGACGGCGGTTTTGGGCGGAAGCCCGCTGAGAATAATGTCTCGTCAATTTATTTCACAGCTCGCTGTAAAGGGCATGACATCACAACCCACTATATTTAGACTTTACGTCACAGTCGCAGTAAATCCTGTTTTCAGAAAGTACACACACTTTTAAAATCTCTCAGCATATTTTCAGACTATTTGTCCTGAAATGTTTCCTTTTCAGTGTATTGCATGCTGCTGTAATGGGCTTCACAGCTTCTCAACGCCCTCATTTTATTACCCACAATTTCTTGTTTTGTGTTTTTAAATCCCCAAACAACCCTGTCTCTAGAGGCAGCTAGTGCTATTAGGGACGCTTGTCCTTCATATAAAGGTAATTTGGAGAGTTTGTTCAATAAAGGACCATTTTTTTGACAGACAAAGAGGGCCCTGGACATTATTGACAGTTTGTCCATTTCTGGCTCTTAAAACAGGAGCCACGGAGGAGAGTGAAATTCTGTTTTGTCAGCATATTGATCAGTAAATCTCAAGCTTTATCTATCTCTCCGATCCGTATCTCACCCTTCCTAGTGTAATTAATCAGAAACGCATTATCTTTTTTTTAGAGAGAAAAGTCAACAATTTTTGTTCAGGCCGAAACGTCTGTCTGAGGATATGTTTACATGACTAAAAAGCTAAAAAGTGTGGTTTTTTTTACATATAAACAACAATGCTGTCAAAAAGATCCACATTTACACAAATCCACAAAGCCGACTAAATAGACTGCATTACGTGTGCCAGGCCAGTAAATGGCGATGTTACTTTTTAAAGAAACACTACACATATGAGCACAAACACATTCTTCTACAGAACAATAAATACAAAAAATCAAGACACAAAAGCAACAAGCCGCTTTGTTTAGACAGACGATGAGGTATGCTTATTACTACAAGCGACCCCGGACTATAAGGTGCCACATTTTTATAAACTTCACGGTCAATAGCATGCCAAACCAACAGATGGCGATATATCCCTAACCGTAAAGCCATGTTGGCCAATCAGAAGCCATTGCAGATTTTCCCCTCAGCACGTCACAGTTTCTAATATTCTTTACCCTGGTAGGAGTTTTTATAATGGACGAACGACTAAACTGCATAGAAAAATGTACGGTTTTGAAATACTCGTGTACATGTGGACATGGCCTCAGTATCTTGAGCAGCACAAACATAATCATGTACACTGTAAAAATTCCTTGTTGCACTTAAATGTTTAGGTTTAAACAACTTGAATTAATATATCATTTAAACTTTTTTGACTAGTTAGAAGTTGTAAATTATAAAAATAAAGTTGTCAAAAGTCCATTTAACTTTATTTTTTAAATTTATACTATTTAACTTCTCACTAGTCAAGAAAGTTAAACTGAAAGTTAAAGGTATAGCAGAGTATTTTCTCGAATTTTAGAAAAGAACCCCCTTCTCCACTTTTTAAAAAAATGCAATTGCGCAACACTCCTGATTGACAACTAGGAGGACCAATAGTCTTGATGATCCACCCGGAAAAAGAAAATCCTCCGCAATACCTTTAATTAAATTTTTTTAAACTTAAAAATGTAAGTGCAACAGGGATTTTTTTAGTTATGCCTAATCGTTTGCAGATTAAAGTTTTTTGTTTACATAATATATGTGGGTGTACTGTGTATAATAATGATGTATATATAAATACACACACGTACATGTATATTTTTTAAGAAAAAATATGTATACAAATATTTATATCTAAACACATCTAAACACATGCAAATATGTCTTAAATATATACATGCATGTGTGTGTGCGTGCGTGTGTGTGTGTGTGTGTGTGTGTGTAATTAACACAGTTTACACCAGGCACGTGCACACATAGACATCAAAGGGGGCTTGAGCACCTGCCCTTTTTATTCCTGGAGAGAAAGTGCCCTTTTTTCTGGGCTGCTTTTCATTTTTGAAAAATAATATATATTCATGTTTCTGTTTGCGCACAGTTTCCCTTTTAACATGAATCCATTCAGTAATCATTTAAATGAGATTTAAACTCTTAAAAAAAGAAAAATAGCGCTATTTGTGGTACACAAACGGTTAACAGACGAGTCCCGCCTCCAAAACTCACATCGCTAATATGATTGGCTTTACCTTTCTTAAGTCCCGCCTCCAAAACTCACATCGCTAATATGATTGGCTTTACCTTTCTTAAGTCCCGCCTCTCTAACCTATTTCGCTTTATGATTGGTTTGTCTTTACTTGTGTATTGTAGGCTGCATTCGTGCTTGTAAGTAGCGCCAAAGCTCAGCCTGAACGAGACGCGATCATGTACATGATTATGCAGGCAGGCTACCGGTAAGTGTGTGCGAAAGAAAGCATTCTTATATTAACAGTTTTATGCACAAAATATGGGACACGCTGTAACACATGACGATTCAGGGACATTGTTTTCCACGGCAATCCCATATTAACCGTCCTGAAGACTTACACACATAAGCATATGATGTAAACAAAAACTTTTATCATTTTTTAATCTTTTGGCAGTCCTACTTGTTTTGGTTATACTCGCGTGTAACATCATCAATTTGTGTTTTTTGTAGTTCACATGGAGGCCTAGTCCACACGGACACGGGTATTTTTATAACCGTGAGTTTTTTCACGCGGTTCAGCCGTTCGTCCACACGAAACCGCAGTATCAGGGCACTGAAACCGAGCATATTTGTAAACCCCGGCCAGGGTGAGCTTTTTAAGAAACCCCGGTAACAGTGGTGTCGTGTAGAGAGTAAAACCGAGGGTTTTGCCTTGCGACGTCAGAATGTGCGCCGTTATCCACTGTGTTTGACGTCAAGATTGTGCGCCGCTGACTGCTTTGTTGATGATTCTGTGCAATGGAGGACGTATCTTGCTAATTATAACTGCGCTAACAGGGCTTCTAACATGTATACAGATAGATGCTCCGTTATCTCACTATATTGCGGAACACGATTTGGGTTATATCCCCGCCTGCTGGTGTGGCATGCTCTTGACAGCGCTTGATAGCGTGCTTTTGCTTTATTGTGTGGATGAATATTTAATTTAAACCGAGCATGTGTGGACGGGATTTTTTTTAGGGAAAACTCCGGTTATAAATATACCGTATATATATCCGTGTGGACTTGGCCGGAGACAACAAGGCATCATTTTCATGTTCACACTTCTGGCTGCCAATAATTTTTATTATCATTTTAACCCGTCTTCCCAAAATGCATCTACTGATTAATGACTTTTCATACAACAAATCAAAGGAAACATAAGATTTCAAAATTAAATGAAAAAAGTGTAGTAAGCACACTTGACCTTTATTAAAGGGCACCTATTTCATTGCTAAAAAAACAACATTATTTTGTATATTTGCATGTGTTTGCATGGTTTATGTGTCACGGTTAGTCCGTGTCATGTTTTGTGTCTGTTCCGATTATCATTACCTGGACACTTACTCACTGATTGCTTACCTTGTTTCACCTGATATCTATTAGTATGTGTATTTATACCACTGCTGGATCATTGTCATTACTTCCATGTCTGTTCCTGTTCACATTGGATGTTCCTGTGTTACGTATACCTGCCTGTTATTTTTTACTCCTCGTGTTTTGTTTCTCGTTTTGTAAAAAAAAAATTATTCTTGTCGTGTGAACTCTGCGTTTGCGTCCTGACTCCTGTATCCAGTCGTGACATTATGGTTCAATAAACACATTATTTTCCACATACCGTACATTTTTGTAGCTCCAGATATGTGCGGACCCCGACAGCCGCTTTATGTTTTTACTGCTGAAACGTCTATACTATTGCTATTACATTTCTCTTACGTGTGACACAATAATGTGACTTCCTAATGTCTCCACACTTTTAAACAGAGTAAGCTTAAATCCAGCACATTAAAAACACTTGAGTGTATGAGACACCTCCACAGTGCTGTGTGTGCATCTGGATCAAGACCAAGGCACCCTGACAGCATTACGACCCTGCTATTTTATGCTTAAGTTTATCTAGCTAACATCTGAGCAGCATGTACTCTTTACAGTGCATTTGCACAGATGATGTAATGCTTTACACAGAATCAAAATCTCAGGCAGCAGAATTCACAAAACCAATATGTTATTGTTTTGTGTGCAGAGGAATAGTACGCAGACGGTTTGTCATCACTGAGCTGTTCGAGCAGACGCTGTAGGAGCAGACTTTGCCAGGTAAGCTTCTTTGCTGTGATACAAAGCTAAGATTATAAAGCAGTGCTACATTCCAAAATTTTTGCTGCGGAAGAGCTTTATTTTCATTCACGGTCAAATATCCAACGACCCATTAAAAAAATGTAATCTTTAGTACTAACCTACAATAGACAAACCCATCTACAGTAACAAAATGTACATGTTTGCCCCTGTCTGTGAAATCCAGGCTGAAGTCTCATAATCTAATGATGATATTTGGAGCATCAAAATTAGATTGATTTTGCATTGATTTGAGATGACTTTATTAAAGTTATATTTTCATAGAATTAGGGCTGCAACGATTAATCGTGCAAATGTGCGTTTTCTCAATGAATGAAATTTAATGAATTAAATTTGTGCCACAGAAGAAGTAGGATTACAATGCTATTCCAGGAAAATGTCTATAGAGGGTATGCACGTGACGTCACCTTCTGTGAAATTGCCTGCAGTTACGCCCACTGAGTGGCAAAAGACAGAGCGCCAGAATGAGTGTACAGTGTGAAATCAGCGAAAACACGGTAAAAACGCGTCTAAGATGGAAAAAGCTGTTGTGCGATAGACTGTACTAACAGATTAACAAGAATTCGGAGCTATCGTTTTACAGACTGCCAAGAAACGGATTTTCAAAGTATTTTGATCGTTCATTCCAACTTCCACAGACCACAGGTGGGTTGACAAGTTGCTGGGTCAATATCAAGCAGAGGTTTTACTTTCTACTTAAAGGAATAGTCTACTCATTTTCAATATTAAAATATGTTATTATCTTAACTAAGAATTGTTGATACATCCCTCTATCATCTGTGTGCGTGCACGTAAGCGCTGGAGCGCGCTGCGACGCTTCGATAGCATTTAGCTTAGCCCCATTCATTCAATGGTACCATTTAGAGATAAAGTTAGAAGTGACCAAACACATCAACGTTTTTCCTATTTAAGACGAGTAGTTATACGAGCAAGTTTGGTGGTACAAAATAAAACGTAGCGCTTTTCTAAGCGGATTTAAAAGAGGAACTATATTTTATGGCATAATAGCACTTTTGGGAGTACTTCGACTCGCCTGAAAAGTCCGCTCCCCTTCTCCCTCTCATAATGGGAGAGGGAGGGTGTTACTGCGCCGAGTCGAGGTACTCCCATGAGTGCTATTGCGCCAGGAGGTGTGGTTCCTCTTTTAAATCCGCTTAAAAAAAGCGCTACGTTTTATTTTGTACCACCAAACTTGCTCGTATAACTACTCGTCTTAAATAGGAAAAACGTTGATGTGTTTGGTCACTTCTAACTTTATCTCTGATTGGTACCATTGAATGAATGGGGCTAAGCTAAATGCTATCGAAGCGTCGCAGCGAGCTCCAGTGCTTACGTGCACCCACACAGATGATAGAGGGATGTATCAACAATTCTTGGTTAAGGTAATAGTAACATATTTTAAATGTTGAAAATGAGTAGACTATTCCTTTAAAAGTATTTTTCAAGTATTTGTATTTTATCACTGTTTTTCTTTGGAAAACATACATTCCAAAGCATATTATCATAATTTTTGCTTTATTACATTTAATAAATAATACGTTTTTGTTTTACATTTAATATTTAAGCACATTAACATACTATTACTCAAGTAAAAGTACACAATGTTAATGTAATTAGGTATTTAATACATTTTAATATGCAATATTAAAGAATACACAGTATGATTCTATGCTTTAAAATTTTTTTTTCCAATGAAAACACCCTAATAAAGCACAGATGCTTGGAAAATGTAACTAATGTAACTAGGTAGTGTCCACCTCTGCTATCAAGTCCAACTAAATTCAATTTAAGTTGATAATTGTCAGTTTTACTGGCCTTTTTGCAGCCGCAGCTATGAAAACCAGACATTTCGTTGAACGTTTGCCACTCAACAGGGTGAGTTCCAGCGTGGTCTAGTGGAAAAATTAGGCCAATGCATACCCTCTATAGCAGGGCTAGTCAACTGGCGGCCCGCGGGCCAAGTGCGGCCCGCCAATCATCTTTATCCGGCCCGCCGGTCACCTTTGGCCGTTTCTCAATCGGAAGGCTGCATGCAGCCTCCCGAGCTCGCATATGCAAACTGCCTATGTCATCAAGGTTAAGTTTACTGAGCATTACATTAAAAAATCATAAGCATATTACAACAATTTACGATTAACTAAGAATAATAGTCAACTTTATAATTGTTAAAATTCTGAAATAAGACTTAATGACGCATGCAGGCTGGAAATGCGACCTCCGGAGGCTGCGACTATTATAGTCTGATTTAAATTCAGCGTGGTTACTTTTACCTTTCCACTGTACATGACAAATGACAGCCGAAACCATGGAAAGTGAGTCAGAAAGGGGCTGCCAACCATCTGTGGGTGCTTTATTATTTGATCCAATTCGCGCTTTGGATGCGTTAAAGAAAATAAACTTATGCGGCTTCACCGCATGTGACGCGGCGACCGGAAGTGATGTATTTCAGTGTGTTCCAATCAAAACTGTGTGCAAAGTAAAAATTATTAATTATTTTTTGTTTCACTTTATCAGTAACACTTGAATACTTTGAAAACGATTGATTACTGGTAAGTAAATTATTAACTATAAATATATTCGTAGATTAAAGGTTCTCTCACATGACAGACTTACAATTAAACTACAATTTCATTACTACTGCCACTAGGGGGCAAACTCCCGACAGTTATATCTGTAATGTCCAACGGAACGGCTGTTTAGCCTATATATCTGTAAAATAAATTAAAAAAAGAAAACATGTAGTGCAATTTTAGTCATTAGGAGTGGCTATATGTTGGGAATACTTGACATGTACACTGAAAAAACGAACTTTTCGGTGTAGTAATATTTATTAGATTAACTCTCATAATTTCTACATAATAATATTAACATTTATTGAGAACTAGATTTTCCTAAGTAAAATGATGATAAATACACAATTAATTCATGTAAAAAATGAACTGTGTGGGAATAGTAAGTCTTATTAGATATTTTCTTGTATTATTTAACTGTTTTATAGTCACTGCACATAGTCCTAAAATAATTAAGTAAATTTTAATCAAAAACTTTAGCTTATCTTAGTTCATTTTATTTAAAAATATTAAATCCATTACACTAAAAAAATCTAAGTAAAATTTACTTACATTTATTTGCACATGTTGTAAGGAATACCCACAGTTCTTTGCGCCTGAATATTTTTATTTTTTAAGCTTTATCACAGAATAAGAACTGATAAGAACTTTAACTACTTAAATATTTGTTAGCAAAATGTCATAAAGGTTTAAGCTCTTATATTATTGATGTTGTTTTGTTGTAAATAATAATTTTGTGAAGTCACCGTTTAGGTGATCAGTGTTTCTTTACATGAACCCTGTTCAGAACATTGTATTGTAATTCTCTCCACAGTGCTGACAATGCATGTCAGAAACACAGTTTGTGTGCGTTTCTGTTCCGAATCAAGTTTATTCAATGACTGACTTCTTGTCAGTCATGAATTGTGTGTTATAATGCCATTTATAACACTTAAAAGAACTAGTTCCATATTAATATGTTAAAGAAAATAACAAACAGAAAATACGATTTATTTAATATTATTAGGACAGCAATGCTTCAATAAAAAAAAAAAAAACTAATAGACTTTACCTAAACGATTAAAATAAATCTAACTTCTAAATAAAATAATTAAGTAACATTTAATTAATTATTTAACATATGTTTTATCATGCAATTTTAAGTAAATTTTATTTGATTTTAGTAGGTACGTTTTACTTATAAAAAAGCAGTACATTTTACTTAAAAAAAGTTCGTGCAAATTGTTACGAGGATTTTTTTAAGTAAATTTTACAAGTTGTTTTTTTCAGTGTAACAATTAATGAAAGTTAAACAGTTATAAACAAAATATGTTTAAGAGAGTTGGTCTTTTACACTTTTACTATTAACATTTGACTCTTACATGTTGCAATTGTTTCTAAATATTAATAAAGAAAATATGTTGTTATATACTATAACAAAAGTAACAAAAACAACAACACACACATATATATGGTCAAAGTAAAAAAATATGGGTAAAAGTTTGTCTGGCCCTCGTCATATTTACAATTTTAAAATCTGGCCCCCGAAGAAGAGTAGTTGAAGACCCCTGCTCTATAGGAATATTTGAAGAGTTTGGTTCCAAAACGCAATAAATCCATTTTGACAAATTTTGGTAAAAACGTGTTTTCTATACCAAGAAAGTGACAAAATGAAAACAACTATTTTCTGTTACAAACTTTCACACAGCATCTTTAGGTTATAAAAACATAAAAAAATGTAATTCAAATCCATAAGTTGATTTTCAAAGATTTATTATAAAAATGGATTATTTTTTCCACAAAATGCAATAAATCCATGACAAGTTTTTATTCAAAATGCTATAAATCTATTGAATCAATAGCCTATATAAATGTGCATTCATCTTTGCCATGTTATATTCATTTAGTTGACTAGTTGTATACACTAATTAAAAATATAAACATTAATGTCATTAATCAAAACACTTACTTTGTCATATTAAGATCACTGTCATTGCGGTTATACTTGACGTCTTTGCTTAATGTCTTTCACAGCGATCAGCTGTAAAATGTTTTTGGTCCTGCTCGATTTTCGTTGACTTTGAGTAAAATTATGGAAAGTTTTTCATAAGATCCTCTGGGGTCAATGTGTTAGCATGAGAAGCTTGATGCTGTCGGGAGAACAAGCACCCGTCTCCCGAGTGCCTCACAGGGAAATGTTGATGGCTTACGTTTCTTTCCCGTCACAGAAAACCATCACAGGTTTATCAATGCAATTAAAGTATTATTTTGTTTGTTTGTTGATCACAAAGTACAAAGTAGATGAGGAAAACTAGGACTCCATGTACTCAGCGCGCCGCCATGTTTGTTTACATTGCGTGAATGGTGCGCTGTGGGATTTATTGCGTTCTGTAAAAAATGGGGAGTGGCGTTTATCGCATTTTGGGAAAAAAGGGAGAAAAGATGACAGAATAACACGGCGGATATTGAATTTTGCATAAAATTAAGAATTTACTTCTAACTACTGACCTGATATAATGCTGATTTTTTTTCAAAAATGGCGTTTATCGCGTTTTGGAACCAAACTCTTCATTTATATTGCTGTTCTTCAGATTGTTTCAGGTATTTTCATGATAATAAAGAATATTTTGAATGAGTTTGTTTAACGAGTGTTACTTTTTTAAATGCACGTAGAAAATCCGTAAAATCCGTAGAAATTACAATGTTATTGCAGCTGGGTTGCTGGTAATTTACCGTAGAATTAAATTTATGTTATTTACTGGCAAGAGTTTGTTTAAAGTTAAATATTAACAAGTCTTTATCTTTACAGAATAAAACTATACAATAACAGCCTCATGCAAAGCATTCTGGTAACCTTTTTTCTGTTTTTTGCTTCAGATTTCGTTTCCCAGAATGTTTTGCTTGATGCTGTTTTTTAGATTTACTCTGTAAAGACAAAGACTTGTAAATGTTAAATGTTCATTTAACTTTGAACAAAATGTTGCCAGTAAATAACATAAATTTAAATCTACGGTAAGTTACCGGCAACCCAGTTGCAATTTCTACTGATTTTTTTTTTACACAAGCTGTACAGAAACGATTCAAAACTATACAAAATTGAGTCTAAATCGATTAAAGAGGCATTTTTAATGGCACACATGATTAATCGTTGCAGCCCTACATAGAATGTTCTTTACATTTATATATATACACGACAAACCGAAATGATTTTAGCTCACAAACAGAAAATAATTAGAGTGAGATATCCAAAATAACATACTGTGTGATGTACCGACATGCATGTTGGCCCTGATGGTGTGAAATGCCACTGATCAAAAGGTCTAAATGTGTCTGCCTATTTGTCGTTTTTCTTGCTTGCTTTAGTTATATCCTTTTTCACACATTTCAAGATGTGTTTAGCTTTGCTCTTTTCCCAGAAACTGAAGTGTATGGCTGATATGTGAGACTTGCTGTCTCCTATTCTACGCTGCACTATCATTCCTGAACACCTGCAGCAGTGATTCCCTCTCTTTCCTAGCTTGTTATCTAAATCTCTTGCATGTTGAACCACAGATCAGCATAGTCATAGATGAAACAGTATCAGAATTTACATTTATTTTTCAGTAAAAGGCTGAATTGGAGTGAGCAATGCAATGCCCCCCTCCTGAGGACATGTGTCCTGTGCTGATATTTGTCTTTTGGGTTTTGTGACAGCAGAGTGGACAATATGCAGGTCTTTTTAGGAGTACAGAGGACGTACGCGAATGCACGCGTGCCAATATGTTAATGGCGTGCTGCGGGCAAAAAACATGCAGTTTTGTGTGTATGCGTCATCGCAGCATGTGTGAAGCTTCTCTGAGTCACGGCTCCAAACGATGAGATATGCGGCTGTAAGTCAGTGCAGATGAAAGACACAATCTCTAAATCGCCTCTGCTTACGGCATAAGGGATAAAATAAGCCCTTTAACGTCATTGCTTTGTGCCTCGAGGTATCTTAAAAAATAAATTTTGCTTTGCGATTTGTTTTTATTAGCACCGAATGCTTGAGATTTTCATGGGCGGAATCATGGCCGTTTCGCTGATTGACAGCTGTACAGCTGACATATCATTAGTCAGAACAGCTGCCCGCTTTTAGATGAGCTCCGGTCCCCAAACACTTTTGTTCAGCATAATCTCACCGCTGTTTGATTAAGCTGTCTGAGGTTGCTTGCGCTTGAAGACGAAGCTGGGAGACAAATGCTGAGATGGAGAAACATCTGTTGGTTGTGGTCCAGGGCTGAGAGGAGCGTCTTTCCTGGCAATGACGTGTGAATTCCCAGCTGCTTGCGCGACTCCCTTTTGCCACCTGTGCAGTTTTAATGCATGATTTACTGCTAAAATGTCTGTCCCCTTTTGAATTACTAGTACAATTTGTATGCTTCTTAAGTTGCTTTTGAATCTGAGCCATGTATAAGCCCTCTGGCTCAGAATGGACGGCCTATACTACTAAGTGCTGGGATACATTAGCAAAGTTATGAAAACTGTCTTGTTCAATGTGCATATTAATACAGGCAGACTTTTACATGAATCATGATTGCATATTCTTTGATTGTATTTTATTTTACTTTTTTATTTGAATTTTTTATTATTTTAACATATTTTAAATGTTTAATTCAATGTCATTCTTCAAACAGCGGCGGCGTCACTGGGCCCGATTAAGCTGGACTTTAGCCCCCTTAACTTTCTGCCCAGCCCAACCTAATTTTTTTTATTTTGTTCACAATTTGTTTATGAATTAATGATGCTTTAGTCCCCTTTAAATCTAAACCCCTTCTTTAAGTCTACGTTATTTAGGGCCCAGATACACTGTCAAAAATAAAGGTACGAAGCTGTCACTGGGGCAGTACCCTTTAAAAAAGGTCCTAATATGTACCATTTAGGTACAAATATGTACCTTTAAAGGTACACTTTGGCAGTTCAAAGTACTAATATGCACTCTTTGGGTACAAAGGTGTACCTCCCTGAAAGGGTACTGTCCCAGTGACAACCTTTGTACCTCTATTTCTGAGAGTGTAGTTCATTACGATTCCCATTCCCTGTAAAAAATATTCACCCCTTGTTTATCATACTTTATAAACCGAAGATCATTTTTTTGAATCGTTTGAAGTTGGGTCATGTTGCTATTTGCTAATCGCTGTGATCTTTTCCCGGACAGTCGGACCCCGTCCACCTGCCATACCATATGACCTGAAGTAGAGAGAGATTATTTTGAGGTGGGTAGGAGATTTGCGTTTCTGATTAAAGATTATGAGGGCACATGAATAAAAAAAATTAAGCTAACAGATAAATCATTTGTAAAAAAAAAATCACAATGTTCCAAAGCAAATAAAAGTTTTTCATTTCAATTTCATTGCGAACAGACTTTAGATATGTGCGAACCAGAGGAGTAGATTAACTCATTCCCAGCCAGCCTTTTTTTAAAAAATTGCCCACCAGCATTTTTTGTGATCTTCATATAAAAATACAAGTATATAAAATGAAAGAACAGACCATCTGCTTTCAAACAAACAAACATACAAAAAAATTATGCTATCTTCATTTGTTCTCTTTTTATTACCTCTAAGGTTTCTTCAAAAATACAAAATTTTGAGCAAAAAGCTGAAATAATTGCATTTTTGTAAAATAATTTTGTAAGAGATCAGATTCAGAATGATTATGAAAACATACACGTAGTTTAAAATTAATTAAATTAATTTTGGCTTCATTTTTTATAAATTAGGTAAGATTTATCCATCTAGTGGATAATAGCAGAATTACAGATTACCTTAAAAACTCATCAGGAAAGCGTCAATGGCAGGGAAAGAGTTAAATAAGATGTTCTCAACTATAAGGCTGCATTAAAATTGAGGCAAGCGATATACAGTAATTTGCTATATAATGTAATATACAATAGGCAATAGCATATTGTTTTAACTTTATTATTTATTGATTTCTATTTAATATAGTAAAAAAGATTTAACCAACATTACCTTCTTTATGATGTTAAACAATGAATTAAACAAATTAGAATTAGCATGGGCGGAGTGATCTGCTCGCAGCACACGAGAAGCCCCTGGTGAGGAGCAGAGAGTTCGGTCAGAATTGTGCAAATCACTCCGCCCATGCGGCAGTGCTTCGTCTTCAGAGAATATAGTTCTCAGTATGTATACTGTTAAAAGATCGCTGTGTCTCATATCACCTTGTTATTTGTACACGGTTTGACTATACAAATCACAACACATAAATAGGAAAATGATCGCGTTATTTTGTCACTTATTGTGAGCAGTATACTAGCTGGAGCCATGCATTTCCAGTCTTTGTGCTAAGCTAAGCTAGCGGGGGCTGCGTCAGACAGAGTTACAGCACGCACGGAGATGAGAGAGGTATGTATGGACTTATCTAACTCTGGGGGATACGGTGAATAAGCTAAATTCCCAAAATGTGGGCGTGTTCCTTTAAAGGATTAGTCCAAAAAAAATCAAGATAATTTACTCACCACCATGTCATCCAAAATGTTGGTGTCTTTCTTTGTTCATTCGAGAAGAATATGTTTTTTGAGGAAAACATTCCAGGATTTTTCTCATTTTAACGGACTTTAATGGTCCCCAACACTGAACAATTTTAATGCAGTTTAAAATGCAGTTTCAACGGAGTTTCAAAGAACTCTTAACAATCCCAAACAAGGCATAAGGGTCTTATCTAGCGAAATGATTGTCATTTTTGACAAGACCTCACGCAATATGTCAAGAGGTCACGGATGATATATGCGAAACTCCGCCCCAGTGTTTATAAGTGTGAAGAAAGAGGACTGCTCCAACGTTGTTGTATGTGGAATGATACTAATGAATGTCTTTGTGTCAGTTGTTTAAAATGGTCCGCAAATGTGCGTTTTATATATGTAACACGTGACCTGTCCACGGCATTATGCAATTACACGAGGTCGCACTGGCGCGTCACAGGACCGGAGATAGACGAGAAGTTGTGGTTTAAAAGTGCATTTTTTTTTTTTTTAATGCCTCGTTTGGGTTCGTTTAGAGTCCTTTAAAACTCCTTTGAAACTGCAATTTTAAACTGCATTAAAACAAATAAGTGTTGAGGTCCATTAACTCTTTCGCCGCCATTGACGAGATGTCTCGTCAATTAAGAGAAAACGCCTCCCCGCCAATGACGAGATTTTCCGTCTTTCTGCAATACCGCTATTACCCCTATTATCCTTATACTTCCGCAACTTATACAACCCGGAAGTAGCGCCTCACGTGAAAGAGAAAGAACTCCGTTTATGTTTTAAAGATCGCTCTGCATCTGATCTCTATCAAAAGTCCTTCGCAAAAATTGAATTATCTCAGCTTTTTGCTCAAAATTGGGTGTTTTTGAAGAAACCTACCCATGTTTGAGAGGTGATTACAAGAGAACTAATTTTCTGGAAGGCATTAAACTTTTGTGAAAATCATGAAAAATGCTGGCGCTGGCTGGCAACTTTTTTTAAAAACGCTGGCGGGGAAAGAGTTAAAGTCCATTAAAATAAGAAAAATCCTGGAATGTTTTCCTCAAAAAACAAAACAAAACAAAACATAATTTCTTCTCGACTGAACAAAGAAAGACATCAACATCTTGGATGACATGGTGGTGAGTAAATTATCTGGATTTTTTTTTGTTGAAAATTGACTAATCCTTTAAGGAATGTACTAATCATCATTCATTGTTAATTGATACATTGACTAGCTTATGATGAGTATGTGCCTTAACTCTGCATTAGTTCCTGTTTAAGTAAAAATACATTTATGTCTTAGTACATTATGATTTACTACATGTCGTGCCTAACAACGGCCATATTACAAATCTTTGTAACCCATTGCTTTTTGGGGCTTATTGCTATAATACTATATATATATATATATATATATATGAGGGCATATTTTGCTTTTGTAAGAAATGTAGTAGACAGTGTACAGTCTGGGATACTTCAGCCTAGTGCACAGACCTTTGTATTAAATGTGTCCAGCATTGACTTTGTGTCAGTGTGTTTAGACAGGTTGATGATATGGATACAAAGGTGTGTGCCCTTATTGCTCTTTGTGCTGTTAGAGATGTCTGAATGTCATACAGGTGAATAGTGACAGCCATAGAAACACTTAATATATAACAGCTGTGCTAGTATGGTCTGCATTTGTCTTTATTTTGACACCGTTTTAACATCATCCGCAGTCTGGCCATAGTAAAATAAACCAGTTAATATTTCTTTTGTCTTGCTGGCATGATATGACATCCTATCTTTGCTCGTATCCGCTTGCCTGTGAGTTTCATCAGATATTACAGAATCGCACGAAGCCATATTGCCCTGTATATTAAAGGAATCTGATTATGGTAATACAAAAGCTCAAAATCCCAAGATACACCCCGTGTTTTGGGGCATTGTGCTTACACATCGTGTCGGACAGCCAAGAAGGAACAGAACGTTTCCGAAAGCACATAGTTGTTCTTGAATGAACTCTCTGAGGACCTGAAACCTTCAGGCTCTTAAAGCCTAAATATTTACTTTTGATTTTAACTCATGCAAGTAAACATTTTACAGTACAAGCCAAATATAAACTCCCTGGCCCAGAGATAAGAAACAGGGGCTTGCGATCGGGAAAACCACAGTTTGGTTTCTCTCTTGTCTTTCGTTACAGTAGTGAATAATTAGTTCTGCATTGATTTTAATGCTCTCATGATGCAAACATACTGTTCAAAAGATCAAAGGAATAAATCATGCAAAACCGAATATTATGTCATTATTTACATAACCGGTTGAACATTCTCCAATATTCTCATTTTCTGACGGAATTTTATATCACGGCAGAACGCTCATTATTGTGTGAACTACTTTTTAAAAGCCTCCAGCATTTTGAATAACAGGAATTTTTGAAAGGAGAACAGTACAACTCTTTAAAGAGATCTCTAAAATGTTTGTTTCAAAAGTGCTACACACACACAAAAAAAACTTGTGAAAAATGTAGTTTACTGTAGCTCAAAACTTCAGAGAACTCACACTGATGTTTATATGCTAACACTTTTGGGGTGTTGAGTTGGTTGGATGTTGGTTCCAGAAGTGACTTGTTTTTGCCAAAAATCTTGCATGGACTTTAAGGGGTTTGCAGCGAAAGAGTCAAATGTGTTAAATACCAATGAAATAACTAAAGTGACATTAAAAATAAGGCATTTTAATTACTAACTAATGATATTTTAGTTTCCATATTTACTGAACCTACTGTAAGTGCCTGATAAAAAAATCATTTACAAAAAATGTCAGTTGCACTTTTGGGCGGTTTCCTTGACAGGGCTTTTCCAAGTCCCAGACTAAAATGCATATTTGAGCTGCCTTAATTTGAAAAAAAATTAGACTGATATATCTTAGCATACACTCCCCTAAAGGATTATTAGGAACACCTGTTCAATTTCTCATTAATGCAATATCTAATCAACCAATTAACGCAATAAATGCATTTAGGGGTGTGGTTCAGGTCAAGACAATCTCCTGAACTCCAAAGTCAGAATGGGAAATAAAGGTGATTTAAGCAATTTTGAGCGTGGCATGGTTGTTGGTGCCAGACGGGCCGGTCTGAGTATTTCACAATCTGCTCAGTTACTGGGATTTTCACACACAACCATTTCTAGGGTTTACAAAGAATGGTGTGAAAAGGGAAAAACTTCCAGTATGCGGCAGTCCTGTGGGCGAAAATGCCTTGTTGATGCTAGAGGTCAGAGGAGAATGGACCGACTGGTTCAAGCTGATAGAAGAGCAACTTTGACTGAAATAACCACTTGCTACAACTGAGGTATGCAGCAAAGCATTTGTGAAGCCACAACACGCACAACCTTGAGGCAGATGGGCTACAACAGCAGAAGACCCTACCGGGTACCACTCATCTCCACTCCAAATAGGAAAAAGAGGCTACAATTTGCAAAAGCTCACCAAAATTGGACAGTTGAAGACTGGAAAAATGTTGCCTGGTCTGATGAGTCTCGATTTTTGTTGAGACATTCAGATGGTAGAGTCAGAATTTGGCGTAAACAGAATGAGAACATGGATCCATCATGCCTTGTTACCACTGTGCACGCTGGTGGTGTAAGGGTGTGGAGGATGTTTTCTTGGCACACTTTAGGCCCCTTAGTGCCAATTGGCATCGTTTAAATGCCACGGCCTACCTGAGCATTGTTTCTGACCATGTCCATCCTTTTTTGACCACCATGTACCCATCCTCTGATGACTACTTTCAGCAGGATAATGCACCATGTCACAAAGCTCAAATCATTTCAAATTGGTTTCTTGAACATGACAATGAGTTCACTGTACTAAAATGGCCCCCACAGTCACCAGATCTCAACCCAATAGAGCATCTTTTGAATGTGGTGGAATGGGAGGTTCTTGCTCTGGATGTGCATCCCACAAATCTCCATCAACTGCAAGATGCTATCCTATCAATACAGGCCAACATTTCTAAAGAATGCTTTCAGCATCTTGTTGAATCAATGCCACGTAGAATTAAGGCAGTTCTGAAGGTGAAAGGGGGTCAAACACAGTATTAGTATGGTGTTCCTAATAATCCTTTAGGTGAGTGTATATCAGTGCCATTGTTTTATCTCAATATGCACAGCAGTAATGTTTTTTGTAAGGTTTGTTTAAAAAACTTAAATGTCCTAAAATAACTAAGGCTTAGTCCTGGATTAAAGGCGGGGTGCATGAATTTTGGAAAAGAGAGTCGGGATGAGTACCAAAACATACTTGTAGCCAATCATCAGTAAGGGGCGTGTCTACTAACTGACATATTTGCCTGGGTGCGTATGTGTGTGGGTCTATCAAAAGAAGATCCAAATTCTATTGGGGTAGGGGCGTGTTTGTTTAGGTGATTTCAAATGTCAACATTGGCTTTCAGAGATCATGCACCCTGCCTTTAATCTAAACCCTGTCCGGGTAAGCACTCCTTTGAGTTCCATTGATAAAGATATAAAGAAAGTTGTCGTAGTCGTAGGATACAATGTGTCAAACTACCAAAATGAAAGTCTTGTAAAAAACGATTATCATCCTTCATCTTAATTCTTCACCAATAGGCAGAGAGAAACTCGATGACCTAGTTGCCCATGTAATTGGATCCTTTAGCCAAATGAATGGGCTTCTGTGAGAATGTTTGTGTGTACGTAGTGACGACTTCTTCAAACACACATGAAAAATGAGCGTCTTAATAGTAAATCTCTCAGACGAGTTACAGACTGAAGTTAGCATTTCAAACATGTACAATCCACTTCACAGTAAAAGCTGAACTTAAAGTAAACTACCTTGTATAATGAGTTGAGGATGCTTACAATTATTTCCCGTGGTGGATTATGTGTTTAGAGAGAGACACACGATGGAGTCCCCGCAAACAATTTTGTTATGAATATTCAATACATGATGTGGTTTAATTCCTTTCAGTAGCACAAATACTATCACTATTTCTCTAAAATATTGATCTTTAAAAGTCTTCCCATTGGCTACGGTTAACCCTCTGATAACTGGAAAATAATGTTATTTGTTACTGATCGGCTTATTCTTCAATAACAAATTTAGGATGGCTAAGAGTTACCAGCATTTAACCATTTAAACTTGCAGGCATCTGAACTTGCCAAAGTCTTTATCACTATTTTTATATTTGTAAATAGTTTTTTATGATTATAGAGCTACTTATGTGTGCAACTGGTTGGATAACTGGTGTTTAATTTTGCTGAAATTTCTGTGTGATAAATCTGAAATGGATCTGGCAGCTTGCACAACCAGTGGACAATGTGCATTCTACTCTTTGCAGGGGTTGCGACAGAAATTTGTGCCCACCCATTGCTAAATTTAAATATTTACACTGTAAAAAATGTCTGTAGAAATTACAGTATTAATGGGTATTACTGGCAACTAGCTGCCAGTAACTTACTGTAGATTTTACATTTATGTTATTTACTGGCAACATTTTGTTTTCAGACTTTATCTTCTACAGTAAGTTACTGGCAACCAGCTGCAAAATTACAGCAATTTTTTTACAGTATACATAAAATACATCCAACTGAACGTCAGGCTATATAAAAGATTGTCCAGTCTTTGGGGATAAATCTGGATTTCAGGGGAACAAACATTTTAATGGATCAGATTAGTCATTTCCCTTATATGGTATTATATTCATATTGACATTGAACTTCTGCATAAGTGACATTATCATCTATAAAACAGTAAAATGTCAACAAACTGGACTTTGTCCATTAGCTCTCTATGACTTTTATTTGTTAATTGTGGCATCAGTATTCATGGTGAGCACAAACAGAGAGTCAGTCATTTAGATTAGGTTTGCTGCATTAACTGGATAAGTGCTCTCTTTGCTTCAGTTTAAATGAGCTTAAATGAGTTATTTTCTCTTCTCGTTTTTGAAGTGAAAGTTTGGACTGAATTTATGAATAGATATTATTTTTTATCTGAGGTGGTACAAAGCTCTGTCATGATGCTGTGGGTGGTTTTCAGGGTGTTGCTATGCTGTCACAAAGGTGTTGTAAGTTGCTTTTAGCCCATTGCTACAGTATGTAGCTGCTTTGGTGTCAGACCATCAGACCATATGTGTTACAATACAATATTTGTTTTAATGCCACCTCAGGTTAGATTAAAGGGCACCCATTTCATTGCAAAAAAACAACGTTATTTTGTGTATTGAGTATAATACAATGTGTTCGCGTGGTTTATGGTTAAAAAAACACATAATTTTCTACATACCGTACATTTTTGTAGCTCCAGATGTCACTCTTTTCCTGAAACGCACAGATTTGAAAAGCTCTGTTTCCCTTATTGGCCAGCTAATCTGTACCTTGTGATTGGCCTGAATAGCTCTGACGTCAGCAGGAAATGTGACGCTCCTCACCATGTTTGAAAGATTCAGTTGCTAACAGGAGTTAACTTACAGGCTGTGAGTCTAAAGCGGGAGGAATTCTGATAATGTCGGTCTTGTCTATCACCAATCTCCCAGGAAGTAAACTGTTGCCTACAATGCCCTGTGTTTGTTGTAGTCCAAGAAAAGAGATTTACGTTGGAGGCGATAACTCACGTCATCATTTACTTAGGTGTATGTACCTTTTGTATATTGTTAACATGTACTAATTCACATTTAAATACCAAAGGAAATGTAGAAACATGAATCGAACAATAGGTGCTCTTTAAACTATCATAATATGGGATGTATGGTACAAAATGGACCAAACACTAAACTTTTTATGTATTTATTGGACAAAATAAATTGGCAAAAGGTAAGCCACAGCGTATTATGGAATCTGGGTTTTACTCAAATATACAAAAAATGCATCGAAAAATCAAAAATATTATACTAAAGGAAACGTAATAGGAGGTAATAAAGCAAACATCGGTTTCAATGTAACATCAATGTAACATGCATGCAAACATTAAAGAGCCAGTCAGATCCAGTATCATGTAGCTGTCCAAGCTGTGTGCAAAGTTGTTAACCCAAAAAGTTTACGATAAATAAAGTTAGTGGCTTCTAAAGTAGGGAGTTGACTCTGAATCGCATTAATGAGTCGAATTATTTTTGAATCTCCCGCCTGTTGTCTGTCTACGTATGAAGGCAATACTTTGCATAATCCTTGCCTACAGTCTTGCCCGCGAGAAGTGAAAACCCTGACCTGCCCACAGACACTTCCGCTAGTTAAGGGGATCGCATACCGGACGCGCAGCGCCGTTCTAAAAAATCTAACACATTGTTTTCTATGAGTAAACGCACACCGACGCCTACAGGGGGCACCTGTCTGCGCTGCCCAGCTACGACTCAGGAAGTTGCTCAAATTCCTGTCACCCACAGAGCACCACTGACATAGTTTAACATTAAATAACATCATATTTGTCCCAAATCATCAACGATTAACATTGGCCGGTTTACGATACCTCCGAGTTGTCCTAGACGCAACTCGATGCGGCGCGGCACTGAGCTGCGCGTCTGGTGTGCAACCCCCTTTAGTGTGTTAACATCATGTTGAGAAGACACACCGTTTTCAGCTGTAAATGTAAGTTTGTGTTGTTTTCATTACCAAAGAATGAAGATGTGAAGAATCAGTGTTAAAAAATACTTTTTCAAAGCGGGATGGACTGTGCGGAGACTGTGTCAGTTGACCAATCAGAGCAAAGTAGGCTACCGAATGTGGGGTCAAGGCAGACTGGATCTTTGAACGACTTCGCACAAATCGTTTGGGGATCTCTGAGAAATGAGGTAATATAAAATCAGCCTGATCTCACAAATTTCCGTGAGATAGTCACAAAATTTTTTGCTAATTTTTCCGTGGCATTCTCACGGATCTCCGCATTTTTCTCTGCATTTTCCGGCATTCTCACGGATTGGTTACTCAACTGTTTTGTCCTATTTTATTACAATTGTCGCTTCGGTTTAGGGTTAGATTTACATGAAATGACATCCTTACCCAAACCCAACTCTAACCCCAATGCCAGGCGACAATTGTTTAAAGTTTAGAAAATATAAATGAATAAATCATAAAAAATAGTATAAACCAGTAGTTAAAGTGACATACTGTACTAACACAAACACCAAATCTAACCCTAAACCGAAGCAAAAATGATTTGAAAATAGGAAAAAGCAGTTGAGTAACCAATCCATGAGAATGCCACGGAAAAAGACAGTCCGTAGCAGCGCCAAGGAAAAATGTGGAGATCCGTGAGAGTGCCCCGGAAAAATTTGCAAAAAATTCTGTGACTATCCCATGGAACTTTGTGAGATCACGTTGTATAAAATTTATATTTTGAGAGAGTGTTTTTTGCGTGCATTTAAACCTGTTGTTGGGGACTCCTTAACAATAATAGGAAGCTTAGAAATTGGACCTGACTGGCTCTTTAAGATTTCAGTCGTTCAAAGTTTAACATCGCTTTGGGGCACTATTATACTTTTACATTCTTATACATTTATAACATGGAGAACAGTATCATTTAATGGTGAGAATCTTTGTGAACATAGTACTTAAAAAGTTCAGTACGTTGTTATATGTTGAGAAATGAAGTTCTAAGGACATTTAATGCTAATACTAAAGACAGTAGTTAAATGCCACAGGCGGTCGGTGTGACATTCATTAGTACACAGTGGCCATTACTGCTGATAGTTCAATGAAATGTCACTCAATTTGCTTTAAAGAGAAGGATGAGATGAGTTACTGAAGAACAAACACAGGTGAGATGCTGTGTTGACAAGGCTGTCAATTCTTCTTGAGCTCCTGGGGCCATAAAATTGACTTTCAATTGTGTTTTGTCTTAATATGATAATCAATTAATTTGCATTCATTTCAAACTAATCAAGCCTGTGTGCCTGCGAGCATAACAATCCTATAAAAAGTGCCGGTGTCAGGAGCGTAACCGCAGGCGGAGGCTGAGCAGATGCTCTGCTGCTGTAACATTTTGTTCACTTGCTGTGTGTGTCTGTGTGTGTTCCTGCCTCTTTATTTAATAATAAACAGCATCATCAGCAGTAGCTTTTGCTTACTTGTCCTTAAGATCAGGTCATTTGTGTACTTTAGGGATAGAATTTAGTCCATCAATCTATCCATCCATCTTGTCGTGTCTATCAATTCTGTCTATACACTGCAAAAAAAAAATATTTTCAAGAAAACATTTTCTTAGTATTTTTGTCTTGATTTCAGTAAAAATATCAAAAAAATGTTAAATTAAAATGCGTTTTCTTGATGAGCAAAACAAACCCAAAAATAAGTTTAGTTTCTAGACCAAAAATATCAAATTGAAGTGATTTTGTGAATAAAACAAGCAAAAAAATCTGCCAATGGAGTAAGCAAAAAAATCTTAAGCATTTTTCTTAAACACAAAATTCAAGAAAAATGTGCTTTACCCCATTGGCAGATTTTTTTGCTTGTTTTATACACAAAATCACTTAAATTTGATATTTTTGGTCTAAAAACTAGACTTATTTTCTTGGGTTGTTTTGCTCATCAAGAAAAAGCATCTTAATTTAAGAATGTTTTGATATTTTTAGACAAAAATACTAAGATTTTTTTTTCTTGAAAATCATTTTTTGCAGTGATATCATTTCTATCATTTTGACGAATCTATCATTTCTGTCTTGTCTTATTTTTTTCCAACCCATTATGCTGTTCTCTTTCCTATCATTTCTATTATTTCTACCTATGCCATAATTTCTATTATTTCTAAATATCTCTAATTTCTATCTGTACTATCATCTATTCCCTCATTTTACTACTTTTATCTAAACCAGTGGTTCTCAATCTTTTTTAACGTGCGACCCCCCTTGTGTTTCGTGCATTTCTTCATGCCCCCCCAAAGAAAATGTATGACAAATTTGTTCTAAAATGTAACATTTGAATTAAACAAAACATATAAAATTATTCAAAGAAGTGCTATTGAATAATATTGATTTTTTTTTTATTACACAGAATTCATGATAAATTAATGCATTTTATAAAATCTCATAAAACTGGGGCCCCCCTGGCACCATCTCGCGGCCCCCCTGGGGGCCCCGGCCCCCAGTTTGAGAACCACTGATCTAAACTATCAATTCTGCTGTTCTCCCTTTCCTGTCATTTTTATAATTTCTACCTATACTATAATTTCTGTATATCCTGTCATTTCTAACTATGATTATCACCAATCTATCCCTTCCTCCATACATTGTACCATTTGTATTTATCCTATTATTTCTGCCATTTCTATTATTTCTCTTTTTCTATCTGCACTATCAGAACTACATATCCAATCATTTATGTCTTATCATTTGTCATATCTATATTTGTCATATCAAATTGTAATAATCATTACTATACATTGTATATCACTATCATTTCTATCACTTCTATGTACCTTGTCATTTCTATACTGTATATCCTATCATTTCTGTCTATTGTACAGTACAATGTTTATATATTCTATCATATCTGTTTATCCCATCTTTTCGATCCTTTAATTTTCATAGTTTTTATCCTGTAATTTCCATAAATCGATCTATTTCTCCATACAGCTATTAATTTTATCTTATCTTTTTATCATTTCAATCATTTCTTCCCATCTGTGCACATTTTTATGTTGAAGGTGGTGTAACGTTAGCCCAGTTTTTCCTGCTCTTTAATTGCTTAGATTTAATTACACTAAACGTTATATCTGGCCTGAGTGCAGTTGATACGATTTGGAAATGGATTTTCAGGTGCCATGTATTTAATAGACTCTTTCCAAAGAGAAAGAGAGACTAGTAATCTCTTCAGAAGAAACTGTCACTGAACGGAAAAGACAAGGAAGGCCTCAGCTAAGACCTTAATTCCTGACTCTGACTGCATGATGTCTGACCACATTCAGAGCCATCAGAACAGATACAAATCCAGCTAGAAATCTCTATCTTTCTCTAATGCTTTAGTTTTGCATATGTTGCGTTCTGTCTTTCCTGTGGTGTTGTTTTTGGGCAGGTGTTTGTGACGTGTGCATTAGCGGATGATAATGAATTAGACACTTTGCACCAGCTCCTGTATTTCCAGCTGCTTCTGAATGGAGTTGATGTACAACACTGAAAAAAAATGATTAATTCAATTTACTCAATTTTTTTAAGGTAAGTGGTCGCAATCAATTTATTTAAACTACATTTAAACAAAAGTTTTTGTTTTTGTATTTCTCTCTTTTGTTTTAATGTAGCTTAAATAAATTGATTGCGACCACGTAACTTAAAAAAATGAGTAAATTGAATGAATAATTTTTTTCAGTGAAGATCCTACTTGAGTCATGTGCTGTTCAACTTCTGCCCATCTGAAATCTATCACTCTCTCTCTCTCTCTCTCTCTCTCTCTCTCTCTCTCTCTCTCTCTCTCTCATCATTCAACACAGACATTCAGTCTGTTGTTCAATCTTTTATTCTATCATGCAGTCATTATATATCATTATTTCTATCAATGTTTCTAGTGTTCCATCATTCATTCTATCATTGTTTTTTATTGTTTCATAATTCTTTCTATAGTTCTATCATTCTATCCATTCTATCCAATGTTCTGTCATTACATCGTTCTGTTTATTATTCTTTCATCGTGTATCCACCTGTTACTTGACGTAAATGTGGGCGCCGCCATCTTTGAGCTTTCCGGTTTATGACTTCCGGTGAGCCACTAAAGCTACTGATAGTCTAAGTGTGCTGTTTTGACTGGCTGTTTAATGTTTATTATGAAATCCAGGAAGACAGACATAATTTGTGCAGTTAGGGGTTGCCATAATAGCTAATACAAATGCAGTCTCTACAAAACATTTGTTTTAACCATAAACTATGCAATATATACAACTAATATTATGCTAATAAAAATATGCCAATTTAGCCGATTTATTTATTCTGCTACTATGTATTATTACAAAAATGTGATTACAGTACAGAATATATACGACATAATCTGCTTAGTTAATGTTTATAATAGTTTGTAATGTGTTTGTGCATACTTTTGTTATGTTTTAAATAAATAAAAAATACTTTAAAAAGTAAAAAAAAATATTTTGTAAGCTCATGTCTCCACCTAACGTGCGTAAGAAGCGATGTAATAAAATTTTCATAAAACAAAAACAATACTCAATACATGTAGTAGTTTAATATGTTTATTATGGTTTGTTCAAATAACTTACAATGTGTTAAATGATACTGCTTGACTTGTCGCCATAAACAAGTCCATTAAAAATTGCTGTTTAAAAAACTTTCACCAGAGGGACAGTTGTGACATTTTAAATCAGCCCCTGAAAAGTTAAAAACACGAAGTCTTGGTAAATTCCATGTACAAACTCTCGACTGACTTTCTCATTGTAAAAATATTGGTATTTGCGCATTGAAGACCCGTCACCTCCGATCAACAACACGAAATGATTGAATATATCTTCATATATCAAGCCACTTCTTAATTTCATCCTCACACTGGTTCATACATGGCAGGTGTAGTAAATATAATAACTGTTTAAATCATGTTTTATGCGTGCTCCCTCTACACTGTTTTCTACCGGCTGGCTATTGAACCGGAAGTCTAGGACCGGAAAGGAAATGACACATCACTTACTTCTGTGTTCGAGAAAAAGGTGGATATCGTTCTATTATTCTATCATTCTCTCTCTCTCTCTCTCTCTCTCTCTTTCTCTCTCTAGATTTATTTATCAATCTATCACTTTCTTTTGTTCTGTCATTCAATATCTTGTTCAGTCTTTTTTTCTATCTGTCATTCAGTCTTTCAGTCTATTATCCTTTCTATCTATCATTTTATCATCTTCATCATCATCATCATCGTTTGTTTAGTCTTTCAATAGTCTTTAAATCAGTCTCAATCCATTCGTCCGTCTTAATCTGTGCATCTCAATCCGTCCATCTGTCTGTCTGTCTATATGCCCGTCTCTCTCATTCAATCTTCCAATTTATCATTTTATCATTCCTTCTACTGTTCATTCATCATTCATTAAATAATTTTATCATTCTCTCTATCATTCAATGTATTGTTCAATCTTTTAATTTTTTGTTCAATCACTCTATATATCATTCTGTCTATCATTCTATCATTATTTCTATCTTTCTGTTCTATCATTCAACAGATATGTCTTTATATATCATTATTTCTATCATTGTTTCTAGTGTTCCATCATTCATTCTTTCATTGTTTTTATTGTTTCATAATTCTTTCTTTATCATTCTGTCCATTCTATGTAAAAGAATCCGGTCCTTTCATTAAATCGTTCTGTTTATTATTCTTTCATCCTCTATATCATTCTCTTATTTTCTCATTCTTTCTCTCTGTCTCTCTCTCTCATTTTATTTATCAATCTATCAATTTTTTTGTTCTGTCATTCTATCTATTGTTCAGTCTTTCTTTCTATCTGTCATTCAGTCTATTATTCTCTCTATAATTTCTTCATCATCGTCATCCGTTTCATTATCTATTGTTTAGTCTTTCAATATATATCTCAATCAGTCTCAGTCCATCCGTCCGTCTTAATCTGTGCGTCTCAGTCTGTCCATCTGTCTGTCTGTCTATACGTCTCATTATTTATCGCTCTGTCTATCTCATTCAATCTTCAATTTATCATTTTAAATTCCTTCTACTGTTCCATAATTCGTTAAATAATTCTGTTATTCTCTCTATCATTCTTTCTATTGTTCAATCTTTATTTTTTTTCTTCCATCACTCTATATATCATTCTGTCCACAGTATCATTCTATCATTATTTCTATTTTTCTATTTTTCTTTCATTCAACCTGTTTTTCAATCTATTATTCAGTCATTACATGTCTTTCTATCATTATATTTTTCTGTCATTCTTTCTATCATTCTTTCCAGCATTCTATTTGTCTTTTATCCTCTGTATCATTCTTTTTAATATTTTGACATTTTAACATCATTCTTTATACCCTTATATCATTTTCTCTCTCATTCATCCTCTCTATCGTTCTATATACTCTATCTATCTCACTCACTCAAACAGGTTAGAGAAAGCAGCTATCTCATCTCATTTGTGCTCCATTTTTGTTGTGTAAAGTCTTGAAGGCTTGACAGCTCTTTGTTTTAAGCTCTTAGTATGCAGCAGTTATCGTGATGCTCCGAAGAGCAGACCTGAGAGATGTAAACCAGCACCACAACCGCACTTCTGTTTTCATCTTTTTACAGCGCTGCAGGGGACGGGTGCAGGTGGGACGCATGTCTGCGGGAGTGTCCAGTTGTCTGTAATCTTTGGTCAATATAAAGCCATTCATGCAGGGTTACCCAAAACAGTGTCGGATATGAAATACAACAACAAGGGCACAAAACTCATAAAGACTTATAAAGTTCCCATCGCTACAGTATCTGACTCTGAAATTTCTGAGGATTTCTCAGCACACCGCTGTGCCAATTCTAGGATGGTGTGATGCGAGGGAGTCAGCGTTTGCGTCCTCGACGGGGGACCACAAATGATTAAGATACCTCTGGGGTTTTCACAAAGACTGCAGACGTTCAACACAAACTGTTATCTTTGTTTCTGGTGATGCAAATGAATGTGGACCTCAACCAAAAACACACATAACCCAAATTATATAACAGCAATGCACAGTGCCACCAGGATTTCTCGCACTACCAGGATTACTATGCATACCAGTTCACATACCTTCACATCATGGCCTTAACTTCATAAATTAAGATCTAGTGTTCAGACTGCACAGTGATGTATTGTGTTATAATGCAGCACTTTAGATCTACATTTGTCTTTTGCTCATCTCATTTTGTTCTTAAAATAAATTACAACACAGCCCTGAATGCTCCCAGGAGGAGAACGACTGACTTCTGAATATAGATTGATGGGAGAAATAAAAAAGACAAGGTTATGGGTATACGATAAACAGAGGTGTAGACACTTTTAGAGTTTTGACAGCTACGTTGCCATGTCTACTCTACAAAGGAAACAAATCTTGAGAATATAGGCTTTTGATCCATGACAAACAGTTGAGGGTTTGTTATTGTGCATACGGGTCATTCATTCTGTATGTGTAAATATGTCACGAAGTTTTAAATTTTACAATTAACAAAGTTTTATACGCAAGTTTCATTTTGTTATATATAGGCTATGTAAAAATATGTGACCCTTTGAAATCCAGTTTAAAGTTGGAGCATTAAAGTTTGATTTCACTCGATCTTTGCCAACCAAGACCTTACTCAGTTAATATTAAAGATATCAAGGTTATATTCTCACAGAATGTACATTCATTACGCTTTATATAATGATTTTATGTAGGATTTTATGTAGCTGGGTCTTCCGGATCACATAATGGTTGTTTTAAACCGGTTGTAAACAAGATTGACGATATTTTGCTAACCTAACTGGCAACTTGTGACTCAAGGGACACGCCACTTTTTTAAAGGGACATTCCACTTTTTTGAAAATATGCTCATTTTCTAGTTCCCCTAGAGTTAAACATTTGATTTTTACCATTTTGGTATCCATCCAGCCGATCTACGGGTCTGGCGGTACCACTTTTAGCATAGCTTAGCATAATTCATTGAATCTGATTAGACCATTAGCATCGCGCAAAAAAATAACCAAAGACTTTAGATATTTTTCATATTTAAAACTTGACTCTTCTGTAGTTACGTCATGTACTAAGACTGATTAAAAGTTAAAAGTTGCGATTTTCTAGGTCGATATGGCTAGAACTATACTCTCATTCTAGCGTAATAATCATGGACTTTGCTGCCGTAACATGGCTGCAGGAGGCGCAAAGATATTATGCACTGCCCGAAAATAGTCCCCATGGTTACTTTCAATAGCAGGGGACTATTTTCGGGCAGTGCATAATATTACTGTGCCTGGTAAATGTAAAATCATGAATCGCTTTAAATACTGAGCATTTGGATGTTTCATTTATTTTTGGTAAGTTGTGTCTGATTAAGAGAGCAGAGATGTGAATGCCCAAAAGAGAGATTTAGACAAAAAATATAAACACTCTGTACTGGCACATGTTTGCTTTCTTCACGTAGTCTTAAAGGTTCTAAACCCATTGTAAGGCCTAAAAATACACGTTTGTGGTTCTATCCTGTTGGTGTTGCTCTGATGACACGGAGTGAATTTAGACCGAAACCTTCGCCTTGAAATCTACCCGGAATAAGACACAGATGCCTGGTTTCATTTTAAATTTTAATGCGTGCAAAGGGTCTTCATCGAAGCGAAAGTCCTCTGGACCCATCTGGTTCATATCTCCACTGCTCAAGCAGAAGGGGATTTGTATAAAGACTTATAAATATAGAAAGGTCTCCTTCACACTTTCTCTTTGAGGCCGGCTGGTGTTTAGGAAAAGAAAGAGAAAACAGATTTCGCTTTATGAATCTTTAATAAGCTGTTGGCTTTACTGGGAGCTGTAGTTGTAGCATGCACAATAAGAAAGGTTGCATGACGCCCTGTGCGCTCTGGAGGAAGAGAACGGCTTAGACACACTGCTGTGCCAGTCACCATACAGACAGACGAATTGTTTATTCTCCAGTACACTCTCAGAAATAAAGGTATAAAAGTTGTCATTGGGACAGTACCCTTTTAAATAAGTACACCTTTGTAGCCAAAGAGTGCATATTAGTACTTCAAAGATACATATTGGCAGTTCAAATTTGTACATATTTGTACCTAAATGGTACATATTAGGACCTAAAAGCTTTGTACCTTTATTTATGACAGTGTATATGGCCGTAGAGCTCAGAGAGTTTCAGAACATACAGGGACATCACTTTTAATTTGGAGATATAAAAAACTGTCTTGGTGTTCCCTTGAACTTGGCCCTCATTTAGCATATTGTAGAACCTGTCGTTTGGCGCTGATGACTTTGGACAGCCCCTCCGAACCCGGCTGTCTTCCAGGAAATAGCCATTATTTTTTTCTCATCTCTCTGAATTAGAACCTAGTTTGTTTAAGAATGTTTTCACCAAATTAGCTAAAGATGAAGTGTGTAATTTTTGTACCGCTAACATCACCAACTGAAATCGCAAGGAGTATTGTATTCCCAAAGCCCAGTGTAGTCTAGACAAATGCTTCTTTTGTCTACGTAACGTTCTGCCGCTGATGTTCCCATGTGGTGAAGTTTTTATAGTTGTTTATGTCTATGTGGTGTTTTAATTTGCTTTAAGACAAACCATGTGCAAATTCATCATTCAACACCACAGTATAATTGCAGTTTTCCAAAGAACAACTCAAAATCGCAGTTTGAAATCGGCACGGTTTGCTTCATCACAAACATGCAGCCTATCAAGTCGACACAGTTGAATGAGTAGATCACAGGGTTCCCACGAGTTCTTGAAATACTTGAAAGTTTGTGAATCTGGGGGGGGGGGTTCAAGGCCCTGGGAAGTTTTTGAAAATATAGATACATAGATACAGGTCATTGAAAGTGGTTGAATCTATTTTATTCAAGAATTTTTCTGAAAAAAAAAATCCATATTATTCCCTGTGTAGTGTAGGATAATATCATAAAAATTCTCGACTTTTTTAAACTGTTTGCTGTATAATGCTTATATATTCTGTATGTAAATGTTGATTCATACCAAAATGCTTTTTTCCATAGTTGTGTTTGACACAAAAACGTCTAGGGTTACGTATGTAACTGTTGTTCCCTGAGAAGGGAACGAGACGTTGCGTCTCCCTTGCCATACTTCCTGCGTCCCTGTAACGCCATCTTTGGCAATATTTTAGATAGCAATATACTTCCTGGCTCCCGCCTCACCCTGGCTTTGTCGTTAAGCCTCACCATTGGTTAAATTTTATATACACATTCAGATGCACTTACCTCTGGAGGCGTCCCCAAAGTGTCACCGCAGTGACGCAGAGCGAGTTCCCTCGAAAGGGAACTGTAACAATGTATCTTAAAAGATTACATGATGTAATCTTGCTCTCACTTGAAATGTGTCCCACAATTAGTCCTTGAATTTGAGGGTTTGGACCTAAAAAGTTCTTGAAATGTCCTTGAATTTGAAGTTAACTAAGGTGTGGGAACCCTGAGATCAGTAGTCCAATCCATAGATATGTATGAATGCCGCATAGCCTTAGCACTGAAAGTAAATACATGCTGCAAACGCGCAATTCACATATGCATTGTGAAACCATCAGCTATGTGTCTGAGACTGCAGAATCTGGCATCTATCTATATGTATATCTATAGTCCGAGCTGGTGTGATTAAGTGGAGGCGGGGACTAATTAGCATATTCATATCTATGTTCCGAGCTGGTGTGATTGAGTAGAGGCGGGAACTATTTTTGCTGGAACTATAATTTGCATATTCATAGATCTGCGCATGCCAAATGAGGCAAGGGCGTAGAGTTGCATTCAAGATATTTTAATGCATGAAGAAATTATTATCACAGATTTTTTTAACATATACTCCTTTGACATATCCTCCGAAAAGGAGCTGGCAATGACCGCTAGTTAGATCCACGTTGTCGTGCATGCCAAGTTGCACATTTTCATTGTGTCCCATCTTTTTAACGACTATCGGAGCCAGCTGATAAATTCAACTTTTGCAGAAACCCGTAGGAGGGACGTCAAAAACATCTTTCCGATCAACAAATGCTTTGATCACGTTTCTCTGTTTCTCATTTAAAATTAATGCGCTGTCGATATCTTCTAGAACAGACTCGATGGCAGAATCTTCACATCTCAATTCTCCAGCATCAGCCGTCTTTGTTATAAACTGATTCAACACAAGCGCTCTTTGGTGACCTGGTTGATTACGTTACTGTAGATCATCTGTCCATCATTGTATAAAGCCCTCCGTGACAATTTGATTGGTTCGCCCAGCTATGGTTTGGGCATAGTTGCGCCACAATGGAGCGACACCAGACCGAACTTCCCGACCTGGAATGTTGTGGGCGGGGCTAAGTTCGTCTGGGACCCAGGCTAGTACAATTATAGACTGCATGGGTAAATTCTCATTAAAAAAGGTATATGAAAATTCTCACCCCGAAGCCATCACATGCATTTTGCTTCAGAAGACACATATGATGAACCCACTGGAGTAATTTGGATTACTTTAATGATGGATGGATGTGCTCTGGAGCTTTGCCATATTCATCCCCATATAATAGGATAACATGATTGCATTGTAATACAAAAAGATTTTTTCGTGTTCAAGTGAAGGTAAATTGAGGCAATTTTCATCAGTAGATAAACTTTTTCTTTAAAAATTGGAATCCTGCTAATAATTCACCAAATTTAATGGAATTCTGATGACATCATTTACTAATCTAACTGTAACCAAATGCAAACACCGTTTTTAATATTTTGATTACCTAACACTGTTCCAAAATTTCAGTTAATCCACCAGCTTGGTTAACACCTTAGCTGGGAACAAACAGCTCTAAGTATAGCACTGCTGTTTTGCATCTATAATGATGTGTGTTCCTCTAGGTAAGGTGACCTAGATGATGCTCTTACATAAAGGCAAGATTTCTCGCTAATGCATCTAAACAGGTTGTGTACACATTAAAGCTTGATGCTTAAAGGAAATATGATGTCAGAAAGCACGGGATAATGCATGCATGTCATCTCTCTCAAAACAACCGTTAAAGTGTCTGACATTGCACAGGCACACACATTTAAATGCGCTCATTTACGCACTATGATGAATTAAAATGACAGTCACGGTAATGTGGTTCGCAACTCAGGCTTGTATAACTTGTTTTACGTGGCGTGTGTGATCGTGATGTTACTCAGTCACCATTATGGTTCATCAGCATTTACTTTAACTGTCCTCAGCCAATGAGATTAGACTCACTTCAGTAGCACTGTGTTGTTGTAATTACACAACAAAGGGATTTTACCAAAATAGTCTGCCATGGCATGAGTAGCTTTATAACTTACTGTGCCATTTTATTTTTAAACAGTTATATTAAGTGTGCATTGTGGAGGAATCTTTACATGACTCATATGGATAGTCCTTGGTACTGTTGAATGCAATTACCTACTAGTACAGCAATTAACCACAAGATAATCATTCAAGTAGTTCAAAGCATCTAAAGGTCATGTGTTGTGCCTTTTACTCTCTGTGTTACTTTAAAATAGTTTCATTTAACCTATATAGGACACTCAACCAGCTAGAAGTTACTTTCTGGGATGCTTTCAAACCAATATTGAAGGTGTTACCACATGTGTGACCCAGTCTGTCAAAACCCAGCTAAAGTAATTTATTTGTGATTTAATGTTTTCCTACATAAAAAAACATCATATATAATGTTATAATATAACATTGATATCTTTAAAGGTTTACTCCACTTTCATTTTTTATTGTTTAAACTGATTCACAAGTGTGCGTTTCACATATGTAACGCGTGACCTTTCGACGTGATTACATAATACGCAAGGTGGTGCTGGCACATCACACGGCTAGTGCAAAACGAGAAGTTGTGGTTTAAAAGTACTTTTTTTGTAAAAAAAAAAATGGTTGTTTTGCTAAGACCCTTATTTCTCGTTTGAGATCATTTAGAGCCCTTTGTAGCTGCATTGAAACTGCAATTTTAAACTGCATTGAAACTGTAAACTGTTAAGGTCCACTAAAGGCCATTATATTGTGAAAAATCCTGAAATGTTTCCCTCAAAAAAAATTATTTTCTTTTTGACTGAACAAAGAATGACATAAACAACTTGGAAGACATGGGGTGAGTAAATTATCAGATTTTTTATGAAAGTGGATTATTCCTTTAAAGGGACAGCTCCCTTAGAGGTAAACATTAGATTTTTACCATTTTGGAATCCATTCAGCCGATCTCCGGGTCTGGTGGTACCACTTTTAGCATAGCTTAGCATAATGCATTGAATCTGATTAGACCATTAGCATCGCACTCAAAAATCACCAAAGAGTTTTGATAATTTTTTCTATTTTAAACTAAAATGCCCGAAAATAGTCCCCTTGGTAACTTTTAATAGCTGGGGACTATTTTTGGGCACTGCGTAATATCATTGCGCCTGCTGCAGCCATGTTACGGCAGCAAAGTCCTTGATTATTACGCCAGAATGAGAGTATAGTTCCTAGCTATATCTGCCTAGAAAATCACAACTATTAATTGTCCGTCAGTCTTAGTACACAATGTAACTACAGAAGAGTCAAGTTTTAAATAGGATAAATATTGAAACTCTTTGGTCATTTTTAAACGCGACGCTAATGGTCTGATTCAATGGATTATGCTAAGCTATGCTAAAAGTGGTACAGCAAGACCCGGAGATAAGCTGAATGGATTCCAAAACGGTAAAAATCAAATGTTTAACTCTAAGGGAAAAGGAAAATGAGCCTATTTAAAAAAAGTGGAGTGTCCCTTTAATATTTACTGAATAGGTCATGTCAAAGATTAAAAATCAAAGAGTGGAATCAAATGTTGATGCTCAATGATCTCATAATTTCCAATTTTCCCAAGATTATTTGCCACAAATGGAGTTTTGGTTCCTTGCCGTTGTGGCCCTGTTGGCTTGCTTACTGGAAAATATTCCAATCATTTATTGTTGATATTAGTTTAGATTAGCTTAGCTTAGCGTTTTGTAAATTCTGTTAATATAGCTTTTCTTGTAGTGGTCCGGCTACAACCTCAAAGACTTCATTATTTCAATTTTGTAGGTGTGTGGTGCTGGGGTGGACTTAATGATGTTGCCATAATTTCTCTCTGCCTCATTAATGTTTTAATGATGTTGATACAAATTCTGCTTTTTACACTGCTGATCATGGTAGTATTGCAAATTATTTACGTAACGTAACACTCCAGCTCTTATATTTTTTCTTTTAAGGGCCATTTTCATGTAAGTTGGCTTGACAATTCTATGTAAGCATAAGCATAAGATCAAAAGGTTTTTGAGAACATAAGAAACAAAATATTTCCAGTATCCAGAGTGGTACAGTACAGTAAGGACTTTCTTATGATTATTATGATTATTGTTTACATGTCGCATTTGCAAGTTTGGGAAAGCACTATTATATAAATGCCCTCTCACGTTGTATTTACTGTAATTAGCTAATAACAAATTTTATTACTGCTGAAGTGCCAATTGTATAATTCCCGCTGGGATTGGACATTAGAAGTCTCTGTGGTAGGTATGCTAACCAATGCTTTGTAAAAAATATCTTGTTCTCTGATGTAAGGAGAACTTAGTTTGCACTTTACAGTTTGCTGGCTCTTGCATGTTCCAATGCTGCTTGAAAAGTACTACTTTGATTCGTGATCTGAAAGCTTGGCCTCCTGGCTCACTGGCTTGAGAACCCATCTTTCATTCCAACTGTTGTGAGATCAAATCTGAGATCTCACAAAAAAATGTAGGTGTGGAGTATGCTTGCCAGGACAACACCAACTCGAAACTCCCCCACGAAAAACCGAAAATTAATATATGATAAACAAATACTTAAGATGCGCTTTCTTACCATAATCTTATTTTGTGGGGAGTTTAAAAAAAGAAAGGAAATTATTTGGCAACGTCCGTGCCAAATGCAAATGACCCCACAAAATGATGCCGTGGGTTTTTATCTGCTTTTTTATTTTCTTTTAATTTCTTTGCATGATGGGGTGCCAGTTCATTTGATTCTCGCATATGGCAAATTGTTTTTTTACAGCGTTTCCTCTGATGCTCAATGGAACACAGATTAGACTACGCCACACGCCTCTGTATAAAAATGTTGTTTAGTTCTCCGACACAGCAGTTCATGGCCATTTGCTTATTGTGGCATGATTTTTTTAGCCTTTCTTTGCTCATAATTAATTGATTGTGTTATTATAGAAAATTACAGTAAACACATGTCTGTATGTTTGTGCATTAGGTAGGGATTAAAATGATCAATAACACATATTTAAAAATTATTATATTAGTAAATTATTGTAAAACTGTAATATATACTATTTAACACCTGTATTATCTAATATTAAAATGCATTTTCTGTAAAGCAAATATGCACTGTGAAAGCACTATACAAACAGATGTGCAATAAATTAATTATATATATACATATATGCTATAGCAAAATAGCAAAAACAGTATTCACTCACCTAAAGGATTATTAGGAACACCATACTTATACTGTGTTTGACCCCCTTTCGCCTTCAGAACTGCCTTAATTAACTATACGTGGCATTGATTCAACAAGGTACTGAATGCATTCTTTAGAAATGTTGGCCCATATTGATAGGATAGCATCTTGCAGTTGATGGAGATTTGTGGGATGCACATCCAGGGCACAAAGCTCCCATTCCACCACATCCCAAAGATGCTCTATTGGGTTGAGATCTGGTGAGTGTGGGGGCCATTTTAGTACAGTGAACTCATTGTTTAGGAAACCAATTTGAAATGATTCGAGCTTTGTGACCTGGTGCATTATCCTGCTAGAAGTAGCCATCAGAGGATGAGTACATGGTGGTCATAAAGGGATGGACATGGTCAGAAACAATGCTCAGGTAGGCCGTGGCATTTAAACGATGCCCAATTGGCACTAAGGGGCCTAAAGTGTGCCAAGAAAACATCCCCCACACCATTACACCACCAGCCTGCACAGTGGTAACAAGGCATGATGGATACATTTTCTCATTCTGTTTACGTCACATTCTGACTCCACCATCTGAATGTCTCAACAGAAATCGAGACTGATCAGACCAGGCAACATTTTTCCAGTCTTCAACTGTCCAATTTTGCTGAGCTTGTGCAAATTGTAGCCTCTTTTTCCTATTTGTAGTGGAGATGAGTGGTACCCGGTGGGGTCTTCTGCTGTTGTAGCCCATCTGCCTCAAGGTTGTGCGTGTTGTGGCTTCACAAATGCTTTGCTGCATACCTCAGTTGTAACGAGTGGTTATTATAGTCAAAGTTGCTCTTCTATCAGCTTGAATCAGTCGGTCCATTCTCCTTTGATCTCTAGCATCAGCAAGGCATTTTTGTCCACAGGGCTGCCGCATACTGGATGTTTTTCCCTTTTCACACATTCAGTTTATATATGAAGAGTTTCGTTGCAAAACGAGATCTCCGTTTTTAACATTTTTGTCAAAACATGTTTGTTATTATGTTATCATGTTATTATTTCGTTTTATGGTGCTACTTAGCTGTATTTTTTAAGTTATGGAGGTTTTAAATCAAAACAAACCAACTGCAGTTGAATTGATATTAATTGGAATGGACAACCAAAAAACGAGATTTCTGAAAAACAAAACGTTAAAAAAAGTTATCTTGTTTTGCATATATATATATATATATATATATATTACTAGCTTTACTGTTTATGTATAGATTTATATACATAAGTTAAAATATATTTGTAATTTCTTTACTACATTGTCTTACTACCATCTACTACCATCTACCGGGGCGGTAACAGTACAGCTTTGACCTAAAGAGTTCATATTAGTACCTCACAGGTACATATTAGTATCCTAAATGTACATGTACAAAATTTATACATATCTGTCCCATATGGTACATAGTAGGTGTACCTACCTAGTAACAGCTGGGACACATATTTTGATCACTTTTTTCTTATTGTGAAGATTGTATCTGACTTTCTCTTAGCTTTATTGAACACTATTATTCATTTGGAGATGTCTGTTTAAACACCCAAAAAAATGATTAAAGCGATAATAACTATTTTCTCATGCCAAACGATGTACATTTACTATTTCTCTTTGATCTGCTTTGTGCAGATGCTTCAAAAGATAAGACCTTGACTACTAGACCCAGGTATTTCCAATAACACTTCCTGTTTTTGTCAGGGCCAGCGATTTCTACTTCCTGCCAGGGTTAGTGTATTGAAAAAAATACATTCATGAAGGATGTTCTGTCCTCTTAAATAACTTAAAGGAAGAAAGAAAGGTTGAGAGAGTGCAGGAGGGAAGTAAGGAGAGTTCAACCCGTGGGAGGAAACTTGATGTGTTCGAGCCTTTTCTTTTTACTTTTTTTATATTCTTTATTTATTTGTTCTAGCAGTCTAGCTGTCTCTCAGCAACCGTCGCATATGATGTGACAGCGCATGGTTTCTTTGAGTGAGATTTCTCTTTATTGCCGTGTCAAACCGACACGTACATAGGGCTCGGGTTGATACCGCAGTATCAATCACCACCACGAGAAAATAAAAGGCGAAGCTGAATGAAATGTGCTACCGCTGGGGTTAAACCATGCTGGTAGGCAGACGATTTAATTGTTTGCCATGCATTCATTGACAGAGTTACTAAACAACTCGTGCTTGACTGATGATACACAAACAAAACACAGATGCAATTCTTTTGAAGTCGCAAGAGAGAAAATTACCCAATCGTAATGCTTAAAGAGTGAATAATGAAATTTTCTGAATCAAATTAAGATTTAAAATAGAGTCATACGTTCTGTCTTGTTTTTAAGCATCACAGAGAAAATGTAATGATTAAATGTATTGCATTCGGTCCTGATTCATTATATGCTTATTTACATTCCCCCTAAGGTATTAAAACCAAGTGGATTTTAAATGTAAACCACATATTTTATCATAAAGCTGTAAGATTATCGTAGGGACCGAAGTGCCAGTTGTAGTAAAAATTATCATTCACGTGCCTAAATTTGGCTGGCGTTATCGAGTTGCACCTTCCACAGATCATTTGCTTTAAATTGAAAATTCTGTCGTCATTTACTCCTCCTCATGTCGCTTGAAATGTGTATGACTCATAAGAGACACAAAAGAAGTTGGCAGATTGTCAAAGTGGGCGCATACACATGATATGCGTTTAATTTTCGCATGGCTTTTTAAGAAATTAATATGTGATTTTGCGTCTCTGATTCACTTGCAGTGTTCCTCGAAAGTCACAAAATTTCTTTTAGTGGATTGATATGTCATGATAGTACAGCAGTCATGTGGCACATCAACTCTGTGTAGCTCACACGTGGCGTTGTACACATGCTCAATGAATCATAACCTTGCATACGGGAGCGTGTAATGAAAAACAAAACTCGCTGTGAGCAACATCAAAACACAGTGGCAGGTTGCCTCATAAGTACACACCAACACACAACTGCTCCTGAAGAAGTGTTACAACGAGTACAGTAACCTCCCCTTATAAGTGCTCTTGCTTTGATCTGTTGCCTAAACAGACATTCGACTGTGTTTGTGTGTGAGTGTGTGTGTGTGTGTGTGTGTCAATCTGACCCGAGAGAGAGAGAGAGAGAGAGAGAGAGAGAGAGAGGCAAAGAACAATCTGTGTTCATATCTCTCCTCCATCTTCAAATCAAGGACACTGCATGCCACTGCTGATGCTGCCGTCGCCATGGAGACAAGCTCCAGTTGCCTTGGGCACCATAGGGATTGCAGGTGATGAAAGCGCTGCTTGAGCCACATGAGGTTAAATTGACCTTTAACCCTTTGCTGCTATGGTTCAGCAATATCAAGTCACCCGTGTTGAAATGCTTCACTCTTTGAGACCACGGCACAGGTCACACAGTAAGCGCTCTTAAAGTATTACATCAAAGGGTTTTTAGGTCAATATATGAAGATGATTGGCGTTCAAGCTTTCATGAGACCTCATGTGATGAATGCTTTAAAAATATATCCCCCCCACAGTGAAAAGCGAAACATTTTAATATAAAAAGTAATGTGGCAGTGTCATTATTTTGTGTTTACAGAATAAACTTTTGAAAAATTGAGTTGGAATTTAATAAAGAATCCAATAGCACCACTAAGAATAACAGGAATTACAAATAACTATTAAAAAAAAAATGCGTTTGCAAAAACCTAATGCTTCTAAACAGAACGTTTTGTTGATCATATACAAATATTTTGTTATACAAATATATTGCAGAGAAACAACATTTTCTACCGTTTCTGTTTTGACTGAAATAGATGATTTTTACAGCCTTACTTCAAGAAATATATGGCATAATGTGCTGTTTTCATCCTTATCGTTGTGCTTGTTTTATTTATTTATTTATTTGTGTGTAAATACTCTTTGAAATGAATCTGTCGGCGGGGGAAACGGAGAACAGTTCTGGAGGGTTCTGCTGTGTGAAGACATTCCTACAGTTATTCCTACATGGTCCTCGGTGATAAGGCTCTGTGTCCAATATGCACCGCTGTGTCCAAATCATAAAGGGACTTAGTCTGGGCTTTCCAGTACAAACCTCTATCGCAGCAGCCTGCTCGGCAAATGGCCATAAATAACTCTGGTACTGGTTGAGACTGAAATAGGAATTGAGGGTGTTTTGTAAGTGTTCACTGTTGTGAGTGGCATAAATAAAACATTGTGATTTACGAACTCTGTACATTTAGGGATGATGTGTATTCGGTATTGGCTGCAAGCGAAACAACTTTATAGGGTTTATATACAGTGCTGTACTTAACTGCAATCCACTACTGTATATATCAGTTTCTGTGTTTCTGTATGTATCTGTTTTTGCGCTAATATTGTGTTGTTTCTGTGCTTATCTCTGGATAATACACAGGACAAGTCTTTAGACAAACATGTTGTGCATTGGACAAACAACAGTTTTGCACTGTTGCAAAGTAGCTTGACAAAAAATACATTTTAGAGACATTAGAAAAGCAATATACATATAGGGGGAAAACAGAAAAAATATGAACTGCATTTAATACACTGTAAAAAATAAATTGTTGGTGTTGCAATTTTTTATAATATGTTTATTAGCACTACTAACTGTAAAAAACAATTAGCTTTTGTTGTAAGACAGTAAGAACATTCTTGATTGGTAACTCTTTACAGTAAAGTTTTATTTGTTAATAAGGGATAATGTATAGGTAGCCAATTGCTCCACTTCACGTCAGGTCCTGATCACATTGTCAGGGCTTATTCGCGATAACAACTGGCTGTCGGTACATTATCCCGCTTATAACACTGCTTTATTTACCTCATGTCATATTTGTTATAAAAAGACATATTTATATTTAACTTTGTGTTATATTAAACTATACCTTTCGGGATGATTTGCAGCATCTGGGTTACCGTGTGTTATTCCTTTTGAGCGGTTGTATATCTGGGAATAATAACAAACCTGCAAATGTGTTGGGCAAACCTGCAACTGGGCAATCAGAATCAAGCATTCCAACAAGCCGTGTTATAACCGTAGTTAATGCATTAGCTAACAATACACACTCCTTCTACATCATTTCAACTTCAGCATTTATTCATCTTAGTTCATGTTAATTTCAGCATTTACTAATACATATTAACTCTTTCCCCGCCAGCGTTTTAAAAAAAAGTTGCCAGCCAGCACCAGCATTTTTCATGATTTCACAAAAGTTTAATGCCTTCCAGAAAATGTTCTTCTTTAAGTATATATAAACAAACAATATATCAAATGAAAGAACAGACCCTCTGCTTTCAAACAAAAAACCCGTTTCATCCTACCTTCATTAGTTTTCTTTTTATAACCTCTCAAATATGGATAGGTTTCTTCAAAAACATCCAATTTTGAGCAAAAAGCTGAGATAATTTTATTTTTGTGAAGGACTTTTGTGTAATGGTTTTGTTCTGTGTTTGCTTGTATTCTGTGTATTTATGTATTTTGTACTTGTATTTTGTTACTCTGCTCTGTTCGGACTTTTATTTTGAAATTCATCATGCCATGTCACGCTTCACACTTCCTGTCTGTTTTGTATATAAGTTACTTCCTGTACACCAGTTCCTGGCTGATTATTACATCGCCATCCTGTTTGTATCTGCCTGTATCCTGAATCTGTTTATCTGTTTATCTGTTAACCTGTTACCCGTTCCTGTGTTTTGACCTGCGCCTGTATTTGGATTTTGTTTGTTATTCTGCCTGCCCTGAACCTGAGCCTGTATTTGGATTTATGATTTGGATTTGCCCTACTGGATTTGTTTGCTGGCCCTTATTGGGATTTTACAAATAAACACCTTTTGCACATGGATTCACCTTTTCTCCGCTTTCTTTAAAGCACCACGTTACATTTTGACAGAGATCAGATTCAGAGCGATCTTTAAAACATACACAGAGTTCTTTCTCTTTCTCGTGAGGCACTACTTCCGGGTTGTATAAGTTGCGGAAGTGCGCCTGGTGGATAATAGCGGTATTGCGGAAAGCTGGAAATTCTCGTCATTGGCAGGGAAGCGTTTTCTTTTCATTGACGAGTTATCTCGTCAATGGCGGAGAAAGAGTTAAACATCAAACATTTTAAATAACATTAACAATAATGCAGAATGAACTAACACATGGGTGCAAAAAACTTGGTCCTGGAGGTGCGTGTTGCGTGCGAGAAGGAATCCACGCTTTTTAAGTCCAGGTATGTGCGAGAAGAAATCTCCACCCATTACAAGCTCTCTCGCGCAAAGCGAAACCCACAAACCCTCTCATGCGAGGAAAAGCATGCAATGCGCATGTTAATGTGTGACTATGATAATAATAACAATCGCCAACTATCGTAATGAAAGCCTGCTATTGCCAATATGTCTGATAATCGTCAATATACGATACTATTGTCTATCGGCAGAACATTAACACCTGCCCTCCAGAACAACCTATGAACTAACATAAACAATATTGGTGTTAACTAACATGAACAAAGTTAATAAATAAATACCAAAAAAAAAATATTTTTCATTGTTAATTCATATTAGCTAACGCATTTACTAATGTAAAGTGCCCATATTTCAACAATGTTATTTTGTGTATTTGGTATAATACAATGTGTCCACATGGTTTATGGTTAAAACAAACAATTTATTTTCCACATACAGTAAATTTTTGTAGCTCCAGATATACTGCTTTCCTCAAACGCTCTGATATTGTACCAAACTCATTTATCTGAAAAGCGCCGTTTCCCTGATTGGCCAGCTAATCTGTACATTGTGATTGGCCTGAATACCTCTGACGTCAGCCGGAAATGTGACGCTCCTTACCATGTTTGAAAGATTCGTTCACAGTGCAATGCTAACAGGAATTAATTTACAGGCTGTGAATCAAAGCGGAAAAAATATGATAATGTCGTTCTGTCTGTTGCCTACAATCCGTGTGTTTGTCGTAATCCAAGAAAAGAGATTTACATTGGAGACGATAACTCGCATCATCGTTTACTTTGGGGTACGTACATTTTGCATATCATTAACATGTACTAATACACACTTACACATCTAAGGAAATTTAAAAACATAAATGGGACAATAGTTGCTCTTTAACAGATACAACCTTATTGTCAAGTTCGAGTTCATATTTTCTTGTATAGCAAAACAGCGACGTGCTGACCAAAGTAAAGTGTTAACTAATTATTAAAAATCATCTTTTTAGCAGGCCTTACTGTAATAACATTGAAAAAGTGAAAGTTTCACATTCCTGCACTATGACGATGTTAAGAATTGGCTGAGATGATGTCTGTGTATTGTTGCCAAGATTACAAGCAGCCCGCAAGAATGAGAAATAGACAGTAAGGTTGAGTGTTATCCACTTGTGAGTGGAATATCCCAGAATACTCCATATTCCACTTGACCTAATGAAAATGTACAAGCTTTCATTTCGAACTGTGTAGACAACATCTAACAAGCACAGCAAAAACTTCAGTTCTGCTGTGAAACTCAGTCTTGGCACAATCAGTACAATCATGTACAAAGTAATTGAGCCACAGAGAGCCAAATTTTAGCGTCAGGGGATGAAAATATAGGAATGTAGATTGACCATATTTTCATTTACGGCTGAATAATTTAATGGGCAAGTACAATACGGCACACTGTTTCAATAAAAGCTGTACCATGTGTGTGTGAGAGGTAGGGTAAGCTTACTGTATTTCGTATAAAGGGCAGTACAACCTGAGGGGCGTTTTTCAGTATTTTGATCTCCGATTAAACAGAAAATTATGTTACATTTCAACAGCTTAATGGCCTAAGTGTGCCAACTTTGTCTCGCATTCATTGCCACGGCCATTTGTTTGTGGCCTATTTTCTTTTTTACCAGTAGCATTCAGCTGAGATGGGCACAGGCGGCTTTTGTTTGTGCTGCCCCCCCATTACTCCGATTTCACAGTCGCTTATGAATCACCCTCACTTGGGAAAAGGAAACGGGGTCGTGTCTTCTGTAATTACCCCCATTACTGGCGTTCGTAGTCTCCAAATATCTCCTTGGGTTTGCAGTGTGTGAGCAAATAGATAGCAATGAGAGCAAATATTACACAGAGACTCATTTACATCCAGAAGTGTTTCGCATAAGTATGAAGCTTTAATGGTTGTTTAGGTGATTTTCTTGCTTCTTCAAGCTGAAGTTTGTTGATGCGCGTGTATGCTTTTTAGGCAAGTGTTTTTTTATGTTTAATGGACTTTAAAATTGGCAGTAGGATTATTGATCTTGACATTACAAGTGTGCAACGAATTTCGAAATAGCCGAGGATCCGTTGGTATGTTGTCGTTGATGCATTTTGAATTGGGACGGCCTTACTATTCTTTAGTTGTGCTGCTGTGACGCATATGTTCTTGGAATGCAGCCTTCAGAGGTCTCAGTCTTTCAATTGGGACACAGCTCCTGTGTTCACGCCGACAAGCCAGACATACGCTGGATATTTTCATAAGAAATTGTAGAAATAAAGCCAAATGAAGCTGATACCAAATACCAATCTCAATCAAAACAGACTCGTTGCCATTCGTTTTATCTTTGCCTCAGAGTCGGTGACTAACAAAGCAGAACCAACTCGATTGCTTTGTGTATCATCTGAATCCTCTTCACTGTAATAAATGGAAGAAAACACGGCCTTGCCAAATCTTTGTGGTTTGCTAAACTCGGGCACATTTGTGTTTCCTATACATTTGTTTACCTCAATCAGCTAAAGGGTACAAAACGAATTTGAAAACACTCACTAGAAGCTCTTCAGACAGGTATTTAGATACTTGAATTATTGAACGCCTCTACTCGGTTAAATAAGTCAATGGCGCCACAAAAAAGAAAAAACAAACAATTTGCTCAGCACAATGGCAAGCACAAGGACTTTTTGAGTAATTCTCCTCACAATAGAGTCTGTATTGTGTATGCATCTCTCTTCATCTCTCGCATAAATTGCATTGTGGGATGAATGTGATTTCACTCAATGGGCATTTAAGAGAGACACTATTAGACGCAATTAGAAGCGCTAAACATTCATTACGCCTCTCAACATTGATGTCAAGTCATGGTTGCCTTCGCACCATTGTGTCATCTGTCTTTGAGGAAAAATGAAATAGTTCAGTTGCTTTCACACCAAATGTTTGTTATACATGAAAGTGCAGCCCACTTTTAAAAACACAATAGCCAAGAATGAAATCCATTTTTGCCAATGTGCGCGTTTTGCAAATGGTTAATTTAGATTCGATCCAGCCTTCAGTGCAGGATGTGTTTACTACACAAATGCAATAGTTGTTTCTAATTTGCCATCTCATTTGTGTTTCTAAGCAACACGAAAGCAACGCTGAACATGGCTTGATGACAAGAGTGCAGACACAATCAATATACAAAAGAGATAATGATTTAATAATCTGCTTATGTTTTCTCGCTCTTATTTTGCATCTCGTTCTCTTTTCCCAAGAACCAGTGGCATCTTTTCTAAGAAGAAGAAGAAATCCTCATCATACTGTAGATGGGTTCCCTGATCAGGCCATTACATCAGCAGATTTAAATTAAACACAAAGCCCTTTGAGGGGCAAGTCAAGCCCTCCGTCTCTCAGGAATTGCATCCATTGCGTAGTTCTCGCCTCCAACCAAGTAATCTCTCCTGGGGACACTACAGTGACACCGTCTGGTAATTGCTTTCTGCGAGTCTGCGCTTCTTGTAAAACAGAAGTTCGTCTGCAGTGATGGGGGTCCGTGAAACTCCTTCGAACCTCTCCTGAAATCAGAAGGCATCCAAAGGATCGATACTACTATTGAATATAAGATCGTTATTTCATTTTGGTGAGTTTTTCTTTAATAAACATCATCATTTGTGGGACAAATATTGCACAGGACAGCACTATTACTCACATTAACACCACACAAGGCCTTGTGGACTAAACTTTAAGATACATTTTTGGTGGCCTAATGGTTAAGAGGTCGCCAGTTCGAGTCTCACGGCTGGAAGGTTGCGATTGAGGTGCCCTTGAACAAGGCACGTTTCTGGTAATTGCTCCCCAGGTACTGCCCCCGGCCTGCTCCGTGTGTGTGTTCATGACTTGCAGTGCATGTGTTCACTACGGTTTAGGTCGGGTCAGCCCACCTCACTTTGGCTTGGTTAGCTTTTCCATCGAGTTTAGTAACACTTGAGTGGGAGGGATTATAGGCGTGTCGTTATATTTGCGCTGCCTCATGCTGTGACATCATACAAGTGAGAGTGTCATTGTACATTCCCATACATTCATTTATTTCTCAGTCCGCCACAAAATTTAAATAGATGTTTGCACATCAAGTTTTTCACTATCTCTGTCTCACATGACAATTTCTGTACAAACACCCGTGGCGTCAGTCGACGCACTCCGCTGAGCATCATTTAAGTTGCATATATGTGGACGTGCGCATCGCGAATGTGTGGCCACAAACTGCAAGTCTGGAAAAACTGGTATGGCATTCCTGATTCTCAACCTGTGGATTTTTTCATTGCTTAAAGGGAGTTTGGGACCTTACAGCAAAGCACTGATGACAACAGGTTTACTCGAGACAGCGCAAGCTAGCTCTAAGTTAAAGCTAATCTTTTACATTATAGCATTGACACTGGTAGTGACGATTCTCTCAGACCAATAGTTATCTGTGTTGTCACGTCACGTGTTGGTATCAGCTCGGGTCGCTTGGAAACCCAACCGAGGTGGTACTAAAAAAAGTATTGGGTACTACGTACTGCACCAACCTGATCTTACAAATTACATGAAATAATCACAACATGTTTCGCTCATTTTTTTGCGTCATTGTCACGTATTTCCGCCATTTTACGTGTCCGGGCCATAACTTTCTTTTCGTGTCAGTTTCACGTATTGGTTACTCAACTGTTTTTCCTATTTTTAAACCATTGTCGTTTCGGTTTGGGGTTAGATTTGTTGTTTGCGTTAGGATGTAACTTTATATATTACACTGTAAAAAAATTCCGTAGAAATTTAAATGTTATTGCAGCTGGGTTGCCGGTAATTTATCGTAGATTTAAATTTATGTTATTTACTGGCAAGAGTTTGTTCAAAGTAAAAAACATTTTAAATATTAACAAGTCTTTATTTTTACAGAATAAAACTATACAATAACAGCCTCATGCAAAGCATTCTGGGAACCAGAAATCATCATCAACCTTTTTCTGTTTTTTGCTTCAGATTTTGTTTCCCAGAATGTTTTGCTTGATGCTGTCTTTTTAGTTTCACCCTGTAAAGACAAAGACCTGCAAATGTTCAACGTTCATTCAACCCCGAACAAAATGTCGCCAGCAAAAAACATAAATTCAAATCTACGGTAAGTTACCGGCAACCCAGCTGCAATTTCTACGGAATTTTTTTACAGTGTAGTTTATTCTATTTTTTCGTATGCTTTTTAAACCATTGTCACCTGATGTTAGGGTCAGAGTCGTAGTCGTTCTAACCCCAAACCGAAGCGACAATAGGAAATAGGAAAAACAGTTAAGTAACCAATACTTGAAACTGACACAAAGAGAAAGTCGTGACACGTAAAATGGCGGAAATACGTTACAATGACACAAAAAAATTTACAAAACATTTTGTGACTATTTCAAGTAATTTGTGAGATCAGGTTGCAATGCACCCAGTGGAAAAGCCCCAAAGTAAGCTGACCCGACCCAATTCATGGGGTACTATGTAATGGAATAACACCAACAGTACATTTAATTACCGAGTATTTATAATTAACATCATGGACTATATAGGTTAAGGGTTTTGTTTAGGGTTAATTGCATGTAATTACGGATAATTAAATTTTTTACCATAAAAACTACATGTAATGAAGTAGACAAGATGCTTTTATCCAAAGAGACTTACAAATGTCACACAAAACAAAGCACAACATTTTAACAGCATTGATATGCAACGTTTTGGAATCATTAGAAATCCTGTATTGTTGTTGTTTTCTGCCTTTCTGATATGAAGCAGAATTTAGCTTTCTCTGATGTGTGTTCTGCATTGAGAAGCTGTGAGTCAGACGGCAAACACTCTGCTTATTTGCGGCGGTTTGTTTGTCGACTAATCTGAGTGGCGTTGTTCACTGATTCTATTTGAGAGCTCTGCTGCAAAAGTTATAGGATTCACTTAAGCATCTCGACGTGACAGCGAGAGCAGAATGAGAGGAAGAAACAAAGGGTTTTTATCCTGGCAGGGGAAGACGTATACAAATAGTCACGCGCATAGACGCTTGAGTGGACACTTTTAGCATGCCGTTGGTTGCGGGCCTTGAGCGTATCGCTGGCTCAGACTCAAAGTCAGAAACTCACTTTAATGAGAGGGACTGCAGCAGGATGGAGATTTTTATATCGGCTCCGCCTCTGCTGCTGTTTCTTTTGCTCTCTCTCTCTCTCTCTCTCTCTCTCTCTCTCTCTCTCTCTCTCTCTGTCTCTCTCATTATCACTTGCGCAAAGAGTGCATGCACACATATTTCAGGAGTATTAATGAAATAGTTCACCCACAATGCTGTTGCATATGCATAGGATTCAAAGGAGAATTTTAAAGCAGCTATTTTCTATACTACAACGGTTCAGTTGACTGTCACGTTAAAAAAAGGAGGATCATAAGCTATATTTCAAGCCTTTCACACATAAAGAGACTTGGGCTAAGGACGTATTTTAAGACCGATTGCGTCACAGCAGCGCGACTTGAGGCTGGTAAGGACGTCCCAATTCAAAGGATGCTTAGAATGAAGCCTCAAAATGCGTCCTCATTTCTCCGCAATGTTAAGGATAGAACGAATGGATCCTTAACAGCCGAGGATATCCCAAGATTCATTGCGCGCCTGAAACGACTGCATATAACGGCTGGATATTCTAAATAAACAATTAAAACGTTCATTAAATAAAAGTGTGTATTTATAAAAAAAAAGTTTGTCACTGTTTTAGTATTACAAGTTATGTTTTGTGTTAATATTATTATTTTTATGATGCATATATTTCTAAGGTTGATTAATTTAATATACTGTTGAATAGTTTAATCTACATCAGCGTGTCATATTTCTAAACTAAATTAATATTTTTCTGATTTCATATTTATTTTAATAAGTCAGAAACGTTTCCGCTATGTCCTGCTGATTATGGGTCGTCCGAAGGTTAGACCGTCTCATTTCAGTTCTCTTCGCGAACTTCTGAGGCTGCCACCTTGAAAGACTGAGTGCTCATCTTTAAGGTCCCATGCTTATAAGGTCGCAGCCCTTGAATTGGGACACAGCTTTGGAATGCCGTGTGTGCATGTATCTACTGTAGGGCTTTACTGTAGGTGTTTTTTTACCTTTACAGACTTCACTGTTATTTACATTTTACAATAGGGTTGTTAACATTAGTTAATGCATTAGCTTGCATGACCTAACAATGAACAATTGTTAGGTCAATTGTTAGGCCTACGGCCTCGTGCCTCTGGCCTAATCACAGCCGTGATGATATAGAGCTATATCACACTCCTACTCGAGCGATATTGCTTAAATATATATATATATATATATATATATAGAGTTTCGTTGCAAAACGAGATAACCACCGTTTTTTTAATTGTTCAGATATCGCGTTTTTTTAACTGCAGTTAGTTTGTTTTGATTTAAACCTTCATAAGTTAAAAAATACAGCTAAGTAGCACCATAAAACAAAATAATAACATGATAACATAATAATAAACATGTTTTGACAAAAATGTTAAAAAAATGGATTTATCTCGTTTTGCAACGAAACTCTTCATATATATATATATATATATATATATATATATATATATATATATATATATATATATATATATATATATATATATATATATATATATATATATATATATATATATATATAAAGTTCCTTGTGTCCTTACATGTATTTTTTATGCATATCCTAAAATGCTTTAAATTAGTCTTGTCAACAAATGTAAATTGTGGCCTTTTATAAATGTTTTAACTAAACTGAAAATTTTATGACATGAGTTGGATGGAGAATCCCATGAGAATACTCCCAGAACTCAAAAACAGAGTGGCTATATAAAAGTTTCTTTGTCATTACATAATTTTCATACGTTATATGTTTTTGTGTTATTTTAACATTATTCTTAAATCTATAAAATAGTATAGGGGTTTGTGTTAACTCCTGACGAAGTTTGATTCCCCCTTGGCTTTTGTTTGAGTATTTATACCCTCTAACATGTTAAGTACTTTACTTCGACACTTCTTTTTCTGCCAAGCAAACACTACGGTATTTCCGCCTTTGATGTTTCCGTCTTAATAGACCGCACACACATTTTGGTGGCCAGATAGGCTTATGTATAACAATAGAAAGACGAAAAAGAAACATCTGCATAGTTTTGTCTTAGATAATTAAGTTCGAGGACAGCCTTATCCTGCTGGCCAGTTTGATTTAGTTGAATGTGAAATGCACTTTAAGTTCACTTTAGCTTCAGTTGAGAAAGCAGCACATCACCAACCAGCTGTGAGCTCACATGCTGAACCATATGCTGTTTCATCGCACAAAAACTGCGAAGCTGATGTAGTCGAATTTCTCTGAAAGGCCTGCAGGAAACTTCTGCTGCGTGCGTCTCTTCATTAAACCCCATCTCAGCATTCAGCCTTTTGCTTTGCAAGCGCTATTAAAAATGAGCTAACGTTTTCTTGAATTTTTCATCTTACAGACAGCTCAAGCAATCATTTGTACATACTTAGATGCTTTAAAGTCTACTTTATCTTTCTCTAGGCTACTAACATTTCTCTAGTGTGTCACATTTGTTGTATTGTATTGTACTGTATAACCTCTCTGATCCTTAGACAGCCTTTTTGTTCACCAAAAGGTTTGATGGTCTTTCCTTTTTTACTCCTTCATTGTTGGTCGTTCTTGAGATTTTCAATAATGTCTGTCCTGGTTTCTATGTATTAGCTTACGCTGCCTGGACAGACCAGGTTTTCGCTCACTGATGTGGATTGTTTCCGTAATAGTTTTGGCCGGATATATGTGCATGTGTTTAAATGTATTCAATAGGGTTTTTTTCATAGGAAAAGAATGTCTGACTACTGAAAGTTGATCTGTATTCAAAAAGTGCAATTGTATTTTAAATATGGGACATTACCCATAATGCATGACATTTTTTTCTCTTTTGCTATTTTATAATGGCTCAAAACTACAAATAAATGTTTCTAAGGTACATATGGTACCCAAATATAAACTTCACCTTTTTCTTTTGAGGGTTAATTTTTTTTAATATACTATAAGTCTGATGTTTTTTAATCTTTATGATGACAAGGACCCCCAAATATGAACCTTGTGTATACACTCACCTAAAGGATTATTAGGAACACCATTCTTATACTGTGTTTGACCCCCTTTCACCTTCAGAACTGCCTTAAAGCTACATGACATTGATTCAACAAGGTGCTGAAAGCATTCTTTAGAAATGTTGGCCCATATTGATAGGATAGCATCTTGCAGTTGATGGAGATTTGTGGGATGCATATCCAGGGCATGAAGCTCCCGTTCCACCACATCCCAAATATGCTCTCTCGGGTTTAGATCTGGTGACTGTGTGGGCCATTTTATGAAAGTGAACTTATTGTCATGTTTAAGAAACCAATTTGAAATGATTGTGACATGGTGCATTATCCTGTTGGAAGTAGCCATCAGAGGATGGGTACATGGTGGTCATAAAGGGATGGAAATGGTCAGAAACAATGCTCAGGTAAGCCGTGGCATTTAAACGATGCCCAATTGGCACTAAGGGGCCTAAAGTGTGCCAAGAAAACATTCCCCACACCATAACACCACCACCAGCAGCCTGCACAGTGGTTACAAGGCATTATGGATCCATGTTCTCATTCAGAAATCGAGACTCATCAGGCCAGGCAACATTTTTCCAGTCTTCAACTGTCCAATTTTGGTGAGCTTGTGCAAATTGTAGCCTCTCTTTCCTATTTGTAGCTGAGATGATGATACCCGGTGGGGTCTTCTGCTGTTGTAGCCCATCCGCCTCAAGGTTGTGCGTGTTGTGGCTTCACAAATGCTTTTCAGCATACCTCTGTTGTAATGCGTGGTTATTTCAGTCACAGTTGCTCTTCTATCAGCTTGAATATGTTGGCCCATTCAATTTTTTTATCACAATGAATCAACACAAACATCTCTGGTACAAATCAACACTTTGTTTGTGGGACCTACCGTTATCGTACAATTACTCAGAAAGTGACAGGAGTACAAACGTTACAACTTACCCCATAGGTGGGGTTAATTGTAACAAAGGGTTTGTGCTAGACAATTTGGTTTGAACACAAATAATTCAACAAAATTCTGTCTATATACTAAATGTGGATATTGTTTATAAATCTGCCTATAATAGATAAATATCCACATATTCATCCATCCATGCTCCTTTATCTAACCATCCTTGTATTATGCATCAATGCATATACATATATTTTTTTTGAAAGGGCTGCACAATTGAGACAAATGTCATAATTGTCAGTTATTTCCTCTGATAGTGTATTAACATTTATAATTTTGATGACTAGTATTTACATTGTTTTCATTATCATTGTATACTGGAGGCTTAATTGGAACACTGTTTTACATCTAACCCCGCCATGTAAAAAATGTTTCAATCCCAGCTATCAGTTACTAGGAGTTGCTGACATGTTTCAAAATGGTGTTATGATTTAGGTAACAAGACAGTGTTTAAGCTAATCTAAGGTTGGGTTTTGTGACTTACACACCCAACTCAGACAAAAAAACATAAGATAAAAAAATTACTTTCATGCCTCTTTTTTCAACCTTTTGACTGAAAAACATCAAAACGTTTCACAAATTCACAGGAGATCATCTTCTAACAGTAAAATAAAAAATAAAGAAGCACAGATTGCTCAGCTTTGTATAAATGTAAAGTAGCCGTGTTAAAATTAACCCCGCTTTAGTCTGTGCCCCGCTCACCCTATATGCCATTAAGCTCTAAATTCTGTGTCACAATAAAATACTTCAATAAAATAAAACTTTTCAAATGGATTGGTTCAGATATCTTTGGATGAGTTTTATCCTATTTTACTTAAACTCAAAATAGCTTCCTGAGTTTTAGAAGAAGCAGGTGACTCTGTATAGTGATTTTATTTACTATAAGGTTTGTTATTTTGTTTTTTATAACTGTTGACAAATCATCTTGTTTCCTGACAGTACCTGGGGAATTTCGTTCACTCCTGTCTCTCAGCTTAGACTCAGTGTTAAATAGATGCCGCACTGAAAATGGTGTGCTCCCGTATTACGCAAGGTTTCGTTCATCTGTTTACCATATCAAATGTGCAAATCATACCGGCAGGTCTTACACTGTGCCGCTGAAACCTCCTTCGCTTTATGTAATTCAGTTTGACATTGTTTGTGTGAGTGGGTGACAGGCTGTTGGGCTTTAAAATAGATTTAGATAGCTACACAAATGCTTTAGGACTTACAATTTGGCAAGTCTTTTAAGAAAAGATGTTAAAACATTTAGTAGGCATAAAGTGTCATGAAATCATTTCGCGTCAAAGTTGGACTGAATCTAATAAATTTATTCAAGTAATTTGAGTAAATTACAGAATAGTACACTCAGAAAATGCTGGGTTGTTTCATCCCATACTGTAGTTGGGTAAATATGGATAAATCCAACAGTTGGTTTAAATGAACCTAGAAAATGTCCATATTTGACCCAAGCATGTTGAAACAACCCAATATTTTAAGTCTTTGGCCTAACACAGTCTCACCCCATGGCGTCAATATTTGACGACACTTGACCATGCGTCAATATGTTGACGCGGAGGGTATACCTTTCGCGTCATTTTTTGACGAACTGGGGACTTCAATACTATTACGTCCGTTGCATTCTCTTTTCCTATTTTCTTACCATTTTCGCGTCGGTTTAGGGTTAGATTACGCAAAATTAAACAGTGTACCCGAAATTAAACAGTTGTCACCTGGCGTTGGGGTTAGAGTTAGGTACGCAAAATTAAACAGTTGTCACCTGGCGTTGGGGTTAGAGTTAGGTTTGGGTAGGGATGTCATTATGTAAATCTAACCCTAAACCGATGCGAAAATGGTAAGAAAATAGGAAAAGAGAATGCAACGGACGTAATAGTATTGAAGTCCCCAGTTCGTCAAAAAATGACGCGAAAGGTATACCCTCCGCGTCAACATATTGACGCATGGTCAAGTGTCGTCAAATATTGACGCCATGGGGTGAGACTGGGTTGTTTGGCCACCATGCCACTATTAAAAATTTTTGTTTTTGCAATGATATAGTGATGATACAGAATAGAATTATTTCTGTAACACTTTACTTGAAGGGGTGTTCATAAGACTGATTTGACACATTCATATTCATGACATGATGTGTCATGAAAATGGAGATTGTTTGCACTTTTATGACAAATGTCATTAAGTGTCATTCGTTCAATTATGTCATTTTCAATGCAAAGATGACATTGTTTGTGATGACTTTGTTATGACAACTTGACATAAACCAATTCATCATAACTTGTCATGACAACTTGACATTACCAAGACAACATAACTGACCCATTTTTACCAGATGAATTTGTCATTAAAATGTCATTAAGTGTTAATACTCTGTCAAATAGTTTTATAAAAAACGTCATGAATATTTTTCTTGACCTCAACTACAGTGGTACAAATATAATATGTCATTAAAATGTCATTAAGTGTTAATACTCTATCAAACAGTTTTATTTAACGTCATAAATATTCTTCAGTTCATAATGTTTTTGTTTTTTTTAAGTTTCCTTCAGGTGTTAAAATCAATTATCCAATAATAAGAATAAGAATTGATAAAATTATATTTTATTGCACCTAAAATTAAATGTAAACAGTACAAAAGTGGGTAAAGTCATGCAACATTGGGTATATATCGCTGGAAGACCAGTTAATTACATTATATTAATTCAATGTTTTGTTAGTTTTTTGTTCTTTGTCAGAAAATTTCAGAATCCTCTGTGTTAGGAAGAACAAGTTCTGTTAGTTGTCTGTTTTTTATGTATTGTGCACAAACATAAAGTTAAGTATAATATTTTGACATGTCTATTGCATTTCGTTAAGGTATTTAAAATTATTTGACATAATATTAACACTTAATGATTAACACTTTCTTGATGAGCAAAACGACCCACGAAAATAAGTCTAGTTTTTAGACCAAAAATATCAAATTTAAGTGATTTTGTGCATAAAACAAGCAAAAACAATCTGCCAATGCGGTAAGCAAATTTATCTGAATTTTCCTTGAATTTAGTGTTTAAGAAAAAAAAAATTCAAGATTTTTTTGCTTACCCCATTGGCAGATTTTTTTGGCTTGTTTTATGCACAAAATCACTTAAATTTGATAAGTCTAGTTTTTAGACCAAAAATATTTTCTTAGATCGTTTTGCTCATCAATAATTTTTAGATATTTTTACTGAAAACAAGACAAAACTAAAAGAGTTTTTTTCTCTTGAAAATCATTTTTGCAGTGTAGTTTCTTATGTCTGATAATTATTCTGCAATGTCATGTTTATTACAGATTTATGACAAGTTATGATGCATTGGTTTATGTCAAGTTGTCACAACAAAGACACCCCAAACAATGTCATCTTTGCATTAAAATGACATAATTGAACAAATGACACTTAATGACAGTTGTCACAAATGTGCATAAAACCTTCTCATGTTCATGACGCGTGTCATGTCATGATTATGAAGGTGTCATGTTAGTCTTGTGAACACTCCTTCAAGTGAAGTGTTATCATTATTTCTCAGTCTCTTTATTAGAATAAAACCAGAAAATACCGGAAATGTGTATGTAGTATTAAAAACAGTATAAAAGTATGAGCTGAAGTGTCAAGAATTTAGGGTAAACTCCCCTTCCACTTGAGCAATAGCAGGCAGCTGCAGGATCTCTTAAACCTAAATGAAATGAAATCCTGATTTCTAATTCTAATCGAATGACTACAGGACTTCAGTCTCTTCAAAAAAGCTTAAGATTTGTTTAGTGCCAAGAGAGGTCACACTAAATACTGATTGATGCCTGAAGAAGACATTTAGTTTGATCCTTTATTTTCTGTTTTTATCTTAATAAATTAGTGAAAAATAAATATGAATGGAACTTTGCTAAGCTTATGGTGGTGGCCTAAGACTTTTGCACAGTACTATATCCAAAGTGACATGCAATGCTCAATGAATTGTCAGGAAGAAGAAGTTATTTATTTTATATAGCGCCTTTCCACAAGCTCAAGTTCGCTTAACAAAGAAACACACAAAGCAATACACAAACAGGCATACAAATGTACAAAAAACCACCGCAAGCTTTTTATGTGTTTCTTTGGTAAACCAACAAACAGGGCATTGCAGCAATCTAGCTGTGAGGTTTTCAGTGCATGCACCAGAGTTTCTTCATCAGCCAGATTAAAAAGGACCGGAGATTTGCGCTATTGAACAGATGATCAAAGAAACTTTTAACCATCGCAGTATTATGAGAACTTGTAGAAAAAGATGTGTCAAGACGAACATCAATATGCAGAAGAGAGTCAACATTATTTCAGGTTTAAATTAAGAAAATGTAATGACATCCAGTGTTTGATTTAACCAGTGCAAATTTTCAGAAATATTTGAATGCCATCCGCATAAAAGTGAAAATGTAGTGCGTATTTGCATATGATGTCAACACGTGGCTTTATATAGATATTATATTATGTATGTGTTTGTGCATGTGTGTGTGCACATGTGTGTCTGTACATGTATGTGTGTAAAGGAGAGAGTGGTGCATGGAATGAATGCTATTAATTCATTAAATCTTCCCTTCAAGATGTCAGCTTAATCTTCACCACCACTGTCGAGACAACAACCTGTGTTACTAATTTATTAAGGTCAGCTTCAATTACCCAGGCCAGAAACAGGAGGTATCTATCATAAGAGCCCAGCAATATGTTTCAAGGACAATTATTTTTTATGTGACTGAGTCTAATCTATCTGCATAAGAGACAGTTGCAGAGTATGACAGATCTGTCCTTCGGTAAGCCCATGTCTGCTGTCACCTTTGACATATTCTCCACTAAGGCTTATTATGTAAGCCATAAAATGTTCATCAGGGTGCTATGCATAGCCGGTGACTGACCTATGAGGGCCGATCGGAGATTTGGTGTCTCGCTTAATGTGTCTGTGCTGTCATCAAGCGTCCTTATTTATCAACCAGAGGCTGATTGACAGAATTCATCATCTTACGCAAGCTGCGCGCTAATGGCACGATGCTTCATGAATACAGTATTTTGCACGTAAGGTTGAGGTAATGGAAAGTTTTGCATAAACACTTGAAAGCTCTTTTCACTCATTTGTGGCCCGGGTTTTAATCAATATCTTAATCATGTTATTCAGTGTATCAAGAAGTACGGAAGGATGAGCTGTAAAGTAATAATTAATCCAGTTATAAAAATTTCCACAATTATTCACTCTTGTGTCATGGTTTGCAACATTTAAATAGGACAGGAGGATATGTCATCAGTCTTTACCTGGGTTGTCTTAAGTCAACATGTTTTAATTGAAGCATAAGGTTTGAAGGCCTAGAAGATTTTACAGAATAATATTGCTTTTCTTGTTGGTTTGTTTATTTATTTGTTTGCATAATTTAGTTCAGTTTGACACACAAAGCAGTTTTAATAGATGTACATCACAACTGGTATGGACAACACTCCCATCATATCTCTAAGTGCTTTGATGGTTGTTTTGGTAACATTTTATGATAAGTTTGTATTTGTTACCGTTGGTAAATGCATTAACAAAACAAACTAAGCTAAAAAAGCAATGTAATCTATCAACATTTAATAATCTTTTTCAATATTAGTTAATGCCTATACAGTTATTGATTAAATCGTTCATTGTGCATTAACAAATGTTAACAGTTACAATGATTTTAATAATGTATTAGTAAATGATGAAATTAACAATAAGATTAATAAATGCTGTAGTTGCATTGTAACAATGCTGTTCATTGTTAGTTTGTTTTAGCTGCATTAATTAATCTTAACAAATACACCTTATTGTCTTAAAGTGTTAGTGTTATTTTTGGGGTTCAGTAGCCCATCGACCCCATTGCATTGCACATTGTTAGAAAAAAAAATTCAGAATTTGTACCCCAGTTGTCACTAGGGGTGAGTTTTTAATAGTAAAAACTATAGTAAAAAATTCTTAAATTAAGATGCTTTATCTCGATGAGCAAAATAACCTAAGAAAATAAGTCTAGTTTTTAGACAAAAAGTATACAATTTAGGAAAAACTTGCTTACCCCATTGGCAGATTTTTTTGCTCGTTTTATCCACAAATTCACTTAAATTTGATACATTTTGTCTAAAAACTAGACTTATTTTTAGATATTTCTACTGAAAACAAGAAAAAAACCTAAGTAAGAAAGCCATTTTTTTCATTGTACCTTAAAAAAATTGAGTAAGTTTTATCAGTGTACATTTTGGTACCAAAAAGTCCTTATTAGTCCCTCAAAGATACATTGTAGTATCTCAAAGGTACATATTGGCACCAAGTGTACACATTTTGGTACATATTTTATTTTTTTTTTACTAGCAGTGTATATTAAAGGAATATTCCATTTTCTTAAAAGAAAAATCCAGATAATTTACTCACCACCATGTCATCCAAAATGTTGATGTTTTTCTTTGTTCAGTCGAGAAGAAATTGTGTTTTTTGAGGAAGGCATTGCAGGATTTTTTCTGATTTTGATGGACTTTAATAGACACCAACAACCAACACTCAACTCAACACGCAACAGCCCCCCTCAACGGAGCTTCAAAGGACCACAAACAATCCCAAACGAGGCACAAGGGTCCCATCTAGCAAAACGACTGCCACTTCCGACAACAAAAACAACAAATACACACCTCCAAAGCACAACCTCTCGTCCAGATCCGGTCGTGATGCGCCAGCGTGACCCCACGCAATACGCCATGACGTCAAGAGGTCACAGAAGACGAACGCGAAACTCCGCCCCAGTGTCTACAAGTGTGTTGAAAGAGGACGTTCCTACGTTGTTGTATGTTGAATGATACTAATTAATGTCTTTGTGTCAGTTTATTGTTTACAATGGTCCGCAAATGTGCATTTTATATATGTAACACGTGACCTCCCTACGTCACTACGCATTTACGTTAGGTCGCCGGACCGGATCTAGACAAGAAGTTGTGCTTTAAAAGTGTATATTTGTTATTTTTCTTGTCAAAAATGACAATCGTTTTGCTAGATAAGACCCTTATGCCTCGTTTGGGATTGTTTATAGTCCTTTGAAACTCCGTTGAAAAAAACTGTTACGTGTTGAGTTAAGTGTTAATTGTTGGTGTCTATTAAAGTCCATTAAAATGAGAAAAATCCTGCAATGTTTTCCTCAAAAAACATAATTTCTTCTCGACTGAACAAAGAAAGACATCAACATTATAGATGACATGGTGGTGAGTAAATTATCTGGATTTTTCTTTTAAGAAAATTGAATATTCCTTTAAGTGATCTGCTCACCAGTGTTTATGCTAATATCATACCATTTCAAAGCTTTGATTTTGTTACTGTAATATAAGAAGAAAGGTGCAGTAGGCTACGCTAAAAATGTCCCTTCACTAATATCCTCGTGATATTCTGTGTTCTGGACAGACCTCTTCCTCTGATGGCGAAAACTTTCTAATATTTCTGTCGGGCTTCAATTCTCGCTCTTCTGTGTCTTTGGGAGATTGTGTGCGTTTGATAGCTGTCTCCACCAGACTTTGATCATGGGTTCACTCTCCATGAGGGTTCTGCTCCATGGGGGATCCTGAACAAGAAAGCCCAATGATAGGGGGTCTTATAGGAGAAGTGAGTGTGTTGCACTACTGTGGTACAGACTTTTATTTCTCGAAGGGTGGAGGTGGGAGTCATTTAACCATTCTCTAGTGTACTTGATGTGCCTGACTGATAAAACAAACAAAAAAATACTGTTTAGTATTGGTACTAGTTTTACAGACATGCCATTTTACTGAGCCAAACCTACTGAGGTAAAAAAAGATACAGAGATGGGTAGCAAGTTTTTACTTTGACCTTTCATTAAAATTGCATGATTTTGGTAACACAGTCAGACAAAATGATAAAAAAATGCTCCCAAGCTGTTAGTGGTGAAGTATCCTTAAAAAAAGATCCTAATATGTACCATTTGCGCTGCAAAAAAAATGACTTTCTTACTTAGTATTTTTGTCTTTTTTGTATTAGAAATATCTAAAAACTCTTCAATCAAAATGTGTTTTAAAAAAACACAATTTAAAGGGGCCGTGAATTGGTCGATTTTATTGCTTTATGACGTTGATTGATGTCTACTTATGCATTTCGCGTTGTTTTTACATTCAAAAACATCAAAAGCAATAAGTAATACGCTATTTTGTAACATGGATTAATGGCTGTCTTGAGAAATGGTTCGTTTGAAGGGGCGGGCCGCATTGAAGACCTGAACGTAAACACCCACTGCTATGATTGGACAGCTTCATTCCCCGTCATTACATGTAGGGAAATGTTTTAAAAACATTAATGTGATAAAAATAGCAGCCGAACACAAATATGTTTGAGCCACAAAAGATTCTGGGTGCTAAAGATGATACACATAAATGACAATACGTATATTAAAGTAGAAACAAAACTCGACGTGACTAAATTACCATATAAAACACAGTAAGCGTGCATCCGAATCTAAACTGCGTCTAATAAATCCTTATCAATAACTTTGTATATTTCTATTGTGCTTGTGAGGTTGCTTTTACATTCACGTAATGTTAAATACCACAGTTATACGATAAAAAATAAGCTTTGTTGAGTGTTTGACCTTTCAAACGCAACTTGCCTAAATTACCGTATACAACACAGTAAACGGGCATCAGAATCTAAACTGCGGTTGATAAATCCTTCCTTATAACTAACTTTGTATATTTCTACCTTTAAATTACAGTCGTATTGTTAAGTGTTGTACCTTTATTAATCGTTTAATGTTTTTAGTAAATTAAAACAGTCAACAAACGTATTTAGACACGGATGTTACAACAGGACACATCAAGCGATCTCTTTTAACAAAGCAATAGTGAAACGCAGTAACTTATATAAAGTAAAATGTCTTACTGTGAATTATACTGCTGTGTCATTGTTGTCAGATCCAATATAAGTGGTGCTTCTGAGTCTCTCTGCAAATCCAGCATCGACTTCTTTACAAATGAATCCATGTCCACAACGTTAACAAACGCTCCCCACACGAGCTGGAACTTCTTCAAAAGCAAACTTTATCCAAGCATATTGCTAATGTTAAGTTCCAAGCCTCCGAATTGAAGTATTTAGCTTCTGTGTTGTTCCCATGGTTGTTCCCACGCGGTTGTGAAAATGTGTTTCCATGGTATCATAACAGATCACCGCGTCAAAATAAAAGTCTCTCAGAAAAAAATGTATTTAAAAAGTCATTTTGGTTAAATTTGTCAATTTTTAAAGACATGTTTACTTACTGAGACACACGTGTCACGCGAAGCTGTGGGCGGGGCTACAAAAGTAGACTTGTCCTTTTGGTTATGGGGAGGTGTTTCAATTCTACTTTGACGTCATAGATTTCCGAATTTTTCACTGGAGTGTTTAGCTGGCTTGGTGCCAAAGACGGTTATATTTCAGTAGCACGGACGTTTTCAGTTCTGAAACTTGCAGGATGTTCATTTAAGTATGATGACCTCTTATATAACAAATTATCAAGTTAAAATTGAGTTTTTGATTCACCGCTCCTTTAAGTGAATGTGTGCTTTAAATAAACAAAAAATCTGCCAATGGGGTGAGAAAAATGTTCTTGAATTAAGTCTTTAAGACAAACATAAACTTATTTCAAGATTTTTTTTCTCACCCTATTGGCAGATTTTTTTGCTTGTTGGGGTTAAGCACAAATTTGCTTAAATTGTATATTGGTTGCCTAAAAACTAGACTTTTTTAAGTCATTTTGCTCATCAAGAAAAAGCATCTTAATTAAAAAAAAAAATATATTTGTACTGAAAACAAGACAAAAAAAGTAAGAAATACATTTTTTCCAGTGTGGGAACAAATACAGTATGTATACATTTGGTACCTTTGGGGTACTAATTTGAACTTGTTAGGTTCAAATAGGTACCTTTTTTTCACTTGAAACCTTTTTTGTAAATATAAGAATAAGGTCTGAACTAACTATAACCCAAATCCAGTCATGGACACGTTGCGGTAATGAAAATTTTCCCCTTAAATGTGGAAAAAACAACAAAATTGTTTTGTATGATGTCATTTGAAATCATGTGCAAAATAGTACATGAAGAGATGTTTGTAACTGTACTCTTCTTATTTTGATAGCATTTACTTTTTTATCAAAATGTTTCATGACACCTCATAAGTCTAATTTCACAAGAATCACCCAAATAAAGTGAATATTTTTGACTGTGGTAATCATTAGCATGCTACTAATGCTGTCAGTAGATTTCAACTTTTGAATCAAAAATATTCGCCAAACGTACTGTAGTTGAAAAGTATTTTATGGTTTTGAGCTTGAACCATGATGCGCTTTTCTGTTCATATCTGTGATTTACTCCAATATAACAATGTCCGTTTGTTTTACGAGGTAGCCACGTATATTATTTGTACATTTCATGTTATATTGCACTGCCGTAAATTTCCTTACCCAGAATTTAATGCCGCTATTAGCTTTGTTAATTTCCTTAAACATCCTGCAGGTCGGATAATTAGAATTGTCCCTTGGGATTGAATGTATTGACCTAATTAGCAAAAGGAATTGGGGTGATTATTTTGCGTGTAAAATCCTATTCTTGATAAACAAAGATTATGATGATAGCTGGAAAGATTTCCAGAGTTTAAATGTTGGTAATTAGTCTACTCCAATCTGCAGTGCTATGCGGAGAGTTCAGTTAGCATAACAGATGGAAATTATCAACGTTTTCTGTAGTTACATTGCACAGGGTTGTTATTTTTACTACAATCGATTAACAAGATTATTGTACGACACTCTTGAATTCTTGATTCTGATTGGTCAGTGCTTAAATTATTCCCAGATAACAACTGCCTGAAACTAATAACAGCCTCACCCGGGTACTGCAAGTCATCCTGACAGGTACCGTTTAATACTTTAAAATAATTAATTTTCCTAATTATTGTATATAAATAAAATAAAATGTGATCCTGGACCACAAAACCAGTCAGAAGTGTCAATTTTTAAATTGTAAATTTATACATCATCTAAAAGCTGAATAAATTGAGAAAATCACCTTTGAAGTTGTCCAAATTAAGTCCTTTGCAAAACATAATTAAGTATGATAAAAACATTAAGGAAATTATTTTCATGAAACAAGATCTTTACTCGATATCCTAATGATTTTTTTTGCATTAATTTTGACCCATACAATGTATTTTCAAGATGATGTTATGTCCTGGAAATTTTTATTAATTTATTCATGTCCATGGCACAAAATTCAGCTTTTTTTCATGCCTTGAGCACGAATGGTTTTGTTGTGTCAATCGCACACATTTCTATAAAAAGTTTTTGTGCACGTGGCACAAGTTTCTTTTTCATGTCATTATATGTATTGTTTTCTCATTTGTTTCTATTTTTAAATCATTGTCGCTTGGGGTTGGGGTTAGATTTGGGGTTTGGGTTAGGATGTATTTTAATGTATTGATTTCTACATGTTTTTCTTCAGCTTTTAAAACTATTCTCGCCTGGAGTTGGGGTTAGAGTTGGGGTTTAGGTTAGGACAGTGGTTCCCAAAATTTTTCAGCGTGCGGCCCCCCTTGTCTAAAGTGCATTCCTTCGCGGCCCCACAAAGAAAATTTGTGACAAAAAACTGTTCTAAAACTCAACATTTTAATAAAAAAAACATTCAATTATAAAAAAATTACTGCTTTTGGTTAGTAGCCTTATTTTTTTTAGGTTTAATTACACAGAATTCATGATAAATTAATGTATTTCATAAAATGTCATAAAACTGGGGCCCCTTGGCACCATCTTGCGGCCCCCAGTTTGAAAACCACTGGGTTAAGATGTCTAAAAATGTAACAGAAAGTGATTCTAACCCCAAGCAACAATGGCAAGATAATAGAAAGAAATTTGTGCAAGTGACATGACAAAGACATTCTTGCTCAAGGCACGAAAAAAGCTGAATTTCGTGCCATGGACACAAATAAATTGATCAAATTTTTCATGACTATAACACGACTTGCCATGAGATCAGTCTGGTATTTTTGGCTATTGCTACAAATATACCCGTACTACTTGTGACTGGTTTTGTTGTCCAGGGTCACAAATGATTAAACCAAATTCCCGCTAGGAAATGTTTCGTCCTCGCAGAAGGTTTGCAATTCTTACAAATGAGCTAATAAAATATATGAAATCATCATTCAAGATCATTATCTCTCTGTCCTCTGTATTCTTCCCTTAAAGTTAGGTACTTCAGTTGGTAGTCGAAAGTAAACCAATCATATACAATCTCTTTTCCGTAAGTCTTAACCCTTGTGTGGTGTTCATATTTCTGTTACTTAGACAATGTTTGTGGGTCTAGTGGACCCGCTGTATTAATTGTATCTTAAACCAATGCAGTCATACAAATTTATGTATAACTGTTTACAGATGATTACTTTAGCCTCATTGCAAGTAATATAGACAGAATTTATGGTTAATATCTGTCAATTACCACTGGTAGAGGACAATTTATACATTAAAGTGCTATTCGTTTTTGTGATAATATGAAATAAGAGAAGAAAATTCTATTCTCCCCCAGATGTTTATATAAAATAAGTATTTTCATCACTTTTTCATCTCAAATAAGTTTTTCATCACTTTGATGTTTAATTCTTTGAATAGTTTAGTTTGAAATTGTACAGATTTGTGTCCGTCTACACAGCACAAGCCTCATCTGAAAAGATGAGGTATCATAACACATTATCCACACTGAACACATAACCTGTTCATGTCAGCCTACACAACACATAAGAAAATTTTTACTGTGTAGCTGTGTTGCATATGCATTTTTTTGCATTTTATAGATGTATACTGTGTATTCCTGTCCATCTTATGTCCACACACAATGTCTTGCTTTTGGCTACAACCTAAAATGATAAAAATGCTTGGATATGAAATTTTACTTTCTCTATTTCTCACTCTCTCTCACACACACACTCATACACACACACACGCACGCACGCACACACACACACACACACACACACAATAGGTTTTGTGGTAACTCATGGTTTTACAAATAGTAATCAATACACCAGTTTACCATGATTACTACACTTTTACTATAATACAACCATGGTTATTTTTTGTAAGGGATATAATGGTAAAATGTAGAATGGTTCCTGTTAGACAAAAGGTAAAGTGTTTGGGACAGTGGGGGCAGACAAATGTTCATGCATGATATATAACATGTTGTATCCTTGCGCTGTTACAGCAAGTGCCGAAGGACAAAACTCTGACATGCATCCATCACATATGTACAGACATATATACAAACACACTCATACACTCACAGGAGTCCCAGATAAGAGAAAAACAAAGTGAAGTTACATAGCACATTCAATTTTTACTCTCTTATTACCTCCGGGTCCAGTGGACCCGAACACCACATATGTAATATAAATGTGTAGGGGGGTGTACAGTGTACAGTCATTATAAAGTTGATTATTTTTATGTTCTTTATAGAAAATAAGCCAAGGCCAATGAATCTGAGGTTGAAACAACAATTAATTGCATAATTTTTCTTTTAGTAAACATTAAAAACGGGTCCCACAGACCCGAACACCACACAAGGGTTAAATATGCATTAAATTAAAACAATCAAAGAGCAATTGAAACATTTAAAAGAATGCATATGTAAGAGAATATGAACCACTCTTATTGTTTACCCTAAAGTTATGCAACATTAAATTAATTTGCCTTACCCACGTATATCCACATTCTGCAGTGTTTTGATCTTTGAGTACTATCAGTCAGAGTTATAGAGTACTACAGTAGCAGCGTAGCCGCATTCTGCTCGAGTTCACTCTAATAGTGTGTGACTCTCACTAGGGTGAATGCAACTGATATCATTGCGTAATACCAATGCATTATTCACTCTAGATCATTGAGAGAGGACTAGTCTGGGTCATCATCTTGCTTGCAGTAGTTTTCGATGGTTAAATACTTCCTCTGATAAATTATTCATGGATGAAAGAACTGCAGCACCCTGCAGGCAATTTTACTGACCCACAGCAGTGGGAGGATGTATTGTTTCTTGTTCAAATTAATATGACATATCATATCGTGCATGGTCAAATGTGTTTACACAGTGGTAGGCTTCTATAATGAAGAGTTATGGAATATGTAATATATGCAGTGGGAATTAAATGTCTGACAACTGAAAATGAGAGATTCTGAAATTGAACATTTAAATGCTATTTAGAGATACTGAAAAAATATAATTTGTACAGTTAATACCAAAAAATGTGACATGCAAGAAATATGAAATTGGTTTATATTATTTTATTTTTCCATGTTTAAAGAGTAACTAAACCCTTAACCAACTTTTTTTAGTTAATGATCTGTAAGAATGATGCTTTATTAGTGCTGTTCATTGATTTTAGTAAGTTTTTTGACATTTGGATATAAAGTGTTTCAATACTACAATATATGGTGTAAAAACGTCAGAGTGCTGCCCCCTTCAGGTTGAACGGTGGCTACTGCAGTTGAATTTTCCTATTGGATGTTGGGTCCAAAAAGTAACTCATGATGTAAGCAGGTTCAAGCTCACCACGCCCTTGTTACGATCTCACCACATGCTTGGTACGAGTTTAGTTCGTCCCCTCTATCTCCGTTGGGATCTGCCCACGTTTCTTGCATTTTTCAAATATTGCCAGTGGGTGGAGTCAGGCTCTGAACAGGGGTTTAGTTACGCTTTAAGTACTATATTTGGGCCCTCATTGCTTGTATCAACCTAGAAAATGTGAAAAAGAACGACCCAGTAAGTTTCGGTAAACCATTCTCTGCAAGCTTGTGAAAAAATAGGTCATTGAAATTTGGCTCCTCTAGTGATGTCATAAGGGGATCTTATTATAATAATACTGCCCCTTAATCTGCACTATCCAACTACATGCCATTTAGTGCAGAGAGAGAATAATTTCAAAGTTTCAAATTCAACAAATCACAATTATGGCGATAAGTGTTTGCATTTCATTAGCTCATTTGCATTTAAGGGGGGACACCCAAAAAAGTGGGCACATTTTTGCTCACACCTGAGTGGCAATTTTAACTCTTTCACCGCCAGCATTTTTTTTTAAAGTTGCCAGCCAGCGCCAGCGTTTTTCATGATTTTCACCAAAGTTAAATGGCTTCCAGAAAATGTTCTTCTTCAGATATATAAACATACAATATACCAAATGAAAGAACAGACCCTCTGCTTTCAAACAAAAAAAAAAAACGTTTCATCCTACCTTGAATAGTTCTTTTGTAATCAGCTTTTGAATATGGGTAGGTTTCTGCAAAAACACCACATTTTGAGCAAAAAGCTGAGATAATTCCATTTTTGTGACGGACTTTTCATAGAGATCCCATTCAGAGCGATCTTTAAAACAGACACGGACATGCAGCAGCTTGCCATAGGGCAATACTTCCGGGTTTAAAAAGTTGTGGAAGGATAATAGCGGTATTGCAGATAGACGGAAAATCTCGTCATTGGCGGGGAAGCGTTTTCTCTTCATTGACGAGATATCTTGTCAATGGCGGGGAAAGAGTTAACATGCAAGTGGCTATTTTAACATGCTATAATAAATTATCTATATAGTATTTTGAGCTAAAACTTCACATATGTACTTTGGGGACTCCAAAGATTTATTTTACATCTTTAAAAAAGTCTTGTGAAATGTCCCCTTTAATATAAATTAAAGGAACAGTATGTAGGATTGTGGCTAAAACTGGTATTGCAATCACAAAACTTGTGGCTAAAACTGGTACTGCAATCACACAACTAGTGGCCAATACACAAAATGACAACATAAACATCCGCTGAGGGCTGCAACTCCACTTTGTAAATGACAATATTCTGGCCAGACCACTGTTGTCAGTGATATAAGTATTTGAAATTAAAATGATTTCTTAATGTCTAGTGACATATCAGGGCCATTTTATGATTAATTGATATACATTTCTTACATACTGTTCCTTTAAATTATGCATATTTCGTTATATGCATTTGCAGAGCTTCATTTTAGTAAAAAAAATGAAAAGGTTTTGAATTTAAAAACTCATTCATTTGCCAAAATAAATATCTTAGATGTGGAAGGTTCAGGTGAGATGGTGTTTTGTCGAACACTGGTGACTTACAAATATAAAGTCAGTGCTACAATATTCAAATCCATAAGCTACCCGAGAGCAAACTAGAGCTTTGCATGTTTAAATCAAATCACTTTTCCGTGCTTTTCAAATATTTTCATTAGGATTTTATAACTTCAAAATTCTTTGAGTCGGCATCCATTAGTAACAAAAAAAGTAAAATTGTTATTTCCTGTTATATACAATCTTGTTATTCGCAAATCTTAATATTCAGTTTAATTAAATCTTACTTTTAATAGCGCTTTTCGCAATGTGCAGCATTTCAGATAACATTTTAGCCCAAAACCGTATTGTAGAAAGAAACATTAAATATCAAAATATTTTATAACCGACTGGAAAGACATGTAAAAAATATGCAAAATGTCATCATTTGGCAATAAATACAAAGAGTGATAAATTCCATCAACTGCTCTGTGTATAAGAATAATGGTTTAATGCTCTGATTTGCTGAGAGACGCAGACAGAGATTGGTTTAGTAAAATGATCATAAGTCTCTGTCTGCCTTTTATTTCTCTCCTACAGCTGTTGCATTAACTCTTAGATTATTTAAGGACATAAACCCTTAGATTATTTTTGTGCATGGTAATATAAGTAGCACACACCTGATCATACATTTCCTGGATTCCAGATTTGGAGTTAATCAGCCCAGATGGTGAATTTGAGCACGGCTATTTAAACGATATGTTTGAGACTCTGCTCATGAGGAAAACACTAGTATGCTCCAGAGATGAGAGCACGGCCCAGAGAGAACGAGCGAGAAAGAGACTCATTAGGCAGGTAGGCATTTGAGTGGCACAGCTAGTATGGCACTGAGCCCCAAACATTTTCCAACAATTAGTGATCTGCCAGTGTGTGTAAGAAAATGTCCTGTTGAATTTAAAAACTTGTGCGTGTGCGTTACTGAACTGGCTATGTGTGTTTAAATATTAACATGAATTACATTCTGCTCTGTAATTAAAATGAAATGCTTTTATTGACATTGTATAGTTAAGTATACAAAAATACAACTGTTCCCCAGACAAATTGAATTACAAGCCGTTCAAGCGTAGAAAAATCTGTTCATGACACATTTCAAACCAAAAACTACCACTACCATTTTATATTATTTACAAATTTTTTATTAAAGTATAAGTATTATCTGCTAACACTTTAAAGGGACACTCCACTATCATTGTGCCTACTGCATCCACGGTACTGCAGCAAATTCCTTGATTATTACGCTATTTTGAGCATAGCATGGTTGTTGGTGCCAGACAGGCCGGTCTGAGTATTTCACAATCTGCTCAGTTACTGGGATTTTCACGCACAACAATTTCTAGGGTTTACAAAGAATTGTGTGAAAGGGAAAAACATCCAGTATGCGGCAGTCCTGTGGGCGTAAATGCCTTGTTGATGCTAGAGGTCAGAGGAGAATGGACCGACTGATTCAAGCTGATAGAAGAGCAACTTTGACTGAAATAACCACTCGTTACAACGGAGGTATGCAGCAAAGCATTTGTGAAGCCACAACACGCACAACCTTGAGGCGGATGGGCTACAACAGCAGAAGACCCCACCGGGTACCACTCATATCCACTACAAATAGGAAAAAGAGGCTACAATTTGCACGAGCTCACCAAAATTGGAAAGTTGAAGACTGGAAAAATGTTGCCTGGTCTGATGAGTCTCAATTTCTGTTGAGACATTCAGATGGTAGAGTCAGAATTTGGTGTAAACTGAATGAGAACATGGATCTATCATGCCTTGTTATCACTGTGCAGACTGGTGGTGGTGGTGTAATGGTGTGGGGGATGTTTTCTTGGCACACTTTAGGCCCGTTAGTGCCAATTGGGCATAATTTAAATGCCACAGCCTACCTGAGCATTGTTTCTGACCATCTCCATCCCTTTATGACCACCATGTACCCATCCTCTGATGGCTACTTCCAGCAGGATAATGCACCATGTCACAAAGCTCGAATCATTTCAAATTGGTTTCTTGAACATGACAATGAGTTCACTGTACTAAAATGGCCCCCACAGACACCAGATCTCAACTCAATAGAGCATCTTTGGGATGTGGTGGAATGGGAGCTTCATGCCCTGGATGTTCATCCCACAAATCTCCATCAACTGCAAGATGCTATCCTATCAATATGGGCCAACATTTCTAAAGAATGCTTTCAGTGCCTTGTTGAATTAATGCCACATAGAATTAAGGCAGTTCTGAAGGCGAAAGGGGGTCAAACAAAGTATTAGTATGGTGTTCCTAATAATCTTTTAGGTGAGTGTATACACAAGGTTCATATTTGGGGGTTCTTGTCATCATAAAGATTAAAAAACCTCTGACTTATAGTATATTAAAATAAATATTAACCCCCAAAAGAAAAAGGCTGAATATTTTTCTATACATATAAAATAATATCACAATGCAAAGAAAATCTTCATGGTCCATAAAATTAACTTAATTTTCTTTTTACAAAGTATATAGTCTCATCTATTTCTTGGTTAAAATTGAACCAGATCTGTTCATGGCAGTTTTTGAGAGATTACATGTGTTTGGGTGGTCCATTGCCAAATTTCCCCTTTATTGAAACACTGTTTAAAAAGAGGGGAGGGACTTTATTCCCCCTGTCCTTTCCATCCCTTTGGCTGCTGTCAAAACTCTTTTATGAGTCTCTGATCAGCAGGCTTCTGTTCTCCGACCAGAGAGCAGCAGCCTTAAATTATTCACCACAAACTCAGGCTTTGCTTTTTAATGGGCAAATATTGAGGCGGTAGATAGGTAGAGAGGATTCAGGGAGTCTCAGAGGAGCGCAGAGTGAGAGAGCTATATTAGCTGAAAGGAATGCTGTCTCATGGCTTTTCCGCTTGCGCTGGCTCTCCTCTAGTGAACTGTAGGAAGGCACACATGAGTTACACTTTATTTGGGATGTAACTCATCCTGTCAACACTGGCGTGGGCCAACACGACTCATGAGGGCAGTAAACCCTCTGCGCTGAGTTACAATTAGTTGCGGCAATGTCTGTATATTACTGCAGCTTAGTACGTCATTACAGTGTTTGTCAAGAACTGCCATTTTAATATACCCCAAAAACTCTGGTTGGGGGATTTTTTTAAACCCTTCACCCTTAGTATTACATTTCAGACTGAACAACTTCTTATGCAGATCACTAGGAGCTTGTCTTGTTGATATCGTCCAACTACAGTAATGGCATACAGTATTGTGATTGGTGTAATCTTCTTGCATATGTTTTGCAATTTATAGCCAACGTTACACTTTATAAATGTGTTGAAAATTGCAAACTGCCGTCTGAGAACAAGATAGATGCTTAGTGTCGAGATAATGGCAAAGCATCTTTGATATATCGTTTCATTTGCATAAAATATAATCCTGAACCTTAAAAATGTTTTTGCAGCCTTAAAGCATTCATATTTCCTTTACTTGTTGTGTTTTAAGTGAGTAGGTGCACTTTTAAAATAAAACAATTGCTTTTACTCAAGATGAAAGTCCAGAGAGTGTGAAAATTTGAGTTGCAAATATGATGTCAAGTAATGTTAATCTTGAGGTCCAGTTGGCGTCTGGTAGTAAGAAATGCAGACAGCCGGTCTTTGATGAGACATCAGAGGGAAATTCTGTGCATATCCATTCCACAAACCTGCCTGATTCAGCTCTGAAGCCATCAAAGTGTGTTCAAATGTAAAGCCTGTCCACAAATCCACAAAGTAAGCAATTTGCCACCCTAAAATCCTTTAAATGCACAAAGCAATTTATTAGAATTTGTTCAAAATAATGTCCCTGACAATGTTTCTCCTAATATGATTACAGAACAAACTTTTTCATTTTTCTCTGCCATTTCATTTTTCAAACACCAGCAAAGCTTTCTGTGCTACTACAGAGATATCTGTCTACAGCATTTTCTGAAAAAATAGTTTGCACAAGACAACAGGCAAATGAAATTAAAACGGAGTCATATTCCACTTCAAGGATGAGTTGTCCTTACAGGTTTGCCCTGCTATTAATCACTTCTTTGGATTTAATGTGATTTGAGATGAGACCACTAGGGTGACCATATACGTGCCATTCTTCCAGACGCGCGTCATGGCGAGGATTTCGGGTGCGTGTTCCGGAAGTCATATTTGTCGACTGCATACGTCATAGAGGATTATTATTATTATTACAGAAGAGCAATCGTTACTTTTAAGGTAAGAATGAGACTACGATCGTATGTTTTATGTTTTTAAATGAATGGCGTATGCAGTGAAAATCACACGAAAACAGGAATTTGTTATGATCACGAAATAAACGCAAAAATTTGTGATAATATCACAAAAAAGAATCAAAAATTTACGTGACTGTATAACGAAATTTCGTGAGACTTGGCTTTTCAAATGATACTGCATGTTTTGGCATTTGGTATTGCAGTGGTGTATTTGTTACGCATCAATGAGGCGCCCGGTGTTCCTTTTAATGTTCTTATTCATTTATATTCACAAAATTTATCAACAAAACATTGATTAAAATTAAGAGACAAATTATATGAAACGGAATTCCTTTTAAAGTAGCAAATAAAACTTAAATTAAATTTGAAAATGATGTCTGGCCCACTCTATTTCTCCCATCATATTGGCCTTTATAACAACCTATATGGTGTTTAAAATTAGTATCTTTCGTAATAAGTAATTAAATTGAAACAAGACATAAACATCATTACAACAATATTTAAATCCAACAATACTCAAACATAAATGTAAAACATTCTCTATTAACTGATCACACGAATTTCTGTAGTATAGTCACAAAATATTTTGCTCATTTATCTGTGTCATTGTCACGGATCTCAGACCACAGACTTTCTTTTCCGTGTCAGTTTGATGTATTGGTTACTCGATTGTTTTTCCTATTTTCTAACCATTTTTGCTTGGGTTTGGGGTTAAAATAACTTTCTGTAACATAAAATGACATCCTAACCCAAACCCAACTCTAATCCTAACGTCAGGCGACAATGTTTAAAAATCCGGAAAAAATAGTATAAACCAATAGTTAAAGTGACATCCTAACCCAAACTCCAAATCTATCCCCAAACCCACACGAAAATTATTTAAAACAATTAACTAATACGTGAAACTGACACGGAAAACAAAGAATCTGGTACGGGCGCGGAAAAATGCGGAGATCTGTGACAATGACACAGATAAATTAGCAAAATATTCCGTGACTATACCACAGAACTTTGTGAGATCATGTTGATTAAAACAATCTGATATAGATATAGATCTATAGATATATAGATATAGGTTTACTATTTTGGGCAAAACCTCCGTTGCAAACCGCCATTTACCTGAATAAAAATAATTTTTACTTTGAAATTGATGTGATGTCACTCTAAAAACAGCTATTTGTTTACATAAGACTCCGTCTGCATTCATCAAATGTTCTTAGTATTTTTGTCTGGTTTTCAGTAAAAATAACTAAAAAATCTTAAATTAAAATAAGTTTTTAGACCAAAAATATCAAATTTAAATGATTAAAAAGTTGGGTAAGCAAAAAATCTTGACATTTTTTCTTAAACACTAAATTAAGGAAATTCAAGAAAAATTAGCTTAACCTATTGGCAGATTTTTTTTGCTTGTTTTATGGACAAAATCACTTAAATTTGATATTTTTGGTCTTAAAACGAGAAATATTTTCTTGGGTCGTTTTGCTCATCAAGAAAAAGCAGCTTAATTTAAGAATTTTTAGATATTTTTACTGAAAACAAGACAAAAGTACTAAGAATTTTTTTCTTGAAAATAATTTTTTGCAGTGCAACGCAACCCCAGAGTTTTCAAACTAAAACAGGGTCTGCAGCTTTTACGAACGACTCTGTTTATGAGGGTCAAAAACGGTGGCATAGTCTAAATGAAAGGTGTAAATGTGGCAAAAGTAATGCGTTTTAAAAGGTAAACATATTAATGTAAACATGGCCTGAATGTCACAGCTGAAATTGAGAATCAAGTCTTTTACTGTGCAATTTCGAATTGTATCCGCGGTTACCGGTTTTTAGCTGACAGGAGTGGAAACCTGTGTGGTAGACTGTAACCAATCTGAAATTGTTGTGCATTCAGAGATGGATTTGTGTATAGCTTGGTTGTAACGAGTGGTTATTTGAGTTACTGTTGCCTTTCTTCTTGCTTTTCCAAATGGACATACTGTTGTTTGCAATTAGTTTCTGTCATAATGTAATAAATAAATGCCCATATTTAATTTGGCATTTACATTTTAAACTGAAAGCTGGAAAGCTGAATGTGATTTTGACCCATATATAAATCAAACTAGACAACGCAGGTACCCATTCACTTTTATTCTTGAAAAGAATGGCCTGTACAGCATTTCTCACGTATGTTGTTTTTTCTGAATGAACTATTTCTGTGAATGGTTAAGAGTCTGTAGCAGTGCTTACCGAAACAAAAAGCATATGATTCCTCTCTCTCTCTCACACACACCTACCTCTTAACACTGAAATTTCCAGCCTCCTGCTAGTCAGCTTCCTGTCAGCTTAATTTTATGTGCATAGACCTTTTCTGGCGATACTGTCAGGGTTTGCTTTCATTGTGTCAAGCACATGCCACGGGCCAAGCAATGTAGGAGAAAGCCTGCAGTTACTCTGACAAGCCTAAACTCCCTTCGGGCATGGGTTTGAGATAACCTTGAAAGCAAACTGTCAAAAGACATTGCGGAGTATGACCTATTAAAAAACAGCCGGCTGAATTATTTACCCAAACAGGAAGAACACAACCGAGCATTATAAATGTAAAACAGTGTGCTCAGATGGAGATAACTGCAGTCGTGTGATGCTGTTCTTACATTGGGTAAAAACAACACAAGGAATTGAAGTAAAGCTAACTTACACTCATTTACAATTTTATTTTATTATTGAAATATGACCCTGTCTTTGAAATCCAAGATAAATTCTTATAATCTAATGATGAGATTAGGAGCATCAACGTTTAATTTCACATTAATTTCAATCGTAACCAAACATGGTCAATATTAAACATATCATGGTTAAATTTTTACGTCATGTTCTTTACATTATGTAGGAGGATTTTAAAAACAGTAATTCACCAAAAAATGACTTTTGTTAGGTTTTCACATGCAGGGTCATAAATCTGTATTGCTGTATTGCATTTAAAATATCTCTCCATGTAGACGTGTATCTTCAGAATCTACATTTATATTCACCTCTCTTAAAAGTGGATTGTGTTAATTAAACAAACAGCGTGATAGGGTATTTTTTGGCTCACTAAAGTATTGAAATCAAATGGCATCTTGCAGCAAAAGGGCTTTTTAAGAGGTTACACGCAAACAGATTAAATTATGAAGCTCATCTTCTTTATATACCGAGCAAGATGGCAGGAGTCTGGAGGGAGGCTGTGAAAAATTGCGGGAAGGAGAGAGAGAGAGATGAACAGAACGAACACAGTGTGGGGTGGAGAGTTTGAGATATTAAGGGAAGAGCTTTAGGAAAAACAAACAGAAAACAGGGAGAGGCGAGAGAGAAGTATGCATACAGTATGTATTAGATTAATCTTTTACATGGTTTTAATATTGTTATATTATAGGCCACAACCAGCTTTGTTGTTTAAGGAAAGGTATAATGACCATCCATCTTTATTGTGTTAAGGCACAACCAGAAACTACAGAAGTTATTGACACATCATCTTCAGATAAAAGTTATTATTTAGTGTGACCTCTCACATCTTGAGAGGTGTCATGAACCCCTTCAGTTGTTTGAGCAAAATGGATTTTACCTGCAACCTCCAAATCAAAGAAACGTCCAGTATTCTGTTACTTGTCTTTTTATCTGTTTAATATGCACAATATTATCAGTTCTGTGCGGCAACCATGTCACTTTTCAGGGATTTTCGCCATTTTGATTTACTTTATTGATGAGGAAGGTGCTGCAAACGCAACAGCGCAGTCGCAAACATCATCAGCATCTGAGCATGATTGCTGCTCCCTTGCTGCTGCATTTTGCAATCTGAAGAATTAAAACGTCATCAGAAATGCGCACAACATTTTCACACCCTAGTATGATAATGTGCAAATAGCGTGTAGAAAAAGTATAGTTCAAAATGTGTCTCGACGTTATATTAGTAGATTTCTAGGTACAACGCAGTGGTGGCTCGTGACTGCTCATCCGAGGATGCGCTAATTCAAAATAAGTGTACGGATTATCACGTGTAGTTCCCTTTTCCAAAATATGTGTCCTGTGTGTCGAGAGATCCTGTGTGCATCACGTGTTCTGTCAAAACAAGTGCCTGCTGCAGACGCGTCAAAACCATTCATGATTAAAGAGACGCTTACGTTCCCAAAATACACGCTAGACACTTCCTTAACAGTAAACTCTGATTACACATGAGATTATGGCAAACGCGAGCGTCTTTTTTATCATAAACCCTTTAGACGCATCTGCAGCAGGCACTTATTTTGGCATGACACGTGATGCACACACAATCTCTCAAAGCGCAGAACACATATTTTGAAATTACGAACCACACACATGACAAGCTACATACATGTTGTGACGAACTTCGCATCGTGCGATTCAAAAAAAGAAGTCACCGGCCGCCACTGGTACAACGCCAGAGTCCACCAGAGTTCATATGCTTGTCAAATATGTGGTAAAATTTTGTGCAAAAATGCGTTAATCTAGTAATTTTATATAAACATTTTTTTTTTTGTTTTTATCATTTGCAATTAAAATAAAATATTGATAATAATAAACAAAAAAGTGTTACAGTATTATTGCTTTTGCAGCTTTAAACATTAAAATCAATCAAGTTACTGTTGTCATTTTCTTTGTTTCTATACTTTATGCATTTAAAATTGCATACATTTTATAATATAATGTAATTATATAATATAACGCAAATGCATTACAAGTCATTAAACAGAATGGATATAAACAAAAAATGCCATTTCAGATGTAAATATGAATGCCAATATTTCATTATTCTGATTGAATTAATTGATTTAAAGCTCACATAACACACACTGTTTCTGCATTTCTAATGTTAATCTGGAGTACCTATAGAGTAGTATGACATCCTTTATATCTCTGAGTCTTTAGTTTAATCAGATTTATAAAAGAAAGATTAGCTTTACCAAATCTTTCCGACGAAAAAATGAAGAAGGAGGAGTTACTACCCCAGGAGGAGCGAGTACGAGTCATGCAACACTATACAACACTGTTTAACTCATGATTTACTACATGTTTGTGTTATATATATAATATGTACGCGCCTATTTCCAACATAAGACTGAAGTCTTACTTTACCGTTACCACATGCAACTCGTGACCCGGTTGGGAAAATCCAGCGCATCAAACACACAAGCAAAACTCCACTGCTACCCTGGATAATAAACTATATCCATTGTTTCCATAAGGCTGGATTTCTTCTCCTTACATCCAAAAACACACTTCATCTTTTGTGCCATTGTTGAGTTTTGAAATAAAACAAAGCTGAGTGGCGTGATAAGATGTTTGCCAGCTCCAGCGTCTCCCGCTGATTGACGGGTGGGCGGGGTTTTCCGGGGGAAGTGCCCATATAAAGAAGTGATACGTATAGAAAACCCTAAAACGTCAGCTGGACCCGTAATCGAAAAAAACTTTCCGAAACTTGTACGAACCCTGGCGAAGTGCATTCGGCACAGAAATACTCTGTAACACGCCCAAATGCTTTTTTGACACTTTGCCTACGTTTAGCATGAGGAAACAACTCTGTAACTGTGTTAATAAGTCAAAATGCATGAAATACCATTGAACCACCCCTTTAAGTATTTGACATAAAAGAAAGTCAACACATTTATTTTTATGGTTTACACATGAAGGCAGGGGGGCTCAGATTGTTAAAAATGTAGGTGGGAGTGCCAAGGAAAAAACTGAACATTCCAGAATATTTATTTTAATGTCCGTTTATGCACACATTTCTGTGAGCTGTGCACACTGTGTGCCCACTTAAAAAAAACAAATCTATTAGTGGCTTGGTGATATTTATTATATGTGACCCTGGACCACAAAATCAGTCATAAATAGCGCGGGTAAATTTGTAGCAATACAAGCCAAAAATAAATGATTTTTTTATTTTTTTATGCCAAAAATCATTAGGATATTAAGTAAAGATCATGTTCAATAAAGATATTTAGTACACTTTCTACCGTAAATATATTAAAAATTGATTAATAATATGTGTTGCCAAGGATTTTATTTGGACAACTTTAAAGGCAATTTTTTCAGTATTTAGATTTTTTGCACCCTCAGATTCCACATTTTCAAATAGTTATCTCGGCCAAATGTTGTCCCCTCCTAACAAACCGTACATCAATGTGATGCTTATTTATTCAGCTTTCAGACGATGTATACATCTCAATTTCAGAACCCTTAAGTTTTTTGCTCTATGTTCACGTAAATATTTTTTGCATTGTCACATTTTGTACATCCAAATCTTAAAGGGCTAATATTGTTACTTACAGTATATATTCAACATAAAGCAAGACATATTCTGAGCCGTATAAAAGAGGACTGCATCCCCCTAAAAGGCCCATGGGCAGGGAAGGACGAGAGGTTGTCTGGATAAAGAAAACAGATAGTCTGGGATCAAAGTTGTGGCTAAAGGCTTTTCGCTGCCAGATGGCTCCTGCGCCGTTGACCGAATCAGCTGCTATAAATGGAACAGGTACCCAACAGGTCTGAACAAACAGACAGGCGGAGTAGCCATGCGTAGCTGAACACGGTTCAATGACACGCACACAACACATATTTACATTTTTATTTCCTGTTTTGAAGGTCAAAGTTTAATGTTATTGATATCAAAAGTGCCACATTTTAAATAGTTTTGAAGAGGTGTCGAATTGACTGATGCTAAAGTGAGTTGAAACGGCTCTTGTATTGTTTAAAGTATGTGATAATATTTACTAACAGCATTTAACACCTTGCACCCCCTCACCCTCCGCATCGACACTTTACGCTTGATGACTGTTAGCTGTGCCAATGTAAACAATCGTCTAGCGGTGCGGGTAAGTGGGTGTGTGAAGTTTTATTTTGGTGTTTCATGTGTAAGCTGTTCTGGCTCCTGTCTATCATTTGCTTAAGTAATATGATGCCTCAAATTTGCATGTGAAATATAATATATGTTAAAAACATAAACAGTATAGACCTACTTTCTTATAATAAAGGTACCTTAAAGGGGACACATCATGAAAATCTGACTTTTTCCATGTTAAGTGCTATAGACGGTTTCAGCAGTAACAACAAAAACAAGTGGCTTTAGTGGCCATCACGTAACTTCCGGTAAACTCTGCGAAGAATAAATAACAACAAAGTCCTTTTAAAGTAGTTTATTTATAAACAACACGTTCATTACATAGGAACCCAAAACATGTTCTTTTCGACAAGGTATTTGTTTAAGAGTTCATTTTCAGCAACTTGTCAGACCATTAAACAAACAGAAACCGGAAGTCTATAAGTATATAATTTAAACAGTCTATAATTGGGTCCTCAGTGCTTTTATTAAAATAGAAAATGTAAAAAAGATCAACCCAGTTCCTTAGTTTCGGTAAACCATTCTCTGCAAGCATGTGAAAAACTAGGTCATTGGGCTCCCCTTGTGATGTCAGAAAGGGATAATACCGCCCCTTAATCTGCACTATTCAACCATGGCACTGCCATTTAGTGCAGAGATCAGCTCATTTGCATTTAAAAAGACACACACAAAATGACACATTTTTGCGCACATCTACAAAGTGTAAAAAAAATGATTTTCAAGAAAAAAAAATCTTAGTATTTTTGTCTTGTTTTCAGTACAAATAGCTAAAAAAATTTAAATTAAGATGTATTTTCTTGATGAGCAAAATGACCTAGGAAAAATATTAACTTTAAGTAAATTAAAACAAGCCCAAAAATTCTGCCAATGGAATAAGAACAATTTTCTTGAAATAAGATTTTATAAATATTTAATTAAAGAATTCTTTTCTTTAATTTTTTGCTTGTTTTAAGAACAAATTTGCTTAAATATTTTTATTTTTTGTCTAAAAACTACATTTATTTTCCTAGGTCATTTTGCTCATCAAGGAAATACATCTTAATTTACACTGCAAAAAAATATTTTCAAGAAAAAAAATTCTTAGTATTTTTGTCTTGTTTTCAGAAAAAAATATCTAAAGATTCTTAAATTAAGATGCATTTTCTTGATGAGCAAAACGCCCCAAGAAAATAGGTCTAGTTTTTAGACCAAAGATATCTAAATATTTAAGTGATTTTGTGCATAAAACTAGCAAACAAATCTGCCAATGGGGTAAGCAAATTTTTCTTGAATTTAGCGTTTAAGAAAAATGTTCAAGATTTTTTGCTTACCCCATTGGCAGATTGTTTTTGCTTGTTTTATGCACAAAATCACTTAAATTTGATATTTCTGGTTTAAAAACTAGCCTTATTTTCTTTGAATGTTTTGCTCATCAAGAAAAGCATCGTAATTTAAAATTTTTAGATATTTTTAATGAAAACAAAACAAAAATACTAAGATTTTTTTCTTGAAAATCATTTTTTTGCAGTGTGGCAATTTGAACATGCTATAATAAATTATCTATAGGGTATTTTGAGCTAATACTTCACATATCTACTCTGGGGACAACAAAGATATATTTTATATTTTAAAAAAGTCTTGTGAAATATCCCCTTTAAAGTTTTTTTGTTAGGATGTATGGTTTCACAAAGAAACCTTTATTGTACAAAACATTCATTGTTGTGGAAAATGATTCTTCAGACCTTCAGTCTTCATTAAAATCTGAGCAAAAAGTAGCATCGCTGCCAAAAAAAAGAAAAACTTTTAGCATCTTTATTTTTAAAATTGTGTGTTAAAATTAACAATCACTATATGTGAGCCATATTCACTCTTATATGTTTTAGATCAGAAAGGTTTTTATGACCTTTATGTATGTATTTTATGCCACATAGATGTGTTGAGGGCATAATATTTCCGAAACAACTACTGATTGTATGTCTGATCTGTCTCTGGCACTGCATCTTCTCTGCAAATTTCGTGCACCTACAGTACTTTGTTCTGCATTTGAATTTGACAGTATCTGTGCCAGCGTCTATCTGGCTGTTCTGTATCAATAGCCTCTATCTGTTCTTCAGCCTCTGGCACACAGCTTTACCCGTCCACCCCAGGCTGGAGAGCAGCAGTTCATGATGAGATTACTCTGAGCTCAGGGCACACGCTGTCCAATTAAGACAGAGATTACAGAGAGCCCAGCTTCTGAAACACAAGCCTCCTCTGAGGGTAGACCTCACCACAATGAGAAACCTGAGCTTTATCTGCCAGCCGAGAAAGAAGCAATTACAGGCTTACTTACAGAGACTTCTGCCTAATGAGGACGCGGTGTCGAGGTCCACAGCAGAAAGCGCAGTATTGCTGCTGAGTCAGAACTCCTGAGGTTGAAGATCAGTCTGGCTGCAGGTCGGCTTCAAAGCAAACACGTTCGCTCTGAATGACTGTCTGTTTATGTGTGTGTGTGTGTGTGTGTGTGTGTGTGTGTGTGAGAGGGAGTGGACGCAGCAAGACAAGAACTTATTTGCTACAATTCAAATCCCACCACGGGGAATCTGGATGGGGAAAGGCTATTTTTATTGTAAAACAAAAATGCTGTTTGTATATTTTAGAGGAAAACCAAAGCCAAATAGTTCAAAACAAAGCAATAAACAATGGCAACAAAAAAGGCATTTCCTCTGGGAAATAAATGGAGCACTTTGTTTAGTCGTGGTAATTTTAGATGAACAAATTTAGACTCGAAGCCGAAAACCCGAGTGAGTAGAACCGTAAGGCACACTAGAAAAAATAAAATAAAATTGCTAATTATTCCTGCTTATACAATACATATAAAACTAGGTCAAGTAAATGCTTTATTCATATTCATAACCAAACACTAAATATAAAGATTTCTGGTCCTGATTTTCATATAATGGTGCAGGAAGTCGCAAATACTGTGATACATATGACTTAAATATTTGAAAGGGGTACAGCTGCAAGATATATTGCAATTTTTTACATCGCCAATGTACATATATACAATTGCAATATGCAACTGCGGGGGTTGAAAGATATATGTGACCATGTTTATGAAATCCAGGCTAAAGTCTCAAAATCAAATTCTGAGATAGCGAGCATCAAACTTTGATTTCAACCATTTATTTCATTATAATTTCAGGCTTAGATATGAGCTTCTCAGTCAATGTTAAAGATATCAAGGTACAATTTTCACAATATGTTCTTTGCACTTTGTTTAATTTATGTAGGAAGAGCAAATCTAAAAGAAAGACTGAGCTGGGTTTTCAGAGCCGGGGAGCATATATTGAAATTATTGAAATATTGCAAACGTGCTTATTGCAAGATGCATGTCGCATTGGTTTGCAATAACCAAATGATTTTAAAACTTTAAAATGTAAAAATATGTATACAGTCAAAGTTTTAATTCGTTGCAAATAGTAGAGAGACTGGCCAGACTCAGAGAGTGATGCTTTCTTTTCCTAAAAATAATAAATAGCATGGGTATATTTTGTAGCAGCACCCAAAATCAAATGACCAAAACGACCCCAGAAATTTAAAGAGTGGTTGTATAATTGTATAATTATATACAAACTTTTTTTGTTTACTTCCCGTCTATACATTAAAGCAACACTGTAGTTTTTTTACCTTTAAATAATGTCTCTAAAATTATTTCAGTGATAGAACAACTTTAAACTGGACAAATTGTACTGTTGCTGCAACCTGAGCAGCCTCCTAGCTGCTACAAGCACACTCTGAAAGTGGTGGTGGAGGGTAGAGCACACAGCCCCGCCCCTCCCCCTGCCTGCAGAGGAGTGTCTGATATCAGGCACTGTTGCGCTTTTCAACCACATGGGGGAGCTGTAAGTCATTTGTACATGGAAACTACATAGTGTTGCTTTAATGCGGTGTTTTGGAAAATATAAGAAGCACTTTTGTACCTGTTTACCACTAAATTCCTCAACTGCACCATTAGCCTGCATGTAAAATAATATGATTTAAATTTGATTTAAATTGTTTTAGATATTGATCTAGATGTAGATGTTATGTGTTGAATTCATCCATCTGCTGGTTAAAAAAATAAAAGAATAACAGTTTAAGAAATACTGTAAATAATTTTGACCAGCAGAGGCCCATAGAGACCCATTCATTTTACTGGATATGGCCAACTGCTCACATCACTACTTTAGTGATACATTTTGTGAATTTTTGTATATATAAACATTTGAAAGGACATTAAAAATAAATATTATTTCAAATAGTATAATTTTTTGTAGTTTTTTGTTGTATGCATTTTGAAATGTCTGTTTTTACAAAATGCCACAGAAATTTCACTGTGTGTGCATGCGTGCGTGCGTGACTTTGTCTTTCTGTGTGTGTCTGTGTCTTTATTTGTGTAAGTGTTACTGTGTCTTTGTGTGTGTGTGTGTGTGTGTGTCATATATATATATATATATATATATATATATATATATATATATATATATATTTTTTTTTTTTTTTTTTTGAATATTTTGATTAATTTTGCACCCTCAGATTCCAGATTTTCAAAGTTGTATCTTGACCAAATATTGTCCTATTCTTACAAACCATCAATCAATGGAAAGTTTATTAATTTAGCTTTCAGATGATAATCAATTATAAAAATTGACCCTCTGACTGGTTTTGTGGTCCAGGTTCACATGTGTTTTTTTTTTAAATAAAGTGCAGTCCTAGAAAGGGGTCATATAGTTCTGAAAAGCTATAAAAAGTTTGAAGGTTCACACAGCCGGAATCAGCACAGCATTTGACAAGTTTTGTGCATTTCCTAGGAAGAATTTTTGAGTTATGAAGATATGTCTTAAAAATACATCAAACTCTTTGAAGTACATGCCCATTAAGTAAAACTGATAGGTTTCCAGGCAGACTTACAGCTGCTGAATCCTTAACAGATCATTTCACATTTATGAGTAAGTAAACCTCAAAGCATGACATTGACCTTACTACCATTCTGTTCAAAAGAGAAATGTTTGAAACAAAAGAGGAATATCAGCCATGTCTTTACTTACTTCCCCACGCTTTAGGTTTATTTTGAAAGAGAGAGAGAACACACTATGACTTGGATTCTTTCAACCTTGTAATTGGTTGATGCTGAATAATTAGCAGTGCTAATTAATTCTCAACAGTAGAATGAGGAGAGAGTCCACTGGGAAGTCAAGGTCGCTCCTGCCTCTGTCTATCCAGGGATGCAGCTAAAGATGCTTATATAAGAACAACCTTAATCAATTGATCCAATCTCAGGAGATTGTTTTACTCCATGAAACAAGGTTTTAGTGAAGAACGATATTTTGGGTTCTAGTCTAAAAAAGCAAACAAGGAGGATGTCGGTTTCATAATATGTACAGTACAGAGTGAGTGTGTTTTCATTTGTCATAATTCCTGGATTCTTGGGTTGCCCAACATTGAGTTATGACGCACTCTCTGTAGTGTTTTGGGACTTTTACAGTGCTGTACTGTTGCACATTCATAACTCATAACTTAATGGAGTTTGACATTATTTATTCACACACATGTGGGCCCTATTTTAACGATCTAAGCGCATTGTCTAAAGCGCACGGTCTAAACAGGCGTGTCCGATTTCACTTTTGCTAATTTAACGACGAGAAAAATGGTTTATGCGCCAACCGCATGGCCTAAAAGGGTTGTTCCTATTATCCTAATGAGTAATGGGTGTGTTTTGGGCGTAACGTGCAATAAACCAATGAGAGTCTCAGTTCTCATCCCTTTAAAAAGCCATTTGCGCCTGGCACCATGCCTAATCCCTATTTAGAAAGTGGTATTTGTAAACTGAAAAACTAAGGAAGAAGACCACCAGTTTAAGAATAATGTTAAAAAATCATTTATTTACTTAACAGGCTCAAGGTGAAGCAGCTCTTTACGCCTTCTAACGTCTCATAATCGGTCCTCATTTATGTCCAAGAGACTCAATAATAATCGTTTACATTTTAATCCTTTAATTTTTCATATTTAAAAGCATTTTTGTGCTGCTGCGCATCCATGTGTGTGATAAGCAAATGTGTGTCGTCATATTGTTTATAGGCGCATATTACTAACGCGCTCTTTAAATAACAAAAACAATATTGTGCCATTGACTTCAAACTTTAGACCAGGTTTTAGTTGGTCAATGGCGTAGTCTATTTCAGTTGCCTCAAAATAGCAACGCGCCAACAATGCGCCTGAACACACCTCATTTTTGGACTAAAATGCCCATGGGCGCAAAATTGGGCGCAAATGCTTTTGCTAAAAAACATGGAAACTAGCAAAAAACACTTGCGTCGCGCATTGGGCTGCATTGCGCCGGGTGTATGCTCCCAGTGTCTTTCTTTGTTCTTCAAAATCCAAATGCAAAATGTATATGAAGTGCTGTTTTGGGTTTTCTGGTTACTGTTGGAGTGGATGGTAAAAACCTCTTCAAGCTTCAGTAGGGCCCAAAAGTGTCAAACAAATAAATAACTCCACTCGACTCGTACAGTGCATTTTAAGTGTCCTGAAGGCATACAGAAGGGTTTGGTAAAAAATATGTAATCCATTATTTGATGAAAGTCTTAACCTGTGGCTCTCTTTCAGTCCACATTCTTCATGCCTAAACTGATGATTAGGCAGTTTATGATCTTGACTTTCAAATAATGCATAAGAACTGAAACACCATTGAGAAAACGTCTTCAGGACACTTGAAATATATAACACAAGTTATGTGGAGTAACACCCTTGGGATCTTTTGAAGCTATATGGGTTTGTTGGTTACTATGACAGTGGATGGTGACCGAGGTGGCCACCATCTATTCCCATTCAGGGCTCAACGCAAATAATTTTTTATACGGGGCCAGGTTGGGCCAGTGGTTCAGGTTTTCACTTGCCCTGCCAAAATTGTCACTGGCCCCCCAAAAAAATGTCACTGTCACATATTTAAAAAATTTAATTCAAAAACCCAAAACAACACTTTTTTAAAAAATCTGCATTTGGGGTCTGAAGAATAGACATTTGTGGTTCAAACAACATGAGGGTGAGTAAATAAATAAATTGTTTTTGGGTGAACTATCCCTTTAGCTATCAACTTATGCCTCATATGTTTCTCCTAAAGTTGCTTATAGGAGTAATAAACAAATGTGGCAATACTCTTAATGGGGACATTGTGGGGTGGTTTCCTGGGCAGGGATTATCTTTAATTAAGACTATGCCTTAGGGGCTGTCCACACGGAGACGCGTATCACTGTATACGTATAAATGTGTTATCGTATTGGCGTTTCATCCACACGGATCCGGCATTTTGGGAGACTGAATCCGCTATTTTTTGAAACCGGGTCCTAAAGTAGAAAAATCTGAAACCGACACCCTTGCGGTTTCGTCTGTACAGCCAATCCGTATATTTTGTGAAGCGAAAACGCCATCACATCACGTGTCGGAAGCGTCACACGTAACAGCAACAACAATAACGGCGGACTACCTGATTGTGTTCGTGCTACAAGGGCTTCTAAAGCCTACTAGCTTTATTACAGCAAAATCTATTGCTTCTATGCAATTGTGGTGAGCAACAAGCGATAATGGACACCACCATACATTGGTTATGCGCATGCTCAAAGTCGTCTTCTCCGTGTATAGTGTATATCTGTGGCAGAATTACAGCGCCCCATACTGGTCCGGCATATATACTACACCGCTTTCAGTCGGTTTCAGTGGTTTTTGTGTTTACGGATTATTTTTTTTAGAGCAAGGAAAAAAATGATTGGATAGGGAATGCACCGGCTTCGTGTGGACATAGCCTTAGTTTTATTAGGAAATACAACTAGTTTTAAAGGGACAATCCACTTTTTTGAAAATATGCTCATTTTCCAGCTCCCCTAGAGTAAACATTTGATTCTTACCATTTTGGAATCCATTCAGCTGATCTCCGGGTCTGGCGCTTCCACTTTTAGCATAGCTTAGCATAATCCATTGAATCTGATTAGACCATTAGCTAAAATATAATGAAAGAGTTTCGATATTTTTCCTATTTAAAACTTGACTCTTCTGTAGTTAGATCGTGTACTAAGGCCAACGGAAAATTAAAGTTGCGATTTTCTAGGAAGATATGGCTAGGAACTATACTCTCAATCTGGCGTAATAATCAAGGACTTTGCTGCTGTAACATGGCTGCAGGAGGCGTAGTGATATTACACACTGCCCAAAAATAGTCCCCTTAGATACTTTCAATAGCAAACCAAAACTTTCGGTTTCCCTTTAAAACCGCCCCTAAGAGTATAGAGCTGTAAAATTAATAAAGACTGTATATGTAAAATTATCTGGATTTGAGTAAATTTGATGTGAAATGTTAAGTTCAAATTGAAGTCTTCAATAATAAAGCAATAAACCCCAAGAAGCAGTGGGTTACCAGTGCATTTTATAACAGCTAAGGGGCGTTGTTAGGCACGACGCGAAGCGGAGTGCCTAAACCCCCTTAGCTGTTATAAAATGCACTGGTAACCCAACGCTTCGAGGGGTTTATTGCGTTTATAAAACGGTTACTTCATATGCATAACGTTAGCGGGATTAATAAAACACAAATAAGTTGTAATTATATTAGTATAAATATTACTCTTCCGCCAAACAAAGTAGTTCCTCAGAATCAAGTGTGGCTGAAACGGAGCGCAGTTCACAAACAACAGAGACGCAGCAAAGGCACAATGAAAATATGATTAAAGACTGTGGTGTTTATTTTATAAATCAACATTCATCTAATTTATACATTAACATTTATATCGTGCAACTGTTGAAGTGATGATCAAATATGTTTGTAAGCATGCTTAACTTTTTCCCCGTCAGCGTTTTTTTTTTTAAGTTGCCACCCAGTTTTAGTTGAATGCCTTACAGAAAAATGATCTTCTTTAAATAAACATAAGATATCAAATGAAAGAACAGTCCATCCGCTTTCCAACAACATCAAAAAACGTTTCATCCTACCTTCATTTGTTGTCTTATCAGTTATCACCTCTCAAATTTTCAGCTAAATGCGGAGATAATTCCATTTTTGCGAGGAACTTAGAGATCAGATTCAGAGCCTGATCAAAACACACGCTAAATCCACCACAACGCTGTTGTGTCGAGTGAATGCCTCAGTGTTTAAGTTGGGTAAGATTGCCCTCTTGTGGATAATAGCGGAAATATCAATAAGACAAAAAAAACTTCAGAGAACGTTTTCTCTTTATTGATGAAATGTTTAATTTATTGGCATTTATCTGGATATCGCCATAATTGTGCAAAGGTAGAAAAATTAAAAAATGATTAAAGACTGTGGTGTTTATTTTCATAAATCAATACGCAGCAACAGTGGCGCAGTGATACTTGTGATGCGGTCTGAACCGTGGGTTTACCGGGGTATTTTATCACGGCTTAGAACGCGTTTCAACCAATCAGAATGAAGAACCAGAACGAGCCGTTTTATAATATACATTTTGTTTGCAGAGTCATTTCTGAGCTCAGTTTGAGACATTGTTGAGATTAATTTCTGAACCTCTAATGGGGACATCTGTGAGATTTTCCGTTTCTGAGAAGCAGGAAACTTAAGAAAAAGTTTCCATTTTATCTCATTAATGCCTCGGATTTCATCTGTCATTTTTCTTTCTTACAGCCATTATTTTTTTTTTTTAGCAAATTTGTATTTATGTGATGTTTTTGTTCATCCCTGGCTACCTGTGACGATACTTACAAAGCTTTTTGACTTCTCTAAAGTAAATTCTGATAGCATAATTGCAAAAAATACAATAAACAGGCTAAATGGAGACAAAAATGTACTCTGTTCTAATTCATTACTTTAAACAGAAAAATGGTCAGCACACTTCTCTGAAACCATTAGAAGAAATGAAGCATATTGATTTGAGTTAAATAACTGATTTCTTTCCCAAAAAAGAACTGCTGTAGAAATGTGTTTTAAAGTAAAAGAGGCCGGTGTTTGGGTACCAGCCTGCAGTCATGTGTGACACACAGTCCCAGAGTTCATCCCTGCTGGATGCTGTGTGTGTCGACTGGCGGCGGGGTGAGCTTTATGATGATGGTGGGTGGTCTGTATTGGCGCTGCAGGGAGTAACACAGACAGCCTGAAACCGGCGGGGAGCTCACATACACACACATTCGTGACCCACCAGGGTTCTGAAGTACACACAGCAACGGCAGATGAAGGTTAAAGATAAATGCGATGTTAGTCACTTCACTCATGATGCAACATATTTTTTTCAGACTTGTTCCCCACCAATCTCATTTGCCTGGCACTTTTTTTAGGTGATGACAGTGGGCGATAGACCAAAATCTTATATCACGATATGATTCATTTTATATCAATATAACGATGTGTATCACGGTAGAGTTTTCTTTTTCTTTTAATAAGATTTTTATGTTATTAAAATCTGGTATGCCACAGAATTTTCATAATTCTCACAAAAAAACTTAACCAAGCATAAAAAAGAAGACAAAACAAATAAATCTCAAGCTTACTGAAAATAAACTGTCAGTGATGTAATAGGATTATAACTAATAATGTATCTATATCTTATTAAAAATAGAAAGTCAAAAGCAGTAAGAGATTTTTTTCTCTCAATGCTGTTTGATTAACATGAGTGACAGACAGGAGCTAATTAGGTGACTTCCCCTTTAAGATCAAAGTCCGGATCCAATCTACTGTTACACATGCGCTTCCTTTTCAGCTGTTTACTTTCTCTTAAAACCTTAATGGTCGTGTTAATGAGGATACTTGCAAAAAAAAAACAGGATTTACACACATTTCGGTGCATGTGTGTATTTAGGGGCAATACAGTGGCAAAAATAATCACGAGCTTAAAAATCAGCAGATGCGCGGCTTATCGCCCACCCCTAGTGATGACTAACTATGAACTTTCTGTCAAAGATGTTTTTTAAAAAAGCAACTAATGTCATAGGAGGTTGATCAGATGTGAAACACACAATTTCTCAGTGTTTATGATCTGAGTACATGTTTGAATAAATAAGAAGTTGTCAATTTTTATCAAATCTATATTTTATTAATTAATATTTTTAATGAAAATAATGTAAGTAGAGATTACTGCAAGATTCTGAGCTGTTGCTAACTGAGCAATAATAATAATGATGCTTGCTGTGGCAAACAAAAACAAATTATAAAAAAATATTTTCTACACTGCAACAAAATTCAAGAAAAAAATCTTCGCACTTTTGTCTTTTTTTAGTAAAAAAAAAAAAAAATAATAATAATAATATATATATATATATATATATATATATATATATATATATATATATATATATATATATATATATATATATATATATATATTTGCTTGTTTTATGCACAAAATCACTTAAATTTGATATTTCTGGTCTAAAAACCAGACTTATTTTCTTAGGTCGTTTTGCTCATCAAGAAAAAGCATTTTAATTTAAGTTTTTTTTTAGATATTTTTACTGAAAACAAGACAAAAATACAAAAAAAAAGTTTTCTTGAAAATCATTTTTTGCAGTGTAGTGCCCCCCAAAACTCAGTTTAGTTTAGCTATTAGTTGATTTAACTAAAATTTATGTCAATAGCCCTTTTTCACAATTTAAATTGTTGTAAAGCAGCTGTACGGAAAACATGTGGCGGAGTAAACATCCATTAAATATCGATATAGTAATAACATATTATAATACAGAAATAGGGAAAATATATACCATTATAAAAACTAGAAAATGAATAGAAATGTACATTTGAGTGGAGTATCATTAGGTGTCATGATGTGTGAAATCATGTTTGTGCATGTCTATACACATTTTGCAACCTATTCTCCAACCCATACGATTGCTTTGGTCGTTTTCACCAAATTCGACCAATAGATGCATTTATTAAATTAGCGCCTCTACTGGCAGCAAGTGAAACTTAATATATTAGGGAATGAAATTATATATATTGATAATTTTGCAATGATGATATGTACTGGGATATGATTCTCAATTTAAACCCCCCGGATTAATTGTATTTTATTACACATTACACTATTCAGGTATTTAGGGCAAATAACGTATCCATTTATTTATTATATGATTTAAACACAGTCACAACTTTTTAAAAATGTTCTTAAAATATTCAGATCCGGTGTACACAGATTCAAAAACTGCCGCCAGAAGAAGCGATGATACATCATGATTGTGAAAAGGCATTGGCTCTCTTGTGTCTCGTGACCGATTGCATCATTACATCAGCTAAGAATGTGAAGCGCTATTGGCTCTTGTGACAACTACGTCATGCCGGTTTATGTTTGAATGAGATCTTACTGTGCGTTTTGATCAGAGAGTTCTTCATATAAAGTAATCGTATGGCTTCAGTTCACAAGGTTTGCAACGCGAATGGTTTGTAATACTTTTATAATGTTTTATGCAATAAATACCTGACTGTACTTTTACTTGCGTGTTGTGTTTGATATGGTTTGGAAGTGGTTGGGTTTAGGGTAAAGGTGAGGGTGGGGTTAGATGCTCCAAAATATCTTTAAAACCATAAATGTTTATAAAACCGTTTCTACATTTACAAATTCATACAATTTCACAAAATTCTTAAAAATACATGTTGTATAAGCTACTGCAGCTAAATCCTTAATACATCACTTTATGTCGTAATAAGGTGCTTGCACAAATGACCTATGAGGTCGATGTTTTTTTAGGACAGTTTAGATTTTGGGCCAAATCTTTGAAAATGTTCTCAATATAGTGAATCAAACTGTTAATGTTTGTGTTATAAAGGCAGTCCTTCCAGAAAAACGCTGAGTTTTTTTGTGATTGTTGCGGGCAAAAATCCTCGATTTTGCGGCACGTTTTCTTCAAAAATCCGATGGAATATGCGGGATATTTATGCAATTTATGCGATGGAATTGCGGGAATTTGCGGAACTTGCAAAAGCTGCGTAAACTTGCAAAAGCTGCAATGATGTTCACGTCACATAATCACGTCACTTCATAACGTTCCCATGGCAATAGAGGACACGGCTGCGCTTTTGGGAAGTAAATGCAACATTTTTCAACTTTCTGCTAATATATGTGACTTTTTGCTACGAAAATGCGGAGATTATGAAATCATGCAAGCCACGCATATTTTGTGCGCGGAAATATGTAATTAATGCGGCGAAAGTACGTCGTATTTGGAAAAATGCAGCCTCGCATAAATATGCGGACTTTGGCTGATTATGCAATATATCGCGCGATCGCACAATCGCGTTTTTCTGGAGGGACTGTAAAGGTTTCTATCTCTGGATGGCATGTTGCATTACCTAGCTCAGTTCAGCAACAACCTTTACGCCCCATTTCTGACCTCACTCGAACAAAGAGAGACAGAAAGTGTGAGCAACTGTGTCAGAGATGGAGAAGTAGTGCTTATTGGAAAGCATTAAAGGGACCCTGCTGATTTGTTAACCTTCTGAGAGGACTGTTCAATATCGCTGTGCTTTTTCAGGAAAGCCCAGCTGGTTTTGGTGGTAATGGCAGACAACATGCAGTTTGGGCTTCCAGTCTCATTCCAGGAGGGCGTGTGTCAGTGTTTCTGTGGATGGGAGTGATATTGATAGTTGTATTTGGAGGTCTTTCCTTTTTGAATTGGCACACAGAGTGGTGAGTGATGTCTGGAGAGAAGAATCTGACTTTTGGTCACATTTCACTTCAAATTACCCAGAATGCACTGCATGCATCTTCATGATCCGGACCTGGAATGTATTCCATTTTGTTCATTTGTACTTGAACCAGGGGGCTTTTGAATTTTCTCAGCCGTAGCTTGAATAAAGAGACGGATCGCAAGAGGAAGTCGGATAACCCTAAAGGACGCTAGTTAGTTTGATCCATGAGAACGCTCAGATAAATCGCAATGAGCTGCTTTGCAGACACCCAGGGCTAGAAACACAGATGCACATTTCAAGAGTGTGAGATTCACTGCCGGGCCCAGCAAATAAACCATTCTTAAACCGCACGTCCTCAATGTCAAGAGCTGACAGACAGCAAGGGCTCGAGTCTGAATTTTATAACACTGTCCTCACTTTTTTATTGCAAGAGGGCCACAGGTGTCATCCTAATCATTATATACAGCAGCACACACACACAGAATGTGTTATTTATTCGGTGTGGAGTCATAATATTGATTTAGAAATAAAATGGAAGCCACCTGAATACCTAGCTTTTATTCAAACTAGAGATTTTTTCCCCAAATATGACACATGCGGACACACACATCACAGTATTCTGTCACCTGCACGGTGATGCAAGAGTTGATTTGGGTCAGTGAGCACTGTGTGCCTTTTTCTTGTTGATTTTCACTGAATTTAAACTGTGTGTGCTTTGGAAACTCGAATTTGTCACGTTCTGTCATTCATACTACTATTAACAGGCAATGCAGACAACAATGTTTGACGTTGCTCATAAACTCTGCATTTTTTTTAAAATATGAACAAAACTTTACCTTTAAAATACATGCATTTGACGCAGTGAAAAGGATGAATATCTCCGTTCAACTCCACTAAACTCTCTGTTTTAAAGAGGCCAAGTTTAAAAGCCGGATTATATTTAGCCGCCTCTGAATGTTTGTTTCTGAAGTCTGGCCTAGATAAAAATGAAGGGGGAAATATACAATGAGAAACAAAACAGTAAAGGCAAGCAATATTAAAAGGCAGCAACCATCTCACTGATGTTTAAAGGGCCCATATTTTATTATGTTCTACATACCATACATTTTTTAGCACTTCTAAGTCCTGCCCATCTGTAATGGGTCGATTTGTACAAAGCTCATCGTTCTGAGAAAGCGCGGTGTCAACCCAGATTGATCTAATACGTTGTGATTGGCCAAATTCCTCAATTACATATACGGAAATGTGAACGCCCACCACCACCCAGCTTATTAGGCCCTGTTCCTTAATGGCGCACTTTATGTGGACTTTCGGTCTCGTGGCCTTAAATTGCGCATGCTCGCTTAGTCTACGAGTCCGTAGTGTGTCCCATCTGTCATTTTTACGCTTTGAAGTGTGCTCTTCAGCAAAGCTCGCACCATAGCAGGCTTTGCGCCTGCTTTACCAACCCAGAAGTCCTTGTGAAAGAGCAATCAGACCAATCAGACCAATCAGACGACGGAAGGGAGGAGTTCTCACTGACGGGCAACTGCTCTACCTATTTCCAGCATTACACTCGAGTCTGTCCCAAAGTACAACTCCGGTGCACCTACGTGGATTCATATCAAGGGTCCCTAAAGTCTACACTACAAACATGATGTCATCAAAGTGTGGACTCTGAGGAGGACCACAAGTCCGGAGTGTGCCATTTGGAACAGGGCCTTAGTGGAGAGGAGACAGGGGCGGTTTCCCGGACCATGATTATCTTAATGCAGGACTAGGCCTTAGTTTAATTAGGACTATTTTAAAATTAAAACTAGTTTTAACAAACATGTCTTACTAAAAACATTACCTGTGTGCATTTTGAGGTAAAACAAAGGGCCCTGATGTATTTTAAGATATGTAAGTGCAAGTTGTTTTCAGTTTGGAGAGCTCTTAAAAGTGTTTAAGTCTAGGACTAGTCTAATCCCTGTCCGGGAAACTGCCCCATAGCCAATTAGTATGAGGGGATGATTAGTAGGCCAACAGGCAAGTTTGGCCAGGATACCGGGGCACACCCCTACTCTTTTTCAAAAGACATCCTGGGATTTTTAATGACCACAGAGTGTCAGGACCTCAGTTTAACGTCTCATACAAAGGACTGTGCTTTTTGACAGTATAGTGTCCCCGTCACTATACTGGGGTGTTAGGACCCACACAGGCTACAGGGTGAGCACCCCCTGCTGTTCTCACTAACAACTCTACCAGCAGCAACCTGGTTTTCCCAGGTGGTCTCCCATTCAAGTACTGACCAGGCTCAGCCCTGCTTAGCTTCTGTGGGCAAGTTGTCTTGGGCTACAGGGGAATATGGTTGCTGGAGCTCCCAAAAATGAGCTCCCAAAGTGAAAGCCAAGAGATACTATCGTCTTTACTACCTTATCAATATAAGCCTGAATCTGACGCAGAAAACACAGATGGCAAAGCTGATCGATCAACTTTACCAGCGCGATGTGAGCAGAACGTAACAGATTGGTAAGGAAACACAAACCATGTCTGCATTTGTGATCGTAGAAATGACATCAGCTACTTACAGGATGTCAGTCAACAAAACCAGAGTAGTTGCAAAGTTGGAATTGTTCCACTTTTAAGACGAAGCTTTTGTGTTCCACTTGTTTAGAAAGTAGTCCTTTCGTAAAATGTGCAGCACAAAATCGAACATTTGGGCTGTGAAACCTAATCTCTGGTTTCATAATGAACACTTAATCGGAAGGCTAAACAAAGAAGTTTGCCTTTCGCAGGGGAAAACACAGCATCTCCACGACATGATGGCAGCAACAATACTACAGCGTAATTAAAAGTTACACCGCTCTATCTTGGTGTATACATTGGGGTATACACATTGCGTTCAAACTAGGGCTGGGACAACGCGTCGACGTAATTGATGACGTCGCCGCTAAAAATACGTCGACGCAAAATATGCGCGTCGATTCGTCAGACCCAAAAAGGCGGCGCCATAGAGTAGTAGCAACGCGAGTGGCTTCAGTCCACGCCGGTTTCACACAGCGAGGGTGAGCAGTGCCTGCGGCCGCTGTTTTTTTCAGCGCCCATGTTAACAAGCATGCACCCCGCCGCATGAGCAGCGCGAGCTCGCGGCTCTGTAGCAACAGTGCTGCAATCGTTTCTGCGTCGGTTCTGCTGCGCTGGTCACGCTCAATTAAAGTGAAAGTGCTTTGTTTATGGTTTAAATGCTCGTGGATTTACGTGAAAAAGTGTCATTTTACCATAAAATTATGAATGTAATGCCAAGTGTGTTTTAAACAGTCATTTGAGCAATTTAACAGAAAGCAATGAAATATGTCACTGTTGCCAGAAGACTGCGCTTTCATTCACTCTCTGTCCAGCAGTAAATGAGTCCTAATCTATCTTAACAAACTTAAGAGAAAGAGATTTAATAATATATGTGCTTCTTAAGCCTATAATTGTGTTTATATATCTGTCATTAAATGGACTAGAACAGCACGAAAACAATGTGGATTAAACAAATCAAGTTATAAAAATTACACTGACCATAAGGCACATTGAAAGAGGTTTTGCTCATAAATGCATGTAAAAAAAGTAATTTGAACTTGAGATTTTTATATGGTTACTAAACTGTATGCACTGCAAACGCTTTATTGAATGCTACCTCTGACTAAGAATGCATTATTTTGCACTTGTATAGTCTTTTTTATTTAGAAATTTTAAGAGCAATAAACATATATTGAAATGTTTACATTCAGATATGTAAATCAACATGTATAAATTGCTATTCGTTAATTAATGGGGAGATAATCGAGAATCTAATCGAAGTCGAATCGGACTGATAAAATGAATTGTTAGATTAATCGATGCATCGAAAAAATAATCGCTAGATAAATCATTTAAAAAATAATCGTTTATCCCAGCCCTAGTTCAAACTAGTATGACGTCTTACTGCGTGGGCATGTTTGAACGAGCCATTTTAGGTAGGCGGTAGGATTTAAAAAAAGATCTCTTTGGATTTGAAACGTAAATTTTTGCGACTTTACAGATCTTATATGTGCACAGGCATCTTTTAACACTCCAAAAACAAAGGAAAACATGAATGCGTGTTATCTGACTCCTTTAAAAGCACAGAAATGCAATATGATGCAATTTTTAGACGATCAAGATCTTTGAAGGTCTGTTATTGACTTTCCATGAAATCGGACTGAATGTAACTGTCTAGTTTAAGTTTAACACAGGCAACACATGTTGTATCTACAAAGATTAATGTGTCAGCATTTATTTTAAGGCTTACAGAGATTATTTTTGTCCGTGAGTTGCTGGTGCAACTGCTTAGAAGGGCAAACCTGGACAACAGTAAATTAACGCTCACACAGAAATACTCAGCAGTTTGTTAGGCCTCTGCAATATTGTGAAGCTTGTGTCTTGTCCTGATGGTCCTTTGGGGAGACTGCTAGGTAAAAAGTTTGAGAAAGAGGGAGAGAGAGAGGGCAGGTGAGGATGGACTGTTTATGTACTGAATGCATGTTGCTGTGTGCATTTCTGCTTATTGAACAATACAGCTCTATTAAAAAACCTAATGAGCTCCCTGCTGTCTATGGACAACATAGTCTGTTGCCTTCCAAGGGAACATCCTAACTGAAATAGAATTGGTTGTAACTTTATAACTTTATATAAAATACACTGCTGCTTATAAGAACTACAGGAGAGACACAATCAAGTTGATACATAAGATAAATGTACATTTTGTTTGGATAGAACTTTGATATTTATACTTATACACTGCAAAAAATGATTTTCAAGAAAAAATGTTCTTAGTATTTTTGTCTTGTTTTCAGTAAAAATATCTAAAAATTCTTAAATTAAGATGCTTTTTCTTGATGACCAAAACGACCCAAGAAAACAAGTCCAGCTTTTAGACCAAAAATATCAAATTTAAGTAATTTTGTGAATTCAGATTTACAAGTCATTTCAACTTACTATTATTTATCTTGACTAGAGATGAGTTGTTATAACTACAGGTGAGTTGTTATAACTTATAAAATTAAGTTGACTTTTCTCAACTATATTTTATAAGTTGTGACAACTCATCTCTGTTGACATGACTTTCAAATCTGAGTTGATTTAACAAAAAATTTTAAGGCAGCAAAGTATTTTTTACAGTGTGTGCTTACAGGTCTTCAGGATTATTTTATTAAAGATTGAGTGTCATTTGTTTGATATTTATCTAATGCAAACCTATTTAAGTGAATGCAAATATTAATGCAAAACTTTTTTTTAAGTCTTTGAAATGTATGGGTCTATTTTGAATCTAGAATCAAGTTGCATATTCTGCATAGTATGTACATCACTTGTGGGTTTGGAGAAAAATAAGGAATCAATGATTGTAATAAATGTTGTTAACAAAATGAACTGAACCTCGCAACATTTTAATTTGATGGTCACTCTGAGCTGTTACCATGGCAAAATACAGAATGCTGGAATTAACTTATGACTCTTTGCTCTCTTAACATTCTGATGCTCAATGTGACGCAAGCCTGTACCAACATCAGAACTTTGAGAGACCTGATTCTGAGACTTTTTAAAATTTACCATTAAAAACCTACTGTTAGTCAGCATAAATTTTACATTCAAGTAGGCTACTAGTCCAGTTTATCTACATAAAACGCACATCTTGGTCCTTCGCTCGACCAGGAACTCTGGGTAGTCTGTCACGACAGGGTTGTATAAGGACAGGACGCAAACGCAAGGTTCAAAATAAATAACATTTAATAATAAAAACACGAGGGCAGACATGGTGAATGCAGGAACACAGGAACATTAACACAGGAAACAGACAGGGTATCAATGACAATAATCCGGCAACCGGTGTGACAGAACAAAGGCATATAAATACAAAGACAATTAAACAAATGACATGTGTGGTTTATTGGCGTAATGAGTCAATGAAAGTCCAGGTGAGACGGATCAGTGCAATACACAAAACATGTCACGGACTAACCGTGACATAACCCCTCCCTCTACGAGTGGCTACCAGACACTCACATAAACACAAAACAAAAACAATGTCTGGTAGCGAGAGTCCAAGGGAGGGGTGGAGGGCTTGGGGACCCTGGCGAAGCCGGCAGCCGCCGGGATGAGACCAACAGGACGATTGGCCGGACTGCGCCAGGAGAACCAGAGCGATCGCTCCGAGAACCGAGGCAGACGAATTACCCCCCTCCTGGGAATTGTCGACGATCAGATGCCCCCGGAAATCATCTCCCATCCCCTCGTGGAAACGGAGACCCTCCCTCGGTAGCCACCCCGGGGAAATGATCGGGCGTGGTCCGTTCCGGATCCCCCTGCGAGCAGGATGGTGGTCCTCCAAGGGACCGTCGACGATGACTCAACCGCCATCTTTTTTTATTGCCTGCCAGCAATTTTTGTGATTTTCACAAGTTTCACAAAGTGCCTTCCAGGAAAATTTTCTTCTAAAAATATATAAACATACATACATAAATATATCATGAAATAACATATACAATGAAAGAACAGACCCTTTGCTTTCAAATAAACAATAATCAAACAAACATAACGGGACAAAAAACATTTCATTCTATCTAATATTTTTTCTCTGCTCATAAACTCTTAAATATGGGTATTTTTCTTCAAAAATGCATTTTTGTGAAGGAATTTTGTTAGAGATCAGATTCAGAACGATAATCAAAACATACATGGAGTGTAAAACTAATAAATAATTTTTTGCTTCAGTTTTTTTTATAAATTGGGTAAGACAATTGCGGGATTACATATAACCATAAAACATCATTAGGAATATGTTTTTTTCATGCAAATGTTTTCTATTATTTGACAAGATAACTCGTCAATGGCAGTGAAAGAGTTAATTGCCCCAATATTTTCTATTATTGCCTACACTGAAAATAGCATTGGATTTTTATGTGCTACTCACATTGACTTACTATTTAATTTTTTTTAAACACTTTAACTTATTAGATTAAATAAAGCAATTTCAACTTGTTTTTGTGAGTGCTATGATTTGTTAAAATTCCTTCGGCACAAAGCGGAATTGCAATGGCGTTTTCTTTCACTCTGTGACACATATCCAAGTAAAATAGCATCTTGAATGAGAAAAAAATTTACTTGATTTCGTCCTTCAGGAATTGATTGGCTCATTGGAAGTTGGAAGTCTGACCATTGGTCAGTCAGTATATCCCAGGGATAGCCAAGTTTGGTCTTAGAGACCCGCAGTCCTGCAGAGTTTACCTCCAACCCTAAAAAAAACTCACCTCCGTAAAGGCTTAGGAAACTTAAAGACATTGATTAAGCTTGTTTAGTTGTGTTTGATAAGGGTTGCAGATTTCTAGATTCGAACTTGCCGACTCCAGGTATAGCCCCAACCTCTTAGTCTGAGACATACATCATTCATGTAAGAGATGTCGTATTGAGGTGAAGGAGAATGACTTGCACAGGCAATTTCATTAAACTTAAAAATTTAAGTCAGCTAAAATATTTTTACACCGCATGGGCCAAATGTTTTATTCAACCTTACAAATATAATGAAACATGTCAGCCTGCCAGCTTCTGTCTACCAAATCTAACAGCAGGAGGCAGCTACAGACTGATCTCAGATCAGCAGAGACACAGAGAGCATCAATCTCTCCCAATGTTGATGGGTCCCACTTAACTCCTATCCATTATTACCAGTATGATCACAGTGACACCCCTCTCATTATGGAAACTATTCCCCTAACATTCATTCGTTTAATAGGCCGATCGTGCTGCATGTGCGAACGTTATCATTTACATAAGATTACATCATCAGTCTCATTTGTTGATAACACTTTTACAAAGCAATACTGTATGCATTGTACATTATACAATGTTTAATTACGGTCCAGGCATATTCATTACATGTAAATCTTAAGGGGCCGGTAAGTAATACAAGCCAATATAATTCACAAATATTTAATATACTGTAGTAAGGAAACCATTAGCTCTCTCACCTTTGTACACATATCCTCTGTAGAGATGATTTTAATTTCGTTATCCATCCTAACAAATCGTTCAACTCAAATATAAACTCATAAGTTCAGGTTTGTGTATTTTGTGGAAAATGATCTCACTTAATTCGTCCCAAATGGCCTGTGATAATTTATGTATTAGTTTAAAGAATGAACACAACAGCCTTCTTCATCTTATCATTTCATTACTAGTCGGAAGGACACAACTAGGATCAGCCACACTGTGACCACATTTTCTAAAAATGTGTGTACGTTTTGGTTTGTGTGCGATTGTGTGTGTGTCACCGGGTGATGGATGCCACCCCAGTTCTGTCAACCCTGCACTCGGCTGACAGCAGCAGACTGAATCTGCCCTCCCAGAATGCAGTGCAACAGCGGGTGGCCGGATGAATTGTGTGTGTATATGCTTGTGCTTGTGTGTGGTGTCGCATTGAGCCAACATCTGATCCTTTGAGCTTAAAACTCTCAGCACAAATTCACTGCACAAAGTCAGCTTTCTCTGCTTCACGCTGCCAGTGTGCACTTTAGGGAAATCTAAACTTTGTGTCTGACTGCTCGAAACTCTTATTGAAACAGCGTCATGTCTCTAGTGACTGCCATTTTGAGTGCCACAGGGCCTTGTTTTCAATTTCACAAAATTGGGTAAAATGCAGTGTCACCGTTGGCCTACGGTAAAGTTTTTATGGGTCTTTAGCTGGTTAGCTTCTCTTGAATATTGCTGCTTTAAGCAATAGCCTGATTTTCTTTTTAAATGTTGCTTTACCTTGTTTTAGGTGCTTAGACAGACTTGAGCAGGGACTCCTGTAGCCTACTTTATTGCATAAGAATGAGTGTTGCATTTCAGCCTGATCTCACAAGAATTTGTAGGTATTTTACGAGTTGGCTAATTCGTATAAATTTGTACTAGGTAAATCAGTATTATCATAAAAACCAATCACAAAACCCCATCCCTAACCCCAACATCACAGGAGCAAAGAAGTATAGGGCTGCGTCCGAAACCGCATACTGTGACAGTACGTACCGAATGAGATAAAGCACCTACTTACTGACCGTTAAAACAGTAGGTACTGTATAGTATGAATCCTGGTAGTATGAATGAGATTCGGACGTGCTACATCCACCATGTTGATACATCACGTGAAATACGTCATCATCACGTAAATGTCATGCCAGCGCAAATACAGCCACATCGCCAATTTCCGCCATTTCCTAATATGACAACGCCTCTTCTTCTTCGTGGATATCTCCTTTCCCGGGGCATCAGTGGATAGTGAAGTGTTTGTTGTATGCACACTTCAGAATCCACTCCAAGTAGGTCATCCGGTTACTTTTCGTCTACTGTTTTTGGAATACTATGAATTCTGACATACTACTTGCTTTGCCTACTTCTTTTCACCTACTATATAGTATGGAAGTAGGCGGTTGGAGCTTAGTGGAACAAAAAAGGGGCGTTTCCCAATTTTGAGGCATTTTCAAACTGGGATTAGGCGTTTTAACCATCCAATATAAAAAAGTAAGGAATCCCTGAAAAGCCATACATCATTATTTTTTAACACCTTTTTTATTTTGAAACCGCCTCAAAATTGGGAAATGCCTCTTTTTGTTCCGCAGAGACCTCCTTCTAAAAAATGCATTTGGGAATTGCCCACTCATTTTGAGCCAATCAGACAAAGAGGTGGAAAAACACCTATTTCAGTTTGAAAACACACCAAAATTGGGAAACGCCTCTTTTTGTTCTGCAGAGACCCCAGTCTCGGCACAAAAGCAAATCGTGCAAAAATGTACAAATGTGGTCGTACGTATTAATTGGCCACCTGGTAAAATATTTTGCCATGAGAATCAAACATTGTAGCTAACTTTGTAGTAGAGGTCTACACGAAAGACCCGAGACCCGAAGACCCAGGACCGTAAGGGTTCGGGTCTATATTTTAAATGATCAGCTGGGTCCGGGTCGGGTCTTAATCTATTACTTCGGGTCCCGGGTCTGTTTAACATTGTGGGTAATACCCGAGGTCGATCGGACTCGGAGAACACACACTCACATTTAAATAAAATATTTCAAAAACAGCAACAAAAACTTAGATTAACTGTTGCATAATTTTTTTCTATGACGCTAAAATTGCGTTAAAAAGTTTATATTTGGTAGCTCCAACCAGGCAGCTAACGCGCATGTGCTCTTTTAATGTTTCTCTGGCTACCAGTCAGGAGCTTCTGCAGTGAGACGCAATGACTTTACCTTTGAAAATTGGCTCTTTTATTTAGAAGGCGGGACCTATTCCGTCGTACCGTGCTTTTTGCACTGACTTCTCTAATTTGTATAATAATATTATAAATTGACCGTCTTGCTGTTATATCTGAAGTTTTCGCGACTCTGCTCAAAGAGCACAGAGATGATAGCAAAGAAGTAAAGCTAACGAAAGCAGCCATATGGCACGGAACGAGCAATCGTTATTATAATCCAAATGGGCAAACATTATTAAAGGAATACTTCACCAATTTAGCATTCAGCTTTGTATCAGTAGAAACCTGGCAGTATTTCTGAATGAACGTGTTTCCCTCCCTCATGTCCCCGTGAGAGGAGAGATATCTGTATTCTGGTTGTCCAAAAAAGTCCTCCGATGACGCAAAATGACGATTTTTGCGTCATCGGAGGAGTTTTTGGCCAGAGGCAAAGACTACAGCCAGTATTAGGAGCTACTTCCGCATGTTTTCTCCCCGCCCATAGGGGTTGGACTGCGAGTCCATTCGGAAAAGCCAGAATCAAAACAAGAGTCAGCCATCTTTAATCTTCGCTAAGCTAAGCTAGCCTGGGTCTTGCTTTGTGGAGAAAGCCGAGTAAACAAACCACGACGGCAGAGTGTAGTTTTGAAAACGGATGGCAGAAGGGGATTTTGATGACCTGTTGCCCGAATCTGATGGTCGCGGTACCTGTACGAGCCGCAATACAACGAGGATCAGTTACGGATGATTGAGGAACAAGAGGCTGCCACCGCGGCTGCTGTAGCCGAGGTGGGGCCGGTCTGGTGGTTTACGTGCTCTCGCTGTGCGCCTCGCTGTTGCTCAAATCTGATGGTCGTGGTACCTGTACGAGCCGCAATACAACGAGCAACAGTTACGGATGATCGAGAAACAGTTACGGATGAACGAGGAACAAGAGGCTGCAACCGCCGCTGCTGTAGCCGAGGTGGGGCCGGTCTGGTGGTTTACGTGCTCTCGTGTGCGCCTATGGACACCGAAAGAGAGTCATATTGCTGTCGCGAATTTCAGCGATAGCATTTTCTTCTTGAAGCCCGCAGGGAGAAACGGAGGCATGGGTATAAAGTGAGTATTTTGTTTTTCATGTCCGTCAGCTGAGCTATGGTTGTTATATTTACACCTATGTTAGCCTATTGTATGTGAAAATAGCTTGCATTGCTAACGTCGTGCTTACTGTTTTTCCTTACATCCTCGTCATTTCATGGAATGGGTTTTGCAAGGCGAAAGACTGGGGAAAGGACATCGACTTGTTTTACCTGCCTGTGTTCGTTGTTCAGGACATCAGACGTAGATATCCAGCTCCTCACGGACATTATAGCGGCTATAAAGAAACGGATGAAGCTCTGGATCAGCTATGAGTGGGAGTTGTTTATGTTTTTTAATAAAAAGTTAAAACTCACATTTGTTGTGGTTCGTGTTATAGTCCTTATGTCGCTACATTAGAGTTTATAAAGAAACAGTGACTGCAATTTGAGGAAAGCATTCTTTTTTTAAAGTTTAGGTCTAAATTGTGTAACACACATAATATTTGGCTTTATTTTTAACCCAAATGATTTTGTAAAGTAAGTAATGACAGCTAAATCACAGTAACAGTAATCATTGCGCCTCCACAAGTCTATAATGTATAACTTTGGTGTACAAAAGACAGGGTTAGATAAAGAAATGTATTTTTTATGATTCAAAAAGGAAAAATATTGTGTCACCAGTGAAAAGAACACATTAAAATAAACAATGACATAATTTACATCTAAAAATGTCCTGCACAAAATAAAAACAAAGCAAAAAAAATTATTATATGTGTGTATATACACACAGTATATAATAATATAAATATAAAGAGTGGTGGCAGAATCTGATTATACACAGCAATAGAACTCAGGGAAGAGGTGATTGTTGTTATTATTATTATTATTAGAAAGTGTCAGTCTCAGAAGTGACTTTTGAAAGAAGTCGTGGCAGCCTCCTTTGATGGTTTAGGCACTGGTGCAATGTTGGGTGGCAGTGGGGGGGTTGGCACGTTGAACACAATGTTTGGATTGAGTCTTTTGTCAATGGCCTTCTGGATGAGTTCGTCTACAAACTGTGTGGTATGAAGCTTTTCTTCAAGACCCACTGCTGGATCTCTTGCAGAACATTTGGTTGAACCGTGCTTCTCCTGTAAAGGGTAGAAAATTAGATTAGATTCAACTTTACTGTCATTATGCAGAGTACAAGTACAAAATTTGTGTCCAACCAGAACTGCAAAAAATATAGTGCAGTGTAGACAGTAGTATACTGTTTGTTTACAGAAGGTGGTTAGAGTAATATAAACAAAATATAAATGTTTCAGTTTATTAGCTGTTACCTTGTAAGAGCAGAATAAATATGGATATGTAATATGAAGCATGTATGTATGTGCGATGTAGTAGCAGTAACCTAATAGTAGTATAAATAATATTGATTTATGCAGTGTATAAACAGAATATATTATAAGAAAAACACAATAAATATTCATATTCAGCAAGAACCATATAGATAAGATATGTACAGCTATGGGCAGTGTGGTACCATTGTAGTGCAGGAACTAACATTGGGGAGGTATTTCAAAAGTGTGCTGTGAAAGACTTCCAGCGGCCCTGTGTGCAATTATATAAAGAGAAAGAAAGAAGGGATATAACAAATTAAAACATGATCATTAGGATTTGGAAAAACAATGAAGTGTACAAGCGCAACTTCTCACCAGTATGTTTGAACAGGGCCATCTTTTCCATGTCTCTCAGAAGCCTTTTATCAAGGACCAGCGATGACAGGTCTTGAAATGCCACAGGATGTCCTCCGTCATCATCTGTACACTCATGCTCATTACACACATTGTGTGTACGGGAATTTCAGTACCTGCATGAAAATATGATTATTATTAATAAGTCTAGAAAAATCGTTTTTCCTAAAAATGAATCAAATTAGAATCAAATGTCTTACCTCAACGTCCCCCTTACTGGTTGCACAGAAAAACCACATATGATTTAGGACAGACCTATAAAAGATAATACAATTAGTAACTTTTAACCTTGCAAACCAATGTAAAGTCTCCCACATTACAAACAAACACTGACCTGGTCCATGCAAGGAGGATTTCATTGTTCTTTTTCCCCCTTCTTCTGCATCTTTTTCTGGAAACCTGTGAGTAAATGCAGAACAATACTTTTGCATTTCTTTCACCAAAATAACAGCAGAAGTTTGACTTTGCAGGTAGTTTTTGAATTTCACCATCGGATCAATAAAGTCTGAATATGAATATGCAAAGTAACTAAAGCTATAAAAATGATATGCAATACAGTAATATGCAATGATAAATTGCATATTACTATATTTTACAGTTTTACAGATAAAATGCAATGTTATTTACGTGTAGCATACATAAATATTATTTAATTAATCATGTACATCTGGCAAATGTATCTGCAGTTATCTCAACCATCGAATAACTTTACAGTAACAGGCTATCGTGCTTACGCAACTCCAGAAGTAGCTCGGTAGCTAACAGTTGTTTTATTTTGAGAACAGCCAACTTATGGTGTCATTATCTATCTAACGTTACTTTGCTAACAACTGTATCACTATGTAAAGGCTACTGTGTGATCAGAAACGAGTATTAGCAAGAGTCTTACCTCAAACGTAGACGAACGCGTTTGATACCAGATGGCTCTGGCTGTTCGTCGTGTCTGTGAAGGTAAACATGAATGGAATTGCAGTGTCCTTTCGCGTGTTTCGCTTCATTCCGAGTACATTGGGTTCGATGTCTTCATGCTTGAAATGGAGACTGCAAACACTCTGTTTTTTTTATTTTACCGCATCGTTGTCTTCTCAACACTTTGCGTGGTTGATAGCCCGCAGCCATTGTTTACAACGCAGCAAACGATGAAAACTTACTGCTTGTAATTTTCCCGGTTTTGGTTGAACATCCCGGTACAACGCAACTTATCATCATTTCGATGTGGAAAAGGTAGTATTTATAATAATATATCAACTAAATCGTGGCAGACTTGTCTGTAAAAGTTGTATTTAGTCTAGTTGAATCTCCCTCCCTCCTGCCGTCTCGAACCAGTAGGCGCGACCAGGGAGTGGCCTCGTAGAGCAGCGAAGCAATGCATTCTGGGACTTGGTGATTTTCATCCACATAAGCCAAAAAACACATTTTCTGGCTTTTCTCGGCCTAGAGGGCACCAATTTCTAAAATAACTTCACGCTTCTACTACATAGGTGACCCAATTTAATAATATATTCAAATTTAAATGGTCTGAAGTTTTACTTTAAGCAAGTTGACCCGATACACAACAAATGTAAAACTGCGTTATTAATCACCATGACTGTAAAGTGGACTTTTAAAGCTGGAATAAGCATTAAACATTTCAATCGTCAAGAGAGGAATAACATGATGGAACTTTCTTGGAAATAAGGATTATGCATCACACAGTCAGGTACAAGAAGGGGGAAGACTAACTTCTATGGGTAGGACAAAAAGTTTAATTTTCGCCACTTGTTTATTGACTTATTAATAACATTTAGCTAAAGAATATTTGTCGGTCGGGTCTGTGTCTTCCCGGACGGGTTCGGGTCCAGATTTTAAATAATAGACGGGTCTGCGTTGGATCCGGGTCCAGCTTTTAAATAATAGACGGGTCCGGGTCGGTTCCGGGTCCAGCTTTCAAAACAACAGACGGGTCCGGGTCGGTTCAGTGTAGCACATTTACGGGTCTGATCGGGTACGGGTAGGAATTTTTGGACCCGTGTAGACCTCTACTTTGTAGTAACATTGTGTTTTTCCTACATGTTCATCTTATGCAAAGAGTATTGGGAAACCCTTGTAGATGCATGTTCAGAGTCAGAGTCGTACAAGAAAATTGTATTTCCACCCCTTCCAAAATGATCACGTTAACCACATCTGTGCTCTTTCCACATGCACGTAATTGAAAAAATTGCTATCAGTCAAACCCCTTTTCTCACCTTCACACACATGTATCCATGCGACTGCGTTTAAGCATGGTTGACAGAAGCCATGTGTTATTTTAGGAAATCGGTCTGTGTGTCAAGCAGAAGGTTTCGTAGCATAACGCTGGACAGGCTAGAAAAGACCTGACATTTAGCACGCCATCTGACTAATGAGATAAATTGTTGGAGCTGAGGAAAGGTTGTATATCAACCTGTCAACAGCATTAAAGGGATTTGTGCTGGCCCGGCCTGGATCATCTGCCTTAGTTGTGAATATTCACTTTCATTTTATCCCAATCACATTAGCGCAATTACTTGTTTAGCAATACAAAAGGGAGAGGAAGGACAACATGTATTTAGGTTTTTTAGAGTGAAACACAACTTGGCATGCTACACTTACCAAAAAGTACTAAGACAAAATGTTAAGTGCTTTCTCTTTTGTAAACCGTTTTGGATAAAAGCGTCCGCTAAATGAATTAATTTAAATGTAAAATATATTGCGTACCATGGTAAAGTTAAGACATCAGATAAGAATACTACTGTACTTTGACATGGTTTTAAATTTCATGGTTTATAGTGAATGTTAAAATGTCTCTGTTACGTATGTAACCACGGTTCCCTGATGGAGGGAACGAGACGCTGTGCCAATGACGACAGTATGGGGTGTGCTCTATACTGTCATCATCGACACAACGTCGAGTGGACAACAGAAAGGGAACGTCTCAGTTATGTAAGTAACCACGATTCCCTGATGAAGGGAACGAGACGCTGTGTCAATGACGACAGTATGAGGTGTGCTCCATACTGTCGTCATCGACACAACGTCGAGTGGACGTCAGAAAGGGAACATCTCAGTTACGTATGCGACAGTACAGTATTTTGATATATACTGCCCTACAAAGCCAAAGCGCAGTAACTACGCATTTGCTCAAAATTGAGTTAAGGGTTGAAATGGGCTTTGTGAGATCTGTTGTGACAAAGTCTCCTGGTTCAGTTTTGTGGGCATTTTTCTAATTTTCAGTGTTTGCGTAGTTACTGCACTTAGCCTTGGTAGGGCAGTATAGTATAGTGCTAAATTATTACCATGGTATTTACTTTGTTAATGTACAGTAACCATGCTGCAGTCTACACAGTAACACTATGATAGATAGATCTATGTCAACTGACATAGATATATACACTAGATGTCGCCCTGGGGTTCTAAGCATGCGTCAAAACCGCCGCCATCTTGGAACAGGGGTCTTGTCATAAGAAGGAGCTAGGTAATGCTGCTATCTCCGCCTGTACTTCGAATTAATAGACGTTGCCAAACTTTTGTGCTGCGTATGGATGTTAGGCCTACTAACACTATGCATTATAGTTAGAAAAAGTCGATTTTCATAATATCAAAACTTAATTTTTTTTTCTGGACTCAATGCTAAATACTTGTCTGACTGTTGGAACAAACCAAAAGAAAACCTAGAAAATCGCATTCATGACGATTTTATTTCCGTTACACCATTGCTTACAATGATGCTGATGCAGGGCTTCCCTGTTTTAAGATGGCTGCTCAATTTGGCGCATTCGTTACAATGAACTGCCGTAGCCAAGGCGACATTTAGTGCAGTGGTTTTCAACTCCAGTCCTCGGGTCCCCCCTCCTAGAAATTTTTAGATCTCTACATATATAAAACACCTGATTCAGTTCATCAGCTTGTTAGTGTGCTAATTAAGGAAACGTTTCAAACATTCCTGAAGGAGTCTTATGAGTGGAATCAGGTGTTTTTATATCAGGAGACATCTAAAACATTCTGGGAGGGGGGGGGCGAGGACTGGATTTGAGAACCACTGATCTAGTGTACATATCTATGGTCAACTGAGAAGGAAGGTAAAGTAAACTTGAAGCTAATTTGGCATAGACAGTAGTTAACCTGGAAGTGCAGCGGCCACTTCAAAGCACAGCCTAACCAAAGACTATAGCCTTCACATGTGAATGAAAACCAAACCGAGTGTGAAAGAAAGTAGAATACTGAGCAAAGGAAGAAAGCATGACTGTCAGACAAGACATGGTTAGTTAGACAATGTCTGTACATACAGGAATAGAAAACAAGCTCCAAGGCCTGGAAGCTTTGGCAGACATGTGGGCATCTCTAAAAGATTTGGATCATTTGTTCTCATGAGTTCAGCCTGCTTGGAAAGCAAACCGTAATATTCTTTTCCCTGTCCATTTGATTTTTTGTTTACGCTTCACAATATTTTTCTGTCTCAGGGATAGAATCTTTGAATTTTTTGTGAGGTTTGACTGGAGCCACAAACTCTTGAGATGCTAATAGGGTGAAACACAATTGATGTGTTTCTCTGTAATGCATTTCACTTCTTTTCTCCAAATCTACCTTTTAAGACAAAAGATGTTTGTGGAAAGCTGAGGGTTTTATATTTGGTAATGACTGTACAACTTCAGTGCGTAAACTAGAACATTTAAAATCGTGAATGCCAAAGCAAAAGAAACTTCATATTGGAAGTCTTCACACGTTTTACGCAAACATTTTCACAGTAATTCTTCTTTTCGCTTGACAGCTCATGCTATAAACATTTAGCGAACAACCTGCCACCCATGAATCAGTTAGACAACAGATAAAATCCTCCGCTAAAATTTGTCATATTCTTCCAATCACAGGTCAGAGAGAGAGAGAGAGAGAGAGAGCTTATGTTGCTGTTTTCCACTAAACATCGATTTGAAAAGACCTGGCTGTTCTCCCAGACTATCTCTCCAATGGCATTAATGGCCTATCTCTCCTTTTTATTGTCTTCCAGGAACCTCCTCTGGGATGCTTTGCACCTTACATCAGCAGACATTCCTCAGTCCTGCTCGCCACCCCAAAAACAATAACTCAAACAAATTAGCATATCAAGAGAGCGGTGCCGAAGCCAGGAAATTTGGGTCATGTTTCACGGGACCCAACGCATTCGGTGTTTTCACTGTCCCACCTTTAGCATTCACACTTCTGGCCCTCGAAAGTCAAATTAAATTGCGAGCGCTTTGATTAACTCGTAAAACGCTTTGGCTTACATGGTCCACACGGTTGTAATACAATTTTGAGGAAATGTTCTTGCGGAGGCTAAAAATATCAGTTGTGTTGTTTCATATCATTAGCAGTCGCTTCGCTGGCTACATTTCCTCTCATTAGTTCATTTGGACAGCTAATGTCCTATTTGCATCAGGCTTATTTTTCTGTGCTGACGTTCTCCTGCCAGGTGTTCGACGAGATAATAGCATCTCTATCAATCTTTGTCAAATAACCAACACTTGAACTCATCTAAAACTTTTAAGTAGTCACAACAGACATGCGCTGATGTCTTTTTAAATTTCCCTTTAGATGTAACATCATTTGTGGGAGTATTGAAGGTTCAGCAGTTATTTAACCTCAGGCCCTACCTTTTTGTTTGACAGACACGTCGCCGCAAGCCCCCCATGTGACCTTGCTTGGAATTGTAAACACTCTAGGAGGAGTGGGATGAAGTTTGTCAGGTACTTTACTTTAAACTTGGCAGTGCATTTGAGAAAATAGCCCAGAATTAACTTTCCTGTTTGTTGTTTTTCTGAATCAAACTTTGATGAAAGGTACTCGTTGGATATGCATTTACTGTATAAGCTGACCAGTTCAATACAAGGAATGACCGCGGTTCTTTCAGACGCCCCTTTCGTCTTGAATTAGGCATCTAATTATAAATCGAATGAGCGCATTAAATCATGTGGGTCAGTAGAAATGGCCAGGCCAAGTAATTACAAGAGGCAAACTACATGGCAGAAAATACATCCCAGCTCTCTCTGGCTTTAAACATTTGTGTCCTTTTGTTTCGGGCAGACGTTGTGTTGCCTGGGAGAAACATATGTTTGTATGAGAGAAGCTTTAATTTTTCACATGTCCTAGTTTCTGCTGGTCTCTGGGGAAGACAGACCCAATGAACACAGACAGAACGGGGGATTGGTGTCTGTCCAAAAGTGATTACAGTAAAGAAACAATGACCTGACCGATGGAGCGATCCGAAATGTTTCCCCGGCACATTGTCACATAGATAAGGCTCAGTGAACCGAGTCTTTGTGGCAACAACAGCAATCGTGTTCGACTAATAAGTGCATTTAACTCGTGTGACTTGCTTGATGTAAATGTCACTGATTTAGTATAATGGTTATAACGGCCACAAGGGGAGCTGATGAGCAGCCGCCTGGATCATTAAATGCCACTGGACATCCTATAATGGCTTTGTGGACTTCAAAGAAATGATGTGATGATGCCTTTGAGAAAAGGTCTAACTAACATTTAAGGGTGAAATATGGTATTTTAGTTTGAAACTAAATGTGCAGTCTGCGTACCTTTAATTTCCAATTATACACATGCAAAAACAAAAGCGAGAAAGCAAGCATATCCATAGAAGTTTTGTTTTTTGCTTGGTGAACTGTGAAAAAAAAATCTGGATTTACTGTACAGAAGATGCTAACCTCACAGTTTGATGTCTTGTCTTAAAGTGACATTCCCCTTTTTGAAAATATGCTTTTTTTCCAGCTCCCCTAGAGTTAAACATTTTAGTCTTACCATTTTGGAATCCATTCAGCCGAACGATCTCCAGGTCTGGTGCTAGCACTTTAAGTTTAACTTAGCACAATCTGTTGAATCTGTTTAGACCATTAGCAACGCACTAAAAAATAACCAGAGCTTCGATATTTTTCCTATTTAAAACTTTACTCTTCTGTAGTTACATTGTATACTAATACTGACGGAAAATAAAAAAATTTCTAGGCAGATATGGCTATGAACTATACTCTCATTCTGGCGTAATAATCAAGGACTTTGCTGCTGTAACATGGCTGCAGCAGGCGTAGTGATATTACACACTGCCCAAAAATAGTCCCCTTGGTTACTTTCAATAGCAGGGTACTATTGTTGTGCTCATGTTTGTTGTGGGATCTGAAATAATGTAGCTCCCACTTACCCCTATAAATTATCCACATTTGCAATTTTTATGAACTTTGTTTGCATTCACAGTTTTGCATTTGGCAGATGTTTTATCCAAAGTGACTTACAGTGTATATTACATTTTATTAAAGGCGGGGTGCATGATTTTTGAAACACACTTGTTGCCATTCAGCAGTAAGGGGCGTGTCTACTAACCGATATCATTGCCTGGGTTGCGCATGTGTGGGGCGGGTCTATCAAAAGTAAGTCCAGATTCGATTAGGGTAGGGGCGTGTTTGTTTAGGCGATTTCAAATTTCAACATTGGCAGCGATCATGCACCCGGCCTTTAATATGTGTGTTTCCTGAGATCGAACCCATAATCTTTGTTAACACAATGCTCCACCAATTGTGCAGGACAAATTGTATTGGTGGGTTACTTTATTTGGCCATGAAAGACATTTGGACTTGAATTAATGGTAATTAGGGTCTCATTTTATGAGAATTTACTAAGCGAACAGACTTCCAGGAACAAATGGAGCTCATAAAAAGCTGGACTGCTGTATATCATTGGTGGCCCTACAGCGGTGCACTTTCTTTGATGTGGGTGTAAATGATTCGAAGTGCGATAGTATTTTGCGCTCGAATCCTGCTGATCTTTGTCTTAAGTAGTTATTAAACTCTATACCTTTCAGCCCTTGTATAATGGTTCGCTTGCTCTCCCTTTTACCAGCTATAGGTTAATTAAGTGAGTAATTCAGCTTGCAGTTCCTCTGGGCTTTCAGAGCAGGTAGAGAAAATTGACTCGAGCCTTTTATTTCAAGAAACCTGGCGAGAGACACGCACATCAATAACAGCCTGAAGCTTCTTGGCGAGCAGCTTTTACATCAGACAAACAAGAGCAGCTTTGCGGCCCTTAATGACATCACAATGTCAGCAGTTTAAGGTTTTCGTGCACTAGCATGCCTCTTACATGCAACTTGGGTTGAGGAGCATCAGCATTAAGCAAAAGGCATTTGTAGTCGTCCAGTCATGATACATTTTTAGATTTGCTTTATGTCAATGTATGTGTTTAAAACATCTGTGTAACACTTCAGTAATGGTTAATGTCCGTTTAGATGATAAATAGCATTAAATGTGACCCTATCTATGACCAGGTTAAAGTCTTATTATAATCTTAATTCAAGGTTATATTTTCACAGACTGTTCATTACATGATGATTTAATTTCGGTTTTCACAGGCAGGGTTACAAATAAACACAACACGGAAATCAGGACCCCAACATACAGGGTCTTTTGTCAAGGGGTTTCGTTGTACAAAGATATTCGAGAGTAGAATGCTGCTATTGACCAATCAGATGAGAGTTTTCCAGAAAGCCATGTATTGATTATTAAGATTTTTATCAATGTTGCATAATTTATTTGCGTCGGGGTGCTCTTTCTCCCAAGTCACGTATTCGCATTGTGATTTGTGACAGTTGCTCCTGTCCTGGAGTCGCAGTTTCCCGGCGCGGCAGAAGGTCAATGGAGACACGTGCAGATGCTGAACCGATCCCGCGAGAGAACCGCGTTCCCAAACAGCAGTCAAGCATGTCTAACAGGAACATAGACCTGATGCTGCGACATAGCCCACTTTATTTAGAGTACACATGCACACACAAACTGGAAGACGGGAGCTGATCAGCTTTAAAGGGACAGGTGTTCGCCAATGATGCACAAGAGATGATCTGATTTGGTGTAGACACGTATAAACATTCTGCAAAATGAGGGTGATGAGAAAGATTATTTTTAAAGATTTATTATAAAAACTAATATTTTTTTTCCGCAAATTGCAATAAATCCTTGACGTTTTAGTTTTTCAAAATGCTATAAATGTATTGAATCAATATATAAATGTGTATTCATCTTTGCCAAGTTATATTCATTTAGTTGACTAGTGGTATACACTGATTAAAAAATAAACATTAATGGCATAATAAAAACACTTACTTTGTCATAGAACACTGTCATTGCTGCTGTCATCCTTGGGACGTCGTCGCTGAACTTTTTGAACAGCGATCAGCTGTCAAATGTTTTGGTCCTGCTTGATTTTCGTTGCCTTCGAGTAAAATAATGAAAAGTTTTTCATAAGATTCTCTGGGGTCAATGTGTTAGCCTGACAGAAGCTTGATGCTGTCATTTGAGAACAAGCAACAGCCGGCATTTTTCTGTCGGCTGAGTGGCTTAGGTTTCTTCCCAACCATAGAAAAACATCACAGGTTTATCAATGCTATCAAAAGTATTATTTTGTTTTTGTTCGTTTGTTGATCACGAGGTACAAAGTAGATGAGGAAAACTAGGATTCTGTGTGTTTTCAACGCACCACCATTAATGTTCACAATGCGTGGAACGGTGCGCTGTGATTTGTTGAGCGGATTTATTGCATTCTGCAGAGAAGGAGGACTGGCGTTTATCGCATTTTGGGAAGAAAGGGTGAATAGATGACAGAATATCACGGCAGATATCGGATTTTGTGTAAAATTAACTTTTTAATAGTGACTTGATACAATACTGATTTTGGTGGTCACTATTTAAAATGGCGTTTATCGCGTTTTGGAACCAAATATGGTCACAGGGGCAATACCTTTAAAAAAAGATTTAGCTACAGATTTGTATACATTTGGTTTCAATATGTACACCGCAAAAATATGGTTTTCAGGAAGAAAAAAATTTGTATTTTTATCTTGTTTTCAGTAAAAATATCTAAAAATTCTTAAATTAAGATGTTTTTTCTTGATGAGCAAAAACACCCATGAAAATAAGTCTAGTTTTAGACAAAATATATCAAATTTTAGTGATTTTGTGCATAAAACAAGCAAAAAAATCTGCCAATGGGGTAAGCAAAAAAATCTTGAACATTCAAGAAAAATTCAAGAAAAATTTAAGAAAAATTTGCGTAACCCCATTGGCAGATTTTTTTTTTGTATTAAGTAAATTCAAGAAAACAATTTTTATTCCAATGGCCAATTTATGCATTTGGCAGATAATGTATCTACAATACATTACATGGTATACATTTTATCACTATTTGCATAAATCAAACATGTGATATTTTGCACTGCAATTGCAATGCCAACTGAGCTTCAGGAACGCGACTGTCTTCTCCTTTGCGTTTTAATGATATTTATTATACTCTCATGTTGATATTCAAACATTCTTGTGGTTTGTTCTATAATCAGTGCCGCCATTATCTAAAAATAAAACCTTCCTCATGTTGTAAACGGATATTGTTGGTGTTCCCTTTCATCCTACATCAACGTTGCACAAAAACACACAGGTTAATAACAGGTAATTTTCAAATAATATGTTATGTACGTTAGTTTTGCACTCTGATCGGTCATGTAGGCTACTTAGTCTCCTACTGAGAGCACAGCAGTAACCTTGGAGCAAGAATATGAGGGTTATAATTTTGGCTCTTGTGTGTTTTTCCCATTGAAACAAACAAGCTCTTATTGATTTGTTTTCAATAATGTCTGAGAATGGCATATCCCAAACCTTATAGAAACTCCACTATAAGTGAATTCCAAGGCTCTCAAATATTTAAATCCAGATCAGGATTGTAAATATTTCATAGGTGAGGAAGATTCTGTATTCCGTGTGTTGGTTAGCAGTTACCCTCCTGAGCTTTAAGGTGGTGCGCGGCAGGCTTTGATGTTGCCGTTTCGTCTCCCAAAAGAGATTTTCAATCTATCTTTCTGATGTTTAGCAGCTCCAATGCCTCCTAATAAAGGAAGAAAATCCATAAAGCATTATGCTCAGGTGATGAGAATTCCTTTTGGCCTCTTGACCGCCCCATGATAAGGCATCTGTGCTTTGTCTGCAGTATTTCAGCCCTTATATTAATTTGGTCAGTATCTGTGCTATCCCCAAACAGCCGGCACAGAAGTACCCCGAGTGCACACTGAGAAGGAAATGTGACCCTGTGTTTGAACATGAGGAGCTATATCTAAATCACAGAAAGATAAACCGTATTGAAACAGGCCGTGCTTGTGGATTTGACCTGGTAGATCTGAGGAGATAGAAAAGATTGCTCGTGTGCACATGTGTGCCACACATGTAATACGATTTGTAGAGCATGGCCCTAACATTTCCAAGGTCACGGGTTTAGGAAACGCACAACCTGTCCAGTGTTTTGGCATAGCTTAAATGCACTTCAAATTGCTTTGGATACAACCGTCAAATGCATGCAAAGACGGACATACAGATTACAGATATAAGCTAGTAGTACTGCAAGGATCTCTTTTCCAAATTTAATAATAAAAGTTTCCATTAACTATCTTTCCAATACAACGAAATCTGCAATAGTACAAGCAAACAATTCGTGTGCAGTCATGAGTCAGATTAACAAATCATCTGTCAAAACGGCATCGACAAAACTCTGCGGGTATTTGAGCACATTTCCATTTTCACCACATGCATTCATCTTGTGAATGACCAAAACACTTAGCTTGCAGAACAAGATGAAGCTTGGAAAATGATTGTTTTTTATTCAATGTGGTAATGACGCCTTGTTTTGTTGAATTAGCGATCAGTCTACGTTGGCAGTGATGAATTGAGGCCATTGAATGATTACGTTTCTCGGATATATCCGCTTTATTTATAGCAAAAAGTCAATGGCTCCTTCCAACGAAGGTTGTAGGGTGTGGTTTCCTGGACAGGTTTAGGTTAAGCTAGGACTAGATCTTAGTTATATTTGGATATTTAAATCGTATTTTACAAACATACCTTACAAAAACATTACTGGTTTGCATCTTGAGACAAAACTATGGCACCTAAACATACTGTATATTTTAGTCTGGGACTAGACTGCGCTGTCTGGGAGAATGATCCATAAAATCTGTAAGGAATAATTGACTACGGGCCATTGAATTATAAGAAAATAATGCACTCGCGTAGTGCCGTTACACCGCAGGTGTGCATTATTTTCAAATAATTCAAAGGACCGGAGTCAATTATTCCTCTTATACCACGGTTACCACAAACATTGCTCTGGTGCATATTTTTAAGTCAATCGAAAAATTAGGTGTGCGGTTTACAGAAAAATAATCAACACCCATAGAACATTTCTCAGCCAATCAGAATGCAGAATTCAACAGGCCCGTGGTATAAAAATATAATAATTTAGTTACATTTCTGCCTTGCATTTCTACTAATGAAGTTTATTGGTTATTGAAAGTTTACAAATTAGGTGATTCAGACCAATACTTCTTTCTGCTTCCATAACATGTTCTGTTTTTGAGAATGTTTGCATATAATAACCTTAAATCTTCAACCCATTAAAGAGGAATTTATATTGAATTATAAAAATTACACAAAGTGTTTATAGTTTTTAGGTCTATGTGTCTGGTGGAAATGCACTTTCATGGACAACGTTTTATAATATACTCTTAAAGGGCATTTTTGGTTTCCCAAATAACCTCTCAATCAATAAAATTTCTTTATATCTTTTCTATAGTCTGAGGAACTGTTTAACCCTTAAAGTACCTTGGGGTCAAAATGACCTCCAAGCCATTTTTCTTCAGTTAAAAAAATGGTTCCCTTCATCTCAGTGGAATAAGATGTTGTTACTTTTCTACATTACATGTCAATATTCATATAAAAAATGGGCTCGATTCGGTTGTTCTGAAGATGTGTAATCTTTTTACAAATGAGGTTCTTGGAAGTCAATATGACCCCAATTGAAAATGGGAAATGGAAAAAAATTGTCAAAAAAAAATGCATCCAGAAGGGTTAGGGTTAGTTGCAAGTAGTGTTGTAGTTCTCGAGACCGGTCTCGGTCTCAAGACCGGTCTCAAGACCACTTTTTAAAGTTCTTGGTCTCGTCTTGGAATCGACAGCATTTTTACTCGGTCTCGTCTCGGTCTCAGACAAAGAGAACTCTGAATTTTATTTCAAGACCGGTCAAGACCACAACTGATGGCAAATCACGAATTTAGTTTTTATCATTCATTTTATGCAGTTTATTCAGGTTTGGCATATGATGTTTAAACATTGTTTAAGTTTCTCCCAATGACAATTTTTCTAATTTTATTACTAAAAACACATGCATTGTGTTAAGTGGATGGCAAGCCATGGAAAGACATTTCAGAATAAATGGTTAAATTGATTTTACCTCTTTAGTGTTTGTTCACTTTTATTTGCTTATAGACAAGCATAAATTCCCACATATCTGCAATGCCTTTGATTATTTTATCAACTTCTCTGATGGCGCACACACACACGCACGCACGCACGCACGCACACACAGACAAGAAGTGCCTAATCATATGCATATTCCACATTTTATCATAAGTGTTTTAATGCAGTGACTTGCACTGGTCTTGCCTGTCTTGGTCTTGGTCTTGACTTGGTCTCGACCCTTTAAAGTCTTGGTCTTGTCTCGGTCTCGGCCTGTCTTGGTCTTGGTCATGAGTTGGTCTCGGTTTAGGTGGTCTTGACTACAACACTAGTTGCAAGCATAAGAAAACAAGTTTTGCATCATTGTACTGTTAACCATAAGTGTAATTCATGTCTTTTAAAACTGAAACTTCATATTTACGCAAATAAGTATGAACTGTATGCATCTGACCTCAGTTTTTCCACGCTTACACTTTTGGCACGTTTTTTTGCGCTGAGATACTGCCAAAAGCATTGCAAGTCTGCAAACAGTGGTGTGCAATCAAAAACACTGTTTCATGAATGGCAAATATGAATTAATCGCGCAGAACTGTCTCTGTGAAATTAACCAGTTGTAAATGACTTGTTGCATACGGAGGTAAAACTATTTCCTGAAATAACCCGACATCTAACTGGTCCCTTTGTTCTTACAGTTTTGTCATGATTCTCTCACTCATTTGAGTTTGCAAGCGCGTGTGGGAAGGCCCCGCCTATGTCATTTCATAGCCCCGCCTCCCCCCCCCGTGCTTCAAACTCAAATTAGTGAGAGAATCGTGAAAAAACTGCAAGCGCAGAGGGACCAGTAGTAGTCAGTTATTTCAAGAAATAGTTTTACCTCCGTACGCAACAAGTCATTTCCAACTGTTTTATTTTACACACACAGACAGATTTTGCGTGATTAATTCATATTAGCAGTTCATGAAACTGTGTTTTTGATTGCACACCAATGTTTGCAGACTTGCAATGCTTTTGGCAGTATCTCAGCACAAAAACCATGCCAAAAGTTTAAACGCGGAAAAACTGAGGTAAGATGCATACAGTTCATACTTATTTAGCGTAAATATGAAGTTTCAGTTTTACAAGACATGAATTACACTTACGATAAACAGTACAATGATGCAAAACTTGTTTTTTTACGCTTGCAACTTGATTTACACCTTTACAAAACTGTTTTTGGGCATACAAATTTATTTTACACTTGCAATGTCACGTACATTCTTACAAATTTTATCCTGCGTGTGCCAAACGTTTAGTGGCCAATTTACCTTCATACTACCCCACAGATTTATATGATGACTTTGTACATGTGGATATGATGAGAACCATTTTTAAGTAATGCTTTTCAAAACACTCACGGCGCTGTCCGAGTGCTGAAAATTATTTATCTCCTGCTTGTTACAAATAAAGTATTTTTAGAGTTGAAACTTTTTCATGCATATTATTTGCATATACAGCAATTAAAAGCCTGCTAATCCTATTCCATGACTGAAAGAAAACGACTTTTACAGAGAATCTAAGGTTTTTATACAATAAAAATAATTTGAATACAAATGAAAACAAAGCAATTTTTAACATCAATCTTAAACTGGTGATCTTCTTCCTTCGCTTAGTTTTTCAGTTTACAAATTCCACCATCTAAATAGAGAATCGACATGGCGCGAGTGGCTTTTAAAGGGGATGGGAGATGAGACTCTCGTTTGTTAATTGCGCGTTACTCCCAAAACACACTTATTACTAGAATAGGAACAACCATTTTAGACTGTGAGCTAGGCGCACAAACCATTTTTCCGTCATTACATTAGCAAAAGTGGATTCAGATACGCAAATTTAGACCATGCGCTTAGATCGTTAAAATAGGGCCCAATATCACAAAACATAAAACATCATAAAATAAGTTACAAAAATGCACTGTGGTGGGAGAATGGTACAATGTCATATATATCCTGATTTTGAAAAAATTATTAAAACACATTGTGAATATTCTAAAATTATATAACATGAATATGTTCCAAAGGTAAACCATGTTTATTTAAGGAACCATGTACATGGAGTACGGTGTAAATACCACTGAAAATAACTAATAGTACATATTAAAGTACCATAGTATTTGCCATCCAAACCGTGCATGTTGACAAACATAAACTTTGTTTCAACACACAAAAGCACCATGCTGTGTTGAAAGTTATCAATTTAGGTAATCTACCATTTCTCTCACACTTTCTGGCAGTGGATAATTACAATATTTATGAGTACAGACTGAGATAGAGAGCGACGATTTATTCTACTACTTTATCTCTGTCCTCTCTTTAGGAGGTTTATTTTAATGAAAGTGCGGCAGAAAATCAGTCAAGCATTTGTCAGTGTAATTGTACAACACAATGACATGAATAAATATGAGCTGACGACGCTGCTTTAAATACGTCTGCCGAACAGAGGATTAGCCCAAGTCCTCGCTTTCGTATTTCTTGTTCTTTTTCCCACTTGCGACAATAAACCATCTTTTAATGACAGGAAATAAAAAAATTCATTGGTTTGACCTTTGTGAAGAGTTTTAGAAACAGCATGAGCGGGTTAGTTAATAGCATGCGGAGAAAGGCGTTAGTGTGTTATTCTAATGCTCTTGTCCATGAATGATTTAATTGAGTGTGACTAAGATGGTTATCAGATACGATTGTGTTAAAGCTTATCTTAATCGTGAACACATGTCCAGAAATTTGATGTAGCTTAACTTGTTAAAAGTCATGAACCACTAAAGGTCCAATGGGTATAATCTAAACGACAAATCTTTGCCAAATACATGACTATTATGCAAGCCGATGCAAAATCTTTGAATTATTGTTAATGACGTACACAGAAAGTAATTAAGCTGAATCATGACATTCAGCTGCGCTTCATTAAGTGTAATGCATAAAGTTTGACTTTAATTTGTTTGCCTTTTCATTTTGTGAGATAAGGTTACAAACTCGGCACAAATAAACCACAATGCAAAAAACATGATTGTCTTACTTGGTATTTTTGTCTTGTTCTCCAGTATTTCCACCCCCATCAGTGTTTTACTGAAATTGCACTCTCATGTTAATTTGCCTGTTTCGTAAATCTGGCACTAAGTCTTGTTTTCTGAAAATAATCAAGTGGGTTTATGCAAAGTAAGATATAACAAGTTACAAGATTAAACACTTCTATTACTATGAATGTTATGCTCAATATGGCTCCTCTGGCGACAGAATTTCTGCCTTCCAGTTAAAAGAACCAATCATCAATCGATAAATAATGATTGATGATTTTTCTGGGGAAGGGGTTCTGATACAACCTTAATAACAACCTATGGGCCCTATTTTAACAATCTGAAACGCATGTGCGAAGCGCAAAGCGCAAGTGACTTTGTGGGCGGATCTTGGGCGCTGTTGCTATTTTCACGGCGGGAGAAATAACTCTTGCGCCAGACGCAAATCAATAAGGGGTTGGTCTGAAGTAGGTTCATTATTCATAGGCGTGGTTTGGGCGTAACGTCAAATAAACCAATCAGAACGCTATCCAACATTCCCTTTAAATGCAAGGGCGCAAGTTCCATGGCGGGTTGCTATTATTATGACGGATTTACCAGGCGCACGCCAGGAGCGGTTCACAGCCGAGGAGACCCACGTTCTTGTAAGAGCAGTCAAAGACAGAGAAGTTGTTTTGTATGAGGATGGGAGAAACCCGCCCAATTCAGCGTCGGTTAAACAGGCGTGAGAGGAAATATAGCCACAATTGTCTCACATAGCACAAATATAGCACAATTGCGCGTTGTGCACGCTATACATTATGGTCAAGCATGCGCCCTTAAAATACCATAATGAACTACGCGGCACTGACTTTAGACTAGTTTTTTTTTGGTTAGTAGCGCAATTGTTTTTTGGAACTGCAAAATAGCATAAGAGATGGTTTGCGCCGGAACACGCCTCCTTTTTGCGCTGAACCGCCCAGGGAGCGCAAGTTCATTCCCTAGTTTGCCGACGTGCGTCTGTGGAGGGAAAAACCCGCTTTGCGCCGGTGCAAAATACGAAATGATACATGCGTCACTGACAAAGTCAATTGCGCTGGGTGCAAGATAGGGCCCTAAGTCTTTCCCCTCCAACGTGAAATTATTGCATGCGCACGCGAAACTAAACTCAACAGTTTCACGCGTGCATGCGATAATTTTGTGTGTGCACATGAAGCTTTTGCGTGCACACGTGAAACTTTCGTGTGCACACATGAAACTATTGCGTTGGCAGGTAAAACAATCGCATGCACATGTTAAACTTTCGCTTTCATGTGCACATGCGATAGTTTCACGTGCACATGCGATAGTTTCACGTGACCACCCGATAATTTCACGTGAACACGCGATAGTTTCACGTGAGCACACGAAAGTTTCATAGTTTCACGTGCGCACACGATAGTTTCACGTGAGCACGCTAAACTTAACTTTAGATTTTTTTTACTTCAATGTCACATTAGGGGCTCGGAAAAAAACAGACCCTCTGCTTTCAAAAAAAGTTTCATCTTACCATCATTTATTTTCTTTTTACCACCTCTAAAACATGGTTAGGTTTCTTCAAAACTACTAAATGTTGTGAATTTTTAGTATAGATCAGATTCAAAGCGATGATCAAAACATACATTAAGTAATTACTGTTTGCCCTAAGAGGATGCTTCCAGGTTTTATACGTTGGGTAAGACTGCCACCTGGTGGGTAATAGCAGAAATGCGGATTGCCGGAAAAACTCATCATTTGCAGGGAAGCGTTTTCTCTTAATTGACGGGGAAAGAGTTAAGAAACTAGTGGTACAGTTGATGTCAGATTTAATTTTTGGTCAGAAATATGTTGTTTCATAGCACATGATTATAGAGATATTCCCATTAATGTACAGTAGATAGTACTGTAGTCTTGCATGATTGAAACACTGCGCAGATGCATTGCAAACATGGCTGCCTAGTGGCATGACTTCCCTAAAAGGACTTTGGTTTATTCTAAAAACAGGAAAAAATATTTGCAAGTGAGGTAAGAAAAATTAACTTATTTTAAGTTTCATTTTTATTCAATAAATTTGAATAAAATAAAAACTCACTTGACTTTCTTGTGTTCCAGAAAACACATATTTCACATTTTTGCACATTTTGCTTATCAAGTAAATGTACTGTAGCTCAATTTAAGAATTTTTGGATAAAAAGGTTTTCAAAAAAGGTCCATTGGGTAACCTTACAAAGGGCCTAATATCAGGGTTCCCACACCTTACTTCAAATTCAAGGACCTCTCAAGGACCTTTCAAGGACTTTCCAGGTCTAATACCCTCAAGACTAAATGTGGAGACACATTTCAAGTGAGAGCAAGATTACATTGTGTTACCTTTTAAGATACATTGTTACAGTTTCCTTTCGAGGGAACACGCGCTGCGTCACTGCGATGACACTTTGGAGACGCCTCCAGGGGTGAGTGCGTCTGAATGTGTATATCAAATTCAACTAACAGTGAGGCTTAACAACAAAGACAGGGTGACGTGGAAGCCAGTAAGTATATCGCTATCTAAAATATTGCCAAAGACGGCGTTACAGGGACGCAGAAAGTATGGCAGGGAGACGCACCGCTTCGTTCCCTTCTCAGGAAACAACAGTTACATACATAACCCGAGACGTTTTCATGTGTCATACACAACTATGCAAAAAAGCATTTTGGTATGAATCAACATTCACATACAAAAGATATAAGCATTTAAAGCGAACAGTTTAGCATATGTGCTTAAAAGGCTAGAAATCGAATGATATTATCCTACACTACACAGGGAATATAGATTTTTTCCAGAAAAAAAACTTCTTGCATAAAATAGATTAAAGCACTTTCAATGACCTGCATCTATGTATGTATATTTTCAAAACTTCCCAGGGCCTTGAATTATTTCCCCCAGATTCACAAACTTTCAAGGATTTCAAGGACCTGTGGGAACATATGTACCATTCGGGGACAGATATGTATACATTTGGTAGCGATATATACATTTGAGGTAATAATATGCACTGTTTAGTACCAATATGTACTTCAGAGGATAATGTGAACTCTTTAGGTGTAGAGGTGTACTTTTTTAAAGGATCGCCCTATACAGCTAGGGACCATTTTATCTGACAGTGAATTGAAGTCAAAAAACTTTAGGAAACATTAAGCATGAATACATTTTTTAATTCAAAAAATAAAAGCAGAATATGTCCAGCCGAGATGTTTGAATGAAGAATGTGGCTCATTAGTTTTAAACGATTCAAACCATTTTTACTGTTAAATCATAAAGTTTGTACCAAGATCGGCTCACTGGTCAGCAGAAGACTTTGTTAGGCGATAACGCTCGCTCGCTCCCTTTAATCAGGAAATGAAATGATGCAAGTTGATCCAAAGGATCCAACAGGGCAGGCGATCAATGGATGCAGCCGCGTGTCTAAAACATCAAAGTGTTTAGCTGAAGTGTATGTTCTCTCTGCACATTGTCAAAACAAATTGACTGTTGATAGAAGCAAGCTTGTGTAGTGCTGATGAGCCTGCCGTTCAAGTCGAGGCCAAATTCTGCATGGCTCTCATTCAGCATTTGCCATGGTGTTCGCTTTTTCTTAAACCACTCCATGCTGGCTTGTCATGAATCTATACTTCACTATCACTGGGTAGTTTAGAAATATTTTTTGTTAAGATACTTCTTAATAAGAACAAATCCCCAAATGTGACCAGCCTGATCAAATGCATCACCATTGCATAACCTTTATACAGGGTCAACGAGCAGCAAGCAGCTAGACACTCCTGAAATAAGAGTATTAGTAATATACTGTTTACTTACCGGCACCATCATTCTCCATCATTCATTTTTATTCGCTTCTTTTGTGCTATCCTACAGAAGAGGCGACCAGCGTGACAGGAGGTGGAAATGAATATCGGTATGATCGGTGTCTTTATGCTGGAGTTTTTGTTTGATTTTCTGTACGGATGTCTAAACTCCATTTTTATCTCTCTGGCACGACTTGCGATATTCAGCTTTAGTACAGGGGCTGACCGTCCATACTGAAAAAGTCTATGATAGTGCATTTGCATAAGAAAATAACCTGGCACCACAGAGATTAGAATTGGAAAGTACATACTGCTAGCTCACAATATCTGGATGCTGTTGTTTGAGAACTCCTTGCACACAGTCAGATGCGCCGTGTGTGAAAGTTAACTGATATCCTGAAGCAAACAAAGTCCTTTTGCTTGTATAAAAATAGGCAGGATAATTTATTTCTTTTTTTATATATATTTGGATAATCATGTTATCAAATTTGTATGCAGATTAATTTGCCATGGAGTCCTTCTTGATTTTCTAATGAGGTTTTAGGGTGTTTTTTATTTATAATAATAAAATTAATAAAAAATAAAAAGTAAAAAGTAAAATTAAGAGTTGCACTTTATTTTAATAGTCCTTTTTAGATATTTCATCTAACCATACATAACTTTGCAAATACAGTACTGTGCAAAAGTCTTAGGCCACCATGCTACATTTGTTGTTTTTGCAATGGTATAGGAATCATATATAATAATTTTTTTAGTCAAATACAACCAGAAAATACAGGAAATGTGTATGTAGTATTAACAACAGTATAAAAGTATAAGCTGAAGTGTCAAGTATTTAAGGTAAACTTAAACCTAAATGAAATTAAATCCTAATTTCTAATTCTAATCGAATGACTTCAGGACTTCAGTCTCCTCAAAAAAGCTCAAGAAGTGTTTAGTGCCAAGAGAGGTCACACTAAATACTAACTGATGCCTGAAGAAGACATTTAGTTTTATCCTTTATTTTCTATTTGTATCTTAATAAAAACCGTGAAAAATAAATATGGATGGAACTTTCCTAAGCTTATGGTGGTGGCCTAAGACTTTTGCACAGTACTGTATGTCAACTAACTTTCATAATTTTGCAACTACATGTCAATAAACATTTTATTAGATTATTAGTAGACTGTAAGGGGCAGTGCTGTATTTGATACCACCTAAACCAAGACCAGAGGGTCTCAACCAAGACTAAAACCAGACTTTGAGGGGCCGAGACCAAAATAAGGTCGAGACCAAAGACAGTCAAGACAGAGACCATCAAAAAATTGATGGAATTACATCTTCGAGGCCTTTGTATTATTTTGTTGACAGGTTTCTTTTTGAACAATCCTCATTCATCTCTTACCGACACAACAGTAACAAACGAAATCAAATAAATAGTGAGTCAATAATTGCTTTTAAAGACAGAAGTTCCAATCATATTTATGATGTTAAAGAGCACCTATTTTATTGCTTAAAACCAACGTTATTTTATGTATTTGGTATAATACAATGTGTTCACGTGGTTTATGGTTTTTTCACATTTTTCACATACCTTACATTTTTGTAGCTCCAGATATCCTGCCTTTCTTAAAACGCTCTGATTTTGTACAAAGCTCATCGATCTGAAAAGCGCTGTGTCCCTGATTGGCCAGCTGATCTGTACGTTGTGATTCGTCTGAATACATCTGACGTCAGCCGGAAATGTGACGCTCCTTACCATGTTTGAAAGATTCGGTCACAATGCCTTTCTAGCAGGAGTTAACATACAGTGAGTCCAAGTGGAGAAATTATGATAATTTCAGTCTTCTCTACATCACCAATCCCAGGAAGTAAACTTTTTCCTACAATCCGTGTGTTTGTTGTAGTCCAAGAAAAGAGATTTACATTGGAAATGATAACTCGCGGCATCGTTTACTTTGGGGTTTGTACACTGCAAAAAATGATTTTCAAGAAAAAAATCTGAGTATTTTTGTCTTCTTTTCAGTAAAAATATCTAAAAATTCTTAAATTAAGATGCTTTCTCTTAATGAGCAAAACGACCCAAGAAAATAAGTCTAGTTTTTAAGTGATTTTGTGAATAAAACAAGCAAAAAAATCTGCCAATGGAATAAGCTAAAAAATCTTGGACATTTTTCTTAAACACTAAATTCTCGAAAAATTCAAGAAAAATTTGCTTACCCCATTGGCAGATTTTTTATTTATTTATTTTTTTGCTTGTTTTATACACAGAATAATTTTTTAAATATTAAAAATCACAATTTGATTTTTTTGGTCTAAAAACTAGACTTATTTTCTTGGGTCGTTTTGCTCATCAAGAAAAAGCATCTTAATTTAAGAATTTTTAGATATTTTTACTGAAAACAAGAAAAAACATTTTCTTGAAAATCTTTTTTTAGGTGTACATTTTGCATATCTTCAACATGTACTAATACACACCAAAGGAAATGTAAAATCGTGAAATTTTGTTGCAGGCACTAGCATCAAGGGCATTGCGATAACAACGAGCACCATATATTACAAAGAAAGCATCAGCTGATACAGCTAGACGGTCAGTCACCTGGGTTTAGTGTTCGTCGCTACGTCATAATTTATTGGGCAAATGTGTTTTCATCTCCTATTATTTGCATTTAGTCAAAAACCACCTCAAGCAAGCATAAAAACTTTTTTGCAAATTAAGAGTTTTTTATTAAAACTGTGGTTTTCCATCACTCGTTTCTTATGTGATACTTGAAAATGTGCATAAAATCGAGGTGATGGAAACCTAGCAAATCTACCAGCAAGTTAGTGTATTCTCCACATTTGTAGCTTGACTAGTCTTGAAATAAGTCTGAGACTAACACAAGACCGAGACCAAAGAGAGTCGAGACCAAGATAATGGTCTTGAGACTGGTCTCGAGTTAAGGGTATGGTTAGCATCGCTGTGAAGAGCCTTTTGTAGCTTTTTAAGAGTGTGTTGCAAACATGAATTGTAACAATGTTGCAGGCTTTTAAAACTTATTTTGCCAACAAGCACTTAAACTCCCACATCCTTGTGGAAGCTGTACAAATTAAAGGTCACATTCTTTCTGATCCCATTTTTTAAACCCTAGTTAGTGTGTAAGGTTGCTGTAAGAGCATAAATAATACCTGTAAAATGATAAATCCCAAAGTTCACTGACAGTTGATATATTTTCTTTAACAGAATTCGCCTTTCAAAGCCTACAGTGAACGGCCTGTTTGGACTACAGCCCTCTACTTCCTGCTTTAATGATGTCACTCGTTTTTTGACTAGACTCCGCCCACAGGAATACGTCAGTCACCAGCTAAGCTAACGGCAAGCTAAGCTGCTATCGAATCACAACACACTAAACAAACTACACATTCAGAACTCGTTACGTATTTCTGAAGGAGGGACTTAAGCCCGTTTTGAGGACAGTGAACACAGCGGTATACAGATAAGTAAACTGTGTGAAAAATACTACGTTTCTTACACATAAAACATGAACACGTGTTATATTGTGCACTGTAAACACAATCAAAGCTTCAAAAACACAGAAAGAACAAGACCTTTCAAACACACAAGCATTTTGAAATGCAAGTACTATTCTGTGAAATCTATGAAAAGAAATAAAACAGAAACATATTTTGTTAATTTTACAGCCTTTATTTTATGTATAAATCAAAAGCATTATTCTAAAAACCCATTTGAAATACCAGAGGGAACTCATTTAAAAATGTTAATTCTCTTCTACATTTCAGGTCTAGAAACCTAACACATCTATTGAGAATACTTTCTGTATATTTTTAACAATTGATTTGAAGGCAAACTGTAAATTGTACCTGTTCCACTGAGTCATGCATGTTCATTGCAATTCTGTTACTAGACAATATTTTGCTGAATTATGTATTGCGTGTGAAAGGCGGGGTACATTTCTGTCCTTATCTTTACGTTTCAAAACATGCGCTCATGCACATACACTTTTATTGATTTTTAAAGGCTTATGGAACATAAAACACAGGGAGCTATGCGCCCGATGTCATTTCATTACAGAGCACGCTGAATTACATGACAGATTTTACTGCTTACAACTGTACAAGGTGAGACAGTTAAATTTTCCTATTACATCAAATCGATCTGTAATAAAACAATGAAGCATGAAAGATTTCTAACTAAAATATCTCATTCATGATGCTAACCTACAGACCTGTCCGCCACAAAGATCTAAAACATAAATAAACCACTCTCGCTCAAAGAGAAGCGTAGCTAGATTTTATAAGCGCTGAATGAAAGTGCTTTGGAAGTGTTTCATAATAAAGGTGATCTAAAGCTGTTTATTCATTCTCTCTAGAGACAGAGAAACACCCTAAAGTGAGTTAACAGACTGCGCTGAGCACTGATGCAGGAAACGCTGCAGGGCTGCTGACTTCTCTCAAGTCAGCTGCATCAAAACGGATAAGCAGCAGTGCATCGCTGGACTTCAAATATGGATAGATCAGCTATTAAATAATGCTGGGTACACACCAAAAGATAATCGGGCTAATTTTGGGACGATTTCCCTCCTTCCGACAATCCTAGCTATGTCCCGATTACCTTAATGGTTCTACAGATTATCTTATCTGATTTTCCCTTGGTGTGAGGTGTGTTAAGAGTGTCCGAACCTGATCGGAAGAATGTCGGAGCCGCCCCGATCGTGAATCGTAAATATTATCTTCCATCATCTCGCTTTCTGATTGGATATTGTTTAGTTTCATGTGATAATCTCAAGTGCGTGCACGGATTTGTCTTTGGGGTTCCCCCCACACATTAGGATTTCTGATTGTAAATATTAAACATGTTTAATATTTACGATTTGCGATCGGGGCGGCTCCGACATTCTTCCAATCAGGTTCGGACACTCTTAACACACCTCACACCGATGGAAAATCTGATAAAGAAAAATCAAGATAATCTGAACATAGGATTGTCGGAAATCTGCCTAAAATCAGCCCTTTTGGTGTGTACCCAGCAGGGCTTCTTTGGCTTTGCATTCAAAAAAGCAAAATGCAAATGGGACAAGCGTTCTCTCCTCAGTGTCTTTTTCTTCTCGCTACTACATATACAAACACAGCCTCTGCGGGTGGTAAGAAAAACAGGATGATGTCTTAAAAGCTTGAGCTTGGTTGTGGTTGACACAGTTTGATGTGATGGAAATCACGCACCGTGTCTTGGGGAAGAGTTCGGAGAGCTTTGTTGAGTGTGCTCTTATAATAATGTCGTTCAGAGGTCGGACTCGACTCGAGAGGGAATGTGTCCTTTTTTCTGGAGTTAGGGTTTGTAAATAAAATTAAGGTGAATTGAAGAATGCATTACACTGTAAAAAAACAACCTATAGAATCTACTCAGTAAAATTGTTGCAATCACTTTGTTTGTATACATTCTATCCTATATTTTTAAGTATATACAATTTTAAATGTTGAAAATTAACCAGCATTTTTATGCTGCATTCACACCAGCCGCAGTAGAGGCGTCAAGCGCGAGTGATTTCAATGTTAAATCAATGTGAAGACGCGTTGACGCGCTTCTGAAGGTCTCGCAGCGTCTAGTTCGTGCGAATGGCGAGAATTGAGCGTTGCCGCACGAACTTTGGTGGAAAAACGTGCTGCGTTAACCAATCAGGAGCTTGCTGTAGTAGTGAAGTAATTACAGGAAGCGAGCGGAGTCACAGAAGCCTATGGAAGGCCCTCCCATGGCGCAAATTTCCACGTGAATGTCTCGATGACTAGTATTTCACAAGCGAATAAAGAGAGTAAACTCAAAATGTTCAAGCAGCAAACTAGAGGCGGTAGACGTGATTTTGACGCTGGTGTGAACCCATGGTTAGTGTGCATATGGGTCATTTCACCGAATGAGTAACATTTCTGTCTCCAGGATATAAAAAGTATAAAAATGTATGAAAACGAACTCCAAAATACATATTATTATTGTTATTATTATTATTAAGCAAAGTGTCCTGCATGTTAACCTTACACCAAATTTGATAGCACTTTATTTTACAGTACGTGTACTTACCTTGTACATATATGGTAAATAAGTTGTACTTACCAACAAATGTGTGGTACTTACTTTTAGGTATCTACATGGTAATTAACTGGTATCATTACTGTACTTACCAGTGGTACATACTTGGTAGTTATTATGTAAATCTAGATAAGTACTGGGTAATAACAGATACATACATGTAGTGTAGGTATACTGTAACTAACGAGAAACATTACTGTACTTACAAATAAATGTACAATATAAGTATTTAGTATTTACAGGCAAGTTAGGGTAAATGACAGGTATTTATAGTGTACATATATGATAACTAATATCAAACACTACTGTACTTACAAATTGTACATACATGATAAGTGCGTACTAGTGAATGTACCCAATAGTTAATGCGTATGATAGTCAACGGTTGGGTTTGCCTGACAGTGACATGTATATGATGCTATATCTTAGGTGTTAGGTCCTATGTAATAACTGTGTTAAAAGCAACACTTTATTTTACAGTCCTGTTTCCATGCAGTTACCATAGACGTACTAGTGAATGTAACCCAGTAGTTAAATTCATACGGTTATTTAATGCTTTGTTTAAAGGACAAAGAATATGCCATAATGGCACATCAGTAATGTTTGTTCTTAGTTATCATATACGTATGGTATAAGTATAATTTACACTGGCCTGCAGGTACCACACACTTATTATGTATATACAATTTGTAAGAACAGTAGTGTTTCTTCTTAGTTAGAGTATACATACACCATATGTGCCGGTCATTAATTTATGGCCTACAGGTACCACACACTTGTCATGTATGTACAATTTGTAAGTACAGTAGTGTTTTATATTAGTTATCATATATGTACACTATAAATACTGTCATTAACCCTAACTTGCCTGTAAATACTAAATACTTATATTGTACATTTATTTGTAAGTACAGTAATGTTTCTCGTTAGTTACAGTATATCTACACTATAAGTATGTATCTGTTATTACCCAGTACTTATCTAGAGTTACATAATAACTACCAAGTATGTACCAGTACAGTAATGATACCAGTTAATTACCATGTAGATACCTAAAAGTAAACCACACATTTGTCGGTAAGTACAACTTATTTACCATATATGTACAAGGTAAGTACACGTACTGTACTGTAAAATAAAGTGCTACCCCAAATTTCAACTAAATATTTTAATATTTTAATAAAAACTACACAGAACATTAAAAAATTGTCTCTATACTAAACCTTTAAACGTAAAGCATACAATTCTTCAGATATGTTTAATTTTTGTATTTTTGTGTGGGTCAATATCCGATCATTGCTTTAAATATTTTTTACCATTGAAAAGTCATAATATTTTAGATAATATGCACATTTTAGTCATGTCCCCATGATTTCACTCAGTCCTGTTACCCAACACGTTCCCATCTAAAAATTTAGGAATACATTGAGTCTTGCCTCTTGACGCGGTTGACGTGACTTCCGGTTTCACGCTGAACAGATTGTGCATCGGAGCTCCGTCGAGTTCTTCATCTAAAAGCCTTTTTTTAACTATCTTATTCCTATTTATATATTAAGCTTTACCTAGGAATACTTTACCGTGAGGATTATTGAGCAGTACTACCACGTGAAACTATTTATCACTAATAAACACCCACAGTGTTAGCATATAGCCCGCTAGCTTCAACAAACGCTGCCGACTGAAGCTAGCATTTTCCGATCTAATGGCGGATTCATCTGATATATGCTTTTCTGACCTGTCCTCGCCTGAGCGGGAAGCTACGAAGGAGTTGATCGGTTTGAGCAGATCCAACGCGAGCTACAGCGCCCACTTCACCATGTCTCCGGACGTCCACAAGCGACCGAGGAATGCGACAAACGAGTACTCCACGCGATGCAGCTTTACGGACCGTAAGCGAGTGAACGGAGACGCCATTGCCCAACATGAAAGCGATCGGGAAGCTGTGGAGGAGCCGCTGCCCGGCCTTCGCAGATTCAGCATGCCCAACATCACCCTGGACCCAGACGTTCGCAGGCGACTGAGGCGTACCACAACCAAACCCCCAACGCGATGCAGCTCCGCGGAGCGCGTTCGGGTAAACAAAGACGCCATCGCCCAGCATGAAAGCGGTAAGACTCCGCTTGTTATTGTAACATGTACTACTTGCTACATGTATAGTTTAGCTTCTGCCGTTAGCATAGATGGGTTTACATGCACTAAGTGTATTGAAGTATTAAGATTAACTGAGAAGGTTGCTGAACTAGAATCGCGCATCCGAACGCTAGTTGAGGATAGCAAAACCGCTAATGTTACTGTTGTAAATACTGTATCGAGCGAAAAGACTAATGGCTCGGTTCCGACATCAGATGCTAATGTAAACATTACAAACAATGTATCGAGCGCACATAGTGTTCCGACATCAGATGCTAATGTAAACATTATAAATACTGTATCGAGCGCGCATAGTGTTTATCATAATACACATGGCTCGGTTCCGACATCAGAGTCAAGTCGGCGGTCTAACTGGGTGACTGTCAGGCGGCATAGTCATATACGGCGTCCATCTAAGACCCATAACGTTACGGTACTTTCTAACAGATTCGATCCCCTAAGGAATACACTAGCTGAAACACCTGTTAAAAGTGCCCTGGTCATTGGAGATTCTATACTCAGGAACACTAACATTGAGGCACCAAACACCCTAGTCGACTGTATACCGGGAGCCAGAACGTCTGACATTAGATCCAAACTTAAAGTGCTGGCTAATGCTAAACGGAAGTTCCCTTTCAGTCGGTCACTACGACGTCACGTCGTGACCGACGAATTGGGAACTCGCTTAGAGAGACCAATCTGCTTCGAATACTACTAAAACGCCAATGAACTTGGCATTGAGATATTTGCATAATGCTGGCGCCGCCCCGCCAGGTGCGTATATAAGCCCCAGGTGCAAATATAGAAATCAGCTTTTTATCGCTTCGAAAGCCGGCTTTATCTGACTGAGAAGCTACTATCTGCTCTTCTGGGAACGGTTGCTGAAGTTGATTGACAAGCAGTACTAACACAGCGGACGCTCGCAGTATTCCACTGCTCTGCATATTTTTTGTTTTGAGTTTAGTGTGTGCGTTGCCTCTCCCTGTGCGCATCATCAGCTGAGCACCAAAAGAGTGATTTCCCTAAAGAGTGATACGTGAGAGCTCTGTGTCTTTTTAAAGACAGCCACTCTCTCGTATATTCGGAGATCAGCGTCCTTTTCAGGATAGCTTTTCCTCCGTGCGATCTTGGGTGCGAGATGTACAGGATTCCAGTGACGGTCACGAGCGCTGTCTTCGTGCTTGCGCATCGAGCACTCCGAGGCTGCGTTCGTGGGGAGCTTTTGTTCTCTCTGTGAGAGCATAACTCTCTTGGATTGCGGAGCCGACTGTCGTTTCTATGGGAACGACGTCCGCGCCTTTGCAGTGCTGAACGCCGCCATGGTGCGGCTGTCAAGCGCTCGCAGGACGCTCTTCGCATCACTACGCTGAGTAGGACGGAGGATGCGTCCTTCACCTACCGGCCTTCTCATCCTCAGCCGGTTGAGGCTCCGGTGGAGACTGCAGAGTCGTGTTCTGCGATTTCTGCCGAATCCATTGGACCTCCTTCTGGTCCCGTCACTTCTGCAGCATCAGAGGGGTGCCCATCTTTTCCCTCCGAGGCGGAGTCGTCCCGGAGATGGCGGCCGTGCCCGCTCGAGCGGCGGAAACGGTAGAGTTGGAGGGGTTAATCCCTCTCCGCCCGAACCGTCCCGCCCATATGATTGGTATTTCGGAGCTGCCCGGGCCTATACGGTCCTCACCTCCTGCCTTTCCCGACGGCACGAAGAGCTGACGTGATTTGCGGCCGTCTCGGCCGTTCAGCTTTCACCCCTCACCTCCCTCACCAACGGAGCCGCTAAGGACGGGGATCCCTTCAGTAGAGCGGGGGGTTGCGATGCAGCTGCGTTCCTGGAGGGACCACCCAACCCTTCCCTCCCGTGTTTGTATAGACAGTCGTCCGGTTACGGGCGCTGCCCATCAGGCATGCGGAGACGCGGCTTCAGCCCTGCACGTAATAAGTCACTGCAGGTTCACCAAGCGAAGGCTCTAGAGGTTTACGAGGGAAACCGCGACCTTCAGTCGTGCGATGTCCACCACAGTGTTCAAGATCGCTACCTTTGGCTATGTCTGGCTTACATGACGGACGCAGACGAGAACAACTTCTTGAATGCTCCTGTCTCACAGACCGGCCTCTTCGGCGAGCCCGTGGAGTCGTACAGCTCCGCTGCGCAGACTGAGGCGATCTCCTAGGTCATGCCCCGGCAAAAGAGAGCTGCCCTTGGTCCACCACGCCGGCTCCTCAGTCTGCCTCTCACCGTCGGCGTCCTGCGGCGGCCACCTCTGTTCCCCTCCTCGGACCCCATCTCGGCAGCGCATGGGAACCGGTCGTCAGCAGCTCGCCCCGCCCGCTTAGCCGCTTCCCGTGAAAATCGGGAGTTTAAGTGGCCAGTAACGGGCGACCCGGATTGGCAGAGGATCACTCTTCAGGAGACGGTGATTCGCTCCTTCCCCCGGTAGAGGGTCGGGTGGTAAATTCTTGGTTTGCATCTGTTCCACCGGCTGTCCAGCCGGTACCCACTTAACCACACATAAGAGTGCATTCCTCTTCCCTCTCCAGGTCTCCAGAGGATCGAAAGAGCCGTGAGCGGGCACACCAGCTCACCCTATCTCTCCTCTATCGCCAGCGGGTGTTTTTCCGGAGTCTGCGCTCTCCGCGCAGGAGACCAGACGACCGTCACCCTCAGCGGGCTCAGGTCAGTGTCACACACACACATACTGTAGATGTTTATGCTGTCACAGCAGACGCACCGGCAGTTTCACCTGTCTCGCTTCGCTGCCCCACCGCGGGTACTTCGGTAGTGTCGTTAATTCTCCTCGTACGGTCCCTGGATGCTTCGCTTCAGTTCCCAGCCCGTCTCGTTGAGTTTTACGCACTGTCCGCCTCGGTTACGAAATACAATTACCGGCACTCCCCCAAATTCTACGGGCATTCGTTTCACTATAGTGAAAGCGTCCGATGCACATGTACTGCGTGCAAAAGTCGATGTCCTGCTGGCGAAGGACATTTCGAGCCGGTCCCTCTTTCCGAGAATGATGATAAGGTTTTTTCCAGCCTTTATCTCATATTACCCAAAATACGCGGTGGGTTACGACCGATCTATTTACGCACCGGCTCTACAAATGTGATCCTTTAGGATGATACGCCGAGGCTCGTATTTCAATATTCAGATCGGTTTGCAGCCTTAAACCTGTAGACGTGTACTTCATGTGTCCATCTCCCCTCGCCTTAGACCGTTTATTCGCTCTGCGTCATGGGGTGGGCATATTAATACCAAGTACACCATTCGAGCTGTCTCTCTCTCCCCGTGTCTCCATGAAAATGCTAGTCACGGCATTAAAATCTCCGAGAGAGAGCGTTGTTCGCATTCTGCTTATATTTACGTCAACTATAATGGCTCGTTCTTGGCAGACGTGCGCGAACACAGAGATTTAATGCTTCAGCATCTCGCTCGTTTAAGTCATCAGGTCAGCTGGGAAAGGAGCAACTTTGCCCCGTGCAGAGGATCTTTTTCTCAGTATGGAAATAGACTCGGTCGATTTATTGGCGTGTTTTACAAGAGCGCGCAATCAGTCAGTTCTGACTTGCCTCGGTTTAATTCGAGGGAAGTACGCGGTCTCTCTGAAACAATTTCAGAAGCTCCTGGCATATGACAGCATGCTGCACCTGTGACACTGCTCGAGCTGCGTCATATGAGACCGCTTCAGCATTGGTTTTACGATCGAGTCTCGAGGAGAGCGTGGCGCAACGGCATACACTGTGTAACCATTACACCTGCGTGTCATTTCAATTTTACCCCGTGGCAGACCCAGCATTTCTTATAGCAAGATATGCCCCTGAGTCGGGTCTCCTGGCATTCTGTAGCACATACGATGCCCCCAGCACGGGATGAGCAGCCACGTATGACGGGCTTGCAGTCTCAGGGGTGTGCATAGCACCCCAACTGCCGCGAGCGGTGCGCTGTATATCTGGGACTTGTACGCTCCGCTGTGGAGATGCGAGGGAAGGATGTATTAGCCGACACCGACAACATTGCGACTGTTGCGTTATTTACCGTTAAGGCGGTTTTTGCGCTCTCGTCACCTGTCGCATCTCGCTCGTCATCTCCTCCTTTGGAGTCAGAAGCATCTGAGGTCCCTTCGTGCCATTCACATCCCGGGTACGCTCAATACAGCGGCAGACGCGCTTTCCCGAGCTGCGCGCACCGGCGAATGGCGACTCCACCCCCAGACGGTTCAGCTAATTTCGAAGAAGTTCGGTCGTGCGCAGATATATCTATTTGCGTCACCGGACGATACCCACTGTCGCCTGTTTTATTCACTAACCGAGGGCAGCCTCGGCGTGGATGCGTTGGCACACAGCTGGCCGCGGGGGACGCGCAAATACGCATTCACTCCAGTGAGCTTAATCGCACAGACACTGTGCAAAGTCAGGCAGGACGAGTAGAGCCTTTTATTAGTCGCCCCGTACTGGACGACCAGGAATTGGTTTTCAGAGTTAATGCTCCTCGCGACAGCCCCTCCCTGGCGAATTCCCCGGAGGAAGGACTTTTCTTTCTCAAGGACGGGGCACATTATGGCACCCGCACCCCGACCTGTGGGATTTCCATGTATGGTCGTTGAGTGCGCGCAAGGTTTAGGTGATTTATCGCAAGCGGTATCTAACACCATCGACGCGGTACGAGCACCGTCCACAAGACGGGCTTACGCGCTTAAATGAAACCCTTTTCGTCACCTGGTGCTCTTCGCAACGCGAGGACCCCAGAGAATGCTTAACATTGTGCTTTTATATATCTTCAACATAGGTTAGATGGTAGGCTGTCACCCTCCACCATTAAAGTTGATATCGCCGCTATTCTGCTCATCACTCACTTATTAACGGCAGAACAGTTGGCCAGCATGATTTGGTTATTAGATTTTAAGAGGCGCTCGCAGGCTAAACCCCTCGCGCCCTCCCTCTATTCCTCCTGAGACCTGTCCATGGTGCTGAAGCCCTACTACAGGTTCCGCGTTCGAGCCTTTGCAGTCTGCGAGTCTGAAGTTTTTGTCAATGAAAACTCTGACCCTGCTAGCATTGGCCTCCGTGAAGAGAGTAAGGGATTTATATGCATTCTCTGTTGACGATTCGTGCCTTCAGTTTGGTGCTGCTGTCTCACTGAGACCCAGACCAGGCTACGTGCCCAAAGTTCCCACCACTCCCTTCAGAGATAAAGTGGTGAGCTTGCAAGCGCTGCCCCCCGGAGGAGGGCAGACCCAACCATGGCTTTGTTATGCCCCGTACGAGCGTTACGCATCTACGTGGATCGCACACAAAGCCTTAGGACCTCAGATCAGCTCTTTGTTTGTTTTGGTGGTCAGCAGAGAGGGAAAGCTGTCACTAAGCAGAGTATTTCTCTTTGGATAGTTGATACTATCGCCCTTGCTTATATTCTGCAGGGCATTAATTGTCCATTTAATTTGGGAGCTCACTCTACTAGAAGTGTTGCCTCATCTTGGGCATTCGCTCGTGGTTCCTCGCTAACAGACATCTGCAGAGCTGCTGGTTGGGCGACACCTAATACGTTCATTAGATTTTACAGTGTTCGTGTCGAGCCTGTCTCCTCTCGTGTTCTTTCCTCGTTAGGGGAAGCACAGAGAACAGGCTCGCAGGTCGGCTTGCAGCCTCCGACTGCTGCTCCAAACTGAGCTCAGTATGGAAGGCCATCGAGGCAAAAACGCGTAATAATTTGTTTTGCCTTCCTCCGCTGCCTTGGCAGCCTGATGTTGCGGAGCATCCGCTGCCAGCCTCTCACTAGCTGTATCCTCGCGAACCTGTGTTTGGCTCGGGCATCCACATTGCGTCCCACCGGGTTCCTTTGTGAGTATTTTTCCGTGGGGTTAATCCTACTAGCCCACGTTTCCCTCAGCAGAGCACTGCTTTGCTTACACAGCCACGGCTGTCATTTATACCTCAACTATGGTTGACTTTCGCCCACCAATAGCCCTTAACGGGGCGGTGGCTTCCGCAGCGTCCCTATACCGCTCAGATAGGGCGCTTCCCAGTCGCTGGCACTACTGTGGGTTAAAGGAACATCTAGTGCCCGGCCTTCTGCCTTAAAACCTAATTCTCCTTATCCTTAAGTGGAACCGGAGGGCTTTACGCAGACACTGGAAGAGGTCAGCCCTCAGTGGCGTTTTGGTAGGGATTCCCAATTCGTCGGTCACGACGTGACGTCGTAGTGACCGACTGAAAGGGAACGTCTCGGTTACGTATGTAACCCTCGTTCCCTGAAGGAGGGAACGGAGACGTCACGTCCCGTCGCCACAGGGCTGCTCCCTGCTGTTTATCGGCCGGTCACACTTTCCGGCTTTCTCAGCGAAAAAGAAGCTGATTTCTATATTTGCACCTGGGGCTTATATACGCACCTGGCGGGGCGGCGCCAGCATTATGCAAATATCTCAATGCCAAGTTCATTGGCGTTTTAGTAGTATTCGAAGCAGATTGGTCTCTCTAAGCGAGTTCCCAATTCGTCGGTCACGACGTGACGTCTCCGTTCCCTCCTTCAGGGAACGAGGGTTACATACGTAACCGAGACGTTTTCTAAGATTGTTATTCACGCCGGAACAAATGACACCAGACTCCGACAGTCGGAAATCACCAAAGATAATATTAAGGAGATGTGTGAAATTGCAAAAACAATGTCAGACAATGTAATATGCTCTGGTCCCCTCCCCGCATACCGGGGAGATGAAACACATAGTAGATTAGTGTCTCTCAATGGCTGGATGTCAAAGTGGTGCCCTCAGCATAATGTAGGATTTATAGACAATTGGAAGCATTTCTGGGGTAGACCATTTCTCCTAACCCGAGATGGCCTTCATCCGACATCAGAAGGAAGTGCTATACTCACCAGAAATCTGATTAATATTCTTAATTCTGATATAGTATGACTATCCAGGGCCCAGGTCAGGAAACAGACGGATCAGCTTAACTGTCCGTCTGTTAGCTGGCATGATATGTCTAGATCACATCTATCCCAGAACTTCGAGTCGATCTTACCAGAATATCAACACATTTCAACTGTATCTGTTCCCCGAACAAGCAAATACAGAGCACCGCTTGCCACATCACGTACAAATTTGACCAACATAAAATTAGAAAACAATACATTACAAGATGAACCTCGAATGTTAAAATTCGGCCTTCTTAACATTAGATCGCTTACCAATAAAGAACCTATTGTTAATTAAATAATTAATGACCAAAACTTAGATGCACTCTGTTTAACAGAAACCTGGCTTAAAGCAGACGACTACATTAGTTTAAACGAATCCACCCCACAAGACTATTATTATAAACACGAACCTAGGTTAAAGGGGAGAGGGGGTGGTGTAGCTACAATATACAACAAAATTTTTAAAGTAAACCAAAAATCTGAACTAAAATTTAAATCATTTGAACTAATGTTGTTAAATATGGAAATAACTGATCGTAACCACAAACAGCTCTCTTTTGCCTTAGCTACAATCTATAGACCTCCGGGCCACCATGCAGATTTCCTTAAAGAAATAGCAGATTTTCTGTCTGAGCTTGTAGTCACTGTAGATAAAGCTCTTATCGTTGGTGATTTTAATATTCATGTGGATAACCATAAAGATGCATTAGGACGTGCGTTTATGGATGTTCTAAATTCTCTCAATATTAGACAAAACGTGACAGGGCCAACGCATACTCGTAAGCACACATTAGACTTAATTCTGTCACTCGGGCTTAATATTAATGACATCAAAATATCACCTCAGAGTGATGCAGTTTCTGACCATTACCTTGTGTCATACACTGTACTTCTAGATAGGATCACTCAATCCACAACATGCTACAGATTAGCCAGAACAATAATTTCCACCACTAAAGATAGCTTTATTAGCACTCTTCCAGACCTGTCCCAAATTAAACATGCAGATAACTGTGATGATCTAGATATTGTAATAGAAAACCTAAACAATGTCTGTTCTAACACATTGGATGCCGTTGCTCCCATTCGAAAAAAGAGAATCAAAGAAAAGCCGCCAGCTCCATGGTATGATCATCACACCGCAGCTCTTAAAAAGGCAACTAGGAAAATGGAAAGAAATTATAGAAGCACAAAATTAGAAGTATGGCGTGCAGCATGGAAAGATAGTGTTAAACACTACAGACAGGGTATTAAAACCGCCAGATCTACCTATCTTAGCAAGCTTATAAATGAGAATCATAATAACCCTCGTTTCCTCTTTGGCACCGTTGCAAAACTGACTAGAAATAAAGAACAAACAGAAACAAATAGTAAACTTCAACACAATAGTAACGACTTCATGAACTTCTTTTCTAACAAAATTACGGCTATAAGGGAAAACATCGTAGCTACACAGGCAGCCACCACTCTACCCGTTAGTTCACTTAACACTAGACTACCACACGAACATCTTGATTCATTTAAACCTACTACAATAGAAGAGCTCTCTAAACTAGTAACGTCATCCAAATCATCGTCCTGTATATTAGACCCCGTTCCCACAAAACTACTTAAAGAGGTATTTCCTGTAGTGTCAACCCCGGTTCTAAATATTTTTAACTCATCGCTAGAAATAGGATACGTTCCAACATCTTTCAAACTAGCAGTTATTAAACCGCTGATTAAAAAACCACAGCTTGATCAGGGAGAGCTTAATAACTTTAGACCAATCTCAAATCTCCCTTTTCTTTCGAAAATATTAGAAAAGGTAGTGGCAAGCCAGTTACGCACATTTTTGACAAATAATAGTACATATGAAAAGTTCCAATCAGGATTCAGGCCCCACCATAGCACAGAGACAGCGTTGCTTAGAGTTACAAATGACCTCCTATTAACATCCGATCGTGGTGAAATCTCAATTCTTATATTATTAGACCTTAGTGCAGCCTTTGACACAATAGATCATACAATCTTACTCAATAGACTAGAAAACTATGTTGGTATCAGTGGTCAGGCGCTAGCATGGTTTAGGTCGTATCTAACCAATCGCTATCACTTTGTTTATGTAAACGAGGAAGAGTCATATCACTCCCTGGTTAAATACGGTGTACCGCAGGGATCGGTTTTAGGTCCTATCCTGTTCTCGTTATACATGTTACCTCTAGGAGACATTATCAGGAAACATAACATAAGTTTTCACTGCTATGCGGATGATACCCAGCTTTACATCTCCTCACATCCCAGCGAAACACACACGTTTTCTAAGCTAACAGACTGCCTTAGCGATGTTAGTGACTGGATGGCACATAACTTTCTTAAGCTGAACTCCAACAAGACAGAGATACTTATTATTGAACCGAATCGCTACAAGCATAATATGTCAGATTACACGTTGCACATAGATGGCTGCACTGTGGTGCCATCTTCCACGGTAAGGAACTTAGGTGTGATGTTCGACAGCAACTTATCCTTCGATAGTCATATCGCCAACGTCTGCCGTACAGCTTTCTTCCACCTTAGAAATATCTCGAAAATACGCCATATACTGTCTACATCTGACGCAGAGAAGCTTATCCATGCTTTTATGACCTCTAGAATAGACTATTGTAACTCGCTACTCGGGGGATGCCATGCAAATCAAGTAAACAAGCTTCAGCTAGTTCAAAACGCTTCCGCAAGGGTACTTACTCGATCTAAAAAGTACGACCACATAAGCCCAATTCTGGCATCTTTACACTGGCTACCAGTTAAATATCGCATACAATTTAAAATATCACTACTCACCTACAAAGCTTTAAATGGCCTAGCACCCTCATACCTTAGAGAATTACTATCAGAATACAATCCATCACGCACACTACGGTCACAAAATTCTGGTCTCTTGATTATCCCTAGACTATCAAAAGTGTCTAAAAGTGGAAGGTCATTTTCCTACTTAGCCCCTAAGCTCTGGAATGATTTACCAACCGATGTCCGAGAATCAGACACAGTCGATAATTTTAAATCTAGACTTAAAACTTTTCTCTTCAACAAAGCATTCGCATAATTTGTCTAGTAAAAGTACTTAACTCGAAATAGTTATTTGTACCGAACAAAGCACTCGCGGTCATAAAACAGACCAACCAAATAAATAAATAAAAACCTTATCTTAACGTATAGTCGGATTGCGATTTTGGAAATTTCGTGTTCTTGTGAATAGTATGCCATACAAACCCGTTTGCCACTGATCGTGCATTAACGGCGTCAGTGGGGCATCCAGCCTTAGTCAAACGGGTTGGCACATATGGTTGGGTTGGGCTTTTGGCGCTTTCTTTATATTGCGAATACTATGCCATACAGACCCGTTTGCCACTGAACCTGCATTAACGACGACAGTGGGGCTTCCAGCCTTAGTCAAACGGGTTGGCACGTATGGTCGGGTTGCGATTTTGGCGCTTTTTTGTGTCTTGTGAATAGTATGCCATACAGACCCGCTTGCCACTGAACCTGCATTAACGACGACAGTGGGGCCTCCAGCCTTAGTCAAACGGGTTGGCACGTATGGTCAGGATGCGATGTTGGCGTTTTCTCATGATCTTGTAAATAGCATGCAATATAGACCCGTTTGCCACTGAACCTGCATTAACGACGACAGTGGGGTTACAGGCCTTAGTCAAACGGGTCGACAGGTTTCATTTTCTCTTTCTCTTAAAAATCAGAAGGTGACCCTTAGTTACCATATATACCGTCGCAGTGGGCCCCCAATTTGCAAAATCCTCAACTGTGGATAATATAATTATGCCGCAATAGTTAGTCTGTCTGAAACTAAGCTGATTAAACCACATCACTGTGTGACACTTGCATTACATGTGAACGGCCCCTACGCTAATATGATTTTGTTTTTCTCTCCCTGTCCTGTCCTCGACCCTGAGGACAATGGGACAAACAGACCCAGTTCCGGTAGATGTGAAAGTCGACTCACCTCTGATCTACTGGTCGTCCATCACTGTGATGCCCAGCTGATGCCTGACCAACGACCACCGGCAGAACCCGCTTAAACCCCGCTTAATCCCCGCTTAATCTCTTTATCCGTTTATATGTGTTTATATACATATATATCTCCCAAGGGTTTTTCCCTCCTAGGACTTTTTATTTTTTTTCCTCGGCTCAACAACCCGGGGTTTTTGTTTTTTTTTCTCCTAGGGGGTTTTTTACCCCGGGGAGGTAGCCTGCTTGGGCTTAATTTAGCATCTTCTCCTAGATGTTACATTAGTAATACGCTCGTTCATAATGTCGAGTCATAGCCTCAGCAAATTTGACAGCTTATGCTATTGTGTATTATGTTGTGCTATCTGTCATTTTTCTGTGCTTTTACTGCTTCTATTAATGTAAAGCTGCTTTGAAACAATTGAGTATTGTGAAAAGCGCTATATAAATAAAATTGAATTGAATTGAATTGAATTGAATTGAATATCCCGCAAGTCACATTTTCAAAAGGAAGTGACATCATCTGAATCTTCTGAAGGTCATATGAAGATCAAAAGTCATTTTTCTCATTTTCTTTTCTGTATATTTTATGCTATGGGTGCTATGACTGTGAAGGTCAATCTTTTTGTTCAGTCCTGTTATCTATATTATTTATTTAATGTTATCAGATTATTTTAAAATGAAACATTTTGGTAAATCACTAGAATTTGCTTAGTGTCTTTATGCTATTAGCACATATTTACTGTAGCTATATTTCATGTATTTGCTAATCTATGCTAAGCTAAATGCTATCGAAGCGTTGCAGCGCGCTCCAGTGCTTACGTGCACGCACACAGATGATAGAGGGATGTATCAACAATTCTTAGTTAAGGTAATAACATATTTTAATATTGAAAATGAGTAGACTAATCCTTTAAAAAACCATGTTAAAAAATCAACTAGTTACCTGATATTGACCAATACTCATTTTGAAAAGTAAAATGTGTGGTATTAGACTAAGTGTTAAAAATATATATATCAACTTCAATTTTGACGAGTTACAACATGCAAATGGCAACGATTTGGTGGAATGACCCATATATTTGTACACATATTAATGCTACACTAGAAACCTCCTTAAAGTCCATTAGGCTTTCAATACATTAATAATTTACACTTCAGTGCCGGTTCAAACTTCCGGACGTGTATTATGTTGGGGTTTGAATAAGAATAAGTTCACTCTGGGTTTTGCTGGTTTGAGGTGTACTTGGATTAAAATGGCAACATAATTGCTAATATTTGAAAAGAGCAGTGTATATATATGTGACACCTAAAATATGAGATGATATATGAAGAGCATTTCTGCTCCTGCTGTGCTTAAGGCTTTGGACTCCTATGGGGCTGCAGACAAATTTGATTTTTTTAGATGCTTAATGTTAGCTGTATTTATATTGACTTCATGTGGCCTCGTATGACGCGAGAGTGACATAATCCGCTTATGCTTCGCAATCTGTGAGATGAGGAAATGGTAGGGAAAAAATGATGCTAATATTCCTCTCCATCACACTCAGTTATGTAACATAACCACACACACACGTATACGCACAAAATAAATTACAGCCCAGTCACACACCTCAAGGGAACCGGTGATGTTAGCGATTCATAAAAGGCTGACATTTTAATCAAAACAACAAGGTGCAACATTGTCTATTTATTTTTTAACCACCGCATTACAAAAACTTTGGTTAGATACACATTGGATGACCTTGAGGATTTATTGAATGAAATAAAGGATTTCTATTTCTGCAGTATGAAAAAGCAACATTGATTTTTGTGATGTGACTCAAGGTGATTAATCGTCATTTTAAGTATGGCAAGCACAACTACTTCTATTGCTCATATCTGAGGCTAGAGATTTCAACAAACCTCTAAGCTGAAGTATTAAACTTCACCATTTGACTTTTCCGAGACTTTGTGGAGTGAATATGAATTATACCTATTGTGCATCAAGGTGTGCAAATACTTTTGACCATGTTTACCACAAAATAATAATGGTTTATGGCAACTATTGTTTAAGCATGTTTTTGTAGTACACGTTTACTATAGTAAAACCATGGTTACTACACTTTTGCCATAGTAAAATTATGGTTAGTTTTTGTAAAGGAAAACAAATAGTCTTGGTTTTACTATAGTAAACGTGTAGTAACCATGTTTTTAAGTGTATTGGTTGCCATTTGTAAAACCATGGTTACTAAACGTTTACTATAGTAAACTCATAGTAAATGATTGTAAGGGAAAACCTATAGACTTGGTTTTCAGTTTTACTATAGTAAAAGTGTAGTAACCTTGTTTTTTGATGTATTGGTTATTATTTGTAAAACCATGATTAGTAAACTTTTACTATAGTGAACTTATAGTAAATTATTGTAAGGGAAAACCTATAGACTTGGTTTTCGGTTTTACTATAGTAAAAGTGTAGTATCCTTGTTTTTTTTTTTTTTGTTTGTTTATTGGTTACCATTTGTAAAACCATGGCTACTACATTTTTACTATTGTAAAACCATGGTAAATGTTTCAAAGGGAAAAACGATAGCTTTGTTTTTGGTTTCACTGTAGTAACCATGATTTTGGTGTTTTGGATATAATTTATAAAATCCTGGCTACTACACTTTTACTATAGTAAACCCATGGTAAATTATTGTAAGGGAAAACCAATAGACTTGGGTTTGGTTTTACTATAGCAAAAGTGTAGAAGCCATGCTTTGGTGTATTGGTTACTATTTGTAAAACCATAGTTACCACACTTTTACCATAGTAAAAATATGGTTCGTTTTTGGAATGGAAAAACAGTACTCTTGGTTTTGGTTTTACTATAGTAAACATGTAGTAACCATGTTTTGGTGTATTGGTTGCCATTTGTAAAACCATGGTTACTAAACGTTTACTATAGTAAACTCATAGTAAATGATTGTAAGGGAAAACCTATAGACTTGGTTTTCAGTTTTACTATAGTAAAAGTGTAGTAACCTTGTTTTTTGATGTATTGGTTATTATTTGTAATAGCATGGCTACTACACTTTTACTATAGTAAAACCATGGTAAATGTTTATAAGGGAAAACCAATAGACTTGGGTTTGGTTTTACTATAGTAAAAGTGTAGAAAGCATGTTTGGTTACTTTTTGTAAAAGCATAGTTACTACACTTTTACCATAGTAAAAACATGGTTAGTTTTTGTTAGGGAAAACCAATAGTCTTGATTTTGGTTTTACTATAGTACATGTAGTACCATGTTTTTGATGCATTGGTTATCATTTGTAAAACCATGGTTCCTACACTTTTACTATCGTAAACCCATAGTAAATGATTGTAAGGAAAAACCTATAAACTCGGTTTTTGGTTTTACAATAGTAAAAGTGCAGTAACCATGTTTTTTTTGTGTATTGTTTACCATTTGTAAAACAATGATTACTACACTTTTACCATTGTAAAACCATGGTAAATGTCTCTAAGGGAAAACCAACAGATTTGTTTTTGATTTTAATGTAGTAACCATGTTTTTGGTGTATTGGTTACCATTTGTAAAACCACTTGTACTATACTACACTTGTACTATAGTAAAACCATGGTAAACGTTTCTAAGGGAAAACCAATAGACTTGTTTTTGGTTTTACTATAGTAACCAGGTTTAGGTGTATTGGTTACCATTTGAAAAATGTCTGGCTACTACACTTGTACTATAGTAAAACCATGGTAAACGTTTCTAAGGGAAAACCAATAGACTTGGTTTTGGTTTTACTGTAGTAACCATGTTTTTATGTGTTTTTGTTACCATTTATAAAATCATTCATTTAATTTTTGGAACCACTTGCATTGAAATGGGCTGAACATTTTAAACCTGACCCATCACCACATAACCCCTTAGGGCGCAGTCACACCAAAAGCGCTTTAAACGCTTGCAAACGCAAGGCGCGACGCACTGCCTTTTTTAAAAAAAGAGCAGTGCGGCGCGGCTTTTCATGTTGCTAAGCAACCACCGAGTCAGCTGTCTTGTCAATCAAATATTGAAGCGTGAGCGCTCTTTTGCTGTTAACTGTCATATTAGCAGAAACTTTAAAAAGAGGACGCTTGCTCTGACCTTGTTTGAGGGTGAGAGATGCATAAACACGCAGGAGAGAGTGAGCGAGTGGAGTCCGGTTCTTCAAAGCAACTGTAAACTTCACTGACCACAACGTAAGGCCCGCCTCTCCCCTCATTCGATTGGACAATGGAAGACGCGAATGACGTCAGGCGCTTTCTCCGCTCTCAGCGCTCCTTCAAAAACGCGTGCGCGACAGGCGGCAGAAAACCGCAAGGCGCTCGGCGCGCATAAACAGCGCGCAAACGCGCCCTGCCCATAGAATATCATTCAAAAAAGGCGCCTGCAACTGCCATAAACGCTTTTGGTGTGACTGCAGCCTTAGTCTCCTTGCAACATTATTAAAAACCTCTTAGAAACACCTTAGCAACCATATAGTAATACCTTAGCAACCACCCAAATCCCAATCTCTGCAAAAACATCACACTTAATATATATATACAGTATCTATAGATAGAGGGGCAGAGAATCTCAGGCATCCTGAAACTAAGAATTTGACAGGGCCAGACAAATCCCTGAGACTCCATCAGCGACACCATGATACCATCTGCCAGCTTTACAATTAATACTCCACCTTGGGAAATTCTCTCTCCATCTATCCTTAATTCCGACACTCATTTTCTCTTCTCCTGAGAGACGATCAGGGTAAGATACGCTGTTGTATGATGGGAAAACAGCTCAGCGGGCCAGTCACTATTTAGCACAGCCTCCCTGCGTTTGTTTCCCACTGTGCTGTCAACCACCTCGACTCCCCCTTGTCCCTAACAAGCTGCTAAACTCTGTCCCACATCCCTGCGGAGACCCTACCTGAACATGGCCACTGCATCACTCCCCGTGAGGATGTTTTATTAGATTCACAGCAGACGAAAACCTGATTTAGCTCAACTGGTGGGTGGAGGGGTGGAGAGCAATAGTGTTCCCTCTGAGAGAAAAAAATGCTTTTAATTATGGTGTCCTAATGTTACAGCTCCTACCCACCTTGCTTGAGATAATAAGTTTGAATAATTCCTTTATTTTCTTCTGTGTTATCTTTTTATATTCTGATAAATATGATTTAGATTATGATTCTATTATTCTCATAAATATGAATTAGATTATGATTCATGGTGTCGCTATTCATTGTTGTAGCAGTAACATTTTAGAGGTTCAAAATCGTTAACTGTACATTTAAAGGTACACAATAGATCCTTAAGGTACAGTAATGTACACAAAAAGGTACAGCATTGTTTAATGTTATTGTTAAGTATACCAAAGGTACAAAAGGGAACCCCGGGGTACCACCCCAGCAACATAAATGTACAGTTTTGTGCCTTGTTATTCTGACAGTGTACAATGTTGATACTGTAAACTTCTAATAAATATAAAGAGTACCCATTACCTTTCTACACTGGAAAAAAACTTCTTAAATTAACTTGAATGTCATTTTAAGAAAACTTGATTCAATCATGTTGAACTGGTGTACATAATTAAATTACGTAGATCCAACGGTTTTTAAAAATATATATTTGAAGAAAACTTAGTCAATCGTGTGCAACTGGAGATTTTTTCTGTGTAATTTTACAACATTTTAAAGAGGTACTAATATTTTAAAGGATTAGTCCATTTTCTTAAAAAAATCCAGATAATTAACTTACCACCGTGTCATCCAAAATGTTGATGTCTTTCTTTGTTCAATCGAGAAGAAATTATGTTTTTTGAGAAAAACATCACAGGATTTTTCTCATTTTAATGGACTTTAATAGACCCCAACACTTACCAATTTTAATGCAGTTTAAAATATCAGTTTCAAAGGAATCAAAACGATCTCAAAAGGGTCTTATCTAACGAAACGATTGTCATGTTTGACAAGAAAAATAAAAAATATGCACTTTTAAACCACAACTCCAGTCCTGTGACACGCCAGCGACACCTCACGTAATTGCATAATGGCGTTGAAAGGTCACGTGTTACATATATGAAACGCACATTTGCGGACCATTTTAAACAATAAACTGACACAAAGACATTAATTAGTATCATTCGACATACAACAACGTCGAACAGTCCTCTTTCTCCACACTTGTAAACACTAGGGCGGAGTTTCGCATAAGTCACGTCACGTCACATGACCGGAGATAGACAAGAAGTTGTGGTTTAAAGTGCATATTTTTAATTTTTCTTGTCAAAAATGACAATCGTTTTGCTAGATAAGACCCTTATGCCTCGATTTAAATCGTTTAGAGTCCTTTGAAACTGTAATTTTAAACTGTATTAAAACTGTTAAGTGTTGGGGTCCATTAAAGTCCATTAAAATGAGAAAAATCCTGGAATGTTTTCCTCAAAAAACATAATTTCTTCTCGACTGAACAAAGAAAGATATCAACATTTTGGATGACATGGTGGTGAGTAAATTATCTGGATTTTTCTTTTAAGAAAATGGAATATTCCTTTAATGAATATAATATGGCAAAGATGAATGCACATTTATATATTGATTCAATACATTTATAGCATTTAAAAAAAAAACTTGAATAAATGAAATATTGTTGAATAAAATAATCTGAATTTTTAATGTTTTTATAACCTAAAAATGTTATGTGAAAATTTGTAACAGAAAATATTGGTTTTCATCTTGTCACATTCTTGGTATAGAAACACATTTTTACCAAAGTTAATCAAAATAGATTTATTGCATTTGGGAATCAAACTCTTCAGATATTTCAAGTGCAGCTTTGCAACATTCATACCTGACTTCCTCTACTGTATACCTTCAGGTTCAATGGATTGCTTGTCCTCCCTTTAACTAGCACTGAATGGTTTGATCACCCCCTCTCGTGTTGCATCCGATGGTTCAGTCCTCTAAGTCGGTCATTAATAACGTGCAAGATGAGTCACCTGCAGCTGAGAGTGAACTGGCCCATAAACGCAAGACGACTGTCAAAAACCAACCAGTCAGTTCTAATATATGATCACGGCTGGCCACATTTTCCCATATCATTAATTAAGGGAATTAAGGTAAGGGAAATATTTATATAAATGCATCCACTGTCTGCGTCCACTGATGGCTCATAAATCAGTCTATGGACCTTGGTGCAGACATTGGGATCACCATGTAAAGTATAGTTTTAATTAGTCAGGATTTAAAGGACACAGATTGTACTTGCAAAAAGTTTAATTATATTGATCAGCTATAACAGACAGAACAACATGTTACCGAAAACCTTTGTAATGTAATAAAATCTGCTTTCACAATGCACATCTATTATTCAACACCCTATGAAATGGCTGATCTTCACTTTGTGCTGATACCCGGTATTATTTCTTCAATACTACGTTCAAAGTGGACTCTTTTCTCTTGTGGCAAATGGAAACTCAGTACACCTCTATTTTTACCCTATCCAGCAATAAAAAAGTTCCTTTGATATGAAGCTGTTTGAAATTCCCCAGGCTAACACCAAGCTGGCTATTAATCAGCTTGAGTTACACACGTTTTCCCGGGTGATCCGTCTCTTATAGCTCGGGATGGAAGTGAGGGGCTTTTGCCGAAGTTCTTTGATGAAGTGCCGAAGGGGCACGGGGGATGAGAATTTAACATTATCTCTTTACATGATTCCATTAACATTCATACTAGTTGGATATTTATACACGAGAGCGAAAATGGGCTTCGTATACTTAATCAATGGGATTTAACAAAGATGAACTGCTAATGTTTGCTTGACGTGTAAGATAGTTGCTATGACCTTTTTTGACCTAGATGTGTTTTGGCATTGTTGTTTAGTTGCTTTATGTGTGTTTCTGTGCAGTGCTTTTGACTGAGTGACTATTAATACAGACCAGTGATTGTATGAGCCTCTGTATCTCTGCTGCCCCTCACAGGACAGAGCATGCAACTGCATACTCGTGCATTCTCTCTCTCTCTCTCTCTCTCTCTCTCTCTCTCTCTCTCTCTCTCTCTCTCTCTCTCTCTCTCTCTCTCTCTCTCTCTCGTTTGTGTGTGGGTATGTTCAGAATATGACTCAGCATGTGTCTATGGTCAGTAAATCTTGGCTGTCTGTTCAGAGTAAGTGAGTTATATCAGCCAGTTGTACTCTAGTGAGGAGTCATTACACATACACACACACAATGTTCACCCATATTGTACCTGTACTGCATGCACAAATTCACTTTTTGACTTGAAGAGAAAAAAGAAAATCTAAATGAAATGTTAAGGTTTATTTTCTATTACCATATGCATAAAACATTTCATATCAATTTTCAAGAGATTATACACTTATGCATTTAACCGATGCTTCTATCCAAAGTGACTTACGGTGCATTACAAGGTATACATTTTTATCGGTATGCGTGTTCCCCAAGGTTCAAATTCATGACCTATTGCACCGCAAACGCAATGCTCCACCACCAAGCTATACAATACCAGTGTCAAAGCCGATTGTATTTGAAACTAGTTCATCAGAGTATTCCTGAGTGTGAATAGGGACTTTAAGCAACAGCTGGGAATGGAACGGCTACGGCGACCGGAAGTATGCTGTCACACCGCCGTAGCCAGGAATGTAAAAATCACTAAGCAACTGTAAACATGACAGCGCAACGCGGCATTAATTCGTTTATTGAGAAACTAAAAAATGTCATTTAAAAAAGCAAGAGAAGGGTTGGTTTTGGCATTAAATGACAATATTTTGTCAGAAGAGGAGTTTTTACTATGTATGATGTAAATAAGTCTAAAAACCTAGATTTAAGCAATACTTGAAAACAATGAATACTTAAAAATCTTTAGAATTAGCTTAAATTTAAAACATTTTAACACATATTATATAAAAGACGTGTGGTACAATCATAAACTGATGCAATTACAATGTCATATGCAATAAAACATAACATTTATTTACACAATCTCTCACGTTGTAGCGACTACGGCAAATCAGCTGTTCTCCCGTAGTAGACGTTACACTAGAACGTCGCAAAGTAGCAGATAAATTCGCGCATGCGCAATACAACGCCAGAACGCCGTTGCCGTTCCACCAGAGGCTGTTGCTTAAAGTACCTAATAATCCTGAAGGTGGTGGTACAATTGTGATATTGTGGTACAATTCACCCATTTGATCGTCATTGAAGATTGACATTTAATGTGACCCTGGACCACAAAACCATCGTAAGTTACACCGGTGTATTTGTTGCAATGGGCCAACAATACATTGTATGGCAGTGATGGGGACGAGACTGCCTATGCCGTGTCCGAATCAAGAGGGAGTCTTTGAAGGGTTGAGACTGATTCGAGACTGAGTCTATTGGTTTTCAAATACAGTCAAATCCGAGTCAAGACCGATCTTTGAGGAAGCAAGTCTGAGTCGAGACTGAGTCTTTTAGGAGTCAAGACCAAGACCATAAAAACATGCCAGTTTTCATATTCATGATTTAATATCACACCAGTTAATAATCAACAGTTAGGCCTACAGACTAAGCTAGATTGGGAATTGTTTAGAGGAGCAGTCTTAACGTATTAATATGGACTATGCTTTAACTATCATTAAAAAAATCCCTACCACATGCATCACAACGGCTCTGATGGCAGTATCACTGCATTGAACCATGGGATGTCATTTTCAAATAATGGCGTCAACATTGCATTTTATTATTGTTGTTATGTGTTGTGTGTTTTTTTTTTATATGAATATAAAAAAATGCGTTGGTCTCGAGGACTCGGTCTGAGATTACGAGTACTTTTCCTCCCACTGTGGTCTGAGTCAAGACCGAGTCTTTGAAGGAACAAGTCCGAGGCGAGTCCGAGAAAGCAGAAATCGGTCTCGAGACTGGTCTCGAGTCCGAGACCAAACTCGAGTACTACATCACTATTGTATGGGTCAAATTTATTCTTTTTTATGTCAAAAATCATTAGGATATTAAGTAAAGAACATGTTACATTAAGATTTTTTTTTAATTTCTTATCGTAAATATAAAGTTGTCCAAATGAAGTACTTAGCAACACATATATATATATATATATATATATATATATATATATATATATATATATATATATATAATCATAATCATAAGTGCTGTGTTGCTAAGTACTTCATTTGGACAACTTTAAATGTGATTTTCTTGATATTTTGATTTTATTGCACCATAGTTGTATCTTGGTCAAATATTGTCCTATCCTAACAAACGTACATCAATTGACAGCTTATTTATTCAGCTTTCAGATGTAAATTTCAATAAAAACAATTAAATGTTGCAAATACGTCTATTGTATGCTTTAGCATTTATTTCAACGTACAAAAAAGTATGTTTTGTGCTTTTGAAAATGATGTATTAATACTATGGGCCCTATTTTAACGATCTAAGCGCATTGTCTAAAGCGCACAGAGCAACGTCTAAATGGGCGTGTCCGAATCCACTTTTGCTAATTTAACGACGGGAAAAATGATTTGTGCGCCGAGTGCATGGTCGAAAAGGGTTGGTACAATTTTTTTAATGAGTAATGGGAGTATTTGGAGCGTAGCGTGCAATAAACCAATGAGAGTCTCAGCTCTCAACCCCTTTACAAGACTGTTGCGCTGGCGCTATGTCTAATCCCTATTTAGATGACGGACTTTGTAAACTGAAAAACTAAGCGGAGGAAGAAGATCCCCAGTTTAAGATTAATGTTAAATAATTGTGTTGTTTTCACTTGTATTGAAATTGTTATTTTTTTTAATTAAAACCTTTAAAATCCCTTTTCTTTAAGTCATGGAAGTAAAAAAGCAGGCTTTTAGTTGCTTTAAATGTATGGCTATCCAATATCATCAAAAAATAATTTACAAGTATGTAAGAAAAGGTTTGTACTCTAAAAATACTTTATTTGTAACAAACAGGAGATAAAGAATTTACAAACGGCTCTCCTTTCAGCACTTGAACAGCGTCACAAGATTTTTTAAGCATTACTTAAAAATGTTTCTCATCTCACTATATCTACAGAGTCATCATATACAATAATTCCGTGAGGTAGCATTTAAAAAAACATTTAAAAACAGATGCATTTGTTTAAAGCAAAGCATTTATTTACTTACCAGGCTACAGGTGAAGCAGCTCTTTGCGCCTTCTAACGTCTCATAATCGATCCTCATTTATGTCCAAGAGACTTAATAATAATCTTTTACATTCAATCCTTTAATCTTTCATATTTAAAAACGTTTTTGTGTTGCTGCGCATTCATGTGTGTGATAAGCAAACCCGCGTTGTCCTCCTGTTTATAGGCGCATATTACTAATGCGCTCTTTAAATAACAAAAAAACATATTGCGGCATTGACTTTAGACTTTAGACCAGGTTTTTCTTGGTCAATGGCGTAGTCTATTTTAGTTGCCTCAAAATAGCAACGCGCCAACAATGCGCCTGAACACACCTCGTTTTCAAACCAGAACGCCTATGGGCGCAAAAGGGGCCGCAAATGAATTTGCTATTTAAACAACGTGGCGCTAAACGTGAAAATTATAATTGCGCAGTGTGGAAACTAGCAAAAGACACTTGCGTCGCGCATTGCGGTGCATTGCGCCGGGTGTAAGATAGAGCCCTATGTATTAACAGTGAGACCTGGCTAGAATTTTTACTGTTGAGGTATCAGTATTGCATACACTGTAGAAGTGTTAACAAATTTTAATGTTTTGTGGAGATACATTTATGTAGCATTAAGCATAAAATGAAAATAAGTTTTATTAAGAAAAGACACATCTATTTTTCTCCTCCAAAAATATTTGTCTTTTTTTACTCTCCCTCTTTTTTGTACCTTTGCGGTTTCTTTTTTTTTATCAAACACGCATTTGATCCCTGGATGTTTAGTGTATATTGGAGTTATCCATCAAAATCTGCCAAAATCTCATCTCTCTTTCAGAAGTCTGCATCTCTCTTCTAACACCTTTTTCACAGGCCAGTAGGGCTTATTTGACTTTTTCTCTTTAAAAAAGCATTCTTTGTTCTTATCTCTTACACACTTTCTTCTCTAAGGGTACATCTGTTTATTTTCACTTCCCAAAGGTTACACATACACTTATTTCAAATATTTCAAATCATAAAAGCGTGAGATCCTGCAATACTTGCAAACATATATCGTTTCGTTTCACTGACCTTTATCATGCTTACGTTGATTCAATATTTTTTGTAGATTCAATATTTCAAATCAAAATTGTATCTTTTGCACACTTATGTTTAATTTTGGGACAGGAGTGACTGTCTATGTCCCGGTCCTGGGACCTTTGTGCGCAATTAAATGTCTATGTGAGTGGACAGATTATTTTAACAGATGAAAAATCTCATCGATTTCCTAAATGAGAGAAAGTGGGAAGGTGGCAAATACCCAAAACACCCTAAAAATATTTTATATCATAAAGATTGCTGTATAATTTCCCTTTAACCATTTTATCGATACTGTTACCACCCTACCCCAAACCTTACCCTAAACCCAAACCCTTTTTATCTAAAAATCTAAATTTTTTGTAATGGACAGAAATACAGTCCTACCCCAAATATACCCAAAACAGTGTAATAAAAAGTGTAATCACAATAATTTATTTATTGCAACATGTATTCATAAAAGCAGTATATGAAGTACAGAGAAGTATTAAAGTTATTAATCCACGTTAACTTTAATCATTTTCATTTTTAAAAGTACATCGACTGAAAGACAGCAATGTCGCAAATTTGTGGTTTGGCACGCAAGAGCCAATGAGCTTTTGATATCACTGCCGTAAAGCAATGTGTCGTAAAGCTTCTCGATTCGAGATTTGACATTTAAGGTTGCTGCTGAGAATTGAGATCAAGATCTCTGGATAAAGGGCAGAATTTGGATTGTTCCTCACAATGAATTTTAAATATGTGGAATGAATAAATGAATAAAATGATGTTTTGTTGTGTTTTGGTGTAATTGTTGTTGCATTGGAGAAGATTTCATATGAGAAAACACCTTTTGTGTGTCATGACAAATAAACTTAATATTACACTGCAAAAAAAAAAAAAAATCAAGAAAAAAAATCTTAGTATTTTTGTCTTGTTTTCAGTAAAAATATCTACAAATTCTTCAATTAAGATGCTTTTTCTTGATGAGCAAAACGACCCAAGAATATAAGTCTAGTTTTTAGACCAAAAGTATAAAATTTAAGTGATTTTGTGCATAAAACAAGCAAATAAATCTGCCAATGGGGAATTTTTCTTGAATTTAGTGTTTAAGAAAAATGTTCAAAAAATTTTGGCTTACCCCATTGGCAGATTATTATTATTTATTTATTTTTATTTATTTATTTTTTGCTTGTTTTATGCACAAAATCACTTAAATTTGATATTTTGGTCTAAAAACTAGACTTATTTTCTTGGGTCGTTTTGCTCATCAAGAAAAGGCATCTTAATTTAAGAATTTTTAGATATTTTTACTGAAAACAAGACAAAAGATTTTTTTTCTTAAATAATTTTTTGCAATGTAAAAAATGAATAAATGATTAGAGAAATGTTATTAATTTTAATGTTTTAAAGTGTAGACTTTAATATTATGTCTCGGAAAGTCATGAACAAATCATGAGGTAAATGAGTAAACTGTCTTAAATATGTTGAAAAATGACTGAAAACATGTCATTTATATGATCAAAAAATGCCAATGCCCGCGATTTTCATATTTATGATTAGGAATACGTACAAATCGTATTATGTCAATACGTCGATATTGTACGTTTCAGTGTGTATTAAAACGTAAGTAAATGTATGTGTGGCACAATCACACTTTACGTAAAAATACATAAGATCACGTTAAAAAATTCATGTGGTATAGGCAAGTATAAATACCCCCAATGTCAAACTAGTAAATTTGTGTGTATTTTAAGTAAAAAAAGGAGCTAATGTCAGGGAAAGCAGAGGCGTAGATTTAGACACGTGCTGTATGATTTCAAATCACGTGTTTGTCAGGTTTCTCTCTGTGATTTTGATGCAACAGCAGAAATGCTGCTTCCCCGTGCTCCTCTGACAGGACGTTTGCTCCGAGTGATATTTTAGGTGGAGGAAATTAGCATTGAAATGATTCTGCTGACAGTTTCACACTGCACAATCCCATAAAAACAGGCTGCGTGAATCCCAATGGCATGCTAAGCAATCCTCCCAGCACCCTCTCAGTGTGAAGTCATACTGTATGCACACAAACATGGGTAATTCAGCGTACCTGTATATACTATAGCTATGTGTGTGCATGTGTGTAATGTCAGAAACACGGCGAGCAGAGAAAAACAAACACAAATACACTCGGGAAACGTTTAACATTATTGAATTTCGCTTTAAAGAAGAGGAAAAACAGTTGCTAAAAAGGTAATAAAAAGTAATAGTCTATGACTGCTGTGTATTGAATTTCCCTTCATTCCTCTTTATCGTGGATTGTAAGAATGACATTCTACTGTACTATTATTAATATTTCTCAACTGTATAGTATGCACACTGTGCGGTATGTAGATTTTCTGTATGCAGTGGCATAAATGAATGACCTACTTTTTGCATTTGGCAAAGTGTAAGCGAGCACACTGCACAAAATATTGTATCCCACAATGCACTGAACTCGACATGATATTTCTAATATGTGACCCTGGACCACAAAATCAGTCAAAAGTCGCACAGGTATATTTGTAGCAATAGCCAACAATAATTGTATGGGTCAAAATGAAGAGTTTGGTTCCAAAACGACATAAATCCATTTTGACTAATTTGGGTAAAAATGTGTTTTCTATACCAAGAAAGTGACACTATTTTCTGTTAAAAACCTTCACATAGCATATTTAATTTATAATAACATAAAAATGTCAAATCCATATTTTTATTTTTAAAGATTTAATATAAAAACAGATAATTATTTCCGCAAAATGCAATAAATCCATAAGTTTTTTATTTTTCAAAATGCTATAAATGTATTGAATCAATATATAAATGTGCATTCATCTTTGCCATGTTACATTGATTTAGTTGACTAGTGGTATACACTGATTAAACATTAATGACATTAATTAAAACACTTACTTTGTCATATTAAGAACACTGTCATTGCTGCTGTCATCCTTGGGACGTCGTCGCTGAACTTTTTTGACAGCGGTCAGCTGTAAAATGTTTTGGTCCTGCTCGATTTTCATTGACTTTGAGTAAAATAATGGAAAGTTTTTTATAAGATCCTCTGGAGTAAATGTGTTAGCATGACAGAAGCTTGATGCGGTCGTGTGAGAACAAACAACAGCCGGCATTTTTCCTTTGCCCGAGTGCCTCTCACGTAAATTATTTGATTTTGATGGCTTACGTTTCTTCCCCGCCACAGAAAACCATCACAGGTTTATCAATGCCATCAAGGTATTATTTTGTTTTTGTTTGTTTGTTTGTTGATCAAGAAGTACAAAGTAGATGAGGAAAACTAGGAGTGTGTATTCAAAGCGCCGGCGCCATTATTGTTTACAATGCGTGGAATGGTGCACTGTTATTGGTTAAGCGGATTTATTATATGAGTATGAAGAGTTGGATTATTTTGTCACGCTTTGGAAAAAAGGGAGAAAAGATGACAGAATAGCACAGCAGATATCGGATTTTGCATAAAATTTACTTTTTAATACTGACCTGATACAATCTTGAATTTGACGGTAACTTTTTTAAAGTGGCGTTTATTGTCTTTTGGAACCAAACTCTTCAAATATAGATATTTTTATGCCAAAAATCCTTAGTAAAGATCATGATGTACTTACTGCCTGTGACTCATGACCCAGTTGGGACCACCCCATTTCAAAGAAATCGGCGTTGAACAAACACACACGACTGTGCGTGCCCATATAAGAACTTCCACTGTACGTCCTGCACTGAAATTGCACATCAAGAAATAAATCAAGATTGTTACGTATGAAACTTTCCAAAACTTCTACGAAACTTGGCGAAGTGCTTTTTTGAGACTTTGCCTGTTTAGCATGAGGAATACAATTAACTGTGTTAATAAGGTAGAATGAATAAGAATAAGAGGTACTTAATAGTGTAATATACACTATGCAGTTTTCAGTAAGTTAGTATTGCTAACACAGCCATAGATTTGACCCAATTTTGGATAAGACACCACTTTTTCATGTCTTATCAATGGTAGGGTTCTTTGAAGTAAACACTAATTATTATAATGCCTGTTGTGCTTTTTCAGATGTTAATTTGCATAAGCGCCCATACCCAATCTAATAGCTGGTGAGGAAAACTATAGGAATATATTGCAGTTACTGGCTTTATATTGACACTCATAAACATAGAAAACACCCTTACTTGTATTTTCTCTTCATTTTCACTGATTAAAGAAACTGTTAATCGACTTCTGTTAGTTTCTACTGAATCAACATTTCTGGTTCACAGCCGGTTCGCTTTGGGAGTTCAATTCCTTTCCTTCCTTATTGTACTATATGCGGCCAGTTGTTAATTGAGAATGAAGCACCACTTTACGCTACGGTGTAATTATGCCTGTTTGGAAAAGAAACGGATCAGGCATGTTGCTTATTAGCTAACCTGAGAAAATTAGGCCACTCCAATGAATGGGCTATAAAACAGATTAAGTCTCGCTGCGGATATTGCATTTTTTCCAGCCTCGTGATAATACGGACCAACTTATAAGCATCTAGTGTTTATGAAACATATGGAGAGTTTCTTATCAGAGCATATGTGATGACCAACTGTTTTAAGAAAAAGCTTAATAGTATGCAATTCACGTCCTCATTATAAATGTACATTTTTCCATGTGATTCAAACTCACAGTTTTTAAGGACATGCATTTTTTTACAAAGCGACTTATGGTGCATATACATTCAGCATGTGTGTTAACAGGAATCAAACCTATCAAATCAAAATTAATAATTAATAAATTAATAATAATTAACAAATGAACCATCATTCTGAAGATGATTTGAACACCTAGCTTTTAATTTCATTTCTTGTCATTGTATGTATAATGAAGTCTCATAATCTAATTTTGAGATAAGAAGCATCAAAGTTGGATTTCAATCATTGATTTAACGTTAAATTCAATCTTTGACATGATTTTATTAAGTAACTTAAAACTCATTTGCATTTAAAAGAACACACCCAAAAACGCCACATTTTTGCTTACACCTACAAGGTGACAATTTTAACATGTTTTAATATTAAAATTATTCATATGGTATTTTGAGCTAGAACTTTACATATGCACTCTGGGGACACTACCAAAATGTATTTTACATCTTAAAAAAGTATTGTGAAATGTCCACTTTAAGATATCAAAGTTATAATTACACAAAATTGTATGAAAAAACAGTAGGCCTATACACGGCAAAAAATTATTTTCAAGAAAAAAAAAATCTTGTATTTGTTTCTTGTTTTTAGTAAAAATATCTCAAAATTCTTAAATTAAGATGCTTTTTCTTGTTGAGCAACACTGCAAAAAATGATTTTCAAGAAAAAAAATTCTTAGTATTTTTGTCTTGTTTTTAGTAAAAATATCTAACAATTCCTAAATTAAGATGCTTTTTCTTGATAAGCAAAATGACCCAAGAAAATAAGTCTAGTTTTTAGACCAAAAATTATCAAATGTAAGTGATTTTGTGCATAAAACAAGCAAAAAAAAATCTGCTAATGGGGTAAGCAAAAAATCTTGAACATTTTTTTAAACATTAAATTCAAGAAAAATTAGCTTACCCCATTTGCAGATTTTTTTTTGCATGTTTTATGCACAAAATCACTAAAATTTGATATTTTTGGTCTAAAAACTAGACTTATTTTTTTGGGTCGTTTTGCTCATCAGGAAAATACATCTTAATTTAAGAATTTATAGATATTTTTACTGAAAACGAGACAAAAATACTAAGAAAATGTTTTCTTGAAAATAATTTTTTGCAGTGAAAACGACCAAAGAAATTTTTAGACCAAATATATGAAATTTAAGTGATTGTGTGCATAAAATAAGCAAAATGGGGTAAGCATTTTTCTTGAATTTAAGTATTTAAGAAAAATGTTTTGAGATTTTTTTTACTTGTTTTATGCACAAAATCACTTAAATTTGATATTTTTGGTCTAAAAACCAGACTTATTTTCTTGGGTCGTTTTGCTCCTCAAGAAAAAGCATCTTAATTTTAGAATTTGTAGATGTTTTTACTAAAAAACAAGACAAAAAATACTAAGAATTTTTTTCTTGAAAATCATTTTTTTGCCGTGTAAATCACAAAAATGACTTTAACTGAGTTTTCCCAGACTGGGTCACTATACAATTGCTTTAACATATTAAGCTTTCTTTGTTTACGTCTTCAAACCTCAAACATTTAGTGCAGTAAACTTTGCCATTTATTTCCAGGGTCGTAAAGTGTCGTCCTGCTCCGCAGAGCCCGTTTTGATTGTGCAAATGGTCCTCATATTTCTGAGGAGCAAAGAGGTGGACATATTATGATTAGGTGCTTTGGTGATGGGTCCTCCAGGCCACAAGAGGGGAAGGATCTCTCTGCTTGGCTAAACAGCAGATTTATGAAGCGTCCCTTGAAAGAGCTTGGTGCAGGTGGACAGAGGCCATTAGAGTGCAGATTCTCCATTAGGTGGCCATTAGAGTCTGTCTTACACCTAATGAAGTGCAGTAGGATGCTATCATACAGATTCAGCACTTTGTGTTAAACAGCTACAGTGGAAGGGATACTATTGACATTGACTTACACATTAGTTTGTGGCTCATCATGGAGCTGTTAAGAGTTGGATTCCTGTACTACAGTATGTGATCTGGGTATTGCACTCCCAAAAAGGAAAAACTCTAAGATCTAATATAGTAATGTCAATGTAATGTATTATTATAAACACTGTATATTAGTAATGTTTATATCTAATAGTTAAAATAAGTGTGCATGAATGGTAGCTTTGGCAGATTTCTTCTTGATTTTTTTTATTGTGATCATCATTATTGCAGTACCTAAAGGTATTCCATGGCGATATGTATCAGTGCATTGTAAAAAAATGCAGCATGAATTTAAATCTACAATCTATTATAGGTTTTTGCTTGTGAAAGGTTGACTAAATCAAGTTAAAACTGTTTAACTTAAAGTTAAGTTGAGGTGACACAAAAATGTATGTTGATTTGACAAAAATGCTGCACAATTTTTACAATGTAAGGTCATGGATTCAAAACCCTATATGGGTCAGTGACAAAAACAGTTTGGCAAGATGAGAAATTCAAAAATCTTTTTAAACGGGTTTTAAAAGCACGCATCAGGTTTATTTTATTAATTTTATGCAATAAAAAACATTTGCACCATTTTTATGAAATTAACCTGAAAGTGTCAAATGGTGTTACTGCCAACTGCGGTAAAGAATGAGAAATATTAAATATTTTATCCACCTTGATGGCACATAAGCGTAATCATAAGAACATTTAAAATATCATTTTATTAGTTATTTCTAAATGTAAATGTTTATGCGTTTTTGTAATATTTGTCCAGACATATGCTTAAAAACAGCTTTGTTTTCTAAATAATCTTTGACAAATTATGTAAAAATTTATGTAAAAAAATCATACAATAAATTAAATGCTGATATTTTATTTCACATTTTTTATAAATATATTTATATTTTCATTTAAAAAAATACTAGTTACACCAATTGACACAGACCGGTTACACCACATTGACATTTTTGCAATTATATCCTTAATATTCTTTCAAAATGAAATAAAACCAGAAATTTTAGACTTGGTCCTCAAAAAAAGAATGTATGCAAGTAATCTGCAAATTTATTTTGTAATTTTAACCCTTTTACATTTAATTGAACCATACGAACACAAAATAATTAACGTCACGTCATTGACCCATATAATGATAACAAATATTACCTGAATGCACTTTTGTAAATTTGTAGATCTAGTGCCATAAAAAATCTTTGCAGCCTTCATTTTTTTGGTTTAATCAACTCAAATTTACAAGTCATTTAACTTACTATTATTTATCTTGACATGGGATCAATTGTTATAACTTATAAAATATATTTTGTCAACTTAATTTTATAGGTTATAACAACTCATCTTTGGTCAAGATAAATAATGAGTTGATTTAACATAAATTTAACATATATTTATTCCAAACCCATATCACTTTTTGTAAAACATCAGAGGAAATTTTCAAGAAAATTGACTCTCTTTTTTATACAATGAAAGTGAAAACCAACAAGAGAACAACTTTTACTTTAAAAATGATTTCTTTGTTTAACTTAAAGTAAGTTACCCAATTGCGTAAAGATTTTAAGTTAATTCGACTTAAAAATATTAGTTAACTAAAAAAATTTTGTAAAAATAATGTCTCAATTAATATTTTTTAAGTTGATTTATCTAGGGCTGTCACAATTATGAAATTGGACTGACGGTTAATTGTCTAATAAATAGTGAAGATTATGACTATAACATAGAACAAGGAAGACATCAGCCTGTTTTAAGGACAGTGAAAACAGCGGTATACAGATAAGTAAATTGTGTGAAAAAAACTTGTTTTTTACACGTGAAACATGTTATATTGAGCACACAGAAAGAACGGGACTTTTAAGAATAGCATCTTTCACTTCTCTAAATTTGGAATTGCTGTTTTGGAAATTTATATTTTTCCTGGCAGTTTATACAGTGGTAAAAACTGCCAGTATTTTTTTTCCACTGTATTACTTTGCAATGTATCGCGCTACACTGTCAGTTAAGGAGCGCCATCTGATACTGTTTCATTTATACAGATGCTGCAGCTCCCCCTTGTGTTTTTTAGAAAGATATGCAATCATTGCGGTGATATGAGATCATCGTGATGAGGTCAAACAATCGCCATGAGATGACAATTTAATCATTGTATTAACTTAAAATTTTAATGCAACCAGGTAACTTACTTTTTTTACTATTTAAGTTGAACCATTTTTTGACAGTGTTTTAACTTCTCATTTTGGGCGAAAAGCTTTGATGAAATTTTAGGTTATACTTTTTCTTTAAGAAACAAGGAGAGTTTAAAACAGCTAATAGACTGTAAAAAGTAAAACGTTTTTTCAATTAAAAAAAATTACTTTAATTGGTAATACCTAAAAAATGTTTGTTTGTTTTTTTACGCTACTAATAAAGACATTAGACATTAGAGGGCATTTAGCTCCTCTCAAAGCACATGAGGTAACAAAAAATCGATGTTACAAAAAAACTGTCAGTTTTCCTCAAACAACATGAAGCAATAAATCATAAAGATTAAGTAGCATATTAGAAAATCTCAGCTCTGCCTGAAGCGTAGCTGATTTACTGTGAAGGAGAAGGTGTAGTCTGCCAGTTTCTGTGACAGTACATGATGTATCCTTGTTTTCTTGTATGAATTTATGGATGACGCACCTGGTATCTTTGTCAAAGACCCTTGAAAAGTATTCAAAGTGTCACTTTTTCATCTGATATGCATAATGTGCAACAATTTGTGATTGATTTCCTTTCCTTTAAATAGTCTTGCGAAAAAAACAAACATCATATTGAGTTATTAAGGGTTTGAATAAACATTTCCTATGCATATATAAATATGAAACATGGCCTAAACATTTACTGTTTCAAGCATGTTTGATGAGTTTAAGCACATCTAAACACTGCTACTACTTGACTTGGTTTTGACCTCAAACATTTCTCTTCTGTGTTAAATCTTGGCCCAGGTCTCCATACAGCTGGCAATAAGTCTTTGAATTAAATTCAATACACGTTCATTCCTGGCATGCAATGCTGCCAATATCTGGACACTCGAATACCTTTAATAGTTCATCAAACCGTATTTTTCTGGTCTGGCTGCTATGGGCCACAATAAGTGTCAAATTTCTAATTTGAAAGCATGTAAATGTGACTTTATTCATTGTTACAATTCATTGTTACAAGATTGTAAATATTTCACACAGTATCAGTGACTGCAGTTAAAGCAGGCCACAAAATGTTTTAAAAGCCTATAATTTTAATCCAGTGCCACTTCTCTAGAATGTGGACTTACTATCTAAAGATAGACAATTAAATAAGGAAAACATTTTATACAGTCTGCTTAATTTGTAAAATGGAGTTATTCTCCTTCTTTAATGCAGATTCTTTCTGCAATGGCCACACAAACAGCTCAAACATTGAGGTAATGATTTTGTAGTTTGTCCCATTTATATAGTATGCTTTCAATCTTTATTAATCACCAACAAATCAATCTACAGATGGCATATGTACAAAATATCTTTATGTGGTTTCTTTAGAAAGCCAGCAGATGGCAGCAAAAGTTAAGTTGTCATCCTCACTCTCCCACTTTGACAGTCATGTGTGTACTATAAGAGACCTTCAACACAATTTAAGTAAGATAAGATCTTTCGGTTCAAAAATGCAACTATCTGGGTTACATTAAATGGGAAAATATTTGTTTTCCTTATAATTTGTTACAAAACATGAGCTTGCTTAAGTCATTATGGTGGCATTTATTAGTGTTCCTGTGGCTTAGCAATGCAAAGATCATAGGTTTGATCCCTAGGTACACACATAGCTTTGGATAGCCTAAAAGTGTCTGTCAAATGCAAACATAAAATGCAAAAGAAGTTCATTGTTCATCAGTAGTTAGAATGTATGACGTCAAGCACGTTTTAGTTCAATAACGATCTGTTTGCGTTCTGGTAACAATGAGGGCATAATTTTGCGTTAACCAAAAAGTTTAATATAAACAAATGAACGAACAAACGTCCTCCCCTTTGCTTCAGTGTATGTACTAGATTTTTGCAACTTACTTTGACATATTTAGGATTACAGGTTGTCATGGGCGGTGCTGTGTTCAACACAAAAATCTTTGTTATATCAAATGCATGAATGAAAGCGCATTTCTGCTGGTATATAGGTTACATTGCATTAAACAGACTGAATGCATTATAAAGAAGGCATGTCATAATTGTCGCACGAGCTTTCATTAAGCACCATCTCAAACCCTGATGGTGCGGAATCCCGACCGAGGCTCATCTGTGGTCTCGTTGCTTAAAATAGCTACGAGTCGCGGGCCAGTGCGCCCTTGAAACGCATACAAGCCGAAAAACTCGCATAAAGGGATTATGGATTGATACAAATAGTCGCGCGCGCCAGCAACCTCTCGCGCGCTGAATTAATGCGCTGCTATTTTTAGGACGCCAGTGTTTCCAGGGGAAACCTAATGACGCAATGACGTCAATGCAGGTCAATAGCTGACTGGAGGAATTGAGCGCTTCCGTTACATTTTGCGGCATCTTGTGAAACATTGCGAATTTATTTGATACATTTAGCAACGCCGACATCATAATGCGTAAAAGCGAGCGGACGCGTCACGGTATCTGTAGTAATGCACGCACACGAGGATTGCGCGCGTGTGCGAGTGCTTTTTCCTCTTCTGCTGGACTGTGATGGGGAGCAATGGTGTCTATGGGAGGAAGGTTAGGCATCTTCTCGACCTGAAAGCTCAGAGATGTTTGGTGAGGCGCATGGCTCGAGATTTACTTTCAGATGGCAAAGCTTCAGTGAGATGCTTGGTAAACATTATTTGTTTTTTGTTTTCCATAGAACAACCAGAAGCAATCTATGTGAAGGTAAATGTACCTGTATCTCACCATTTTGAATTCTTATAAGGCACGATTAAGGTCGATTGTGGGGGTTTGATGAATGGGGACAGTTTTGTGCTTTTATGACAATTAGTAGTTTGGTACTTTATTGAAAACTCATTGTAATACATAACAGAATATGAGTTAGTTGCTCAAACTGGACTGGAAGTGCACGTGATGCGAATGATGAGAACACAGCCACGTAGCCTATACAAACATATGTATGTATACTGATATTAAAAAAAAACTCGGATGCCTAGTAGTTTAAGATTTTAGCATGCAACACCGATGCCTCCGTCTTTACTTATATTGAAAATCAATGCATGCTAAATATTTTCTGTCTGTTTTACAACACTAATGGTTTGCACCTTTTTACTGCAAGTATATGAAGTGTAGTAAACATCTGACCCTGATAAAGCAACAAACGGAGACATTTAAGCAGCTTGTTCAGGATCGTGACCATTTGCTTGGAAAATGATGCACAGATTTGAGCAGATGGGATTAATTGCTTTATACGTGTTGAAAGCGTGTAATAGTTTTTATTACTGTCATTCAGATGTGGCTGTTGGACTACAGGGGGTGTAAATTATTTCCCCCTTTGGTTGTGTAGGGCGTTACCGACGGGTTCAGTGCCGCGGATAGTTCACTGACACTCCGACCATAAACACACATACAACATGACATTTGCATTACATTTCTTGAAACTTAACTAGCCAATTAATTTAGATAGTCACTGTTTTTATTTTTATAGACAACATACACAATAGCTGACATGCCAAGCATTGCTAAACTATAGGTGAACATACTAAGATCATTACATCAGGTAAATCATGGACTCGTAATAAAACAAATGTAATATTTTCTACATCAAATCTCACTATTTATTATTACACGCATTTAGAAAGTTTAATACAATCATTGCATTTTCATATTCATTACTATGTCTCTGCGCTATAGGCCTAGTGTACATACATAAACTATAGTGTAGTGTTTAACATAATGGATACTATTACAAGTGCATTCATGTTTTAGTGTTGTAACAGGTAATCTTAAATAAAACATGACAACTGTATACCAATTCAATTTTAAATACATATTAAAATGCTATAGTCATAAAGTTAAAAAAAAATGCATTGAATGCTTTTCTTTATCTGTAATCTCTCATCCACAGATCAAAGTTTTTGATAACTATTAAGGCCTGATCGATCTAACAGTCATTCAGAACAGACACACACACCTGTTAGTTAATCACTCACCAGTACTTTAAATGAAATAACAGTATGTTCCGTCTTTATTTATAAATATTTAACATAGATATTTAAAAATGGCATATATTTTCAGATGAAAGTTATGTCTTTGCACTTCTCACTGGCAACTAGCTGGCAGTAACTTACTGTAGATTTTTCATTTATGTTATTTAATGGCAACAGTTTGTTAAAAGTTAAATGGACATGAAACGTTTTCGGTACATCATACACATTGTACACATTTTCGTCTCCTGCATACTTTAGATTCAATCCTGCTTTAGCACACCTACCTCTAATTTTTAAGTAGCCGTGAAAGGCTTGATTAGCAGGTTGATTTCCAGGAACAGGATTCCTCAGACCACCTTAAATTCTGTTAGTTAATCCAAAGATGGTTATCAGATTGTTAGAATGAGACAAATTTTATGACAACTGAAACAAATTTCGCAAATGGGAAACACATTTCAAAGCTGGATAGCAGAAATAATGGTTTCGTAAAACGCATAAAATAATGAATCGTGATGCCTATACTGCATAAAAGACTTTTATACAGTTTCTCATTGTTTTGAAAAAGAGAAAGTTGCCATAATGGCATGTCTATGAAAAGATGACAGCAGATAAATCACTTCTCTTTTCATACATTGTGATAAGACCACATAGACAGTGGTGTATAAATATACTGTAGATATACATCTGTAGTTAGATACCTTGTCTGTAATATTATCTGCACTGACTTTCATATTGACTTATAAAATCCAGTAAAATATTTTCACTTTCTATTTTTTACATTTGTCCTATTTTGGTATGAAATAATCTTCCTGATAAACAAACTACTAACCTATTTTTACTAATGTTATATTAAAAGTTCCCCCTTTAAATTACACAGCAAAAGCAACACCTACAAGGCCTGGTTCTCACACTTTTAGGTTTTTCTGCTCTATAAGACACAGACCAACCTACACTGAAAAAAATAAAGGCTGGATTTACTTAAAAATATAGTGCATCCTTTTTGCATCCTTTTTTTAGTGAGCATTTTATGCAATTGCTTAATATTTCAAGTAAAACACTTTAAAAAGTTGATGCAAAAATCATGCACTATATTTTAAAATAAATCCAGCGTATTATTTTTACAGTGTAGTTAGATGAAATTATTTTGGATATACCTGTTAAACTAACAAGCCCATTGGTGGTAGTTGATTCCATGACCATAGTTCAATATTTCTATTTGTGTTGCGAATCAAATTAGTAAAATTAATAACTTTGTCAAATTATTTTCTTGTGTATGATTTAAAAAATTGTAAAGATGAATGCTACTGTAATTTACAGTAAGTAAAACGGCTGTGCTGACTGCAATTCTGCTTTGTGTATTTCAGATAAACTGAAGATCCACAAAAAAAAAAATTCTGTGCACTTCTGTGCCTCTTGCTCTCTCTCTCTCTCTCTCTCTCTCTCTCTCTCTTTTTCTATGTCCTTTACGGCTCTTTTTGCGGTCTGGGCTTGCTGTACCATAAGTAACTAACCAGGAAGCCCTTACCCCAAAAAGTATCTGTGGAGGTTCCTAACAGCTGATGGTGGAAATTGAAATCTTCTCTGTCTATCAGTATTGATGTTACCCGTATGTTATTTCTGAAACGTACCCACATGTTTGCCATTGGCATAAAAAACTTTTTAAATAAAATAATGATATTGAACGTTCTTCTTCGTTTTAAAATCTCTATCACAATTAAGGATTACACTGAACATTTTACGATTTTGTGTTAAATTTGTATACAGAGAGTTTGAATGTTTTCTGCCCAGACTACTGAATATAATAATAACCAATACTAGTGGGAAACAGGAATAAATTGTTAGTTGAGTCTTTGCCTTAATCTTTATTCTTGGGTGAATGTTCAGATGAGCATCTGATATTAAAAAAATGCCAAAACAATTCAGAAAATGCATGCAAATTTTTAGCATACATGTGTAGAAAAAAATGAACTCCATAATGCAATAATATTTCTGTATCTTAACGTCAAAATCATGCCTTTATTGGTTTGCAGCATGTCTGTGAATGTTATGATACAAAATAGCCACATGGTGGTGCTGCTGTTCTAAATCTGTAAGGAATCACAATCATTACATTACATTGTGTGTGTGCGTGCGTGCGTGCATGCGTGCGTGCGTGTGTGTACCTGGTAATTATCACGTTGTGGGGACCAATAAAGATAGGAATACCAGTAAATCTGTGACCTCGTGGGGACATTTTGAGGTCCCCATGAGGAAAAAAGCTTATAAATCAAACAGAATGATGTTTATTGAAAATGTGAAGTCGGAGAAAGTTTTCTGTTCTGTGATGGTTGGGGTTAGGGTTTTGGGAAGGGAATAGAATATACAATTTGTACGGTATAAAATGCATTACGTCTATAAATAAAGCAATTATTAATTTTCCTAATGCATGGTTGTTTCTTTACTTCAGTTTAAAACGTTATACATTTCGAAAAGGAGGATTTTCAGCACTTTGTTCAAACAGCAACTGTGTGTAATGTGGAATCAGCTTTATTCTCCAAATGTACACACACACAAGGAATTTGTTGAGGTTTTCAGGATCACTAGGACACACACATATGATATACTTACTGTAGCACACAAACTAGAAAAATCATATACGTAAAATTAAAAATTGGTAATGCTTTACAATAAGGTTGTATTTGTACATGATTACACTTTTAGAAAAAGGTACAAAAGTTGTCACTGAGGCAATACCTTTTAAAAGGTCCTTATATGTACCATTTCGGTACAGATGTATGGGTATCAGTATGTACCATTTTATGTACAAAGGTACCAGTGACAACTTTTGTACCTTGTTGTACCTTTTCTTCTGAGAGTATAGTTAAAGGTGCAGTGTGTAAATTTTAGCGGCATCTAGTGGTGAGGTTGCGAATTGCAACCAATGGCTCAGTCCACTGCCCACCTTTTGCTTTTGAAACACATACAGAAGCTACTGTAGCCACCACCGGGCAAACATGTCATCGTTGGAGACAACTTAGTAAAAAAGTTTGTCTTCTAAGGGCTTCTGTAGAAACATGGCTGCACAAAATGGCGGCTTCCATGTAAGGGGACCCTCGGTGTATGTAGATAAAACGTCTCATTCTAATGTAATAAACACATAACGGTTCATTATGAAAGGTCTTTATACACCCCTGATAATATAGTTTTGTATATTATTTTGCATTTCTGTCAAGAGATCCTTCTAAAAATTACACACTGCACCTTTAAGGCAGACTGATCTTACAGCAAGTCATGTTATACACTCTAAAAACAAACGGTGCTATATAGCACCAAAAGTGGTTCTTTGCTCGTAATCATAGAAGAACTGTTTTAGTGCCATATAGCACCGGTGAAGCACCGGTGAAGCACCTGTGTAGAACCATATAGTGCTATGTAGAACCATATGTGGTGCTATAGTGGTGCTATATGGCCCCTATATGGTTCTACACAGGTGCTTCACCGGTGCTTCACCGGTGCTTTATGGCACTAAAAATGGTTCTTCTGTGGTTACGATCCAAAGCAACAGTTTTGGTGCTATATAGCACCGTTTGTTTTTTTAGAGTGTAGTCACGAAAAATTTGATTAATTTATTCATGTCCATGGCACGAAATTCAGCTTTTATTCATGCCTTGAGCACGAATGTCTTTGTCGTGTCACTCGCACAAATTTCTATAAATAGTTTTTAGTGTCCGTTGCACGACTTTCTTTTTCGTTTCATTTTATTGTATTTTCTCATTGTTTTTTCCTATTTTCTTACCATTGTCGCTTGGGGTCCAAAACATGTAGAAACCAATACATACAAGTACATCCTAACCCAAACCCCAAATCTAACCCCAAGTGATAATGATTTAAAAAAAATTAAAAAATGAGAAAACGATACATAAAATGACCCGAAAAAGAAAGTCGTGTCACGGACACGAAAAACTATTTATAGAAATTTGTGCGAGTGACACGCCAAAGGCATTCGTGCTGCTCAAGGCATGTTAAAAAGCTGAATTTCGTGCTATAGACACAAATAAATTAATCAAATTTTTTGTGAATATAACACGACTTTCCTTGAGATCATGTTGCATTAAAGGAATAGTCTACTCATTTTCAATATTAAACTATGTTATTACCTTAACTAAGAATTTTTGATACATCCCTCTATCATCTGTGTGCGTGCACGTAAGCGCTGGAGCGTGCTGCGACACTTCGATAGCATTAAGCTTAGCCCCATTCATTCAATGGTATCAAACAGCGATAAAGTTAGAAGTGACCAAACACATTAACGTTTTTCCTATTTAAGACGAGTAGTTATACGAGCAAGTTTGGTGGTACAAAATAAAACGTAGCGCTTTTCTAAGCGGATTTAAAAGAGGAACTATATTTTATGGCGTAATAGCACTTATGGGAGTACTTCGACTCGGCGCAGTAACACCCTCCCTCTCCCATTATGAGAGGGAGAAGGGGAGCGGACTTTTCAGGCGAGTCAAAGTACTTAAGCCACTTTTCAGACACTGTGGCATTATCTGCAAACTTCAAAAGCTTGAGAGAGGTGTCTTTTTAATGCATTCATTGGTGTGTAAAAAGAAGAGAGGTGGACAGAGTACACAGCCCTGTGGGTCACCTGTACCCTGTGGGTTGCCCAATAACTGAAACTAAAAGAGGTCTAGCAATTGCCGTGATATTTTTCGGTCTCTTAAAAGTAGAATGTCTTAAGGAACAAATTAGGTTAACTTTTTTGGCAGTGGTAAATATTGCATTGATACTGTATACAGCAGAGTAACTATAAGTATACTGTAAATATTAATGAACAAATTTAAGTTTGTTGTTTTTAGGAATTTATTTGTGGAAGTTCCACATTGTGTTATTTTTATTTTAGGTTAATAAGTTACATTTGTTGTAAATTCCTAGCCAAGATTAAAGTTAAATAGATGCAAATGTTTTTGGGAGTCTCTTACGGTCAATATTTCACAATGGCTTAAATAAAGAATTTCCAGTAACCCAATCCAAACTATTAAATACTGAAACATGGCATGCATTTAATATCTAGTGTTTCTTCTTGTTAAAAATGGGTTAAATTCACTTGGTCAACCACATCAGAAATGACTGATTGAAGTTATGCGAGCATTAAAATTGTAATCCCAATGCATGTGTTCAGTAAATGATGACTGACAACACTTGTGACTTGTGTTAAATTGGATAATGATGTTTTTATGACCCAGACTTCCAAAAGCTCATATGTTTCTGTTGGACTGATGTCAGTGATTTCTGGAACCTGCTGTTTTGGTGATATTATCTTAATAGCACTGACTGTTAATCTTCACGTCAGTAATACCCAGTTGCTCAATGTATGGTACATTTTGTCATAAACACAAACATCACATGAGAGAAAAACAGGTTCTTTAAACTTGATGTGAAAAGTTCGGGAATGACAAGCAAAACTTTTTTATTTGATCTTGGCTTACGTTGATTTATAATCCATGACTCTTGTGCTTTTCAACAAAACACTTTTTTTCTTAGTTTAACCCCTGTGGCATTTATTATGCATGAGTAAAATATTTAAAAAATATATCTACTAATTCACTTACTGTAAAAGCAAGATTATGTAAATCCACTTTCATCATCTTGGCATATTTTGTGGATTACAATATTATTGTTTTAATAAAAAGCTATTAGTTTCATGCTATGCTGTTAGTCTGATGGACACAGCAAGTGATTTTCATGGTTGAGCAAATCTTTGAGGAAAGTGCATCATTTCCTGTCCTCGGTGTGACGTAAAATGACGAAGTAGAGCTCGGCAATGACGCAGACGGCAGAAATCACTGCTGACTCTCTTCTCTTAATATGAGTCTCTTGGGTAGCGTTGTTTTTCTTCAGTCATATTTTTCCATCTTTCTCTCACTTTCTCTGTCTCTCTCCCTCTCTCTCTCTTTCTTGTAATACTACATTATGCATGTCGTGTGACCAGTTCTGAGAAGTACTTGGTCAAACTTCAAACTTGTTATCCTGTTCCAGAATCAACACTAGCGGGACCCAAATTGTCAGCCGGCTGTGATTTTATTGCCGGTTGGCATGTCACAATCAATTATGTGTGTTAATCAAAGGGAATTTTGTTTTTTGTGTTTTGTTTACATAGCTGTACCAGGCTCGGCCAGTTATTGCAGTTTGTTTTAAAGGCCAGCTGAAAACAGTCTGAACTTTTTTTGCTGGCTCAGCAAAACTAACATGGTCTGTCTAAGAAAGTCGGTCGACCAAAATCTTGCTGCACTTTGAAATAAACTGCTGGGCTGTTTCAACTTATGCTTAAATAAATTATGGACACAAACCCAAACGTTGAGTTTGGATTAACCAAGGAAGTGTCCACATTAACTCAATTGACCAGTGTTCGAATTGAGGGGGGGCTGGGGTGGTCCTGGACCCCTATAATCATTGAGGCTATTGAGGCCTATAATGCACAAAAATATTTAATTGGGGGGTCCCCTGGTTTTTATTCAAATTAAAATACTGCATGAATTTAAAATTCTCATTAAAATTGCTCCCAATTTCGCAATTAACCACGGCAAAATATTTTGGTCAGAAATAACTGTACACTCTCAAGTTCGCCTTACGCTGTTTTTTGGAGGAATTGACAGATTGTTAGATTTAGGATTGGGTTAGGGGCTTTTAAAAAATATTCTCAAACTATTATTTTACAATAATTTGTGGGGTAAAAAAGGTTAGGGTTTGAGTTAAGGGTAATTTGGAGTATTTGTGAAATCACAGTGACCCTAAAGTATAATGCCGGGGGGCTTAGCTAGGGGACCCCCATAATCTTTGACATAATTCAAACATTGCATATGACCCAACTATGGGTTAAAAAGAACCCAGCATTTTGCGTGCACTTTTAATCTTTGTACAGTGCTTCGTGAGTGTGTTGGCGTTTGGCCTGGCCCCGTTCATTCCTATGGCTCCAAACAAAAGTTTTATTTTGTGCCACCATATTTATTCGAGCGACTACTCATGTAAAAGTCTTTAAATAGGGAAAACATGGAAGTGTTTGGTGGCTTCTAAATTCATGCCTGTTTGGAGCCATAGGAATGAATGGGGCTAGGTTAAATGCTAACACATTCACGACGCGCTGTGCAAAGATTAAGTGCACGCATTGAAAAAAAGATAGGTATGTATTAATTAGTCCAAGTTGAGGTAAAAACATAGTAAATATTGAACAACTGTGGTGTTTTCCTTAAATGCTATATGCTAGTGTTTAGGCCGAAGTTCTACTATTGACATTAAAGTTACGTTTTGCAAGTCCTTAACTCTTAAAAACACTCAAAAACATCCATTTCCAATCTCTGAAATATTGATTATTTGTCTGATACTAAACATAAAGGGGCTGTTTACCAATGTGAGCTACTTACATGAGCTTCGATGTGAAACAGCCAATCAGAACAGAGCTCAATATTATTATTCATGACCCTTCCAAATAATGTAATAACGACCCATTTTATTCTAAGGAAAAATCTTGTCTCATTATTTTTGCATTAAATAAAGTCATAAACAGTCTGTGTAGAGAACAATTTAGCATATTGTATCAATGCATTCTTTGGCACCTTTAAGTCAAAGGTTATTAAAGCAACTCCAAAGAGTTTTTTTACCTTAAAATAACGTTTCCAAAAAAGTGGTTCATCCACTCAAAACAGGGTGAAGGGCACTTTCACATTCGCTTTGCAGCCCTCTATCGGCCAAAACCGCACTAAAGAAGTTTCCAACCGTCGGGTAGTGGTCCTGTAGTCCGAGTGAAAACTACAAAAACTTACTTTACGGCAGATCTACAATCCAATCAGAGCCAGCTATGCTTCAGTATTTACGACAGTAGTAATGAACAATTAGGCTTCTAACCTGTAGGGGGAGCAAAGAGCAAAAACTCTTTAGTGTTGCTTTAAAAGAACCATCTCTCTTTTAAATTTTTATGGTCTGAAGAACCGTTTCCCACTAAAAAGAACCAGAAAAGATCCTGTGTATTTTAAAGGTTCTTTATCCAAAAATGGTTCTTCTATGTCTTTGTGTAACAATGACTTGGTACATTATCTGCCGAGTCACAGTCTGTGTGTTTGTGAAACAGTAAATCAAAATTATTCTGCGTGTAAAGTCTGAATGGCTCACAAATACATACCAACATTCCTGAGTAGCTCTCAGGAGACCTAGAGAAAACTCAAGGAACAGAAACACACACACCCCCGAAACGGTACATGCTACAGGAATAGAAACATTTCCTCCTGTTCGCTGGATTCCCGTAACTTTGGCTGCGATTCAGGCGGTCTGTGCACATCGGTGTCGGATTTTTAACTGTGTGCTTTTTTAAACACAAAGCAGATGTGGCTGCAGATCTGGACAACTCTATTTCTAAGTGGAAGAGAAAGTGTCGTGTAAATACGCTCGGAGCTGCATATGTTTTCACTGAAGTGGACAGCAGGATTTTTTGCTTTGCTGGGCGCGTGTGATTTGCTGGAGTCAAACCAGTCATTTCCAAGTGGTCATGTTCTCTTAACGTTATAGCATTTTATAAACTTACTGTATATACAAATTATCTTTATCTCAGAACATTTATTCGCTTTTTACATTATATTTACATTTATGCATTTATCCATTGCTTTTACCCTTATGGCTTTTATCCAAACTTTTTATCAGTTTGTTATCCCTGATAATCAAACCCCGAGACCTTTGCATTGCTTGCCGGTGCAATGCTCAACCAACTGAGGAAAAGTTTTACATTTTATATGAACAAAATGCACCAAAAGTGGTGCTTGCAAAGGATACAACTAAATTTGTTACATGTGGATGTTGAATTTGCGGTTGCTTAGGTGTCGCTATGTGGTTTCTTAGATGTTCTGGTGGTCAAAATAGATCACCCCAAGTCTCTGAAACATTTTTGGTTGCTATATCTCTGAAATATTGTTTACCTGTTAATAAAGTGTGTTAGGAATAGTGTTAAAACTGCTTTAGGATGAATCGCTTATTGTCCAACTCTAGATAAGCTCTCAGTGATTAACTCGGATTAATCTTTGGTCTTTAAGATTGTTTACATTATACCCGTGGTCCCGGTTAGTGCATTATGCATTCTGGAATTAACCATGTTACATTTTTTGTTTGTAGCTCAGTTGGTAGAGCATTGTGTTAGCGGCACAAAATGTTGTATGTTCGATTTTCAGGGAACACATTAAAAATAAAAAATGTATAGCTTGAATGCACTGCGTTGGATAAACGTATCTGCCAAATGCATGAATAGAAATATAAATGAAAGTGACAAGGCTAGCCATTCGGTATTTGACCCAACAATGGGTTAAAACAACCCAGCGTAATTCTACATGGCATTGATTCAACAAGGTGCTGAAAGCATTCTTTAGAAAGGTTGGCTCATATTGATAGGATAGCATCTTGCAGTTGATGGAGATTTGTGGGATGCACATCCAGGGCACGAAGCTCCCGTTCCACCACATCCCAAAGATGCTCTATTGGGTTGAGATCTGGTGACTGTGGGGGCCATTTTAGTACAGTGAACTCATTGTCATGTTCAAGAAACCAATTTAAAATGATTCGAGCTTTGTGACATGGTGCATTATCCTGCTGGAAGTAGCCATCAGAGGATGGGTACATGGTGGTCATAAAGGGATGGACATGGTCAGAAACAATGCTCAGGTAGGCCGTGGCATTTAAATGATGCCCAATTGGCACTAAGGGGCCTAAAGTGTGCCAAGAAAACATCCCCCACACCATTATACCATCAGCCTGCACAGTGGTAACAAGGCATGATGGATACATGTTCTGATTCTGTTTACGCCACATTCTGACTCTACCATCTGAATGTCTCAACAGAAATCGAGACTCATCAGACCAGGCAACATTTTTCCAGTTTTCAACTGTCCAGTTTTCTGAGCTCGTGCAAATTGTAGCCTCTTTTTCCTATTCGTAGTGGAGATAAGTGGTACCCGGTGGGGTCTTCTGCTGTTGTAGCCCATCCGCCTCAAGGTTGTGCGTGTTGTGGCTTCACAAATGCTTTGCTGCATACCTCCAGTGGTTATTTCAGTCAGTTGCTCTTCTATCAGCTTGAATCAGTCGGCTCATTCTCCTCTGACCTCTAACATCAACAAGGCATTTTCACACACAGGACTGCCGCATACTGGATGTTTTTCCCTTTTCACACCATTCTTTGTAAACCCTAGAAATGGTTGTGCGTAAAATCCCAGTAACTGAGCAGATTGTGAAATGCTCAGACCGGCCCATCTGCCACCAAAAACCATGCCACACTCAAAATTGACCTTTCTTTCTCATTCTGACATTCAGTTTGGAGTTCAGGAGGTTGTCTTGACCAAGACCACACCCCTAAATGCATTGAAGCAACTGCCATGTGATTGGTTGATTAGATAATTGCATTAATGAGAAATTGAACAGGTGTTCCTAATAATACTTTAGGTGAGTGTATGCCAAACCATTGTTGGGTCAAATATAAACATTTTCCAGGTTAATTTTACCCAACAGCTGGGCTTGTCTGTTTTTGAACCAACACTGGATTGAAATTTGAAAATAACCCAGCAACTTTTTTGAGTTTACAAAACCGGTGCTGTTTCTGTCAATGGTGCTCCAAAACTGTTTAGTTATAAACATTGCTCAAAATATCTTTCTCTGTGTTAAGCAGAACAAAAACATTTATATGGATTTGGAACAAGAATTTTTATTTTATCCCAAAAACTTAATTTCACTACAAAAACAATGTTTTCTTTCTCTTCGGGCACATGGCTTGTTTGTTGTTAAAGTTCTCCTTGCTAGGTGTACTTCTTGTGCCTTTGTAAATGAATTTAGTGAGGATTGATCAGTATCAGTATTGAGACTGTGATCCATGCAGGGGTTCTGTAAACAATTTACTTACAGAAGACGGCATGAAGTTTGTCGGTACAGAAGCCTGCAGGCCGCCCACTGCTGGGCCATCCCGTGACTCACAACAACAAGAACAGAATATAAAGTGTGCAATACTTCCCACAAACTACATGCAAACATGTTGTTCTAACATATTTATGATGTATTTAACTAAAATAACTTTAAATTTGTGAAATCATATGACCCTGTCTGTGATATCCCAAAGTTGCATAATCACATTATGAGATTAGAAGCATCAAAGTTTGATTTCAGTCTTTGCTTGTTGATCAGATTTACCAGAAGATTTTTAAATGACGTAATAACTTTCTCCCTCTTATCTTTCTCACGTAATAAGCTCTCACTTTGAACTACTGATATCTCTAAAGTTTGCCCTGACACCCACAGTATTTGCATCAGGATTTGATCAATAAGTGGACGTGAACATCTATGACTGTTTTGGCATTTTTCCACTGAGACTAACCCCCACATTAGCTTTCCCCTATTACCAATCCAGAGTGAATTGTACAGATTTCACCCCATATTTGCATCCCATGCGTGTGTGTGATGGGTTTGTGTTGTGTTTGCGGGACAAGCGGGGGTGCTGTCCCCCCTCATGCTGTTCTGTACTGGGAGAATCAGGCAGGCAAGGAAGGGCTGAGGTGATTCATACGTGAGTCAACAGCTATCAGCTATATAAGCCTGACCACTCATGGATCCTGGGCATGACACAGTCTTCACATCTCAAAGGTAAGACCCTTTCTCTCTCTTCACATCACTGCAACTCTCACACACTTCTGTTGATCACTGGATTGTACACACAGCCTATATTGTTCATGTTTTATCTAAAGTTATTTTAAGTTCAAATTATTTATAGTACGGTTTTATATGCTACATAGGAAATATAACAGAGTTAAGCAATAAGATATTGAAGCCAAACTGAGACAGAGCTCTCATGTTGCAGACTGGAGAGGCCTTTCAATGCTAAGCACTATTGGAGGTGCTCATTGTGATTTGAGATGGTTTCTCTTATGGTCTTCCTGCTTATTGATGTTTATATAATTAAGTATATCAAGCTTCAGAGATCAAATAGCTTTAATGCAGTTTTTAGATACGCCTTCAAAAATTAATTCTGTAATGTTTTTCAGTATAAATATCTAAAAACTCTTATTTTAAGATAGATTTACTGGAGAAGTAAAATGACCCAAGATATTAAGTTTGGTTTTTGGAACAAACTTATCAAAACTAAGTGAGTTTATGCTTAAAAATTAAAAAATCTTAAGCTTAGATTAAGTACACTGCAAAAAATGACTTTAGTATTTTTGTCTTGTTAAATAAGAAAATAAGTCTAGTTTTAAGACAAAAAATATCAAATTTAAGTGAATTTGTGGATGAAACAAGCAAAAAATCTGCCAATGGTTAAGCAAAAAATCTTAAACTTTTTTCTTAAACACTTAATTCAAGAAAAATGAAAGAAAAATTTGCTCACCCCATTGGCAGATTTTTGCTTGTTTCATCCACAAATTCACTTAAATTTAATACATTTTGTCTAAAAACTAGACTTATTTTCTCAGATCATTTTGCTTATCAAGAAAAACATCTTGATTTAAGAACTTTTAGATATTTGTACTGAAAAGAAGACAAAAATACTATGTAAAGAAAGTAATTTTTGCAGTGTACTTAATACGCTGCAAAAAAGAATTTTCAAGAAGAAAAAAAATCTTAGTATTTTTGTCTTGTTTTCAGTAAAAATATCTAATATGTGCTTTTTATTGATGAGCAAAATGACCTAAGAAAATAAGTCTAGTTTTTAGACCAAAAATATCAAATGAAAGTGATTTTGTGCATAAAACAAGCAAAAAAAATCTGCCAAAGGGGTAAGCTCATTTTTCTACATTTTTTTCTTGAATTTAGTGTTTATGAAAAATGTTCAAGATTTTTTTGCTTGTTTTGGGCGCAGGGTTACTTAAATTTGATATTTTTGGTCTAAAAACTAGACTTATTTTCTTGGGTTGTTTTACTCATCAAGAAAAAGCATCTTAATTTAAGAATTTTTAGATATTTTTACTGAAAACAAGACAAAAATATTTTTTTTTCTTGAAAATCATTTTTTGCAGTGTAAGAGGAAAAACTTTATGCAAGACAAAGTACTAAAAAACAAATGCATTTTGCAGTGCACATTGATTAATGGATCACTTTTACATTCTGGCAATACCAACACTCCATGCCAATTTCTATTCTGGCTAATTTGTACAAGCACATATGTTTTGTAATATTTGCTTTCTCTCCTGTGACATTGGGATTAGGGGAAGGTTTTCATTATTGTTTTTTCTAACAATCGTACATTTTCATATAATTCACTCTTTGCATTAATTCATATTAACTCCATAAAATATTATGGTAATACAATGAAGTCATTTAAATATTTATTTACACATTTATTTGATCTTTCAACAGAGTGTACCTCTACATAGAAAGTATGCATTTTCCTGCTCTCATCTACACCTGCATCTTGGGCATGCTCAGTTTGGGTTACAGTATTCCCATCCCTTCGGATAACTTGAAAAACATCAAACTGCAGGCAGAGACCATCAACTCCAGAATCCAGGAACACAACGAGAAGGTAAATAGATATATGATATAAGGGACTTGGAAATGTAGAAATTGCATGCATGTTACACTTATGCCCACTCATTGATCAAATCCTATTTTAAATACTGTGGGTGTCAGAGCAAACTTGACTTGGTACAAAGTGACAGCTTTGTTACTTCGTTCAAAACTTTCCTGGTAAATCTGTTCCGCCAGCCAATTTTTCTTAAAGGGGTCGTATTATGAGATATTTTTAAGATGTAAAATAAATCTTTGGTGTCCCCAGAGTGCATATGTGAAGTTTTAGCTCAAAATACTCAGCAGATAATTTATTATAGCATGTTAAAATTGCCATTTTGTAGGCCTGAGCAAAAGTGTGCCGTTTTGGGTGTGTCATTTAAAATGCAAATGAGCTGATGAAATGCAAACACTGATCGCAATGATGGTGGTTTGTTGTATTTGAAACTCAATTGTGCTTTTAATTTTTTCTTTCTCTCTGCACTAAATGGCAGGGTCGTGGTTGGATAGTGCAGATTAAAGGGTGGTGTTATTGTAATTTGCCTTGCTACCTACCTCACAAAACAGGCGAAATCTGAACAACCTCATTTTCACATGCTTCCAGAAAATGGCTTACCCAAACAAAGTTACTGGGTTGATCTTTTTCACATTTCTAGATTGATAGAAGCACTGGGGACCCAAATACTTAAATATGGAAAAAGTCTGATTTTCACGCTATGACCCCTTTAAATAAAAAAAAAAACCACATGGTATGATACAATATAGACAAATCCACACTCCTTTTACACAATTTTTACACCTTTTTTGCATTATGCTATTTAACACATTATGGGCCCTATTTTAACGATCTGAAACGCAAGTCCGAAGCGCAAAGCGCAAGTGACTTTGTGGGCGGATCTTGGGCGCTGTTGCTATTTTCCCGGCGGGAGAAATAAGTCTTGCGCCGGGCGCAAATCAATAAGGGGTTGGTCTGAAATAGGTTCATTATTCATAGGTGTGGTTTGGGCGTAACGTCAAATAAACCAATCAGAACGCTATCCAACATTCCCTTTAAACGCAAAGGCGCAAGTTCCATGGCGGGTTGCTATTATAATGACGATTTACCAGGCGCACGCCAGGAGCGGTTCACAGCCGAGGAGACCCACGTTCTTGTAAGAGCAGTCAAAGACAGAGAAAATGTTTTGTATGGGGATGGGAGAAACCCGCCCAAATCAGCGTCGGTTAAACAGGCGTGAGAGGAAATAGCCGCAATTGTCTCATCAGCTGCGCCAAGCACTACAATGATGTCAGGAGACGGGGGGATCCCAAGCTTGCCAGCATAAATCGGGCACGCCGGGCACACAGGAGGACATCGCTGCGTCCACTCTCACCGCTGAAAGGGTTTGGGGGCTTTGAAATCGGACACAAGAAACGCAAGCAAGGTTCAACCGCAAAGTACACTTACAAATCAAGTTCACATACATGAAGGTTTCTTATGAAAACATTTAAATTATTATTTAGATAAAATAAACGTAATACAGCCAGACAACAAACGTATGAAAATATTTTAATCGTTATTTAACGCTGCCACACAAAATAAATAAAAACTATCACCACAATGCTCACCACAATGATTTCCCTTATCTCATGTATTAATATTTTTATTGTAACAATTTATGATTTGCAAAAATAACTGTTGCATCTGTGTAGATTAGATAAGCAATGCGCGTTGTGCACGCTATACATTATGGTCAAGCATGCGCCCTTAAAATAGCATAATGAACCACGCGCAACGCGCCACTGACTATAGACTAGTTTTTTTTGGTTAGTAGCGCAATTGTTTTTTGAAACTGCAAAATAGCATAAGAGATGGTTTGCGCCGGAGCACGCCTCCTTTTTTGCGCTGAACCGCCCAGGGAGCGCAAGTTTATTCCCTAGTTTGCCGACGTGCGTCTGTGGAGGGAAAAACCCGCTGTGCGCCGGTGCAAAATACGAAATGATACATGCGTCACTGACAAAGTCACTTGCGCTGGGTGCAAGATAGGGCCCCATGTGTCATTTTGTGTTGATTTTGTGTTAAAATAAATAAAAGTGTCATCACAAGTTAAAAGTAACTGTGACTGTTTTGGGACAATGCATTTAATGTGTTGTTTTAAAATGGGACATATCATGAACATTTCGATTTTTTCCATGTTTTAATGCTATAATTGGGTTCCCAGTGCTTCTATTAACCTAGAAAATGTGAAAAAGATCAACCCAGTAACTTGATAAACCATTCTCTGTAAGCATGTGAAATTTGGCTCCCCTTGTGATGTCAGAAGGGGATAATACCGCCCTTTAATCTGCACTATCCAACCGCGGCACTGCCATTTAGTGCAGAGATCAACTCATTTGCATTTATAAGGACACACCCAAAAACAGCACATTTTTGCTCAAACCTACAAAGTGGCAATTTTAACATTTTATAATAAATTATCTATATGGTACTTTGAGCTAAAACTTTACATATTTACTCTGGGGACACTAAATATTTGTTTGACATCTTAAAAAAGAAACATCCCATTTAACACATCTGTTTTTAAGAGTGCAACTGCTGGTTTAACCTAGAAAATGTCAATATTTGACCCAAACAATTTTTCAGTGTACTTACAGTACATAATTTTACACTGTTTAATAGTACAATTGCATCTTCTCTCACAGCTCAAAATCTCTCCCAAGATCATTATCGGCGATCCTGAGCATTACCCTGAGGTTCCTGCAGACAGACCCATCCAAGGTCTGGGATCCATTGTGGACACCCTAACCATCTTCCAGAAAGTTCTTCACAGCCTTCCTAAGGGACACGTAAGCCAGCTGCACAGCGACGTGTCTACTCTTCAGGGTTACCTGGAGAAGAGGATGTCTTCTATGCGTTGCCCAGTCAGAAAGATGGCCAATGAGAAGTCTTTAGAAGCTTTTTTAAAGGACAATGCAACCCATCACATCACAGTTGGCTTTATGACTTTAGATAGACTACAAAAATTCATGCAACAGCTTACTCTCAGCCTGGACCAGTTAAAGACCTGTTAGGTACCGCTCTTTATTTGCCATTATTGTAGCACTATTTATTCTATTTATTTAAATCACTTTATATTTATATACCAAAGGCACATTTTTATATGTATGAATGAATAGATGAAATATTAAGGCTTTGAACACAACACAAACATCCCACTGGGATTGCTATGTAAACAAACATGCGCCCACGCACACACACACACACACAGACAGACCAGCGCACTGTTATTCAAGCACATGATGTCATCCTTTAAGCTCTTGTTTCATGCATGCTGACATCAGCAGTATGTTTAATGATGTCACAGTTTACCAGAATAGCCACGTCATGAGTCTGCTGGGAAACTCAGATCATGGTCCATGTTTAACATAATGCTGTAACACCAGCAGTGACATGCTTTATATTTTCCTATACTGTATAAAATGCATTTTTTTAAATATCATGTTAACAGTTTTGTATTTTGTGAATTTAATATTTTTCTGATGTGTTTTTTACAAAAACTTTACCAATAAATAAAACGTGTACAGATGAGGCTTTTACTATTTATTGTAGCTCTGATGTCCAAGTATGGATAAAGCATCTGCGAAATGAAATGTTAATTTTTACCATCTGAATGACCAAAAATGGATTTTGGCTATCTTGGAGTTTTCCAGCAAAAAAGTGAAGGAAAATTTTTTTAACCTCAAAAGCAGATTTTCTTTGAAAGTCACCACCATCTCAACTTGGACTGATCGCTTTGATACTGGGTCATTTTATTTAAAAAATGTGTATGCTTCTCATTTGCAGTAATTTGCATAAATTGTATTACTGACATATGGCCCATTAAGACCTGGGGTCTCATTTAAAAAACGTGCATAGGATCCATACTAAAAGTCTATGTACGCACAAAAAAACAAAAATGGCATACATCAAAAAATATTAAGACTTATAAAACAAAGCAATGTTCCCTTTATAAATTACAATCACACAAAAGCAGATTTTCTTTGAAAGTCACCACTATATCAACAAGACCGATAGCTTTGATACTGGATTTGTTAAAAAAAAAAAGTTTAGCATTTTATTTAAAAAAAAATGTGTATGCTTCTCATTTGCAGTACTTTACATAAATTGTGTTACTGACATACGGCCCATTAAGACCTGGGGTCTCATTTATAAAACTGTGCATAGGATCCATACTAAAAGTCTACGTACGCACAATATTTTTTGGCGTATGCCATTTTTGTTTTTTAAGACTTATAAACAAAGCAATGTTCCCTTTATAAATTACAGATCACCTGCAAGTGTGTTTACATGAATAATCCTCAGATCCCACCATGCAAGCCCATTTTCCAATCAAGTTTTATTTTTTATAGATCACAACCTTTGCATGGGAACTTAGTGTACGCACGTTTCCAGCCCTGTTTTGCGCATATGCACACTTTTTAAATGAGACCCCGGGTCACTGTGATTAATAAACCTAAAAGAAACACAATGCAATTTAATGCATCTCCGCGTACTATTAGACTGTTACACTGCAAAAAAATGACTTTCTTACTCAGTATTTTTGGCTTGTTTTCAGTAGAAACATGTAAAAAATCCCAAATTAAAATGCTTTTTCTTGATGAGCAAAACGACCCAAGAAAATAAGTCTAGTTTTTAGACAAAAAAATTCAAATTTAGGTGATTTTGTGCATAAAACAAGCAAAAAAAACCTGCCAATGGGGTAAGCAAATTTTTCTTGAATTTAGTGTTAAATAAAAATGTTCAAGATTTTTTTTTGCTTGTTTTATGCACAAAATCACCCAAATTTTATATCTCTGGTCCAAAAACTAGACTCACTTTGGGCCGCTCTGCTCGTCAAAAAAAAGCATCCCATTTTAAGAATTTTTCGATATTTTTACTGAAAACAAGACAAAAATACTAAGAATTTTTTTCTTGAAATAATTTTTTGCAGTAATACCATTTTTTTTAAAACAGTAAAATACCACCACATTTATTTCACAGATGTTTAGCAATATGTGTGCATATCTTACATGTACAAATACATAGATGCATGCTGGCATTCTAATGCCGTCTATCTGTTTTCAAGGTTTAGAAAGTTTAACAATGACAGCAAAACAGTCCAGGCCAAGTCAATATTTACCACACAGCCTACAACAGAGCTTGTAAATGAATCTCTTTTAATACAATATAACATCTGTAATTCATGAAAGCACATAAGCAACACAACACAGTGTTAAATATTTGAGTTTGCTGACAGAAATATTATTTTGATGACAAACAATATCAAATGTTAAGAAACTGACAAGAATGACACTTCAAATCCTAAAAACTTAACTGAGCCAAAATATTGACTGAAGTCCTCCTTCAAGAGGTTTTACACAATCTCAATCTCTCTCTCTCTCGCACACACTCGTTCTCTCTCTTTCTCTCTCAGCTAAACCATTTACCCTTTTTAACCACAGCCTTAGCACTTGAGTTCCCAATAAGTTTCTTTTTGTATCGCTCTACCAAACTGTCAAAGCGCACATCTTCTCTGTTCTGAAACTTTCTTTTTGCAGGTTTGGCCTTCTGAAACAAAACAAGAAGTAAAACCCCTTAAAAATATCATTAAACCCTAAAAATCTTTTATTATGTATATGACAGCTCACCTGTTTCTTGTTCTGGTTCGGTTTCTCAATAAAGGTGGACATTTTTTTATCTTTCCTGCTTGGGCCCTTCTTCGGTTTTGGGGGTTGCACAGGCGGTTTTCCTTTATCCCGTTTCCTGAGGAATGATGCATGCGTCATATCTCTGTTTTGTTTCTTATTTTGTGAACTTTGTGAGTGAACGATAGGTTTGGCTGTACCTGATCTTTGGACCTCTGTGTGAAGGCATGTGGAGAACTTTCTGTCGTTTTTTGCCGTCCTGGAGTTCGACGTGCTCGATTTCTGGTTTGGTCATGAAGCCTTTGTACAGGCTGCCCTGGGGCTTCTCCTGTTTCCCTACATTGTGTAGACTGCCCTGGGCCTTCTCCTGTTTCCCTACATTGTGTAGACTGCCCTGGGCCTTCTCCTGTTTGACTACATTACCCATAATTCCTTTTGGTGCAGGATCATTATTCTTCTTTCCTGGACTGTGTTGTGGCTTCCCTCCTTCTTGGTGATTGTCTTTTTTTAAATTCCTCTATGGAAAGCAAACCAACGACACATTAAGTTAGTGCAGGACGATAAAATTGTCGTTATTGAATTATCGATATAAACTTTTTTTGATAAAAACCAATAAGGACAGTTCGATAAGTGATCGATAAATGTTTACGCACTGTGCGTAATGTTGCGCATGCATGTAGGTCAATGGGGTTTGGCTGACAAAAAAGTTTGAAAACAACTGGTTTAAAGAGCACAGAAATGACACTTAAACTTAGAAACAAACATATCCCAGCAATACCCTCGCCCCAAAAAACAAACCCAGTCTCACCTTGCTGTTTTGTAGACGTGCGGCTTTGAGTTTTAGTTTTCTGCTGTCTTCCAAAGAGAACTCAACTATTGGTCTCTGATGGGAAAGACACAGGCAATTATATTAAAATACATTGTTTAATAGCGAAACATCATCAGTAGATAAGTACCTAAAGGTGCAGTGTGTAAATTTTAGTGGCATCTAGTGGTGAGATTGGGAATTGTAACCAATGGCTCAGTTAACTGCTCACCCATCGCATTTAAAACGCATAGAGAAGCTACGGCAGCCGCTTTGTAAAAAAACGTTTGTCCGTTAAGGGCTTCTGTAGAAACATGGCGGCACAAAATGGCGCCTTCCATGTTAGGGGACCTTCGGTATGTAGATAAAAATGTCTCATTCTAAGGTAATAAAAACATAAGGGTTCATTATAAAAGGTCTTTATACACCCCTGATAATATAATTTTGTATATTATTTTGCATTTCTGTCAAGAGATCCTTCTAAAAATTACACACTGCACCTTTAAGCAATGTCTCTTAGTCATGACTGGCGAGCAAACTTTGATTCACAGCAATTTTGAGAAGTTTACAGAACAAAAGAGGAATGTGTGACAAAGATAAAGTTTAATGTGTCTGAGTGCATTTCTTTGTCATTATTTCGCATAACTCTTAAAGACCCCTACAGAGAAACTGGCACAGAGCATAACAATAACAGGTCTGAAATCAAGTGTTGTGTACTATAGCTCCACTCATTTAATACAGCCCCCTATTGCAATAAACATTGCTGACATACTTCAAAGTATGAAGACAGACGAATTCTTCTCATTCTAGGAATATTTCCACTTGATATAACAATAAACAGATTATCGAATACCCTAGTTTTCCAAGCAAGCAATCAGAATTACTTCCACAACAAGGACTTATCTAAAGCACAGGATTTGAGAAGACACGTCAGTTGTGATGGTCACAGGCTAACCTTTTGGGGTCCAAAAATGTCAGGGTTGTTGTTGAGGTGACGTAGGACTTGGAGGGCGTGTTCGTGCTCTTTGAACTCTACAAAACCGTATCCTAGAGACTGACCCATCACCTTACCTCGAATAGGTTTCTTGTCATACATCACACGACACTCAGTGAGAGAGAGAGAGAGAGAGAGAGAGAGAGAGCACAGGCATATTTGTAGCATTAGCCAACAATACATTGTAAGGTCAAAATATTGATTTTAGTAAAGATCACGTTCCATATAATATAAGAAGATATTTTTTACATTTCCTACCATAAATAAATGAAGAGTTTGGTTCCAAAACGGGACAAACGGCATTTAAAAAAAAATTAGTTACCGCTAGGCATGGGCCAGTATGAGATTTTGGAGGTATGATAACCTTAAGCAAAAATACCACGGTTTCACGGTGTTGCAGTATTGCCATTGCAACACTTAAACGTGTTATTTTCTAATTTTCAACTGGACATAATACAGGACATGTATTCCAGGTGAAAATAAAACCTTAAATTAAAATATTCTTTAAAAAAATTATAATATTATATTTAATGTAAACATTGCTCAGATTTAAACAGATGTGTACGCAGCATGGGAGCGCTGCAGAGGATGTGTGTGTGTTACCTCAGTGATGCGGGCTCTTTTATCCCCCGCGGCTGTGAGGCAGATCTTGCGGAGTTTGGGTTGTTGGACGCTTTTAGGTAGGTTGTGAACACACAGCCGTGTTTTAGACACGTACACGTTAATGTCTTTTAACTTTTGCCTTTTTAGCTCCTGGAACTGATACCACAAAACAGCACATCACTCACATTGTAAACCAATATCCTTTTAATTTGCTGGTAAAACAAACTAAAACAGTTCAAACTTTAGTATCAGGGTGGGTAATAGAGCAAAAAAAATACTATATTGTCAATACGTGACTTTGCCTGCCTGTAAAATCCCAGTAATCATTTTTGTGATTCAATAGTATCTACTTAAATCATCCTACATAACCTAAAGAACATTGCGTGAAAATATACTCTCGATATCTTTAAAGGCGGGGTGCATGATTTTTGAAAAACGCTATGGAAAAGGGAGTCAGGCCGAGTACCAAAACACACTTGTAGCCAATCAGCATTAAGGGGCGTGTCTACTAACCGACATCATTGCCTGGGTTGCGTACTGTATGTGTGGGGCGGGTCTATCAGAAGGACCAGATTCTTTTGGGGTAGGGGCGTGTTTGTTTAAGTGATTTTAAATATCAACATTGGCTTTCAGAGATCATGCACCCCACATTTAATATTGACTGAGGCCTTGTCAAAATTTAAAGCAATATGAAATTGTTGAAATCAAACTTCGATGCTCCTGATCTCAGATTTAGATTGAGACTTTAGCCTTGATTTCACAGACAGGGGCACACATACATATATGGGTGATTCTCACAAAACCATTGAAACACCACGGCACTAATGATTTTAGCTTTAAAATGTGTAATATAGTAACATTAAAAAGCATCAGAATTGACACAATACTGTGTTCTAGCTTGCACAATGTGTGATTTCAACATAAGAATTTATAATTGGAAATTGTATCTCATTTTCTGCTGAAATTCTCATTACCGCAATGTGTCCGGCTGTGTTTGAACATGCGTTATGTTGTAATTTAATCAAATTAACACAAAAATATTAAGAAAAAAAATAAATGGATGTTTTGCTAGACTACTTTAGATGACAGAAAAAATATTTACTGAATATTCATGTATAATAATAATGAAGAAAAATTAGGAAAATAATGTGTCCATGCCTGATGTTCTCATCCTCCGCAAACACTTTTTGAGAACAGTTTAAGCACACATACAGAATTTTAATAAAGTTTGATTTTGAGTGATCAAGCACATGGACCACTTACTTCAAGATGGCTACCAGGTAAGATCATTTTTTTACAGTTAATTTGAAATATTGTCTTGTCAGAATGCTTACATGACATTTTGATTATCATTACCGCAACAGATGCTTATTAAATGCTAATTTAATTCATAGAAGCATAATACTTTGATTTTAAATGCATGTGCAGAATCTCCAAATTATGTTCTTTCAGGTTCGTCATGTCATTTTGAAAATATGTCAGTGTTGATGTTTTCTGACTGTTGCGGTAATGAGATTTTTTAGGACTCATTTTTTAAATTATGTTACAAAAAGTGTTAAATGATAAGTAAAAGTTTTTAAATTAATGTTCCCATTTACTCCAGACTTTGTTTTTCAATGTCTGGTGGGAAAAAAAGTAAATTTAAGCAATTTTTACATTTTCATGCTTGACATTTTTAAAACCAAGTTTTCGTGAGAATCACCCATATTGCATCAAATTGTGCTAAAATAAATCATTTACCCTTGTTCTCTTTGCCATGTCAGTTTCTGAAACTTCCTCTGCAGCCTTCGTTCCAGGACGAATCACTGTGAAAAGGTAAAAATGTAACTGTGTTGCTTCCTCCTATTGGCTTGCTTATGAAAACAAACAGTTGCTATTGGTAAGTTTACTCTTAAGTGTTTTGCGATTGGCTATACTTACAGCCCTCTCTAGAGAGATAGAGGTTCCTGGCGCCCGTGTGAGTTTTTATCTTCTTGTCTTTGAATTTGGCGGCATCTTCTCTGGTCACGGCAGCCGTGATGATCAACTTCCTGCCATCGAGTCTTATGCCACCAGACTAAAACACACAAATGAGGTGTCAGTGCAAACCGGCTCAGTGGACTGATGCATTATATACATTAAAACCTTTTATATTACAAGACTGATACTGATGCTGATTCTGCTTACCTCATTGTCATTCTGAGCAGCAGCCATACATTTCTCTGCTGCTTCTTTAGACTTAAACTGAGCAAAGGCACAACCTGAGAGAGAGAAAAGTGCTTTAAACAAAGTCTGTTATGATTTTTGTTATCACTGTCAGAATGCAAAGGATGTTGACTGGGGTTTTGGTGACCCCATGCTACCTTTCGAGTGTCCGGTGTTGGCATGCATCACTATCCGAACATACTTCATCTCTCCGTACCGCAGCAAAACTTTCTCTAATTCCTCCTCTTCGGTGTCGAAGGACAGGTTTCTGACAGAACCACAGACGAGGTAAACATACAACAGATTACAAAATCATTTCACATTTATTTTCAAATCTTATATTTGATTTAAAAAAAGCCACAACTACTGTTTTGATTATCAACATGTTAGTTATTTCTAAGAAAAATCATATTAAACCCAAATTTAAAGGGATAGTTTATCCCAAAATGAAAATAAGGCCATATTTTAATGTAAAGCGATTGGTCTTTGTAAGTTTGGGCCAAAGGTGCAGCGTGACCTCAACTCTCATGCATACAACTGTAGTTTATACAGTTTAAAATAAAAATGCTTTCTTATGAAAACCTATCACTTCACCTTGGAAGACATTTTGAAGGGGTGGATTGCCCAAAAATGAAAAATTTGGCATCAGTTACCCTCAATTTGTTCCAGACTTTTGTAACATTTGTAACCAAGCAGATCTGGGGCACCATTGACTTCCATAGTATTGCAAGATCTGTTTGTTTACAAACTTAATTTTTTATTTTTGTTTGTTTAACAGAACAAAGAAATTAGTTATACACAGGTTTGTAACAACTTGAGGGCGAGTTAATTTTTTTCATTTGCGTTAATAAATGTATGGATTAGTTTTTGATGAATGGATGCGCTTCTTTGGATCTTTAAAAATGGGGCTCTATCCAATGCCTTTTTAAAGCTATAGACATTATATTTTTTTAAATAACCCCGAGTGTTTTTGGCTGAAATAAGCAAGTCTTAGGCCAGTTTCACACAGACATTACGGAAAATGCATCCGGGATCATTGATTTTTGGTTCATTTACACTGCCAATGATTTTCTGGAATCTGTGCGTGATTTCACGTGATGTATTTAAAGGGATAGTTCACCCAAAAATAAAAAATGTCATAATTTACTCATCCTCATGTTGTTTTAAACTTGTATAAATTTCTTTTTTCTCATGAAAACAAAATAAGATATTTTGATAAATTATGGTAAACACACAGCAGATAGTGACCATTGACTTCCATAGTAGGATAAAAAAATATGATGGAATTTAATGGGTATCACAAAACTTCCAAAATATTTTTCCCTTTTTATATACATTTTTTCCATCGATTCTGAATACACTACTGGAAGTACATGTTCTCTATCAGATGTTCTTCTTACCTGATGAAAATGGTTTTTCCCTCGTTCACATCTGAAGGAAGAGAAACCTTCTTCTTTGGAGGAGCTGAAAAAAGATTATGTTGACAGCATCAAATTTCATAGATGTTATGAATTAAGACATAAAGAAACTTTGTGATGAAGCATACAATCGCTTTCTTCCTCACTGTCCTCAGCATCATCGTCATCATCATCGTCGTCATCATCGTCGTCTTCATCACTCGCTTCAGAATCACTTTCATCATTTTCCCCCTCATCTTCTTCACCACTGCCATTTTTGTCTTCATCGTCATCATCATCGTCATCATCATCATCATCATCATCAGATTCTTCTTCTGATTTAGATTTGAAGGCCTTCTGATGTGATATAGACCTGAACAGAAAAGTCACAAGAGTCATTTTGAAAATACATTAAGGACTGCACACAAGATCACACACACAAGGTCCAGTCATCATTAACAAAAATCATCAGATCATACCGAAAAGGTTTGTACTTACTTGTTCTTGGCACCTTGTTCTCCATCACCGCCTTTGTCCTCAGATTTTACCTTTACTTCTTCCTTTGATCCTACAAATCACAATTCTTATAAGACATACAACACATACTAAACAGATACACCCCACAACAAAATCTGAACTACATGCACTTTCAAAAGCTGTAAACAACCACATCCTCATAAATATGTTGATGTATAATAAAAAAATACCTTATCTGATTACCTGATTGTGTGGCAATGTACTTGTCCTTTGGAATGGCCCAGTCCACAGCTACAGGCCTGCCTGTGAGAGAGGAACAGATTGGATCCTGTTGTCTTTTTTTTGCATTAAGGTGGTATGGAGGAATTTATTACAGAAAATCTCACCTTTAATCTCCTTCAGGTTCATTGCTGCGAGGGCTTTTGCGGCTTGAGGCATGTTCTGAAACTGCACGAACGCAAAACCTCGCATCTTCCCATCTGCCCAAAAATAACGCAATAAACACCCCAGATCAAAAGAAACACAATGCAAAACTATTTTTAGACTGCCTTCTGTAAAAGATTGCTGCTTATTGGTGGTTACCAGGACATTGCTATGCACTTGCTGAAGTGTTCAGGGTTATTTTTAGTAAAGCTGAAGTATAACTAATATTTATACACAACTGAAGATTAGTTTTCTCCTGGCAATGTAGTGCAGTGTACTTAAAGCAACACCAAAGAGTTTTTTTTACCTTAAAATAACGTTTCCAAAAAAGTTTCAGTGGTTCATCCACACAAAACAGGGTGAATGGCACTTTCACATTCGCTTTGCAGCCCTCTATCGGCCAAAACCGCACTAAAGAAGTTTCCAACCATCGGGTTGCGGTCCTGTAGTTCGAGTGAAAACTACAAAAACTTGCTTTACGGCAGACCTACAATCCAATCAGAGCCAGCTATGCTGCAGTATTTACGACAGTGGTAATGGACAATTACGCTTCTAACCTGTAGGGGGAGCAAAGAGCAAAAACTCTTTAGTGTTGCTTTAAATAGTCTTACCTGGTTTTAAAGCAATCTTTGCTTCATGAACTACACCAAACTCAGAGAAGACCTTTTTCAAATCATCTTCTGTACACTGGGGGCACATAAACAAATCAAGTCAGTGCATAAACCCAACATATGCATTCTGACTATGCATTGCTTATGATATTTTCTGCTTGATGATATATTTGCTTATGAACAGTGGCGGCTCGTGACTGCTCATCCGAGGGGCGCAAATTCAAAATATGTGTTCGGAGTGTCATGTGTGTTGCTCGTGTTTCCAAAATATGTGTTTGTTGCGTCATGTGAACCATGTGCATCATGTGTTTTGTCAAGTAAGTGCCTGCTGCACACGCGTCAAAACCGTTTATGATAAAAGAGACGCTTACATTCACAAAATACACGCAAGACACTCCTTTAACAGTAAACTCTGATTACGCATAAGATTATGTGAGATCTGGCAAACGCGAGGGTCTCTTTTATCATAAACCCTTTAGATGCGTCTGCAGCAGGCACTTATTTTGACAAGACAAGTGATGCACACAGGATCACTCGATGCGCTGAACATATGACGGACTTTGCATCGTGCGCCCTCGAAAAAAGAAGTCACCAACCCCCACTGCTTATGAACATTAAATTTAGTATTAAAAAATAGTCTAGTCCCAGGCTAAAATGCTTGTTTGAGATTTGTGCCATTGATTTGTCTCAAGACGCATATCAGTAATGATTTAATAAAAGAAATGTGCCAAATATCTTGTCTCTGTGAAAGCAGGCCTCGATGACTTACTTTGAAACTAAGATTTCTGATGATCAGTCTGCTTTTGAGTTTTGACTTCCTCAGGCCTTGAGACTTTTGTTGATTCTCTGTTGGTTGTTTAGGACTTTCTGCAGTTTTTTTAGGACTTTCTGTCGGTTGTTTAGGACTCTCTGTAGGTTGTTTAGGACTCTCTGTAGGTTGTTTAGGACTCTCTGTAGGTTGTTTAGGACTCTCTGTATCGACTGAATCTGTGTGGATAATTAATTCTCTTTTATTGGGTGCAAAAGAGACAAGATGAAAGATAAAAGTATGAGGGCACACAAACTTTCGAATCAAACCTTTGTTTATTTTTGCTTTTCTTCTTTTCTTCTCATTAGGCTTTTTTCTGGCTTCCACTATGACTATCTTCTGTCCGTCGTACTCTTTGACTTCTTTCATAGCCCGTTTTCCATCTTCTTCCATGGAGAATGTAACATACCCGATCCCACGACATTTTTCAGACCCTACAGAAAGCATTAATATGGGACACATATTACACCTTCAAACCAAATAATAACTAAACAAAAGGTAACCAGATTAACACATCCCACCAGTCACATCTGTGACCTGGGTGAGTAAAAACTGACAGTATTACGAACCACAAAAAAATGATAATCTATATAAAAATACACAATATACAACAAACATGTTTATGACTTAATATTACACAATATTACAAGCTCAGACACAAATGTCAAGCATACAATCATAGTCAACTTTTGTAAAACGTATGCAAAGGAGCGCATCTCCATGTGCAAGACTTGTGGTGCCTTAACAAATCTTACCTTTTTCTTTGACAACAAAACTGTTTTTTAATGGTCCTATTTCTGAAAATATTTCTCCCAGATGTTCACCGGTGGCAGTTGCAGGTAATTTACTGACAAATAAAGTCACTGCAGGCATGTTTAGCACTTACTCGCCTACTTTACATCCAGAAAAAACTTTATGTAATAACCACACTGTCGGGTTAAGATTATAACAAAAACCGTATGGTATTTCACATCACTCTCGATCGCATTGGCGATCCTTTAAGCTAAGTAACTGTAAACACAAACAGATCTACGGTTGTACAGCACGTTTTCTCACATGTTACTGCTGTGCCGGAAGTTGTCAAGTGAATGTTCTTTTGGCCGACAGCGTGCGAACTCGGGGTTTACTGCCACCTACTGTCCCGGAGAACATGTTTTGTAGCGTATTTTCTAGACGAAACATGATTGTTTTTTCAGGAAAAATTACTAATCTTGTCGCTTCTAATAGATATTTAGATATATCTCTAAATCAACCACATGAAAAAATACAGTCGAATACTTTTGTATTCAGTATACTAAACTGTAGTATTCTGTAGCATAGTACTTACTAACTGTACTATACTTTGGTAAGGTAGGTTCAAAAACACTATAGTATCTGGACATTTTACTACAGTATTTTTTGTGCGTAGAAAAGAAGCAAAACATATGTAAACGTACAGACGCTAGAAGAAAATGCAAATAACGCGCGATTACGTCATACGCATGCTAATTAGCGTATGCCTTTTAAGATGACCGTAGGACTAAAATGTGTGGATTTGTAGAAAACCTGTCAGCATAAAATGCTTTTTCAGTTTGATAATATGGTTTGTGTTGTGTTTCTATGTTTTCCTAATATCATGTGTATGTAACTGTATGTCAGTGCATGTTCGTTGTCGTTCACTGTTTTTTTTTTAATGCAATAAAGTGATTCTTTCATAAAAAAAAAGGAAAATTATAACTAATAAAGGATAATTAATAAATTATTTGAAATATGACGTAGGCAGCTTCTGATAACAAGAAACATGCATATCTGTGAGAGAACCTGCAAATACTGACTATATTTTAAGCTTACAAATACTTTCTGTTTGTAAATATTTTGAAAAAACGTAATTCTATCTGTTCAGGGTGTATCCTGTCATTTCAAGGTCATTTTTTGCTCACGTTCTTCAAAAGACCCATTTTTGTGTTTCCAATTCAGGCCACTAGAGGGAGACAACACCCATGATCTCATGAGGGTTTCCATTGCATGTAGCCTATAAATAGAAAGGCCTCCGGTAAGAGTATTAATGTACAAACATTGCTTGCAACAATTTGCAAAAAGCCTATAAAATGACATTTATTTTATTAACCAAACAAAATGTAGGCTACTTAGTTTTTATTATTATTTATTTGGGAGCTTTCCAGCAGCACATAATGCATAGATGATACAATAGAAATACAATAAATGAGGTTATTGTATTTCAATTGCTCTGTATAAACGGAGGCTCCATGCTTCATGCAAGTGGCATAACCTAACATGTGCACTGGTTAATGATATTATAGGTTTGTCCTCTCAGGCTGAAATGAGACAAAATTGAGTTATTGTGGTGCAGAGGGCAGTTTGTGCTTGTAATGTAAAAAAAGAGAACATTATATTGAAGCAAAATAAAATATTTTGATATGATCTTACTATTATTACTTATATTTATAATTTTTACGAAACACAGCCGTTTTTCATACAATATACACTGTCTGACATCAGTAGACCTGTAAGTGGGTGACATTCTCCTACTCCTGGTGCAAATTCTTCATTATGCTGTAAATGGGTCACCTATATTTCACTCTTTAATTCAGTTTCAGTGTTTTAGGATAAGGGTGTAGGAGGGGAAGTTATGAAAGACATTTGCAACTGCTCATTTGCATTGCACTGTGAAGTGCCAGCGCTAAACACACAAATTTGCACATGTGGATAAACCCACACGCTCCTGCATATGAAGGAAAACCAGATACATGCTTAAAAGAAGCTGTACATATGCAAGCGAAAATATTTGTATTGATGGTGTGCTTGCGTCCAAAAACCTCACAGAGGTTGATAGTTTTAACAAACATGCCTTACTAAAAACATTACTTGTGTGCATTTTGAGGCTAAAAAAAGGGCACTGGTGTATTTTAAGATATGTCAGTGCAGGTTGTTTGCAGTTTGGACAGCTCTTACATTTATTTTAGGCTAAGACTAGTCTAATCCCTGTCCGGGAAACCGCCCCAATATTATCTAAATAGGCTTACAGTGTACTCACTCAATACAATTTTGATCTCATTGACCCTAAACCTAATCCTACAATCAAACTGGTTGATAGAAAGAGTTATTCAAAGCGAATTTACATTTAAGGTATACATGTTACTAGCATATGTGTTCCCTAGGAATCAAACCCATGATCTTTGCACCCAATGCTCTACCAACTGAGCTAACATGTCATATTTGGTGAAATCACATTCACCCACAGCTATTCATGATGCTGGCAGTGACAGTAATGTCTGTCTGTATATCTGAATGTCGGTATGATAGCACAGAAATGATCTTGTCAGACGAAAGCAGAGACAGTGGACAGTGAGATATTGTATGAGCCCACGCTGGCAGTGTATGGAGTGGGAGAGGCTCATGTGATGAGGGATTGATGAATATAAATGATTTCTTTTCACTGACTGAATCAACCCACCACTATAGACAGCAAAACAGCATTTTCATTGGCTTTCGGTAAACATAAGTGCTTGCTTGTATATAATTGGCTTGTGTTGGGTCACAAAGTGCTACACTGCAAAAAATGATTTTCAAGAAAAAAAATCTTAGTATTTTTGTCTTGTTTTCAGTAAGAATATCTAACAATTCTTAAATTAAGATGCTTTATCTTGATGAGAAAAACGACCCAAGAAAATAAGTCTAGTTTTTCGACCAAAAATATCAAATTTAAGTGATTTTGTGCATAAAACAAGCAAAAAAATCTGCTAAGGGGGTAGGCAAAAAAAATCTTGACAATTTTTCTTAAACAATAAATTCAAGAAGAATTTGCTTACCCTATTGGCAGATTTTTTTTTTGCTTGTTTTATGCACTAAATCACTTAAATTTGATATTTTTTGTCTAAAAACTAGACTTATTTTCTTGGGTCATTTTGCTCATCAAGAAAAAGCATCTTAATTTAGGAATTTTTTTATATTTTTCCTGAAAACAAGACAAAATACTAAGAATTTTTTTTTCTTGAAAATCATTTTTTTGCAGTGTAGTGCATGGATGCACTGCAAAAAAAATGAATTTCTTACTTAGCATTTTTGTCTTGCTTTAGAAATATCTAAAACTTCTTAAATTGAGATGCTTTTTCATGATGAGCAAAATGACCCAAGAAAATAAGTCTAGTTTTTCGACCAAAAATATACAATTTAAGTGAATTTGTGCTTAAAACAAGCAAAAAAAATATGCCAATGGTGGTGAGAAAAAAATATTGAAATAAGATTTCTTTTTTCTTAAACATTTAATTCAAGAAAAAATTATATATAAAGATATTTTTGCTTGTTTTAAGCACAAATTTACTTAAATTTGATATGTTTGGTCTAAAAACTAGACTTATTTTCTTGGGTCGTTTTGCTCATCAAGAATCTTAATTTAAGAATTTTTAGATATTTTTACTGGAAAAAAAGACAAAAACACCAAGAATTTTTTTTCTTGAAATTTTTTTTTTGCCATGTAGAGATGCTTTACTGCAAAAAAATGACTTTCTTAGTATGTTTGTCTTGTTTTCAGTAATATAAAATCTAAATTAAATTAAGATGTATTTTCATAATGAGCAAAATAACATAAGAAAATAAGTCCAATTTTAAGTAAATTAATGCTTAAAACAAGCAAAAAAATCTGCCAATAAAATAAAAAAAATTTTTTTTGCTTGTTTTAAGCACAAATTCGCTTAAATTTTATATTTTTTGTCTAAAAACTACACTGAAAAAATATTCATTCAATTTATTACATTTTTTTAAGGTAAGTGGTCGCAATCAATTTATTTAAGCTACATTAAAAAAAAGAAAAAAAAACATTTGTATAAATAAATTGATTGCGACCACTTGAATGAATATTTTTTTCACTGTAGACTTATTTTCCTAGGTCATTTTGCTCATCAAGAAAAGACATCTTAATTATGATGATATTTTTATATATTTTTACTGAAAACAAGACAAAAATACTAAGTAAAAAAAGTCATTTTTTGGAGATTCGTAAAGTATGTAATAATCAAAACAAAGTGAATATGCACTGCCAACTGATTCATACCAAAGAAAACATTTCAGTCGACCACAATTACCCATTAATCTTCTCCAATAGTTTACTTCACTGTCATTATCATTGTTCATTATTGTTTAGGCGTTTCCTGGGACAGAGAACATATGGAGGGTCTCTTCGGGCGTGTTTGGGACATTTGGGGGAGGGTGGGTATTTACACAGGCGCCTTATGGGTCATCTGACACAAATCTGCATATGCTATTAGTGTCACACTTTCCTATTAAAATGAGTAATGACAATCCATTGAAGTGCGTTTCGATGTATCTTGGTCACATAACCATCAGAGTCCCACAAGTCACATAAAGGAAATAATAGAGCTCATCGACACTATGAGATTATTAAGATCCCTGACTATTAAAGCGAACGATTTATGTCAGCATTCCCCAATACATTGAACATGGGACTCCTGGCGCCAAGCTCACAGGTCAGGCATTGTATGCTGAAAGTTAAAATTGAGACAAAGCCAATGATTACCAAATAACATTACGTGAGCCAAGCCGGTGCGATGATTAAATCAAGATGCTGGAGTAAGATCTAGACGTGTAGGACAATGTCAAAATACAATTGTATTATTACATGTTTTCTGTCATTAAAAATGCTGCGATGCATGACTCTTTGTAATAGGCATAAGTGAGGGATTTGCATATTGTGCTGTAAAAGACGTTTTTTCAGACAGTTTGCTGACGTGGACAATTTCAGCTTAACCAGACTGATGCATATTCTAGCTGCCTACTGGCTTCACGTCAGCACTCATTCTCAAAACCTCCAATTACCCCTCCGTAACCCCGTCTGTGGCTGTGTCCTCCACCACAACCCAGGGACACAAATCATTCTGTGAAGCTGATCCTTTTGTATGTGAATATACCCGCGATGCCAATGTAAAGCTATACAGGCCACATGGACCCAATTTGGAAACACTTTGTGTCTGCTTGGTTTTGCCTATGAGCTAGACCTATAGCAATACAAACACAATGGTATGGGTAAAGCTTGTAAAGCAGTTTGGAGTACCTTAATAGAAACCAAAGTCTTTATTTGTTTATCTTTATTTATGTATCATGTAGCAGATGGGGGATATACTCATAAGACTTGTCCCTTAGCGTTTACAGTACAGTATGTGCCAGGGATTAAATCATAAGAGTGATGAATTGTGAACATGCTCCGGTTTAAGTCTGGGGGTTTAGCTCAGGCTCACACTGAAGCTCACGTTCTTACTTAGCCCTTTTTGGTAACTATGATTCACCCCCATGTTTTGAAGGAAGATAAATTGTGCATCTTAGGTGCAGGAAAGTTTAATAAGTCTGTCAGTCTCAGGGCATATGGGGAGGGTTGGGTTGGCTTCATATGGTTATGCTTTTGTGTTGCGGTGAAACATGTCAATAGATTAAAAAAATGATCTGAAAACCATTTATGGCTAAGAGTAAACCACAATGTTTGTTTGTTCGCCCTTGTTTTGATGCAACCCCCTGAATAAGCCTTGTTTACCCCAAGTCATCCTTTTAGTAATAATAGTTTGAACATTTGTGTCAGCAAGGCACACATGTTTCTTTCTTTCTTTCTTTCTTTCTTTCTTTCTTTCTTTCTTTCTTTCTTTCTTTCCGCCTGGATTTGGCCTGCCCAAATTCAAAAGCTTCCCATACCCACATGCAGAGGTGTACATACAAAAGTTTGGTTTCATTTTACAGGAAACTCTTTGAAATTACATAAAACACTGTTGAAAGTGCTAAACGTGATTGTATGTGTTGTCAGTCCTCTAATAAACACAAAAATAAAAAATGTGATATTTTTTTCTAAAGACTGTATTTGAAAGTGTATAACTCTGGCCCTGAGTGCTCCAGAAACCCGCAGACAGTTTTGTTTGATTCCAGCTTACAGAGGAAAACAAATAATACCATTTTGCATTCAATGTCTGCCTAAAAACATTTGAAGTGTCCACATAACCACATACAGTGGAATAAATGCAATTTCTTTATATCATTTGACAGAAAACCCTTTGAGGTTACATAAAAAGCTGCTGTTTGCACTGCAAAAAATGACTTTCTTACTCAGTATTTTTGTCTTGTTTTCAGTAGAAATATCTAAAAAGTCTAAATAAAAAATCTGCCAATGTACTGCAAAAAAATATTTTCAAGAAAACATTTTCTTAGTATTTTTGTCTTGTTTCAGTAAAAAATCTAAAAATTAAGATGCTTTTTCTTGATGAGCAAAACGACCCAAGAAAATAAGTCTAGTTTTTGGACCAAGAATATGAACTTTGGGTGATTTTGTGCATAAAACAAGCAAAAAAATTTGCCAATGGGGTAAGCTAATTTTTCTTGAATTTAGTGTTTAAGAAAAAATGTTCAAGATTTTTTGCTTACCCCATTGGCAGGTTTTTTTGCTTGTGTTATGCACAAAATTACTTAAATTTGATATTTTTTGTCTAAAAACTAGACGTATTTTCTTGGGTCTTTTTGCTCATCAAGAAAAAGCCTCTTAATTTAAGAATTCTTAAATATTTTTTTACTGAAAACAAGACAAAAATACTAAGATTTTTTTTCTTGAAAATAATTTTTTGCAGTGTAGGGTAAAAAAGATCTTGAACATTTTTCTTAAACACTAAATTCAAGAAAAATTGGGAGATGGCAAATTTTTTTTTTTTTTTGCTTGTTTTATGCACAAAATCACTTAAATTTGATATTTTTGGTCTAAAAACTAGACTTATTATTTTCTTGGGTCATTTTGCTCATCAAGAAAAAGCATCTTAATTTAAGAATTTTTAGATATTTATACTGAAAACAAGGCAAAATACTGAGAATTTTCTTTCTTGAAAATCATTTTTTGCAGTGCACAGATCATTTATTATAGCATGTCCAAAACGCACTGTTTTAATGTCTGTACCAAACAGTGAGTGCTTTTAGTTAAAATAGATCTGATTAATACAGTCTAAGACAATAGTATCTAGTGGACAAAGTACAACTCGCTAATGGTGGAAACTATAGTAATGCAGGACTGTAAGTGGGCGGGGCTCAATGTGACCTCACACTAATAAGAGAATCAAAACGGCATGTCTAATAAGACTGCTTTGGTTTAATGAAGATAAAAAAAGCGGTGATTTTTTTTCAGTGAAGGGTGGTTGTGTTCACACACTGCCAACACACGTTATGTCCAAACACCGTGTAAAAATTGATTTTTCGTAGTAGGTGTCCTTTAATAGACACTGAAATATATAATATTAATGTGTTGACAAGACTAATGCGTTAATTATTTATGTATTAATAGCTTTACAGACGTTCAAATTTGTACATATTCCTATTCATAAATATTAAAATCGCAGGCATTTGCATTTCTTACACATATTAAAGGGGACATGTCACAATATTTTTTTAAGATGTTAAATAAATCTTTGGTGTCCCCAGAGTACATATGTGAAGTTTTAGCTCAAAATATCATATAGATAATTTATTATAGCATGTTAAAATCGACACTTTGTAGGTGTGAGCAAAAATGTGCCGTTTTGGGTGTGTCCTTTAAAATGCAAATGAGCTCAAGAAATGCAAACACTGATCACAATGATGGTGGTTTGTTGTAATTGAAACTCAAGTGTGCTGTGAATAATTTTTTTCTCTCTCTCTCTCTCTTTCTCTTTGCACTAAATGGCAGTGCAGTGGTTGGATAGTGCAGATTAAGGGGTGGTATTATTATAATAAGATCCCTTTAGGACAGTAATTCTCAAAGTGTGGTCCGCGGACCACTAGTGGTCCGCCAAATCCCCCATTTTCATGCCTTGGCCCCTTTAATTACATGTTTTTAGTCATATTTTCTGACTTATTTATTTAAGACAGTTTACCTAATAAAACGTTCATGACTTAAATAATATTAAACAAGTCTACACAAGACTACACTAAAACCTTACTACACTAAGGAGCGGCTTCCCAAACAGGGATTAAACTAAAGTAAATGTAAGTGCTGTCGAAACTGAAAACAACTTGCACTGACATATCTTAAAATACATCAGTGCCCTTTGTTTGGCCTCAAAATGCACACATGTAATGTTTTACGTAAGGAATGTTTGTTAAAAGTTGTATTTCCTAATTAAACTAAGGTCTAGTCCTGGATTAAGCTACACCCTGTCTGGGAAACCGCCCCTAAAGGTTTAACACTAAACCTTAAAATGAATAAAATTTTTGTAATAATTTAACCATTTTGTAATGTTTAGTTTGCATGACACACAAATTCGTGATCAGGCATACAGCTTTTAAAAATGGGGCACATATCCAATGCTAAAATATAGCCAGGATATTATTTATTATAACTCCGACTGTGTTTGACTAAAATAAGAAAGTCGTATAAACCTAGGGTGCATAAAATATGTGCTTATTTTCATATTTGAGTGAACTATTCCTTGAATACCTCACACACACATATTCATGGTGGGTCTGTGTTCATGTGGTCAGGCAGTGCTATTGGATATCTGTGGTGAGTCTGGGCCAAACTTCCTTCGACCATTGAAAGGTTTAAACAGGGGGCACTTTCTCAGCCAATTGACAGATCCAGCACCAACGCTGCGAGCTGTCAACCTCCTTTCTTGGCAGGATAAAGTAGCGCCCGCTCTGTGTGCACCAGACTACATGAGAACATGGGTTAGATACTAATGCTGTGCTTTTAAGCTTGTGTAAAATAACTCTCTAGGGCTTCAGCATAAGTGCTTTTTCCTCAAACCTAAACAGGCTGTTTTACAGAATTCCTTTACCTCATTGACAGAAATAGAAACACAGACATGAGTCTTAAAATACACAGGATTAGTCCATCTGTTTCACGGCGGCAGACGAATAATCTTATATTTTAGAAGCTTACAAACAATCTATCAGTATACAATGTGATATGGACTAAATAGAGTTTTTACGAGTCACCTTTCTAACTTTAGCAAGCTAATCTTTATTATCTTGGTGGGTTTTTGTCATCCAAAAGAGAGCTGTGAGTCATAACACCATAAAAAGATAAGGTAGGGTAGTTTTATTATCTTATTTAATTTACTGGAGATTAATGAATTTAGACATTTTGATCAAAAGCAACTCACAGTTCCTTCCTTGTAAAAACAACTGACAGTATCATGTAGGCCTGTATTCAAATCCATACTTGAACTAAAAAGCATGCACTTTATATGTCTATACATATGAGACCAAAGTCTACTAAAATACTCACAGTCATGCACTCTTAAATGATTAATTATTAACCTGAACATTTATTACATATTAATATTTTGTATTTTCAGGACACTACAAAGAAAAGGGTGTTTGTAATAAGCTGGGCTAGAATTAAAGGCATCTGTTGTGTGCAACAGTTGTTCCTCTGCAATTCCACCGAGATCGTATTTCATGTGTTCACATCATTATCAAACCAATCCTGCTTTTATGTATGAATTCATGTGTGTACATGTTCACGACAGGCCATCCGCTTTATGCCACACATTCCTTGGTGGAGTACAAACAAAAATAATTAAGAAGGGTCTTTTCTCATAGACACACAATCTCTTCTCTTCACCTACGCACATGCGGGACAGCAGTGCTACTCCACCCAGAGATCTTTACCCATCCTGCTTAGTGTTCACTTCTGAGACAACACAAAAGACTCAATAATCACATGTAATTAGATGATAGACAATAATCATCATTAAGGGTAAAGATTTAAACAAAGCTCGAATATTTTGGCACACAAGTATGCACTGCAAAAAAATACTTTCTTACTTGGTATTGTTGTCTTGTTTTCAATACACATATCTAAAACTTCTTTTATTAAGATGCATTTTTTTGATGAGCAAAATGACCTAAGAAAGTAAGTCTAGTTTTTAGACAAAAAAAATATACAATATTTGAGCTTAAAACAAACAAAAATATCTGCCAATGTGGTCATTTTTTGATTCCAATAATGCAGCTTGTTGAGAAGTATGCTTGTAATTTTCTAAACTATTTTGGTCATATCAAAAAGCTGGAATATTACACTGCAAAAAATAATTTCTTACTTAGTATTTTTGTCTTGTTTTTTTGTAGAAAATATCTAAAATTTCTTAAATTATAATGGTTTTTTTTTTGTGGTTTTTTTTTGAAGAGCAAATTGACCTAGGAAAATAAGTGTAGTTTTTAGACAAGAAAATATACAATTTAAGCAAATTTGTGCTTAAAACAAGCAAAAATATCTGCCAAGGAATAAGAAAATTTTTCTTGAATTTAGTGTTTATGAAAAAGTAAACTTATTCCAAAAAAATGTCTTATTCTATTGGCAGATTTATTTATTTTTCATTTTTGCTTATTTTAAGCAATACTTTACTTAAAGTTTATATTTTTTGCCTAAAAACTAGACTTATTTCCCTAGGTCATTTTGCTCATCAAGAAAAAAAAACATCTTAATTTAAGACTTTTAAGAACCAATTAAGAGGTTTTTATTGTAGCATTTTACTAGGGCTTTCAAATATTAATAACGGTTAATCGCATACAAAAAAAAGTTTGCCTTTGCATAATAAATGTGTGTGCACTGTGTGTAATTATTTTGTATATATAAATACATACACATGCATGTATATATTTAAAAAACATTTACATGTTTAATATGACATAAACATGTAAATAATAAAACAGAATAAAAAAATCATTTATAATTAACCTTTTCTTTTGTAGTTTGTTTTTACAATTACAAGAAATGTATATATTTTATATTGTATATAATTTTTTTCAAAATATACATAAATAAGATTTTTTATTTATATGTGTATGTGCATATATACATAATAATTACACACAATACACACAAATATATTATGCAAACACAAACTTTTATTTTGTATGCGATTAAATGTGATCAATCTTTTGACAGCCCTACTTTTTACATTTTCTTTACAATTTCTTTTTATATAGCACACATAATACAACAGGCGTTGCCCAAGGTGGTTAAAAAAAAACAGAATAAAACAATAATTTATAATTAACCTTTTCTTTTGTAGTTTGTTTTTACAATTACAAGAAGATTTGGGCTTTCCGATCTCAAGGACCTGGACCGAGTATAAACCGACAGCTTCTCCAAAAGGTATAGTGCTAAGTTGTGTAGTGCTTACCAGAACCAGAACCATAATCTTATAGTTTACTCTATACTGGACTGGCAACCAATTTAAGGATCTCAATAAAGGTGTAACATGATCAAATTTCTTTGCTGACTTAATCATTCTGCCCGCAGCATTTTGTACCATGTAGACCACCCAGACCTCCCTAGCACCCACAGACACCTTAGCAACTGCATAGCAACACATTGGCAAACATTTCACAGCATAAAATCATACTAGCACGGATCCCTTACAGTTTCTTGCCATTCAAATGTAAATGTCTTTTGTATTCAACATCTACCACTGATCTGTGATCTAACACTGAGTCACAGTAAATTACTTGAGGCTGATTTCAATTTATTACAGGAAAACCAAAGGAAATATTTCATGATTTCACACAAGAAATTTCTAATATCATGTGGGTGTTTTAAAAAGTTTAAAAAGGCTGGGATATGGTCGCTCTCTTAGCAGGTGCTTTGGGTTAAGATAAGGATTTGGGTGGACTTAACATCTGACTGTCTGACTTAAAATTATTAACATTTTGATAGACAAGACAGATTTGATTAACAAAACACAACAAGTCTGTAGATGTTTTCCATCAGAGTCATTTCCTATTCAGAGTGTGAGATTATGTAGATTCACACACAGTAATGTCTCAGATGATGCCAGTGAAGTAATCTTTTAATGTTTGAATTAACATGTACAAACTGATTTCTACCAGGCTGGTTATGCGTGAGATTAACTACCATTTATTTCCAGTTGCTATGGTACAAACAACAAAACAGTGCAGGTGTTAGATTTGGTAGATTCATGTCTTAGCTTTGGCATTAGTGTGTGATATTGTTGCATACTGAATACAATGTTTTTGTGTGTATATATTATCATGTTTTACATTCAGTTTTAGTGTATAGATTAGCACTATTTTTGCATTTAGCAGGTGCTTTCTTCCAAAGTGACTTACAGTCTATACATTTTTATAAGCATGCGTGTTCCCTGGGGATCGAACCCTTGACTCTTTGTGGTTCTAGCCAAATGTCCTACTAATTTATCTAAATACATACAGCACATTTGAAAGTTAAAGTTTACAAGTAGCATTCGTTTTACTCTACTACTTTTTTCTAATAATGAAGTTTGGGCGAAAGTTTTTAATCAATTCAGACAAATGTACATTTCAGGAAATGACACATATCCTCTATGTAGCTCGAACATTTTCCCAGCTTGTTAAGTAGAGACATCTGTAATGTCTGAGAGAATACACACATGTAGTTGTTTTTGACGTGGAGGGCAGGGATGAGACGTCTTGGAACCGAATGTCGAGAACAACATGTTTGGCTGATGTCATATACAGCAGTGAGCGCCAAGCCTGATTCATGCAGAATAATTTATTTACATTATAAAACCAAACCTCTGAAGTCATCCTTAAAGGCTCAAGGCTAAAATTAATGAGCACCAATTGCACAGCTTAAGCTATAATGTATCAATAGAAGGCATTTTATTGCACGCAGGATGACATCCATAAACAAATGTTTTAAAGTCAAGCACCTGTGACATGCTGTCGATTACCACAGGAAAAAAACTGTGGACTCATCCCTTTGATAAATTTTTATGCTTGGTAAATAGCTTGCAGGTGGTTGGGAAGCTATAAGATTAACTGTCTTTGTCTAACCATAGCTGCAGAAAGCAAAACCAAACAGGTTGATATATATATATATATATATATATATATATATAGATCCACAAACTTTTCATTTTTTTATTGTGGTTATTAGGATAAAAGATAAAAAAATAGTTTACACCATATACGTCTGTGCATTGAATTTTCACCTGAAATAGGGAACCAATCACAGAACAGGGAGGGGGCAGCAAGACGATGACGACATCTATGCGACACACTGATTGGCTATGAGCTACGTACAGACGCATTTGATAGACTCGTAGAATGATAGACGCATTTGATAGACTTATTCGTAGCGCCTAATAAACGGCTCTGGGCATTCATAAACCACGCCTCAAATACGAGAAAATTAACATGTAGTTCCGAGACCACGTCTCATTCTCTATGAGACTGGTCTGGTGTTAGCCAGGCTACACATATAAATGATGTAAACAAAAATTTTATTCTGAAAATGATTAGTTGTTATGCAGCCCAAGTATGCATTATTGCTATTCCTCAAAAATATGGGTAAAAATGGGTTAAAAAATCACATTAATTAAAAGACACCTAAGCAGGGCCGGCCCGGGGCATAAGCGAACTAAGCGGCTGCTTAGGGCCCTGTGGCCACCAAGGGGCCCCCAATCGTTTTTTTTTTACAATTAAATAACTTATACAAGTAATATAAATGAATGAATGTGTGTGTCATACTGTAGTCCATTAACATACATTTGAGGAATAGAGGACTAAAAAACAACGTAACGTTTTTATGCTGTGCCGTTTGTAAATCGTCCTCCGTCTGTGTGCGCACGCGCTTAAGTGAACTCAGTAGTGCACACACGTGGAGACGCGTTTCAGCAAGGCAAAAAAAGCAAGCAAGCATAAAATCTTTCTGTTCTTGACAGGGCACATACAAACAAAATGATCTCCACAGTACTCTTTTTCCAATAAAACATTTGTTTATGTCTTAGGTTTATGTATAGATTAGGCAGAAACCAGGTCTGTGCTTCTCTTAAAGAGACAGTAACCTCAATTAACCTACTTAAGTCTGTGTCATTAATGTTAAAGGAATAGTCTACTCATTTTCAATATTAAAATATGTTATTACCTTAACTAAGAAGAGTTGATACATCCCTCTTTCATCTGTGTGCATGCACGTAAGAGCTGGAGCGCGCTGCGACGCTTCGATAGCATTTAGCTTAGCCCCATTCATTCAATTGTACCATTTAGAGATAAAGTTAGAAGTGACCAAACACATCAACGTTTTTCCTATTTAAGACGAGTAGTTATACGAGCAAGTTTGGTGGTACAAAATAAAACGTATCGCTTTTCTATGCGGATTTAAAAGAGGAACTATATTTTATGGCGTAATAGCACTTTTGGGAGTACTTCGACTCGGCGCAGTAACACACTCCCTCTTCCATTATGAGAGTGAGAAGGGGAGCGGACTTTTCAGGCGAGTCGAAGTCTCCCAGATATTTTTGCTTGTTGTAAGCACAAATGCACTTAAATTGTATATTTTTTTTCTAAAAACTAGTATTATTTTCTCAGGTTATTTTGCTCATCAAGAAAATACATCTTAATTTAAGAATTTTTAGATATTTCTACTGAAAACAAGACAAAAATACTAAGTCATTAAGAAAGTCATTTTTTTTGCAGTGTAGAAGATAAATAATAGTAAGTTAAAATGACTTGAAAATCCGTGTTGATTATTCAAAAAAATTTTAGGCAGCAAAGAATATTTTACAGTGTGGGTATAACTTGCTGCATTGTTCTGGGTCATCAAAGGAGCCCAACCCAATTCTCTAATATTCCTGTCCCTAAATCCTTGGTTGTTGGTGTGAGGTTTCAACTCATAGTTGGCTCAAATATGGACAAACCCGAACTGTTGCCTCAACCACGAGTTAAAACAATTCAACATTTTGTTCGAGTATGGCTTAGGTGCAGTGCCGGCCCGAGCCTCTTAGGGGCCCTAAGCAGAATTTGTTTGGGGGGCCCCCCTCCCACCACATTTTTTAATAAAAAATAAAGAAATTACAAACATTTATAAAAATTTTAGATTTTTTTTAGATTAGATTTTTTATTCCAGGCAGTAGACAATATGGTAAATCATATAGTTCAAAAAAACGACGAAAAAAGAAAAAATAACAATCAAACAAATATACAATATTCAAATATACAGATATAATAATCATATTCTGCCTGAAAGGGAGTGGGAAGAAGACAACTTATTTAATCCCACCCCTACGTCACCATTTGTAATTAATATTTAGGCTTCATATTTACTGTGCTCTCAGATTGAAAAAAAATATATATATATATCACGGTGGCGTTACCACAATAACAAATTAGTTTATATAACAACAATTGTTTCCAACAAAATAATAAACATACAATCCAAACCATGATTAACGGATAATATCCAACGATAATAATAGACAATATACCAACAATGATAAAAGACAATATACTAATGATGGTAAATGGTACTGAGCACATGTTAACACTATAAGACACATGACACAATATAATAGAAGTAAACAATGCCAACAATGTAATGGACAATATAGCAACGATGGTAAGGAAACACTGAGCACATGTTCACACTATGAGACAGAGTACAACAACAATCTAAGTTAAAGACCCTCATCTCTATATTTTAACCAGATCCAGTGTTTATATAAGAATTTGAATTGATGAATAGTTTTGCATTGCTTTAATAGCAAGTCCAGTCTGTTCCAAAGTTTCACTCCACATACAGACACACAGTGACATTTACGTGTGGTTTGGGCTCTTGGTATGGAAACATGTCCAAAACCTCTCAAATTATGAGTTCGCACTGGAGTTTTAAAAAAAACGTTGTAAGTTAGGGGGTAATAATTTATTAAATGCTTTGTATAAGACCATTGCTGTATTATATTGTACAAGATCATCAAATTTTAACAACTTTGACTGCGTAAACAGATTGTGAGTATGTTCTATAAAACCAACCTTATGAATGATCCTCACAGCTCTTTTCTGCAATATAATCAAAGGGTTTATTGTGTTCTGGTAAGTATTTCCCCACACTTCAACACAATAAGTAAAATACGGTAATACCAAGGTACAATATAAAATACGGAGTGCATTTTTATCAAGATAGAGTTTTGCTTTATTTATAATTGATAAGCTTTTAGAGATTTTTGTTTTTATATATCTTACATGGGGTTTCCATGACAATTTACTATCAATTATTACTCCTAAAAATTTATTCTCATTCACTAGATCAATTTGGGTACCATCAATACTTATTTTCTGTTCATACATTTTTCTGCAACTCCCAAACATCATTACCTTAGTTTTATTTATGTTCAGGGATAATTTATTTGCGTCCATCCACTTTTTTATTATCTTTAGTTCCCTGTTTACCGTATTTACGAGCTCATTATAATCATCATTACTATAAAATATATTTGTGTCGTCTGCAAATAAAATTAATTTAAGTACCTTTGATACATCAAACATATCATTTATGTACACATTGAACAGTTTTGGCCCCAATACTGACCCCTGGGGTACACCACAAGAAATGCCAAGAGTATCTGATAAATACTGACCCATTTTAACAAACTGTGACCTTCCAGTTAAATAACTTTTTAACCAATTTCCAGCCAGCCCCCTAATTCCATATCTTTCCATCTTTGCTAATAGAATTGAATGGTCAATAGTGTCAAAGGCTTTTTTTAGATCAATGAAAATACCAACTGCATACTTCTTTTGCTCCAATGCATTAGTGACTTCTTCAATAGCTTCAATTATTGCCATAGAGGTAGTTCTCTTTGTCCTAAAGCCATACTGACCATCATTAATTACATGATGTTTCTCGAGAAACTCTTCAATTCTAGAATTGAAGAGTTTCTCTAAAATTTTTGAGAATTGGGGCAAGAGAGAGATTGGTCTATAATTAGTAAAAGCATGTGTATTATCATTTTTAAAAAGTGGAATTACTTTAGCAATTTTCATTTTGCTTGGGAAACAGCCAGTCTGGAATGACAAATTACAAATATAGGTTAATGGTTTTACAATATTCAATATAACTTTTTTAATCAATGTCATGCTGATATCATGACAGTCAGTGGAGGACTTACTTTTACATTTCCACACAATATTTGTCACTTCCTGCTCATTTGTAGCTGAGAGGAAAAATGACAAGGGATTCCGTTCAATAGTTGATTTTTCGACCCCGCTTCCTGAAATATCAGCAGCCAACTTAGGGCCAACATTTACAAAAAAATTGTTGAACTTATTTACTACATTCCTCATATTGTAATCTTCACCATTTTCATCAATAAAATGATCAGGATATGTCAGCTTTGAGGATCCTTGTTTAATTAAGCTATTTAACACATCCCAAGTTCCTTTTATATTGTTTTTATGTTCACATAGTTTTTTTTGATAATATAACTGTTTACTTGTTCTTATAATGTCAGTTAATTTATTTTTGTACTTCTTATATCTTTGTTCTGCTTCTTTGGTTTTTACTTTAATAAACAATTTATAGAGGTTATTTTTCTTTTTACAGGCATTAATTATTCCTTTCGTAATCCAGAGGCTTTTCTTATGTTTTTCCTTTATAAAATGTTCTTTCACAGGGCAGTGTTTATTATACAAGGAAATAAAGATATCTAAAAAATAACAATAAGCATTGTCCACATTAAGTTCTCTGTAAACTGTAGTCCAATCCTGGAGCTCTAAACTATTGTTTAGGGCACGAATCGTGTCCTCTGTAATTTTTCGCTTAGAGATTTTTGTCATAGTGTCATTTGTTTTCTTAAAATTACAGTCATACAAGGTAAAAACAGGTAAGTGATCAGTGATATCACATATGAATAGGCCACTTATGAGTTGATTTCCCATAATGTTTGTAAAAATGTTGTCAATAATTGTGGCACTATGTGACGTTATTCTGCTCGGTTTTGTTATAGTTGGATACAAAGACAAGCTATACATTGTATCAGTGAAGTCATCAACATTTTTTTGTTTGGTTGGATTCAATAAATCAATGTTAAAGTCACCACAGATAAACATATTCTTTTGGGTCACAGTAGAAAACAGTTTACCCATCCACTCATTAAAATTATCTATACTTGAACTAAAATAACAAAGTTGCACATTAAGTAAGGTCTAAAATTAGCATTAGGTTCAGAAATCAAATCAAATGAATCATAACACTGTCTTTATTGTATGAATTAAATACAATTATTATTTTTTAGAGCTACAAAAGGGATTTTCTTGTTGTCTGGGATTGTTTCATTAAAGGAATACTTAAAACTAGACTTATTTTCTTAGGTCATTTTGCTCATCAAGAAAAAGCATCTTAATTTAAGAATTTTTTGATGTTTCTACTGAAAACAAGACAAAAATACTAAGTAAGAAAGTCATTTTTTGCAGTGTAGAGATTAACTTAATTTTTAAGTTGTAGCAACTCATGTCAAGATAAATAATAGTAAGTTAAAATGACTTGTAAATCCAAGTTGATTAAACTAGACAATTTAAGGTAGCAAATAATTTTGTACAGTGTACTAACACCCTGTCAACCCTCAAGAACATCTTTGTAACCACACAACATCCTGGCAGCAAGTGTTGTGTAGTAAACAAAAAATTTGAAAAAATAGTTTCATTCACGAAGCTTAGTCTCAAAAGCATTTTTATATGCAAAATAAAAAGTAATTTTTCCATCTTTCGTGTCCACTTTAACAGTGCAGTATATCACAAAATAAACAGAAACTTATCATGTATATAAAAAACAAAGAACCTGTTTGCTTGTTTCAGGTGAGCTTGAGACATCAAACAGAGATCAAATTCCTTTTCATCATAATAACAGATCTGAGCTCTGGAAAAAGAATGGCATTTAACCATCTCACCTGACTGTCTTAATATCTGTCTATCTGTGTATGTAGATTATGACACCACTTTTTTGAAAATAGGCTCATTTTCAAGCTCCCCAACATTTGATTTTTACCGTTTTGGAATCCATTCAGCCGATCTCCGAGTACCACTTTTAGCATAGCTTAGCATAATCCATTAAATCTGATTAGACCATTAGCATCACACTAAAAAATGACAAAAGAGTTTCAATATTATTCCTATTTAAAACTTGACTCTTCTGTAGTTACATCGTGTACTAAGACCGACGGAAAATTAAAAGTCGGGATTTTTTAGGCAGATATGTCTTGGAACTGTACTCTCATTCTGGCGTAACAATCAATGATTTTGCTGCCGTACCATTGCTGAAGCAGGTCCAATGATATTACGCAGCACAAAAAAGTGGAGTGTCCCTTTAAGTCCATTTAGTCATTTGAACATAGCTGAGGTCAACAAGAATGTTTGGGCATTAATTACTTCATCAAAACCTACTGCGTACACATATTATGTCCTTGGCAAATATCACACAGCTCCTAGGAACTTAAGAAGTCATCTTTGAAATGTTGGCTGTAAACATTATTACATTTAACTTTTTTTATTATATTAATCCAAAGATATCCCAGTTTCAGTATCAAATAAACAGCTGAGCATTTGAAACAAAGGGCGTGTCCCATTCTCCCAGCATTCCCTGTGTCTGACCGATGCACTGATGTCATGGCATGTGTGTTCAACACTGAGGTTATGTGTCTAATCCTGTGCTGATGGATAGAGAGCTGGGTTTTTGTATCTGCCGGAGGTCTGACGACGATGTAGTAACCGAGAGAACTGCAGTGTACTGCTATGCAGCGCTCACGACAATGCAAACTATTCTCTGCCAAGATAGAGGACAGCGTTATGGGGGACTTGTCCTGTTCTCTCTTGCTTTTGTCTCTCAGTTCATGCTTAAAAGCCTCTTTGTGTACAGCAGAGACCACATGTCACAATATTTGAACAGCTGCAGTGTGTGTGTAAGCGGGTGTGATGTAGCGATTGTGTACTGTTGAGCAATGGATGTACAGTACAACTTGGCAAGTTTTCTCCATTAGTTCTCGGGATGTTTTCTGCATACATTCAATGCAACAAATTACTTTCTTGCTTAGTATTTGTCTTGTTTTCAGTAAAAGTATCAAAAAATTCTTAAATTAAGATGTATTTTCTTGATGAGCAAAATGAACTAGGAAATCGTTTTTTAGACAAAAAAATATAAAACTTGAGCGAATTTGTGCTTAAAACAAGCAAAAAAATCTGCCAATGGAATAAGAACGATTTTCTTGAATTAAGTAAACTTATTTTACTTGTTTTAAGCACTAATTCGCTTAAAGTATATATTTTTTGTCTAAAAACTGGACTTATTTTCCTAGGTCATTTTGCTCATAATATTTTTAGATATTTTTACTGAAAACAAGACAAAAATACTAAGTAAGAAAGTAATTTTTTGCACAACACAGTCTCAAGGCAAGTCGTGTTATAGTAACGAAAATTTGGATTAATTTATTTGTGTTTGATGACACGAATTTCCGCTGTTTTTCGTGTCTCTGGAGACAAATGTCTTTTTCGTCTTTCCCAGCACGAATTTCTATCAATGGCTGTTCGTGTCTGTGGCATGACTTTCTTTATCATGTCATTTTATATTTTGTTCTCTCATCGTTCCTTCCTATCTTTAAACCATTGTCACTTGGGGTTAGGGTTAGATTCCAGGTTTGCGTTAGGATGTTATTTTATGCATTGGTTTCTGCATGTTTTTCGTCCGCTTTTAAAACTATTCTCGCCTGGAGTTGGGGTTAAAGTTGGGTTTTGGGTTAGAAAGTCGTACAAAGTGATTCTAACCCAAGTGACAATGGTCAAAAAAATGATGAGAACGATGAGAAAACAAAATACAAAATGACACGATAAAGAAAGTCGTGCCACAGACACGAACAGCCATTGATAGAAATTCGTGCTGGGAAGGACGAAAAAGACATTCATCTCCAGAGTAGAGACACGAAAAACAGCGGAAATTCGTGTCATCAAACACAAATAAATTAATCAAAATTTTCGTTACTATAACACGACTTGCCTTGAGACTGGGTTGGTTTTTTGATAATTAAAGTTATCATAATTTGAACCTGAAATGGACGCACTTGTAATTCACTCTTTGGCACAACTTGTGTTTGTAAATAAAGGCTTTGTATACTGTCCACACTTAGGCTTATAGTCTTTTGTTGCAGATGACTCATCTGTCATGGAGGTTTAAGATCATGTTAAACTGAATATATTTACATCATTAGATCAGCCCACTGAGGACAGGACATGCAAGAAGCTTTAGCCAAATGTTGTAATGCACTCTGATCTTATATCTGGACAGATCAGTCGGCACTGTAAAAGTCATGACAACATGTGTTTTTAAATAAATTCAACTTATCAAAAAAGTTAAGCAATTTCCATTTTTTGATGTTACAGCAACTCATACTTCATGTAGTTAAGATTTAAAATAAGAAGTTATTGTGAGAATTGTACTTTAAATCAGCATTACAGAGCTGAATTAGTTAAAGGAGCAGTGTGTAATTTTAGTGGTGAAGTGCTGGTGAATTGCAACCAACGGCTCAGTCCACTGCTTACCCATTTTTTAATCACATAGAGAAGCTACGGTAGCCGCCACCGGACAAACTTGTCATCGGACACAACTTTGTCCATTAAGAGTTTCTGTAGAAACATGGCGGCACAAAATGGCGACTTCCATGTAAGGGGACCCTCTGTGTATGTAGATAAAAATGTCTCATTCTAAGGTAATAAACACATAACCGTTCATTATGAAAAGTCTTTATACACCACTGATAATATAGCTTTGTATGTTATTTTACATTTCTGTCAAGAGATCCTTCTAAAAATGACACACTGCACCTTTAAATGAAGTAATGTTTTATCATTTTAAATAACTACAATTTGTATAAAAGTATATTACAATGGCGGCCGGTGACTTCTTTTATCGAGGGCGCACGATGCAAAGTTCGCCACAACATGTATGTAGCCCGTCGTGTGTGGTTCGTAATTTCAAAATATGTGTTCTGCGCATCGAGGGATCCTAGGGTTTATGATAAAAGAGATGCTCGCGTTTGCCAGATACTCGCATAATCTTATGCGTAATCAGAGTTTACTGTTAAGGGAGTGTCTTGCGTGTATTTTGTGAACGTGAGCGTCTCTTTTATCATTAACGGGTTTACGCGTGTGCAGCAGGCACTTATTTTGACAAATCATGTGATGCACATGGTTCACATGATGCGACAAACACATATTTTGAAAACACAAGCAAAACACATGACACTCTGAACACTTATTTTGAATTTGTGCCCCTCGGAAGAGCAGTCACGAGCCACCACTGCCATATAGATAATTTATTATGACATGTTAACCATTTATAGCACTTAAACATGGAAAAGGTCAGATATTCATGTCGTATTTAAATGAAGTTTTATCATTTTAAATAACTACAATTTGTATAGTAAAATAAGTATATATTATATCATATTCTATGTAACTTTTATTATCTGATTTCTTAAAACCTTATATGCTTTCATAATTTATTTATCATAATTTTATAAGTCTCACTGATACATTTTTATATGTTTATGACTAATATTTTATGAATATTTATAATTTATAAATGTTTACGAATAATGTGTTTTTTAAGCTACAGTGGCTGTGAAATTGCAGACATACAGTCTGACTGGGCCACAAACTGCATTTTAGGGTCATTGTGTAACCGTTTACAGGCGACTGCCAATTAGGGGCTCTTTAAAACACTGCTAGTGTTCAAATGGAGTGACAGCGATTGACTGTGTACTACTTATATAAGAGTGAATCAAGAGACAGAGGGGATGTTGGCGACCGGGAGATAGAACAAGTGGTGTGAGATGCGTGCGTGTGTGTGTGTGTGTGTGTGTGTGTAAGAGAGAGAGAGAGAGATAGAGAGAGAGAGAGAGAGAGAGAGGTTGAGAGACCCAGTGAATAGAAGTGTAATTAAAATGCTAGGAATGAACAAACACAGAACACACACCATGTGTGTATCTGAGTAAAATAAATATCATATGTGTATCGGTGTGTTTGAGTGGAAAAACATCATTTCAGTTATGTTATTACCAAACTCATTGAGTGAGAATAGATTCTTATATAACAGCAACCTGCTGCTGAAAAAGAGACTATTTTATGCAGGATTACCGCTAAAATAGGGCACCAACATATATTGATGTTATTGAAATAATGCACATATGGTGTATATAGCAATATTTAGGCCTATATCAAAATGAATGATTGTAATATTTCAGAAAGTTAAAGGGCACCTTTTATGCAAAATGTTTGGACATAAATGTGTGTTGGCAGTGTGTGATTGTGCATCATTAATTAGAATGGCCAAGTCGCGTTTTATATTGACAGATGAATATGCTCCGTTTATTAAATAGCCTCTTAGTTTATTTAATACGCTTAGTTTATTTAATATTAATTATAAATTTATTAAATGTCTCTAGCAAACTATGAAGGGACAATGAATCAATACACTGAAATGGTAATACTAGACAGATACTTTGTTTGCACAGTCCTACAGTAATTTAGTCACTCCTAGACGTACGTCTGGCGTCGGGGGGGAAATGTTTACCTCGATGAAGTCTCACCAGGCTATGTTTATTCGGCTATATCCAGTGCTGAGTTTCGATGAAACTTCACAAGACCGGCGAGATGCTTCCACCGGGCGGGAGATACGCGGCGTGATTGACAGCTTTGAAACCAAATGGATATACAGATGACATGATTTCACAACTTTTCATTGGCCATTTAGATATATGAAGCATACTGTATACAGAAATGAACCTGGACATTCAATCCATCGAAAAATCTCAAAATTGGCAAAATGGAAATACGTGGTTTTCATCAGACAGCGACGATATATTTTGTCATAATTCAAATTGATTTTACAAACATTACAAAGCCTTATTACTGCACATTATATATTGCATTGTTTAGCAAGTTAGCACACTTTTTTCCAATATCGTACACCCTTTTGTCAACATTTGAAGTGGTCTAAATGTTTATCAAATTTGTCCTAAGACAAGAACTGGTATTCTTTAACTTTTATGAAGGTTTTGATTCACTTCAAATTCTGACTAGTATAATAAATTGCTAGTCACTGATGCATTTTTAGGTAGGGCTGTCACAATGATTAAATAATCATCTCAGATCACCGCAATGATTGTACATCTCTTGAAAAAACACAAGGGGGAGCTGCAGCGCCTGTATAAACGAGACCGTATCAGATTACTTTTAAATGTGTTATGTGTATTAATATTTACTGCCAGGTAAACCTTCAGAAAGACTTCATTTAAATAATCACAACAATGTGTGAAAATTATTTCATAAACAAAGAAAAAAATTATTAGAATTTAATGTCAAAGCAATAAAACAGACAATTAATCGTCATTATCGTCACAATTTCTTAGATAATTAACCCTCAGCCAAATTTTATAACCGTGACAGCCCTATTTTTAGGTTTGTTAACCTGCATGTCTAAAATACATTGTGTCAGAGTCACCAGCTGAAGATTCACTGTTTGTTCTTGTAAGTCCAGCTCAGTGCATCTGATTATCCGGATTGATCTGCCAATCTGACATTGAAATGAAAACTGCGATGCAACTGTCTTTAAACCACTTCTTTTTCCTGCAGTATTATAGACTGACTCACCCTGATCAATACTAACTTATCCCTTGTGTCGTACGGAGCGGGATGTCAGCATGAGATCCAAACTAAATTGGTTGTTAAAATAAACATGACAGAAGACTGAGACTTCAAGTCTTCTTTATCATAAATCGAGGCAGATCAGTGTTGCTATTTATACTCTCTGACTGCTTTATAGGACAGCAGCTTAAAAATAATGTCATTTTGACTCGTCCATGGTTCAGTGAGGAATTCAATTCTACACCTGAGACTTACGGAAAGAAACCTAAAAAAAAAAACTTGGTTAAATAATTGATCAGATTCAGGGCACTGCTCACCTTTTACACTGCAAAAAATGACTTTCTAACTTAGTATTTTTGTCTTGTTTTCAGTATATCTAAAAATTCTTAAAGGAAAAGTATGTAAGAAATGTATATCAATTAATCATAAAATGTACCATGTCAAAAGACATTAAGAAATCATTTTCATTTCAAATACTTATATCACTGACAACAGTGGTCTGGCCAGGATATTGTCATTTAAAAAGTGGAGTTGCAGCCCTCAACTGATGTTTATGTTGTCATTTTGTGTATTGGCCACCAGTTGTGTTATTGCAGTACCAGGTTTAGCCACAAGTTTTGTGATTGCAATACCAGTTTTGGACACAATCCTACATACTGTTCCTTTTAATCAAGATGTATTTTCTTGATGACCAAAACGACCCAAGAAAATAAGTCTAGATTTTAGACCAAAAATATCAAATTTAAGTGATTTTGTGAATAAAACAAGCAAAAAAATCTGCCAATGAGGTAAGCAAAAAAACATTGAACATTTTTCTTAAACAATAACTTCAAGAAAAATTCAAGAAAAATTTGCTTACCCCATTGGCCGATTTTTTTGCTTGTTTTATGCACAAAATCACTTAAATTTGATATTTTTGGTCTACAAACTAGACATATTTTCTTGGGTTGTTTTGCTCATCAAGAAAAAGCATCTTAATTTAAAAAATATATATTTTTTTTACTGAAAACAAGAGAAAAATACTAAGATTTTTATTCTTGAAAATCATTTTTTGCAGTGTACACCACATTCTGTCATTTCTCATGTAATGTGATACAATACAATGAAATTGACATTACAAATAGGTTTTATTTTTGAAAATCACAATTTAATATTTCATGTCCCTGAAATTATTTCTGTGGTAAAAAAAAAAAAATCTGTCTAATAAGTTTAACGTGAATAAATTCAATACATTATCCCTTAAATGCCTTCTTGTGCAAAAAACTTTGTCGCATGTGTGTGCTTGCGTCAAACTGATTCTGGCTGGACAGGATTTACCGCGAATTTTGAATTCACGGTAATCAAACACGGTTGTAATGATAAATACATTTTAAACGATAATAACCGTCAGGATATTTTATCGTGGTTAATCGTGAAACCGGTAATCGTCCCATACCTAATTACAAACTCAATTAAAAATGCTTTTGATACATAGCAAAGTGATAGCATAGCCTATACATCTCTTTAACAAGCCAATGGATTTGAGATAACCTTAGCAAACACTACCAACTAAATTTGACTAGTAGAACATTTCCAGTGCTTTTTATACTGAGATGACAAAACCAGTTACAGTGAAGAGGAGGTCGCCCTGTTTAATCTCTTTGCTCTCTCTCTCTCTCTCTCTCTCTATCTCTCTCATTGCATGACTCCTTATTACTCTAAATCTGTAGCATTAGGAGGTCAAACTCAAGATGACCTTGCACTTGCCCCAATTTAATGATACTTAGACTGCAATGCTCTCTCTCTCTCTCTCTCTCTCTCTCTCTCTCTCTCTCTCTGTCTCGGTCTGTCTGTCTTTCTCTCTCTGTGCGTGCGTGCGTGCGTGTGTGTGTGAGAGAGAGACTATTCAAACTCAGTGGTCTGTGCATTATGCCTAACAGCCTGTGACTCATGATACTGCATGTTAAAGTCACCGCGCTCATCATAGCAGATCACAATTACAAGCCTGTTTATTGACCTTTGGGGTGGGGCTGGGTACATATATCAACCTTATAGAGCAGAGAGCACAGCCTGTCAGGACTCAGCTGAAAGCTCTCAGAGGTCATGTCATGAAAGAGACACAGAGCGTAGAAAGAAAGATGCTTTGGAAATATGCACTAAAGTATGTCTGGCCATTAATCAAGTCAGAGCTTTCAATGTGGACATTTCAAATTATATAAGCTATGTTACACAAACTTGGTTCTTCTATGGTACAGCACATTTTAAAATGTAATACTGTGGAACAAAATTTATAATGTAATTTAAACATAATTGAGTGCTTTAATAAAGTTTATGAAACAGCAATAAAAGATTCCTCTGTGTATTGATTTAGGTTTTTATATTTAGGCACACATATATATTATTTATAAAAAAAATTCACAACATTGCTGGTTCACAACTACTGTATCCATTCACCTAAAAGGCCACGAAAGGTTATTGTAAACAATCATTACTTTCTGCAAGCAATTTTGGCAACCCCTACAACCCATTATCTCAAGCCACCATAGAAACTATTAAATACAATGTTATCTAACTTTATGTGCATTTGTCAGAGATAGACTGACAGTGTTTTATTTTATATTCATGGCTGAGATAAGACCAGCTAGTGGAGGATTGGATGTTATGCATGAAACAGGAAAGACTGGTCTGGACTTCCTCTCGGATTTCTTTGGACAGCAGGTCAGTGAACAGAAATACAGAAAAAAAATAGTCACGAATAACAATATTTTTTGTGTTTACTAGTTAAAATGTACTTTATTTTGGCCTTTTAATTATCTGTGGTTTGGAGGCTAAACTGTTTTTAATGGAAAGTAAATGCATACTGTAGATATCTTCAGGTGATGCTTATCTTAACTGCACACGCTGAGCTATGAAAATAACTAATTTGCTTCCATCAAATGGCATTTAAAAATAATTGGTTGTACGGGCACGCCTTGCATTATTTTATTAGGTTTACAATGTGAACACAAACTTAAGCTGACTTTGCTCATTCATGGCATGAGTGGATAAGACATTTGAATGCTGAACAAATGACTCCTTATCATTTAATATAATCCTGTCCAACTAGCTGTGGTAGTTTAATGTCTCTTGCATCACTCCACAAGTCTCTTTAAATCTTTATTTCATGTCCAATATGTTTTGGGGAGTACCTGACCCAGAATAAAGCAGATGGTTTTATCTTACTCAGAAAACAACAAACTCAAAAGCAGCCCCTCATCAAATCCTGCATTCAAATCTATAAATACTATTTTTTAATGATTGTGACAAAGCCATTTTGTTTTTACAACCCCAGTGTAAACACATTTTCCTCCTGTCTACGGTGTGTAAACCCAAAGTCTTTTTTCTATTTTCATTCAGGCATTTAAATGACTTTAACAGCTCTGCTGTCCCACCGTTCAATTTTCCTGCCTGAAAAGAAACAACATCTATGGCTTGTTCTTATCTTGTAAATCCAGCGTTTAGTTTTCCTCTAAATACCTAATGCAACATTTGTACTGTGAAAAGTGTTTCTTATCTTAAGTCAAACAGTGGCAAGTAACTTTAGACTCAATGTAGACAACATTATAACGAAAAGGTCTTTAGTTACAGTAGTTTTGTGTGCAGATCCCACCCGCCATAATCTGATAAAATAATAATAATCGCTTACTTATTGTTTCTGGATCTTTTATCACACGGTTTGAATGAAGAATTTACTTCAAGGTATTCAAGCAGAATTTGCTATTCCACTGGATCATTTCACATGTGCATTGGTAAAACAAGCCCCTAAGAGACCCTAAGGGAAGATTGTTCTGCTCTTTCAGTTCCCATGCTGCCCGCAGACTGAAAAACAAACAGTGACCAGACTTCTGAAATAAATGAAACTGAATGACACACTGCACTATTTCAAAAGTATGGGTTTAGTTCCCTACAACAGCAATTGCATGAGTGAATCACGAAAATCTCCAATCACACCACTGTCGGAAAAAGGTTAAAAATGGTACCAAGCTGTCACTAGGACAGTTCTCTTTAAAATGGTCCTACAATTTGATACATGTGATATACCTTTGAAGTACTAATGTGGACTCTTTGGTACCAATATGTACCTCTGAGGAACTAATATGAACTCTTTAGGTGCAAAGGAGTACTTTTTGAAAGGGTACCGCCCCAGTGACAGGCAGCAGGTACCATTTTTTTACCTTTTTTGTACGCAGATGATTTTTTAAATTTCTGTTTAAAGGAGACATTTTGCAAGTTTTTTTTAAAGATTTAAAATAAATCTTTGTTGTCCCCAGAGTACATATGTGAAGTTTTAGCTCAAAATACCATATAGATCATTTATTATAGCATGTTAAAATTGTAGCCCAGTCTCACAAAATTTCGTTAAATAGTCACGTAGTTTTTTTATTCTTTTTTCGTGATCGTATGACGGATTTCTGTTGTCGTGTGGTTGTCACGTGTTGGTTGCTCAGCTGTTTTGTCCTATTTACTCAACATTGTTATTTCGGTTTATGGTTAGATTTACATAAAATGACATCCTTACCCAAACCCAACTCTAACCAGAACGCCAGGCGACATATAAAAAAATAAATCAGAATAAATAGTATAAACCAATACATAAAGTGACATTCTAATGCAAGCACCAAATCTAACCCTAAACCGAAGCGTCAATGGTTTGAAAATAGGAAAAAGCAGTTGAGGAACCAATACGTGATAATCACACAAAAACAGGAAATCGTTATACGATCACAAAAAAACACGAAAATTCTTAATAATAACACGAAAAAAGAATCAAAAAATCACGTGACTATATCACGAAAACTTGTGAGACTGGGTACTAAAATTGACACTTGTAGGTGTGAGGTGTAGAATGTGTCGTTTTGGTGTGACCTTTAAAATGCAAATGAGCTGATGAAATGCAAACACTGATCACAATGATGGTGGTTTGTTGAAATTGAAACTCAGTTATGCTGTCAATTATTTTTCTTTCTCTTTTTTTCTCTGCATTAAATGGCAGTGTCGTGGCGGATTGTGCAAATTAAGGGGCGGTATTATTATAATAAGATCCCCTTATGACATCACAGACAGAGGGAGCCAAATTTCAATGACCTCATTTTTCTTGTGATTGCAGGGAATGGTTTACCAAAACTAAGCTACTGGGTTGTTATTTTTCACATTTTCTAGGTTGATAGAAGCACTGGAGACCCAATTATAGCACTTAAACAACAGAAAAAGTCATGGTATGTTCCAGTGGCGGCCGGTGACTTCTTTTTTCGAGGGCGCACGATGCAAAGTTCATGTAGCCCATCATGTGTGTGGTTTGTCATTTCAAAATATGTGTTCGGTGCATTGAGTGAACTTATGTGCATCACGTGTCTTGTTAAAATAAATGCCTGCTGCAGATGCGTCTAAAGGGTTTATGATGCACAGATACTCGCATAACCTTATGTGTAATCAGAGTTTACTGTTAAGGGAGTGCCTTGCGTGTATTATGTGAACGTGAGCGTCTCTTTTATCATAAACTGTTTTGACGCGTGTGCAGCAGGCACATATTTTGACAAAACACGTGATGCACATGGTTCACATGACACTCCGAACACATATTTTGAATTTGTCACGAGCCGCCACTAGTATGTCCCCTTTAAGCAGAACAAATACTACACAACAATTTTTTAGATATGAGATGTTTTTTCATTACCTTCTAAATTGTCATGAAAATGTCTTTAGGCAAAATATAATGTCTCACTTCTTTCTCTAGGGATGAAATATGACCTAGATATGGTATTTTCAAGAGACCTTCCTGTTTTTCATCTGCCAAAGGTTCATAACACTTTAGATACCACAAATGAAACACTTAATGTAGCTGGTTAGCGTGGGCTGTTTTTCATAATTGAGCTTGCACGCATCATATAACATCTCACAAACCTCACATTCAGCCCAGTAAATAATGGTGGCACATGTGTCAGGTGTCTGTAGAGATTAAAATACCCCCAAACGGTAGGAGTGCCTGCCGGTGGCCAGCGGGTCAAGCTGCTGTATATGGGAGGGTGTTGGAATGCTTGGCTTGTCTTGCTGATGTGTTGTTTCTGTATCCTGGCAGCCTCTAGCCTTCATATTTTGTAAGCGTCATGCGCGCCTTAGCAGAGTCAGTCAAATCTTAACCCTTGCTTGTCCTGGTGTTGCCACACCCACCTCTTTAAGTCGCCTATTGTGTCTTCGCAGGAAAGATTTTCTTTGTAAACGATAGGACAGCCGAGGAGGAGGGGCCACGGTCTGCTTTGCTTTTCCTCCTGATCACGTGAGACATTTCCCTTCCAGTAACCATGGCAACCAACACTGGTCCAGCCTGTATCTCGTTGTTGTGAGAAAGGAGGAAGAGAGAGAGAGAGAGGAATAGCAAAAAGGAAAGCACAAAATAAACATACTTTTCCCGGGAGCTGTCAGAGATCACAGTAAGTGCTTGCTTTCTTTGCTTTGACTCCATACTGTTAAGCTCTTATTTTTATGCATGCTGTAGAACAAGAGACATCCTTACTGGCTGCTTTGTTGTGATGGATGACATCATTACGTATTGAATATGAGATGCTGCATGCAGCATTGTTTGAGAATGGAATTTAGTAGATGGACTGCAAATACAAAAACGGTTTGGGACATACGCATGGAGTAATATGGGTGGATCCCCAAGACTGTGTTTTTCATAACCTGAGATGAAGTCTCAGTGGATTATGTGCTTCTGGGCTCTTACAAGCTTCTTCTAATGGCTTTGTTCCAGCACCGTGTCCTCTGTTATGCTGATGGTTCTGGCTGCTTTCGGGCCTCGTGTGCTTTGTATAATTAGCAAACCTACTGTGCCAATGACAAAAAACACAATTCTGGGTCAGTCTGTTCTCCTGGAGAACATTCATACACGTACTTGCGCTGGTGGGGGAAGAAACAATCATATGAATGTTGAGGAGATGTGAACATTTAATGCATGTATAGCAGAAATGTATACAATGTGAAACATCTTATAAATATTGTTTAAATGAATATTAAGGGCAATTTTGAAAAATGCTAACGGTAGCCAACTAGCAATGAAATTACGATCCCACCCTCCATTCAAATCGCCATCCAAAGTCACGCCTCTTTCAAAACACATAAACATGCACAGATCAGACGTTCACAACTCATGTCTCATTCACCAGTAAGAAAACTTTGCAGTACAAAGTGAATAACATTACCAACATAAACAACTGTTTTACATCAGAATTAGTTAAAGCACACTTTCGGTTGTGTAGACGTAGTAACTATATCATTATGCTAATCCACAAACGAACACAAGTTTCATAAGCAACACAATGTTTCATCAAAGTAGAATATCTAAATCCATCTCAATACAAACATATCGCGTACCTAACTTACCAAAATAAACAGTGCAACGACCCTTTCTGACGCTTTGACTCTTGCAGCTGTCTGGATCTCGTGGTAAAGCAATAAAGTTACAGATGTTCATTTGGGTTTTTACTCTTTGCTGATCCAAGTAGCTTCTGCTGTTGTTGTTTTAAAAGATGTCTTTCGTTTTGTGGCTCCTGTGCAGGTTGTCAATTCAGCATGAAAGTTTGCCATTCTCCCTCTGTTTGCAGACAGGAGGTGAGCGCACAAACGCGCCATTGACGTATGGTGTCTAGGTGAACAGGCTGCACGGTGGCATTCAAATTACGCTTACGGATGAGGGACAAAAAAGGCAACTTCCGTTCGGAAAGAGATCTATGATTGGTCGAACATTTTTTTGGTCCTACGCCTTTCACAGATGACATAAATTTCTACAAATACGGCACATACACTAGAGCGAGAGAAACAATTGGTATTTAGATAAGTGAGATAAAATGCACATCATCTTGTGAAAATTAAAGAAAGCCAATGCACAATTCTATCAACAATGCAACTTACAAGAAATGAATAGAAATCAATTATGTTGCCATAGAATAAAGAGGAAACGTAAAGATATATACACTACAGTATTGAAAGCCGGGCCATGGTGTGATATCAAGGACTTTCTAACGGCGCATTCACACGGGGCGTCAGCGTTAACGCTTCCCATTCACTTTTAATGGGTGACGTCATGCGTTGCCGAACTGAATTGTGGATCCGTCGGCGCCACGTCAGTGCCGTTGCTCGCGGCAGAAGTTGAACAATTTCTCAACTTTTCAAGCGGCAACGCGTGCGTCAGCCAATCAGATCGCCTTATGCAAATAACCTAGGCAGAGCCAGCCAATTACGTTTATGGAAGAACGGAGCATGTGTAGCGGCCACTGTGATTGGCTGTTGGCCACGCTTCAGACAAGCCTTCCGTTAAGCGTTAACGCTGACGCCCCGTGTAAACTAGGCTTAAGACTTTATGTCTGTGCTTATACTCTTGCTAAGACTGGAATACAACTGCAAAGTCAAAGCATGTAAGATCTCTGATTTTATATTTTTATAGAGAGTCATGAATTTGAATATATTAATATTTTAGAATCACAAAAAAAGTATGTCATATTTTAACACACTGTTTTTTTAGACCTCAGCATTGATTGGTATGAAATGTCAGGCTGTTTCTTAGTTTTTGTTACTTTATAGGGCAGTTTCCCGGACAGGGTTTAGGTTAATCCAGGACAAGGCCTTATATTAAGCAAACATATTTTACAAAAAAAACAAAACTAATATCTTGAGACAAAGACAATGGTTTTTAAATTTAAGCAGCTCATGCATTTTAGTATGGGACTAGAATAAATCCTGTCCTGGAAACCACCCCAAAGTCACTGATGTTATATGGTGTTTACTATTGTAAATTCCATTAATAGGACATGGTAACCAAATAGACTATTTTTTATATATTTATTTTTCCGCTATAGAATTGTCTTGGTCCATCTTTTATCCAGTACTGTCCAGCCTTTGTGTAGTTGTGTTTCATTGTTCTCGGTCTGCCCAGAAACACATGCGTTTCTTTATCCCGATAACCCTGAGCTGTAGATTAAGTCATTTCTGCCTTGTTTAGATTATGTTCAATCAATTATTTTCATTGTGCAGTAATACCAAACAGATGTAGACCATCATTGTGTCATCACATGACTAATGTGTCTAGTCCCTCTGAGACGTCTAGCCATTAATGTGCTCAGTGCTTAATTTAGATATTAAAATCCATCAAATTATTTTTTTTAGGTATTTTGTGATAATGAGCTAATTTGTATTCACTTGCTAAGGTAAACACCACTATTACTAACATACTGATAGAATTTAAACAAATGAGAACAAAGGGATTTATGTACAGTATAAATTTTGGCACATAACTAAAAAAAATGCTTGGGTATTCTTGGATAAAGAAGGGACAAAACCAATCCACTGGGATGTAATTGAAATACGCTGGGATGTTTTAACCTATAAGTTGGGTCAAATATAAACATTTTCTGGATAAATTAAACCCAACAGCTGGGTTTGTCGCTTTTTGACCCAACACTGGGTTAAAAATAACCTAGCATTTATTTTAAGTGTAAATATGGCAGGAATAGTGTAGTGAGCAAAATATAGAAATGGGCTATTTTGACTTATGACTCTTTTGGGTCAGTAAACAAAAACCCAGAACATCTTAATAACCATCATCCTCTTTTGCAACCCGACTAACTCCTTTAACATTTTAGCATTGGTAAAACAACCCCTGCATGTAGCAGAGTTTTGCACAGTCCTGCACCCAACTGTACGTGTTTGCATTTTAGAGAAGAAACATATGGCTATATGCACGGCATCCTAGAGCATTTGCTGATGTCTTTCTGAATGACTTCACGACAAAAGAATGCTATTTTTTATTTTTCTGGACAAGAGTACTGGTTAAGCTGTGTGGTATCTGCTATCTAGCCCGAATGTAGGACACTTAATATTCTGTAACACAATCTGAAAAGGAGAAACAGATCATTTTTTTTTATATTTGATTTACAGTGATGATATACAGTGATGATATAAGTGGGATGGTATCTATTACTGCGAGTGGGAAGAAACTGGAAACTAAATCTGAAGTAGAATCTGAAGGTGTGGGGCTGGTAAATTAGCACACCATGTACAGTTTGTAAAGTGCAATGCAAGCCACATTTGTATGCTGTGGGAATACTGGATTTGTATATTAAAACACTAGACTTGTGTCTAGCATATAAATGATTGTTAAAATAGTGAATACTACAGTGACTTATTATAATGTTCGTATAGAGATCTATCCAAATTAAGCTGGATAAGATGAATTTTAATGTAACCTGCAAGGTTAAGTAGCCATGCAACTATTGTGCTGTAAGTATGCCAGTATGTTGCAAGTGGGTGTTCAGTGAGTGGTAATGGGGAGCTGATAGTATTATAAGAAGTCAACACTCAAACAAAGGAACAGTGCTTTCCTTTTAAAGGCATTCTGTCCCCACATACCCCAAACACCTCCAGCATCCATCAATAGATAAGTGAATATTTTTATCTGCTATCTTGTGTTTGTTCCTTTGAGTTATATTCAAGTGAAATTATTACCAGGCCTGTTACTTCATAATGTTCAGTAGGAAACATATTTCCCAGGTCCTGTTTTAAAGACATATCTTTTTCCATGTTTAAGTGCTATAATTGGGTCCCCAGAGCTTCTATCAACCTAGAAAACATGAAAAAGATCAACCCAGTAACTTAGTTTTGGTAAACTCTTCTCTGCAAGCATGTGAAAAAATAGGTCATTGATATTTGGCTCCCTTTGTGATGTCAGAAGGGGATAATACCGCCCCTTAATCTCCACTATCCAACCACGGCACTGCCATTAAGTGAAAAGATCAGCCCATTTGCATTTAAAAGGACACACCCAAAAACGGCACATCGGCTCACATCTACAAAGTGGCAATTTTAACACGCTAAAATATATTTTCTATATGGTATTTTGAGCTAAAACGTAACATATGTACTCTAGGGACACCAAAGATTTATTTGACAGTCTTGTGAAATGTCCCTTTTAAATATTGATGGGTTATCTCTCACAATAATAATATAAACTAATATATATTTAATGGTGTTTTTAAAATAGTTGAATGTAACTTGATTTAGATTTATGCTTTTTTCTTGTTGTATTGGCTTCTTTTTGGTCCTTAGTGGCACGACTTTATTAAGCCATTATCTTGTTCAGAGAACACGTTTGAAGACAAATATAGTTCTGACCTTCTATATTTTTAATAATAAAGTTATTTTTGAAAATGTACGTTTTTTTATCAGTGCAAGATATTTAGTTTGTTACCATTGTATTCTGAAATATGTTTTTTATATGTCACTCATCATGAAGTAAACTTACTTTGATAAGCAAATAGTTCAATACTAAAGTTTTATCCGCACACAGACTTAAACTTAACAAACAATACTTATAATGATGACAAACAACAAATGTAACATATATTACAAAAATGCAAACAGGGAATATCGCTAACGTGCGTACCGCAATATGCATATCGCAATGGTTTGCAATAATTAAATGATTTTAATACTTCAAAATGTACGTATATTCAAAGTTTTAGGCAGGCTAGAAACATCTGGCATCTAAAGGGGACATTTCACAAGACTTTTTTTTAAAGATGTCAAATAAATATTTATTTTTTCCAGATACATATGTGAAGTTCTAGCTCAAAATACCATATAGCTAATTTATTATAACATGTTAAAATTGCCACTTTGTAGATATGAGCAAAAATGTGCCGTTTTGGGTGTGTCCTTTTAAATGCAAATGAGCTGTTCTCTGCACTAAATGGCATGCCGTGGTTGGATAGTGCAGACGAAGGGGCGGTAGCTATTATCCCCTTCTGACATCACAAGGAGAGACAAAAGCTACTGGGTTGTTTTTTGTTCATGTTTTCTAGGTTGATAGAAGCAGGGGACCCAATTATAGCACTTAAACATGGAAAAAGTCAGATTTTTATGATATGTCCCCTTTAAATAAATGTAACCCTGCCTGTAAAAACCCAGCTAAAGTATTTTTTATTTACTGTTTTCTATATAAAAAGTTCAACATAATGTTAAGAACATTCTGTGAAAATATAACCTTGATATCTTTAATACTGAGTAAGGTCGTCACAACGATTGAAATCAATGTAAAATCAAACTTTGATTCTCCAAATCTCATACTTAGATTATGAAACTTTAACCTGGATTCCACAGACACTGTCACAAATAAGCAAAACAGTTTAATGTGAAATTGTTTGTTTATACAACATGGTTAAGCTAGTTAAATTGTTTTAATTTGTATGCATAAGCTGCATTTGAAGACAAAAAATTCTAACATCAGTAATATTTCTACAGCCTCTATATTTTCTTAAATCATATGGCATCTTGCTGCAATATTGCTCTATATTTAATTTTTAAAGTCTGAGATCCTTCCTTGAAGGCTGTCAACACATCATAACCAATGTGCTTTAAATCTGTCAGCTAAACAAATAAAACCTTTATAAGATGTCCATGCTTTTTCTAGGCTCGTATTTTGTTTGGAAAGCCTAACTGCAAGGGTGTAAGCCTTCATTTTCTCACACTGTAATCATGTTTAGAGAAATGGGACACTGCATGTTCTCAACCGGCTTTCATTTATATCTCCATTCTCCAGTCTCCACAAGACTGGGGAGATTCACAGACTTTCTAGTGGTTCAGTGCAGCCTAACCACAGACGTTTAAATTGCTATAGTGGACATCGGCTGCTCCCTGTCCAGACAGAGCATTTACCGGACACATTAACTCCTAAATGTGGCAGCACTGAGCCTTGTAAAAACAACTGTACTGCACTAATGCAGAACCGATTACAACAAACAAACATTAATAAACAACCAACCGAGCAACAGGAAAATGTATATTGTTGACATTTCATGGTGCGACGTAATATACCATGTACACTTTTAAAAACTTAATATTGTACATTTTCTTAAATTAATCTTACAATTATTATTAATGCAGCTTTCTTACGATCATATTACTGATAGACTACATTGAATATTTATTATATTAAATATTTAAAATATATTTAACTTAAACATTCATAAGGACACATTACACGTCGAATACACATTTACAGGAGAGATCCTTCATTTTTAAACGTATGGAAGACCTTCGCCGGTGACGTAATTTTGAGAGCGCCAATCAGATTAAACCGAGGAAAGGTTCCGCCTTATGTAGACCAACAGCGGGGGGATCGTGTGAGAAAGCGTGCATTGTTAATCCCCACACTTTTTAAAGAAAGGACAGCCGCAACTAAATTCTCATAAAGTTTTACTTTAATGTCTTGCGGAGTACAGTAATTCAATACGCGACTGTTTACTCGTTAAGGATATATTTTACTTTGGATTTGTTTCTCCCCCCTCTTCTCTCGTGTCGGTGTGTGAGACTGTCTGTCCCATTAGCGCCTTTCTTCTGCTGCAGTATGAGCGGGGACGAGCATGGATGCGTGTGGACTGGACTGATCTAGTGTACGTGCATTTCGGTTAAAATCTTTCGCGCTGTTTGGGATTTTGAAAACGACGTCACGTACATGGAGTAATAAATAATGTCGTCGCTGTGAAGTCCGTCTTTGTGTGTGGGAATAGCCGTGTCCGTGTTTATTAAAGGATCCACGAAATAAGGTAAGGGCAGAGTATGATTGTTATAAGAAACTGGTTGTTTGTTGATATCAGTAAAAGATCGAAGGGATCTTGATGTTGTGTTACTCAGTGGGTAGGGCACGAGTTATCTATCACGAGCTTCTACCGAGATAAATCGGTAAATCTTTTGGCACACGGACCAGCATTAGACTCCGTTGGGATGATTAAACGTCAGTTATTCTCCTACTAAAAATATGTAGCCGTCATATTTGCGTAATTTTTAAAAGAAAATGTAAGCAGTAACGTTATCATTACCAACCTGTACGCCGGTTACAGTCGTTTATTATCAAATATAATGGGTAACAATTTATTATAACTTTTACTGAGGTGATAAACAAACATGAATGATGTAGATCAGTATGTCACAGTACGTTACAGTACACACCAGTCGTATTATTTTACAATACCACCATACAGTACCGTCATATTATTTTACAAGCACACATATGTTTACAAACAGTAGAACCTAATGTTGCAGGTGCTTGTGAATAGGAAAACGTATGACGTGTTAGCAGGATAGATAAAACGCGCACTGTGGTTTAACATGTGCATAGTATATGCGAAATATATTATTTTATTGTGTATTATGCACGTTAGTATTGGACTTGACATGATTACCCTTTATGAAGGTTATTATTGCGTCATCACGTTACTGATATCGTGCAATGATGTGATGTTTGTCCATGTCCGATCATGTGTATGAAAATACTGTAAACAATGACTTTGCCAAAACCCTTTTATCTGATCTCTGCATGGCAGTCATATATTTCTTTAACCCAATAAAGAGTCTGGTTCTGTATGGAGCTAATGGTGGTAATTGACTTGACTGACACTTAAGTCTGTTTACGTTAAAATAGCAACTGGTTGGTGCTTTGGAAGATAGATTGATATCCTATTTATCATATAACGTTAGTTATGAAACTATGCTTAAAGATGGATGCATGGTAAACACTGCAGAGCATTGTGTTAGCATTGCATAACTCATGGGTTCAATCCCAGGAAACGCACACACTGATAAAAATGTATAGCTTGGACCTGATAAATGCATCAATGTAAGTTGTTGTATTAAAAAGTTGAATGGCTCATAAAGTTACAACAGATTCTGTCCTGTTTACGAATCCTTTAGTAGCACATACTGTCTATGTATCTCATGGTCAGGCCAATGAAAAACAGAGAGACTTGCTGACTCAGCTCAAACCCAGCTGATTATTTTGGCATGTATGTCAGACCCAGATTAGATGTTTGACTTTCTTAACATCAGGCGTCAGTATGAAAGTGAGCTTGCCTATTTTGGTAACCTTTAACTTACTATGGTGTACTGTAGATCCACTCAATAGTTATCAGATAAATGAGAGTAACATTCAACTGTGAGAAAACTATATAGTTTGACTTTTTGAAGGTACAGCATGATGTATCCAATACCAGGAAATACTAACTTAAAGTCAGTGATTGATCATGCATACCTTGGGCACAAGGTTGGCCTTAAAAGGAGATGTCTGACTCTGCAACTTACTGTTATATTGTTTATTTAGCGGCACTCCAGGAATTTATTGCCAACAACTTTGAGATTCAAATTGTGTCCTGGTGTTGCCAGAAGGTGCAGTGGAAAGGTCACAAAAGTGAGATTTAAAGTGTTTTGGCGTACTATGCAGTTGTAGAATACGCCAGTTTATATGTAGGAATTTATTTTAGTTTGCTAATGTTTTTAAGAGCTCAACATTAAGTTTAATTGTTGTACAGCAACAATGTGTTATTATCTTTTAAAAGTATGTTTTTTAATTAGACATTTTTCTTTAAAGAGCACATATTTCATTGCTTAAAAACTTTATTTTTGTGTATAATACAATGTGTTTGCGTAGTTTATGGTTAAAAAACACATTATTTTTCACACACCGTAAATTTTTTGTAGATTTCACTCTCTTCCTGAAACGCATGGATTTGAAAAGATTTGTGGCCCTGATTGGCCAGCTATCTGTATGTTGTGATTGGCCTGAATACCTCTGACATCAGCCGGAAATGTGACGCTTCTTACCATTTTTTGAAAGATTCGGTCACAATGGAATGCCAACAGGAATTAACTTCCATGCTGCGAGTCCGAAGTGGGAGGAATTATGATAATGTCGGTCTTGTTTACATAACGAATCCCAGGAAGTAAACTGTTGCCTACAATCCGTGTGTTTGTTGTAGTCCATGAAAAGAGATTCATGTTGAGACGATAATCCGCGTCATTGTTTACTTTGTGGTATGTTCCTTTTGCATATCGTTAACATGAACTAATACACACTTACACACCAAAGAAAATGTTAAAATGTGAATCAGACAATAGGTGCTCTTTAATGTCCCATGGTCATGCAGTTTAAAGTTGCAGAATTATTGTAAGTTGTACATGTAAGTTTTCCCAATTATATAATTTGTAAGACACTTCTATGGATACAAGAGTATTACTTTTTTAGGAAGACATGTTATGAGATAACATGGCATGCCTAATGTATTGTAAATTGTATGTGCATGTGGCTGTATAGAGTGGATGAAAGTGGTTTGATTCAGATTGGCCAGGGGCCCTTAGACTTTCTAATTGTTTTTCTGTTGAATAGTATGGCTCAGTACAGCTCATTTTGGAGTGTTTTTTCACTGTGTACAGTACCTAGCACTTAATACTTTATTTAGTACCACCTCGGGTTGAGGTTCCAAGCAAGCCATACTTATACTAAAACGTGCCGTGTAATGCTGCAGATCACTGATTGGTCAAAGAGAATCACAACCAGCATCATTCTGAAATTCAAGATTTGTAGTGCTGCCTCACGATTAGTCGCGACTAATCGTTTGCAGAATAAAAGTTTTTGTTTACATAATAAATGTGTGTGTACTGTGTATAATAGTTATGTTTATATAAATACACACACATAAATGTATAATTTTAAGAAAAAAATATATTTATATAATAAATATTTATATTTATATATAATATAGATTATATATAAATATAAACATGTATATACACATGCAAATGTTTCTTAATTATATACATGCATGTGTGTATGTGTATTTATACATAATTGTTATACACAGTACACAAACACATATATTATGTAAACACAGATTTTGTTCTGCAAACAATTAGTCGCGACTTATCGTGAGGCAGCACTAAAGATTTGACTACCCTCGTATGCTGTCGAGCAAATTAAGTGATGTCGTCATCTGTGATTTTTGGAAAATTTCCAAACTCCCTTTTGGCGATGAAAAACATCCACATCAAGAATCAAGAACACTATTGCATCGATATGCTTTGTTATTTTTGTGTTTAGTGTTGTTTGTATCGCATTTTTACGATGATGTTACAGCAGTAGAGGCAGCACAGCTGTAACGTTAAGCCTATAATCCCACCCATTTTGAACAGGGACTAAACTCCAATGGAAAAGCGCCAGAATAGTAGGAAGATCCATTGCAGCTTCATTGCTGTATTTTGTTTTAAACTATAAGTACTGTGCATGCAAGAACCCTCTGAAATTCTCAATTTAACATGTCTGTTAACTTATGAAGATGGCTGTAATCTTACGAGCCACGTAACATGACAGAGCAGCTAATTTCTTCTGACTGTTTAGGTTTTTACATGATTGTTTTCATAGCTACTGCTGTAACCTTGGCAGCTTGGTTTGTTCTGATGGATCTTTTAACCAAATTCTTGTGGTGCGTAAAACCTTGAAGCTTAGTAGGGAGTGAAATGTCAAAAATAGTTCCTACTAAAATGTTAAATTTATGTTTAAAGGATATTTGTGTTTGAATGACCTCTAAGCCAAAAATGAGTGAGACAGGAATAAAAGGGATCAAGGATTTTTGCCCTTAGAAACTCCTAAAGTTCTGTGTGTGTATTATTTCTGTGTTAGGTGATACTAGTGTATACCACAGCTTAACCTTCATTCTGTTTCAGTTAGTGTGTCTTGGATGATGTCATTTTCACCTTGATGCATTCAAGGTCAGGCAAAGTGTGTCTAATCTCGTTTACTATTGAAAATGTTGTCATGCTTGTGTCAGCTGTCTTTGTTGATTGTTATTTGATCATTTCTTAAAACCCTTTGGGGCGGTTTCCCCGACAGGTCTTATCCTTAGTCCCAGATTAAATGCATGTTTGAGGTGTCTTCATTTAAAAAACATCTTGCACTGACTTAACATATTAAGTGCCAATGTTTTGCCTTAAGTTGCACACCAATATTGTTTTTTTGTAAGGTTGTTTGTAAAAATGTCCTAATATAACTAAGGCCTAGTCAAAAATGAAATGGATAAAAACAGACCACATCCATTAAAATATGAAAAATGGTTCTTTATGCTTTGGGTCCTCATTCATAGTTATTATTTGGTAATATAGGATTAAATTATGCTTGTTTGCCACCTAAGCTATCAGTCTCAAGTCTCCTAATATGTTTTTGTGTTTTGCAGACATGAATGAGTAGGCTAACTGATGACAGATGTTTAATTTTAAGGTAAATTGTTGCTTTAAGGTGGACTGTTTTTGGAGTCCCCACTAGGGCAGGAATGTATATCGAAATACAGCAAACAGCAAATGTGTGTATTGCGTATTGCATATCGTTTGTGATGGTTACTTGAGGTTAATACTTTACAAAGTTGTGTATAGTAAAGTTTTAGGTCGATGCAGATAGTAGAGAGACTGCCAAGACCGAGCGAGGAATAATTTCTTTTCCCAGAAATATGTAAAGTGTATGTTATATAAGTTGCAGTTTTAAAATATTGTAATTTCATAGATTTAAATGGATTGCAAGTATTACCGTAGTGCATAATAATGTATATTATATAGGGATGTGCAGATTAATCGTGCAAATGCGCGTTTTCTCAATGAATGAATTACGGTGAAATGCCGCCACCTCCAAAAGCCAGGGGGCGCTCTCATGCAGAAATTTCCTTTGTGCCACAGAAGAAGTATCATTACAAACACTATTCAAGGAAATGTCTAAAGGAATATTTATATCGCTGTTTTTCAGATTGTTTCAGGTATTTTCATGATAATAAAAATATTTTGAATGAATGTGTTTGACGAGTGTTGCTTTTTAAATGCACATTATAAACGACTCAAACTCATAGTGATTTTAGATTGATAAGGACTTCCTACTGATCACGGAGCAGTAGTACACGCACAAGCTGTGCTTGAAACACAGAATAGGAGCCTTGTGATTCAGAATCGATTTCAGGCAGGTCTTTTTAATGGGGAACGTGATGTATCGGCACAGCCCTAATATTATATCGCAAGTTATTACATGTACCATAGTATTGTGCAGCAGCCCTAGACCCCACAGCCCCTGTTATGCCCTTATCTCAAAAACAAAGGAGAGGTGGAAAAGCTATCCCTAACAGTGTCACGACCGATTGCCCGGTTTGTTCCCCAGCATGCCTGACTTAGATAAGATGTTACTGTGCCAGGGTGCCGCCACGCTCTCTGCCCACACCTCACTTCAAAGTGCCTGGCAAAAGACTCTTCCTTCCTCTCTGCACCTCCTTGTCTGCATCTCCTAAGCAACCGACTCCACACACATGTTGTTTATTTGGAGGAGTGCACAAGTTATTTCCCTTTGGAACTAGTAATACTAATAGTTCTGTTATTTTGGGCTATAAGTAATACTTTCTTTGCCACTATCTTTTTTTTTCTGCAGTGGAACTTCCATGGTAGGTTAATTTTCATTTGCAGAATGAAAGGTTTGCTGTGTCAGGTATACCCGTGTTAGGTATTTTACCCAGAAATTCACATGATGTAAGTTTTTTTTGTGTGCCAACACAGTAATATTAAATAAATGTAGTAATTCCTAATATTGGCATCCTTCAGATGATTATGTAGAAGCTAGTGGAATCTAGCTTTGCGGGTTTAATAGACTTTTCTGTAAATTAGTATTACGTTTTGGTGTTAGGAGTCTCTTGTCACTTAATTGATAAACACAGACCATGTGGTTGTGTATTTATCTGTCTGATGTTGAGGAAGTTCAGGAGGGTTGTTTTGTTTAAGTAAGCAGTCTGGGGATGAACGGGACGGCTGAAGTATTGGATTCTAAAGTATGTTTTCGTAGTCACTAATTTTTTGATTAATTTATTCATGTTATTGACACGATTTTCCGCTGTTTTTTATGTCTTTTTCGGGGTTCTCAGCATGAATTTCTATAAACAGTTTTTCGTGTCTGTGGCACGACTGTTTTTATTTTTTTCTCATTGTTTTTAAATCATTGTCGCTTGGTTAGGGTTAGATTCGGGTTTTGTGTTAGGATGTAATTTATGCATTGGTTTCTATATGTTTTTCATCTGCTTTTAAAACTATTCTCGCCTGGAATTGGGGTTAGAGTTGGGGTTTGGGTTAGGATGTCGCAGAAAGTGATAGGTAAAAAAAATTGGAAAAAACAATGAGAAAACAAAATTTAAAATGACACAAAGAAAGAAAGTCGTGCCACAGACACGAGAAATTGTTTATAGAAATTCGGACTGTGTGCCACAAAAAAGACATTTGTGATCCAGTGGCACGAAAAACAGCAGAAAATCGTATCAATAGCACATTAATCACATATTTTGTGACTATAGCACAAATTTCCGTGAGATTAGGTTTTCCATGTGATGGCAACCAATTTCCTCTTTGAAAACCTTGTGTCAACCTTTTTGTTTACAGCAGTGCTTTTTGGTTGGGTGTAGAGAGCCTTCCTTTTGGAATCAGTTTTCATTAAGTTTGGAGTTGTCCTCCGTCTGACTCCACAAAAAATGTTGTTAGATTATAATGTAATTCAGTATGTGTCTATTTTCCCTCTAATGGACGTCTATTGAGGTGCTTAGCATCTGTCCGAGAGTTTTGGATTACATGCCTATTAAAGGCAGTTTTGTATTCCATTTACACTGGAGTCCACCCTTTTCCTCTGCACGGCTGGCACAAACTGCTGATGTCAGGCCTGTTTTGCATTTTTCCTCTTTACAAAGTTGGAGGTTAAGGTTTGAACCATGGAGGTTGGTCCTTAACTTTGGCGAAGTTAGGTGGCAAGAGATCACAGATCTCAACAGATGTTAGAGTAACATGCACACTGGAGCAGCGAAGGCTTTCCACTGCAGAACATAAAGCTTGGGCCAAAAAAAGGCTTTTTTTCCCAAATTTATAATCCACAGTTGGCAATATTCTCATGTTTCTTGCAGTTATGTTTTCACTTGTTTTTCCATGGCTTATTTACAACTTGTAGTTTTGTATTAGCCCATTTAGACCCAGATGGAATTTGCAGACATTTATGTGCTGATTTTAGGGAAAAACCTGTTACACGTGTAGGACACTATGAAGTGTAATGGATTTTCAGATAGTGTGTGTCAAGCAAAGTTGAAATGACTACACTAAAATTAGCCAAAGGTTTGAAATAAATGAATTTGCAAGGGTGTGAAACTTTGGCTGATGTTTGAAATTCTGCATAAATTTGCAAGACTGGGAGCCAGTGGGAGCTGTCAAACCAGATTTGCAGTTTCTTATAAACACCTGCTTATCTGTAAAAAAAAGGATATAAAATTGGACATTGTGAAAGGCCTGGTTCAGAAAATGAATTCATGTTCACACATTTAAAAAGCATGTCAAACAAAAAAAAAAAGGTTGAAATCGCTTCAACTTGAAGCGAATGCATTGCATTTTAGTTGTTATCAAATAACAAAAGTAAAGTCAGAGAAGAACTTTCATAACTCAAGTTTCCAAACATGTATGGACATTTATCAAGAATATTGTATTGTCTTTGAGGAAACCTGAAACTACATATAAATGTATTCACTTGAAGATCACCGTCATTAATCTGAATGTACTTCCCTTTTCTCTTAAATCCTTCCTTCCTGTGTTTTATTTCCCCTTGGGTCTTTCTCCAGTCAATGGTCAAACTTTGGTCAGCTCGCCTAACTTGTGTGAGGCACGTTTACTGATCATGTGACATGGTTGTTCTTTATTCATGTAAGAACTGTTGGATGGTATGCGTGCTAGTGCTGTGATTGATTAACAAAGGTAATCCGTGGCTCTGACAGGTCTGGGTCAGCGACAGACAGTCCTTGTGTCTGGAGACTTGTTTACCCTGTGAGTCCGGGTTAACCCCGCCCACAGAGCGCTGGATTAGATCAGCACGCTGTGTCCATGGGATTACTGCCGTGGTGTCTGTTTCTGAGAGCAGCCAACTGTGCAGAGTCACGTACGTAACTTTTAACTATGCTGATGATAACATGTAAAATTGCACGTGGTAGTTTCCTGGACAAGTTTCAGTCTGAAAGACTTGGATTGTGTACTTGTCAGAGTAAACATTGTTTGGTGCTGCTTTGGAATAACATTAAGGATTGGGATAAATGATACCTCTTGAGGACTAATGAAGGGCTTTAAAACATAATCTTTTGGAAGATGTTTTCTTAGTATTTTCTGCATTGTCACAAATGCTTTGCATATGGGTGTGTGGAATTTATGAATGAGATTCTTTTAGTATGACCAACACTGAATTATCAAGTCAATCATCTGCAATCAACACTGAATTATCAGTTTTACTACAGTATTTGAAGTTTTAGCACCTAGCTGAACATGACAACACCTTTCAATGCTCTGGTTGTTGCTAGAAATTTTAAAAACGCATCAGATTTAGTTATCTTCTATGATATTTTGGATATAATGCTTTATTTTTAAGTTACAAAAACTCTGGCAGCAGGAATGTTAGCATCCCAAAAATGTTGAGTATAGATTTACTTTACTTTACTCAGTATTTACTTTGCTTTGATATGTATTACGCAATTTGTGGTTGTCAGTCACTGTTATCCAAACAAATTGGTATTCCAGCAATCCGCAGAAGTTTAGCAATGAATATCACTTAAGTAATGTGGTAATAAGTAGGGCTAAAGGCTATTAAAGTCTCTCTAAAGTAAATTCAGAGAATTGTTTCTAAACACATTATATATGTTTTAAATTTTTTGTATTGCTAAAACACATAATTACAAATACTGTGAACAGTGTAGTACTGTAATATGGAGTTGGAGTACTGTATTTTCTAAGTTCAGGGTTTTTTGGACAGGCCTAAAATCATTACTCGATTTCGCACTGGGCATAGCCACTGAGCATGGCCCCGCCCCAATACAATTGCAAGCATCCATTCGGGAAAATTTGTGTGAATGTGAAAGCCCATTTACGTATACACTTGTCCAGGAAGTAAAGTAAACTCTGTGCATGCATTTTGATGCCGATCATTAGTTCCCACAATACACGATTATCATGAAAACGGATAAATTGTGCATTGTGACGCACATACGCGTGATTTTTACTTGCTTCACTCTGCATAATGACACCAAAATAATAAAAACTAAAAATATACAAAGTTGCATTGTTTTATATCCTTTTGTACAGTGTGTAATGTCCCCCAAAAGTTTACTAGACGGATTTTATATCCTATTGCTCAAACCACTTCAGCAGGTGGTCTGGGACGCATTTCCGATGAAACTGGACATGTGTAAATACATCTGGTTGATGAAAACACATCAAGTTAGTCCTTTTCTCCACCCAAACGTAAGCATGTCACTCCCACATTAGCGGGGAGAAAGGAAAACAAACAAAGACGACACGCTTGTTGCTTTATGCAGCGACGACAGTTGGTAACAAAACTTTCTAGGACCAATTAATAGTCCAATCACAAACTCGACTATATTTATCAAAGAAATAAAACTTTGTAAAATGTGAAATAAATAAATAAAAAGAGCGTTTTTCCCCGTCATGGACCTGTAAATCATTGCGGCGTCTCGTTCTCCTGCTGCTCTGAACTGCGCGCTCCAGCTTGTGTTATTGCCTAACATACAGTAAGTGCTGCCTTTTGTTGTATAAGCTTCATCTTAAGTTGTTTTAAGGCAGAGTAATGAATAGCGTATTTACATTTTTCGCAGGAATAGAAGATCGGATTGATATGTAAAACACATGATGTGACCAGGTTTAAAAAGGCAATTTATATATCCACATACTTCTATTAATGGCATGCAGGCATGCAGCGTGAATGTGGCCAGAGAAATCCATTAAGACAAGCATTGAATGTGATAGATAACAGTGTTTCCCCTAGGTTTACAGCTTTGGGGGGGGGGGGGGTGTTGGTTGGGTAGGTATATATATATATATATATATATATATTGCTCATTCATTGTTCGTCAATGTTAGTTAATAAATTTATATGATAAACAAATTTTAAATGATGCATTTGTTGGAGAGAATAATCCTGTTTTTTTAATTATCTGTTCTGTTGTCAGACATAAAACGAGTCGACTATAAAGTAGTGAGTAAACACAATGCAGTCACACCTTGAGTTTAATCCAACCAGCTGTTCCTTTAACTCTGCTGAAATCCTGATATATAAGCTCGATTTATAATTGTCTGACAAAATAATCATACATTTACATTGAAGCCTTACTGCTGTTTTCTCATCATGTCTTTTTGTGTTATGAGCTTTTTTATTTCAAATGTGAGAGTTTTATTGTTGCGTACAGGGCTTGACAATAACTTTTTTGCTCACCAGCCAAAGTGGCTAGTTGTTTTCCAAAGTTACTACACACTCAGCATTTTCACCGGCCACAATTTTGTTGCTGGTAAAATACATTTTATATACTTAAACTTGACTATGGCATCCTAAAATGACTTTGAGTAATTGTACTCGATTTAGCTAGATTAGATGCAGATTGACTTTCAAATGCAGACTGACCACCCAAGTTAAGACTACATTATTTAGCTGTTAATATCAGTATAGATCATATCAAATATTTAGGTGCATGAAAAACATGCTAGAAAGGCATAAATAGATTTACTTTAAATTAATATATTAACAGTGGAGCGCGGTGTAGAAGATTAACTAAAAAGATAAACACAAAAACCCTAGACAAACTTTAAATATTTATTAACAACAGCAGTAAAATTTATATGCTTGATCATGGTTTCTGTTAAAAGTTATTTAAGACTTTAAATGGCAAATGTCGAGAGGGTATTATTTTTGCCCAAAGTAGCCTACATTAAAATGATGCGCGACCCTCTCCACTTGTGAGTTTCCATTGATTTCGGACAAAACTGGGACGTTTGCATTCAGGTATGCGCTATGAATTTCTCTCCGCTCTTGCCCAGAGAGTGTGCACGCACTTTTAATCTCTCCAATCACTTTCATGCGTTTGTTTTATCCTTCCCAAAGTGTGCGTGTATGCGCTCAGACTGCGTCCCGTGCATTCGCAAATCCATCAGCTTTTGCACTCTCTCTGGTAAAAAGTTGGCGCTTGGTCCGCAAAGCGAGCCTCCGCTGCATTGTGCGCGCGTCTCAGTACGTTGCGCTGGGTACAGGGAGTGCTCATGGGAGTTGTAGTTTCCCATTGTCATTGTGCATGGTTTATAATTTCGCATAACTTTTAAGAAAACTACAATTAAAAAAAATATTCAACCAGCCAAAGTGGCTAGTGGGATTGGCTGTCTTACCCGCCACAGCCGAAATCTACGTGCATTTGGCGGGTGTTATGTCAAGCCCTGGTCGCGTAGCCTAATAGCGCAGACAAATTGATGCAAATTCAGAAAAATGACAGCATACACTGTTACTGTTACACAGAGGTATAGCATATAGCTACTGTACAGCATGATAGAGAGGGAGAGAATGCGCGCGTGTGTGTGGGAAAACACCGTCACCTTTTCAGTTATGAGGCGTGCGCTGCACGCAACATGACAGAGCGCGCATTCAGTGAATTAAGCCGGACAGTAAAATATAATGTGCCCACTCAATTGGATAATTTTAAACGCGCAGACACAGACAAAAAGACATGCCATCGTAGAAATAAGATAAATATTACTTGAGGGCTATTTAGTTTGTTTAATAAAATAACAAATTGTTATCTGGTGCTATAAAGAAAATCAAATAAAATATACTTCACCTTCAAGGGGGGCGGGAGGAGCCGTTAGGAGGGCGGGGCGCCCCCCTTATATAATGGTAGGGGAAACACTGGATAAGGTAGATTACCCCTAATATAGTGATGTTGATGATTACTCAATGTTAATTTTTATTATTCTTTATCATGATCATAGCAGTGCATTGCACAGAACATTAACTTTTCCTAGCAGATGCTTTCAAATGTAGTCCCTGATGTGTGATCTCTGTAGGCCATAAAAATTTATTTTTTACATGGCACTCCCTACTATATGTGATACTGTAAGGCATGCAGACAAGAGTGAACCATGACTATCCAAATATAATTGAGATGACTCATAACTAGGTCAATATGTACGTGTGAATAACTGCGGAATCTTGATATCATGCTGTATGATCATTTTTTTCTGTTTTTAAGGACAATAAAACAGATAAAGACTTTATCGAAAGCATAATATTGCAAATTTGTCAAAATTTGTCAACCATTAAAAAAAAAAGTTTATTATCTTTAAATGCATTTATTTTGCTTTTTACTTTAAGCGTTGCTATTTTTTCTAAAAAAACAAATTCTTAACAACTGTGCTGTTTCAACAAGAGTTTAAGTAAATAATGACAATGTACCTTATTACTGTAACTTACTGTAAATCACTGTAAACTGCTGCGTGCATGACAACCTCTCTAGTGCAAGGAAAAGTCAGGAGGCAAGCTCATTACAAGTTAATAATAAAACATTTATTGGCAAATAAGCCAGCTATCATTATAAAGGCTGTCACTATCGCGATATGTCTAGAGAAAATACGTTTATAACCCTATTATAACTATGACTAATATTACCATAGAAGGCCTTAAAGCTCTTAATTTTACAATGACTCATGGCAGACTTTACCTTCCAATGGGAGATTCACTTACTTCGTCATCCCTTGACATTAAAAGAAAGTGTTTGCTTTGTTTACCTGCCCACATGCTGCGCTGTTGCCTTGGCACCCCTCCCCTATCACTACAGCATGTGTATTATGATGTCATGCTGCTTTGATGATGTTGCTATAACGATCTCACTTGATTATCTGGAGACACAGCTGCCTGATAGATGGGACAGTGGTGAAGCTTGATGTTTTGTGGGGTGCTAAAGAAAGACCTTTTCTCCCATATCTAAACTCTGAATGAATCACATAAAGGAGGGAAGAGAGGATTTGCAACATAAGGCTACAGATGCTTTAATGAAATTTTATGAGACATTATGAGTTGGTCTCTTGAGTTCAGGCACAAAAAGCTGAGATTTTGTTAAATGATTGTCAATTACTGTGGCTTGAAATATTCTATCCACTTTTATTCACAAGTCACACACACACACACACACACACACACACACACACACACACACACACACACACACACACACACACACACACACACACACACACACACACACACACACACACACACACACACACACACACACACACACACACACATAGTTTGTCTTTTGAAAACTGTATAGTCCTTCACAGGAGCAGTCTATCTTAAAGGGGACATATCATGAACATTTGACTTTTTCCATGTTTAAGTGCTATAATTGGGCCCCAATGCTTCTATCAACCTAGAAAATGTGTAAAAGAACAACCCAGTAACGTTTTGGTTAAGCATTCTCTGCAAGCATGTGAAAAGATAGGTTATTGAAATTGTGATGTCAGAAGGAAATAAAACCGCCCCTTAATCTGCACTATCCAACCACTGCACTGCATTTAGTCCACGGTAGTGTTGGGTGATATACCCCATTTTGAGTGTCCTATCGTCAGCCTGTGAGATTGGCGATACATGATAGTATTGGGGGGCATGGCAATAGTTTACTCATTCATTTATTTGTTCATTTTTTACTCATTATGACAAGTCACTTGATTGGTGGACAAAAAAAAGAACAAGAGCAACACCGTCATGACCGCAACCTTAAAGCGCAGCTCTCTCTGCACGTACGCGACAGTGAGAGAGGCGCCAATATGCAGCAAGTTATATTTTAAACAAAAGAGATAGTTTGCCTCATCTCGAAGAAACGCATTAAACTGAACAAATACATAAGGATTACTATTTTAGGTTATGTTTAGACTTCGGACAGATGAAAGCCATTCGCCATGAAAGCCTGCCATTGGTTTTTCATGAAAAATCCAGACTTAAAAGGTGTCATCAGATTTTTTTAAAAAGCCATTGAACTTACTAACAATTATTTTTAGAGGATTTAAAAAATATTTCCTATAAATATTTAAATTTTTTTAGGCTATCATTATAAAAAAATATAATTACAGCAACATGATATTACATTAAATATATGCATTTACAAACTCATGTGTCGGTAATGAGAACTAAAAAGTTGTCTAGGTACTATAACAAACAAAATTTCAACTTTTATCTGGAGAGAAAAAATAAGAACTGCTTACCTGGTAGCCATCTTGAGTGTCACAGTCAATTATGTCCCTTCCAACAATTTTTTTTTAAATGTTAGTTCCTCGAGGGCTTAAATAATGATTGAAAATTGTTGCGGAGGATGAGAAAATTGGTCTTGGACACATTTATATTTCTTATTATTGTCTCTACATTTACCAATGATCACCAAATAACACATGTTTCTTTACTGTAAGTGTTTATGCACTGAAGCTTTTTATTTTTTTAATTTTTTAATTATAAATTTTCCATGTCAAAGAACCCAAATTCAGTCATGGACACGTTGCGGTAATGAAAATTTCCCCTTAAATGTGGAAAAAACAACAAGGTTTGTATGATGTCATTTAAAATCATATGCAAAATAGTACATGAAGAGATGTTTTTAACTGTATGCTGCTTATTTTGATACTCTTAGTTTTCATTTACATATTTTATCAAAATGTTTCATGACCCCTCATGAGTCTAATTTCGTGAGAATCACCCATTTGCATTTAACAGGACACACCCAAAACAGTACATTTTTGCTCACACCTACAAAGTGGCAATTTTAACATGCTATAATAAATTATCTATATGGTATTTTGAGCTAAAATTTCACATAAATGTACTCTGGGAACCCAAAGTTTTATTTGACAAGTCTTGTGAAATGTCCCCTTTAACTTAAGGTCCGCGTGTGTAGTGCTCTTCAAGACAAAATAAGTTTGGAGCAGCATGTGTTGTTTATTCATTTCGTAATACATAAATAAAAAAAAAACAATTTACTGTTGTCACTCAGTAAGCCATTTAACGCTGCAGCAATACTTCCGCTGGAAGTTTCACTTCATTCGTACAGCAGTACCCTTAGGAATAAGGTGGAGAGTGATGTGTCCAATCCACAGCTTTATGGAGGCACACTAACATATGAGGGAACTGTGTGTTTTTTTACAGTTCATTCTGGCATGTAATGTGGTCTATTTTTAGCTCAGGTTGTGACGCAATTCTCCTTGTAATGCTAAAAAATGCATGCTGTGTGTGTTAAAATCTTGCAGGCTTTTGGATTTCCTCGAACAGTTTACAAAGTCAAAAGCGAATGTGGGTGGGTAGTATATTTATCTCATTGGATATTTATTTAGGAGGTCTTGCTATAAAATGCTTGATTGCTGTTTATTGTTTCCATGTGGCTTGTCCTGGCTCTCCATGTAATGCTGCTTATCAGCATGCCAGTAGTGTTCTGTTCCTCTCATGTCATTCAAAGTTCAGTGTGTATTCATAGTTGTTGTATCGCTAACACTACAGTGTTGAGTGACCAGTTTAAGATTCCTGTTTCTGAAATTCAATATTCCTATAGTGACAGGTCACACCATGAAAGAAATGTGCAGGGTTTCCTGTGTGAAAAGGAGGCGCTCAATATAGTCCTGCGTTCAATTATAGTAGGCTCTGTTATGGAGGTGCTGAAGCATGCTGAAAGTTTGTAATCTGTTATACTGGAGCTTTAACATGGCTGTAAGGCACAGCATAACAAACCTGGCTTCTTATCTTTCCATGAGGTCAGTGTTGTGAGAAATGACTCGAAAGAGACCATGCATACTTAATCATTTTAAAATGGGATGATGGGCAAGTAACCTCACAGACCAAACTAATATTGATGTTCATTGAACACAATTTTTTTTATTATTGATTTTTTGACACTCTGATTAGTTGTTATAGCTCTACAATACTGTATTGATGTGTTATAGTTATGGGTTATGTGGTCTCAGTATTTTGTAAACCGTATATGCATGTTTTACCCATACTTCAGGCTCTTGGCTGTAACTAATTATGGGCTTTAAACAGGTTAAGCCACTCTGATACGAAAAAACATCTAAATGCATGTGATATTTGTTGTTACCTATTCTTGGACTCGTACTTTCAGAAGCACATAAAATTGAAGGTCATCAACTTGCTTATTTTTAATATCAATTTAATCTCAATTTCAGCATACTATGAAAAAAAAATTCTTTATATTTAGCAAGTTTGGTATTTAGGGATGCTCTGATCGATCGGCGGCAGATTGGTATCGGTCGATCATCATATTAAATGACTCGATTGGTACTTGCTAAATTTGCCGATCTCATCAAACGATCTTTCCATTTACTTGTTATCATAGGGCTCCTGAATATCTTTTTTATAACCTGTTGCTCATTTGCGACCTGCAAATTTGGATTTCTCTCTCTGTTTTTACAGAGATAAGTTATGTGTATTTTTCTATGAGGACGCGCTTCGGTCCTAACAGCGCAACGAGTCTTTAAATCCCCATCAAACAGTGTATACAACACATCTATTGCGGACATTGCATCTTCATGCCAAAAGTTTGTTATTTGCATGCGTTTTAAAGTTTTGACCGTTTAAACTTTCATTTTACTCGAAGGTGCTCTTGTCTGCGTACACCTGCTGCGCGCACACAATCACAGCCTGTCATTCAGGGTTCGAGTACAGAGCGATCTCTCTCTCTCTCTCTCTAGTAACCTAATTCATCTCTCAATAAAATAAAATTTATGGGCCAATCCCATTTCTCTGTCTTACCCCTTCCCCTTCCCCTACCACTTCGTCTTACCCCTAGCCCTTGTCCCTCAAAACCAAGTGTTAAGCGCTAGGGGTGAAAACATACCCCTATGAAATGAGACACCGCTTGGTTACGGTTACATCATCATACATCGTCATTTGCTGGCTGCAACATCACCAGACGCGACAAATGTTGATCACAAACTTCCAAGATGCCGAGTGCAAGTGTAAGCGAAAGTGAATCAGCCGCCGAGTTTCTTCTGGCGTCCCTGTGTGATACAGGACGGTATACGTAAAGCACGTACCGATGTCTCCAAAGCAAGTAGTGTTATGCACTGATATCAAACGAAATTCGCTGCTAACGTTAATGGAATTTAGTTAAAACTGTAGACAAGCATGCAGTCCATTCATGGCTAGTTAGAGAAATACGGGAATGTTGTGCAAATCAGCAAATACGGGAATGTTGTGCAAATCAGCAACGTAACGTTAGCGTAGCAAACTAGCGAAATTTTAAAACATTTAAATTAAGAACATAATTCAAATATATATATGAACAGGACTGTGTAGAGCACAAAACAAGACGTTAGTAATTTTTTAATTAATTATTAAGCCGAAAATACTTACATTTATGGGACTCTCTGGACGCTCTGGACGCCATTTTTGCCGGTTGCGCAGTGTATTCTGGGTACCCCTTGGTTTCAAGTAAGCTCGCGGAAATTCTTGGTTTTAAGGGGTATCTACCACTTGCCCTTAGCCCTACCCCTTGATCAAAACGAGAATTGGGATAGCCCTTACTCTCACGTGAATGTGCAAAACTAAGGGGTAGGGGTAAGGGGAAGGACAGAGAAATGGGATTGGCCCTATATCTGCTCTTGACTGAAGAACTGTTGTACTTTATACGAATGCATGTATATTTAATTCATACAGTAAAGATTGTGAAGTGTTTTATTTTTATTATACACTTTTTTAAAGGTCTATTAAATTGCTCTTTGTAGAAGGAAAATTTGTTCTGCTAATTTATTTGATTCTCTATAAAAACAATAATATAGGCTACCTAGTTACTGCAATTAATATAACAAAGGCAAAATTTGTGCTATTACTTTATCTAGGAAAAAATGTTAACAGTTACAGTCATCATAAAGCTTGCATATCAGCTTGAAGAATCAGTATCGGGTATTGGTAGCGGCCGATCATGACAACAAAAAATTGGTACTTTGTATCAGCTGCAAAAATCCTGATCGGAGCATCCCTATTGGTATTAATGTTTCTTAAAAACAAGATTTTTCCCTTAAATTTCTATGCTATGGTATTTGTTTTACTGATTTCTTTAAATTAGGGATGCTCCAATTGATCCCCCTATGATGCTTGCTATGCTTCTCATTGAATTACGGTAAAATGCAGCTACATCCAAAAGCCAGAGGGCGCTCTCGTGCAGAAACTCAATATGCGCTGCAGACGAAGAACCATACACAAGCATCTATGACACGCAGCTCCAGGAAATGGTTTAAGGATATATTTATATTGCTGTTCTTCATACCTTTTCAGGTATGATATGATAATAAAGAATACCGTATTTTCCGGACTATAAGTCACATTTTTTCATAGTTTGGTGGGTCCTGGAACTTCTAGTCAGGTGTGACTTGTATGTCAAAGTTATGAACTGCATCTACAGCCGCGAGAGTCTGCTCTATGCTGCTCCTGTATTTATGTAATTCAATGGATTCAGTGATGTGAAATGACTTCGGGACCTTTTTGAACTTGATTTGGCTTGTCGTGTTAATTTAACCTATTCAGCCTCCCAGGTATGTTTGATATGCTATTGTGTTGGGTGAATAAATCGTAATGTTACGTTAACATGTACGGACACCTATTCAACCTGCTGTTCTGTTTGCCATTGTTTAGTTGAATAACTTGCCTTTCCAGATTAAATGTCTGTTCTTTGGCATGGATTTTGTCAAATACTTTTCTAAATATTTACTTATAAACGCGACGTATAGTCCAGTGTGACTTCAAAAAGCATTTTTGACTGATGCGAATTATACTCTGGAGCGACTTATAGTACGGAAAATACGGTTTCTATAATTATTATATTTGACGAGTGTTGCTTTTTCAAATAACAACTCAAACTAATAGTGATTTCAGATCTGATCAAAAGCTGTAGTACATGAAATAACTGTGAATTATATCGGCTGTGCGATTCAGAATAGTTATCGGCCACATATTATTAGTGTAGATTGGCATTTATCTGAGCACCCCTTCTTTAAATTGTGCCTTTGCCATTTAAATAATAAATGGTAGGGATGAACGATATATCGGCCGACATATCGTTATCGGCCGATAACTGCTTATTTTTAATATTATCGGTTATCGGTCTGATAGCAAAATTAGGCGGATAAATAAAAGCCGATAAATTATGGATTATTTTGGTTTGTTGAACCACTTCACTTGCTCATTGCTGGCCATGTGGAGTTTTGATTGGTGCTTTCTGTGACATAGCACGAAGATGACACATGTTGCGGGCTTAAGAAGAGTATGCTAGTCTAGCGCAAAGACAAGATGTCCGTGGTCTGGGAGTTTTTCATTGTGAAATTAATATGAATATTTATCGGCATATATAAATATTCATATTTAATATTCATATTTATATATTGGGGGTTATCGGCCCCCAAATATAAAGAGTTATCGGTATCGGCCAAAATTTCCATATCGGTGCATCCCTAATAAATGCCGTGATGATTTACAGGTCCATGATGGGGAAAAGTGCTTTACAAAACACTCTTTCAATGTTTTATTTTTTTGTTTAATATAATCGAGTGATTATGGACAATTTTTTTGGTTCTGCTTTTTCACCCACTGTCGTTGCTCCATAAAGCAATAAGCGTGTTGTCTTTGGTTGTTTACCTCTCTCTCGACTAACTTGTGAATGACGTGCTTATGTTTGGGAAGAGTAAAGCGCTGGCATATGTGGCTTAATCAACCAGATGTATTTACACAGTTTCATCTGTTTCAGGTAGAAACAAATGTTTACTCAGACACTGGCTCTTTAAGTCATTGAAGCTTTAGTATCATTCGAGTGATTGATAAAGAAAACAAGTAACCAGACCCATCTGCCTTTGTTAGTGCCTTCAAACGCCTCTTTAGTATGCAAAGCTGAAGTGATACTCTGATGTTACGTGTTTGCATGACACCGCAAACCTCTGAAAAATAAAATATTTATTTGTTTAATACAAGTAAATGATGTCATGTTTCAGGACCAGGGCAGCAAGATATCATTTATCGCAACAATATAATAAATGTGCATACCGCAATATGCACGTTGCAGCGATTTGCAAATAACTAAATTATTTTAATATGATTTTAAAGTTGTCAAGAAGGACTGCTGAGACGGAGAGAGTGATGATTTCTTTTGCCATTAAAAAATTATGAAACCGTAACATGTATTTTGGTTACATAAGTTTCAGATCTGAAATATATTTTTTATTATAATATAAATTAATTTACAAACTTTATTGTAAGTATTGTTGTATTGCATATGGTGTATATGGCCTTATTTAGCAAGTTATCGCACATTTTCCTTCAATATCATGCAGGCCTAATCGGGACCAAGGTTTTATTGGATAGCTGTGGTTTGAACCAGCTGCTGAAGCAGCATTTTTGTGCTGTCAGGTCGGGAGTGTGTTTTCACTGAACACAAGAGCTGGAACCGAGTGTGAGAGCCAATCACACTAACCCTTCACCTACCTTTCCTTTCAGTCTTTTTGTGAGGTGGAGATTTCCTCCATTTGACCACACCTTATGAACATGTTTGAAAGTTGGTTTAAAAGGGAGTTTGTGTGCGTGTGTGTGTGTACACGTACATGTTTTTGGCTCTTACAAACTGTTAATTTGTGATATTCTAGTTGGTCTATTTCAGTTGCTGACAGATAGATGCGTGGTGAATCGGGGTGAGACCATTTTCATTCGCCCCAATGGAAAGAGTCGAAAGAATGTGTTTCTTTTGATGGCCTTGCCCTTGTGATTTGTAAAATAAACTTTGTTTGCTCAGTGATCTTTTCTTTCAATATCTTAATACTGGAGGAGTTGTGTATTTGGATTCTTTGCTTATAAGCATTTCCAATATTTTATCACTTTGGGAAAATAAATGAAAGCTGGTCTGGGTCAGTAGTATGAACATTCAGTAATGTGTTGGTAAAAAATGACAAATTCTGACATATTTGAGACACTTTCTAACTAAATTAGGCTATTTGAAAAAAAATATATTTTTCTGTGTACGTTCTGTGACATTTTGCAGCTGTTTCAGGTGGTTTCTAAAATCTTGTTCCCTGTAGTTTTATATTATGTTTTGGTTGTGATTGATTGGGGCAGTGTGACATTTTTAGCTTTCACTGTGATCGACAAATGATTTGGTGCTCAAAACTTGCTAGATTGCACCTTGTATAGGCATACTGTTAAAAGTTTCTTTTTGTTAATTGTTTAGCATCTCTGCCATAGGAATGCATAGAGTCCCAGTATATTTGAGCATTTCCTGTTTGGGTTTCTGTGTGATTATTAGACTTCCTCGTCTTCAGATAAGAGATGGGTATGAAGCATTTTCTGCTCTTACTTATGCCAAATCCTACTGAGCTGGGCTTCCAGATCCTGTAGATTAAAGGAACAGTATGTAAGAAATTTATATCAATTAATCATAAAATGTCCCTGATATGTCACTAGACATAATAATAATTAAAAAATAATTTTCATTTCAAATACTTATATCACTGACAACAGTGGTTTGGCCAGGATATTGTCATTTAAAAAGTGGAGTTGCAGCCCTCAACTGATGTTTATGTTGTCATTTTTTGTATTGGCCACCAGTTGTGTTATTGCAGTACCAGTTTTAGCCACTAGTTTTGTTATTGCAATACCAGTTTTGGCCACAATCCTACATACTGTTCCTTTAAGTGAAGTTGCACAGATTAGAGGGTTGTAGAATGCTGTCCTTTATTTTTTGCAGCTAGCTCTGTTATGGAAAAGGTGTTGATTAAAATCTAGAAGTTTTGTGTAAATTGGACATAGTAGTTTTTAAGCTTTACTTGCGCATTAGGGTGGTCCTTATTTTTCAACTTTTAAAAGTTCATACTCTCACCCCACCATTATGTTTAAATAAATAAATAAAAAATGGCAAAGAATTTTCAATATTAATTAATATTTAGAGGTTGCTCAAGACCTTTTGAAGTTTAACACATGTGCGTATTATGTGATACTTTGTGCTAGCATGTATAATTGTTTAATAATATACTTATGGCAGCAATGGACTTATTTGATCATGCTCCATGCAGTTAAAAAACTCCTGTTTTAGTTGTGATATGTCTTTTAAAGCAAGAACGCTTCAATGTGAATGAAGCACAATAGGCAATATACACTGAGACAATGGCTGAAGCAACACGAAACAAGTCCACTATATGGTTACTCGGATCAGGAGAGACTGAAATAACTGGAACAAAGTTACCCTCCAAGAAGCAAGTTTTATGTGTGTGGTGCGTTTTTAAATGGTAAAGTTTTTTTTTGCAAAAATATGTGATTTCTGTAATATTCAAAGGCTTTGAACAACCTCTAGATATTGTAGGGGAATTTAAAAATTTTGCACAGTGTTTTTTTTATTGATATCCTAACACATTTAGGGGGTGAGAGTTGAACATTGGAAAAAATTACCCATTATAAGGACCACTCTTATGCATCTTATCTTTAGTCGTTGTCATAAGCTGGCACAAGGAGTAATACATTTTATTGGTTGCTTGGTAACTATTTTTGTGGGTTTTGGTGTTCTGCTGAGAACCCGAACCCGGAGTGGATTCACTGGCGCTTATTATGAAATAACAGAAATAACTTGTTAATTTGTTATGAGTGGATTAGTTTACATGTTGCATGTAGAAAAATCTGTTACGGCTGTTTTATTTCAAGGTATTGGTATATAGGTAGGGATTAGGGCTGGGCGATTCGTCCCCATAAAAAAATCTTAGATTTTTTTATAAAAAACTTGATTTACGATTCGAATCGATTTTTTTCCCCCTGCCCCCATTTAAAACAAAATAATTGTAAACTGTATATATTTTTTAAATACATATTTATTATATTTAATTAAAATGCATCAACAAAAAATTGGGAAGGAAGATTTGGAGGATGCAAAATGTATACTGCGTTATACTGCAGAGGGGGAGAAAAAATCTAAAAAAATCGATTTTTTTGAAAATATGAATCGATTTGACCTACCAACTCGATTTTAAAATCAAATCGATTTTTTTCCCAGCCCTAGTAGGGATATGATTCATTATTTTGATAATTATTTTTAAAAATTGCCTTCACGCAGTTAATTAATAAACAATCGGGATCAGCCTTTCTCACGCCATTGACGATATGCAGATGGTTTCAAATTCATAAAAAATCGGCCGATAAATCGGTGCATCACTAATATATACTGTTCTGCTTCCCAGCCTTGCTAAATGTAAATGCAGATATTAAACACCAGATATGTTCTGATTGGTTGCATTGTGTTGTGCAGTATTTTTAGCTTGGAGTATGGACAGTCAAATTGCAGTTTAAACTTGTGCCTGGTTGGAATAGTATTGTACAAGATTGATGTAAAATTGCAGCTTGCTTCATGCTCTACCGAGAGGATATTTACAAATTATTATCACAGACACAACTCAGACTGCTATTATGTCTGTTGTTTTTATTTTAAATTAAAGTGAGATTGGTTCTTTATTCTCGTAGTTCCTTGTTTGAGGTGTTGTACTGGAAGCTGTCTTACTCTTCTTTGTGTCTTTGTGAAATTTAAGAAGATTGTTTCCTGCCATGGTAAGATGAAAAAATGTATAAACTGACAAAACAGTGTTATTTCTAATCCCTTCTCTCATCACTTAGGGTGAAAATGACCTACGCCGGAAGCTGAACCTTAAACGCACAGACTCCGAGTGAGTTGAACAGGGGCTGTCCCATAATCCCGACTGGTCGGGTTAAGGGATCATGGGAGATGGAGGCGTCAATGCGGTGGGAGACAGGGTAAATCAGTCCCATGTGTTGTTTGACCGCTTCGTCCAGGCCACCACCTGCAAAGGCACTCTCAAGGCTTTTCAAGAGCTTTGTGACTTCCTGGAACTCAAGCCCAATGAATACCGTGTGTTCTACCACAAACTCAAGTCCAAGCTCAACTACTGGAAAGCCAAAGCTCTCTGGGCCAAGTTAGACAAACGCGCCAGCCACAAAGAATACAAAAAAGGACGGACCTGTGCAAATGCTAAGGTATTAAAATTACAGTAGGGCAAAAGAGTATTTTGTTTTCCACAATGGTCTACTGACTGGTTTGTCATTTTCTTTGTGAATTGTGTTTCTCAGTGTCTAATCATTGGAGCTGGACCATGTGGTTTGCGTACAGCCATAGAGCTGGCATTCTTGGGAGCCAAAGTGGTTTTGCTGGAGAAGAGGGATGCTTTCTCTCGGAACAATGTGCTCCATCTGTGGCCTTTTACTATTCAGGATCTGAGAGGTCTTGGAGCCAAGAAGTTTTATGGCAAGTTTTGCGCTGGAGCCATCGACCATATCAGTAAGTATTTTTTTTAGCTATTTTTAGCTACTTGACAAATAGACCATGCACCTGAATGATGTTAACACTAGGTATCGAGGCTTAGCTGTGTTTTTTGTTTTGGGAATCTCTTGCTGCAGGTATTCGACAATTGCAGCTGATGCTCTTGAAGGTAGCTCTTCTCCTCGGCATTGAGATTCATGTCAATGTGGAATTCAAAGGCCTCGTTGAACCACCAGAAGACCAAGAGAATGAGCGTAAGATTACTTTTCCTTCTACTGGAGATCAGATGTTCCATAATTTTGTTTTCACTCCACACAAATTTGGTTGGTGAAAAGTGTGTTGGCATGTACCGTGTCTGGAGGTGAAAGGAGTCTTTTGAACATGCTGTTGGATTTTCCAGGAATAGGGTGGAGAGCTGAAGTCCACCCCAGAACACATCCAGTCCACGAGCTGGAGTTTGATGTCATCATTGGGGCTGATGGGAGGAGAAACACACTGTCAGGTAGGAATAAAGCAATTCATATAATTGCAAACATCCTTTTTGGGGTTATGTTTGACAGATGGAAAAAATATGGATGTGCTTACAGTTTCTGCACATAATTATTGCTGCACCTTTTTTGTCGACATGAATGGTACTTCAAATCATGTGGGTGGTTGTTTTATTCACTAATAATTCCCTAATGGGCAATTAAAAATTGGTTAAGACAGTGGTTCTCAAACTTTTCTCTACACACCCTTTGTGTAGGGCAGTGGTTCTCTAACTTTTTCGGCATGCGACCCCCTTTTGTATGGTGCATCCCTTAATGCCCCCCAAAAAATAAGGGCATAAAACATTACATTGGCTTTATTACATAGAATTAATGATAAATGAATGTGTTTTATAAAATGTGTTTAAACTGGGGCCCCTTAACACTCTCTCAGGGCCTCCCAGCCCCCAGTTTGAGAACCACTGGTGTAGGGTGCATCCTTCCGCACCCCCCCGAAAGAAAATTCATGACAAAAAAATCATGAATTTGAATAAATCAAAACATGCTAATACAATGTAGTCATGTTAGTTAGTTAGTTAGTTAGTTAGTTAGTTAGTTAGTAGCCTTATTTTTTAGGTTTAATTAGACAGAATTAATGATAAATTAATGTATTTAAAAACATTTCATAACTGGGACCCCCTGGCACCATCTCACACCCTATAGTTAGAGTACCCCTGTGTTAAGATGATCTTGTAAACTTGGTTTGGATTATGCAGGAAATCATAAAGACTTGAGGGTTGCCTCTTTACTTGAGCCAGTAACCACTAGCAAGACTGTAGCGAGTCAGCGACCATGTATACTCTACTAACAAGGGGTGTGAAGAGACACCTAATCCACAAGAACGAGACGAGATTTTTACATTTTTAAGATATCGTCAATGAGACAATAAATTAATGGGAAACTGAAATCACATTATTTTGAGATGTTTTAACTAATCTAGGACTGTCCCTAATAATTATTTTGCTAATTGATAATAAAGTAATTTGATATTTTTTGATAATAAAAATAGACCCAAGCGAGCACTAACCTTTAAAATTACATAATGATGCAATTATAATTGGTTCAAATAAAGTATCAAAACAAGTAAACATATTACAGTAATATGTAGCCTTTGCAATAAAAACCTGTATTATAACAAATGCCTGCAAGGGGTGCTAACGGACCCGCTTCTGTTACTTTCACCTTAGATGCTTACTTTTAGCCAAACATCATTTAAAGGACAAGTTCGGTATTTTACACTTAAAGCCCTGTTTTCAGATTGTTTATGATAAAATAGAACGGTTTTGACTGAAATTTCGACATATGTGGCTGCCCCAAGAATTTTCGGGTGTTTGTGTTTCACCTCCCACCTTTACAATGGGTTTAATGGTGCACTGGAACAATCCTTTCTAAAATGCATTAAACTTTCGTTTACAAAGACGTGACACTCACCGAGTGGTCAGGGTTGTTCACTGGTATGCTCACACAAAAATCGCTGCAAATTACGCATTCCAACAGGTTTTATCGTAGTTTTTGCCAACTCCATTGACTTGTATTACATGTGCTTTGAGTAGGGCCCTATAATTTCCGCGATCACGGAATCGCGGAATTGGCTAATTAACACGGAATCTAGTATTAACGTGGAATTTTACATATTTTGAATAAAATTATGTTTTTGTGTGGGAGAAGAACGTATGTCTGGGGGAAATGCAGACCGGGGGAAGTAAATCTGGGCGACACGCCCCCTCGCGTTGTTTCAGACCCCCTCCAAAACACTGAAACCATGGAGAAGCGGCTCTCCGCGACTCTGCTTTCGTCAGCGAAAAAATAAAGAAATTCGACGCTAAGCGCTTAGTTCCGAGCAGGTCTCACATGACTTTTATGTGACCGGAGAACTGTTATTTTGGAAGTTTTGGAGCATACCAGTGAACAACCTTGACCACTCGGTGAGTTTCACGTCTTTGTAAACGAAGGTTTAATGCATTTTAGGAAGGATTGTTCCAGTGCACCTATACAGCCATTGTAGAGGTGGGAGGTGAAACAACAAATACCCGAAAATTCTCGGGGCAGCGCATACGTCGAAATGTCAGTCAAAACCGTTCTATTTCATCATAAACAATCTGAAAACAGGGCTTTAAGTGTAAAATACTGAACTTGTCCTTTAATATTGTAAAGCATTACTTTTAAAAGTAACTTTCTCCAACACTGTTTCTAACCATATACATTTTCTGGGAAACTGCAAAATTCTACCGTAGTTCTCGCCATCGTCTGTAATCTGACAGACGTTTTGTTGTTATACATAATTTTTGTGAATATTGTTGCATTCTCTCCAGGGTTCAAAAGAAAGGAGTTCAGGGGAAAATTGGCTATCGCTATCACAGCAAACTTCATTAACCGCAACACGACTGCAGAAGCAAAGGTGGAAGAGATCAGTGGAGTCGCCTTCATTTTCAATCAGAAGTTCTTTCAGGATCTTAGAGAAGCCACAGGGATGATCTTTGCTTTATTGCATGTGTTTTAATGCATTTTGTGGAAATGTCTAATTTGTTCTCTTGATGTCATTTTATAGGGATCGACCTGGAAAACATTGTGTACTATAAGGATGACACGCACTACTTTGTCATGACTGCCAAAAAACAGAGTCTGCTGGAGAAGGGTGTCATTCTTCATGTGAGTGACCAAAGTGTGGAGGACCGTCTCTTCTCTCAGTCTGTCTATCCATCTATTCATTTATGTGGTTTGTTCAAACATTTGTTCAAATGTGCTCATCCATTTAATAAATATATCCAAACACTCTTATAAGTTTCTATTTAAAAGACATTTGAACCTGGAAACTGAACAGTCTGTTCCTATTTATTTATAATGAGCTTCTCAGCTCAGTTTTCAGTCTTGCCAAGTTTGTTAAGCCAGTAATGGGTAACCTCACTCTCAGCTCTTTCTCTTTCTTCCACACCTGAATTTACATCAGTTGCACGGTAATGGACACCAATAATGGTTGCAAAAGAGTCATGCTTACCTTGCAGTTTTTACAGGGGGCATAATTTAAAGCATCCCAATAGACGAACACTTCTGACAAATGCTTTTATGCCTGGCCTGTAATGGTGCTTAGAAAAAAGCCATCAACTCTGAGTGGCCTCTTCTGTTTTAAAGAGCTTGACTGCTAGCAGAAACAAACACGGTTTCGTTGCAGCAGCATCAGTTGGAAATATTCATCTCAAATATCCCATTATCATACCACTTCCGCTCACAACTGCTTTCCAACATAGACATCTTGGATTATAGTGTATAAAGCATCAACATCGCTATTAAAAGACACACAAGTACAATCTGTCCAGTGCTTTTAATGGCTATTTGCAATTTGTTTTAAGAGAAGGACATATTTAAATAATATGAAAATCCAATTTGACATTCTGTGCCTTTTAGTTTATTGGCCTGGTTTCACAGACAAGGCTTAGCTAAAGCCAGGACTAGGTCTTAGTTAAATTAAGATCTTTAAGCATCTGTTATAGTGCTGTCACGATTATGAAATTTGGCTTGCGGATTGTGATGATTATGACGATTAATTGTCTGTTTTATTGCTTTAACATTTACTTCTCATATTTTTTTTTGTTCATGAAGTAATTTTCACACATGATCCTACTAAGGTCATATTGGTACTGGACCACATGTCTGTACTGGCTGCAAAAAAAAAAAAATTCCTTACAGATTCTTAAGTATAGCATCTTTCACTTCCCTAAATTTGGAATTGCTGTTTTGGAAATGTATGTTTTACCTGGCAGTTCATCAAAGTTTTGCAGCATTTCTTCAAATGTTTTTTTTCGCTGTATTGAATGGCTATGGCTTTACAGTGTTGTTTATACAAGCGCTGCAGCTCCCCCTTGTGTTTTTAAAGCGATGTGCAATCATTGCGGTGATCTGAAATCATCACGATGAGGTCAAACAATCGCGATGAGACTGTATTTAAACATTGTGACAGCCCTAATCTGTTATATTCATGCCTTAGAAAAAGATGTTACTGGTGTGTGCATTTTAAAACCCTACTGCCCCAGAAGCATGCACTCACACTGTACATTATCGATCTGAGCCTAAGCACACTTTCGTCATTAGGATGCGATTGCTTTGAAGAAAACAGGAAGTAAAGCACTCTCTAACACTCAAGCCAATCGTAATGTTAACAATTGGCAATTAACCAAACTGCGCCCGGGCACGGTGCAGTGAAACCACACTAGTCAAGCGAACCAAGCTTTGGGGTTCAAGCGTGCTCGGGCGCGGTTCAGTTGGGATAATGTCTAAGCCTTGTCTGTGAAACGTAGGGATTGTTTAACAAAATGTATGTCTTAAATCTTTTGTTTTTTCACTCAACCTTTCTTAATTGTTTTTCTCATGTGCAGGACTATGCCGACACGGAAATGTTGCTTTCCAGGGCGAATGTTGACCAGAAGGCTCTGCTATCCTATGCCAGAGAGGCTGCCGACTTTTCCACCAATCACCAGCTTCCTACTCTAGATTTCGCCATCAACCACTACGGTCAACCCGACGTTGCCATGTTTGACTTCACCTGTATGTACGCCTCTGAAAACGCGGCACTAGTCCGCCAGCGCAACGGCCATAAGTTGCTAGTAGCCCTTGTGGGGGACAGTCTTCTAGAGGTAAGTAAAGAAGTGATCTAAATTTTTTGTGATTTATTATTATATGCTGTGATAGAAGTATATTTCTATAATGTAGAAAAAACTTTGAAATTTTGAAATGGTGTTTTCTTACATAAATTTGAAACCACCAATATAACATAAGTGGCATTGCTCAAAACCGTAATTTCTCTTGACTAATATAACGAAAATGAATTTTACAGCTTGTAATACCACAGGGCTGTTGAATGCTTTATTTTGATTGGCTGAGAAATGTTCCATGGGTGTTGATTATTTTTCTGTAAACTGCACACCTAACTTGTCAAATGTTTTAAAAATAGACACCTGAGCAATGTTTTTGGTAAAAGTGGTATAGGCGAAATAATTGACTCCGGTCCTTTTGAATTATTTAAAAATAATGCAATATTTTCTTATAATTCAACGTTAACCCGTCGTCAATATTTCCTTACTTAATATTAAAAAGCAAGTAAAACAAGCAATAAGAATTAAGATTTTTGTTTTGCTGTATAGCCTTTTTGGCCAATGGGCACTGGAATAGCAAGAGGTTTCTTGGCAGCCATGGATTCAGCATGGATGGTGAGGAGTTGGACTCAGGGAAACTCTCCTTTAGAGGTGTTGGCTGAACGGGAAGACTGATTCTGTGACTGAAAATGAATAACTAACAGCATACTGAGCCGTATATAGTCTGTACTTTATTTATAGTTGGGATGCACCGAAAGGAAAATTCTTGGCCGCAGCCAAATAAAATAAAAATTTTCCTAATTATTTTGCCAATTTTCTCACCATTGCACAAGTTACAATTTCCTAATGTCCTTTTATTATATTTATTTCACATTATTTAATAATGAATTTTTGTAACATTCCACCAGTCATTATATGACTTTTCTCGCACCTGGTCACTTCTCTAATCAGATGGATATCTGACTCGTTAAAACTGTTCCATTTACATTCAACCACATAAATGAGTCTTGGCTAAACGGATATTAATCCGACCTTCTATTCCCATGCAAAATGAAAGAATAACCTATTCATTACTCTGCCTTAAAGGGACACTCCCCTTTTTTTGAAAATATGCTCATTTTTCCCCTAGAGTTAAACATTTGATTTTTACCGTTTTGGAATCCATTCAGCCAATCTCCGTGTCTGGCCTAGCATAGCTTAGCATAATCCATTAAATCTGATTAGACCATTAGCATGGCACTAAAAATAACCAAAGAGTTTTGATAGTTTTTCTATTTAAAACTTGACTCTTCTGTTACATCGTGTACTAAGACCGACGGAAAATTAAAAGTTGTGATTTTCTAGGCAGATATGGCTAGGAACTATACTCTCATTCTGGCACAGTAATCAAGGACTTTGCTGCCATACTATGACTGCAGCAGGCGTAGTGATATTACGCAGTGCCTGAAAATAGTCCCCTTGGTTACTTTCAATAGCAGGGGACTATTTTCGGGCACTGCTTAATATCATTTGGATATTTTTGAGCGCGATGCTAATGGTCTAATTCAATGGATTATGCTAAGCTATTTTAAATTGGTACTGCCAGACCCGGAAATCGGCTGAATGGAATACAAAACGGTAAAATCAAATGTTTAACTCTAGGGGAGGAAAATATGTACTTCGCTCTAGACATGCAGAAAAAGCAAGCATTTGACGCGCGTCAGAGGCATAATCAACTTCTTGTGGGAGGGGCAAGTGCTATGCGGTTGTCTGTTTGCAAGATGACTGATGTTGATTGTGCATTTATTGAGAAAGTTACCGGTTTGTATATGGTAACCTTACTATAAGGGGGAAATAAACGGCGCGGGTCGATAAATGTCACGTGACTCAAAAGTGAAATGTGTATTACAACTTACCAGGTTGCCCGATGTCCTTACTGAAACTCTTCCAAGCGAGATCCTTTTTATTCCTGTCTCTATAGAAATGAGAACTTGTGTCCGGGTAACTGCTTACAGACAATATCAAGCGTTCCTTCAGGTTGAATGAGTGACTCCGGGCGGGGGTGTTGCCACAGCAGCAAGCAGGCTCCTGATTGGTTAACGCGGCGCGAAATTCTGCCAAAGTTCAAATTTTTCAACTCTGGCGTCAGCCGCAATTTCACGTCAAATGCAAAAACGCACCATTCGCGCGTACCGTGCCAGGCGCTCAATTTGTGACATTCGCGCAAACCAGACGAGCGAATGAGGCGGAATTGCGTCTTCTGCGCCACGCCAAACGCCTCATTCGTGCTGCGAGACCTTCAGACGGGCGTCAACGCGTCTTCATATTGACTTAACATTGAAATCACGCCTCTGCTGCGGCTGGTGTAAAAGCAGCATAACACCCTTTTGTGTTTCAGGGAAAGTATCTATCGACTGCTGCCTCAAACGACACCAGAGAATGTGAGTAAGAACTTCAGCCAGTACAGCGTTGATCCTACTACACGGTACCCAAACATCAATCTTCACCAAGTTAGACCCGCCCAGGTTAGTTCATGTAAAGCATTATATATTTGCAGGTCCTTTAAACCTTACGATTGGTTAATATTTTATGAAAGACTGATAAAAGTAATATTTGCTATCCCTGTTGATTGACACAATTGTTGTCTCCCTCATATATTTTAATAAAAAATTATACTTTTATTATTTGTTGACAGGTACGGCATCTGTTAGACACTGGAGAGACCAGGGATCTGCGTGTTGATATGGAGAATGCCATCAATTCCTCGGCTCCTAAGCTCACAAGAAATGGTGAGTGGCCATTGAGGAGCAACTGTGGATACAGTTATAAATTATAAGTGGGATGGCCTTAACTTAAATGTTTATAACTTGATTATATTTTCACCCTAGAACAACTTCTTGAAGTGCAATTGCAAGGTAACAGTGGATGATTCAAAACTGAATGCATGATGCCGTGTTTTTAAAACTTTGCTCTGCGATGTTTTCTATGAAAGAACAACTGACTCAGGGCTGCACGATTATGAACCTTTAAAGGTTGATTTCTCTTTTATTAACTATTATTATTATCATTTATTTTTTTACATTAAAATACCTGTTTTGTGTGGAGCTTTTGCATTTTAACCAGAAGTAGAAAGCTTTAGGCATCAGACCCCAAGTGGAAGAAAATGCAATAATTTTTTATTTCATTTTATTATTATTTCTTTAATAGTTGCTCATAGCTGCCACAATCATTATCTCGATTATTTATTATTTATACCACGGGTCTGTTAAATGCTGTATTGTGATTGGCTGAGAAATGTTCCGTGGGTATGCCTTAATTTCTGATAACCGCGCATCTAACTTGTCAAATGACTTAAAAATGGGCACCAGAGCAATGTTTGTGGTAACCGTGGTATAAGAGGAATAATTGACTCCAGTCCTTTGAATTATTTGAAAATAATGCACACCCACGGTGTAACGGCATTGCACCTTGGGTGTGCGTTATTTTCTTATAATTCAATGGCCCGTCGTCAATTATTCCTTACTTATACCACAGTTCTGTTGAATGCTGTATTCTGATTGGCTGAGAAATGTCTTCCATGGGTGTTGGTTATTTTTCAATAACCGCACACCTAACCTTTAAAAAGTCTTAAAAATAGGCACCAGAGTCATATTTTTAGTAACCGTGGTATAATTGACTCCGGTCCTTTGAATTATTTGAAAATTATGCACAACCGTGGCATAACCACTTTGGGTGTGCATTATTTTCTTATAATTCAACAGCCAGTCGTCAACTATTCCTTACATAATATATAATTGTGCAGCCCTACTCTATATAAACTGGAATGGTGTCTTTCAAAGCATTACGATTAAAGCACCTGATGCACTACCCTTGTTAGTGTACACTAACAGATATTTGTAGAAAACAAAAGGTATTAACTATGTCCAGCGCTTTTTATGTCTTGTCCTTACTGACCTCTCGAAAGAGAATGAAATGCACCCTGAATGTTTTCAGACCCCGATCTGATCATGTGACTAACTCATCCGAGCACCGTTTGGATGCCGGAGCGCTCCTTTACCGAAAACTCTCATGTTTTTAGGCTTGACTTTTATGTACTTTCTTTTTCACAGAATCCATCGCGCGCTCCAGTAAACTACTGAACTGGTGTCAGAGACAAACGGAGGGCTACCGCGGTGTCGGGGTGTCTGACCTTACCACGTCTTGGAAGAGTGGCTTGGCCCTGTGTGCACTCATCCACCGATACAGACCAGACCTCATGTAAGAGCAATATGCCACATGCTGGTTCGAACAAAAACCCTGTGTTATTATATTCTATATTTAGAAATACAGGAATGGAGGACAAACAGAGCTTCAAAGATCTGCTTCAGGCAAAAATACTTAAGTTTGATAGATTGGAAGTATTACGCCCCCGCAGTGCGAGAAGGCAGCAGACGAAGTCAAAGTCCAAATGAATAATGTTTATATAATATTGAGTATTCGCAGAACAAAATAAGATGGCGTTTGGAGGAATGTGATGATGTTATTTTTCATACACTGACTAGAAATGATACCAAAGCACAATATATGGGTGATTCTCCCGAAATCCAGATTTAGAAGGTGTCTAGCATCAAAATTATTAAAAAGCCCTTGAAGCCTTTTTTGCACATATAAGATTAAAGTCTGAACTTTCTATAACCATTATTTTTAGGGGATTTAAAATATATTTCCTATAGAATTATTTACATTTTTTAAATTATCATTATCAAAAATTATCATTACCGCAACATGCATTTACAAACTCATATTTCGGTAATGAGAACTAAAACGTTGTCTAGGTACTATGACAAACAAAATTTTAACTTTTATCTGTAGACAAAATATGAACTGCTTACCTGGTAGCCATCTTGAGTGTCAGTCAATTATGTTCTTTCCAACAAATTGTTAGTTCCTTAAGGGCTTAAACAATGATTGAAAATCGTTGCGGAGGATGAGAAAATTGGTCTTGGACACATTTATATTCCTTATTGTCTCTACATTTACCAATGATCACCAAATACCACATGTTTCTTTACTGTAAATGTTTATAGTATAACATGCACTGAAGCTTTTTTTTTTTTTTTTTAATTATAAATTTTCCATGTCAAAGAACCCAAATCCTGTCATGGACACGTTGCGGTAATGACAATTTTTTCCTTAAATGTGGAAAAAACAACAAAATTGGTTTGTATGATGTCATTTGAAATCATGTGTAAAATAGTACACAAAGAGATGTTTGTAACTGTATGCTTCTTATTTTGATAGCATTTACTTTTTTCTCAAAATGTTTCATGACACCTCATCAGTCTAATTTCGTGAATATCACCCACGTGTCTTTAAAAAAGTATATACTTAATTCCAAGTTTTCCAAAAGCATATAGCTTTGTGCAAAGTATCAACTAAAATCCAATCTTGCTTGCTTTGGAAAAACAGCATCTTTTTTCACATATGCATATCACAGTAATGTTTATGTAGCTGCTGCCTTTGCGTTTCCTCACCTCATTTACTTTGATAAGCTATTTCCAGCTTTGTTTGTTGTGATATGGTTTTTATTTACATGACCCACTCATCTTTGGACTACAGCACGCTATAATAAAAGTGCAGCTGGTGCGGTCACTCTTTTGCAGAAGGGCAGGATCAGTGCTGTAGATATTCTGATTCGGTCCTGCTCATTGAAAGCACATTAATTTTATTATAACACTCCATTATAGCAGATGCTGAGTGACCTTTTAAAGCCTCTTCTCGAGAGCTCTGTGTTATGGTCAGCTGGGCTTTACTGCATTTGTGTTTGTTAGACAGCATTAGTGCAATTCTCTAAGGACAAGATACTGTAGTGTATGCTGACAATTCCCTCCATCACTGGCTCAATCCGGACCATTATCCGGTTTGATGGTTTGATGTTGATGTACTTAGTACTGTTGTAAACACTGGTGATGCTAATACAGCTGTAAAAACAAATGATACAATGAATGTAGTTCTGCACAGTGCCTTGAAGATTATCTTTTTTTGTATGAATCCACTCATTTATGAGAAACTTGTTTGCGTACTGATGCACATGTGCTCTCTGGGGTATTTATCACAATTGGATATTTGTTTTACTTGGGCATATTTGCTGTATGGTTATGTTTATTATCTGTGTCATTACTATAGTAACTTTGACTCTCTGGACGAGAAGGACGTGGAGAAAAACAACCAGCTGGCTTTTGACGTAGCTGAAAAGGAGTTTGGGATTTCTCCCATCATGACCGGGAAGGAGATGTCAGTTGTGGTGGAGCCCGACAAGCTGTCCATGGTTATGTACCTCAGCCAGTTCTATGAGATGTTCAAGGACACTGTGCCACCTGGTGGTAAGTTGTAGCCATAACATATTACTGCTGAAGAAAATCTAAATATTGATTTATTATTTATTATTAATCTTCCCTAGCAAGTAGATAATAATTCATTTATTGGTTGTTTATCATTCATGTTTTTGTCTTGTAGTAGAAAATCACAACCTAAGCCCTGAGGAGAAGGCTGCGTTGATTGCAAGCACTAAATCACCCATCTCATTCCTCAGTAAACTGGGTCAAAGCATCGCCATCTCGCGCAAACGAAACCCCAAGGTAGTGTGGTCTGTTTGTTAAAGGATTAGTCCATTTCTAAAAAAAAATCCAGACAATCCACCCACCACCATGTCGTCCGGAATGTTGATGTCTTTCTTTGTTCAGTCGAGAAGAAGTTGTTTTTTTTTTGGGAAAACATTTTTTTCATTTTGTTGGACTTTGATGGACCCCAACACTTAACAGTTTTAATGCAGTTCCAAAGGACTCCAAACGATCCCAAACGAGGCACAAGGGCCTTATCTAGCGAAACGATTGTCATTTTGGCAAGAAAAATAAAAATAAAAATGCACTTTAAAACCACAACTTGTTGTCTTCCTCCGGTCCTGTGACACGCCAGCGTGACCTCAGGTAATACGTCAGCACGCCAGGAGGTCACAGATTACGTATTGAAACTATGTTTACAAGTGTGAAGAAAGAGGACCGTTCCGATGTTGTTGTATGTGGAATGATACTAATTCATGTCTTTGTGTCAGTTTATTGTTTTAAATGGTCCGCAAATGTGCATTTCATATATGTAACACGTGACCTTTCGACGTCATTACGCAATTGTGAGGTCGCGCTGGCTCGTCCCACAGCCGGAGGAAGAAGAGAAGTTGTGGTTTAAAAGTGCATATTTTTTATTTTCTTGCCGAAAATGACAATCGTTTCGCTAGATAAGACGCTTATGCCTCGTTTGAGATCGTTTAGAGTCCTTTGAAACTGCAATTTTTAACTGCATTAAAACTGTTAAGTGTTGGGGTCCATTAAAGTCCATTAAAATTAGAAAAATCTTGGATTGTTTTTCTAAAAAAACATACTTTCTTCTTGACTGAACAAAGAAAGACATCAATAGTTTGGATGACATGGTGGTGAGTAAATTATCTGGATTTTTTTAAAGAAAATTGACTAATCCTTTAAAACAAGCCATAATTTCTTTTTAGTACTGCAGAATTATTTGGATCATGTGATGAACGCTCTGCTTTTCCTCACATAGGATAAAAAAGAAAAGGATGTAGATGGAAAAAGACGAAAGACCAGCCAGACAGGACAATCAGAAGATGTAAGCCTGTTTCATAAATGTACACAATAGTAATTTACGTTGACTCTTTTTTTTTTTTTTTAAACACCTTGTTTTTTCTTCTCTGAACGTCAGGAGGAGCTGCATAGAGTTAATCGAGACGACCGACCATCCATAGCAACGGCACTGGCCGAACGTAAAATAGACTGCACGGCAGCAGCGAACAACAACAACAAAGTGAAGTCGATGGCCACGCAGCTGCTAGCAAAGTTTGAGGAGAATGCCCCGGTGCAGTCCACAGGACTCAAGAGACAGGTGAGCTGTTGAAAAATAACCACAAGAATATCTGATATAAGTGCAGACTGGTGCTGCATTGTGTATGTCCACCAGCAGGCCTTATTAATTCTATATAAAACTCAAATTGCAGTGCCGTGGTTGGATAATGCAGCTTAAGGGGCAGTATTATCCCCTTCTGACATTACAAGGGCAGCCACATTTTAATTAGCTATTTTTTCACATGCTTGCAGAGAATGGTTTACCAAAACTAAGTTGCTGGGAAGTGAAAATATACATACATAGATACAGGTCATTGAAAGTGCTTGAATCTATTTTATGCAAGAAGTTTTCTGGAAAAAAATCCATATTATTCCCTGTGTAGTGTAGGATAATATCATAAAAATTGTAGACTTCTTAAGCACACGTGCAAAACTGTTCGCTTTAAATGCTTATATCTTCCGTATGCGAATGTTGATACCAAAATGCTTTTTTGCATAGTTGTGTTTGGCACATGAAAACATCTCTGGTTATGTATGTAACTGTTGTTCCCTGAGAAATGAACGAGACGCTGCGTCTCCCTTGCCATACTTTCTGCGTCCCTGTAACGCCGTCTTTGGCAATATTTCTGATAGCGATGTACTTCCTGGCTCCCGCGTCACCCTGTCTTTGTTGTAAAGCCTCACCATTGGTTGAATTTGATATATAGACATTCAGACGCACTTACCCTTGGAGGCGTCCCTAAAGTTTGACCGCAGTGACGCAGCGCGAGTTCCCTCAAAAGGGAACTGTAACAATGTATCTTTAAAGGTAACACATTGTAACCTTGCTCTCACTTGAAATGTGTCCCCACATTTAGTCCTTGAATTTAAGGGGAATTGGACCCGGAAAGTCCTTGAAAGGTCCTTGAATTTGATGTTAACTAAGGTGTGGGAACCCTGCCTTGTGCTTTGGATCACGGTTGGACTGAAGCTGCAATTTTACACACGCTTGTTTTAATGCAGTCTATAGTGGAGCATTGGTAGATAAACAGTTAATCTTACTTCTCAGGTGTGTTGGCAAATGATTTGTTTTTTGTTCAATGTTTTCTACTGTTTGCATGGAAACTGCTTGCTCAAGATACAATTGCATGACTAGCGGATTTATACTTTATTTTTCTTCTATTCTGTTCACTTCATTTTTTCCTCCTGGTAGTTTTTTTGACAACTTGCTGACTATTGATGATTTTTTTATCTACATCTTATCAAGTTAATTTATCTTTCAGTTTTTGGTGTGCATGCCTCTCTTTATTTCTCATTTCTGTTCTTTTGCATTCTTTTCCCTTTTTTGACGGTGACTCATGTCTTTGGCACTCGTTGGCATTTCACTGGTCACTTCACCTGTCGCATACGTGCCACTGGTCACAGGGGGACTCTATGCCCAATCTGGGGCTGCTGCTGGTCCCCTCTCCAGCCCCACCTTTTCTGAGAGAGCCCACGCGGCTCATGCAGGTCCCTGCATGGAGGAAGGTAAAAAGTGGAGTAAATGTCCATTTTCCCAGATCCCTATTAACTCTGTAAATGCCCACTTACCTCACCCGCTCATCGATTTGTCGTCATCCTTTTGTGTAGATTAATTTTGTCCCACTTACACTCGCAGTCAAAGTTTATTTTAGTAATGTTTTATGTGTTGCATTTCTTAAATGCAGTTTGTGTGTATGTGCATGTGTGTGTATATGTTCAGAGGCGCACACAGTTACAGGAGCAGATGAGTTTTCGTTATAAGGAAAGACTAAAGCATCAGACTCTGCCCATCAGACAGGAACAGGTATAGATGGCATAATATTGTCACCTATGCTTTCTCCCCACGCAGAAACCTAAAATGTCAAACCCACAATTTATTACCCAATTAACTTGTATTTACCTGTGCTGTTGTGGTAGTTTACTGTTTAACTAGGATTGTGCGGTACAACCTGGAGGCAGATCTTTCTGCACTGTGCTTTGTTTGCGTTTCCAGATTGATTAAGACGAATGATCTGAATGCTTTGCTTATTGTTCTGGTGCTTTGATTTTTGTTATTCTCGGATTGTAGTGGTTTAGATGTAGTTTAGATACCATTCATATGGGAGGTCTGTGTGTGTGTTTAGACTATCTTAAGTGGTACCTTAAATCTCCCCGTTAGAAAGGTTTTGTGTTAGGTTACTGTTGTTTGTCCTCTGTTAACAACATTTCTGTCACTCATCATGTACTACAAAAATCCCATGTGTGAGAATTGCTAAATCGACATAAATCTAGATTTAAATTGAACTCAGATGTGCTGTTTAAACATGTGTTTTCATATGAGGAGCTCAGATGTTAAAGCCTCTAAATGGCATCTCTATCAAAAATTTAACTCTTAAAAATCTGCATATTATCGAAAATTATTTTCATGCTTATCAATAAACCGGCTATGCTGTATACTGTGTATACATGTTTTTTGCAGATTTGTCAGGTTTTTGGCAGGAAGTGATGTCACCGCCTAGAGTACATCTAGTGGTTCAAAAAGCCGACGGGAAATCTGTCTTAAGATATACAGCTAGTTCTTCTCATGCATTTCTTTGCATGAACACAACTGCGAGAAAGACGGTTAAGGTGTTACATGCAACGCCAAACCGGGGTATGAGGAAAAATCTACTTGTGCTGATTGTTTTTTGCTTACGCCGTTTATGGGCTTTCCCCAATAAAAGTAAACCGGTTTACGCATTTACATGACCTCACACGTTATCAGTTTATTAAGCATAATCGACCTAAGACTGTGCATGTAAACGCACACAATGATATTAACCGAATGTTTCGTCATGTATTATACGTTCATCAAATACTTTTGCTTCAAATCCTCCTAATCCTGGCCAGAAATATCTTTTTTTTTTTGCAGAATCTATTAAGAGCCTGACAAAAATGCTTATTTACAACGAAACATGTCGGATACACTTAGGGGATTTTGCATCTGAGCTCTTTATACACGGTAAAAAGTAAAAGTTGGATCAACTTAAATTACTTAAATCGGTAACGCCTAAAATCTGAAGTTTCTCACTTAAGTGAAAATTTAAGATGAACACTTTTTAAAATTTACTTAAAAGTAAAATTTTAGGCGTTACCAATTGAAGTAAGTTTTTAATTTGATCCAACTTTTACTTTTTCAGTGTATCCACAAGTTAAAACAAAAGAAGGTTTGTGATGGCCTTTGAGAAACTTACTCTGCAAATAGTGATTTTCAAGAATTTTTTTTAGTATTTTTGTCTTGTTTTCAGTAAAAATATCAAAAAATTCTTAAATGAAGATGTATTTTCTTGATGAGCAAAACGAACCAAGAAAATAAGTCTAGATTTTAGATCAAAAATATCAAATTTAAGTGATTTTGTGCATAAAACAAGCAAAAAATTTGCCACTGGGATAAGCTAATTTTTCTTGATTTTTTTCTTAAATGTAGTGTTTAAGAGAAATGTTCAAGATTTTTTTGCTTACCCCATTGGCAGGTTTGTTTGCTTGTTTTATGCACAAAATCACTTAAATTTGATATTTTTGGTCTAAAAACTAGTCTTATTTTTTTGGGTCGTTTTGCTCATCAATAAAAAACATCTTAATTAACAATTTTTAGATGTTTTTACTAAAAACAAAACAAAAATACTAAGAAATTGTTTTCTTGAAAATCATTTTTTTGCAGTGTAGTTACTAAATGAAATGCACATTTATAATATTGTATATCCGTTGTAATATTCACAATGCTTCCTAATTGTGCAAACTAAATAATAACTATACAAGGGATGCATTGAATGTTCGCCAACTGAAAAAAATAACAAATGGTTGTTCGGTAAAATTAATTAATTGTTCTGTAAAAAGTTTTTTTTATTTATTTAACACTATTTCTATTTCCAGCAGAGTAGTTTCGGTTACTGAACTTTTAGTGCATCCCTAGACTATACCCTAGTTAGAAATGTGTGCTTGTTGTGTGGATGATATTAGTAGGTAGATTGAGGTGGTGGCTGATGAATGTACGTGAGATGTTTGCTGTGTAGTCTGGTATCTCAAAAGTCTCAATACTGTCTTATCTTTCTGAAGGCAAGCAGCAGTACTGAGGTCTTGAGGAGCTGCCCCAAGAAAACCATTCTCCTCTCTTCCTCCTCATCTTCATCTTCCTCCTCATTTTCTTCATCGTTTCTTCCACACACACAGGTGACACTGAACATCATCCTGTCGCTCGTCTGTACTAACTTAAGCATCCCTCTTAGGATCTCACTAACATAGGCGTTTAATATGTAAAGGTAAAAAGTTCTCCCCAGAGGAAATCTCCATGGAGGAAATAAATAGGATTGCTATACTGATTGCTAAGAACGTGGGTGATCTTATTAGATGATATTTAATTTTTTTCGTAGTTAATAAGGCTTCCTTTATGGCCTCTAATAATCTCGTAGTGTTTGCTTTTAGTGTTGTGACGACTAACACATAATGGTATTTCTGACCCTTTCTGAACACGCATTAGAAAATCCTGCATGTAATATTTTGTGTGTACACACAGATTTTATATTGCAACATCATCATCTGTTGTGTCTGGAGATCTGGTAATGTGTATGAATGATTTTAACTTCAATTACATTCTATCACAGTAAAACAGTTTAGATAACAATGCTGCTTTGTTTTGTATGCGGTTCAGTTTTGATCGATAAGACTTGTTGATTTAAGTCCTCACTGCACTTGGTGATTATGTTTGGAAAGCATCGTAATTGCGAATCTGCATGTTTGTGTGTGGAGAGCTGTGACTCTCCATCTTAATAAAGTGCCTTATTTTACTTACGTTATAATGAATCCAGAAATGGAAGCTCAAAGTTTGTGTCTTGAGTTTCAGCTTACATCAGCCTCTCCGTTTACAGGATGTTAAACAGTTTAGTGTGGATGATTTAGAGCTGATACATATGCCCAGTGCTCAGGAGAGAGCTGAGACTTTAGCTGGTAGATTTAAAGGCGAACCAGAACGGAAGAAGCCGCCACAGGTAGAGCAAATGGTTGAATGGATTTGAGATTTTAATGGCACTAGATGGTTTTGATAGTTTTCTTTTACATTCTTCCTCTTTCCATACAAATTGAAAATGCTGTTTTTTCTTCCTCTGAATCCTTTGGAGGTAATGAAAAAGCCATCACGGTTCTTTATTGAGCAGTGGCTTTTGACCCACGACCTCAGTCCTGAGCAGCGTGTCCTCCCCTGTGACCCTGAGAAGCAGGTAGACCTGCCTGTGCATGATCACTTGTACCTTTAAACTCATGGTGGTTTGAGTGCAGTTTAAAATAACTCAAAGTTCTTTCCTAATGGATTTTATTTGGCAGATGTGCATGTGATTTGGCTCTTGGAAAATGATATTAATAGAATATGATATTATCTTTACATAATGACATGTGAGAATGTCTCTCTCACAGCAAAGGGAGATTTTGCATTCGGACGATCACATGCCTTTACACATCCCCAGTATTCAGGAGAGAGCTGAGAGGTTAGCCTCAAACTTTAAAGAGAAACCAGCCCATCCCAAGGTGAACCATCCACACCCGCTGTCCTTGAACATAGCCCATTTTTTAATAATGAATACAATGGCGTAACACTTAAAGGAACAGTTTTCAAATTTTTACAAAAGAAAAATATTTTGAAAAATGGTTATGCAAATGTCAACTATTCCCTTAAACAAAGGTTTAATTTAGGGCATTTTCTTAAAAAAAAAATCCAGATAATTTACTCACCACCATGTCATCCAAAATGTTGATGTCTTTCTTTGTTCAGTCGAGAAGAAATTGTTTTTTGAGGAAAACATTCCAGGATTCTTCTCATTTTAATGGACTTTAATGGACCCCAACACTTTTAATGCAGTTTAAAATTGCAGTTTTAAAGGACTCTAAATGATCCCAAACGAGGCATAAGGGTCTTATCTAGAGAAATAATCGTCATTTTTGGCAAGAAAAATAAAAAACATGCACTTTAAACCACAACTTGTTGTCTTCCTCCGATCGTGTGACGCGCCAGCGCAACCTCACGTAAAACTTCAAGAGGTCACAGATGACATATGCGAAACTACGCCCCAGTGTTTACAAGTGTGGAGAAGAGGACCGTTCCGACGTTGTTGTATGTGGAATGATACTAATTAATGTCTTTGTGTCAGTTTATTTGTTTAAAATAGTCCGCAAATGTCCGTTTCATATATGTAACTCGTGACCTTTCGACGTCATTATGCAAATACGTGAGGTCGTGCTTGCACGTCACAGGATCAGAAGTTGTGGTTTAAAAGTGCATATTTTTTATTTTTCTTGCCAAAAATGACAATCGTTTCGCTAGATAAGACCCTTTTGCCTCGTTTGGGATCGTTTGGGGTCCTTTGGGACTGCAGTTTTGAACTGCATTGAAGCTGTTAAGTGTTGGGGTCCATTAAAATTAGAGAAATCCTGGAATGTTTCCCTTAAAAACATAATTTCTTCTCGACTGAACAAAGAAAGACATGAACATTTTGGATGACATGGTGGTGAGTAAATTATCTGGAATTTTTATAAAAATTGACTAATCCTTCAAGCAAACATTTGACATAATAGCTGTACACAGCTACAACTAAGATGTGCATTATTTTAACATTCACTATTCAAACACCACCGATTACTTACCACCTTTCTCTCCTCATCAACTTTCTGATGTTTTCCACATCGCTGCTTCTCTCATTCTCATCCTGTGTTTCTATACTTTTTTTAAAGTCAAAGAAAAAGACATCACATTTTTTTATGCAGCAGTGGTACAGGTCACGTGACGTGAGGTCTTCTATCCCCCGGCACTCCCCGGGATCTTTCCGGCAGGTAGCAGCAATGTGCCTGTATGTGTTTTTCTAACACAAACTCTCATGGCGGAGGCAGCTGGTGTGCCGTGTTGTCAAGTTCATGCCATTTTCATGAATAACCAGAGTGTGCACTTGTAACACTTTACGGTAGACTGTGCTGATATGGTTTTTCCTATTTAAATATGCAGTGTGTTTTAATATGCATTTGTTCATACTCTGCCTGGATATGACCTATTTTCGTGTTGTGCATGAAGGATATTTCTGGATAGCCTAATCTGGGTATTAGATATTTATAATATAAAAATAATATCTATATCATTTAATGCATTGCTGTTTTGTAATAATGTACTTGAACAATCAACTTTTCGATTTTGCGTTCACTGTTTGTGTGTTCACGACTTGCAGTGCGTGTTTACTACTCACTGAATGGGTTAAATGCAGATATACCATGCATTGGTCATTACGTCACTTCACTATACACTTCTCATCTAGACCATCTGATCAACCAAGGATGCTAGAATATTTAAGTCTAACTTTTATTATTTTTGTTCTCCTTTTCATTTTCATTTTGTTCTGACACATCCTGCATTATGGTTGCATTAACTTTAACACCTTTGATTTTCTATGATCATCAGTAGCTTTATTTCTTCTGTCGCTCATTTCTCCTTTCATTTATATTTTTGTCCTGTTCGCCACATGTAGAAGTATATAAAGATGTACACAGGGGGTGTGAGCTCACTGGCTGAGCAAATAGCCAATCAGCTTCAGCCTCAAGACAACCGCAGACCCCTTCTTGAGAAAAGGGATTTGGTAAGAATTATGGGTGTTGGAGTGTTGGCACATTGCACAGTGTAAACCCACAAAAATGGACCTTTAGACAGTAATTGCTTTAGCATACAGACATATGGATGATTTTATAAGTACATTTGGTGTCTAAAGTCATTTTTCTGCCTTTTTAATGTTTTTTTAACGTATTTTAATAATTGATGTTAAAATTGATGTTACAATATAATATTTATTGTAAAAAGTGTCTGAAAATCATGATTTTACCATAGTGATGTCACACTGTTACTCTGTCTTGGAGAGAGTTTGACAGTAACACAATTGATACTGAACAATTCGGACAGGCAATTACAATTTTCTGCTTTTTACGGTCAAATTAATATTATATTGTTATCACCTCTTACATCTTGTCATCGATTACAATGAGTACCAAAGGTGACCAGTTACTACAAAACCAGTTATAAGTAGCATGAGTATTTGTAGCAAAAGTCAAAAATACATGCAGCAGTTCTTTTGCATTCTTTGCTTTGCCAAAAATACATTGTATGGGTCAAAATGATAGATTTTTTTATGCCAAAAATCATTGGATATTATGTAAAGATCATGTTCGATTGAAGATATTTTGTAAATTTCCTATTGTAAATATATCAAACTTTATTTTTGTGAGTAGATTTGGTTGCTAATGACTTCATATGGACAGCTTTAAAGGCAATTTTCTCAATATTTTTGCACCCTTAAATTTAAGATTTTTAAATTGTTGTATCTATGTTGGCTAAATATTGTCCTATCCTATCAAACCATGCAATCGATATCAATGGAAAGCTTATTTTTTCGGCATTCAAATTATGTATAAATCTCAATTTAAAAACATTAACCCATATAACCATTTGAAAAAAGCTGGTAAAATTTTTATTATACATTTTAATTATAAATTCACCCATGTGTTTAATAATTTAACTCTTTCCCCGCCATTTTTTTTTTAAGTTGCCTGTCAGCGGCAGCATTTTTTTATGATTTTCACAAAACTTTAATGCCTTCCAGATAATTTTCTTCTTTAAATATATAAACATACTATATATTAAATAAAAGAACAAACCCTCTGTTTAAAAAACAATAAATAAAAGCGTTTCATCCAATCTTCATTTGTTCTCTTTTATCACCTTTCAAATATGGGTAGGTTTCTTAACTCTTTGGCCGCCAGCGTTTTTTAAAAAAGTTGCCAGCCAGCGGCAGCGTTTTTCATGATTTTCACAAAAGTTTAATGCCTTCCAGAAAATGTTCTTCTTTAAATATATACAATATTTCAAATGAAAGAACAGACCCTCTTTCAAAAAAAAAAAAGTTTCATCCTACCTTGCGTAGTTCTTTTGTAATCAGCTTTTGAATATGAGTAGGTTTCTGCAAAAACACCACATTTTGAGCAAAAGCAGAGATAATTTCATTTTTGTGACAGACTTTTCATAGAGATCCAATTTAGAGCGATGTTTTAAAGAGACATGGACATGCAGCCGCTTGCCATAGGGCAATACTTCCGGGTTTAAAAAGTTGCGGAAGGCCGCACCTGGTGGATAATAGCGGTATTGCGGAAAGCCGGAAATCCTCGTCAATGGCAGGGAAGCATTTTCTCTTGATTGACGAGATATCTTGTCAATGGCGGCGAAAGAGTTAAAAGCACCAAATTTTGAGCAAAAGGCTGAGATAATTGCATTTTGTAAATTATTTTTGTTAGAGATCAGATTGAGAGCGATGATCAAAACACACACAAAGTATTTACTGTTTTTGGACCAGTGAATGCTTTAGTGTTTTATAAGTTTGGTAAGAGTGCCACGGCCACCTAGTGGATAATAGCGGAAATATGGATTGCTGTAAAAACTCATCATTGGCAGGGAAGCGTTTTCTCTCTAAAAACTGTCAGTGGCGGAAAAAGAGTTCAACAGTGTCAACATGGGCAGTCTTTTATTCATCATCACCTATTTGCAAGATTTCATGAGTTGGAGATTGGGAGTTTTGAATGTTTGACTCCTATCAGTTTCAGGTTGATGCTTTATCGTTATGGATTATGCAGTGTTTTGATACATGGCTGTCTTTCTTGGTATTTGTCTGTGTCTCTAGTCTTTTCACTTAAAAAGACCTGAACTAACATCCTCCTTTTCTCTCTGCAGGGTTCTTTGCGGAAGGAGTTTCCTCAGAACATTGGCGGCAGTGATGTGTGTTTCTTCTGTCGGCGGCGCGTCTATGTCATGGAGCGTCTCAGCGCCGAGGGAAAGTTTTTCCATCGCAGCTGCTTCAAGTGTGACTACTGTGGCACCACCCTCCGTTTGTCCTCGTATGCCTTCGATGTTGAGGATGGTACGAAATCTAACCAATCAAAGGAAGAACTTATTCTCAGTATTAATATAGTATTAATAAAACTTAATAAAATAAATGTGGACTAGGTTAAGGACATTTTATATTAGACTTTAATATCCTGTAGTCATTGTTGATGGATGTAAGGGTGTTTTCTGATTACTTTGTTCTGAAACAATATTGCAATTCAACATTCACAATGCAATATTTCCAAACAAAGCAGACTTTGTTAATACAATTTATGTGCGAGTAAACTCTCCTTTAATTGGTTGGAGTGTATCTGTTTATTCTGTTTATCTGTTTATATTCCACTCTAAGTTGTCTGTCAGCAGCTTTGCGGGATTATTGTGTGGCTTTTTTTGAAAACTGCAGTTATATTACTTTATTATTGTGAGCAGGAATCAAAACTTAGGCGGGACCACATTCTACAATGTACCTATTGCGGATAAGAGCAATAAGAAGACATTTTGTAAGGAATAGATGCACTTTGGTTTTGAATGGCGTTGCATGCTCACCAAAATCCGTCACCAAAGAGCTATCAGCAGGGTTCCCACTGGTCCTTGAAATCCTTGAAAGTTTGTGAATCTGGGGGAAATCATTCATGGCCCTGGGAAGTTTTTGAAAATATACATACATAGGTACAGATCATTGAAAGTGGTTGAATCTATTTTATGCAAGACATTTTCTAGGAAAAAAATCCATATTATTCTCTGTGTAGTGTAGGACAATATCATCAAAATTCTAGACTTTAAGCACACGTGCTAAACTGTTCGCTTTAAATGCTTATATCTTCTGTATGCGAATGTTGATTCAGACCAAAATGCTTTTTTGCATAGTAGTGTTTGACACATGAAAACGTCTCCGCTTACGTATGTAACTGTTGTTCCCTGAGAAGGGAACGAGATGCTGCGTCTCCCTGCCATACCTCCTGCGTCCCTGTAACGCCGTCTTTGGCAATATTTCAGATAGCGATATACTTCCTGGCTCCCGCGTCACCCTGTCTTTGTCGTTAAGCCTCATCATTGGCTGAATTTGATATACACATTCAGACGCACTTACCACTGGAAGCATCCCCAAAGTGTCAACGCAGTGACGCAGCGCGAGTTCCCTCGAAAGGGAACTGTAATAATGTATCTTAAAAGATAACACAATGTAACCTTGGTCTCACTTGAAACGTGTCCCCACATTAAGTCCTTGAATTTGAGGGTATTGGACTTGGAAAGTCCTTGAAAGGTCCTTGAATTTAAAGTTAACTAAGGTGTGGGAACCCTGTATCAGGTATGTTCATGGTTAAAAAAAGCAAAAAGGGAGTTTGTTGGTCGGTTGGGTCAGATTACTTTCACACGTATACCAAACCAATCCAGAGTTCGTTTGCAATTGGGCCGAGACCACCTTGTTCAGGCAGTCTCGGAGCGGTTGTTTTGGTACGGATTCGAGGGCGATTGCCGTGTTCCCATATGCCTAAACGAACCGAACCAAGGGAGAAAGCGCACCCGGTTCCGAAACAAAGGCTGAGGTCTGAAAACACCCTAAGATTAGAGCACGTTTTCCAGTTTTATATAATTGCTTGCTCATGGTTTGTCAGCATGAGTTGGTCTTTGTGACCAAAACACTGGGATATTGTTGTTTCAGACAGAAAGACTGTTTTGTAAGCTCCCACTTGATGTAGTAACAAATATGCACATTAGTAGAAAATCAACCACGTTAAACACATTGCTGCATTTTGGACTTAATGGATCGCTTTGTTTTGGGTTTCATGTGATTTATCATACTGTGATTTTGTATTTACTCCGTAGGGAAGTTTTATTGCAAACCCCATTATTGCTACCGACTGTCTGGTCAGGCACAGAGGAAACGGCCCGCACCTGCTTCAGCTCCTTTGAATCCTAAGGTACTCACTTCATCCGTCATTGTTTGAGAAAAATCTATATTTGCATTTTTTCGATTTTTGTATGTGAAAAATAGTAATTGATCCCGATGTGTTTTTCTGTTTATAGGAGCCCCAGATTTTGGCTGTTACCCCCAACACAGTCGTGGACACCCCAGGTCAAACCATAAGTTCTCAGACCCCTGTGGAGCGCCAGCCCTCAGGTACCCGCCTTTCCTCTTTAGGCCCTGTCCTGTGCCTCTCTCGAGGAGTAGGGGCCTCCCTGCGCTCCTTGCGGCAAGCAATGTCTTGGACCCGCCACCAGGTGGCGCAAAATCCATTCGATTCCCCTTTTCTCCTCACCTACTGCATTTATCTTCTCTCCTGCTTTACTCTGAACATCCTGCTCAGTATTATCTAGCATGACTTCTTCCAGCCTATGAGCCGACTGGGCACCCGTGCTTGTTGTGTGTACCCTGATGATGTCACAATGATTAACCCTTGGATGTATAGTATGCATATTATTTTAAGTGGTACAGCCCTTATCCAGTTTCTTTGGATATTATGTTAAACCATCAAGGCAAAAGTTGTATGTTACTAAGTTGTATATATTTAGTAACTTATGCTTAAGTATTAACTCTTTTTTGCCTGTGTGTGTTATGTGAATATTATATTGTTTTTGTTTCTCTTTTAGTTGAAATCCCTTCTATCTTTTCATTCTGTAGATCGATTGTGATGGTGCCTTTAATTTTGTGATTGTAATATCTCTGCACCTTTGTGATGTAGTGCCTGTATCAGTGCTTGTGATTGGTCAACTTTGTGAGCTTTACCTTTCCCCTCTCCTATCAGAGCAGAACTAGTGCCTGCATCAGTGCTTGTGATTGGTCTACATTTCCATTTGTCCTTGCATCCCACTGTTATCCCACTGTTTGTTTACACACTCCTATTTCACCTCTGCATACTAACACTACATCCATCATGTGTGTATCATCATGGGAATAATATGCAGTAGATGGCTATTGTGAGCTCATGCTAAACAGGATATAATATTTATTGTTGTTTGACTATATATTGAATTATATAAAATTGCAGATAGATAAACAGATATGATATAGCTGGTATTTTAGGTATTTGAAGTTTTAGCTTGATTTTAGAAATCTTTTTAAAATCTTAACAGATGATATGTCTGGGTTGCATTTAATTTGAAAACCAAAAGACTAAAGTAGTATAAAAATTTTTTTGTTAATTTTCTTGCATTTTAAAATTATTTTTATTCACGTTACAATTATGCAAAAAATGTCCTTAACGTAATTTTAATGAAAATTTGTTATTGTCTTTTTTTATTTTGGGATAAAATATAACTCGGGCGTTTGGTAGTTTTCATGAGATTCAACCTAGAGTAGAATGCATCTGAGTAAAAGCGCTTATTTATTAACTCTTTAGCTCTTATTTATTAAACTCAGGGCGATCAATCGCGATTAATTACATAAAAAAGTAAAAAAAATCAAATGCGTCCTTGAGCATGGGAAAGGCGCTATAGAAATTAAACGTATTATTATTATTATTATTATTATTATTAATTGCGTACAAAATAAAACTTTGTGTTTGCATAATATATTTGTTTATGTATTGTGTGTAATTATTATGTATATATAAATACACACATACATGTATAAATGTAAGAAAAATATTGTTTATGTATATATTTTTGAATTTATATATAATATAAAATATATCCAAAATCTAAATAAATATATACATGTGTGTGTGTGTGTGTGTGTGTGTATATATATATATATATCTGTATATAAAAAAAAAAAAAAAAATATATATATATATATATATATATATATATATATATATATATATATATATATATATATATAAATAATTATAATTGTATAATTTATATATATATATATATATATATATATATATATATATATATATAAATAATTATAATTGTATAATTTATATAAATAAATGTTTCTTACTGCATGCATGTATTTGTATTTATATATACAAAATAATTACACACAGTGCACACACATATTATGCAAAAACTAACTTTTATTTTGTATGCGATTCATTGCGATTAATCTTTTGACAACCCTAATTAAAATGTTGTACTCTATAGAAGTTCAGAATATTAGCCTTATATAATAGATATGCATCAAATTGTCTTAACAGTACTTTATTACGGTGTCTGTCACTTTATAAACACAATGGGGGGAACTCACAGATATGAATGACTTCACAATACACCACTCATATTTCAGTTACGGGTGACACAGTTTTTGTAAATTTTTGCATTTTGGGTTGCATGCTTCACTTTCCTCTTCATTTCCCTTTTACACAATCATAATTTTTTATGTTTTATTACATGCACAAATTGTTCTCACTGGCATCATTTTGGGATTTTCTTAATGGGATAGTTAAATTAGTCATGCATTGCACACATCCACGTGTTCATTAATATTAAAGTTTATTAATATTAAACATTTAATCAGTCTCATAGGATGGGCAAAAGGCAAAGTAGTCATAACTTGTATTTATTAAACAAGAATGTATTTGATCAATAACATAATATTTAAATCTATTTAAGTCTAGTATATATGCAGGCTAAATATTGTTTGTGTAAATAAAGTTAAGAGCCGTTATTTTGACTGTGTTTGTCTTGTTTGTCTACTACTTAAAAACGGAAAATGAACATTCATATTCAATACATATCTCCTAAAGTTTAAAGCAATAAAAGAAGCTGGGATGGGTGGTATGGCATACAGTATAACTATACTTTACACAAAATAAAAATCTTTATTGACACCTGCTGTATTGAACAAATTCAAGGTTAGTTGGAGTAAATTGCTGTATGCATTGTGATTTTAACTGCAGCCGTGTGTTACTTTACTTTAATGCTATTTGGTCTTTTCTCCTGCCTTTGCAGTGTCAGAGGTGAACGGGGTTAAGGACCCCATTGTGGCCAAGCGGCTTAAAGGGACTCCAGAGAGAATCGAGCTGGAGAACTATCGCCTGTCCATGATGAGAGAAGAAGAGCTGGAGGAGGTGCCAGAGGAGACGCAGGCGGAGCATAACCTCAGCAGTGTGCTGGACAAAGCCACAGATGTGGATGAAGGATCCAGGTATCTAAAACACATGAATGCTTACCATACTCTTATATATTTTATTTTTAATCCTTTCTCCTCCAATCATTAGTGGAACACTGTCATAAATTCCAGAATTATAGATCAAATCTAATGCGAATTGTGTTACATGTAAACTAACTATCTATCCCTGTAGTAGCTCAGAGTCTGATATGGAAGAAGAGGATGAAGAACCTGAAGCAGCCGGGCCGTCGGATCTGGGTGGAGTGCCCTGGAAGGAGGCCGTGGAGCTTCACGCCAAACTAAAAGGAGAAAGTGATCCTGGTGCTGCTGAAGATGATGATGACGGAGAGATGGAGGATGAAGAGGATGAGGAGGAAGATGATGAGGAGGAAGAGGAATCAAGTGAAGGTAAACTTGGATTGTGTCGGAATAAGCCAATACAGAATTATTAAATGCCAATGAAAATATGATCAAGGATCAGCAATGATGTTTGCTCAAAATGACCTCTTTAATGGGTGGTTACAAGTGGCCTATATGTTCTTTTTCACTGTAGCAGATAAGTTTGAAGGGCTGGAAAGATTGTAATGTGTTTGCTTGCTCATTTCATATCATCTTTTTGTACTTGACGTCTCGACCGGATTATTGGATATTATACGTCCGCCATTGTTGTCTGTCGTCTCATATTCTGGGAGAAGTTCAGAAATTACATTTTCTCTTTAAATAAGAGAACATTAGATGAAAAATGTAAGAACAGATTGAGAGCTTTAGCCACCGAAATTTGAAAGTTTTACCCTGATCTGTCTCATCCACAAGACTGTAGCTGCGTTTTCATTACCCTTTAAAATTGAGCAAATTGAAATCATGAAAATAGCACCCAATGGGAACATGTCAGTTTCGCATAAAAAAACACTCAAGTTAGGTTTTTTTAGGCAATTCCTAAAAGATATAAAAGGCAAAACTGCAATGGAAACAGTTTCCCATTTACAGTCACCTGACGTACGTAAAATTCAAATGATCATTCTTTAAATATGGTGGGGTATGTTTGGTTGGAGGAGACCGAAAAGGTGCGTTGACTTCATGTGACATCACAAGAACCGACAATCGCATGACAGCGAGAGCGATTCGAAAGGCATGCTTGTATCCTCTGTATGGTTTCGAGTCAAATCTCCTAAATTTTTTTGTCGTCCAAATTTTGCTCTGTGCGAAATGTACCATCCTTCCAGAAAAAGAGTTTTTGGCGATTGTTGCGGGCGAAAATCCTTGATCTTGCGGAACGTTTTCTTAAAAAAATGCGATGGAATATGCGGGATATTCATGCAATTTTTGGAGCTTTTCAATTTTTGCAGCTTTTCAATTATGTTCACGTCACATAATTACGTCACTTCATAATGTTCCCATGGCAACAGGGTACATGACTGTGCTTGTGTGAAATAAATGCAACATTTTTCAACTTTCTGCTAAGATATATGTGACTTTTGCTTCGAAAATGCAGGGATTATGAAATCATGTAAGCCCTGCATATTTTGTGTACAGAAATCTGCAATTTATGCTGCGAAAGTGCGGCGTTGAATCATGCGATCACATAATCATGTTTTTCACGTCTTTTCGGAATAGTTTTTTTTTTGTCGACATTTAGAAAATAATGCTAAGCTTTTTGTGCAAATCTTTAATTGAAACGCAGCAATTGACTCATTCAAAGATGCTAAATTTGTTTATGGTAATGTGCTTCCATTATTCGTCTTTTATCCGTAGGCATTTTTAGATGTTCGCAACATCTTTGTGCAAATTAATAAGTTTTTCTTTTTAGACTGTGTTGCTCATTTTTGCGCACGTAAATCTGCAATTTATGCTTTGAAAGTGGGGTGTATTTGAAAAAATGCGGCCCCCGAATAAATATGTGTACTTTGGCTATTTATGCGTCGAATCATGCGGTTGCATAATCACGTTTTTCTGGAGGGACTGAATGCACAAATTCGAACAAACAAAATTATGTTTTATTCCCATAACGTCGGTTAATGGAAACGTCTTTTCGGAATATTTCATTTTTTGTCGACATTTAGAAAATAATGCTAATGTTTTGTGTAAATCGTTAATGGAAATGCAGCTATTGACTCATTCAAAGATGCTAAATTTTTTTATGCTAATGTGCTTCCATTATTCGTCTTTTATCCGTAGGCATTTTTAGATGTTCGCAACATCTTTGTGCAAATTAATAAGTTTTTCTTTTTAGACTGTATTGCTCATTAAATTTTTTTTACTTTCTTTATGCAAGCTTTGTGAAAAAGACAAGTTTCTGACCTTAAGGGGTTTCAAAGCTAATATAGGTGGACTTAAAGCCATGATTTCCTGGGGTGTTAGCTTGTACTATTAATACAGTTCTCATTACTTCTGTCTGTAAATGTTTGAAGAAGTTCCTTGTTCTGTGTGTCATCTTTGTATTGTGAAAATATACTTTTCCTCTCTCCTGTCACCTGTGTCTTGATCCTCTGCTGCATCTTTCCATCATTGTGTGTGTGTATGTGTGTTTGTGTGTATGTTGATGTGGTGGGGTAATTGTATGGGATGACAGAGGGAGATTATTTGCCCTGGGAGACTGAGCTTCAGTCAGGTCTTTGGCTGGAGAATCTGGCAAATGAAGAGGAAACAGGTGTGTTTAAAGGTATTATGCCCATGGATGCGTTTGGCTTCAGCACATACTGATTGGAGAAAACATTGATCTAACATTTGCCTGTTTTCCTTTGCTTTTTCCTTTTCATTGCAGAATTTTGTTACAAATAAGCTTTACCTTGATTTTTATAGGCTATGCAGCACTAACCTGGAATGTAATTGGCCTTTTGTTGTGTAGGGTTGACAGACATTATGTGCATTCACAACACTGTGGTGTGTTGAATGAGATGTTTTAAACTTATGATAGTACGTGTTGCTTATTAATTCCTATTAATTTTCTGGAGGTGCTTCTGCATGCAGTTTTTCTATAAGATATTTACTGACCTTACACTAGGGCTGGGTGAGAGAGTCAAGTGATCTATCATATTTATATTTTGTGTTTGACTATATTAAATCATTAATTTTTCAAAATTTATGTATTTGCTCTGAAATGGCTAAAGGGTGCATTTTTAAGTATGAGGGACAATAAGGTTTCTTTATTGTTTCCAACTAGATTTATAATGTTTTTCTTTCACTATGCATACACTCTAAAAAAATGTTGGGTCAAAAAGGGACGTGCCCAGCTCCTTGAGTTGTTTTATAACCCATTGTTGGGTCAAATATAAACATTTTCTGAGTTATTTTAACCCAACGACTGGGCTCATCCCTTTTTGACCCAATGCTGTTTAGAGTGTATATGTTTAAAGGCACATTTAAAATAAAAATGCTAGAACACTAACAAATATTTGAATCAAAGTTTAAATTAGTTCAAATCATTCAAAGGCCTGTTTCACACCCGTCACAAGTAAATTAATATGCTACGATTCATATCATGCTTTTTATCATATATTTATATATGCACAGCATGTTATAAGCTTATGTGACCCTGGACCACTAAACCAGTCTTAAGTCGCACAGTATATTTGTAGCAATAGCAAACAATATATTAATCAAAATGATAGATTTTTCTTTTATGCCGAAAATCATTGGATTTGTAAAGATCACATATTGTGTAAAGATCAAGTTCCATGAAGATATTTTGTAAATTTCCTGCTGTAAATATATACAAATTTATTAGTAGTAGTAATATGTATTGCTACGGACTTCATTTGGATAACTTTAAAGGTGATTTTCTCAATATTTTGATTTTTTTGCACCCTTAGATTTCAAATTTTGTCCTATACTAACAAACCATACATCAATGGAAAGCCTATTTATTCAACCTTTAGATGACGTATAAATCTCAAATTCAAAAATTGCCCTTATAACTGGTTTTGGGGTATAAGCTTCATCAACAGTATAACAAGCTTCTTATTTTCCTCATAATAAGTGTATTTACAATAAAATAATGTGACTTGCGATTGTTGTACACTGAAAAAAAAAAGATTCATTCCATTTACTCAAAATGATTCTTTCCATTTACTTAAAAATTAATAGATTTATCAATTCAATCAATTTATTTAAGCTACATTTAAACAAAAAAGATTACTAAGGTAAAATAAAATAAAAAACTTTTGTTTAAATGTAGCTTAAATTAATTGATTGCAACCACTTACCTTAAAACAATTGAGTAAATTGAATGAATCATTTTATTCAGTGTATTGGAAGTACATGATACCCATTGGGTGTGAAACAGGCCTAACAGGTTAGATTTATTGCTTCAGAAGTAAATAAAAACGCTACAAAATGACCCATAAGGCCATTTAAATCGTGATATTTATGGTGTTAGTTTTATAGTATCACCGGCAAAACCACGGCAGCTTTATAGTGCATATTCTGTATATCACCCAGCCCTGTCTTTTATCTTACTTTTACCTTAATATATTCTTAACTGTCCTGTTCTCTCTCTTTCTCCCACTTTTCATCTCCGTTTCTATCTGCCCATTTATTGATTCACATTGCTGCTCATGGGGACTTTTTTGCGACTGGATTTTTTCTTCTTGGATTCGAACATTGCCAATGGATTTTCCATTTCTACCTTTAAATTGTGCATTGGTTGTGCACCTTTATGGCTACCTATAAAATGCCACAATGCAGCTAGGAGCTTGCAAATACAACAAGCCGTACAGCCAGTAGATCCTCTGGACATCCAGATGGAAAACCACTGGACATCCAATCAGACTGAAGGACTAAAGGAGGGTCCTTCAGCATCAACCTTAGGCTCTCAGCCTTCGCTGAACACCCAGAACACACAGCCCACCTCCTCCACAGGTAACCCCGGTGTCAAGGAGTCAAACCTGGGCAATAAGGCTGCTTTAATGGGGTTGGGGCGGCAGGTCACAGTATGTGTGTGAGTGCATGTGTAATATTCTGATTTTGCTTCATCCTTTCCTTTTCATTCACAACAGCCTTCTGTTGCCTCTCGTTCCTTACTACTGTGATATCATTTATCCAGTTTTAGTTTTTAATTATTTAATTAATTAATTGCATATATTACTGTTTATTATTGTTTTAACCCTTCTTGAGTCATTTGTTGTCTATTGTTTTGTGTTTTGTTTGCCTATGCATTTCATGTACCCATGTGTCTGTTCATTTCATGTTCCTTATTCCATTTTCATTTCCTATTGGTTTAATTGTAGCCCCCTCCCACAAGTCTGTGCGTCATGAGGCTGTCAGAGCCTGGTTGGAGTCGATGTCAGGAGGTAGAGAAGATAAACAGTCCAGCTGCTTATCTTATTGCTAACACACATGCCTACACAAAAAAGTGCATGATACATTTTTTTAACAACGCTGAAATTGTGCATTGCCTAAACGGTGATTGTTGTCACATAATATTGACACATTGAGCTTAATGCATGTTGGAATCACAAATGAAGCCAAGCAACATCTGGTTTGATACATAGCTATTATAATCTTCTAACTAATGCATGCATGAGTGTCTCCTAATCCCACGAGAAGTCTCAAAAATAATTGCTTATGTTCTTATGTCTGTGCATTCATTGTGACAAGTTCTTCTAAAACCACTGAACAAAACACTTTAGGTTTCTAGGATGTTCCGGTTCATAAGGGACATAAACGCCTTTGTTTCTACAGTGCCATGAAGCGGTCAGACTTAAAAAATGTTAAGCATTAAAGTGTCTTCATGGTTCAGAAACCAGGCATGAAAAAAGCCTGGAACATGTCAGCCTGAGCATGTCACTGGGTGCAAGACAAAAATACACCTGAAATGAGATGTGAAACATTCTGAAGCTGGTAGAAATCTCAGCTAGGGTTTTGCTTTGGCAGTGAGCAGAGATTCTTTCTTTCATCAGGCTTCTAGTATTTAACTTGCCAACAGAGGTGTGGCATGTGGAAGGGGGCGTCTCAAAGTTTAAAATGTTTGATTGTGGTGCATTTTGTTTGATCCTGTACTCATCCACACCCCAATCCATTTGACCCTATGCCAATGGATATATGCATGTTTTAACCACTAATGTCATTTGTTAAAGGGATAGTTCACCCAAAAAATGAAAATTCTGTCATTTACTCACTAAACCTGTATGAGTTTCCTTCTTCTGTTGAACACAAAATGAGATATTTTGATAAATGATGTAGGGCTTCATCACGATTAATCGCGATTAATCGTTTGCAGAATAAAGGTTTTTGTTTACATCATATATGTTTGTGTACTGTGTATAATAATTATGTATATATATATAAACACACACACACACACACACACATGCATGTATATATTTAAGAAATGTTTATATACATTTGTACATTTATATTATATATAAATACTTAATATATATATGAAGAGTTTCGTTGCAAAACGAGATAAATCCATTTTTTTACATTTTTGTCAAAACATGTTTATTATTATGTTATCATGTTATTATTTTGTTTTATTATGCTACTTTGCTGTATTTTTTAAGTTATGAAGGTTTAAATCAAAACAAACCAAATGCAGTTGCATTGAAATTAATTGGAATGCACAACTAAAAACGAGATTTCTGAACAATAAAAAAAACGGTGGTTATCTCGTTTTGCAACGAAACTCTTCATATATAGATATTTTTTTCTTAAAGTTATACATGCATGTGTGTGTATGTATATATATTTGTATGTATATAATTATTATGTACACAAACACATATGATGTAAACAAAACTTTTATTCTGCAAATGATTAATCGCGATTAATTGTTATGCAGCCCTAAAATGATATTAGGTACACAGTGGACTGTACCGGACGGTGAAATCAACTGTGTGTTTACTATCATTTGTGAACCCTGGACCACAACACCAGTCATAAGGGTTATTTTTTAAATTGAGATGTGTATATAATATAAAAGCTGAATAAATAGGGTTTCCATTCATTTATGGTTTGTTATGATATGACAATATTTGGTCGAGATACACAATTTGAAAAAAATTGAAAAAATTGGGTCAAAAAAAGAAAAATATTGAGGAAATTGCCTTTAAAGTTTTCCTAATTAAATCCTTAGCTGCGCATATTACTAATGATAAATACATTTTTAATATATTTATGATAGGAAATTGACACAATATCTGCATTGAACACAATCTTTTCTTAACTTGACTTATCTTGTCAATGAAGAGAAAATACTTCCCTGCCAATGATAAGTTTTTACAGCAATTCATATTTCCACTATTATCCACTAAGTGACACTCTTACCCAGACTTCATACCTCAAAATGAAGATAGGATGAAACTTTTTTTTAAAGCGTAACTAAACCCCTGGTCAGAGCCTGACTCCACCCACTGGCAATATTTGAAAAATGCAAGAAAAGTGGGCAGATCCCAACGGAGAGAGAGAGGACGAACTAAGCTTGTACCAAGTGTGTGGTGAGATCGTAACAAGGGCGTGGTGAGCTTGAACCTGCTTACGTCACGAGTTTTTTTTTGGAATCAACATCCAATAGGAAAATTCAACTGCAGTAGCCACCGTTCAACCTGAAGAGGGCAGCACTCAGACGTTTTTACACCATATATTGTAGTATTGAAACACTTTATATCCAAATGTCAAAAAAGTTACTAAAATCAATGAACAGCACTAATAAAGTGTCATTCTTACAGATCATTAACTTAAAAAAGTTGGTTTAGGGTTTAGTTACTCTTTAAGGAGGGTCTGTTCTTTAGTTTAAAATATTGCATGTTTATATATTTAAAGAAGACGATCATTAAAAAAATGCTGGCGCTGGCTGGCAACTTAGAAATAATGCTGGTGGGGAAAGAGTTAATATCCTAATGATTTTTGGGATTATCCAATGTATTGTTGCCTTTTGCTAGCCTTCAATTATGCTTGTGCTACTTATGACTGGTTTTGTGGTCAAGGGTCACATTTATCAAAATCTTATTTTGTTTTCTACCGAAGAAAGAAACTGTTCTGTTTTTATCAAACACTACCCACATACAAAAAGGTGTTTGTAGCATACTAGCATCTCCCATTCATGGCAGGTTTTCTAATAGTAAAATTTGCAAATAGGTGGATTTCATTCTGTTTTTAGAGATTTGCCCATCTCATTTGTCTTTATCTTCTATGGTTACCCCAGAGCCCTGCGAAGAGGGTGGTGAACTGGAGGCCGAAGCAGACAGTCCTGACATGGAACCTGGCACTGAACAAGATCAAGGTCTGTCAAATCCACATGCTACTTAACTTTTATCTCATCTTAAAAGGTCTATGTTCTGTGGCCCATCGCTGGCTCTCAAAAGGTTTTAATTTTAACGTTATAGATGAAATTCCATCAGACGCTGAAGCTGAAGCTCGCTCACATTGCACAGATGAAAGTTTGTCACTTCCTGTGAATAATGACAAACCAGAGATTGAGGAACATGTTTTCAGCACTGGTAACGGTAAGTGTTTTGTGTCTGAAACTACTGATTGCAATTGGCCATGCATTTGATGATTAAAACCTGTTTTTTGTCACCTTGCAGAGAAAACATCTGCAGGACCAAGGGAACTCATCGTAGATGTTGTATTGTCACCAATCCAAAAACCTGTTTTACCTTGTGATGAGGTAACATGGATTCAAGTATTAAAATATCACATATGTTAGATTCACCTTTTACTTAAAATGGCAACAAAAGACTTTAACTTTTTCCAACAGGTTAAAGAGCTTTCTCCTGTGATATTGGTGAAGTCCCCAGGTGCGAGGTTCTTCCCTGAGCCCTTTCTGCCCGATGTTAATAAACCAAGCATAACTTCACCACAGACTCTTGATGCTAAAAGTCCCCGTTCTCCCATCGATCAAATTGTTGCAGCATCCCCCATCTGTACGCAACCTGTTCCGCAGCTAGAGACCGTGTCTTCCAAATCTCCTGTCCAGCCTCAGCCTTGTGCCTGTTCTCCAACAGGTAATCCTTTATCTCCAATCTGTGCCCAATCGCAGCCCTGCCACGAACTGCCATCACCCATCTCCGCAAGCTCTCCAGTCAGGACCCAGCCGGTCCCAGCAGTAACATCCACTCCTATGGCTAAAACGTCTTCTGAGAAGAGAACCGATAAACATGAGGTAACACCCATCAAGAAGACAGACCTCATTGAGGAGTTCTGGTTGAAGAGCGCAGAGATTCGAAAGAGTTTAGGACTCTCTCCTATCGACAGAAGCCAAATGGCGGCAGAGAAGAGCATCCTAAAAACGCCTACCCCTGATTCGTCATCGTCTCCCAAGTCTTATACCCCAGAGGAATTGTCTGAAGAGCAAAAGCCTGTCTTGACAGGTCGTTCTATCATACGCAGAATCAACATTACTTTAGAGGGACAAGTTATATCTCCTGTGGAACCCAAGAGTAATGGTTCTGAGAAGAAGGACTTGAGCAGCAGTTCAGGGTTGGGACTAAATGGTAGCGTAAGCACCAGTCAGACAGCAGCTAGTGACAGCTATAACAACTCGGACTCCACCATGCTCACCCCTCCATCTAGCCCCCCTCCACCCCTGCCCAAAGAAGAACCTGCTTCTTTCCAAAACAAAAAGCCTCATGTTTCCTGGGACAATCTTGTTGAGGAAACAAAAGAGCCCAAATCTGAGACTACACCCCCTAGACTTAAAACCCCCGAAAGTCTGTCTAAGCCAGAACTAGTTACAGTTCCTGTGCCGGCTCCAAGAACCAACCCCCCTGTTGTGATGAGGGTTAAAGAACCAAACAAACCACCCCGGGAAGAGGCGAGGAAGTCTTTCGTGGAGTGCGTAGATGAGATACCATTTGCAGACGATGACGATGATGACACATACGATGACCGCACCCCTGACACAAGTGCCCTAGATAGGTTTTACACCCCACCAACTAGCAAAGTCAGCAGGGAAAGACCTTCTTTCCACCTGGCATTGGCTACGGAAAACGGCAAACCCAACATTCCTGGAGGGGTATCGCGAACAACAAAGGGACCCAAACAATTCTCACCTGAAGCCAAGGAGATAGCAGAAGAGCGAATGAGAGCTCGTGAAAAGTCTGTGAAGAGCCAAGCTCTGAAAGATGCCATGGCTATGCAGCTTACTAAGATGAAAGATGCGGAGAGTTCCAAAGGAGCGGTTGCAAAAGCAACCTGGAATGTTACGGAGGCAACTGGAAAACTCAAAAAGGAATCAAAGGACTCTGCTGTGAAGGCCTTAGAGTCCAAAAAGCAAGCAGAGGCGCTTCCGGATAGATTCTTCACGTCACCCGTCAATAAAACCTTGGATGGTTCAGTCACGTCTTCTGGGAGCTCCACGGGTGGAAAAAGCAAAAAACGTAGTTCACTATTTTCTCCACGAAAGAACAAAAAGGAAAAGAAGGCCAAAAATGAAAGTAGGCTCTCTGGCACCGAAGAGACGCCACCCAAGCACAAGTCTCTGTGGAAGACGGTCTTCTCTGGCTACAAGAAAGACAAAAAAAAGAAAGATGACAAGTCGTGTTCGAGCACACCCTCGAGCTCTACAACCGTAGACTCGGGGAAGAAGAAAGAATTGCCCCTGGATAAGTCCTCAGGTCAGCTGGAAATCCATCCTGTGGTTTACCTCTTTGTCAGAATTCATCCTTGGTTTACACCCTAAGGGGATTTATGTTAAAATGCTATTTTTAATCATTTCTATGAAGTGTCTTTCAGCTGGCGATGTTCTTAAAGTTCTCTTTAATTTTCTAATTTAGATTCACGTTTGAGAAAAAATCTCAGCTTTTCCGAGGACTCTGATCTCTCCTGTGATGATGTTCTGGAAAGATCCTCTCAGAAGTCGAAGGGTGATGTAAGTTTATCTCTTTATTAGAGATGTTTTTTATTACGAGTCCTCTCTCCTTGACTTAGCCAGTTTTAATGAAATCTTTTACTCTTCTCAGCGGCGTGTGGACCTGTTTGACTTGGTCTCTGATTTGAATAAAGATGCAATGAAAGAGAAAGAACATAAAGATAGGGCAAAAGAAAGTGTTACAGAGAATGGAAATAAGAAAGCAAGCGAAAGAAGATTGAAAGGGAAGGACAAAGAACAGAAGAAAGTAAACAATGATGAGGTATTGCTTGAAGCCGCTGAGTTTCAGACAGATCTCGAATGCACCACAATGCAGACATACCAGTTTAAATCGGTGGTTCATTCGTGACCTGTTAGAAATTTAGTCTTCAGGGTTGCTATTTTTGTATAGGTGAATAGAGAGACAGCACTTAAGTTAAAATAAATGTTCCTGTAGTGTTACTAGAATGTAGAGAATTGCAAACAGTCTAATAGCAGACACGTTTAAGTGGGTTGCACACCGGATGTTAAAGGGATAGTTCACCCAAAAATGAAAATTATGTCATTAATGATTCACCCTCATGTCGTTCCAAAACCGGAAGACCTCTGTTCATCTTCGGAACACAGTTTTGGGATGTTTTGGATTTAGTCCGGGAGTTTTCTGGCCCTCCATTGGATGTGTATGTGCGGTGTGCTGTCCATGTCCAAAAAGGTAATAAAAACATCATCGATGTGGTCCATGTGACATCGGTGGGTCAGTTGGAATTTGTTGAGGCATCGAAAATACATTTTGGTCCCAGAGTTGCGACTTTATTCGGCATTGTCTTCTCTTCCGGGTCTGTTGGGAACCGTGTGCGGTATCTGGTGCGCCCAAGCTTCGTTTACAGTCTGAGGGAGGCACACTGTAAATAAAACAATCTTCGCAAACATGTCTGAGGATAACACGTCAGCAGGGTCACTATGCACGGAGACTCACAACAGACCCGGAAGAAAAGACAATGCTGAATAAAGTCGTTATTTTTGGACCAAAATTCATTTTCAATGCTTCAACAAATTCTAACTGACCCACTGATGTCACATGTACGGTGGCCCTGAAGTGCAAACCACAACAACAAATTACTAAACAACAACAAAAAATTAAAAAACAACAACAAATTAAAAAAAAACACTACAACAAATGAAAAAACACCACAACAAATTAAAAAACACTACAGCAAATGAAAAAACACAACAACAAATTAAAAAAACACTACAACAAATTAAAAAACAACAACAAATTAAAAAACCACTACAGCAAATTAAAAAACACTACAACAAAATTAAAAACGAATACAAATTAAAAAACACTACAACAAATTAAAAAACAACAACAAATTAAAAAACCACTGCAGCAAATTAAAAAACACTACACAAAATAAAAAACCGAATACAAATTAAAAAACACAACAACAAGTTAAAAAAACACTACAACAAATTAAAAAACACTACAACAAAATAAAAAACAACTACAAAATAAAAAACACTACAACAAATTAAAAAACACAACTACAAATTAAAAAACACTACAACAAATTAAAAGCACAACTACAAATTAAAAAACACTACAACAAAATAAAAACCACTACTTTTTATTTGTAGTTGTGTTTTTAATTTGTTGTTGTGTTTTTTAATTTGTAGTTGTGTTTTTTAATTTGTTGTAGTGTTTTTTATTTTGTAGTTGTTTTTTATTTTGTTGTAGTGTTTTTTAATTTGTTGTAGTGTTTTTTAACTTGCTGTTGTGTTTTTTATTTTGTTATGTTTTTTTATTTTGTTGTAGTGTTTTTCAATTTGTAATTGTGGTTCTTAATTTGCTGTAGTGGTTTTTTTTATTTGTTGTTGTTTTTTAATTTGTTGCATTTTTTTTTAATTTGTTGTGGTGTTTTTTAATTTGTTGTTGCTGTTTGGTGGTTTGTTGTTGTGGTTTGCGCTTCAGGGCCGCCGTGCTACATGGACTGCTTTGATGATGTTTTTGTTGCCTTTCTGGACGTGGACAGTGTGCCGTGCGTGGATTTTCAATGGAGGGTCGACAAACTCTCGAACTAAATCTAAAACATCTTAAACTGTGTTCCAAAGATAAACAAACAGTAGGTGGCGGTATAATGTCTTGACACCTGCATGCCATTAAAAAATAAAAGAACCTCAACATCTTCTCTTCAGCCCTCTTAATATGAATGAGAGAAACATAAATGATGAACAATACAGTAAACATACAAATGAAAGATAATTAAAATAAATACGATCTGAGAGGTACGAAGTTGAGAGCTGGAAGTAAAACATTGTCGCATGAAAAACTGTAGTAGATACCATAGTATTTACTATAGTAAACTGTAATAATGTTTCACGACAACCATTACACACCATCGACCCAGAATGCACTGTGCCCGAAACATAATGCTGGCCTCCACAGCTTAAAATTAGTATTACATGTTGGGATGTTTTGAAGTATTGATATATTGTGTGTTTCTATGAATTGATTTCAGTACTAGAAAGCAAATATAAGTCTTAGCCGGTGTTGCTTAAATTCCTAGTAACCAACATTAGGATGTAACATGTAGTTCGGCGGTTATCGTGCCTGGTGTGTGACCTCTTAATATAGTTTCTTAGTTGTAGTTTGTATTAGATTTTCTTTACAGTATTTATTTTATGTCAATCACAGTGACACTAATTTGTGTTAATTCACTCATCCAAGCATCCTTAAATGTTGAGTTTTTGTGTTGTCGTAGAAGCCTGATTTGATTTAATTGAACATTAACCCATCTAATCACATCATTTGTTTTGTGTTTGTTTTATTTCTTTTTTCATAAGTCTGTTTATGTACCTCATGCATTGGCGTTCAAGAGATCGTATGCCACCAAGGTAGTGTCCATGTTTATTCCCAGTGGTCTAGCATGTTGTGTTATACCATCATGCCTAACCCTTGTCTATTATTATTTGTCCTTTATTTTATTACTAACCATTTTCTGCAGCATGGTTAAGGCTAAAGCGCACTTTTCTGCCGGAGTACATAACTGCACCTCTCATCACGTGACATTCACACGAAAGGCTTTTGGCTGTTATTCTTTGTATGGTTATCTGTACGCTGTACCTCTATTCTTACACTGTTTCTGCAACACTCATGGACTTCTGGAGCATCGTTTCTTTCCAGACTACACGTTTTTCTTTGTTTCTGTATATTTTATTCCTTGTTTATGATCTGCTGCAACCTACTAAGGCTTTTACATACATTTACATTTATGCATTAGACAGGCACTTTTATCCAATGCGACTTACAGTGTATTAAAAACATACAGTACATTTTATCAGTATACAGTATGTGTATCACAGACAACAATAACAACTTCATGACATTGGGTTAAGTGAAAGAGAATAGGTAATTCTTTGTGAACCTTCGTAATAAATAATTGTAGCAAATAGGAATCCAATAGGAATCCAACATTAGGGCTGGGTTGTATGATAACATACTGCAGTATGTGATGGTATACTAGAAAGTTTCTATGGTTCTCTTATTTAATTCCCATATTTAATTTAATTGACTTTCAAAAAGCTGTTTGACAGTTATTTATTATTTGCAAAAATAATACCGTATTGTCCCAAATCTAAGATGACAATTTTTTCATGGAAATGCCTCTCAATAAAAGAAGTCACCTTATGTTTGAGCTTTAGATGATTAGGTCAATCATGCTGTACACCCGCAAAAATACGGTAGGTGGCGCCAAATACACGTAAACAAGTTCACCTGGACTAAAGAAACCTGATAAACTACAGTTGTTTACATTAAGGCAGACTGTTAATGAAATGTAAATAGGTTATGTGTTTTTTCACAATGAGATGGCGAGTCTAGGCTAATTGTTATTAAATCCAAATGGACTCCATGTTATATATGAAGAGTTTGGTTCCAAAACGCGGTAAACACCATTTAAAAAATATAGTTAATACCAAAATTAGTATTGTATCAAGTCTTTATTAAAAAGTAAATTCTTAATTTTCACAAAATCCGATATCCGCTGTGTTATTCTTTCATCTTTTTCCCTTTTTTCCAAACTGCAACAAACGGCAGTCCTCCATCTCTGCAGAATGCAATAAATCCGCTCAACAAATCACAGAGAACCATTCCACGCATTGTAAACAACAATGGCTGCGCATTGAATACACACAGAATCCTATTTTTCCTCATCTTGTACTTCGTAATCAACAAACAAACAAAAACAAAATAATACTTTTGATGGCATTGCTAAACCTGTGGTGATTTTCTGTGACGGGGAAAAAACGTAAGCCATCAAGAGCGAATAATTTACAGGCACTCGGGCGAAGGAAAAATGCCGGCTGTTGCTTGTTATCACACGACAGCATCAAGCTTCTGTCATGTCACAGTGACTCCAGGGGATCTCATGAAAAACTTTACATTATTTTACGCGAAGTCAACGAAAATCGAGCAGGACCAAAACATTTACAGCTGATCGCTGTCAAAAAAGTTCAGCGACGACGTCCCAAGGATGACAGCAGCAATGACAGTGTTCTTAATATGATAAAGTAAGTGTTTTGTTTAATGATATTAATGTATAACATGGCAAAGATGAATGCACATTTATATATTGATTCAATAGATTTATAGCATTTTGAAAAAAAAACTTGGATTTATTGCATTTTGCAGAAAAAATAATCAGTTTTTATAATAAATATTTGACAATCAAATTATGGATTCAAATTTTTAATGTTATTATAACCTAAAAATGCTATGTGAACGTTTGTAACAGAAAATATCTTGTCACTTTCTTGGTATAAAACACATTTTTACCCAAATTAGTCAAAATTGATGTATTGCGTTTTGGAACCAAACTCTTCATATGTTACTATATAAAATATAGAAGTATAATATATACCATATAAAAAGAATGTGAGGAATCAGACTGGTCCACTTTGACTTATCAAGGTCAAGGTATCTTTATTTTATACCCGCAGGTACATTTTTTTGCAAATAAATAGAATTTCGGTCATCCAGAAAGACATAAAAGACATAACATAAAACATTTCACATACAGATTTACTATCCAAATGAACTATCAAATACTAAAACATTTCTCTTAATCGTATTATTTAAAACTTCAATTGCCACTGGTACAAAAGTATTCCTGTACTGTCTAGTTTTCCATCTCTGAGCCACAAACCGGCAACCGAGGAAAGCAACTAAAAATCATTCCTTAAAGCAGTGGTCTCAAACTCCCGGCCCGCGGGCCATTTGCGGCCCGCCCTCCCCCTCTCTGCGGCCCGCGTCACCTTCCAAAAATATAACATAATCTGGCCCGCAGAAAGATTTTTATTCACTTTCTTTTATATTCGTTTGATTTTTGATTTAAACGTTCTAGTGTTCGTTCACATGTCGCGTCTAACAATGCGTTAAAACGAGTCAAAGCATTTACTTTCCAAAGTGCTCGGGAGCGGAAGTTGCGCTCCGTGGCGTGGGTCGCGTCACCCGTTGCTGCGCAGCCGTGAACCACGCGCTCCGTGATGTCGAGGTTAACGAAATGCGTGATCGAATTTTAATTCCTAATCTGAACCTCGCGTCAATCATATCATTGTACCATGCGATCAGTTAATCTGGTCGGGACTTTGTAGTGTTTGTCCAGAGAAGATTTGTTACTTCCGGGTGGATACTCAGCTGTTACTCGGAGAAGATCGAGCTGCGGTGGGGTTAGTTCACATCAAGTCACAGCATCTAATGAAGACACCGCATAGGAAGGCAGAGCGGTAGATGTAATGCAACACATTTTAAACTACAGGTAAGAAAAGAGCCATCAAAGTGCCCAGGTTAAGAAAAGAGAAAAGATGTGGAAAAATGTACAGAAGATAAAAGTATGTATACTGCTATATATAATGAAGTATAATATATTATTATGTAGCTTACTATTCAATTACACATAGAGCAGTATTATTATTTTTTTCTGTCCAACTAGCTTATATAACATGGACTACCCATTCAAAAGTTATGGGATCACTTTCACTTATTAATATTTTCCCACATATAATAGAAAATTAATTAAAACCGAAATAACAAAGAACATAATGAAGTCAATACTATGACTGAAAACAATCCAAAATAAATCAAAACAGAAACACTTACTGGTGGTAATTTTTTATAATACTGTAGTTTATAAATGTATACAGAAATTTAATTTGTTAGTTTAGTGCAAGGTTATAATAGGTCTTAGTTAAGATAAGGTCAAGAAAAGATTTACTTACTTTTATAAAGTAATGTATATTAAAAAGATAAAACCACTGCTTATATATTTTCAAGTATTATTATACATTAAATAATAGAAATTAAACATGACATTTACAGAAATATTGTACTTTGAACGTTAAAATAGCACTGCGGCCCCCCGATGAAATTTATGTCTTAGAAATGGCCCCAAGCCAGTTTGAGTTTGAGACCCCTGTCTTAAAGGAATAGTCTACTCATTTTCAATATTAAAATATGTTATTACCTTAACTAAGAATTTGTGATACATCCCTCTATCATCTGTGTGCGTGCAAGTAAGCGCTGGAGCGCGCTGCGACGCTTCGATAGCATTTAGCTTAGCCCCATTCATTCAATGGTACCATTTAGAGATAAAGTTAGAAGTGACCAAACACATCAACGTTTTTCCTATTTAAGACGAGTAGTTATACAAGCAAGTTTGGTGGGACAAAATAAAACGTAGCGCTTTTCTAAGCGGATTTAAAAGAGGAACTATATTTTATGGCGTAATAGCACTTTTGGGAGTACTTCGACTCGGCGCAGTAACACCCTCCCTCTCCCATTATGAGAGTGAGAAGGGGAGCGGACTTTTCAGGCGAGTCGAAGTACTCCCAAAAGTGCTATTACGCCATAAAATATAGTTCCTCTTTTAAATCCGCTTAGAAAAGCGCTACGTTTTATTTTGTACCACCAAACTTGCTCGTATAACTACTCATCTTAAATAGAAAAACGTTGATGTGTTTGGTCACTTCTAACTTTATCTCTAAATGGTGCCGTTGAATGAATGGGGCTGGGCTGGGTGCTGTCGAGGCGTCGCGGCGCGCTCCGGCGCTTGCGTGCACGCACGCGGATGATGGAGGGATGTATCAACAATTCTTAGTTAAGGTAATAACATATTTTAATATTGAAAATGAGTAGACTATTCCTTTAAGGGATACAACCAATCACTCAAGATAGCACTTGCTTTACGGTACAGCTAATTTTTTGTGTAAATATTTCCTAGATTTTGTTGAATCCTACCCGCCCACTTAACAATCGGGTTGAAAGAGTTCTTGTTTTTTACTGACAGCCTTCCATACCACACCAAAATGGAAAAAGACATAATTGATTGAATAAAAGCATAATAAAACAGTCACCATGTGTCAGTCAATGTGAAATTTAGTAAGTTTCCTAAGGCAACTCAAGCGCTGATGACCCTTTTTGCAGACCGTTTTACAATTCAATTCAAAGGTCAGTTATGGATCTATGACTGTGCCAAGATATTTATAACTCTCAACACGATCCACAACCTGTCCTTTAATAGTCGTAGTGACGTGATCTACAGCGTGTGTTCTGAATGTCACACACATTCTTAGGAATTATTATTAATTATGCATTTGGCAGACGCTTTTATCCAAAGTGACTTACAAGCTATAAATTTTTTTATCAGCGTGTGTATTCCCTGGGTTTGAACCCATGACCTTTTGCGCTGCAAACACAATGCTCTACCACAGACCTATACAGGAACTAAAGCATTTTTTTAATAAAAGACAAGAATTGATCTTCAAAATGCATTTTTTCAAAAGGTACACTTTAAAAAGATGGGTCTTATTTTAATCAGAGTCGTCTTATATTCGGACAATACGGTAACATTTTTCATACAGTGATTCAGATTTTAGTCGTACCACCTTAACTCTTTTAAAGTTATAGAGATTGTTTAGAGTACTAGGTTTGAAGTGTACTGTAGATATAGTCTTTGGGTTTAGCATGCTGTAGTCATGTATTATAAAATCCCCTATAGAAGCCCACGTGGATCCACCTTCAGCTGACCTGGACGCAGGTTGCACGAGTGTCTATGCAGTGCTTTGTCTCTTATGCAGTTATTTCCCTTTGCAGAAGACCTATACAGAGGAAGAACTCAATGAGAAGCTCACGAGAAGAGTTCAGAAAGCAGCACGCAGACAAGCCAAGCAAGAGGAACTGAAGAGACTCCACAGAGCTCAGGTGAATGAACACTATATGACTTCTGTTCAGCTTTCTGACAACCTCGGGTGAAAAATTCGCCATCACGCTGAGTACGTAATGAACCAGATGTCGCTGTGGTTTGATTCATCAGATCATTCAGAGGCAGCTGGAGCAGGTGGAAGAGAAACAGAGGCAGTTAGAAGAGAGAGGCGTCGCTGTAGAAAAGGCACTGAGAGGCGAAGCAGGTATTTCTCTCTTTCAGTACTTTGATCCAAATGATTTTGTTACGCTGTTTAAAAAGTTTAAGGTAATGAGCTTAAGGTCACAGTGCTGCTTGCTGTAATTTTCCCACAATTTCTTAACTAGCTTTATGATAAACAAAAAAAAAGACTTTTATTATTTATTCATATTCATGTCAACCTTAGATGCTTATTTCTTGTTACAAGATTGAAAACAATCCATTGCGCTCAAGATAAAGTTTACATGCAGGGTTTCCATAGTCAAACTGGAAATTCCAGAAAATGTGATTTCCAGGCTTGGAACGTTCCGGAATGAATACATATGGAAACTTTATAATGAAGTCTATCTACATTAAAAATCTATAAAGTCAAATAATTCCAGGAATCGATACTGACAAACAGATGGAAACAGCATCTGTTCAATTTTTTACCCTAATCAATCCCAAATAACTGGGATGGTTCTGGAATTGACTTGGTTTAAGGGAAAACACCACCGTTTTTCAATATTTTACCATGTTCTTACCTTAACTTGGATGAATTGGTACATACCTATCTTTTTTCAATGCGTGCACTTGATCTTTGTGGTGCGCGTTGTGAGTGTGTTGGCGTTTGGCCTGGCCCCGTTCGTTCCTTGGGATCCAAACAGGGATGGATCCAAACTACTGTTACATGAGTAGTTACACAATTAAGTATAGTGCCGATTTTTTTTAAATAAATCTATGTTAATATGTTCAGTTTAATGCAGTACATTTTTTTTACATCAAATTAATTAAACTGAAAAGTAACTCGCATTACTTTTTAAAAAAAGTAACTTAAATATTAATATGTACATTTATAAAGTAATGCTTTACTTTACTCGTTACTTCACTTCGTAATGTGTGTTACCCCAACACTGCTCCTGACTATCCGTCAATAGTACTGCGCCCGAGGTCGAAGTGCTGCAAACTAAGTGCTCATCCGGCATACAATAAAGTTCTTATTTTTTTATCCGCTTAAAAAGTGGCACATTTTATTTTGTGCCACCATACTTGCTTGTGTAACTACTCATGTAACAGTCTTTAAATAGGGAAAACATGGAAGTGTTTGGTAGCTTCTAAATTCATCCTTGTTTGGATCCTAAGGAATGAATAGGGCTAGGCTAAATGCTGGCACATTCATGATGCGCTGTACAAAGGTTGAGTGCACTCATTGAATAGGGGTGGGTATGTGTTGATTTGTCTAAGTTAGGGTAAAGTATTGAAAAGCGGTGGTGTTTTCCTTTAAATGTATGGGAACCCTGTCGATTAAATTGTATATATTGCTAAAAGAATGTTTTCCTCAATCTCATGACAGCTCTTTTCATGTTTTATGTGTTTTCCAAGTATAATGCAAGTATCACATGACAAGGGACTATCAAAAAGTTGGATTATGAATTAAAGTAATTTTCTGTTGAACCAATAAATGAAAAAAAAATGCTTTTGCAGCTATAACACAAATTAAAATCAAATGGATGTTGATTTGATTTTTTTAGGGAGTCGTAGGCAGTAGGGCAGAATTTGAGTTTGCAATTTTTACTTCAACTCTCTAACCTGCTCCTTTCCCCTCCATCATTTTATCTTTTATATATTTAGTGTTTCTTAATCTTTGTCTATCCTTTACTTTTTCTAAGGGTTGTATAAAGGTTCTAGTGTTAGTCCAAAACAGCGTAAGAGACGCTCAGGTATCCATGGTGATAACTCTAGGTGTTTGTAGTCGTCTCGGCGTAATGTACCATCTTCATGCTGAGCATCATCTCTGCTGTGTCTCAGTTGCATGCCACGTCCGTCTGCTCATGCTCAGCATAGATTTGGGTGCTGTCTACTGGATGTGGTCCGATGAGGATGTACGGAGTAGATGGCGGAGTACATCAGTTTGTTACTCTAAATCATTTTCTGTTGCTCTGAATAAGAGCATAAGTGCATATTCAATAACATGAGTTTTTATCTTCACCCATCACATTCACAAGAATGTAATCAAAATCCAGGCTAGAGCATGTGCTGCCCCTAGTGGCAGACCACAGCAGTGCAGCAAATCTATGTACCCATTCAACCATTACAGGACATGCAAAAAATGTGTGTATACATGACAAATAACAAATGGTGATGAGTGTGTTTTCATCATAATTAACTGTGTGAGTGTGTGTTTGCAACATTTGCATGATTTGAAGCTACTGGCCATGCTTGTGTGTGCAGTAACATGTTTCTAATATATCCTTATTGTAGACTATTGGGGAGAGTCTAATTACAGTGAGATCCTGGATTTGCATCTGGGCGGTATGTATTTCAAATCTGTTGCTTGAACTGGACTAACATCTGACGCTCTCTCTCGTTTCCCCCTGTACTTACTTGAGTTTTCCCTATATTGCCCCGCACCTAAATAACCACTGGTCCCTGCAATTTAGGAAAGGGCATTTTAAAAATCTTTCTATTTCTGTATAATCATTATTTTTTTAAGTTCTACAATCGCTTTTATTTGTTTAATACATTTACACTCTGGGTTGCAATTTAACCTATGCTGGGTTGTTTAAACCCATTGTTGGGTCAAATATAATTTCCTGGGTTAATTACACTTAACGCCTGGGATCATTCCTTTTTGACTTAACACTGGGTTGAAAATAACCCATCAGTTTTTTGGAGTGTATTTTTTATTTATTTTATAATCGTAATATTTTTATATAATACCTAAAATGGGTATTATAAAGCCAAATCTCTAAAAGCAAAGTTTTCATTAGAATTTTTATACAGCAACTTATGCACAATTGCTTGCTTGGTTTTGGCTGTACTTATAGTTTTGAATATATTTTGCAAACCACAAGTGTGCATTTAAAGGGACCCTGCACCTTTTTTTTAAATTATGCTAATTTTCCAGCATGCCTAGTTAAACATGATTTTAACCGTTTTGGAATCCATTCAGCTGATCTCCGGGTCTGACGGTACCATTTTTAGCATAGCTTAGCATAGTCTATTGAATCTGATTAGACCATTGGCATTGTGCTAAAAGAATAACCAAAGAATTTCAATATGTTTCCTATTTAAAACTTGATTCTTCCGTAGTTACATCTTGTACTAAGACTGACGGAAAAATTTAAATTTGTGATTTTCTGGAAATATATGGCTAGGAACTATACTGTACTATGATATTTTTGCAGCGCCTGAAAATAGTCCCCTGCTATTAAAATTAACCAAGGGGACTATTTTCGGGCAGTGCGTAATATCACTACGCCTGCTGCAGCCATGTTATGGAGCAAAGTCCTTGATTATTAAGCCAGAATGAGAGTGTGGTCCTGGCGTTATCGGCCTGGGGAATCGCAACTTTTGGTTTTCCGTCGGTCTTGGTGCACGTTGTGGCTACGGATGAGTCGAGTTTTAGATGGGAAAAATATTGAAAACTCTTTGGTTGTTTTTTTGCGCAGTGCTAGTGGTCTAGTCGGATTTATTGGCTTATGCTGGGCTGTGCTGGGGGTGGTGCCGCCGGACCCGGAGATCGGCTGGGTGGATTCCAAAACAGTAAAAATCAAAAGGTTATGGGAGCTGGAAAAGCGGCATATTTTCAAAAAAAGTGCAGTGTCCCTTTCATTTTTAGCAGCACACAGCCAATTACAAGATGCGTGAGCAGAGTCAGTCAAATATTACTTGATTGACATTTTAATTAAACCCCTCCCCTCTAGCCTCTTATTGAGCCAATAACTGTCTGTTTTAGGTCGACAACCCTTTAGCTTTCATATCTTCCCATACCTGCTCAGTTGCATAGGGGACTTTGGCTCCTCACCCCAGGACGTTCAGTACTTCATCCCCACATTGTGATTGATCTCATTGTGTGTGGCTAATCTTCACTGTGTTCCCAACTCTCATATATACTTACACTGTGGAACTGTTGAGTGCTGGTTTGAATGAGTGTGTTGGCTTGTAATGTTTGATGATGTGACATGACATGCTAAATGCACCCGAACAGACAGGTGATAGCGTGGAGTTTATATATGCTCTAAATTCTGCTGGGTTGTTTTTTAACCCAATGCTGGGTAAATATTGGACAGATTGCCAGCATTGCGTTGATGCATCCCTACATAGGTTTATTTAATAACCCAACCTGCGTTCTGTCCAATATTATCTGTTCAATAACCCAGCAGAATTGAGAGTGTAGCCCTTTTATGACAGGCAATCATTTACTCTTTGGTTTTAAAGGACATTGAGGCGTTGTTTAAACATATCTTTTTCAATGCAACAAGATGTTTCTTACTTGTAGCTTTTATAAAATTTTCTTGGTACAGTAGGTATGAACACATATTGTTTAATATGTCGTTAAGATATGCTAAGAATATTTAACACCAGATTTGTCAGTATATACCACTTTTCTGACAATGTACACATTATATATACATATATATTATACAATATGCACAAAAGTGGTCCACAAATGGTCCCAAGCTGGCCTCTGTGCCCTTTAAAAAGTCTTAAAGGAATAGTATACTCATTTTCAATATTAAAATATGTTATTACCTTAACTAAGAATTGTTGATACATCCCTCTATCATCTGTGTGCGTGCACGTAAGCGCTGGAGCGCGCTGTGACGCTTTGATAGCATTTAGCTTAGCCCCATTCATTCAATGGTACCAATTAGAGATAAAGTTAGAAGTGACCAAACACATCAACGTTTTTCCTATTTAAGACGAGTAGTTATACGACCAAGTTTGGTGGTACAAAATAAAACGTAGCGCTATTCTAAGCGGATTTAAAAGAGGAACTATATTTTATGGCGTAATAGCACTTTTGGGAGTACTTCGACTCGCCTGAAAAGTCCGCTCCCCTTCTCACTCTCATAATGGGAGAGGGAGAGTGTTACTGCGCCGAGTCGAAGTACTCCTAAAAGTGCTATCACGCCATACAAGGTAGCGCCTCTTTTAAATCAGCTTAGAAAAGCGCTACGTTTTATTTTGTACCACCAAACTTGCTCGTATAACTACTCGTCTTAAATAGGAAAAACGTTGATGTGTTTGTTCACTTCTAACTTTATCTCAAATGGTACCATTGAATGAATGGGGCTAAGCTAAATGCTATCGAAGCATCGCAGTGCGCTCCAGCGCTTACGTGCACGCACACAGATGATAGAGGGATTTATCAACAATTCTTAGTTAAGGTAATAACATATTTTAATATTGAAAATGAGTAGACTATTCCTTTAATATGTACCATTTAGATACAGACATGTATACATTTAATACGTATACTGTATGTACTGTATGAGGGACCAATATGAACTCTTTAAGTGCAGAGGTGTACTTTTTGAAAGGGTACCACCCCAGTCACAGCCAGGGACCATTTTGACCATTTGTCTGGCAGTGTAGTCAACCACTAATTAACCTGTGCCCAGGTAAGTACGACATATTGTCACTTTGTAAAAATACAAAAGAAAATATTTTTCAGTTTTTGACTTCATTGTAAAAGCATTTGAAGGCAACTACCGGTATGTATTTGTAAGACAAATTATGCAAAATGCAATTTCACTTTGCCGTGTTTTTTTTAACAGATGTGCAGAAATTATAGCGGCTAACATTTCAGCAAAAAGTTATTTTTCTGTTAAGTTTACCGGTCTAGATGGTGACATTTTATAAAATCCTGACTCAAGCATTTTTGGTGTAATTACTGTCAGTCTTTGATGGTCTATAATTCATCTCCTGACTGGAAAATCTTGGTCATCATATCCTAAACAATACAGTCACGCCCTTTCCCTGTAACTTGTTAAGAACTTGTCAGAATGTTGTTTTTGATTTTTAACTCTGCGTCAGTTTGTGTGTTTATGACCTGTTTGAATGGATATCTTCCATGCATGTCTGCATATGCAAATGTCAGCATGTTGTTATTAATAGTTGGTTGTGGATTATTTATGTCGTAAGATAACTGCAGATGATGGTCCGGTGTTATGTGATGATGAGTTATTAGAGAAGTGATTGGCTGATGTTTTTACACAAAGTGTTAAGGGAAGGTCAAAATAAGGGTTAAAAATTATACAGAATAAGCAAAATTATGCCATCACTCTTCAGATAAGACGTGGTTTTATAAGCATTGCTACTGTAAGCATCACAATGCAGACAAGATGTGTGGCTTTGTGTGGTTGAAGAGATGCGGGTTACTCCTCTGCGATAGTCCCTTGCTGTGAACTACCCAACATTTCATCCGATTGTTCTGTATTTTAAAGACCATTCTGTCATCCCAGCTTTGCCAATCTTATTTGTCTATCAACGAGTTGTTTAAATGCCTTAGTTAAATTTGCTCCTGTGAACATTCCCAAAGATTTACATTCATTCATTTGGCAGATGCTTTTATCCAAGGCGACTTACAGTGCATTACAAGGTTTTTATCTGTATGTGTGCTTTCTGGGTGTTTTCTACCACTGAGCTATACAGGAGCACAAAAAAATATAAAATAAATATCAACCAAACCTTTCTGTTTAAATATAACCTTAGATCGTTAAAAATATTTGTACGGATACACTCAAAAAATGAATGTCTGTCTTAGTATTTTTTCTTGTTATTTTAGTATAAATATATTTAAAAATTATAATATTGAGAGTGTTATCTAAGATATTAAAGATCTTTGCACACCACAGTCCGTAATTTTCGTATGTGTTTTTTCGTATTCGTTATTCAACAAATTCGTCACGCACACAAACCTTGCACACTGTATCCTATGCGTACTAATTCATCTGTCAATACAATACAATACAATACACTGAAAAAAAAAACGATTCATTGAATTTAATCAATTTTTTTAAGGTAAGTGGTTGCAATCAATTTATTTAAGCTACATTTAAACAAAAGTTTTATATTTTATTTTACTTTAGTAATATTTTTAGTTTAAATGTAGCTTAAATAAATTGATTGCAACCACTTACCTTAAAAAAAAAATATTAAATTCAATGAATCATTTTTTTCAGTGTACAATCAAAGGGGTGGTCCGTCCGTACGCGTCATGATGAAAATTTAAATATTTTTATTTAAAGCAACACTATGTAGTTTCCATGTAAAAATGACTTGCAGCTCCCCCATGTGGTTGAAAAGCGCAACAGTGCCTGGTGTCAGACACTCTTCTGCAGACAGGGGGAGGGGCGGGGCTGTGAGCTCTACCCTCCACCGCCGCTTTCAGAGTGTGCTTGTAGCAGCTAGGAGGCTGCTCAGGTTGCAGCAACAGTACAATTTGTGCAGTTAAAAGTTGTTCTATCACTGAAATAATTTTAGAGACATTATTTAAAGGTAAAAAAACTACATAGTGTTGCTTTAAAACACTCAAATAAAACTTAATTTTGAAGAAACACATACTAGATTATTAATGAATTAAATGTTTGCACGTGCAACCTAGCTATCAGGTTGCTCAAACAACAAAATCACCAGCTAACTTACTTTAAATTTGCAAGAACTATAGACTAATACAATAACAGGCTTAAATAAACCCAAAACATATGTCAAGCTCAAAACCATTCATACCCTCTGCAAATACGACAAAAGAAGGCCGTGAAAACAAACCTGCATCGCCAATAATCCTGATCTTTACTTTAAAAAATCTACAAAAATCATTGGAGAATAATAATCCCGAAATTGGGGAAAATCTCACCATGAGAGAAATATGTAAGCAATAAGGTACGAGAGGCTGTGCTGTATCGTGAATAAGTAACGGCTGAAGGGCGTTGTTAGGCACGATGCGAAGCGGAGTGCCTGCAACCCCTTCAGCCGTTACTTATTCACGATACAGCACTTGCCTCGAGTCCTTATTGCTTTTATAAAACGGTTGCCACACAATATTAAAGTAAAAAAAAATATTAGTGCAACTTTCATGAAGTTAAATCAATAAAAGCATTCCTTCCGCTAGAAAAAATAGTCCCTGACTGCAAACAACAACATGAAAGCTCAAATAAAAACAACAAACTGTTCTCAGACTTTGTCTCATTATATGTTTATGTGTTGCTAAAGGTGTTGCTAAGGGCGCAGTGATATTAAATCGAACCGTTGGGTGAAGCAGTCATAGCAGTGTTTTATCGTGAATAAAGCACACCTATTGACCAATCAGAATCAAGGATTGGAACTAACCGTTTTATAATTTTCTGTAATACACACTGCTCACAATGAATCATACCCTTTAATTAAATTATTTTTGCAACCTCCTTTTCGCTAGAGAATAGCTCTGAGTCTTCACCTATAATGCCTGATGAGTTTGGAGAACACCTGACAAGAGTTTAGAGACCATTCCTTCATGCAGAATCTCTCGAGATCCTTCAGATTCCAGCTCCATGTTGGTTCTTCTTCTCTTCAGTTCATCCCACTAATTGTCTTTAGAGTTCAGGCCAAGGGACTGGGGTTGTCATGGCTAAAGCTTCATTTTGTGCTCAGTGACTCATATTTGTGGTAGTGTTGATGTTTGTTTGGGATCATTGCCCTGAAAGAAGATCCAACCATGGCCCAATATATGATTTCTAACAGGGACAGTCAGGTTTTGATTTTTTATCTGTTGGTATTTCATAGAATCCATGATGCCATGTATCTGATCAAGATGTCCAGGACCTCCAGCAGAAAAATAGGCCCACAACATTAAAGATCCAGCAGTATATTTCATTTTACACATGGGGTACATTTTACCCCTGTGTGCACCAAATTAATGTTGAGTTTTTGCTGCTAAAAACTATTTTTTTGTTTCATCTGACCATATAACCCATCCCATTTAAAGTTCCAGTAGTGTCAGTTACGTTTCAAATGTTCTATGGTCAGATGAAGCAAAAATAATAGCTTTTTTAGCAGCAAAAACTCAACATTAGTTTTTAAAATTATTCTTCTCCAATGAAAAGTTGGATTTTTGTAGATTTTTTAAAGTAAAGATCAAAATTATTAACGATGCAGATTTATTTTCACAGCCTTCTTTGGTCATAGTTACAAAGGGTATGAATAATTTTGAGCTTGACTGTAAGTCCCATTGCAGTTCTACGGTACACAGTTGACGAACCATTTCTGCCATGTCGCGCGTATGCACGCTCGCTGTGTGAACTGCGTCCGCACTATTCTCCGAGATGTTTTATCAGCTGGCTACTATTTATCCTCCAGACAGTGACGGACCACGTCTTTATCTCATTTGGCCGTGTGGCGTGCCCGCTCGCGGTGTGAAGCCCGTCTGCGCTATTCTCCGAGATTCAATCGACAGCCTTTTGTGCAGTAAATTATTATTTATTTTTTTGTACGACCTACTTAAGGCGGTAGGGTTTCCCAGCTTAGGCTGTCCGCCCGAACTGCAAAGTGCTGCACATAAAAAATATGAAAAATAAACTTAATTCAATAAATGTAATTCAAGTTATTCTTACCCCACTGGCATATATTGTTTACCTGTTTTAAGCATAAATTTAGTTGATTTTCATAATTATTGTTCAGAAAGCATAATTATTTTAATATTAAAGGAATAGTCTACTCATTTTCAATATTAAAATATGTTATTACCATAACTAAGAATTGTTGATACATCCCTCTATCATCTGTGTGCATGCACGTAAGCGCTGGAGCCCGCTGCGACGCTTCGAACTTTAAAACGCTTCCCATTATGAGAGGGAGAAGGGGAGCGGACTTTTCAGGCGAGTCGAAGCACTCCCAAAAGTGCTATTACGCCATAAAATATAGTTCCTCTTTTAAATCCGCTTAGAAAAGCGCTACGTTTTATTTTGTACCACCAAACTTGCTCGCACAACCACTCGTCTCAAATAGGAAAAACATTGATGTGTTTGGTCACTTCTAACTTTATCTCTGAATGGTACCATTAAATGAATGGGGCTAAGCTAAATGCTATCGAAGTGTCGCAGCGCGCTCCAGCGCTTACGTGCACGCACACAGATGATAGAGGGATGTATCAACAATTCTTAGTTAAGGTAATAACATATTTTAATATTGAAAATGAGTAGACTATTCCTTTAATATCTTAATAATTTTGCTTATCAAGTTAATGTATCTTAGTTTAAGAATGTTTAGATATTTATGTTGGATATGAAGACTAAGACAGACATTCGTTTATTGCAGTGTAAACCTCACTATATAGAACTACAGTTGCGTACTGTACTATAACCATAGCTCTTTGATCTCTTGTAAGCCTGTGCAGACATTTGGTTTGCTCTCAAACCACCACTTATATGTCTTCAATATCACATAGATGAAAAGTTCAAAGAGCAGCTGAATGATTTTTTTTCTTCCTCGATTCATTCACTCTGTCTGTCATTTTCTCTCACTGTCACATCACACTGCTGTTTTCACTTCTTCCTCAGAGTTCCTTATCTTTTTGATTTCACACCTCACTGTTTTCTCTTCCACATCTTTCTCTTTCTGCCTCAAATCCCTTCACCCTTCCGGCCATCTCCTCTGCTCTCTCTCTCTCATTCCTTCCCTGTGTTGTGGAAGTTGAGCCCTATGTCGGGACCCCTCGCCGAAGAGTTCTGTACCTCTGCCCCTGCTGTTCCCCTAAAGGTAAAGTAAACCTTGTCACGTTTGTAGTGGGCCAGCTGTCTTTCCATAACAACATGGCCAGCAGTGTTCCTTTGAAAACCTACCGGGCCTGTGGAGTGTTGCTTTTACCCTTCAACTACAAAGTCTCCTTCTCACTGCTCCTGTCTGTGTGTTTTAGTGGCTTAGTGGATTTCCCCCAACAGATAACTTTAGTGTTGACTGATACTGAGTGAATACAGATTTATAGCAGGAGCTGCCGATATTTAAAATCAACACATTTTGATTGAAGTTCTTCCTATTGTACGGTATTTCATTTTGTCTAAAGAGGATGAACATGTTTTCATCAGAGAAAAAACAGAGAAAACAAAAAATGCATAAAAAATCCTTTGATTTCAAAAGTAAAGTTTTTTTTAAAGGCCGCTTTTTGTAATCAACAAACCATTTCATGGGGTCTCTAATGTGTTTTACTGTAGGTGCACTGCTTTGATTTGGGGGAAACTGCTCTGCTGGCTATAAGTGTGGATTTAAATAACAGCATGATGCCATTTATTGAATTAAAATAGTCAACCGTATGATGTCCCAAACTTACAGCTCTTGTAAAGTATCATAAGACAATCACTACATTCAATGTGTGTTATTTTTTTATTGGCATGTGTAAAAGGACATTTACAAGAAAGTGACGATCCAGAATTCATAGCTCATCTATTGGTCTTTGTTTTACCATCACACTTCAATTTAAAGTCAACATGAAATGAGAATTTACTCTATTTACTTCCTTAATACACCTTAGTGTGTCTTTTTTTGCATGATTCAGTGTAAATAAAAACAAAACACTGTCTGTGTTTGAAATATATTGTGTCCCCCATACACTTAAATAGTGCACTTTGACATTTTGTAGTGATGTCCAAAGTTATAGGTCACATTAGCGAGTGCACTTATTCAATCCCATAATGCACTGCAATAACGAGTGTACAGCTGATTTATACTGAACAGCTAGCCGCTACCCTTCACTATTAGGCCGTTTACACTTGGCATTAACATGCGTTTTCGTCGATCGGATCACAAGTGGACGACGTTAATGCCAGGTGTAAATGGTGTCCACTTTCGACCACTTTCAACCACATTCAGAGGTAGTCGAAACCCCTTTCGATCGGATTGCTTTTGTATTGTAAACGCACATGTGGTTGAATGTGTTCAAACAGCCACACGCGAACGCCTTCTCTCCGCCCATTTAACTAATCTGAGATACTGAACACAATGTTATACATCTTTTCTGACCTCTGGCGTGAACACACGGTAAAAAGTGCTATTTTTAGCCTTTCATTGATAAATCTAAAGCGGCTGATCTCCGCAGTTTCATTTTGCAAGCGTATGAAAGTTGCGAGATGCTATTTCATCAATTGCGCTGAAAATTCAGAGAAAGCTCTAACATATACATGTAAAAACACTGTGCAGCATGTTTACTTGCTAAACAAGCAGTGGACATAATATTAGTTTGCATCCATATAAACTGATCATTACTCCCGCTCGCGTTTGAATGACAGCGGAGAGACTCGCCCCCACAGTCTGCACAGACCACCCCCTCAAAGTATTCAGGACAGAAGCGGTCCAAAGTGGACGAAAGAGACGGATTTAAATACCAGGTGTAAATGTGATGTGTCTCTCTCGTCCACTTGTGATCTGATCGACGAAAACACATCTTAATACCAAGTGTAAACAGCCCCTATGAGGCGAGGGCCAAATTGAACTCCCACTTCCGACGCTTCGTGTCCGAATTCACTCACCCGTTTTCATTCACTCATTCAAGTGGACTATATAAATAAATCAATGTAGCCACTTACTGTAGTTGTTTAGGCATTGGCAACTGCAGTAGACATCACTGTAATGGTGCGTTCACACCAGACGCGGAAGAGGCGGCAAGCGCTAGTGATTTACATGCAAATTCAATGCAAAGACGCGAATAGGCATCCTGCGGCACAGTAAGCGCAGACGGCACCAAAAGCGCGAATTGAGCGTTACGAGTTGAAAATAAGAACTTATATAGTGCGTTTTTGACGCCTCTCCCACATCTTGTGTGAACACCACAGTAAGACATTCATAGTTGCCTTTTTAAATTTTAAGTATAATCAACTTGAATTTATTGTGTCTAGTGAGGAGTTGCTGTTACTTAAAGACAAAGTTGAATTAGCTTAAAGGGATAGTTCAGCCAAAAGTGATATTAAACCCATGATTTAGTGATCTGAAGCCATCCTAGATGCATATGTCCATAATTTTTCAGACGAAAACATTTTCAGTTTTTTAAGAAAATGTTTTAGATCTTTCAGTTAATCAAATGTAAAGTTACTGTGTCCACGTCCTTCGAGTCTGAAAAAATGTGCATCCCACCGTCACAAAATAAATCCAAACGGCTCCACGATGATAAAAAAGACTTTTAAGGGTAATCCGTGCCGTTTTATTGTAGAAATATCCATGTTTGAAGCTTTATAAAAGAAAATAACTAGTCGCGTCCGCATTCAAGATGAGACCGTACGCAGTTTACGGAGGTTTCTCTGCTGCTGCTCTGTGCCCCTGCCCTCCGCATTTTTCATACGTCACTAAGAAAAGTGCGTACACTACGCTGAAACTCTCTCCTGAATACAGAGGAGTCTAAGATGGCGGCGTTACTGGAAGCTAGTTATTTTAATTTATAAAGTTTTGGGTATGGATGTTTCTGCAGCGACACTGCACGGATTGCCCTCAGAAGACCTTTTTTATCATCGTGGAGCCGTGTGGATTTATTTGGGGAAGGATATATGCACATTTTTTTGGACTTGAGGGATGTGGACCCCGTAACTTTACTGTTTGGCAGCTGGAAGATGTGGGACATTTTCTAAAATAACTGATGGACATATGCATTTTGGACAGATTCGGGATAAGTAAATCATGGGTTTAATATACTTTTGGCCGAACTATCTCTTTAACTTCAACTTTACTTTGTAAGTTATATATTAAAATACTTAAAAATACTTAAAGCCTATTAGATAAGCAAGTAGTATAATAAATAATTTTAAGAAAGCCATCCTTAAAAGTGGATCACATTCAGATAACATTTATGTGTGGCTCCAGTCTGCTATGTAATTTACATTTCTAGTATTTTTTTCTGTTTAGTAATTTATTTCACCTATCACGTGGAAGTAAAATGGGAGGTGAATGGTGTTTCACGTTGACTTTAAATGCAATAGCTGAAAAAACACAGCAATGCGTTTCACAAGCCCTGTATCATTTCTGTCGATTTGTAATCTGGTGTGCGTAACTGCCTGTGAGTAACAGCGCCCCTTGTGGTGCAGCGTATCGTGGCTGTTTCACGACTGTTCTAACTGTGGTTCTTCTTTCTCTGTGTTCTTCTTGGGAAAAGCATGGGTCTGAGTGTGGGGAGGACACGCGCCGTGCGTTACGCCGGATAAGTTTAGCCTCCCAAAACCTGTCTCTGTCTTTCTCACTGTTCTTATGTATGAGGACTTCTGCTTTGCCTCTGTGTGTTTATAACAGTCAAGGCCAGCAACGTCAACCACAGCCATTCAATATGTGTGTGTACTGTCTTATTCCCTTGTGTGTTGCAAGAGCCGCCTCTTCGTCAGCTAAGTACGTCATGCTGCACCTGGGTTCGCCTTGCGATGGTTTGTTGACACCGCTTGGCTTTACTTGTGTGTATATATGTATGTGCCTGTAGGGACGGGAGAAGGTTTTTTTCATAAACTTGTGGGACTGTACTAGCATGTACAGCCAGAGATTGTATCGACCTGCATTGTGAACTTCATTAGTGCATGAAACAAGGCCATGCACTACATTACATACATACACACGTAGGATGCTACTCTTGTACTAGGAATAAAATAGAGTCATAACTTCTACACATGCATCATTTTCAGAAGGATTTAGGCAAAAACAGGAAATAATTGAGGAGCTCAGATGCAAAAGCTGCTAAACCCATCTCTGTCAGATGAGGTGATATTAACCGAATGTTTTTGGCACGTGTTACACATACATTAAATGAATTTGCTTCAAATTAGAAATGCATGCCAATTTAATAGTCCTCAAAATGCACAGAAGATGAATTGGATTAGTGACGGCATGCAAAATTACTGTTAATTACATTTTAAACTTCTGTCTCTTGTGAGTACTTGGGCCTGAATACAACCCGACATGAATCACAAAGGTTGCGACTTTGTTCGGCATTGTCTTCTCTTCCGTGTCTGTTGTGAAGCGCATGCGCAAGACAAAAGTCACGTGACTGCAGTGACGCGGATGATGACGCGGCTGACGTGTTATCTGGTGCGCCCCAGCTGGGTTTTTTTGTGCGCCTGGCTTTGTTTACAGTCTGAGGGAGACGCACGCTGTAAGTTTGAAAAAAACTTTGCAAACATGTCTGAGGATAACACGTCATCTGCATCTTTGCAGTCTCACGCATGTGCATCACAACAGATGCGGAGGAGAGGACAATGCTGTGTGAAGTCGTTATTTTTGGACCAAAATGTATTTTCGATGCTTTAACACATTCTAACTGACCCACTGATGTCACATGGACTACTTTGATGATGTTTTTATTATCTTTCTGGACATGGACAGTATACCGTACGTAGATTTTCAATGAAGGGTCAACATGCTCTCCGACTAAATATAAAACATCTTAAACTGTGTTCCAAAGATGAACGGACGCACTTACGCACTGCAAAAAATTACTTTCTTGCTTGGTGTTTTTGTCTTGTTTTCAGTAGATGTATCTAAGAATTCTTGAATCGGGGTGTATTTTCTTGATGTGCAAATGACCTAAGAAAATAAGTCTTGTTTTTAGACAAAACATATCAAATTTAAGCGAATTTGTGCTTAAAACAAGCAAATAAAAAAATCTATGGAACAATAATTTTTTCTTAAATTGACTTAATACAAGAAAAAATCAGCAAAAAAACTGTCTTATTCCATTGGCAGATTTTTTTATTTATTTTTTTGCTTGTTTTAAGCACAAATTTGCTTAAATTTGATATGTTTTGTCTAAAACTAGACTTGTTTTCTTGGTTCATTTGCTCATCAAGAGGGTGCATCTTGATTTAAGAATTTTTAATATTTGTACTGAAAACAAGACAAAAATACTTAGTAAGAAAGTATTTTTATTTTTGGGTGAACTATCCCTTTAAACACTGCAAAAAAATGATTTTCAAGAAAAAAATCTTAAAATATCTAAAAATACTTAAATTAAGATGTTTTTTCTTGATGAGCAAAACGACACAAGAAAAAATGGCTAGGTTTTAGACCAAAAATATCACATTTAAGTAATTTTGTGCATAAAACAAGCCAAAAAATCTGCCAATGGTGTAAGTAAAAATCTTGAAAATTTTTCTTACACACTAAATTCATGAAAAATTCAAATTTGCTTTGCTTGTTTTATGCACAAAATCACTTGAATTTGATATTTCTGGTCTAAAAACTAGACTTATTTTTTTGGGTCGTTTTGCTGATCAAAAAGAGCATCTTAATTTAAGAATTTTTAGATATTTCTACTGAAAACAAGACTAAAATACTAATTTTTCTTGAAAATAATTTTTGCCGTGAAGTGAAAGTACTTAACCTAAACATACGGGCCTGATAAAAATGCTAATTTATGAGAAAACATGTCAGACACACTTAGAGGATTTTGCATCTGAACCCTCAATTTTTAATAAATAAAAACGTCCAGTTATTTAGATTTCGATTTTCAAATTTTTTTAACACATTCAGTACTTGTGACATTGCCCTGTATTGGTGGAAATCTTGCAAAATAGACACACATAATTGTGCAAAATAAGGTTTTGACTTTTAAAGCAATATCCACTGCTTTGAAAAAGACCAAATGCCTCAGAAGTCCAGACTGATCAGCATGTTTCACGATATGCTGTCCAATCAGAAGCCGTATCTCCACGCCATCCTCTGTGAAGCCGGCAAGTCGACCTGAGGTCGAAGGCTTTGCTGGTTTTTCACCTTCCCACCCAACTCTTCCCCTGACAAAGACATCCTGGCTTGGCTGTCATCACATTTTGCTGTGTGGGTGTCTGTGTTGGGTCTGTGTGTCATTGTTCTGAACCAGCGGTTTATTCATGTATGTCGACTGTGCTTTTTTTAGGAATGGGTAAAAAGGACGATCCAAAGCTGATGCAGGAATGGTTTAAACTGGTCCAGGAGAAGAACGCATTGGTGCGATACGAATCAGAGCTGATGATATTGTGAGTAGACAAAACAGTTTAACTTCAAGCCTCAGTGCTCATTCAGTAGATGGTTATGTTTATAAAATAGGTTTATAGTCACACCTTCATTATGTAAAAATAGGTTGGCTGCATTTTATATAATTTTATTATTAGAATTAATTAAAAGAAACATGCATTTGTTTTTATAGTATAAAGTAAACCAGATATGTACTGCATTTTGTTTTTAATCATCCAATATGTTTGGACACTTTTATTCGATGTACAAAAGGCGGGGTATTTGTTTTCTAAACGCAAACAATTGATGAAATGTTATAGCAGATTCCCTGTAGGCGAACACATTATGCTGAAAGATTATGGCAGATACATTTATTCGATTCTGTTCTTTTCCATTTACATTGTTTTGAATACAAGATGCAATTACGCTGCGCCTTAGACACAATCTATCGCTTGTGTGTTTGTAAAAGTCTGAACCGAATGCCCTTTACATTTAGGTTTTATCAATGATACCCAAAATACAAAGAAACCGTTTCATTAATAAAGGTGCAATGTAATGGCTTCCTTTTAAGTTTAGCTATTTCTGGTGGGAAAGTAAAGTTGACACTACTCCATGGATGAAATGAGGATGATTTATTTAAAACCAGCCACTTCATCTTTACCCATGTCCCGCTTCTATAGACGGTTTCATTGGACGCACGTACGGTTACACGATACGCGTCTATTCCGAACTTTACTTCCGGTCTCTGTTTGTTTAATGGTCTGACTAGTTGCTAAACTAAACTCTTGAACAAATAACTCGTTGAAAAAACTAATGTTTTGGTTTCCTAGCTAGGTAATCTATGTGTTGTTTATTTTGTTTGTTATATAAAGAAACTAAGTTTAAGTACTTTGTTGTTATTTATTCTTAGCGGAGTTTATCGGAAGTTACATGTTGAGCACAAAAGCTGCTTGTTTATGTCGTTACTGCTGAAACCATCTGTACCCATTTTCGGTTATCCACGAGTGACGTGTGGTAACGCAATGCTAAGATGGCAACGGCAGGCCTCGCCAACTATTGGCTTTTAAAAAAACTCTTCACAAACCATTGAGTGATGTCACATACACTACGTCCATATTTTTTACAGTCTATGATGAAGACCTTACATAATAAACTGTATCGTTTTTATTACCTTAGAATGAAACTGTTCTACAGAGCGCGTTTCGTCCCTACGTTGTCTCAGACAACGACATGTTTGTCCTGTGGCAGCTACCGTAGCTTCTCTTTGCGTTTCGAAATTGAGGTTGGTTGCAATTCGCAATCTCATTGCTAGAAGCCGTAAAAACCCTTACTGGACATTTTAGGAAAACCAATCGCTTTATATCTATTGTGCTAATAGTATAGTATCTATTATTTTTACTGTTTACACTGTCGGATTACAGTGTCACTGCCAGTGTTGGGGAAAGTTACTTTTAAAAGTAATGCATTACAATATTAAGTTACTCCCCAAAAAGTAACTAATTGCGTTACTTAGTTACTTTTCATGGAATGTAGCCAAGTAAGAAAATGTAACGCAAAAGTAACTTAAAAGTAACATAATACTTTTAAGTTACTTTTGCTTTACGTTTTCTTACTTGGCTGAGGCTTGATCTTTTTTTTACGATCGCAACAATGCAAGCTCTGGCCTGCCATCTCCGTTTCTGACTCAAACTATTCCCACTCAGGCGCACAGGGTGCTTAACTCTACGTTAATATGTTCAGTTTAATTCAGTACAATTTTTAATTTTTAAATTAAATTAATTAAACTGAAAGTAACTCACATTACGTTTTTAAAAAAAGTAACTCAAATATTAATGTATAATACATTTAAGTAATGCATTACTTTACTCGTTACTTCAGAAAAGTAATACCCAGATAGCAAAAAATATCCGCATGGCTTCTTTATGCCGCCAGCCCCAAGCTGTCGGCTATAGGTGCGTCCCGCTGGCGGGGATGAAACTTTTGCCGCCGAATACGTCACTTCCATTTGTTGCGAGATGCCGCCAGCATGCAGCTGGCGGACCAACTGCTTAATTTATGCGGTCCGCCGTCAGACCTGTTTGCAATTACGCCCTTATGTTGGGTTTCTAAGGGGGTTGGTGTAGAATTTTGTATGCTAAGAGTCCAGTGTGACCGTGGCATAAAAGCCTTGAGCAAAAACCAGGTGTTATGGTACCTAGTTTTAGATGCCTCCTTGCTGTCCACATGGAGCATCAAAGATGTCTACTTCTTGAAACATTCTTTGATGTTCAGAGTACCTCATACAGTGTAACCATGATTTTTTCTCTCCACCCCTTCATTTCGCCTTTCTTTATCTGCTTTGTAGTGCTCGTGAGCTGGAGCTGGAGGACAGACAGAGTCGTCTACAACAGGAACTGCGAGAACGCATGGCAGTAGATGGTACTTTACTCTGTATTCTTCATAGCTCCAACATGGGCCTGGTCATGGGTTAATTAATAAAATATTAACATTACATTTATTAGTGCTATAGTGTGATATAAGAGACATGAAGTTAGCACATCTTTGAAGGAAATCGGCTGCGTGCAATAATGCTCAGTTTTGTATCAAGTCATCAAAAGTATTTTAGAGAGTCACGTACAAAAATAAACCATGAAATTCTGCCTGATGTGTACTTGCTTCTGACACATTCACTTTCTGCAGACCATCTGAAGACCGAGGAGGAACTGGCAGAGGAGAAGCACATTTTGAATGAGATGTTGGAGGTAGTGGAGCAAAGAGATTCTCTGGTGGCCCTGCTGGAAGAGCAGAGACTCCGAGAGAAAGAAGAGGATAAAGATCTCGAGGCAGTGATGCTTTCAAAGGGATTCAACCTCAACTGGGTTTAACATTACAAAGCCATTTCTTCCATTGCCAACTGTTCCCAATTTCCCTGCAGGGAGTTTAATGATCGCAGAATGAATCTGTCTGGCCTCCCCCTGGTTTTATTGGGCATGTCAACAGCGTTTACAAATCCACTCACGAGCATGTTTGATGATGTTTACGATGTTCTCCCGGCACGACTAACGCCTGACCAGCGTTTCGTCTCTTGGCAGCCAAAGCAAAGCTTCAAAACATCCTCTCCTTCGCAATCAGAGAATAGATTTAAATCTTTTTTAAATGTTTTTTTTTTTTTTGGTCTTAATAGGGAAATATCGATCCTGCTGATGTTGAGGATGTCTGAGACTAATGATCCTAATCGAAATGAAAACATTAGCCTTGATGTTCAACGAATATCTGGTCAATCAACGGTTATGTTTTAAGCGTGACTCATGCTTTTCTATCTTGACTACTGACTGTTTTTTCCTCCAGTCGCACTCCCATCCAATTTCACACAACAATCTCTAATCATCAATGACTTTCACAGATGGAAGTATTTATTAGTTGTGGATCACAGAATAAGCATGTGATGGACTTTGTAATTTTCACAGACGCCTGCAGAAACCAACACATATCTTGTGTTTGTAGCATTGACATGTTTAAGATGTTATTTCCCAGTGTGTCTCTAGACACCTAATATTAGAGATAAGCTGGGAAGAAAAACTATACTACTATACTCAATATTACACACTTTGTTAAAAGCTCATTTCAGTCTCTATACTTAGTGACGCATATATTAAAATAAATCAGTTCCTTTTTAAATCTGATACATGAGTATCTGATACTTTCACTATAGGTTGCATAAAGAAGTGGAGTACCGTATATATTAGTATATAAACTTCCTTGATGCAAATTACTCATGAGAAATATATACACACTACACATTGGTATACAATCAAATGCATTATGCATTGTGTTGGTCGGTCAGGGTATCAGGAATAGTTAAGGCACCCACAGCTTTTGTAACTTAATATCAGATAATATGGTTATGGTGCCCATTTCCACCGTTTAATGCTCTGCCACTTTGGTGCCCGGTGCTCTTTCATTTCTTCCAGCTTTAGAGCAACAATGCCTTTTTAACTTTTCATGTGACAGCTTTTCACATCCACAGTTCTGTGTTTATTTATAATGGTTTGTTCAATGACTTTTTATCACATGAAAACCTGCAACTGACATCAGCACCGATAAACACCGGGTGCTATCATGTTGTTTTGCACGTGTTCGAGTTGGAACCGGAAACATCAATATTGCATATGAACATGTTTGCCTTTTTCTAAGTGTACATTTCATTTTAGTCAGCTGTATAGATGGGCACAGAATTTTTCTTTTTTTTTATTACTGTTGTTCCTTGTAAGTACAGATAACTGTGAATGAAAATATACACATGGTCAACCCTAGTTTAGACTGTATAATGTTTGACAGATTTTATGGTATTTATTAACATGTGTGAAAATGTATTATATGTAAAGAAAATGAATCCTAATTTTTAAAAATATGTTGTTGGCTCTTGAAAATGCTTCATGTTGCTAATTTGCATATAGGGTGTTGGATGTACGCTGATGCAATAAAACAATGCAGTTGTTACAAAATTTGCCACGTTCATGTGCCTTTTATAACGGTTTCTAAGTAATCTTATAAGAATTACATTAATACTGTAATACTGATTAACTTAATTTACCCATTAATATGTGGGCTTACAATTTGTGTTTGCACAGTACTGATTCCATTTGCAAGAATCTTAAAGGGGTCATATTATGAGATTTTTTTAAAGATGTAAAATAAGTCTTTGGTGTCCCCAGAGTGCTTATGTGAAGTTTTTGCTTAAAATACTACACAGATAATTTATTATAGCATGTTAAATTTCCGTTTTTTTTAGGTCTGAGCAAAAATGCAGTTTTGGGGTGTGTCTTTTAAAATGCAAATGAGCTGATGAAATGCAAACACTGATCACAATGATGGTGGTTTGTTGTAATTGGCTCTGTCCCAAATGGCGTACTTCATGTGGACTTTCGGTCTCGCGACCATAGATTGCACATGCTCGCTTAGTCTACGAGTCCGTAGGGTGTCCCATCTGTCATTTTTATGTCACCACTAGGGGCTGGCTGTGTTTGACTAAGCCACGCCCCTTTTGAACTCCCACCTCGAGGAGGTCCCCAAAGCCGACCCAATGACCAGACAAACACGGAAACAGGTAAGTAAAATTTAAAACAAGCTTTATTGAATTTAAATACTTAAAAGGACTGGGAAAATTGGGGAAGGGAAATTTAAAACTAATAGCTTCTTCTCCTCCCTCCAGGGAGACTACAGCCACGGGTAAACAGGGACAGAACAACAGGGGTGCCAACCACCGTCAACGGGGAAAGAGGGAAACGTCAGGCTCCCGCCTGGACCCTGCTAGCCGTGGCGCCCTCCTTCTTCTCTCCTGGAGGCAGACAATTTTTGGTGTGACTGGTAGAGGTCTTTCCCACTGTCCGTGCCCAATGGTTCACTCTCGCCTTCTTCTCTCTCCACAGGCGGCCACTAGGACAACAAAGACACTGTTACTGGACTTTGAATGTTTCTCACCGGCTCCCTGCTTACAGCTTTCTGGGTAAGTATCACGTTCACCGTCGGTTCCTCAATGATTCACTCTCGTTTTCCTCCCTCTCTCCACAGGTGATCGCTAGGGCACGGAAACACTGTTACTGAGCTTTGTATGTTCTCACCGGCTCCGCTGCTTACAGCTTTCTGGGTAAGTATCACGTTCACAGTCGGCTCTTTACAGATTCACTCTCGTTTTCCTCTCTCTCTCCACAGGTGATCGCTAGGGCACAGAAACACTGTTACTGAACTTGAAATGTTTCTCACCGGCTCCGCTGCTTACAGCTTTCTGGGTAAGTATCACGTTCACAGTCGGCTCTTTGCTGATTCACTCTCGTTTTCCTCTCTCTCTCCACAGGTGATCGCTAGGACACAGAAACACTGTTACTGAACTTTGTATGTTTCTCACCGGCTCCGCTGCTTACAGCTTTCTGGGTAAGTACCACGTTCACAGTCGGCTCTTTACTGATCCACTCTCGTTTTCCTCTCTCTCTCCACAGGTGATCGCTAGGACACAGAAACACTGTTACTGGGCTTTGAATGTTTCTCACCGGCTCCGCTGCTTACAGCTTTCTGGGTAAATATCACGTTCACAGTCGGCTCTTTACTGTCTCACTCTCGTTTTCCCCTCTCTCTCCACAGGTGATCGCTAGGACACAGAAACACTGTTACTGAACTTTGAATGTTTTCTCACCGGCTCCGCTGCTTACAGCTTTCTGGATAAGTATCGCGTTCACGGTCGGTTCTTCTGTAGGTCAGCAGGGGGGCGAAGGTCACACACCACCTCGCCGGGTCGAGCGCTGCCCTATCCCCACTGTCCGTAGGCCGATCGAATCCCGGATAGGGGCGCCCTTTCGTGGAGACCACGGGGGCGGCGGACCCTTTCGCCTCCGACTCTGCGATAATACAAACACAGATAAGCTTACACCACAATTGCTTCTAATATTTTACTCACAGTCCTTCACAGCCCTTGGTCTGCGTCTCTTCGTACTCTTAAAACAGCACACAGCGTATGATGGCAATGAGGTCTGAGGTCGTTGGCCCCTCCGTCCTCCTTCCAGGGAAGAGAATGGATGGTGCGGTGCTTCTGACAAGACACACAGCAACCCACAGCAAATACACAGCACCACTCTGACGTGAAAAAGCTTATGATTTGTAAAGTCTCACTCACCACACTGTAAGTGCAACACCACAAGGGAAACGCCCGGTATCCTCCACTGTGCTTGGGGCTAACGTAGAGGCGATGGCAAACCGACCAGACCAAAGTCGCGTTGCTGTGGCTGTATGGAATGTATGCTTCTAGCGGCTCGCCCACCACGCTAATTATAGGGGTAGGGCCGCCTTCCTAATCCTAGAAGACTCCAACGATCACACAAGGTAAGTTTCTGCCAGTTATGCTACACCAATGGACATACTCACAGCGGATAGCCTTTGTTTACGTTGTGCAACGAGGTCAAATCCCTTCTCGCTTTACTCCTTCCAAAATACTAGTTGGACCAGAGTTCCTTTTCTACCCGAAGGGTTATTCAATAAATCCAGCCGGTTCACCGTAACTGCAACGAGAGAGGGGGGGGAAGAGAGAGAAATATAGCCAGTCACCACGTCTAACAATGAGCACAGCTCCGTTCCTCAGCACACACTCAACTCAAAAGCGTTCTCGTGGTGCAGTGCTCCTTTAACTCACAGCCCCGTCCCTTTCGCCTTTCCTGGCTGCCGCACTCTTTCCTCTCGCTATAAGCGCTCTTGTGGATCAACGGCGCCCTCCGGCTCTTCCAAGGACGGGGCGTGTGGTTCAGTCTGCCCTAGACAATACAAAGGAGCTCATGCCCGAAACAACTCTTGTTTGTTTGTGCTTTCCTTGGGGCTTTTGTGTGTCTCATCAACCCCCAGCCTCCAATCACAGTCTGCTTTCGTGATGATTCACACCTGTGGCTCGTAAAGCCCTGACAACGACGCCCTGGAAACCAGGAAGTAAACTGGTGCATAAAAAAATGTCCGGGCGGAACCTCTCCTCTCCATTTTTGGTTCCGCCCGAAGTCACCCGGTGACATCCTCCCCCGCCAATCCGTTCTAGTCCCTAGAACGGGCTCTTCATAAGGGCGGGTAAAAATGGCGTAGGGTCTTTCTTTAAAACAGGATGGGCATGGCCCGGGGTTGGGCTGCGGGCCCCACGTTGTCGGTCATTGGGCTAGCCTGGTTACTCAACTCGAGGTGAAATCCTGCCGACTACGCCAAAATCTGTCACCACTAGGGGCTGGCTGTGTTTGACTAAGCCACGCCCCTTTTGAACTCCCACCTCGAGGAGGTCCCCAAAGCCGACCCAATGACCAGACAAACACGGAAACAGGTAAGTAAAATTTAAAACAAGCTTTATTGAATTTAAATACTTAAAAGGACTGGGAAAATTGGGGAAGGGAAATTTAAAACTAATGGCTTCTTCTCCTCCCTCCAGGGAGACTACAGCCACGGGTAAACAGGGACAGAACAACAGGGGTGCCAACCACCGTCAACGGGGAAAGAGGGAAACGTCAGGCTCCCGCCTGGACCCTGCTAGCCGTGGCGCCCTCCTTCTTCTCTCCTGGAGGCAGACAATTTTTGGTGTGACTGGTAGAGGTCTTTCCCACTGTCCGTGCCCAATGGTTCACTCTCGCCTTCTTCTCTCTCCACAGGCGGCCACTAGGACAACAAAGACACTGTTACTGGACTTTGAATGTTTCTCACCGGCTCCCTGCTTACAGCTTTCTGGGTAAGTATCACGTTCACCGTCGGTTCCTCAATGATTCACTCTCGTTTTCCTCCCTCTCTCCACAGGTGATCGCTAGGACACAGAAACACTGTTACTGAACTTTGTATGTTTCTCACCGGCTCCGCTGCTTACAGCTTTCTGGGTAAGTATCACGTTCACAGTCGGCTCTTTACTGATTCACTCTCGTTTTCCTCTCTCTCTCCACAGGTGATCGCTAGGACACAGAAACACTGTTACTGGACTTTGAATGTTTCTCACCGGCTCCGCTGCTTACAGCTTTCTGGGTAGTATCACGTTCACAGTCGGCTCTTTGCTGATTCACTCTCGTTTTCCTCTCTCTCTCCACAGGTGATCGCTAGGACACAGAAACACTGTTACTGAACTTTGTATGTTTCTCACCGGCTCCGCTGCTTACAGCTTTCTGGGTAAGTACCACGTTCACAGTCGGCTCTTTACTGATCCACTCTCGTTTTCCTCTCTCTCTCCACAGGTGATCGCTAGGACACAGAAACACCGTTACTGGGCTTTGAATGTTTCTCACCGGCTCCGCTGCTTACAGCTTTCTGGGTAAATATCACGTTCACAGTCGGCTCTTTACTGTCTCACTCTCGTTTTCCCCTCTCTCTCCACAGGTGATCGCTAGGACACAGAAACACTGTTACTGAACTTTGAATGTTTTCTCACCGGCTCCGCTGCTTACAGCTTTCTGGATAAGTATCGCGTTCACGGTCGGTTCTTCTGTAGGTCAGCAGGGGGGCGAAGGTCACACACCACCTCGCCGGGTCGAGCGCTGCCCTATCCCCACTGTCCGTAGGCCGATCGAATCCCGGATAGGGGCGCCCTTTCGTGGAGACCACGGGGGCGGCGGACCCTTTCGCCTCCGACTCTGCGACAATACAAACACAGATAAGCTTACACCACAATTGCTTCTAATATTTTACTCACAGTCCTTCACAGCCCTTGGTCTGCGTCTCTTCGTACTCTTAAAACAGCACACAGCGTATGATGGCAATGAGGTCTGAGGTCGTTGGCCCCTCCGTCCTCCTTCCAGGGAAGAGAATGGATGGTGCGGGGCTTCTCTGACAAGACACACAGCAACCCACAGCAAATACACAGCACCACTCTAACGTGAAAAAGCTTATGATTTGTAAAGTCTCACTCACCACACTGTAAGTGCAACACCACAAGGGAAACGCCCGGTATCCTCCACTGTGCTTGGGGCTAACGTAGAGGCGATGGCAAACCGACCAGACCAAAGTCGCGTTGCTGTGGCTGTATGGAATGTATGTTTCTAGCGGCTCGCCCACCACGCTAATTATAGGGGTAGGGCCGCCTTCCTAATCCTAGAAGACTCCAACGATCACACAATGTAAGTTTCTGCCAGTTATGCTACACCAACGGACATACTCACAGCGGATAGCCTTTGTTTACGTTGTGCAACGAGGTCAAATCCCTTCTCGTTTTACTCCTTCCAAAATACTAGTTAGACCAGAGTTCCTTTTCTACCCGTAGGGTTTCTCCTTAAATCCAGCCGGTCCACCGTAACTGCAACGAGAGAGGAGGGAAGAGAGAGAAATATAGCCAGTCACCACGTCTAACAATGAGCACAGCTCCGTTCCTCAGCACACACACAACACAACACAAAAAATTTTTGGTTCCGCCCGAAGTCACCCGGTGACATTTACGCTCCTTTGCGAAAGAGCAATCAGACGACGGAAGGGAGTTCACACTGACGGGCAACTTTTCTTCCTATTTCTGGCGTGATGCTTGAGTCTGTCCCAAAATACAACTTCGGTGCACCCAAGTGGACTCGCATCAAGGGTCCCTAGAGTCTGCACTACATGATGTCATCAAAGTGTGGACTCTGAGGAGGCCCACAAGTCTGGAGTGTGCCATTTGGGACAGGGCCATTAAACCATTGAACATTTTTTCTCTCTATCTTTCCCTCTGCAGTAAATGCCAGTGCCGTGGTTGGATAGTGCAGATTGGGGGCGGTATTATTGTAATTGTCCTTACAAAATTAACCATGGTTTTACTACAGTTAATAAAAACATGGTTACTGTAATAAAACCATAGTAACTACAAAATAACCATTTGACAACCATGGTTTTCAAAGACCATAGTTAGTGTAGTAAAACCATGGTTTTGCTGATAGTAATCAATACACCACAAAATTATGGTTACTACACGTTTACCACAATAAAACCATGATTAGTTTTCGTAAGGGTGACCTTGCAACCTACATCTCAAAACAGGTCAAATCTGAACAACCTTATTTTTCACAGCTTGCAGAAAATGGTTTACCAAAACTAAGTTTTGCATTTAGGTTGATAAAAGCACTGGGGACCCAATTATAGCAATTAAACATGGTAAAAAGACCGCTTTAATATTGTACTTTATAAGATGGATTTTTTTGTTAATTTGCATCTAGTTACAACAACTAGATACATACTGTAACACGGTATTTTACTTGGGTAAGTGTTTAGTTTAATCGTATTGATTGTGTCAATAATCCAGTCCTGATTTTACCGTCGTCACCATGAGTGTGTTCGACTTCATGTCTTGCTGCGCCCACCGATCTGCCTATGACATCAAAGTACCGCGAGAGCGATTCGAAAACGCCGCTTATTAAGCACTCTCGCGGTACTTGATGTCATGCACACGCCCATTGGTCTTGCCATCGACGCTTGAAGTCAAACACGCCTACAGTCAGTCAGGCAGAGGAAATCATTGTTGGCAAAAATGAACGCCGCTACCTTCCGAGACTGCAAGGTAGGTTATTGATCATGGTTTATTTACATTCAGAGATTTGTTTACAATACTTTCAAGTTATTATGGGTGACCTTTTAGAACGTTTAATAAGATCTTAAGTTACCTCAGACGAAAGTGTCTGAAACTGTACTAACGTTACTAAACCCTGCTCAGTCAACATGAAGATTGATTCATACAACTAAACAACAGTGCCGTGCAAATACCAGGCGTAGCAAACTATTTAATTAACAATACACATGGTAAACATTACAGTAAACAGCCTTTCCTGTATTAATGAATGAATTAAAGCTTTGCGTAGGTAGAGATACAGATAACTTTTACAGTTGTGGTGAAAACAGGTGACTATAGTTTGTGATAGGCTGTGTCAGCAGTTTCTGTTCCACAGTTGAACAAAGTTTCCTCCTTATCAACTGGTTAACTAAGTGAAATGCTTACAAAGATCTCATTAAAAAGTTAGTCTTTGTAAATTGTTTTACTTTGTTAAATACTTTATGTGCAAGAGATATTATTGCATGATATTGCAATAAAGTGCATACAGTAAGTGTCCCCCAGAGCAAAATTACTTGGCCACAAAATTTCAGTTACAAAGTTTATGATCTTTGTCCTGCATTGTCCAGGCGTGGATATCCGAGGGTCTGCCACTGTCCACCAGCAGCAATGAAGCCTGTAAACTATATGATGCTATACTTTCTCAGGTACTGATATATAACTGACACTAATATATAACTTGATATACAGCAAAGTACTTTATAACTAACTGAATTTTATCTCCCTGGTGATAAGTATGTGACCTGGCGCAATGATGAAACACTCGGAGGAATTGAAGGCTGTATTGCAGCTGTCAAAGCAGCAGATCCGGACTTTGGTATGTCATTATCCTGAATGGTCCTGTTTCAAAATCACTGTAAAAACAGGGTATCATGTATGGGTATAAACATATAATTATACTGCATATAAGGCTTGCATAGGTCCAACAGTAAACCTGCCTGTGAAATCCAGACTAAAGTCTCATTATCTAGTTATAAGATTGGGAGCATCAAAATTTGAATTTAATCATTGCTTTCAACCTTACTTAGTCAATATTAAAGATGTCAAGGTTATATTTTCACAGAATGTTAAAGGACAAGTTCGGTATTTTACACTTAAAGCCCTGTTTTCAGATTGTTTATGATGAAATAGAACGGTTTTGACTGAAATTTCGACATTTGCGGCTGTCCCGAGAATTTTTGGGTGTTTGTGTTTCAGCTCCTACCTTTACAATGGGTTTAATGGTGCACTGGAACAATCCTTTCTAAAATGCATTAAACTTTCGTTTACAAAGACGTGAAACTCATCGAGTGGTCAGGGGTGTTCAATGACATGCTCACACAAAAATCGCGTCAAAAGATGCCTTCCAACAGCTGTTTTAGCATTCGTTGTTAACTTGTGAACCTATTTTTCCAAACGCCTCACACACGTACATTCTTCCGCTTAGAGCTTGAATAATAGACACTCCAGCCCAGTTGGTGGCGCTAATCCGGCATTGCCAATTGCAAGAATAGAAACAAAGTTCCTGGAGCGGAGTAATACCGTACCTCACAGCACAACTAATACAAGTCAATGGAGTTGGCAAAAACTATGATAAAACCTGTTGGAATGCGTATTTTGCAGCGATTTTTGTGTGAGCATACCAGTGAACACCCCTGACCACTCGGTGAGTTTCACATCTTTGTAAACGAAAGTTTAATGCATTTTAGGAAGGATTGTTTCAGTACACCATTAAACCCATTGTAAAGGTAGGAGCTGAAACACAAACACCCAAAAATTCTCTGGGCAGCGGCATATGTCGAAATTTCAGTCAAAACCGTTCTATTTCATCATAAACAATCTGAAAACAGGGCTTTAAGTGTAAAATACCGAACTTGTCCTTTAAATTATGTACAATGATTTTGTGTAGAAAATAGTGAATTACAAATAAATACTTTAGCTGGGTTTTAAAGTCGCCATTAAAAAAAAAAAAAAACTGTCATTTGTTTTGGAATATTGTGGTATTTTTTTTTACAAATTATTTATCTGTGAGCTTCATTATTTAAAAAAAAAATCATGTGCCCTCATAATCTTTAATCAAAAACACAAATCTCCTCCCCTCCTCAATACGGTCTCTCTTTACTTCCGGTCATCTGGTATGGCAGGTGGGCAAGGTCCAGGAGAAGATTACGGCAATTAGCAACATGACCCAACATCAAACGATCCAATCGCACTGCAAAAAAAATATTTTCAAGAAAACTTAGTATTTTTGTCTTGTTTTCAGTAAAAATATCTAAAAATTCTTAAATTAAGATGTTTTTTTTTTTGATGAGCAAAACGACCCAAGAAAATTAGTCTAGTTTCTGGACTAAAAATATCAAGATTTTTTGCTTACCCCATTGGCAGATTTTTTTTTTGCTCGTTTTATGCACAAAATCACTTAAATTCGATATTTTTGGTCTAAAAACTAGACTTATTTTCTTGGGTTGTTTTGCTCATCAAGAAAAAGCATCTTAATTTAAGAATTTTTTGATTTTTTTACTGAAAACATGACAAAAATATTAAGAATTTTTTTTCTTGAAAATCTTTTTTTTGCAGTGCGTATATCGATGGAGAAATTCAAATCCAGCCCTGCCTTATTTAATTTCAGAAGCCGGTTTTACGCGGATATGTGTCATCGCTGGAAAATAAGACAATCGCTACATCCGTTTCATGGCTACTTTAACAGACTTGGTCACATCTCAAATATTTTTATGACTTAATGTCAGTTTTGTAAATATATAAACAATATAATAATTAAGTGTGCCAAACACGTGGTCGTCCAAAACCAAGTTTATATCTGCCGCAGGTGAACTCTTGTTTTATGTCGTCTGGATTATATTTTTTCTATACTTTGTTTTGAGTATGAGGGCCCGTCTTGTAAGGTGTTTCTGTTATCATCTGTCTAATTTGTTTTCACCAAAAGACTAATCTGTACTAGACCATATGTGACCAGTCATGGAAAGTAGGGACACAAGTCGGATCTGGGGCATTTTGAGTTATTCATAGATTCTGAAAGTGCAGATTCTAAGCTTTCCAACAATGTGTAACACATGGAAATCTGATAAGATTTGGAGAAGTTGTGGCCATTTGAATGTAACACATTCAAGAAAGAGAATGCTGAGAAATTTGAGAAAGAAAAAAGTTAACACTTTCCCTTTTCCCTGGCTGGAGAGACAATATGGCTCATTTACATCTCATTTAGCTAAGCCATACCCCCTGTAAAGCCGTTTTGAGATACAGAGGTTCTACCATCATATGTAGTATTTTATTACAGAAGTCCGAATGACAAAATGCAAAAATAAACAGGACTTTTAACGTTACCTTTGCGGGGATCACAAGTCGAATCCAGTGTTTCAGATGTGTGAATCATCCAATGATTTTTGTCCACAAATGCGTATAATCCGTGAAATATAGATATATAGTCTATTTCGCATGAACTTCTGGTAATACAATATAATATACAATCTGAGGACTATTTACATCGTAACATGTAAGGGTATATCAGATTACACTCCGGTATTTACGTTCCGTTAAACACATGAACCCGCCTTCAAAGTTTGTATTTAAAATAGATAATCCAAAAACAGCACCGTCGAAAACGTGAAGTCCTTAAGAGATGTTACCAATCGCTCGCTCGTTCCTCCATCAGCCAATGACTTCATGGAAAATATTGATAGACAAAACATGCGTCGCTGGCTTTGTGGGGTGCCGCGGTCTGATGACGTCGGAGTGCCGCGAGAGCGAGTCGAAATTAAACTACTCCGTAAGATTTCTTAAAGAGCTCTCGCGGTGCTTTGGCGTCATCCGGCTGCGGCGCCCCATAAAGTCAGTGACGCGGCTGACGTATATGCGGTTGACTGTTATTTGTTCCGCCCCAGCTTCTTTTATATTTCTTTTGTTTTGTGCGCCCGAGCTTCATTTACAGTCGGGGGAGACGCACGCTATAAGTTTGAAAAAAATAAATAAAACTCAGCAAACATGTCTGAGGAACAGAGCAGCCACGTCACTACAGTCCCGTGACTTCACGCTCGAGCCGGAAGAGAAGACAATGCTGAATAAAGTCGTAATTCTTGCTATTTTTGGACCAAACTGTATTTTCGATGCATCAACACAATTTTACTGACCCACTGATGTCACATGGACTACTTTGATAATGTTTTTATTACCTTTCTGGACATGGAAACCGTACATAGATTTTCAATGGAGGAGACAGACTAAATCTAATGTTAAAACATCTTAAACTGTGTTCCGAAGATGAACGGAGGTCTTCTGAGTTTAGAACGACATAATGGTAAGTCATTAATGACATTATTTTCAGTTTTGGGCGAACTATCCTTATTCAGTAGTCACGCTGTTCCCTTTGGGGGCGGAGGTGAAAACACAAGCTTATACAGTATGTAAATACACACAGACAATGACGCCCCCCGCTGCACGCTAGAATCTCCGGAAAACAAGCCTATTTTAACCGCAAAATGTACGCTTTTAAATATACATAAACTGCTATCTCAAACATGGAGAGGCTTCTTCGTGATCTCAACTAACAGATTCTGCAATAAAACGAAAATCACAAATTTTGAAAAAAAAAACGTTGTTTCTCATTTTCTCGAAACTTGTGCTGCCGACTTGTGTCCCTGGTTTCCGTGACGGGTCACATATATTGACATAAAAGGCGGAGTGCATGATTTTTGAAAAACACTTTGGAAAAGGGAGTCGGGCCGAGTACCAAAACATACTTGTAGCCAATCAGCAGTAAGGGGCGTGTCTACTAATCGACATTGGTGCCTGGATTGCATATGTGTTGGGTGGGTCTATCAAAAGAAGGTCCAGATTCTATTGGGGTAGGGGCGGGTTTGTTTAGGTGATTTCAAATGTAAACATTGACTTTCAGAGATCATGCACCCCACCTTTAACATTATCAATAAATATGAAAATTGTTTTCTTCATCTTAGTTTTTTTTATTGCTTAAATGTGGTAAAAAAGGTAAAAAATTCTACCTAAAAATGTATAAATGTTGCTGTCCAAACTACTGTATGCATAATTGGTTAGTTGCATTAACTTTTTTGCTTTCAGTATTGTGTTTATTTTCTGCTGTGGTTGCCAGTACTGGCCCGTTACCTATTTTGGGGTTGTAACCTTCTTCCATGCATAATATTTAAAACTTTAACAAAATTAATTTAGCAAAGAATGCATTGGTGGCATGTACTTTATCATAAATGAATGCAGCACAATTACAGTGCTTCCATTGCAAGTCTTAGTTCTCATTAATCTCTTCACTGTGGTGCAGTAATGGGTCATGTGATCTCTACTGGGCTGGAATTGGTGGGCACAGGAAGTTCAGTCCTGCGGGATGAGAGACTGGCCAATGCCGTGAGGACGACTGTGGACCTGGCGAAATCTCAAGAGCTCACACCCAGAGAGAGAGGCCATGTCAAAGCCATGGAGCTCTTCTCTAGAGGGTGAGGACAGACTATAAGATCTTTATGAGAACTGGTATCACAAACAGACATTGAAATTGCCAATGTTGCTGAGGGGGAAGGAAAGTTTTCATATCCACCGAGCCTTAGAAGTAATTTCAGCATATTTATATAATAACTTTGATATTTTGCAGCCAGCGTAATAAGTGGTGGACTGTTCTGTTTTTCAACAAAGTTGACCCCTCAGGCAACCCGCGTTTCCAAATTGGTTCTTAAACATTCATGTTTACTTTATCCTTGGGCAGTTAAGTTTCTGACTGTCATATGACAATTTAAAGTTCTTGAACAAAGAACTTCTGTTTTTCTACAAAGTCCACAAGCAAAGTCATGAGTTTGATGGGTTTGAAGCTTTAATACACTGCCAAATGCATACGTTTTAAATTAATTATACTGTACAATAATGAAACCGTATTTCAGAGCTTTACATAAGGCATGTGAGATTTGGGAGGATATTCTGGTGGATCACCCTACAGACATGTTGGCATTGAAATTTGCCCATGATGGCTTCTTCTACCTGGGTGAACAGACTCAGATGAGGGACTCAGTGGTCCGAGTGCTGCCCCACTGGAAGCCACATATGCCATTGTACAGGCAGGTGCAGATTTCACCACCCGTCCCAATCTGAATTATGGTTACGGCTGTATTTTATCATGTGGTCATTAAAAATGGTGCATTTTGTTTATTCCAGCTATATTAAAGGGATGCATTCTTTTGGGCTGCTCGAGACTCGGAACTATGATGAAGCTTTAAAAATGGCAAAAGAGGTATGATGTTTTCAGACACATTATACTAATACTGTATGTGATCCTGTCTGTGAAATTCAGTCTAAAGAGATTAGGAGCATAAGAGTCTTTGACATGGGGTCCACAAAACCAGTCATAAGTAGCACAGGGTGTATTTGTAGCAATAGCCAACAATGAATTTTAGAGGTCCAAATTATTGATTTCCCCCAAAAAAATCATTGGGATATTAACTCTTTTCCCGTCATTAATGAGTTATCTCATCAATTAAGAGAAAACATTTGCATAAAAATGTGTTTCTGAAGAATTTTTAATCTGCTATACCGGACAATATTACCTAATTTATGGGTGAAAAAATGAAGCCAAGACTTTTTTTTTTACTAATTGTAAACTCTATGTATGTTTTGATAATCGTTTTGAATCTGATCTCTAACAAAATTCCTTCTCAAAAATGCAATTATTATAGCTTTTTGCAAAAAAAGCTTTTTAAAGAAAAATACCCATATTTAAGAGTTTATAAACAGAGAAAAAAAATAAAGATATGATAAAGCAATTTTTTCCCCGTTTTGTTTGTTTGTTTGTTTGTTTATTGTTTGTTTGAAAGCAGAGGGTCTGTTTTTTCATTTGATATATTTGTATGTTTATATATTTTTAGAAGAACATTTTCCTGAAAGGCATTTTGTAAAACACATGTGAAAATTACAAAAAAATGCTGGCGGGCAAAGTTTCAGAAAAAAGCTGGCGGCGAATGAGTTGGGTAAAGATCATGTTCCATCAAGATAAATTCCCTGTCATAAATATAAAAATGAATGTATTAGAAATATTTGTTGCTTTGGACTAAATTTGGACAACTTTAAATGCGATTTTCTCAAAATATTTATTTTGCACCCTCAGATTCCAGATTTTTTAATAGTTGTATCTCGGCCAAATATTATCCTGTCCTGTTTCAATGGAAAGCTTATGACTGGTTTTGTTGTCCAGGGTCACATTTTATGTAGAAAACAATAAATCACAAAAATGTGACTTGATCTGGGTTTTCACAAAATGGTCACATTTCTTCATTGCTGGACATTGTGATCAAATTTATACGTGGAGAGATTTTTTTTGCTGCTTTATACAATGCTTTGCAAAAGTCTTAGACCACCACCACCAGACTTGTTGTTTTAGAAGTTTTATGTCCATCCATATTTATTTTTCAATCTATTTTATTAAGATACAAACAGAAAATACAGGGAATATGTACAAAAAATACATTTTACATTTTCGCCAGTTTACATTTGTATATACCGTTTTTAATACTACATACACATTTTCTATATTTTCTGTATGTATTCTATTAAAGACACTGAGAAACAATTATATATGATCACTATAACATTGCAAAAACAACAAATCTAATTGTGGCATGGTGGCCTAAGACTTTTTTGTAGCCTATATAAGCACATTACTGTAGCCTATATAAACTTTTTAATAAACATTAAATTTCTAATAGAGAAACTTCTGTTGTTTGCATTATTGTTTTTATTTAAAAGAATTCACTATATATGTTTACAGGGTCTGGATTTGACTCCTGAGGATGGCTGGTGTGTTCATGCTGTGGCTCATGTCCATGAGATGAGGGCAGAGATTGACAAGGGGCTAAAGTTCATGGCCTCTACAGAAAAAGACTGGATGGTCAGTTTCCAAAAACATTATATATAACATACAGTGTGGTCAAAAGTCTAAGGCCACATGAAGTTGCTGCAGCAGTATTTCACATTTTTTAAAGCTCACAAAACACGCTGTTTCTGCTCATCTCATGTTAATCTTGAGTACCTAATGAGTAGTAATACATACCTCATATATCCAAAGAGTTTTTAGTTTTATTAGATTTATAAAAGACAGATCAGCTGTACTGATTCTTCCCGAATAAACCCGATCCCTCGAGGCGTAGCGCGGGCGTAGCAAGTCACGAGCATGCAACACACACGAAACATCTCACTATCTCTGGATAACTTATGATTCACTACATGTTCATGTCGTTTACATTACCGGTATATACACTTATGCCCCAATTGCCAACAAAACATAGTAGGGGTGTAACGATACATTGTATGATTCTGCTTGCTATGCTTCTCAATGAATTATGGTGAAATGTCGCTATACATCCAAAAGCCAGATGGCGTTCTCATGTAGAAACTCAATATGTGCCGCAGAAGAAGTACCATTACACAGGCAGCTCCAGGAAATGTGTAAGCATATTTATATCCCTGTTCTTGAAACATTTACAGATTTATTTATTTATTGATAAGGATTTATCAGTAGCCATAGTACATGAAATAGTTGTGCATAATATCGCCACTGTAAGTAAGAATCAATATTGGACAGACATTATAGTGTGTATCGCAAAATATCATCACACCCCTAAAGCACAGACATTTGATGCAGTTTTACTTACCATCTGCCACTTATGACCCGGTTGGGACTGTCTCATTTCAACAAAATCCACCATTAAACTATATTCATTGTTTCCATAATGCTTGGTTCATTGGAAAGCTGAACAAGCCTAAATTTCCCTCAGATACAACAACACACTTCTTTGGTGACGTTGATTTCGTTTCAGCTCTTGGTTGGTGAATGTGTGCGCTATTCCAGTTAAAGTGCCCATATAAGGACTTTCCCTGTACTTTCTGCACTAAACTTTCCCATAAAAGAAATAAAGCAAGATTGTTACATATTAATCTTTCATGTTCGAAAGCAAACGTTATGAAATTTGTACGAACCCTGGTGAACGGCATTCGAAACAGAAATAGTTAATTAAAATAACTACCAGAATTTTTTTTTTTTAACTTTCTGTATTTCAGAATGTCTTTATTATTCAGTATTTCCTTCTGTTGTTTTAATGGCAGCATGTACTCAGGCTGTTATGGACTGCACATATTTGTGCAAAATCTGGTGATTATACCAGCATAATCTGAGAATGGTACAAAAAAGCTTTATATGTGCTTCAGTTCAAGAAAAGGAAATCTAATTTGATTTGTGAGCCTCAAAATGCTGATTTTCATTTTACATATGTTTAAAGTTTACAGAATCCTTAAACTTTAGGTTTAAATTTAAAATTTTCATGATTTATGGTTTATAAAACTTTAATACCTCATTATACAGTCATGCCATTTTTTATACAGTATGTTGAAGAGCGTTCAAAGTGGATACTTTAAAGTTTGTTTGTTGTGTTTTGTAAAATTAAAGTCTCGTATTACTTCCCTTCAGGTGTGTGACATGTTGGCGTGTCATAATTACTGGCACTGGGCCCTCTATCATATTGAGAAGGTAAAAAACAACAAAAGCTAAACAAACATACGAGAAAAGGACAAACTCATTACATATAGAGTAATGGATCTACAAATAAGCACTAGATGCTTTTATCCATACAGTCCTGTTTAACAGATAAAAGGACATTTTTCAATGTAATTATTATTGTTTTTTTAATTCTTTATATGTCATCCTGCCAGTGCATATACTTCAAGTACAGAATAAATGTATTTATATGTAAATAAGTCATGTGTGTATTTTCTAATCTCCACAGGGGGATTATGAAGCAGCATTAAAGATTTTTGATGAGCAGGTGAGCACACGACATCAACCCTAGAATATATGAATTTGAATTAATGATAATGTGATATTTTGTACCTCTTTTCAGGTTTCTCAGCGCTGTGTGAAATCTGGGGCCATGCTGGACACCGTGGATTCTTGTTCTCTGCTCTACAGACTAGAGCTGGAGGGTGAGATACATTCCTGTTGAGTCTAATTTTCTTTAAAACCATCTTATCAGAAGCACAGTTTAATCAAGGCATTTGGTTAAAGGTTGTGTCTTAAGTCATGAAAATGTAAGAAGTAAATCTGCTGTTATGACTGTAAGGGGTCGCATGCCGGATGAGAAACACCGCGTCGCGTGTAGGGCAACACGCAGGTATCACACACAGGACGTGCACATTTAATAGTGCAAGCTTAGTCAGACAGAGTCTACTTTCAGATGTAAAATATGCATTAGCAGCCTATGTTAATCGGTAACGATTTTGGACAAATATGATGTTATTGAATGTTAACTATGTGAGTGGCGCTCTGTGGCGCAGCAGAGGATCCAGTGTCATAGCGGACAGCCGTCTTCAGTAGGGATGCTCCAATCAGTATTTTTGCAGCCGATACCGATTACCGATTTGTTATCTTCGTGATGGGCCAATTCCGATACCGATTTTTTTCAAGCTGATATGCAAGCTCTTTGATTACTGTAACTGTAAAAAAAAATTCTATAAAGAAATACCACAGATGTTGCCTTTGTTATATTACTTGCAGTAATTGGGTATATTATAGTTTTAAAAGAGACTCAAATAATTAAGCACAACAAATATTTGTTCTACAAATAATAAACTTTTGGCATGACGATGCAATTGTCCGCGATAGATATGTGTTGTATACACTGTTTGATAGCGATGTGAAGACACATCGCGCTGTTGACCGGACCGCGTCCTCATAGAAACTACGCATATCTCTGTAAAGGCAAAGAGAGAAATCCAAATCTGCACGTCCACATGACGTTGTAAAAATGCTTGCAATAAATAAAAATTGCCTCTAATTGCAGCCGCATTCAAAAGCCTTTTGATGACAAAAGTAAACAGAAAGATCGGTTTATGAGATCGGCAGATTTAGCGAGCACCGATCGAATCATTTAATGCCATTATCGGCCGATACCGATCGGCGTCCGTTTGATCAGAGCATCCCTAGTCGTCAGATGCCGCCGGTGTGTGTACATTCATAGAAAATAATGTGTTCGATTTTTAGATACATGGAGTGACGCTTCTCGTCTGGTGTGTGACCCCCTTAAAGGTGCAGTGTGTAATGTTTAAAAGGATCTCTTTACAGAAATGCAAAATAATTTACAAAACTATATTATCAGGGGTGTATAATGACTTTTCATAATGAACCGTTATGTGTTTATTGCCTTAGAATTAGCCGTTTTTATCTACATACACGAGGGTTCCCTTACATGGAAGTCACCATTTTGTGCTACAATTTTTCTACAGAAGCCCTTAATGGACAAACTTTTTTACTAAGTTGTCTCAGACTATGACATGTTTGTCTGGTGGCGGCTACCATAGCTTCTCTATGCGTTTTAAAAGTGAGGGGTGAGCAGTGGCTTTAGCCGTTGGTTGCAGTTTACAACCTCACCACTAGACGTCGCTAAAATTTACAAAGTGCACATTTAACTGTATATTAGAACACATTCAGAAATCAGAACCTCAAAAATTGTTGTCTTCTGTGTAGAGAGGAGAGAAATACGTTTAAAGGGGACATATCACAAGATTTTTTAAGATGTTAAATAAATCTTTGGTGTCCCCAGAGTACATATGTTAAGTTTTAGCTCAAAATATCATTTAGATAATTTATTATAGCAAGTAAAAATTGTCAGTTTGTAGGTGTGTGCAAAAATGTGCCGTTTTGGGTGTGTCCTTTAACATGCAAATGAGTTTATCTCTGCACTAAATGGCAGTGCTGTGGTTGGATAGTGAAGATTAAGGGGCGGTATTATCCCCTTCTGACATCACCAGGGGAGACAAATTACAATGACCTATTTTTCAACATGCTTGCAGAGAATGGTTTACCAAAACTAAGTTACTGGGTTGATCTTATTTACATTTTCTAGGTTGGTAAAAGCACTGGGGACCCAATTATAGCACTTAAATATGAAAAAGTCAAATTTTCATGGTACTGTATATGCCCTTTAAAGGCTTAGGTATAACATTTGGTCATTGTTTTTAAGTAATGTAAATACATAGCCATCAAATTCCAAGACCAAGACAGGATGTTAATGTTCAAGAGATACCACAAAAGTTAAAGGTTTTTGGATGTGTTTGAAATGTTGGTGATCCAGGCAGAGCAGTGAAATGCTGAAGGCCAAATAAAGTAACCGAGAGCTCTTCAGATGAACTTAGATTTTCCTTGTTTCCTTCAGGAACATGTTTTGGCAGGAAGAAACTTTTTTGATTGTGATCTTTGAAAGTCAGTAGTTCATCCTATACAACTTTCAGACATATTTATCCACAAGGGCCTTCCACAGAGAAAAGAGTAACAGTGGATTTCAAGATCTCAGCATGTCTAACATGAGCTTAAAGTAAAGCCATCCAGTCACGCTAATAAACATGATTTTATTTATTTACTGGCACATGCATTAGCAACTAGAGCTGGGCGATATATCGCATGGGATTGTCATGAGCATCACTTTAGTAAGGCCGGTTCCTTGATTAGTAGTAAATTGCCATCACCTGCTTTCAGATGGAGCGACATTTACTACACAGAGCTGTAGTTCACTAACAAGCTGACGATGTGCATGACTATCCCATGTGATGTATCGCCCACCCAGCTCTATTAGCTACACTAACCAGGGGATTGTCGAATGTGAAACTGGAGATGAATGTGACATTGATAACGTCTTTTCAGTTCATGTCCCAAGTGACATTTTCTTGGGAACCATTGACAAAACAGTACGTATGTGTGTTTCTACGGCAGGTGTGAGCGTGAAGAACCGCTACCGAGAGATACTGCAGGTCACCCAGCCTCATACAGAGGACCACACATTACTTTTTAATGATCTGCACTTTCTCATGGTTAGCTTGGGCTGCAAAGAGACAAACACCAGTCAGCGTCTGCTGGAGAGCCTGCAGGAACTAGCTAAGTAAGCAGACGGCGTTAGATAACCCACCCAAGAGACTACAGCACAAGGGTGGGAGTTTATGGAGGCCAAGTTAATACAGCCTGTAAGAGATTTCTTAGAAATTTCCCTGCTCTGTGGGAAACTAGATGTCTTCAGACCTCTTTGCTGCATGCATATTTATACAAATTTACCACTTCAACCAAAACGCGTGCGGTGAAATGTTGTACAGGAGTGAATGAAGTGGATTTAACAAAGTACAAAATGCAATTTTTTTGTCAGCGTGCCATGTTTTATAAAATAACATGGTGGAGAAAAATCCTCTGGGTGCTGCTTTTTCAACCGAGCGGTGTTTTATCAGAGACGAGAACATTTTACAGTTCCCACTTATTTTGTCGATGCTTTTAGCAACAGTTTTACATCCAAACCCTTAACAACCCCTTACCTGCACCGGCTGTCTAAAAGCAATTTCCTTCCAACAAAGCATTAAGCTTTTTACTTTATGGTTTTGATTTTACAAAAGTAAGAATTTCAGACAGATTTTAAATCTTTAAAGCCTCTGTTTAAATCCTTCAGAGACCCAGCAGAGAACCATCAGCTTCATATAGCCGAGCGTGTGGGTCTGCCCATGTGTCAGGCTCTGCTGGAGTATGACCAGGGTAACTACAGCCAGGCTGTTGAGTTGCTTAAACCCATCCGATACCGCTTTGTGGAAATTGGGGGCAGTGACGCACAGGTCGGTCACCAGAGCACTTCATCCGCTGGATTTGTTCCCGAGCAGGAGTAAAAGAAATAACAAAAAACTCCACTTTTTCTCTTTTTGCAGAGGGATATTTTCAATCAACTGCTTATTCATGCTGCCATGAAGTCAGGAGACAAACACCACCAAAGATTTGCGAGGTAAAAGCTGTGGCTTATACAAATGCAAAGTCTGTTGTGCTTATATGTTAAAGAAATGCTCCAGGCATTAAAAAACATTATTATAGGATAATAGCAGAAATTACTCGCATCACATTTAAAGGAAAACACCACCGTTTTTCAATATTTTATTATGTTCTTTCCTCAATTTAGATGAATTAGTACATATATTTTTTTTCAATGCGTGAACTTAATCTTTGTACAGCGTGTCGTGAATGTGTTGGCGTTTGGCCTGGCCCCATTCATTCCTTATGCTGCGTTTACACCAGCCGCGATAGATGCGTCAAGCGCGAGTGATTTCAATGTAAGTCAATGTAAAGACACATTGACGCGCGTCTGGAGGTCTCGCGGCGTGAATGAGGCGTTTAGCGCGGTACGGTAGACGCAATTTCGTGTAGTTCGCACGAATGGCGCGAATTGATCATTGCCGCGGAAAATGCGCAAGTTAAAAAATTTGAAATTTTACAGAAAAACGCACCGTGTTAACCGATCAGGATCTTGCTCTAGCAGTGACGTGATTACCGGAAGCAAGCAGAGTCGCAGAATCCATGACGCGAATATCCGCATGAATGTCTCGATGACTAGAATTTCACACGCAGCTTTCACGCCAGAATGAAGTGAGTACTAGGGATGCATATCAATTAATCGCGATTAATCTATAGCAGAATAAAAGTTTTTGTTTACATCATATATGTGTGTGAACTGTGTATAATAATTATGTATATATAAATATGCACACATGCATGTATAATTTTAAGAAAAAAATATATTTATATATTAAGTATTTATATTTATATATAATATAAATTATACATAAATATACAAATGTATATACACATGTAAACATTGCTTAAATATATACATGCATGTGTGTGCATTTAACTATACAAAGTTATTATACACAGTACACACACATATATGATGTAAACTAAAACTTTTATTCTGCTATAGATTAATCGCGATTAATTGATATGCATCCCTAGTGAGTACACTTAAAATGTTCAAGCGTCCAACAATGCGCGGTCGACGTGAATTTTGGCGCTTTTCCATTACATAATACCCCACGGTTTAGTTTAGTTTGGGTCGGGTCAGCTCACCTCACTTTGGCGTGGTTAGCTTTTCCATCGAGTTTAGTAACAATTTAGAGTGGGAGGGATTATAGGCGTGTCATTATATTTACGCTGCCTACTTCTGTGACATCATACAAGTGAGAGCGTTGTTGTACATTCCCATACATTCATTTATTTCTCAGTCCGCCACAAAATGATAATACCAGACATAGCGTTGAAAATACAGACAAACCATATATAAACTTAATCGTGTTTATTGTCTCCATGGTTTAAAAACATCAAAACATCTTTATTTGCATGTTATTATAAAAACAGCGATCGATCGTTGCACGTCACTGCTCAAGTTCACATCTGACAGCTGAGCTGAGCTCTGACGTCTTGTTCTATGAAAGTTTCATATTGAGAGTTTCAGACTTTAGCGCCCTCCGGCTTCACGTATGAATGAAACAAACTGAGTGTGAATGACTGCAGACTCCAGCTTGCTCATATCGCCATGTTTGGAATAAAAATGGGTGAAATATTACCCCCCCTGCAGAAATTTGAAGTAAACATATAAAATTTAAGTAATATTTCTCCAAATATGCATACTTTGAATTTAAAGCCCCGATGGATGTTGTTTTATCGAGTGCTTTCATGACGATCACGGAGGAGTATTTTTATCAGTGAGTGCGGCTGAGGGTTATATTTCAAATTAAAGGTATGTACCGTTTTTCATTTTCATAACGCCTGACAAAAATGAAGAAATGACTGTTACTAGGATTCTCAGATTAAAATAAAGGTCAAAAACTAAATCTTAAATCAAAACACTTTTTAATGATGTATAGTTGTTTAATGTAAGTACATTTAAACTAACAGTAATTTAAATTATGTAAATAAATAGCTCTTCAGTACACCCACGCCCTCGCGCAGGCTATCAGGTTAAAATTGGCCACCACAAATAGATGTTTGCACATCGCGTTTATAACTACCTCTGTCTCACATGACAGTTTCTGTTAAAACACCCGACCCGTGGCGTCAGTCGACGGCGCTCCGCTGAGCCTCATTCAAGTTGCATTTGAGCATATATAATGCGGACGTGCACGTCGCGACTGTGCCGCCACAAACTGCAAGTCTGGAAAAAACTGTTATGGTGTCCCAGATGCTCAACCTGTGGATGTTTTTCATCGCTAAAAGGGTGTTTGGAAACTTATAGCAGAGCACAGATAACAACATGTTTGCTCGAGACAGCGCAAGCTAGCAGTAAGCTAAAGCTAATATTTTACATATAACGATGACGCTTCTCTCAGACCAATCAGTGACCTACAGTGTTTTCGCGTCACGTTTGGTATCAGTTCGGGTCGCTTGGAACCCCAATCGAGGTGGTACGAAAAAAAGTATCGGGTACTACGTACTGCAGTAGATTACATACAAAAAGTCAATGCAAAGACGCGATCAGATGCGTCCTCGCGTGAGGCAATTCATCCCTGTTTGGATCGTAAGAAATAAATGGGGCTAGGCTAAATGCCAACACATTCACAACGCACTGTACAAAGACAAAGTGCACACACTGAAAAAATATAGGTATGTATTAATTCGTCTAAGTTGAGGTGAGAACATAGTAACATATTGAAAATAGGTGGTATTTTCCTTTAAGCAATATCCAGACAGAACCTTTTTAAACAAGTCCCTCACTCACTATGAAATAAAAAAAAAATGCTTCATTCAGACAGTTGTTTTGTACTGTAGGGATTTCTTGGACACTTACTAAGGAAGCAGATGTTGTGTGTTTCTGTCCCTAGATGCATGCTGATCGAGAGAGACTCCCTGCGCCCAAACTCGCTGCTCACGGATCGTCTGATTCAGAGAGCACATGCCTTACACGTTTAAATATGGCAGCATCTATTCCTTAAATATTTAACAGAGCTTGTTCTGTATCTGTTTAATTACAGACACCTTTCTTAACCAATTTCAGTGCAGGCTTGAGATCAGAGACAAGAATTTGCAGTCATTTCAAGGCATTTACTTCACCAGCAAAGGCTTTGGTTAGTTGAGACACTTCCTCCTAGAGCACAAGACTTATATAACATTATGGATGTGTGCAAGAGACTGATATTTTGCACTACACATATCACAGAATCACATTTACTGTAGTATTTTGTATATTTTTTTAATTTGCAATGCATTATCATTATTATTCAATTCTGTGTGCATTAAAAATAAGGCAACATGCCTTCAGCCTTTATGAATGTGTTATGAAAAAAAGAAATTCCCACATGCTTAACAAAAACTTCTCTCTTAAATGTAATAGAGATAAAAACTGGTTTAAGGCAGAGTGAAATGAATCGTATTAAAAAAATGATTTGGGGGGCAAAGTACCCCAAAGTATTATAAAAGCATGGCTCCTGTATGTGAGTTAGTGTGGAAGCGCTGCAGTTGTTTGTAGGTGGAGATGAATGTCTCTTTCCTCTACGGCACTGAACGGATCTGTTTCTGGATCTCAGAGATAAGAATCTGTGATGATAGCCCAATGTCTGCAATCTGTGGATCAAACAGAAGAGCAGTCTGCATGCGGGAGATCGTAATTTCAGTTTCTGACCCACACCTATGAAAAATTCATGAATGGAAAGGCGGATGCACATATGGGATAAAAATACCCAACATTATTAATGCACATCACAATCCTTAAAGGGATAGTTCACCCAAAAATGAAAATTCTGTCATCATTTACTCTCATGTTATTACAAATCTCTATAAATTTCTTATAATGTGTGTAACCAAATTGATCATGGGCCCTTATTCACTTTCATAGTAAGAACAAAGAATACTATGGAAGTGAATGGGGCTTATGAATGGTTTGGTTACAAACTTTCCTCAAAATGTCTTTCTTTGTGTTTCAGAACAAAACAATGTGTACAGGTTTGTAACAACATGAGTGTGAGTAAATGATGTGAACTCTCGTTAAGATTTGAATTTGTGTCAAGTAAATTTTGTCAGTATTATGTAATTTAGTTCATCTGTATTGTTTACTGTGGGCTTCCAGGTAGTTTTGTGTCTGGACCCCAAAGCCACACATGGTGTTGACGGTCTTAAACAGTGAGCAAATGGATGATGCTCCTATCATCTATAGAGAATGTGCTCTGGTTTAAGTGTTTAGCCTCTGAGCAGCAGGGGGCAGTAATGTTTTAACTTCTGTGTCATAGGGTTCTTAGCAGGGTCTGTAGAATATACTAAAAACAAACTTTTGTACAACAGAGTAAGATTATTTATGAACAATACAGCCTGCCAAAGAACCTGAGCCTTGTATAGCTTCAGCTGTTTTTTATATGGGCTCCAATGTAATATATAGGAATTATTTACTGTCAACGTTCACTAACAGTTTTGGAATATAAAAACTTGCAGAACATTTTCCACTCACTATAGCTTGTAACTAAATGATCACCACAGTTTTAATAAGTAAAAATTATTATTAAAGTGAAAATGCCCAGAAGATAACAACAGGTTAAGTCTTGATAAACAGAATCTTGTTATTAAATCAGTTATTTCATAGACTACTGTGCATTGTATTTTTGCATACAGTACATTAAAAATAATGTATCATGCCATATGTTGCCATAACATACCATACTTTGCCATAACATACCATACGTTGCCATAACGTAACATACCATACATTGCCATAATGTAACATACCATACATTGCCGTAACGTAACATACCATACGTTGCCATAACGTAACATACCATACATTGCCATAATGTAACATACCATACATTGCCGTAACGTAACATTCCATATGTTGCATTACCATACCACACCATACATTGCATTACTGTAATATACCATACTTTGCCATAACATACCATATGTTGCCATAATGTAACATACCATACATTGCCATACCGTAACATACCATATGTTGCATTAATGTAAGACACCATACTTTGCCATAACGTAACATACCATACATTGCCATAATGTAACATACCATACATTGCCGTAACGTAACATACCATAAGTAGCCTTAGCGTAACATGCCATACGTTGCATTAATGTAACATACCATAAGTTGCCATAACCTAACATACCATATGTTGCCATAGCGTAACAAACTATACATTGCCATAACATAACACACCATACGTTGCATTACCGTAACATGCCATATATTGCATTATCATAATACATCATACGTTGCCATAATGTAACACCATATGTTGCCATAATGTAACACCATATGTTGCATTAACGTAACATACCAAACATTGCCATAATAAGTAATATATGGTCTGTTGCCAAAAGTAACATAACATACTTTACGTTGCTTTAACGTAACATACTAAATGTTGCCATAATATAACATTTCATACATTGCCATAATATAACATAACATTTGTTGCCATAAGGTACCATACCATACATTGCCATAACGTAACATACCATACTATACGTTGCCATAACGTAATATACCATACGTTGCATTAATGTAACACACCATACTTTGCCATAACATACCATACATTGCCATAATGTAACATACCATACATTGCCGTAACGTAACATACCATATGTAGCCTTAGCGTAACATGCCATACGTTGCATTAATGTAACATACCATATGTAGCCTTAGCGTAACATGCCATACGTTGCATTAATGTAACATACCATACATTGCCATAACATAACACACCATACGTTGCATTACCGTAACACACCATATATTGCATTAACATAATATATCATACGTTGCCATAATGTAACACCATATGTTGCCATAATGTAACACCATATGTTGCATTAACGTAACATACCATACATTGCCATAACGTAATATGCGGTCTGTTGGCATAAAGTAACATACCATACTATACGTTGCTTTAATGTAACATAATAAACGTTGCCATAATATAACATTTCAAACATTGCCATAATGTAACATAACATTTGTTGCCATAAGGTACCATACCATACATTGCCATAACGTAACATACCATACTATACGTTGCCATACCGTACTATACCATACGTTGCATTAATGTAACACACCATACTTTGCCATAACATAACATACCATACATTGCTGTAACGTAACATACCATATGTAGCCTTAGCGTAACATGCCATACGTTGCATTAATGTAACATACCATACGTTGCCATAACCTAACATATCATACGTTGCCATGATGTAACAAACCATACATTGCCATTACATAACACACCATACGTTGCATTACCGTAACACACCATACATTGCATTACTGTAATATACCATACGTTGCCATAATGTAACACACCATATGTTGCATTAACGTAACATACCAAACTTTGCCATAACGTATTATACTGCCTGTTGCCCTAACATAACATACCATACTATACGTTGCTTTAACGTAACATACTAAACGGTGCCATAATATAACATTTCATACATTGCCATAATGTAACATAACATTTGTTGCCATAAGGTACCATACCATACATGGCCATAACGTAACATACCATACTATATGTTGCCATAACGTAATATACCATACGTTGCATTAATGTAACACACCATACTTTGCCATAACATAACATACCATACATTGCCGTAACGTAACATACCATATGTAGCCTTAGCGTAACATGACATACATTGCATTAATGTAACATACCGTACGTTGCCATAACGTAAAAAACCATACATTGCCATTACATAACACACCATACGTTGCATTACCGTAACACACCATACGTTGCATTACCGTAACACACCATACATTGCATTACCGTAATATACCATACGTTGCCATAATTTAACACACCATATGTTGCATTAACGTAACATACCAAACTTTGCCATAACGTATTGTACTGCCTGTTGCCCTAACATAACATACCATACTATACGTTGCTTTAACGTAACATACTAAACGTTGCCATAATATAACATTTTATACATTGCCATAACGTAACGTACCATACGTTGCCGTAATGTAACATACCATACCTTGCCGTAATGTAACATACCATACGTTGCCATAACGTAGCATACCATACGTTACCATAACATAACATACTAGGTATACTAGGGATTAGGTAATAACCAAAAAAATACATTTCACATAACAAGTCATTTTATTTTACAGTAACGGTATATTTCACTGTATATGTTTTTCATTTTATATTGTTTTAATCCTGCCTTTTAAACCTGTAATGCTGGATTCACACCAAATGCGGTAGAGGCGCGTAGTTGGACGCCTGAACATTTTGAGTTCCTCGCTTCATTTGCACGTGAAAGCCGCATGTGAAATTTTTGTCATTCGAGACATTCACGCGGAAATTCGCATCATTCTCGCTTCCTGTAATCACGTCACTACTAGAGCAAGCTCCTGATTGGTTAACGCAGTGCAATTTTTCCCCAAAGTTCAGATTTTTCAACATTTCCCTCTGCAAGGCTCAATTCGCATCATTCGCGCTGCGAGACCTCCAGACACGTAAACACGTCTTTACATTGACTTAACATAGAAATAATTCGCGCCAGATGCTCTATTTGCGTTTGGTGTGAACGCAGCATTAGACTGTAAGGATCACAAAACTTTAGAGCTTAATTAGGTATGTTGTTAGCAGCGCAAAAGATTGTGCGTTTAATTCCTAGAGACATCTGCACACAAATATACAGCTTAAATTAGAATGTAAGTTGCTTTCTGCCAAATGCATAAATGTAATGGTCATTTTTACCATTACAAGGATTAGAGAATGATGCTATTAGTATGCACATCTTTGATTTGTGTGTTTTGTGATTCTGTATTTCTAATCCATTACGATATCCTTTAGTTATGCTAAGAGCTGGTACTACCACTGGGAAAATCTGCAATATTATAGACATTGCTTTTGATGCTGTTGTTAATAAGTTTTGCTTTTCCTGTGGTCTGGCTTTAGCAAATGTTAGTATGTGTAATAACCTGACCTTTCCCATGAGCAATACTTTCACATAGTCTTTTAACTTTGCTGCATTGAAAGTTTTCAGATAAATCAGGGTCAGCCAGTTCAACCTTGTTAAAAACACTAATGTGAGCTTTATAACATACATTTTGCTATCTAAGATTGTTTGTTCGCTGTTGTTTTGTAGGCTACAGATGTAGAGCTGTAGGTCAAGGTTACTTAAGATAACAAACAGTACAGTTTATTTGTTTCCAGAAGCGTTTCAGACTATGGTGGGCGACAGCAAGATATGAAACCTTTCTCAACTTACTACATTAACTTGGGTTATAAATCAGTGTATTAACTTTTTCCACACAGATGTCTCGGTATTCAGGGTTCATCAGTATCACTGACAAAAAAATGAAACATTAGCTTTTCTAAAAATATGATGGCTGTTATGATTGTGTTGAAATGTGACATAACAGTGTGTAGGGCATGTATATATTTCTGTATATATAAGTGTTGACGGCTATATTTTAAATGCATATGGCCCCCAAAATAGTTGAGGTTAAAATATTCATTTTTTTTGTCTTCACAGCTGTTATAATGAATCACATTGTCATTCCTTTCACACCAAACAATGTGTTTGAATCTTAAATAACTGCGTGTTAATTTTCACACCACTGTGGAATATTTGAAGAGTTCAGATGCAAAAGCCGATAAACGCCAGCTTCGCCAAAAATTAGAATTATATTAACTGAATGCTCTTGGCACGTATTATATTTAGCAAATTCGCATCAGCATTTTAGGTCATTCAGAAATACATTTTTGTTGGCAGAATTCAATAAGAGTATGATTAATTCTAATTTTACATAAAAAGTCAGACTCACTAAGAGGGTTTTGCATCTGAGCTCTTCATTTGTTAACTTGCATACCATATAGTCAAACTATCCCCCTTAGCATTTTTATATGCTGCCTAATTCCTGAATTTTCTTTGTTGAAAAGAACTGCATTTCTTCCACATGTTTAGAAAGTGTCTATTCAGCAATCACTGTAGACATTTGCCAAGGGAACAGCGATCATAATATTTACTCTAAACTAAGCATTGTGTACTACATATATTGTTGGCTCTTATGACAAATCGCTCGTAATGTTTCCTCATTTGTTGGTCATTTTAAATAAAAGCCTCTGCTAAATTAATAAACGTAATTTTTAGGTCTGCCAAGCACCTAAACTGGTGATCTATGTCTTGTTTAGGTATCTTATCAGTATTTAAACAGGTCTTACGAATTGAACTGCAGAACGCATTTAGCATTTGAGCCAAACAGCTGCTTTGGACGGCACACCAATGGCACCGCTCGATCATTTACCATCTCGGGAGACCAACAAACAATTCAAAACGTATACATTTTTCTCCGGTCGCTGCTTTGACAACTGTTGAAATTCAAACTTTGAATCACTGACACGTTATGTAAAGGCTGATGTGTTTAATTTTACTGAGCTCTTACTGATGTGATTATAAGAGGTATTTAGCGGCACAGGCCATCATCATCATTAAAGATGCAAGCGCAGAACAGAACACAAAGGAAGGGCAAAGGCCGAGTAGATGCTTTGAATCTATCTTTTATGGCACTTTGTTGCAAAGTGTTCAATAAACCAATGACTGCATAAACTTTGGTTTAGCTGATGGCTGGAAAACATAATAGCCTAACTTCACAATGCCTGGCTAGAAAGGTGGAGTGGAAAAAATAATGGTAGGAAAATCTGGTGCAAGGGGAGGGGTTTTGTTATGCTCTTTTAACATGAACAAACTTCGATTTTAGATGGATGGAGATAGCTAGAGATAGATAAATTGATGCATGGATGGAGAAAGATGTATAGGGAGAGGGAGGGAGAGATGAATAAATGGATGGATGGATACATAGAGATAAATAGAGACAGATGGATGATAGATAGATAGATAGATAGAGAGAGAGAGAGAGAGAGAGAGAGAGAGAGAGAGAGAGAGAGAGAGATGAATTGATGGATGGATATATAGAGACGGATAGAGAGAGATGAATAGATAAAGAGAGATGGCTAGAGACAGATGGGTGGATGGATGGATAGATAGAGATGAATGGATGGAGAGAGATGAATGGATGGAGAGAGATGGATGGATGGAGAGAGAGATGGATGGATGGAGAGAGAGATGGATGGATGGAGAGAGAGATGGATGGATGGAGAGAGAGATGGATGGATGGATGGATGGATAGATAGAAATGGATGGATAGATAGATAGAAATGGATGGATAGATACATAGAAATGGATGGATAGAGAGAGAGAGAGAGAGAGAGAGAGAGAGAGAGAGAGAGAGAGAGAGAGATGGATAGATAGATAGATAGATAGATAGATAGATAGATAGATAGATAGATAGATAGATAGATAGATAGATAGATAGATAGATAGATATGAATGGATGGATAGAGAGGGATAGAGATATATAAGTGGATGGATGGATGTAGAGAGCTGAATGGATAGATTGAGAAAAATTGATGGAGATAGATGGATGGAGATGGCTTAAGAAGGATGGATGGATGGGTGGGTGGATTTATGGATGGATGGATGAATAGATATATAGGAATGTATGGATAGAGAGGGATAGAGATATATAAGTGGATGGATAGATGGATTGAGAAAAATTGATAGATATGGATGGATGGATGGATGGATGGATGGATGGATGGATGGATGGATGGATGGATGGATGGATGGATGGATGGAGAGAGATGAATGGATGGATGGATGGATGGATGGATGGATGGATGGATGGATGGATGGATGGATGGAGAGAGAGAGAGATGAATGGATGGAGAGATGGATAGAAAGAGCTGAATGATTGAATGTATGGATGGATGGAGAGAGAGATAGATAGAGATGAATGGATAGATGGATGGGGAGAGATTTGATAGAGAGAGCTGTATGGATGGATGGATGGATGGATGGGGAGATTGATAGAGAGAGCAGAATGGATTGATGGATGATAGATGGATGGATGGAGAGAGATTGAAAGAGAGAGCTGAATGGATGGATGGATGGAGAAAGATGGATAGAGAGAGATGAATGAATGGATAGAGACAATCTAGCACATACAGTAGATCCAGAGGAGAGATTCCTAAAGCAGGTGTAGTTGTTTCAGCATTTTAACTGCACAAGCAGCAGGATAAGAGAAAATATTTTTAGACACAATCTTACAGAGCGCATACTCATCCTCCGTCTGCTGAACCCATGAGAGTTATCATGTTGAGGAGGACACAAATGAAGACAGAACATCTGGAGAGAAAGGGGGGAATTGGTACTGTACCGTACTGTGCTAAAACACTAACTCTTCATTCACCCATGTGTTAAACATAAAACCATATTAAACAGCCTTTTGCGCTTTTGTTTCTAATTATTATGCATTCAGTTTAAATGATCCCATATTTGAACAACTACACAGAATATATCATTGTAATGAAAAGAGCTGTCTGTACACAAATAAATGATGATAGGTTTCTCATTTTTAGGTGAATTATTGCTTTGAACTGCAGTGAATTGCTTCTGATGGCGGGTGTGTTTTGTATGTGGTCTGATTTTTTACTGATGTAAAATAACAAACTTACCTCTTTTTGTCTGGAATCCATTAGGTTTACAAGGTCGTCTCGATAATGTGCCATGGCTTTTTTCACAAATTTCCCCAGAGCATCGCATGTCTGTGAAGAGGGTTCGTGACATGAAGCTTCATATGGACCAGCAGCAGGTATTACTGTAGTACTTTCCTGATACAGTAGTGTAGCTCACAGTCAAAAAAAGGTCCCTGGGGCTATACCATTTCAAAAAGTACACCTTTGCACCTAACTGTGGGTTCACACCAGACGCGAATTCAACGATTTACACAAGTAGATTACATACAAAGTCAATGCAAAGACGCAATCAGACACGCCCCTGCGTGGGGCGATGCGAATGGCGCAATATGGGCAGCGCATTTGCCACGAAACACGCGCTAAACGCCTCAAATGTTGAAAATATTCAACTCGAGCGGAAAAATTTGCATGACACGAAGTTAAATCCCACGAGTAATCTAGAGCAAGTAACGCGATGCCCCGCATTTGGTGTGTTCGTAGCATAATACTGCGTTCACACCTGCCACGGTAAAGGCATCAAGCACGAATGATTTCAATGTTAAGTCAATGTGAGGACGCTTTGATGCGCGTCTGAAGGTCTCGCGGCATGAATGAGACGCGATTCTGCCGTATTCGCACTTCAAGTTTGCGCGAGTGGCGCGAATTGAGGCGGAAAAACGCGCCGTGTTAAACAATCTGGTGCTTGCTCTAGTACTGACGTGATTACAGGAAGCGAGCGGAATCGCAGAAGCCCCTCCCACGACGCGAATTTCCGCATGAATGTCTCGATGACTAGAATTTCATGCGCGCTGTCACGCGTGCATGAAGCGAGTAAACTCAAAATGTTCAAGCGGCAAACTAGACGCGGTAGGCGCGAATTTGACGCCTCAATCGCGGCTGGTGTGAACTCACAGTAAGGGTTTATGTTTGTTTGGTACATACTGGTACCAAAGAGTTCATAATACACAATTAGAATAAAGTACAAAAGGTGTCACTTGGATGGTACCCTTTAAAAAGGTCCTAATGTGTCATTTAGCTACAGATACTGTATGTATTTGGGAGGAATTAATGTGAGATACTAATATGATACATATTAGGCACTCTTTAGGTACAAGGGTGTACTTTTTGAAAGGGTAACACGCCACATCAGCTATTAGACCTTTTCCACCATTTCATATTTGACCATTTTTTCTAACTGTGTGTTCACACCAGCCGCGTTTGAGATGTCAAATTCACGTCTACCGCGTCTAGTTTGCCACTTGAACATTTTGAGTTTACTCGCTTCATTCACACGTAAAAGCTACGCCTGAAATTCAAGTCATCGAGACATTCACGAGAATTCTTGAGTCATGGGAGGGGCTTCTGTGACTTTGCTCGCTTCCTGTAGTCACGTCACTACTAGAGCAAGCTCCTGATTGGTTAACGCGGCAAAAGTTCAAATTTTTCAACTCACGCTTTTCCGGCCGCAATGCCCAATTCGCCTAAACTAGAAGCACGAATTAGGCGGAATGGCGTCTACCGGGCCGCGTTAAACGCCTCATTCGTGCCGCGAGACCTCCAGACGCGCATCAACACGTCTTCACATTGACTTAACATTGAAATCACTCACGCTTGACGCCTCTACCGCGGCTGGTGGGAACACAGCATAACAGTGCAGTGTATAAAGCATTGCCTGTAGATTAGCAGCAAACGTTGTGGGTTCAATTCCCAGCAAACACACATGCACAAAACATGTAATTCGCTTTGGATGAAAGTGTCTGCAAAATGCATAAATGCAAATATATATACATAATATCAAACACTGACATCTGGGTTATATATGCATATGTAATTGTCCCATGGGACAAAGTCTGAGAGCACTAATTCACTATGGCAGGTCTAATAGCATATGCTTTAGTATGGTAATTAGCTTTCAGGTTTCCCGTGGGTTTTCTCCTTTTCCCCAAGGTTCCTCTAACTCGGGCATGTTCGAGGACCTCTGAATGCCATTAGAAGGGGGGCTTGTATCGTAGAAAGGCTCCGTCAGAATGGAACATTTGGTACTACTTTGATGTGGCAAAGCTCTTTAATCATTAAGTAGTGAAGATGCTTGAAGCGACGTTGTTAAACTGCCCTGTTTAACCAAGCGTGTTTCACTCTGACAGTCTGGTATAAAGTCAGGTAACTGACTCAATGGGACCAGCTCATGGTGGACTGCAAAATTTCAAGAATCCATTTGTAGGATGAGGTCATGGTCTATTGTGAGACTTGAAATTACGGGTAAAATGAACACTTTAAGTACATGGGTGAATGGTTGAATGCTCTTAAATTGACTTATTATCCAAAGATTTTGTTGGGTTGAAGAAAGGAGTTTTACCTTGAGTCTACAAATTGAGCAAGTACCGAATGATACAATTAATTTTTAACAATCTTTAGTGTGGGAAAGTCATAACAATGATATAGTTCATATAGTTCGTATCACGTGTCACTGCTGTAGAGAACTTGGCTACATTTATAGTTTCAAAGGGAAAGCCCACCTGCCCAGAACAGAAAAAGATTGCGGTGGCAATTTGGATAAGAAATACCAGGCTAAGACTCGATGAGAACCAGAAAGGAACAGGAACATTTTCAAATGATCAGACTTGACACCGGGGCTAATTATCACACTTTTAACCGTAGCAAGTGCTTGTCAGAGTGGGTTTATTTAAATCAATGACTGTATAGGTATGTACCTTAAAGTCTTGGTTATTGAAGCTGGTAGTAGACATTTTTACATTTATACTGGGGGGGGGGGGCATTGCTTATGTGGCTACATGCACTGCATAAACCTTGTAAAGGATTACATTTATTCATTAAGCAGATGCTTTTATCCAAAGCAACTTTTAAATGAAGGAGCATTCAACATTTAGTCAAGAGCCAACATTTTATATGCTTACACTGTACAAAGCTACATTGACAAGTGGGAATAAAGCTAATGAAGAATAAGCAGCATTTTATAAACTATATTGTTATCAATGTTAAACAAAGTTAAACTGTGGAACGTTTATGGTACTTAGGGGTTATTATGTGTTATCGCAACAGAAATTTCAAACATTAAAGCAATTTTGAAGCACAACTAAACAAACTGGAAAAATGTGACCCTGTGAAAACACAGCTAAAGTGGTTTATTTGCTGTTTTTTTTTTTAAAACAAAATCCTGCTACATAAGGTATAAACATTCTGTGAAAATATGACCTTGATATCTTTAAAGAGCACCAATGTTCCGATTCATGATTTTACATTCCTTTGGTGTGTCAGTGTGTATTAGTACATATTAACGATATGCAAAAGGTACATACTAGAGGTCTTCGCGGGTCCACTTAGATCCGAAAATCTGAGGTCCGACCCGATACTCGATCGGGTTCGGGTCTAAAAGTTTCACATGTGCCTCGGACAAGGGTCGGGTACCATTAGTAGCACCGGGTCTCAGGTAATTTATAAAATGTATGAATGTGTTTTTACCAAACTGACCCAAGAAGACCCGAACTCTTTCGCGTGTGTGTGTGTCAATGTCCTTTTCAAACCTCTCATCTGTTTGCTAGGAGCGCTTGTGTGGCTGGTGGTAGGTTAATTTTTGTTGAGACAGACATGCCAGTCAATTTTAAATGTACATTTTAGCGCTTACCTTGGTGTCGTCGTCAGATAACAAAGTAAAACAAATGAAGCAGCTCGCCAAATTTTGGTTGCGAGACCACCGGAGTTTCTTTCTGTCTGACTGCTGTGTGTGGGTCTGCAGAATGCCATTTACATTCGGGTCCAGTCGGGTTAAAAAAAAATTGCCAATTTTCTCGGGTTTGTATCGGTTGGGTCTTTCTTAAAAAAAAATTATTTATGCACGTCGGGTTCGGGTATAAAGTGATTCTGGTCATTTCGGGTCGGGTAAATTTTTTTGGACCCATTTTTTGAACGTAAATCTCTTCCTGGACTACAACAAACACACAGATTGTAGGCAACAGTTTATTTCCTGGGATTGGTGTTGTAGACAAGACCAACATTATCATAATTCCTCCCGCTTCGGACTCACAGCGTGTAAGGTAACTCCTGTTAGCATTGCATTGTGAGCGAATCTTTCAAACATGGTAAGTAGCGTCACATTTCCGGCTGACGTCAGAGGTGTTCAGGACAATCACAACGTACAGATTGCTGGCCAATTAGGGACCCAGAGTTTTTCAAATCTGTGCGTTTTAGGAAGAGAGTGAAATCTGGAGCTACAAAAATGTAGGTATGTGGAAAATAATGTGTTTTTCATAAACCACCTGAACACATTGTATTATACCAAATACACAAAATAACGTTGTTTTTAGCAGTGAAATAGGTGCTCTTTAATATTGACTAAGGCCATGTCAAAGATTGAAATCACTACATTGATGCTCCTATTGTGATTATGAGATCTGAGGGCTCATCTGATTTTGCCAAGTGGTTTATGTCCTCAGGGCAATATGTTGACCCTGGGACATCATTTCAATCAACCAATCAGATTTTTTTTAGAAATAGGTTTACAATTTGTCTCAAGCTTACGCTTACAACCAGGATTAGCTGCTTCTTAACCACTGTTTTCACTTGTCATTTCCCTCTGATTTTAGAGTTCAGTTATGGTTAGGGTTGGGGTTTGGAGTGGGTTTAGGTTTTATTTACAAAAATGTTTTCCTTGGGTCAACACAATATGTTGCCCCGAGGACATCTCTCACTTGGCAAAATCAGTTCGAGCTTAGTCTGGATTGTACAGACAGGGTCACAAATAAGTCAACACAAACGTATAAAACCATGATTTTGGAAGAGCTGTAATTAAATTAGTAAAGGTTCCGTACAATGTAAAACTCTATTTACCTAGGCATAGATGATTAGTAAGAGTTTAAGAGCTTTACACCCAATGGTTTTTTTCTTCTTAATTAAAGCAACACTATGTCGTTTTTTAACCTTTAAATAATGTCTCTAATATTATTTCAGTGATAGAACAACTTTTAACTGGACAAATTGTACTGTTGCTGCAACCTGAGCAGCCTCCTAGCTGCTACAAGCACACTCTGAAAGTAGCGGTGGAGGGTAGAGCACACAGCCCGGCCCCACCCCCTGCCTGCAGAAGAGTGTCTGATACCAGGCACTGTTGCGCTTTTCAACCACATGGGGGAGCTGTAAGTCATTTTTACATGGAAACTACATAGTGTTGCTTTAAACCTTGTGCATGCAAAAGACAGCTTAAAAACAGGTCAATCTCAACATAACATGTGACATTACAGTCGAGATGTATGCCCCAACATTAAATTAAGAAAAATATTGTTACATTGCTAAAAACATAGTTGTGACTGCTGAGTTAGCACTAAACTGCAAAAAATGATTTTCAAGAAAAAAAATCTTAAATTAATATGTTTTTTTCTTGATGAGCAAAATGACCCAAGAAAATAAGTCTTGTTTTTAGACCAAAAATAGAAAGAAGCATCTTAATTTTAGAATTTTTAGGTATTTTTACTGAAAACAAGACAAAAATACTAAGATTTTTTTTTCTTGAAAATAATTTTTTGCCGTGTATTTGCTAGTTAATGCTATGGTATAATGCAAATTACATGGTTTAAAATAACCTACCATTTTATTATACCAAGTGTTGGGTCAAAAGGGGCAAACGCAGCCTTTAGGTGAAATGAACCCAGAACATTTTTCTATTTGTCCCAACAATGGGTAAAACAATCCAGCATTTTGGGTTGGAACAACCCAGCAGAGATTCAATTACAATCCAACGGGTTCCCTTTTTGACTCAATGCTGTACTGAAAATAACCCAGCATTTATTTGAGTGTGTTAACCAGATTTTATTTTACTAAGCTTTATTTTAACATAAAGAGGAAATTTCAACTTTTTCATAAAAACATTCATAACTTACATCTCCAGTCTTCACACAATAACCAAACCATATTTAATGCATTGCTGGTAATACCATTGCCCTTAGACCTTGGGATATGTTTATACTGTATGTGCTTGTGTGTTTAAGTGCCTCCATTGGTGGTTTCATTACACCATTGAACTTTCTTCCATTACAACTCTGATAAATGCGTTTCAATCACATCAGCTCACAGATGTTGAGCATAGGGACGACTTTAAATGAGCAGTTTATGTATTTGGCGGCGCACATGTGAAGTATATTTAAAAAACTGTTTGCAAGAGTGGTTAAATGCTGGTTTGGTGCAGTAGAAAAATAACTAACCCATACACGCTTTTGTGCGTTTATGAAAGGATCACTAATGGATTAGGCTGTTGCGTTAGGCCTCAAGGCCCATCTGTGGCACACAAACATTAGTTGAGTGTGATTTGGCGGGAGTCTTTGGACATGACAGTGAATCATGCTATCACATTTCCAGCACGACACATGGCCGCTCATTCACAAATGATGATGCTGATCGCCGAGCGCGTTTCAAAACTACTTTTAACAGTAACATATCTTGCCAGATGTTTCTAAGCCAAAGCGATTTATATACCAACTAGTCAGATTGTTGTTTTAGCAAATATAACAAAACTTCAAAAATGACAAAAAGGGGCGTTCACATGGACACTGAATGAAATGTTTGCTAAGACTTCAGTAGACGGCTTGAATTGAAAGTAAATATTTTAAACAGCATCATATTATCTGCACATTTTTCTATTTCAATATTTCAATTCAAATCCTGTGTCATTTCATAAAACATTGCAATGCAAAAATCTACTCACCCCTGCAGCACATGTCGAAACTTTTTCTCCTTCAAATCTTTGTAGTGAATATTTACATTTTGTTTCGCCAGCTGGCCCACAAGTGAGAGGTAATTTGCAGTCTGAACATATCGGAAATGCATTATGGACTCAGTCTAGGATGAATGACGGATCCAGGCAGATTGTATCGTAAACACACGCCACTCATAACGTGCAATACAAACAGTGTTTTGTTTGGAATTTGCATTTCTTTGGAGATTCGGACCATCTGCAGCATTGCATTTGCAATTGCATTTACAGAGGGATATTTTTACCCTTTCCATAATTTTAAAATTCCTTTGCAATTGTATGCAAATAAAGCGTTTTCACAAACAAGAGATGTGTTGATTAGTGACAGCTGTGAAAAGAAAACATTACAGTTGCAGCAGAATTGCAACAGCGAGTCTGTTGCAGAAAGACCAAATTATACGTCCTGATGTTTTATTCATTTCAAAGCTGGCCAAAAGCTTGTGTTGTTTAGTCTGCAAATATTCGTTTTTTCATAACCCCATTTAAAGTCAGTGTTTGGGACCTCATTTACACAGAATAAAAAGCTGAAGAAAAAAAGGGACTCATAAAATAAAATCTTTCTGTTCTGTATCACGCCTTGCCCCTTAATCGCTTGAGGGGCACACGAATTGAACACACAAAATTTATCATCTGATTGATTCAATTCTACAACATTTCTGAGAGATGTAGGGACATCAACTTAAAATTTTTACACACCTAAACTTGACACCAAACTAGGGGTGTCAGGATTCACCAAATCCTCGATTCGATTACATTTTCAAATTACATTGTAGGGTTACACCAGACGTGGTAGAGGCGGCAAGCGCAAGTGATTTACATGTCAAGTCAATGCAAAGACGCAATTAGGTATTCTGCTGCGCGGTAGGCGCGGTGCGAATGGTGCAGATGTGCGGAAGATAGGGCGTGGATGGGGCGTTCCGCCCAAATTGAGTGTTGCTGCGGGAAACGCACTACTTGAAAAATCTGAACTTTGGCGGATTTCCGCACCGCGTTAACCAATCAGGACCTTGCTGTAGTAGTGAAGTGATTAAGTGAAGAGAACGTCGTAGCCCCTCCCTTGATGCGAATTTCCCCGTGAATGTCTCGAATGACTAGAATTTTATGCACGGTTTTCACGCGCGAATGAAGCTAGTAAACTCAAATGTTTAAGCGTACAAATACGCGTGAATAGCGCGTTTTTGCCGCCTCTACCGCGTGTGGTGTGAACGCAGCATAAGGTCACGGTCTGGTTCGATTCTCGATTGTTACTTTTTTTTAAAAGAACAGGTTGCTACGCCATTTTTAGACTAGACTTTAAGGAAATATGTTATCTGACCTTTACCCCGGAGATGCCCTGCCATGTTAGTCGTGCTGCCAGTGGAAAAATATGGTAGACGCACATACCTGATAAAATGAACTTCCTGTCAGATGAACATTCCTGTCAGTACTTTACATCCTAAAAACGTGCTTTTATTACAAATAAGTTACTGAAATAAGTTGTTGTGAAACTAAAACAGATCTCAGTTCAGAGAAACGGCCGGTCCCGTCACAGACGCTGCTCTGCTGTGCACGCGTGCGTACGCTCTGATTGAGTTCAGCTGAAGGCGGGATGCGCGTACTGTTTTTTTGTTTCCCATGTAAAGAGCAGCTCGCGTGGTGTCTCCTGCATCTGCAATGATATCTTTAAACTGGCTGTAGTTAGCGAAGTTAGAGGAGGTTGACTCGCAGCACTTTTTTCCCCTTGACAAGCTGACCGAACATGACATGGGGGCGTGGCAGCATCAAGATTCCATTTTTAATTTGAAGTTCGAGGTTATGACTTAATTTCAATCGATTTTGTGACACCCTTACACCTAACAAAAAAAACATGATTGGCTGATTTACATGTCAGTCAGATGGTCTCTTGGGCGGTCCTTAGTCAATGAAAGCTGCTATTGAGTCCAGACCTTCTGCTGTCGGCCTAAATAAGTGATTGGAGTTAAGCAAAACCCATTGGTCTTTCTGCTCAAATGGATAGATTGTTGAATAAATTCGCTTTAGCTAAGTGACAGGTGATGGTAGGCAGATACTGTTGAATGAGGGAATCTGATACGTAAGTGAATAAGACTCCTGCAGTTCAAAGCAATTGCAGAGCTGAAGTGCAGAGCTGAATCGAGGGCACTGCGATTTCTCCTCTTCTGAGTTCTAAATATAAATGACCCCTCATAAAACTGCAGTTTCAGGAGGTTTGCTATACTGTAGTAGTCTAACTGCCTTTTGCCATCGGAAGTGCTACTGTGGTCTATAAAGCCCCATGAATGCTTAATTCAAAAGAGTTGAGGTACAATCAATGGGGTCAGCTGTTGTTGAACCATTCTAACAGGTTAATTGCAAGCCAGGGCGGACTTCTTTAAAAGCTGCAGGAAGTAGACTCTGTATAAGTGTTCAACATGAGAAGCAATAATTGATTTGTTTGTTTCCGTCCTCTCCCCACAAATACAGGGCATGCATCTTTCATTCGCAATATGGATCTGTCATAATACTCATACAACACACAGAAAAGCCATAAGACCATTGATCTGACCTGGAAAAGAGTAAAGCATTGCACCTAAAGACTTTGGGCCCTATTTTAATGATCTAAGCGAATTGTTTAAAGTGCACGGTCTAACCGGACGTGTCCAATGCCACTTTTGCTAATTTAACAACAGGAAAATGGTTTGTGCGCCAAGCACACGGCCTAAAAGGGTTGTTCTTATTCTCATAATGAGCAATGGGTGTGTTTTGGGCATAATCTGCAATAAACCAATGAGAGTCTTAGCTCTCATCCCCTTTTAAAAGCTAGTTGCGCTGCCACCATGCCGATTTCCTATTTAGATGGCGGAATTTGTAAACTGAAAAACTAAGCGGAGGAAGAAAACCACCAGTATAAGATTGATGTTAAAAATATGTTGTTTTCATTTGTATTGAAACTGTTATTTTTTGGTATTAAAACCTATAAATGTTGTTTACTTTCAGTCATTGAAGTAAAATTAGCAGGCTTTTTTTGCTGTAAATGAATGGATAGCCTACATGATCTGTGTTATCTAAAAAAATAATTTACAAATATGCAAGAAACTCTAAAAATGTACTCTAAAAATACTTTATTTGTAACAAACAAGAGGTAAAGAATTTACAAACGTGTGGAGAGACGAAGCGTTTCAGCACTCGGACAGCGCCGTAAGTGCTTTGAAAAGCATTACTTAAAAACGGTTCTCAGGATATCGACAGGTACAAAGTCATCATACACAATAAGTCCATAGGGTAGCATTTAAGAAAAAACATTTAAAAATATATGCAATATTTGCATTTGTTTAAAGCAAAACATTTAATTACTTACCAGGCTACAGGTGAAGCTGCTCTTTATGCCTTTTAATGTCTCATAACCGGTCCTCATTTATGTCCAAGAGACTCAATAATAATCTTTTACATTTTATTCCTTTGATTTTTTTTATATTTTAAAACGTTTAGGTGCTGCTTATTGTCATCCCGTTTATAGGTGCATATTACTAACGCGGTCATTAAAGGGATAGTTCGGCCAAAAACGATATTAAACCCAGGATTTACTCACCCCCAAGCTGTCCGAGTTGCATATGTCCATCGTTTTTCAGACAAACACATTTTCGGATATTTTAGAAAATATTTTAGATCTTTCTGTTGATTAAATGTAATGTTACGGGGTCCAGCAATAGTCCACGACCTTCAAGTCCAAAAAAAGTGCGTCCATCCTTCACAAATTAAATCCAAACGGCTCCAGGATGATAAACAAAGGTCTTCTGAGGGTAATCCGTGCGGTGTTGTTGTAGAAATATCCATATTTAAAATGTTATTAACGTTATTAACTACCTTCCGGTAGCGCCGCCATCTTAGAGTCATCCGCATTCAAGGTCGTGGACTATTGCTGGACCCCGTAACATTACATTTAATCAACAGAAAGATCTAAAATATTTTCTAAAATATCCAAAAATGTTTGTCTGAAAAACGGACATATGCAACTTGGACAGCTTGGGGGTGAGTAAATAATGGGTTTAATATCGTTTTTGGCCGAACTATCCCTTTAAATAACAAAAACAATATTGTAGCATTGACTTTAGACCAGGTTTTAGTTGGTCAATGGCGTAGTCTATTTTAGTAGCAACGCGCCAACAATGCGCCTGAACACACCTCGTTTAAAGACCAGAATGCCCATGGGTGCCAAATTGGGCACAAATGCATTTGCTATATAAACAACGTAGCGCTAAACGTGAAAATGATAATTGCGGCGGGTTCAAACTAGGAAAAGACACGTGCGTTGCACATTTTGCTGGGTGTATGATAGAGCCTTTTTTATCCCCTCTAAACCCAAATTAGTTAACAGCAGACGACTCTCAAATCCACACCGGATTCGCGGAGTCGTCTGCTGTTTGGGAAAATTTGCATGAAAAATAGATGCACAAAATGAAACTAAACAGTTAATGTTGTATTAACATAAAAACTTAACTGAATGCAATTGGCGAATCAGGTTTACCTTTGTAAGGGGGCATGCACACCGAAGCTTTTACGCCGGTGGCCGGCGTATGTTTTCAATTGTTTCCAATGGAAGTGCAGCGTTTTTCGAAAAAGCCGGCAGCTGGCGGGTTTTTTCCTCGCTGAGCGCCAAGGGTTGAAAAATATTCAACTTTGGGTGAAAAGCTCAGCTCATCAATGTCAGTTCTCACAAGGGACAAATGTCAAATATAAATGAGCCCTCATAAAACTGCAGTTTCAGGAGCTTTGCTATACTGTAGTTGTCTAACTGCCTTTTCCCATCGGAGGTCCCAAGCCGTCACTGAGGCAGTTCCCTTAAGGCAGTACTCTTGGAAAATGTCCTAATATGTACCGCCACATTGTACAACGACTGATAAACAAAGCAGAAGTATCACAGCAACCAAAGCACTCAGCTAAAGAAAGCTGACAGCCAGCTGAAAAAAAGCAGGCAGTTGGCGTCCGGCGCCGTTTTCAGTCGCGTTTAAAAGCTTTGGTGTGCACAGCCGCTAATATTTACTTATTAATTCACATGATTTAAAATATTATGTTCACATAAAGTATTTCTTTTCTGCAGGGAAAACATTTACAGTACAGTACAGAGTATAGAAATCATGACTGATTATTTATCATTAAATAAACTTGACTCTCAAATATACAAAACTAAACTTCATTTTGACATCCATTTTCATTACTGTGGAAAGAAAGATGCTAAACAGGGTCGATGTTTACAAAAGCAAACATCAGTCAACTTGTGGTGACACGCACAAAAAAAATCTAGCATTTACAACAAAACAACATTAATAAAAATAAACTTAAACCTGCTACACTGCAAAAAAAATGATTTTTGAAGAAAAAAATTCTTAGTATTTTTTATATCTAAAAATTCTTAAATTAAGATGCTCCTTCACGATAAGCAAAACGACCCAAGAAAATAAGTCTAGTTTTTAGACCAAAAACATCAAATTTAAGTGATTTTGTGCATAAAACACGCAAAAAAATCTGCCAATGGTATAAGCAAATTTTCTTGACTTTTTCTTGAATTTAGTGTTTAAGAAAAATGTTCAAGATTTTTTTGCTTACCCCATTGGCAGATTTTTTTGTTTGTTTTATACACAAAATCACTTAAATTTGATATTTTTGGTCTAAAAACTAGACGTATTTTCTTGGGTCGTTTTGCTCATTATGAAAAAGCATCTTGATTTAAGAAGTTTTAGATATTTTTACTGAAAACAAGACAAAAATACTAAGAAATGTTTTTCTTAGAAATCATTTTTTGCAGTGTAATATGTACCATTAAGGCACATATATACATATACATTTGGTACCAATATGTACAGTACCTTTGAGTTACTAAAATGATCTTTAGGTACAAATGTGTACTTTGTTGAAAGGGTACACTGCAAAAAAAATGATTTTCAAGAAAAAATTTTCTTAGTATTTTTTATATCTAAAAATTCTTAAATTAAGATGCTTTTTCTTGATGAGCAAAATGACCCAAGAAAATAAGTCTAGTTTTTAGACCAAAAATATCAAATTTAAGTGATTTTGTGCATAAAACAATCAAAAAAATCTGCCATTGGGGTAAGCTAATTTTTCTTGAATTTTCTTGAATTTAGTGTTTAAGAAAAACTTTCAAGATTTTTTGCTTACCCCATTGCTTATTTTCTTGGGTCATTTTGCTTATCAAGAAATACCATCTTAATTTAAGAATTTTTAGGTATTTTTAATGAAAACAAACCGAAAATACTAATAACAGTTTTTCTTGAAAATCATTTTTTTTTGCAGTGTACTGCCCCAATGACAGTATGGGACCATTGTTTCTGACAGTGTATGAATAGTAGCATTGATTCCGATTTGCAATGATTTATACTTTTTTTTTTATTTAAGAAGAGTACAAAACACACAAAAGAAAAACCCAAAAAACATAATCAATGGGTTTGGCAACACACTTTCCTTTATTTAAAAAATAGTAGGATTTAAAGAATGCATTTTAGTGCACCACCTAATATATTTATAGTGCTTTACAAAATACTCCACAGGACAAATTTGGGTTCACAAGATATCTGATAACTGCCACTCACCAGGACACTACAGGAGAACATCACTCAAGAGCATACGCTTGTATCTTGGTGGTGGTTAGGATGGCAGTACAAAAATACTGATATGACAGAGATAATCTGTTTGTTTTTTTACTCCAAGCAAACCAAATTAGTAAATCATTTTATGGCAGTGTCTGTTTTTGAAAGAAAATAAAAAATGTCAATTAGTTGATGTGTTCACTTCGAAAATCCAATAAAAAAGCTTCCCTAACAATTTCCCTGCAAAAGCGTCCCATAAAACATCAGAATTCAGAACCATCAAATACCAACATAAAAGTTTCTGAATTAATAGGTACAAAACAAAAGCCATTAAAGAAATGAACATAAAACTAAAAAATGAACGGGTACAAAATGATATAATAAACGTGTAAGCATTTAGACATTCTGGAGAGACTATGAATTTCTCCATTACGGTCTGGGCCATTTTCAATATGATAGAAAGGAAGAGACCACAGCTTTCAGATAATGGGCTTAGCAGTATGTCATGCATTATTAATGAACTTCAAATGAAAAAATATCAGGATTAGGTTGTTAGAAACTATATTGTGAATGTGTATGTGCTGTATGATAAATATTTCATCACATACACCGGTTCCATTATGAAAACCCAACATATATTAATTGTCATCTGACATTAGGACAGGCAAAGAAACTTGTAAGAAATGAAAGGAAACATAATATACCCTTAAAGTCAATTTGTGACAAAATATAGGACACAGAACAATGACAACTTGCAACAACGGACAACATACAAAAAGATAACAAAAAGGACTTGACTTAACCTTTGTTCAGAAATAACAGGCATGTACTCTTGCACCTTTAGATATATGACAGACATTTACAACAGTTAAAAATAAAGATCTACACTGTTATCACACGTTTGCAGATGTGGTTCATGAGATGATTTGTAGTAAAAAGGTTTACACACTGCAAAAAAATATTTTCAAGAAAATAATTTCCTAGCATGTTTGTCTTGTTTTCAGTAAAAATATCCAAAAATTCCCAAATTAAGATGCTCCCTCCCGATGAGCAAAATGTCCCAAGAATATAAGTCTAGTTTCTAGAGCAAAAATATCAAATTTAAGTGATTTTGTGCATAAAACAAGCAAAAAATCTACCAATGGGGTAAGCAAATTCTTCTTGAATTTAGTGTTTAAGAAAAATGTTCAAGATTTTTTGCTTACCCCATTGGCAGATCCCCTTGCTTTTCTATGCACAAAATCACCCACATTTTACACTTTTGGTCTTGGGTCGTTTTGCTCATCAAGAAAAAGCATCTCGATTCAAGAACCCTTTTGATATTTTTACTGAAAACAAGACAAAAACACCAAGAATTCCTTTCCTGAAAATCATATTTTTGCAGTGCATTTATTAAGGATGACACAAATGCAGTGCAAAGAAAAAATAAAACAAAAACTTGAAATAATAAAATAAAACACTAATGCCAACTGGTTGTTTTGTGCTGTACACTGTCAGAGAAAATGGTCCCAAGCCAAGTTAACTCTTTCCCCACCAGCGTTTTTTAAATAAGTGCCAGCGCCAGCATTTTTCGTGATATTCACAAAAGTTTAATGCCTTCCAGAAAATGTTCTTCTTCAAATATATATATATAAAATGAAAGAACACATTTTGAGCAAAAAAGCTGACAATTTTTGTAAAGGACTTGAGATCAGATTCAGAGCGATCCTCAAAACATAAATGGACATACAGCTGTTTGCCCTAGGGCGATACTTCCGGATTTTATAAGTTGCGGATTATCCACCTGGTGGATAATAGCGGTATTACGGATTGTCAGAAAAACTCGTCATTGGCAGGGAAGCGTTTTCTCTTAATTGACTCTTAATTGAATGGCGGGGAAAGAGTTAAAAGGCCTTAATATGTACCATTTAGGAACAAATATGTATAGATTTGTTACCAATATATACCTTTGAGGTTCTGATATAAACTCTTTAGGTGCAAAGGGTACCCCCCAGTGATAGCTAGGGACCATATTTTCTCACAGCGTGTCATCCAACACTTCATCTATATAGCATCTGCAAAGGTACTGAAAACAATCCGAAGGTAAATGGATGAAGTATATACATGGGCATATACATTTAACAGAGGAGAATTAAAGTGATATGGACTTAAAATAAAATAGAATTGAAGACAAAACAGTCACTCCAAACTAAAAGTGTGCATAACCCTGGAAAGCTTTCGTGTTGATTTCATTTAGCAGTCTGCGCTAGTGACAAAAGCGCTGATAAAGTTGTCCCCAGTGCTTATGAGACCAAACTGGTTTGAATCCATACTGCCAGGTTAAGCGCAAACTAATTTGACTGTTGCTGCCTATCAACATGCAAGACCGATTTCCCAGAAGCCAACCAATTTAACTTCTCTAATATGTGTTTTCCAATTGAATCGTATATTTTGAAGCTTTGAGGAAGACGGCACTATGACCAGAAGCAAAGCAAATAGAGTCAATTTTGGATTCGTGTTGACTTTAAGTGCTTGCGTGAAGTCGAGCGTGGAAGTATTTCACCTTTTCTGATCTAGTAATAACCATGATAGCAGCAACATACAGTGACAGAGTTCCTTCCTTTACTCAATCACATCCAGTCTCAATTTCACCGCCAACCGAGGACGAACATCAGAAGCAGCTGTCTCTTCTGGTCCCGACTGTTTCTTAATACAAAGCAATTTTTCAAAAATACAGTAAACCCAAAGACAGCGTGACAGTTAGTGCCCGATGGGATGAGAGGTGTTATTATCTTCTCTCTATCTTTAGTGCTCCATTAAGGCTATCTCTCTAAGACACATACTGTATGAAACACAGAGCCTTAAGCAGAAGGTTTGTGTCTTACTGACAGTCTAGATCGGAGCCCATCAGATGACCCCGCTTTTACCATCCACTAACAACCATCATCGCGTTCTGATCTACGGCTACGTGATTTTAAACCCTTCAAACTGTCCGCGGGTAAACACACTCTTGCTTCAAACTCTTTTAAACCAAGTTCCCTCAGGGCGTGTGATGCAGGGATGCATTAACGCCTCATTCAGCAGGAATGTTAGAGAGAATGCAAACCGTTCTGGCCCGATGCTCGAGAAGTAAAAAGCAGATGGAGACAGCAAAAAAGCAGGCGATAGAGACAGAGGCGATAAAGCTGAGGTGTGCGGAAACAGAAACGCAGCAGGCTGTTTTTCTCAAATGAATTATGGCTGGTGGATCACGGTCCACAAACTTGTACAATAACGTTTGTTTAGGATTCTGTTGAATTTTAACGCTCGACTTGGTGAATGTGCTAAGTATTTAGCAAAGAGAAGAAGCTTGTTTTAGCTTTATTTGACACTAATGCAAATGAAATCATAAGCTAAAAGATGTGCTGTGTCTGTGATTTTTATCATGACCTCCATTTTCAGGGTTACACGGATTACAGAGATTTTTGTTTATCTGTCATCATTTACTCACCCTCATGTTACTTTATTCTGTCACAAATGAAGTTATTTGGATAAATGATGTAACCACACAGTTGACGGTACCCATTGACCTCCACAGTAGGAAAAACAAATACTATGGAAGTCAATGGGTGCCATCAACTGTGTGCTTACCATCGTTTACCGGAATATCGTCTTTTTTGTTCAACAAAAGAAAGCAACTCATACAGGTTTACAACAACATGATGGTGAGTAACTTAATCGCGGTGTGTCGCTCGTCTCTTTCATTGAGGTTGTTCCTGATTTTAGTAAGAACTGTAAATGAGTAACTGTCCTCGTAGTAAATGGCGAAAGACGGATGACGTGCTGCTTCACTCACTATACACACTTCACTTTATTGGTTGTCGCTCCCGAAATGTGCTCTTCATTTGCATAAAGTTGACTGTTCTCAACCTTGTCATGTATCTGGACACGCCCACTTCCGGTTGCCAGAAATCGGCAAAACTTTCATTGAAATGAATGAGATCCCGTCGCTTTGCCATTGCATGACATAATTTAAACTCGTTTTTGGGTGAACGGGAAATAGCCTGATCTCCCACACTGCAAAAAATTATTTTCAAGAAAAAAAATTCTTAGCATTTTTGTCTTAATTTCAGTAAAAATATCTAAAGATTCTTAAACTAAAATGCTGCCTCTTGATGAGCAAAACGACCCAAGAAAATAAGTCTAGTTTTTAGACCAAAAATACCAAACCCAAGTGACCTTGTGCATAAAACAAGCAAAAAATGTGCCAATGGGGTAAGCAAAAAATCTTGAACATTTTTCTTAAACACTAAATTCAAGAAAAATTTGCTTACCCCATTGGCAGATCTTTTTTTTTTTTTGCTTGTTTTAAGCACAAATGCACCTAAATTGTATTTTTTTTGTCTAAAAACAAGACTTATTTTCATCAAGAAAATGCATCTTAATTTAAGAATTTTTAAATATTTTCAGTGAAAACAAGACAAAAATACTAAGAATAGTCTTTCTTGAAAACAATTTTTTGCAGTGCATACAGCAAAAAAACAAATTTCTCTGGCCAAAAATATATTTTAAATATATGCTAAATACATTTTGTAGAATGTTATGCTCAATTGAATATATTTTTGAATTTGGAAATATATTTAGTTTTAACCTTCAACATATTTCAAAATGTCCTTCAAAGGCAGGCAAATATATTTCTAATTTTACATCCCATATGGCAAATTTTTTTTTTTGCCTACATGTATTTTAAATGTATGCTAAATACAAGTTAATTGTATAAAGTATATTTTAAAGTTGAACATATATTTAATTTTAACCTTTTTAAAACTTTAATGTTCACAGGTGCGTAACAAAGTTTTCTTTAATGTGAATGCCATGTGAATATTTCCTTGGATTGAAATATATGGCGGCCTAAATATATTTTTTGATGCTTTAAAATTTATTTTTAAAATATATTTCAAAATATAAAAAAAAATCAGTGAAAAGTATATTTTTGTAAATATATTCCAAAATATATTTCAGCAAAACAATTGGGCCATATTTTGATATATATTTAAAAATATTTTTTTCCTTTTTTTTTTTGCTGTATGGGCTCATGAGAATTCGCACATATTTTACGTGTTAGCTAATTCGTATGTATTCGTACGAAGTTCATTGTGCAAAAATGTACGATTATCAAATAAAATATAAAGAAACCCTAAATCCCTACATCACACGTGTCAAGGGAAATCGTACAAAAATGTACGAATGTGGTCGTACCAATTAATACGAATCAGCCACCTCGTAGAAATGGCCATGAGATAGCGTTGAAAAAATAGCCAGTTTGCTCTCGAACAGCCATTTCTCATTAACAGTATACAAAAAAGATGCACATATAAAATTGTAGTGAACATTCACAATCAAATTTACTTGCATACTTGAGTTCGAGTTGGTATTCGTGTGTACTCATCTCGCAAATACAACCAACCATTGGCATGAAAGCGGCAGTATCAGAATCTGTAACTTTCTGTTAAAGTAACTTTCACTTACTTTAATGTGCACTTTGTAGCGAACGCCTCTGGCAGGGACTTAAATGTAAATGTGCAGGAGCGATCTGAAGACATGCATTAGCTCTGATAAGAAGAAAGATGCTTTGCTAAGCTCTGTCTTAATGTTTTTCAGGTGGTCAATAGTCAAAGATCTGGCCTTTAGAAATGCTTGGCACACTTTTTTTCTAAGCTGCAGTCACTTCTGTCCTATAAAAACTGCATTTTGCTGTCTACGCCGTCAACCAGTGTGACAATTTAGATAAAATGACCTTCAATTGTTTGACAAAGACAGCGTTTTTCCAGGTATTGAGTACCTGAAAGCCTGGGTAATCTGACAGTCTGCATAATGATAGTTTTCAATTTATTAAACTGACATTTAGGTTCTCTCAAGGTAAAACTTTTAGCACTTTCAGTGCCCCTCAAATCACAAAAGGAAAAACAACACACACACACACACACATCTTGGATCTGAGGTCGAAGTCAGAAAACTCGATGTCTCATTTGTAAAAATAATAATGACAGGGTTGATAAAAAGTAACAAACATAAAAAGAAGTCTTGCGCTAAAATGACAAAGATCTCCGTCTGGTATAAAACTGCTAACATGCTAAAAATGAAGCTGTTTGTCTTTACACTGTAGACGGGGTGATAATGCCTTTCGATTCATCACACCCCAAAGGTATCAAAACTACCAGTCTCATGTCTTCTCTTTGCCTTGCAGGACAGGGGGAGGGATTTACGTATTAGTAAAGCCACGCAGTTCCTCAGCAATGCTCTCCTTCCTGCAAACGCTAGTTAGTTCAAGCATAAAATAAAGGTTCTAGTGGAGATGAAGGGCGAAAGTCAGTTAAAGGCTTTATGGGGAGGATGCTGGCCAAGAGTCGCTCCTCTCGTTCCTCTATGTCCCCGGGTCTCTTTGGCAGATGAGTAGATGAGGAGAGAGCGACCGTGACTGAGGTCTATACAAGACGGTGTGGTAAGCTTGGGAGTTAATGGGAAAACAGGTTGGCCAAGTTAGATACAAGGGGAGGCTATCCTCCAGAGTCAATCCCATAATGCACCAAAGCTCCTCCATTGTGGCCTGGTCAGGCATCGTATTTCTTCCCAGTTCTGTGGATCTGATGGAAGAGCGTCATGGAGAAAGCCATTCCCAGGAGCTGAAATGACAAAATTCAAATGTAAGAATAAGAGATAAACGCTACATATCACTCAACGCAGAAAATTGATGCGCTCCTTATCGCAACACAAGGGGTTAAGAAGTGGTTGGTTAAGATAGGCCAGTTTGCCTGTGCTGGTACAGTAGATAAACCACTTTGCAAGCAATATATCTTTTTGCATTTAATTCCATTTAAAGATAGCACTTAGTTATATAATAATTTCGTGTCGAAAACAGGATTCACACCAATGCATGGATGAAAAATGTTTCTGGGGGAATAGATCATAGAGTCGCATAGGTAAACAAAATGCACTGTAAATATACCACCTCTTTGAAGTTCATTTTTAGATCCACACTGATACATCAAACGATGGTCGACTTTCCACAGTCATTATCTTAAAGCGCAGCCAAAGTTTTTTATCACATTAGCCGAAAGATCCGATATAACCTCTGTGTGCGTGTGTGTATGTGTGGATTAAACCTCCAGTATATTTAAGATTTATAGGTGTCCCCAAAGACTAGACTTTTATGTGAGGCTGCTGCTGAGGTCTTGGCCCTGAGCTACTTCTAATACACTGTGATAGAAAAGACTTCATTCACAATCCATGTGTTCAATCAGACACAATCACTATGGTCATTAGGAAGAAATGTACTTTGGTATTACAAGGTTTTTATAGAGATACTATTGTGATGTCATGGTGTTCTATACAGTAAATATGATGTTATTACTGTTGTACATTAAATGGTAAACTTTTATTATCTACCACATAATATTTGATTATCTTATTAGTCTTGCCTATTGCTTTGGAATGTGAAAAATGACAATACGCCAGACACTAATGGTTTGGTAAAATTGTCAAACTGCTGGGGATTGGAATTAAAATGTAATCAAAAGTTACAAAAATGCAGTAAAATGCAAAATAGGGACACACGAATGCACCTTAATGAAATTGTATTTATGCAGTAGTTTTAACCCTTTACCTGCAAAGCCCTTTTTGAGTGGGGGGTGAAAAGGTGATCTACGCCTTCAAATTAATATAACTTTAAGCATTTTTTGGTCAAAATAATTTTGGTCTTGTTTAAAGAAGACACTTTAACGTTTTTTTACGGAAGTGTCTGGAGGTGAAAATATTAAATATTAAAAAAGTTATAGCAATTTTAATTTATTGTAATAAATAAAAATAATGCAATATAGTATTATTTTATACATAAAATTATAAAAAAAATTAGGTTTGTGTTGGTTTGCTATGAGTTTTGCTGCATAGTCTTTTCACAAATTAAGAAACTACAGTCGGTGCATTATTATTACTGCTAAAAAGTTTTGAAATATGAATTTTACACTGCAAAAAAATGATTTTCATAATTCATAATTTCAAAATTCTTAGTGTTTTGTTTTGTTTTCAGTAAAAATATCAAAAAATTCTTAAATTAAGCTGTTTTTTTCTTGATGAGCAGAATGACCCAGGAAAATAGGTCTAGTTTTTAGACCAAACATATCAAATTTAAGTGATTTTGTGCATAAAACAAGCAAAAAAATCTGCCAATGGGGTAAGCACATTTTTCTTGAATGTTGAAGAAAAAATGTTCAAGATTTTTCTACTTACCCCATAGGCAGATTTTTTTGCTCATCAAGAAAAAGCATCTTAATTTTTAGATATTTTAGATATTTTTACTGAAAACAAGACAAAAATACTAAGATTTTTTTCTTGAAAATCATTTTTTGCAGTGTATTTTTGTCTTGTTTTCAGAAAAAATATCTACAAATTCTTAAATTAAAATGTATTTTCTTGATGTGCAAAACAACCCAAGAAAGTAAGTGTAGTTTTTAGACAAAAAATATTTGAAAATCATTTTTTGCAGTTTGGCAGTTCTTTTTAAGAAAAAATCTTAGTATTTTTGTCTTGTTTTTTAGTAAAGATTTCTAAAAAAAATTTAATTAAGATGCTTTTTTTGATGAGCAAAACGACCCAAGAAAGTAAGTCTAGTTTTTAGACAAAAAATTAAAAATTTAAGTAAATTTGTGCTTAAAACAGGCTAAAATATTTGCCAATGGGGTGAGAAAAAAATCTTGAAATAAGTTTTCTTTTTTTCTTAAACACTTAATTTAAGCAAAATTTTCTTGCCCCATTGGCAGATATTTTTGCTTGTTTTAAGCACAAATTTACTTAATTTGTTTACTTTTTGTCTAATAACTAGACTTATTTTCTTATGTCGTTTTGCTCATAAAGAAAATACATCGTGATTTAAGAATTTTTAGATATTTCTACTGAAAACAAGACAAAAATACTACAGTAAGAAAGTCATTTTTTTTGCAGTGGAGCACTGCCCACTATACCATCGGCTCCAACAATAATATCCAAATTTTAGGTCAGTTTAAATAATTGGATCTGCGAGCATCAATGTACTCTACCTGAGAATAAGACCCAAACGATACTGTTAGAGTTTGGACTAACATGCATATTTTGGATCGTTCAAGTTTCTAGAAACTTCTTTAGTCTTAATAATAAGTCCCTCAGCATGCACATTGTCTAAAAGCCTAGCATCTATATGTTAGACGTGACCACATTAATAATTGATGCTGTTTTTTCTGTAGCTGTAATGAGGAGACATGATAATGTATGATGCTAGTGAGCTGTTTACCCCCCCCCCCCCTTCTCTCTCTCTCTCTCTCTCTCTCACACACACACACACACACACACACACACACACACACACAAGCTGACTGTGGTACTTCATATACTGTACATTCAGTATTTCATCAATATTCTGTCTGACACACTGAGTGATGTAAAACCACGCGCGCGCACACACACAACACAAGCTCACCTGAACTACCAAGATACACATGCCGATTGTTCCCAGTAGATGCTTGTTATCGTCAAGCCACTCTTCCACCTTCTCGTAGCAGCCCTGAAAAACAAGAAAACACAAGATTTCATTCGTTTTCTGGATAAAAGCACATTCTGAACTTATCATACACAATTCACTTTTTAATTGTTAACTGTGAAAATGAGCTGAACTCCAAAAGCAGTGGGAAGCATTTGAGCTCATGCATGAGTGAACGCTGCAGCGATAGCATTTTTTGACACAGACTGAAAAACTACATTGAGTTTTGTGCAGTGTTATGTGGAGAAGAGCTCTGAGCTGGCAGTGTTGTGTAGGTGTGTGCTTTTCCGGCCGTTTTATGGAAGAAGAAATACATTTCTAGTGGCTGGAACACAATGATACCTTTGAAACTGGCATGGCAGACTCGTCTGTGGTTTTTCTTTAGATAACAGAACACTAGCCGTGCAAATAGCCTTACGTCACAATTTCTGCATAAATTTAAAGCAATTCAAGACTCAAAATTTTAACGTCTGGGAAAGAAGATAAATTCAACCTTTAAACAGTTCATGGTTTAAGGCTGACCTGCATACTTGTTTTTGCAGGTGGGTGCATACATTATTATTATTATTATTATTATTGAAAAACACGAATGAAGATATTTTGAGGAATGTTTGTAACCAAACCTATCATGAAACATGTTTAACTGATAAGAAAACTTTCATAACATTCACCTCAAAAGTTTCAAAGCCCTAATAATTGTTCGTATTTACATAAAATGCTATTTTGATAATACTGAATAAAAAGGTATTTACACAAAACAGTGCAAAAGAATTTTAAAGCGATAGTTTACCCAAAATTAAAAATTCTGTCAGTGTTTACTTCTTCCTAAGTTGTTGTGAACCTGTATTAGTTTTTTAATTCTGTTCAACAGAATAAACAACCAGTCATTCTAGATATTTACAAACCTCTAAGTGCAAATCAGTGTTTTATTTCAAGCACACAAGGACAGTTTTTTGGTTCAGTAATTGAGTCAGCAGCAGATTGAATGGTGCAGAAAACATTGTGACATTGTGTAATCACTATAACATCCATTTGCTCGTGCCAATTTCCCGAATGCTCATCACGTTAAAAGAACCAGTTTTTGTGCTTCAATAAAGAAAATCATTGCATAGTTTCTCGTGGTACCTAAACCCTGCAGATCGGACACCTCAGGAATAAAGATTGATGATTAAGTGACATCTCATTATGTGATCGGCCAATGAGAGACAGCGGTGTAATTGGAACAAACAGAGCCTTACACAGGAGAGCTCTGCCCTTTTTAAAACTTCATTTAAACATCCAGTACTTAAGACGAGTTTTTCACAGGACACTCAGTTCCCACAGGGAAAACAGTCAAAGTGCTGGAGTCCCACAGAAATGCATGAAGATAAACAACGATGGCACTTTACAGGCGCTCTCAAACTTTTCCAAAGTTTTACTGTCCTAAATCTAAAGCTTTTACTGTACTTCATTAATTATTAATCACATCTGTTCTAGGACAGAAAAGAGGAAATCCCCTCGGTTAATGCATCATGTCTTTTCTTTGATCCTGTCTCCATTCAGAAATGTTCTTTAATGAACATAAAAGCAGCATATTCCATATGTTCAGAAACAAGAATTACTGAATTGAATTTGAAGTTGCGTTTGAAACCTAATAATGTTCGCTGCAAATGGAGGAAAATTGAAGGTAGAGCAATCTTGGCCGAGCTATAAGTGCGGGAGTCACTCACCCGTGTCCAAAACATGTTGGTGGAATTGCGGCCACACTCCTGATAATGTTCCTGACAGCAACGGTCGGGTACCACCTTTTCTTTCAGAGCCTCGTGCCAATCTGTGTATCCAATTACGCCACAACACTTCCACTGTGTCAAGAAAGAAAGAAAGAAAGATGGAGGCGGAAAAGAAGGAAGATGAAAAAAGAAAGGATGGATGAAAGAAAGAGATATGAAAGTAAGAAAGAAAGAAAAAAGGAGAGAGGGAAAAAAGAACGAGAAAGAAAGAAAGAAAGAAAGAAAGAAAGGGTTAGGTTAGGAAAAAGAACAGCAAGTAAGAAGGAGGAAAGGAAGGGAGGGAGGAAAGAAAAAAATAGAAAGAAAGATGAAGGGAGAAAGGAAGCAAGAAAGAAGAAAGAAAAGATGGATGAAAGTAAGAAAGAGAAAGAAAGAAAGAAAAGAGAGATGAAAGTAAGAAAGAAAGAAAGGAGAGAGGGAAGTAAGAATGAAATAGAAAGAAAGGGTTAGGTTAGGAGAAAGGAATAAGATGGAAAGAAAGAAGCGGGGAAGAAAGGGAGGGAGAGCGGGAAGAAAGAAAGAAAGGGTTAGGTTAGGAAGAAGGACAGAAAGAAAGAAGGAGGGAGGAAGGAGAGATTAGGTTAGGAAGAAGGACAGAAAGAAAGAAGGAGGGAGGAAGGAGAGAAAAAATAGAAAGTAAGATGAAGGAAGGAAGGAGGCAGAAAGTAAGAAAAGAGGGATGAAAGAAAGAAAGAGAAAGAAAATAGGGATGAAAGTGAGAAAGAGAAAGAAAAAAAGAAAAATAGATGAAAGTAATAAAGAAATGAGAATGAAATGGTTAGATTAGAAAGAAAGACAGAAACAAAGAAGGAGGGAAGGAAGGAAGGGAGGGACGAAAGAAAAAAATAGAAAGAAACATGAAGACAAAGGGGGCCAAAAGAAAAAATAGAAAGAAACATGAAGAAAAGAGGGATGAAAGGAAGAAAGAAATGAGAGAGGGAAGAAAGAAAGGAAGGGAGAGAAGGAAGGAAGGAAGGAAGAAGAAAAATAAAAGAGGGATGAAAGTAAGAAAGAAAGAAAGAAAGAAAAGAGGGATGAAAGTAAGAAATAAATGAGAGAGGGAAGAAAGAGAGAAAGAGAGAATGTATGGTTAGGTTAGAAAAATGGACAGAAAGAAAGAAGGAGGGAAGGAAGGGAGGGAGAAAAGGAAAATAGAAAAAAAGATGAAGGAAGGAATGAAGGAAGAAGATAAAGAAAAGAGGGACGAAAGTTAGAAAGAAAAAAGAAAGAAAGAAAAGAGGGATGTAAGTAAGAAATAAATGAGAGAGGGAAGAAAGGAAGGGAGAGAGGGAGGGAAGAAAAAAGAGAGAATGAAAGGGTTAGGTTAGAAAGAAGGAGGGAAGGAAGGGAGGGAGGAAAGAAAATATAGAAAAAAAGATGAAGGAAGGAATGAAGGAAGAAGAAACAGAAAAGAGGGATGAAAGTAAGAAAGACAAAAGAAAGTAAGAAAAAAAAAAGAAAAGATGGATGAAAGTAAGAAAAAAGGAGAGCGGGAAGAAAGGGACAGAGAGAGGGAAGGAAGGAAGAAAGAAAGAAAGAAAAAAATGGTTAGGTTAGGAAGAAAGACAGAAAGAAAGAAGGAGGGAAGGAAGGGAGGGAGGGAGGAAGGAAATAAAAAAGAAAGATAAAAGAAAGAAAGGGTTAGGTTAGGAGAAAAGAGGGAAGGAAGAAAGAAAGGAGGGGAAAAAGAAAAAAAAGGTTAGGTTAGGAGAAAGGAAGAATATGGAAAGAACGAAGCAGTAAAGGATGGGAGAAAGGGAAGGAGGGAGAGAAGCAGAGAAGAAAGGAAGGAGGAAAAAGAAAGATAGGGTTAGGTTAAATGAAAAGAAGATGATGAAAAAATAGGGAGGGAGAGTAGTAAGGAAGGAAGGATGGAAGAAAGAAAAAAGAAAGAAAAAACAATGTCAACACAACTTCTACTTTCCAAATAAATCGTTTTTATGATAAAGTTTTGTTTGTTTGTGCACCTCAGCTTGGATGATGTTCCAGGCGTTTCTCAGCCCAATGTTGTTATCTGAGTTGTAGAGAGCAAGACCATCCTTTAGATCCTGCTTGGCGTTCTCACTGACCTGGGAACAGTAGAAGAAACGACTCGAAATCAGTCACATGTAAACAAATATTGAATTTTGAGAGTAGTGATAAACCAATAATTCAGGCCGGCTCATAAATCACATGATATTTTGACAGTATCATCATCGGTCAATAAAGGCAGCAGCACAGCTTATTACCAACAGAGCGATGGACTTTCCCTTCTGTTAGTCCCAAAACATAACAACACCCCGTCAAACACAAATCTACAGACAAATTTTTCTGTAAATCTAAAAACACTTCTGCCATTTTTGTCTCTCATTTGTTAGTTTCATGATACTGTATTATGAATATTGACATTTTATGATCACCATCTATCACCATCTACTATCTGCTTCCTAGATGTAGACACCGGCAGAATAAACGATTGTAAACAGTGAGGAATGATGTCGCTTGTCCACCTTCCCACTGGTCCTCTCTATTGAATCAATACCTGCCATCAGGCTCTCTTGACTACTACATCAAATAAATGTAATTAACAATCATTAATGTGATAAAAAGTCGCTGTCAATGACGCTGGAACCTCTTCAGATATGTCACCCGGCCCAACTATCATCTCGCTCTCGACCGGCTCTTTAAATCTGATATAAAGTACAATCACACATTAGTGCTTCAATGCTCTTTAGCCCAGAGCTGTTAAAGTGAGAGTGTGATTACAGGTTTGACACAGCAGGAGTTATAGACAAACACTACATTATATCAACTTAGAGGATAGAAAAAACACTAGCCTGGAAATTCAAGCATATTTAAGTAAAAGGCAGTGCTAGTCAAGACAAGCTAAACCAAAACCAAGACTTTAAGGCAGGGGTCTCCAATCTTTTTGTGAGCAAGGGCTACCACAATGGTAAAATCTGGAGGGCTACTTTTCTATACTTTTTACTTGATATTTTTATGTTTTACTTGATTTTATTTTATTTTACTTGTTTATGTTTTAGTATTGTTTAAAATGTTAACATGTATAAACCAAGCTAAGCTAATATAAAAATATGTCATAAAAAATATTACAATTGTGACTATTAACTAATTTGCCACCAGCCTTTTTTTTTTTTTTTAAAGTTGCCCGCCAACATTTTTGGGGATTTTCAAAAGTTTCCAAAAAAAAAAAAAAAAATCCAGGAAATTTTTTTTCTCAAAAAATATATAAACATACATTTATATTAAAGGTGCCATTTGTAATAATTGAGGTAAAAGATTTTTAAAAATTAGCTACACGCATCAAAAGAATGAGAAGAAATAAGGGCAAAGATCTCATTAAAAAAATGACAAGGTATAGTGCTGCAGAAATATCAATCTGAATTAGCATGCTAAATTACTAGCTACAGCCCGACTGGTGTTGTAATACCAGTTTCGACCATGGGAGGCGATATGCGGGCCACACACATAACCGCCAGCCAAACTGCAATACACGAATAAGTCGCATGTGTGGGAGTACAGCCCTCTACTACTACCGCTGCGTCCGAAAACTAAGGCAGCTGACTTGTTGACTTAAGAGGCATGAAGGCAGCTCAGAGAAATGCAATTCGGACAGCCATGGATTCGGACATGCCTTGATGCCTTCCTGGCTCCATCTGAAAGCAGCTGATAGCGATTCACTTTTAATCAAGAAACCGGCTTCACTGACGATAAGTGCAATGACTATCGCATGCAAATTATCGCGCATCCTTAGCTGTTAGCGTTTAATAGTTAGCTCTACCCACGGATCCGATCCGGTTTTCACCCGTTATCTACCAAGCTGATGCTAAAATGTAACATTAGCTAAGAAGCTTGAAATGTCTTGGATGATAATGAACACCAAATGGACGCACGAAACGTAGCGGAAAACATTGCAATTTTAATGAGACCGAATGTTTTTTTGTGACTAATGATAACTTAGTTGCTAATGTAAATCAAACTTCATATATGCTGCTAAATTTGCAGCTGCTAAATTAAAATAGACCAACTCACTTTCTGGAGGTATACTGCCCCCGTCTGTTTGGAGTGTGGAGTATGAATAGATTTTTTTTTGGGCGGATATTTTAAATGGTACCTTTAAATGAAAGACCAGACCCTCTACTTTCAAACAAACAATAAACAAACAAACAAAATGGGAAAAACATTTCATCCTATTTATATTTTTTTCTCTGCTCATAAACTCTTAAATATGGGTATTTTTCTTCAAAAATATATATTTTTTTTGCAAAAAGCTGAAATAATTGTATTTTTGTACAGGAATTTTGTTAGAGATCAGATTCAGAACGATTATAAAAAAAAATACACAGAGTTTAAAATGAGTAAATAATGTTTTGGCTTCAGTTTTTTCATCAATTGGGTAAGTGCGTCCCAATCGTGCTTATTTACTATATATATGGTATAGCAGAGTAACATAAAAATTCTTCAGAAACATGTTTTTATGCAAATGTTTTCTCTTAATTGATGAGATAACTCGTCAATGGCGTGGGAAAAGTTAAAAAGCAACACTCGTCAAATACAACCATGTACAATATTCTTTATTGTCATGACTCATGAAAATACCTGAAACAATTTGAAGAACAGCAATATAAATATAAACTGCGTCCAAAAACTTTGGAGGCTTGAAGGCAGCTCAGAGAAACTTTTTCGGACATACTTCATAGGCAGCGTGTTTAAAATATTAACAGAGAGTGCCTTTGTGATGACTAATCAAATATTTGAAAACTACAATACTAATTTCTCGCTAGAAATACATTTAAAAGGTGTAAAAAGTGAAAATATAACTTTATTAACACTAAATTTGTGCCATTTTATATTTTAGAACTCGACCAGGCTCGACCAATCACATACCCCGTACACACACATAGAATTGTGGGACAAGATCTCAGGAGTCAGTGAGTAAACCTAACATTGGATTCGGACATGCCTTGATGCCTTCCTGCCTTGGAATGCTGCCGCAGAAGGCAGCAGTTTAGAGTTTTCGGACGCAGCTATAAGCTTATAGACATTTCCTTGAATAGTGGCTGTTTCTCAATTCCAAGAACGCAAAGAACGGACTTGCGTCCTCGTGGAGATCGGTCTTGCCAGGCGACCTTGGAAGAACGAACTCGGAAGTTTAGCCGCAATGACTTCTGGGTCGTAAAGCGATTCCAGCAAGTCTGCACTCGATGCATCCTCGATATCAAGAACACATCCGGGTATTTTCATGCGTCCTCTGTCCTTGCGTTCTTGAGAATTGGAATGAAGGGAGGACACGAGGACGCAAGATCACTGAAGAACGCATATTGAGAAACAGACAGTGTTTTATTGTTCTTCTTCTACAACACAAATGGAGTTACTACATGAGAGCGCCCTCTGGCTTTTGGATGCGGCGGCATTTCACCATAATTAATTGCAATTCCTTCATTGAAAAACGCCCATTTGCATGATTAATCATCCCAGCCCACATTCCCAATCACATTCATGATGTTATCCGATAAATCAGACAATGCACCAGCAATTTAGTGAAAAACCCTGCCATCCTGAGACCTCCACACTGAGACTGAGACCTTCAAAAAATGATCTTGAGTACTACAACACCAGTAAAAGCTCTCTCACATAGATCTGTAAGATAAATTAAGATAATATCTGCACTTGCGGATTTACAATTCAAGCATCGCCTCTTGCTGTTATATTTATTGGATTAAAAGAACACTCTAGTTTTTCAAGTGGTGGTTCACTGTTATGGGCAGTTCAGACTAGCAGAGTGACACAATCTCATTCATTTCAATGGAAGCTTGGTGACTTCTGGTGACATTGATGTGACCGTTGGTGACCAGATGGGACATGTCCAGTAGCACAACCAAGTTAAGAAATGTTTAGCTTTATGCAAATGACTTTTGGAAGTGACTACCAATGAGAGCAAAGCAGTGGAATTCACAACCTCTTTGAAAGAGATGAGTGACACACAGCGACAGAGTAGCTTGTAAAGTTTAAGGGGCTTTAGGTCTCTGAAATCTGTGCCCTAAATATATCTCTGTCCTCCCACATTTATATGCCATTGCTATGCTAAAAATTAAACGTCTGATCATTTACAAATGCACATTTTAATGTGACTTGAGATATCATTTAGATTCATAGCAGTCTAACAGTCTGGATAAGGAACACACTAAATTAAATTAGTTCGGGGATGTGAGCGATATCATTAGAAAAGTTTGGCTTAGAAATCATAACTTGTAAAATAATGATCGAAATGTTCATGCTGGGAAAATGCTCTGCATGCTTGGGAAAATAATTCATTAAAATGCGACAGTCTGTCAATTATTTTTGACAAAACTACTTTGGATTTTCAGCTGGAGTCGCCCATCCTTCATGCATGTTTTCAAAGATGTCTTGACAAAATAATTCTACCAACTACACTATCAAGATCTCTCTCATTGAAGTATACGCTCATTAAAGGCTGACATTTTAGAACGAAATGAATAAAAGGTGAATAAGCAACATCCATCTCACCATCTTGAGAACATCTGCACAGCGAGTCCCATTATATATATGAAAACCCACTCTTGGTGTTATAAGGGTACAGCGTGACATCCCTTCATTCAGTTCCACTGTGGAACACACAATGTTTGGTGCTATCTTCAGTACAGGAGTAATGACTTTTCATTCACATCTAAAGAAAAGCATCCCAATTACCCCCCACACACGAGACTTCTCTATCCCACACAGCCCAATTACAATCAGCCTCTGACTTCAATAAACTCTTAATCATCATGTTCCTTAAAAAGTCACGCTTTTCTGTTCACCTTGTTCTGCAGCACTGGAGTAAATAACACGTTTAATGGAGGGATGTTTTGTGTCTTATTGAATCTTTTTAATACTGTGAGCTTGTTCATGTGGGGTTCCAGAGGAAATGCATTTAATGTATATATTTTCATAAGTATAATTTTAACAAGCATTAATTTTCTTTAAACAGACTAATAAAAGTAATGCATGACCCCCTGTCTCTGAAATCCCAACACTATCTTAGGGCAATGTGCAAGTATTTTACAAGTTGGCTTATTTGTACGACCGCATTCTTAAATTTTTGTACGATTTGCCTTAACCCCGTGACTCTGAAATCTGACTTTTTTATGTTTAAGTGCTATAATTGGGTCCCCAGTGATTTCACCAACTTAGAAAATGTGAAAAATATAACCCCAGTAATTTAGTTTTGGTAAACCATTCTCTGCATGTATGTGGAAAAAAAAGGTAATTGAAATTTGGCTCCCCTTGTGATGTCAGAAGGGGATAATACAATCCTTAATCTGCACTATCCAACCACGGCACTGCCATTAAGTGCAAAGATCAGCTCATTTGCATTTAAAAGGACACACCCAAAAAACAGCACAATGGCTAATTCATACAAATTAGCCAACTCGTAAAATACACTGCAAAAAATGACTTTCTTAGTATTTTTGTTTTGTTTTGTTTTCAGTTAAAATGTCAAAAAATTCTTAAATCAAGATGTATTTTCTTGATGAGCAAAATGACCTAAGAAAATAAGTCTAGTTTTTAGACAAAACCTATACAATTTAAGTGAATTTGTGCTTAAAACAAGCAAAATTATCTGCCAATTGGGTGATTTTTTTTTGCTTAAATTAAGTGTTTAAGAAAAAAGAAAACTTATTTTTAGATTTTTTTTCTCACCCCATCGGCAAATATTTTTGCTTGTTTTAAGTTTAAATTCACTTAAATTCTATATTTTTTGTCTATAAACTTTACTTATTTTCTTGGGTCGTTTTGCTTATCAAGAAAAAGCATCTTAATTTAAGAATTCTTGGATATTTCTACTGAAAACAAGACAAAATACTAAGTAAGAAAGACCTTTTTTGCAGTATATGCACTGCAAAAAATGATGTTCAAGAAAATAAATTCTTAGTACACTCTAAAAAAACAAACGGTGCTATATAGCACCAAAACAATTGCTTTGGATCGTAACGATAGAAGAACCATTTTAGTGCCATATGGCACCGGTGAAGAACCAGTGAAGCACCAGTGAAGCACCAGTGAAGCACCAGTGTAGAACCATATAGGGGCCATATAGCACCACATATGGTTCTACATAGCACTATATGGTTCTACACAGGTGCTTCACTGGTGCTTCACTGGTTCTTCACCGGTGCTATATGGCACTAAAAATGGTTCTTCTATCGTTACGATCCAAAGCAACTGTTTTGGTGCTATATAGCACCGTTTGTTTTTTTGTCTTGTTTTCAGTAAAAATATCTGAAAATTCTTAAATTAAGATGCTTTTTCTTCATGAGCAAAATGACCCAAGAAAATAAGTCTAGTTTTATAAAAATATAAAATTTAAGTGATTTTGTGCATAAAACAAGCAAAAAATCTGCCAATGGGGTAAGCAAATTTTTCTTGAATTTTTTCTTGAATTTAGTGTTTAGGAAAAAGGTTCAAGATTCTTTGCTTACTCCATTGGCAGATTTTTGCTTGTTTTATGCACAAAATCAAATAAATTTGATTTTTTTTTTTTCTAAAAACTAGACTTTTTTGGGTCGTTTTGCTCATCAAGAAAATTCATCTTAATTTAAGAATTTTTGGATATTTACTGAAAACAAGACAAAAATACTAAGAAAATGTTTTCTTGAAAATCATTTTTTGCAGTGTGTAAGAAGTCTTGTCAGATCAGGCTGGAAATCCAGACTAAAGTCTTGTGAATATGAGATAAGTAGCATCAAAGTTTAATTTCACATTGATTTCAATCTTAGACATGGCCTTACTCCAACCTATTCTCCAACCCATACGATTGCTTTGGTCGTTTGTCCATTTCACCAAATACGACCAATAATTTTGCTATGATGAGGATAAGATTTTCAATTTAAACCACCAGGATTAATTGTATTTTATTATACATTACACTATTCAGGCATTTAGGGCAAATATCGTATCCACTTATTTATTATATGATATAAACACAGCATACAAAACAGTCACAACTTTTTAAAAATGTACTTAAAATATTCCAAGTGTACCGAGGTCAAACTATCGATTTATTTGAAAAAAAAGATGCAAAAGTGATGACAATACGCTGTAAATATCAGATCCGGTATGATTTGTGATTTAAAAACTGCCGCCAGAAGAAGCGATGATACGTCATCTATGATTGTGAAAAGGCATTGGCTCTCGTGTCTCGTGACCGATTGCATCATTACGTTAGCTAAGAATGTGAAGCGCTATTGGCTCTTGTGATCGACTACGTCATATTGGTTTATGTTTGAATGAGATCTGACTGTGCGTTTTGATCACAGAGTTCTTCATATAAAGTAATCGTATGGGTCACTTCACAAGGTTTGCAACGCGAATGGTTTGTAATACTTTTATACTGTTTTATGCAATAAATACCTGCGGCTGCGACTGTACTTTTACTTGCGTGTTGTGTTTTATATGGTTGAGAAGTGGTTGGGATTAGGGTAAGGGTGACGGTGGGGTTAGATGCTCCAAAATATCTTTAAAACCATAAATGTTTATGAAACCGTTTCTACATTTACAAATTCATAAAATTAAATGTGTCTAATCTGATGTATAAGGCAAAAACTTTAAAACGTAATAACAGGTTGTATAAGCTACTGCCGCTAGAGGACACTAATCCCTTAATACATCACTTTACGTCGTAATAAGGTGCTTGCAAAACGACCTATGAGGTCTCCCTTACTCAGTCAATATAAAATATTTCCCCTCCATGTCAATTAAGAGAAAACATTTGGATAAAAAACCATGTTCCTGATGAATTTTTATGTTAATCTGCAATACCGCGATTATCCACTAGATGGAGATGTCTCTACCAATTTATGACTTTTTTTTACTAATTTTACTTGTTTTGCTCATTTTACGCTGTGCATGTTTTGATAATCGTTCTGAATCTAATCTTTAACAAAATTCCTTCACAAAAATGCAATTATTCCAGCTTTTTGCTAAAAAAATATATTTTTAAAGAAAAATAACCATATTTAAAAGTTTATAAGCAGAGAAAAAAATATATAGGATAAAACGTTTTAATTTTTCCAGTTTTGTTTGTTTGTTTATTGTTTGTTTGAAAGCAGAGGGTCTGTTCTTTCATTTGGTATATTTGTATGTTTATATATTTTTAGAAGAAAATTCTATAAAAAATGCTGGCGGGGAATAAGTTAAAGATATCAAGGTTTTAAATGTCTTTTACATTATGCACATTCAGACTGCGAAATCTGAGGCACTTTTAAAGGCGTTGTTTAACAGCACACATGACTGCACATTAGCGTATTATTAATATTGATAACATCTATAATATTCTACATGACTGCACCAAGCTGCTACATAGCTTGGCATTTCTAAACAGCTTATTGCGAAGCCAATGAGCCTTGGTCAATTATTCGGTGGATGGATGATTTATTCCAATCATTATCCTTAATAAATTCACCAATTTATCGACCATTGTTGCATTTTATCTAAGCTCACACCACACAGGCAGACATGCACGTGAAAAGCAGACCCCAGATCTCCAAAAGCACATGTTTGTTTCGCATGGCCTGTGGCTGTTTGAAGCTAATGTACTGTATAGCTCATTAGTAGTTTGTATACCTGGCCCCTGTTTCTGTCTAAATAATCTCCATGCAGTTGGATACAGACTAAGATTGCACGCTCCAAAGCGATTGCACGCTCCAAAGCAGTTGCAGCCAACGTAAGCATATGGTTTGTGTGAAATGACCTAGTGACTCTTTGTGTTTGTTTTCCAGTCATTTCTCTTGTTGGCTTCAAATGTTCTCGTAAATGTAAAGACATTAGTGTTTGTTTGGGAATGTGGTAGGTTTGATATGAGGGTCTGTTACAGTTCAGGATAACTGTTGGATGCATGGATCTAATGGTGACATCATTATCCCCACAGTTCTCAAGAAGAGCCGGGAGAGAGCGAACGTCGATAAAAAGAAAAACAGATTTCTTTTAGTTTCGTATGTGTGTGTGTTTAAGCATCCATACTGTGGACAGGTTTGTCATATAATTGCCCCTGGGGCTTCAGTTTGTGTATACAGTGTATATATATGTGTGTGTGTGTGTGTGTGTGTGTGTGTGTGTGTGTGTGTGTGTGTGTGTGTGTGTGTTGAAGAAAGTCTAGTGTTTACCAAACTAGAGGAAGATAAGGTCAGACCACATATTCTTCAATGTCTATGCTGACAACAAACTCTGCAAGTTTTCGGCAAATGACAGATTGCAAACACAATATGCACATGAAGGGATGTGCTGCATAGATGAATGTTGCCTTACGGGAGGAGATTTGCCAATTGATTTGCTCATAAAATCGGTAGTTAACCAAGCATTGCTATTCCACAACAAACATCCGAATATAAGAACTTAGGATTGCCACAGGATTGTAATTACCAACCCAGATGATGGCTCAGACTCTTGAACAGCACACGAAAGCTTGGCCGTGATGTGAGCTGGCACGATACACACAGCAAGAGCCCTGCTGTCACACTGTCAGGTGCTTTGAAACTTGGCCCGGATGCCTGAGAAGCCCTGGCTGACTGCCTCACCTGATCAGGTGGTCTGCAACATGCACAGCTATATGGCTCATGTGGTGACAAATGGCTGACGTAAACAATTTAACGTGGCACATGCATCTGTTTAACGCAAGTAAATTTATTTAGCCTTTCGTCCAAAAGCGACAAACAAACAAACAGACGCAACTACGCTGCCAAACGAGAGCGCAAGCTTTACTTTTCTAAAATTACCTCGTAAATTGGAAATAATGAGAACCTGGAGACTTGCATGTTGTGTGGCTATTAAATTATTGCATGTCGGGGGCCTTTTTTTCGAAACAAGAGAGTTAATAAATAAAGAGACAATGGAGGGACATCAAGGACTCTCCAAATGCATTTTCTGCACATGCAGGTCGCTACTCGCATTTCTGAACATCCCTAATTGTATCGCTTTTACTCGGGTAATGGCACAACATTAGTGGCTAAAACCATGAGTCATCTACGGATTAAACCACAGATACGGTCGAACAGGCCAAAGTGCGGTGCGATGGTAATGCTTTCATCCGTCTCTGTTAGCCAAGCCAAAAAAAAAAAAACATGCTACCGTGCTTTCCCCTTCTCAAAGCATCTAATATAGCTTCATTTGGCCACCGTCCTGCAGTACACGCTTCAGAATGAGGTCACGGGTGTAAAGACGGATGCTCTAATCTGGTGCCTGGATTCGGCCATCTGCCACATTCAATGCGGGTCTTCTTATGTCCAACGTGTTTTAATCCATAGGCGCACCTCCATTTTTCCAACACACCTGTCGGGTATGTTGGTTACTGTTGAGTCTTTCCAGCTCTCATCCTTGCCCGGTACTATCTAATGGTGCTTTTCCATTGCATAGTACCCCATAGTTTGGGTCGGATCAGCTTACTTTTGGAAGCTTTTCCACTGGGTGCAGTACGTAGTAAGGGTGTCACGATTTCGATTTTAAATCGAAATCGATCGAAATTAAGTCACAACCTCGAACTTCGAATTGGAATCGTCGATGCTGCCAAGCCCCCATGTTATATCAGATGCTAGGAGTCCAAAACGCGCGCATTAAGTCCATGTGCGTGCAAGAAGGAATCCTCTCTCTACAAGCTCTCTCACGTAAATGGAAGCACACAAACCCCCATCGGAGCAAAAGCACGCTATGTGCATGTTAATATAAAACTATAATAATAATAATAATAAAGGCATCAATTTTTTTCTTTCAAAAAAAAAGAATTAAAAATCGAGAATCGAATCGTGACCTTAGAATCGAAAATGTAAACAAATCGAGGATTTGGAGAATCGTGACACCCCTAGTACGTAGTACCTGATACTTTGTTTAGTACCACCTTGGTTGCCGTTCAAAGCGAGCCAAGCTGATCCCAAAACGTGACGTGAAAACTCTGTAGATCAGTGATTGGTCTGAGAGAATCGTCACTACCAGCGTCATCGCTATAATGTAAAAGATTAGCTTTACCTTCATGCTAGCTTGCGCTGTCTTAAGTAAACATGTTGTCGTCTGTGCTCTGCTGTACTGTAAGTTCCCAAACTCACTTTTAGCGATAAAAACATCCACAGGTCGTGAATCAGGAACATCATAACAGGTTTTTCCAGACTTGCAGTTTGTGGCGGCACATTCGCGATGCACACGTCTACATATATGCTTAAATCCAACTTAAATGAGGCTCAGCGGAGCGCGTCGACCGACGCCACGAGTTTTTGTACAGACACTGTCATGTGAAACAGAGGTAGTGATAAACGCGATGTGCAAACATTTATTTGTGGTGGTCAATTTTAATTTTGTGGTGGACTGAGAAATAAATGAATGTACGGGAATCAATGTACAATGATCCTCTCACTTGTATGATGTCACAGCAGTAGGCAGCGCAAATATATAACGACACGCCTATAATCCCTCCCACTCTGAAGTGATACTAAACTGGATGGAAAAGTCTAACTAAGACAAAGTGAGGTGAGCTGACCCGACCTGACCCAAACCAAACCGTGGGGTACGGTGCAATGGAAAAGCGCCATAACAATACGTTGTGGTGTTCTTGTAACTCAATTGGTAGATGATTGCGTTAGCGGTGCAAAGGTTGTGGGCTTGATTCCCTTAATAATGTTAATAAAATAAAAAAATATAATTTATTTGTAAAACCAATGAGGCACTCAACGTTGTCATATTGTAAATCTAGACTTTCATACTGAATTGCTTAAGGGCAAAACAGCCAAATACCATCGGCATGTTTTCGGCTACCCTATTTTCATACAATACCAGCGTGCCTTTATTCTCAGACGTGATAATGAATGCTTTCTGATTTGGAGATCAAATACGAGAGTCGATTAAAGATTCTTCAGATCGCTCGCGTCATTCTGTGCGGCCAAAGCGACGGCGGCACCCCGCCGCCTGATCCACACGGTAGAGAAATGAAAGAGACGTGCTTTCTGTGCTGTTGATAGAAATCTCATCCTCCAAACCTCTCACTCATCACGCTGTGTTAAAGGTCAGTGTGATATCTTATATCGGCCCTGCAAACAATATCGATACATGGCTGGGGGCCTGCATGCGATCTTAAAAGATTAATGCAGTCTAGCTGTCCGTTGTATGAAGATACAGACTCAAATTTACTGGTGTTATGCTTGGTATAACCAAATCATAGAGACGGGAATATGGAGAACTATTATGACTTCGAAGATGCTGTTTATTTCACCACTAAAAACGGCTTCTGTTTGAGGTTTTACGGTTGAGCGTGAGTTACACGCTCTGATAAGACAGCGAGGCAGTTTGAGTACCTTTGAGATCCTAATCTCGAAATGGATTGCGGGTAAGTGAATTACTTTAGTTTCCACAGAGAATGTGAATGATTAACCACCCAGAAATCCGTTACGGCGTCTGACACCTCCTTTTGGGAGGCGCTCTTAAACGTGCCCTTGAAAAGGAGCCCACGTGGTGAACACTTTGAAGCATCTGTTTAGTGACTTCATCAAAGTGGAAATGGGACCTCTGAATGATCCGGGTGGGTCGTAATCCACCAGGATCTGCATGGTGTCAGAAGGTCAGAGTCTCCCGTTTTAAACATTCCAGTCGGCACAGTATCATTTCCAGTTCTGTGTGTGGAGGCCTTAAAGGCCATGAGAAAGAGCGACCGGAGGTCTGACCACAGAGGCAGGTGGAAGGATTGACCGAGAAAAAGCTAAGTGTCAATTACTTAGTGACATCTGGCCCGAGATCAGGCCTTGTTGTGTGGGGTAACCTTTAACTTTCCAGTGCCCGACTGGTGATGAAAACTCTTAACCTCTACTGCCAAATAAAAGAGAGGAGGCTGGTGACCCTATTGAGCAACTGAAACAAAATGACCAGAATACAAAACAATGGATTAAAGGCACAGTATGTCATTGTTGCCGCTAGAGGTCTGTAAACAACAATGGACGCATTGCAATCTTGTAGTCTTCACCTTCACTGTCGAAAGGGATCAATCTGACAGGACTCACAAAGTATGTTTATGAATGACGTAATGAAATAAAGTTTTAGTAACATTGTAATGTAAGCCCACACAGTGTGGTTTAATAGAAGAAGCAACAGGTTGCGGGCTAGTACAACTTTACTATATTTATATTTACAGGTTCTGGAGACACGAAAAGAGATAAAACATTATAGCTTAAGACAGATATGCCGTCGGCTTTTTGATCGACTATAATGTACTATAGGCAATGACGTCACTACCTGCGAGAAACCTGACACATCTCTAAGTCTCATGTAAACGCAGTTGTCTGCATAGCCGGCTTATTGATTTGCATGTAAATGCATGAAAACAGTTTTTTTTATAATGAGCAGATTTTTGATAGTTATCCGCTTATTCTGTGCATGTAAACGTACTCATTGTTCAATTAAAAACATTTGTAAGTTCACATGTGAACAAACTATATAACACCGTGCTAGTGATTTTTTTTTTGATATTTTAATGCAAAATCGTACATATTGTGCCTTTAACTCTTTCCCCGCCATTGACGATTATCTTGTTAACTCATTCACCGCCATTGACGAGTTATCTCGTCAATTATGAGTTAATATTTAACTAACAAATGTGCCTTTCTGGACGAATTTCAAAGTGAAAGTGTTTATCCACAAACCTCCAATTTATCAAAAACGGAAGTTAAAATGATTTGATGATTTATTTGAACTGCCTTTATGTTTGATAGTCATTCTGAGTCTGATCTCTAACATAAATTCCTTTACAAAAACGCATTTTTTAAAGTTTTTTGCTCAAAATGTTGTATTTTTGAAGAGAAATATCCATATTTCAGTGGTCAAATTAAGTGGAAAAAGTAAATATATAATGAAAGTTTTTTCCCCATTTTGTTTGTTTGTTTGTTTGTTTGTTGTTTGTTTGAAAGCAGATGGTGTGTTCTTTAATTTGATATAATTTGTATGTTTATATATTTATAGAAGATAATTTTTCCTGCAAGGAATTTTGTGAAACTTTTGTTAAAATCACAAAAATGCAGGTGGGCAACTTTTCTCAAAAAGGCTGGCGGTGAATGAGTTAATTAAGAGAAAAGCTAACAGAACTAAATCACTACATGTTCACCTTAAAAGAAATAAGAAATAACAAAGCAAAAAAGACTTTAAATTACTGCGCTTTAGTCATTTGACTAAATTTGTAATAATTTATACCTATTTCAATGTAAATTTCTTTCTTTCTTTTTTTTGTATCATTGTATTTGACATATTTGATATATGTTATTGATACTCTTTTGTCCTTTTATGTTCAGTGTTCAGAATAAAAAAAGAAAAAAAAGAAAAAAGCTATTTTGCCAATGACAAGTTTTTACGGCAATCTATAGTTCTGCTATTATCCACTATGAGGTGCTCTTACCTGACTTATAAAACACTAAAGCATCCACTGATCAAAAAACAGTAAACACTCTGTGTATGTTTTAGTCATCGCCCTGAATCGGATCTCTAACAAAAGTCTTTTACAAAAATGCAATTATCTTAAAATTAAGTTTTTTTGAAGAAACCTACCCATATTTGATAAATGATAAAAAAAAACAAATCAAGGTATGATGAAACCTTTTTTGTATGAACGCACAGGGTCTGTTCGTTTATTTGACATATTGTATGTTTATAATGTATATTTAAAGAAGACAATTTTCTAAAAGGGATTAAACTTTTGTGAAAATAATAAAAAATGCTGGCGGAGAAAGAGGTAATAGAACGTAAAATAGATTTTTACATTTTCTGTAAAGTGGAGCCATCAAAAATGGTTGACAGGATCCTCTCAGAAAAGAGGCACAAACAATGTCACTTGGGCATTGTTCCCAAAGTGTGCATATTATTACTTAAAAAGGTACATATTGGTACCAAATGTATACATACTGTATGGTATCTGTACCTAAATAGTACATATAAGGACCTTTTTAAAGGGTATGTCGCAGTAACAGCATTTGTACATTTTTTCTAAAAGTGTATTGTGTGCAGTTGTTAAAGTATTCTAGGTGGTTGCTAGGGTGTTCCAGGTGGATGCTTACTGGGTTACAAGTCAAAACAGCTCATTCCCTAGAGACTGATATTCTGGTCTCTAGATACAGCTAGGGCTCTACAAAAGGTTTTTCTTTTCTTTTTTTCGTTTGCTGGTCAAAAGGCCATGATCATTTAGAAAATTGGTAGCACAATTCTCCCCAACAAACAGTAAATGATGAGGTTTTATTGCAAGAATAAAAAAGGCCATGAAATCAAAACAAAGCAGTCTTTGCAAACAACTCTTATTATATTTTTCGTGTTTTTTATGGTAATTGGTGAATAAACTTACCTTATCAGAGTAGACGAAGAACAAAATGAGTAAAATCAGCTCGGCCAGCAGAATGATCAACAGGACAATAAAGAACTGTAACAAAGAAATACACAAAAAGAGACTGAATGATGTGATTAAAAGAGAGAGACAAGATTCTTGTTTTATGTATAATTATTTGGCAATACTGTATTCACACACAATCATGCCAATAAAGTTGGCAAGTGTCTCTCTCTCCTGTAGTTCTCTCTCTCAATAAAAAAAGAAAGAGAGAGAGAGAGAGACAGAAGAGAAAGCAAAAGAAACAGTAAAGGGAGAGACGTGTGAGCGAGAGAGACAGAAAGTGAGACAGGAGAGGGAGAGACATAGAGACAGGAGATGAAGAGAGAGAGAGAGGAATGGAAAGCCCTGTCTTTATAAATCATCTGTGCTTTCTGCACTCGTTCTCTTCATCTCATTCCATTTCACTTCTTCAACTAAATATTTACACTGCTTTCCACCCAGCATGTGCCTGTCAGCCAGTAAACATTATTTCGCCGAGCGCTCAAAACACTTTCCAGTCATCCTCCGATGACCGCTCCTGTCAAAGTCCATCCGAGCTGCAGATCCAGGCCATCTGAGAGCCTTTAAGACACTTGTTTATTGAACTTCAGCCACAGCTCAACAAAATACTGTTAGTTTATCAAATTCCCTTCCATCATTAGAAGAGAGCGAAAAAGCGCTCGTCTTCGTGTGGCTGGCCCGACCGCTGAGTGACACAATGTGTGTATACGTCTGCTCGTGTCGTTTCCTATACTAGGTGGTTTGGCCATATGTGGTACATAAACAGGGCAGAGTTGATGTGAGGAAGTCTCTGCGTTTTAATGTGCTTCCTCTCTGGATCTCTAGGGAAGAGTCGGCACATCAGATCCTGGAAGACGGGTCTGACTGCTTAGATCTCAAACCCCACGGCGCTGAAAACCTTCTCTGATGTCTTACTCTCTGTCAGAGATGGCGACAGGGCCTAGATGCAGCACAGCAAGCACTAAAGGTCATGCGATTTGAATTTACACCAGTCCCACCTAATAGGCATTTAAATAACCCCAGGAATCAGAGATTGGCATTAAAAAGTCATGATGGTGAATCGGAGTTTGATTGGATTATGAGATTTTCTAAACGCCTCTTCCTACACTCGCGTCAAAATAAATGCGAACGTTAATGCCGATTAAAATCACAAATAAAGCAGCTCTCTTTTTATTAGCAAATGCATGCATAAGACAGATCTATAAGCAGACATCAGTGCGTTTTTATAATAATGTTTAGTTCAATATGATGTTGTAACTCAATACTGCAAATAACAGAAAAGCGACAGCCCTGTTCAATTTAGCCGTGTCTAACAACATTAGCCAAATAATTGGTGGGGATGGGCAGAGAAAATGAGTATGAGAATAAAGGCAAAAGAGAAGAAAAGCTGAAGATAGGAAGAAAGTTGCACTAAATCCCTGGAGTGCAATAAAAAAACTCATTTTGCCATGCGGCTACCGTAATTAGCAATGGTTGTATTGGAGTTTATGTGGATAATGCATTATAAAGTAAGAGGAAATGCCTGATCACCCCATCAGGGTTTATGTTGATATAATGACTGGCTTGCTAACATTATCCTGTATATTACACAGCTACTTACCAAATAAACAAATAAATACGCAGACATGAAATATTGATTGAAGTGAGTTTATTGTGTGAGAAGAAAGAGCAATGTAGGAAACGTTCCTATTGGATGCCTGGGAAAACGATCAGTTAGGAGTCATGATATCGACTATACATGATAGGAGTATATATCGACTGACCAATCAGAATCAAGTTTATCTCAGAAAAAAAGCCTGATGGGGTGATACAAGTTTTATTTGGTGATACCAGGCGTGCAACACGTCCTGAAAAGTGAAGGCAAGACAGGTTGATCGCCCCCTGGTGGCTGGCTGCAGTATAAGTCATAAACCCCGCCCTCTCCATGTAAACACTCTACAAATGGCTGGGTTATTTTTTACCCATAATGGGCAAATATTGGACAGAACACCCAGCTGTCCCAATGCTGGGTTGTTTTAACCCAACTTATGGGTTATTATACCCAATGGTTGCATAACAACAACCCAACATTGGGTCATTTTTAACCTAGCATGTGTTCTGTCCAATATTTAGCCATTATGGGTCAAAAATAACCCAGCCATTCTTAGAGTGAACGAATGGGATGAGTCAAATTAAAAAATACATTTTCCCAACTACGTATGGTTTCTGTTATTTTTATCATGTTGATGTACTTTTAAGTGTTTTTTTCTAAGTTTGGTTTAAGTTGGGTATTATGCTGCTATTTACTGTTAAAGAGGTGTAGTGACTTGATTTCTATGTTTTGTGATTGAGTCAAATGGGAAAATGGACAGGGTCTTGTTACCACAACTCCACCTCACGATCACTCACAGACTTTGACTCCAAACGACATCATCGGTCCAGAAAGTCATCTACCATTTTTGAGATATTTTAGCTTTATTTTCTTTACACCATCCATCAATTTACACTTTAAATACATTTTTCCCAAACTAGGATTTCTGATCTTCTGTTTCTGTTGATGTTTTTGTGGTAATATGTAATTCCGCTATTATCCACTAGAAGGCAGTCTTACCCAATTTATAAAAAACTGAAGCAAAAACAAATTTTTCAATATTTAAACACCGTGTATGTTTTGATAACCGTTCTGAATCTGGGGCCTCATTTATAAAGTGTGCGTATGCAACAGTTTGATCGTAAAGTGTGCGTACGGAAAAATCCACGGCAAAGTCCATTTTTATAAATACTGTCTTTGATGTGGACAAGTGCTTAACGCCACGTCAGGGTCTGAGCAGACACTTTTGCTTGTCTGATTGCTGCAGGTTTTTAAAAATATAAGCCATTCTTGCTGCTTGAAAAGGATTTAACATTGACAAGCGCTCTTTTGTATGTCTATGACATTAATTAGGCATCGTTTTAAGGCAGAGATCTGAAACTGCTCAGCTGCGCACAAGTTCAAGATCTTTTGTGATTTATAGATTTCACATCTGAAAGAAAGGGGAACGCGTGTTTTCTGTGCATACGTACAGTTTATGAATTACACATACTAATTTTTTAAATGATCGTAAGATCAAATATAGGATGGTTTCTACGCAGCATTTTATAAATGAGTATTTTATAACAAAATTCCTTTACAAAAATGCTACATTTCAGTTTTCAGCTCAACATTTGGTATTTTTGAAGAAAGCTACCGATATTTAAGAGTTTATAAAAAAAGAACAAATAAAGATCGGATGAATGTTTTTTTCCCATTTTGTTTGTTTTTTAAAAGCAGATGGTCTGTTCTTTCATTTGATATATTTGTATGTTTATATATTTTAAGAAGAAAATGTTCCTGGAAGGCATTTTGTGAATTTTCTAGCGGGGAATGAGTTAAGTATTTGTTTTTCTAAGTTTACTACTTAGTACTGTACTTTTAACTCTTTCCCTGTCATTGACGAGTGATCTTGTCAATTAAAAATAATTTTCCTGCCAATGACGCTTTCCTGATGAGTTTTTATGGTAATCTGTAATTCCGCTACTATCCACTAGAAGACGGTCTTACCCAATTTATAAAAAACTGGCCCCTGATCTCTAACAAAATTCCTTTACAAAAATGCTAAATTCAGTTTTCTGCTCAAGATGTTGTATTTTTGAAGAAAGCTACCCATATTTAGGAGTTTATAAAAAAAGAACAAATATAGATGGGATGAATGTTTTTTTCCCCCCATTTTGTTTGTTTGTTTAAAAGCAGAGGGTCTGTTCTTTCATTTGATATATTTGTATGTTTATATATTTAAAGAAGAAAATGTTCCTGGAAGGCATTTTGTGAACTTTTTTTAAAAGGGCTGGCAGGGAATGAGTTAAGTGTTTGTTTTTCTAAGTTTGGCTTAAGTTGGGTATTATGCTACTTAAAAGAGGTACAACGACTTGATTTCTATGTTTGTGATTGAGTCAAATGGGAAAATGAACGGGGTCTTGTTACCGCAGCTCCATCTCACGATCATTACCCTGCAGCCTTTTTTTTAGATAGTTTGGCTTTATATTTTTTTACAATGAAAGTCTATGTAGTTGCATCATCCATCATTTTTTACAGTCTGGGTGACACTGCTGTGTAGCTTAATATTAGAGATCGACCGATATATCTGTTTTCCGATATTTTCTCCGATATTTGAGCATTTTCCGATGATCGGATATCGGTTTTGTAATATCGGATTGACCGATAAACGAGAGAATTGAGAATTGCGCGCTGGACGCATCTGAGGAGAGGAGCTCACAGCAGCAGCAGCGTGCACAGCAAATATGACGGCGGAGTGACCCGACTTCATTAAAAGGACTTCGAGTATACTTACTTTGCATCTGAGGCATTTATAACACATCTTATTTGTGCATTAATGTATGTTATGTTAAATAAGTTGATATATTAAAAGCAATGTATGCAGCTTGTCCAAGAATAGAGACCAACTCACAAAATCACGTGCTGTTCACTTACCGGGGTTGAAGGCTGAAGCTTTTAACAAGATTTACCCTAAGTTATATTAACATTTACCAGATAAACATTATTTTGCTAAAATATCTATATAAATGTCTGTGGATATTAATTAATTATTTATTACATCCGCAAGCGGTCACAGTTTGATACAGTTAATGCGTGAGTAAGTGCATAGATAACAGCGCTGTTAACAGCCATTTCATAAGCTATAACAACAAAATATTAATTATTCTGACATCAAATAACATTAACAGTTAAGAAATTCAGTGATATATAAGCCGTTTTGTTTGTTACTTTCCTGAATGTAGTATTTCAGTCAGTGACTGCGTTTACATGCAGTCAATAACCCGTTCAAATCCGGAATATTAGCAATAACCCGGTCGCGCACGTCCATGTAAACACCGGCAACAACCCGAAGATGCTCATATTCCTGTTTTTAAAATCCCGACTATTACCCCTGGGTTACCTCTTTTCTAACCCGAAATTTTGGTCATGTAAACGCGCATCGGGATATTCCCATCAAAAGGAACATTGATTTGTGTACTGCGCATGTTCTGTTCGCAAGGAATCTTGGTCTTTTGAGTAGAGGAACTTTTTGTATGCGCCAAAAACCCCGCATGGCGAGAGAGATGCGCCACACTTTTAGAGCAAGGAGGAAACCAATTGCAACAACCGCGTTTTTCACGTTTAATTAATATATAGCTATTCTTGTTTTTCAAAGCATAGGCTACATGTATAATAAAGGCCAAATATTGTCAATAGTTATGAGAGTAACTTGTTTTTTTGTGTGAACTTGAATTCAAAATGTAATACTATGCTATTCATATTTCGTTAAATACAGTAAATCTGTGAAAAAGTGAAAGATGACAGAATAACTGTAGCGTCGTTTTCATCTAGATGCAGTTTCTAAGATTAAAAATAGCCTAATTTAATTTAAATGATCAACACAAATACAAATCGGAATAATACAACTGATTGCTTACCAGCATTAAAACCACTTAAAATAAAAACCTTAGGTTTTACAGCGTCCGCTCCGTGGATAAGGATGTTGCAATAACGCCGGTGGCTTTATTATTAACTGACTGAATACTTATACCTGACATTTAGATATGAAAGTTTACCATCAACAGTACCTGCGTGAAACATTATAAACATTGGTGATCATCTGCCGACTCGACTGTTTCTGCACGTCCTCTGCTTAATTAAAGGCTTTTCGTTCTATCCGCGTGAGGTAAACATTTTTGTTCTGTACTTTTTTACTTGCATGTATTTCTACATATTTTCGGCCAAGTAACACTCAGGATATAATGTAAGTTATTATAGATAGCATATAAGCTTGTTCTGAAAGGATGATAATTATACAAATTATCCATCCAGCTTAATTTAGCCAAAATAATGATTTATTCGTTTTCATACTTTATAGATGTTAATTTATCTACTAATATATTATTGAAAATGCCATAAATAAATATTCATTGCCTTCTTCAAGCTATTGCATTCGTTTTGTACATTTATAGGTGCATAAATACTGTCTAATTTTAATTTCTTTAAGACACGGTTGTGTTCTCTATTTACCGATGCTCTGTAAATTGGCACTTAAAAACCTTCTTGTTAGAAAATTGTTCTTCAATAAAAAAAATTTCAAAAATATATTTAGCTGAAGACTAGTATAGCTTGTTAATCTTTTTCTCAAAAAAGGAAAGACGTGTAACTTAGCCTACTCTGCATGCTTCTACATCGGTGCAGCTTGTTCTGGATTTAAATAATAATTTTATTTTAGTAAATGAAGGCGGTAAAACCGCATAGCGCACTAGTGAGCCACGCAAAAATCACTGCATTTACCTTTTAATCAGAGTTTACATCAGGATATTGACAATTCCATGTATACAGGGGTAACTCTCTCTGATCACGCATGTAAACGGGTTATTCCGAATGTTTCAGAAACCCGAAACCCGACCTTAACCTGACCATAACCCGAATATTTACAGCATGTAAACGTAGTCAGTGATATTATTTGTAAAACCTCTTTGCTAACTACTTGTTGGACTGCTGAAGGCTACATGTTGCTGGTCAAAACAACCATATTATTCCAAAAAAGGCACTTAATCCACCTGTTTTACTCTATAAACTATGTATAACAAGCAGCCAACTCCGCTATAGTTTTCTCTCTCTCCCGCTGCCAACCGCAGCGCGAACTTTGGATCAGTCCATTTCTGACGAAATGATAGGGGTGTTTGGAATGGTCCATGTATTGGGAATATAGTTTCTACATTATTCATTAAATTAATATTATTCTTCACTCTTTCAGACCCCTCTATTTATTACTTTATATGCAAAGAGAGAGTGATTGTGATGATGATGATTATTATAAGGGTTTGTTCAGTTCAGTAGTGTTGTAGTAATTATTATGTCAAAAACAGAAGTATAACAGTAAATAAAAATCGGTTCAGCATATCGGTTATCGGGCACATAAGCATCCAAATATTTGTTATTGGCATCGGTTTAAAAAAATGAGTATCGGTTGATCTCTACTTAATATTATCTCTGATTTACTGAATCATACTGAATCAACATTATTGTAGTTACAACAGTTCACAAGAACACAGCTGACAGTAATGCAGTGCTTCTCAAATAGTGGGGCGGGACCCCCAGGGGGGGCTCGAAGCGACACCAGGGGGGCGCACGAGACCGGGGAAAATTCTTTTTCAGGAAATGATTTTTTTGCACCGTCACTTAAAGACATTACACCCCAAACACGCTGATAAGCAGCTTGAGTTTTTTATTATTATTTATTGATTATATTTAATTAAATTTTTTAGTATCAAATGGTCAAAAAATATACTGTAAATAAGGATTGATTTATTTTATTTCAGGCAAATTGATGCATTTTTTGTCTTTTCTGTTACAGACTAAAAAACAATGTTAATAAAGTTATTCTTTGTTGTAAGTTGATTGATATTTCTTTTTTGTGTTTTCTTTAATGTTAATAAGGATGCAATGTTTTGCAGATGTGTAATTTTATAGACAAATTATACTATTTAAAGTCGCTGCAGAGAGTTGGTGGGGCGCAAAATGTTTACTTCTACCTATGGGGGGCGTGACAGAAAATAATTGGGAAGCACTGCAGTAATGTTTTGTAATGTCAATATTTAAAGCACCCTTACATAAAAGCCTCATGAACTTTACATGTGCAAAATCACATGTAAATTCCCATGTCACCACATGTTTCACATGTGATTTTGTCAAAATGTTGAATGCTCTCTTATTTGTAAGTTACTTTGGATAAAATTGTCAGCTAAAATAATAAATGTGATCCCATGGGTTTTTACATAAGAATTTAAATGTGATTTAATAAGACATCTATTTAAGTTTAACATTCAATTTTGCATGTGATATGTATGTTTTTTTCTCTAAAGCATTATAAATTAATTATTATAACACACAATAGATTTGTAAATTACACAAAACTTTTTAGTAAACTTTTAAATGGCAAAACACGGCTATAAACTGTTTATTACAAAAACCTCTAGCAATTTAAGATGAGCGCAGATACTTTCAAGGTCTGCCATTGTTTGACACTGCAGGATGAAGAAATGTGTAGGTGTGGCATAACTCACGCTCAGAAGCAGGCACTTGTTTTCCTTGATGGCGCCTAGGCAACCGAGGAAGCCCGTCACCATGACGATGGCGCCTATTGCGATGACCATGTTGGCAGCGGAGAGGGATGGAAAGGAGGGAGAGAATGTGGCAAAGCTGCCCTGGGACACAGACAGCCAAATTCCAACACCCAGCAGGCCACAGCCGCACAACTGCAAACAGAAGCAACAGATGATAAGATATCCATGCATTCGCTAACACAGATTCAGCGAGGATTTGTTGTTTGGAAAGTCAACATTCATTACGCCTCACCGCAACAAAATGAAAAGTAATTTTTAGTTCTGTACAAATAGGATGCAACGTTTTTGGCTTTAAACTCTGTTTAGTCTGGATCGAGGCAACAAAACAATCAACAAAGAGTATGTTTCGAATTTTTGCAGCCTGTGTTTTCGCTGATACAAACGATTGCAATTCTATCGAGTACCTATAGGGGGCACACATCCATTGTTATTTTTTGAGGGCCAACGTCATAATTTTGACAAAACACAGAACAAGGTCCACTGACAGCTAGGTTTATATGCGCCCGAGTTGGTCCAGCTGTGTGTATATGATTGCGGTGGTCTATGTTTAATGTTTATAAGGGATTCTGATTGACAACGCTAAGAGAAGAGGCCGTTTCTCCATCAATCAGTGATAAGGGCACGGAGACCAAGCAATGCCTGCGGAGACGGTGAGGAAGGGGCGGCTGACATTTCCGTCGCCGTTATTGGAAAGGAATATACAAAGCAATCTCCTTGTGAATAAGGGATCACGCCCGGCTGTGATCATCCGTCAGACTGCATGCTGCAAAAAGCATCACAAATATTTGCCGACGTGACTGCTGTCGCCATCGTTGAGTTGGCATGTTGGATGACCACACTGTGACGCTATGATGAGATCAAACCTAAAGCTCACACATCCTATAATGTAAATAATGCAATGCTTTACATACATCCTAATAAGGGCATTTACAGTAAGCACACCGGTTAAAGATGCATTGGAGAATAATGCAGCATGCTTGAGGATAAAAAGAGTCTGGGTGTTTAAATTATCAGCATGCTTTTTGGATGAGCATCTTCCCCATCATGGGGCAAGATAAAGAACAGGAGACACAGAGCCTGTGTGTATTTCACTCTTGGCAGGTTCAAAGTGGGCACCGATGCTGTGTTTGGTGAGCAAGCACTTTAGCCTGAGGGTTAGGGCCATTTTTAATACCCTGGGAGGTGAGAAATTGCTCTGTGCTAACGTAACATGGAGAACTTTGATGCATAGATATTCACATAGTGGAGCAGCATGTAGCCGAATAACTAAAGAGGTAGGGGACAGCATATAAAGATAAGGGATGTTTTGCCCAATGAGTCATCCTGCATTTAACTTTGTTATCATTTACTTGAGTAAACCTGAGTTTCTTCTGTTGAACACAAAAGGAAATATTATGAGAAATGATTTGGGTATTTTGTATTATGGAAGTCAGTTGGTACCATCAACTGTGTGCTTACCATCATTTCTCAACATATCTTTTTTGTGTTTAACAGAATAAAGAAACTCATACAGGTTTAAAACAACATGAGGGTAAATAAATGATGACACAAACTTTTTTTGTGTGTCATTATGCAAAAACAAAACAAAAAAAACAAAATTACCACACTTGTACTACAGTAAAGCAGTAGTTAAAGGACAAGTTCGGTATTTTACACTAAAAGCCCTGTTTTCAGATTGTTTATGATGAAATAGAACGGAGAATTTTCGGGTGTTTCTTGAATCGCCTCCCACCTCTATAATGGCTCTATAGGTGCACAGGAACAATCCTTTCTAAAATGCATTAAACTTTCATTTACAAAGACGTTAAACTCTCCGAGTGGTCGGGGGTGTTCACTGGTGTGCTCACGCGGAAATCGCTGCAAATTATGCTTTCCAACAGGTTTCATCGTAGTTTTGTCCAACTCCATTGACTTGTTTTAGATGTGCTGTGAGGTACGGTATTACTCCGTGCCAGGAACTGTGTTTGTATTCTTGCAATTGGCAAAAGCGGATTATCGCCACCAACTGGGCTGGAGTGTCTATTATTCAAGCTCTCAGCGGAAGAATATACGGGTGTGAGGCGTTTGGAAAAAAAGGCGTCCACAAGTTTACAACGAATGCTAAAACAGCTGTTGGAAAGCATCTTTTGCAGCGATTTTTGTGTGAGCATATCAGTGAACACCCCTGACCACTCGGTGAGTTTCACGTCTTTATAAACAAAAGTTTAATGCATTTTAGGAAGGATTGTTCCTGTGCCCTTATACAGCCATTATAGAGGTGGGAGGTGAAACAACAAACACCCGAAAATTCTCGGGGCAGCCGCATATGTCGAAATTTCAGTCAAAACCGTTCTATTTCATCATAAACAATCTGAAAACAGGGCTTTTAAGTGTAAAATACTGATTTGTCCTTTAATTTCATTTTTTTGATACAACCATTCCTAAAACTATATCAATTGGGTCTTTAAATTATTGTTTAATATCCTGGGAAAGAGAACAGACTATACACAATTTCCTCAAATCACCCAGCCGCCACTTCTCCATCATACAGAATTTATGCATCATTGACTGAAGGTCATTAGCGTTGTGAATCAGCGCTGTTAGAGAGGATGTAAGACATCCATAAGCGCTTATAGAGTCACAACACGCCTGAAAACATCCACCACGCTGCTTACCGACCCCTCTATCCTTCAGGCGGTGTGCAATTTTTTACTCATTTGGCTCATTCTCCCGCTGCTAAAACGAGAGCTTATGCAGTCACATCAAAAGCTCGAAGAAGAGGCAGAGGTGAGGGACAGCGAGAGAGTTACAAAACGTGAGAGGAGATATTAATGGGCAGAAACGGGAAATAAAAGACAGGAGATGGGGCAGAATGCATAACAGAAAGACACAAAAAATTCTTGGTGCTGGACAAAATCATGAAAGCCCAGAAAATAGACAAGAGTGAGGAGAGGTGAGTACCTCCTAATGGTGCATTAGCAGTCACAGAAGAGGACGCAAATGAAAGCTTTGTTTTTCTTCTGATGAATCTTAAAGGTTTGGGGTGAAAAAAAGATGACATCAGAAAGAAAGACAGGAGCTCAAAGATTCAGGTGTTTGCAGTTTCAGACCGACTTAGTGGTAAAGCATTGCATTAGTAGCGCAAAGGTCATGGGATCGAACCCAGGGAACACACATGCTAATAAATACTTTGGATGAAAGCAACTACCAAATGCATATGTATTTACTGTATGGATCAATTATTTAAGACCCAACTGAGCACAGCATTTTGTTTCTATTCTTCATTATTCTTTGTATTTATTTTTAAATTATTATAGCTTTTAAGCTCTCATTAGAAAACACAGCATGAGATCTGAAAATCAATCAGGCATAGCAGCTACACCGAGGGAGCTCAGCGTGCAGAGAGCACAGGAAGGTTAGTGGGACAGGTAAACAGGGGCTGAATGTTTACCTTCTGCCATTTAACTTCTGTTTATTACAAGATTATGAGAAAATGATTCCTGTCTAACTGTTTCAGGTCGTTTCCAACACAGATTTGAGTGTGTTCAACTCAGTTGGTACTGTAAAAAAATCATATCAACATACACACTGCAAAAAAAAGATTTTTAAGAAAAAAAATCTTAGTATTTTGCCTTGTTTTCAGTAAAAATATCTAAAAAGTCTTAAATTAAGATGCTTTTTCTTTATTAGCAAAACAACCCAAGAAAATAAGTTTAGTTTTTAGACCAAAAATATCAAATTTAAGTGATTTTGTGCATAAAACAAGCAAAAAAATAAATAAATCTGTCAATGGGGTAAGCAAATTTTTCTTGAATTTTTCCTGAATTTAGTCTTCAAGATTTTTTGCTTACCCCATTGGCAGATTTTTTGCTTGTTTTATGCACAAAATCACATAAATTTGATATTTTTGGTCTAAAAACTAGACTTATTTTCTTGGGTCGTTTTGCTCATTAAGAAAAAATCGTCTTAATTTAAGAATCTTTAGATATTTTTACTGAAAACAAGACCAAAATACTAAGTAAGAATTTTTTGCGGTGCAGTGTAGTTTAATGCACTGCAAAAAAGGATTTTCCAGAAAAAAAATCTTAGTATTTTTGTCTTGTTTTCAGTAAAAATATCCCAAAAATCTTGAATTCAGATGTATTTTTAGACCAAAAATATCAGATTTAACTGATTTTGTGCATAAAACAAGCAAACAAATCTGCCAATGGGGTAAGCAAAAAAATCTTGAACATCTTTCCTAAACACTAAATTCAAGAAAAAAATCAAGAAAAATTTGCTTACCCCATTGGCAGATTTTTTTGCTTTTTTATACACAAATTCACTTAAATATTAAATTTTTGGTTTAAAAACTAGACTTATTTTCTTGGGTCGTTTTGCTCCAAGAATTTTAAGATATTTTTACTGAAAACAAGACAAAAATACTAAGAATTTTTTTCTTGAAAATCATTTTTTGCAGTGTGTCAACTATATTCTAATCAAAAACTTTAAATAGTAGGTCCAATTGACTTGCATAACCAATCTGAATAAACTTGCATGCAGCATTTTTTTTTACAATGTTGAGCATTGAAAAAGGTTGTGGGTTTGAATCCCAGGGCACATACATACTGATAAATAAAGTACATATTGAATGCACTGTAAGTCATTTTGGATGAAAGCATCTGCAAAATGCACAGATAAATTGTAGACAGACACACAGACAGGCTCTGTATGGAGCAGGTTGACAGTTGTCATGATCACATGACTTCAGGTAAAAGTTAATCCTTTGATCCGCTTACAACATCTCTACTTATGCTGTGTTATCTCTGTTTTATCCCTTACAGTACAAGCACATAACAGTATCATGATAGAGTGATAGCTGCAGATGGTAGTTTCCGAACCACACATATGACTGGCTACGTAAATGTTGTGATGAACTTAATACTATTAATCAATATGCATGTTTAATATACATTACAGAATCATAATTACCATAAGAATAAAGTTATTCCGGGTTGGAATCGTCATTTACAATTCAAGCTGTAGTAATGAGGAGCTAAAAAACCTGGACTAATCTTCAGCAATCCCCCTATAATCAGACTTGTATTTTCTGCATGTTCGACACTACTGAACATGTGAGAAGCCTCTCATCTCACCACCAAAGCGACGTTTTCAACAGATGCGCTTGACTGGATTAGAGAAACATGTAAAGTATGTCTAAGCATATCACTGTTCTGCAAGATTTCAAGGGATGGTTCCCGTTTAATGCTCTGTATGCCGAGTGTTTGTTTTGAAAAGCACTTTGCTATATTCAGAACGGCACAACTCCGCTAAGCTGCTGCATCGCTTGAAAGGGGACATGGCAGTTTGCAGACTCCTGAGAAAACGACGCGTCTCAGTGAGAACATTTATCAAACGAGGCCTGTCTTAAGACGCCATACTCAACTTGGTGTGCCTTAAGGAAGCAGTCCCTTGAGGAATAAACATTGGATGGTTAAACACACCGGCTTTCCCCTCCAGTTTCTCACAAGATTAAGAGTACGGCGCACTGTAAAAAACCCGCAGCATTTTTGTCAAATCAACATATATTTTATTTATATGTTTCTTTGTCTTAAAACATTAAGTTAAACAATTTAACTTAATTTGATAAGTGACATCAACTTTTTTTAAGCCAAAACTTAAATTGTAGGCTTTATTATTATTTATTAATTATTTGTTTTAATATTGACTTGCATTTTTACAGTGCAGGATTAAAAAAAGGTGAAGTACATGGCTTGTCTCTTAAAGGGATAGTACACCCAAAAAATCATATAATTAATGACTCACCCTTATGTCGTTCCAAACTCGTAAGACCTTCGTTCATCTTCTGAACACAGTTTAAGATGTTTCATATTTAGTCCGAGAGCTTGCTGACCCTTCATTGAAAATCTACGTACGGTTTACTGTCCATGTCCAGAAAGGTAATAAAAACATCATCAAAGTAGTCCATGTGACATCAGTGGGTCAGTTGGAATGTGTTGGAGCATCGAAGATACATTTTGGTCCAAAAATAAAAAAAATTACGACTTTATTCAGCATTGTCTTCTCTTCCGATTTTGTTGTGAACTGCGTGCACGAGACTAAAGTCACATTACTGCAGTGACACGGCTGACGTGTTATCCTCAGACATGTTTGCGAAGTTTTTTTCAAACTTACAGCATGCGTCTCCCTCATACTGTAAACGAAGCCCAGGTGCACAAAAAAACAGCTGGGGCACACCAGATAACACGTCAGCCGCGTCATGCGTCATCCGCGTCACTGCAGTCACGTGGCTTTGGTCTTGCGTATGCGCTTCACACGGACGTGGAAGAGAGGACAATGCTGAATAAAGTCATAATTTTTGTTATTTTTGGACTAAAATGTATTTTCGATGCTTCAACATATTCTAACTGACCCACTGATGTCACATTATTACCCTTCGGGACATGGACAGCATACCGCACATAGATCTTCAATGAAGGGTCAACCAGCTTTCGGACTAAATACAAAACATCTCAAACTGTGTTCCAAAGACGAACGGCGGTCCTACAAGTTTGGAACGACATAAGGGATTATTTATATTTTTTGGTGAACTGTCCCTTTAAGAAGAATCTGGAGGACAGCGGGCTGGAGACTCTGAGAGATGGCTCAATTTGACTGGATTAATGGGCTTTGAAGAGAGACACGTGGGCTGTACTGAAGGTCAGTGTAATTGAAACTATGGAACAGGATCTAAAGGAAAACTGAAGGGAGGGAGAGAGAGAGAGAGACAGGGAGAGAGACTTATCCATCATCTCTCAGCTGGCTGCTCTACAGTATCAACTCTAGCAGAAACATGTTAGTCCTGCATCTTCAGTCTTCCTGAAGGAGGGTTGCCTCCATGTCATTAACCTTTGCACGCTTGGCCTCAAAAGGGGTCAAAGTGTGCACGTCCAGCAAACCAGCCTTAATGTGAGGCCATCACCCTGAGCCATGTGTCTCTGAGATTTATTATCACACACAAACCCTGCTGGAAACCCTTAGATGGTGTGCATGCAGGTGCGATTTTGAAGGACAAATAAATATTGTAGGTTTAAAACAAGCTATGCTTTATTACCACAATCATTCTAAATGAATTTGCAAAAATGGAAATAGAGTCAGTAGGGTTTAAAACAGCAAAAATGAATCAAATGTTCATTAAAGACCACCTATTTAATTGCTAAGAACAACATTATTTTGTGTATTTGGTGTAATACAATGTGTTTGTGTGGTTTATGGTTTAAAACACATTATTTTCCACATACCGTACATTTCTTGAAACGCACAGATTTGAAAAGCTCTGTGTCCCTGATTGGTCAGCTAATCTGTACGTTGTGATTGGCCTGATTACGTCTGACATCAGCCGGAAAAGTGACGCTCCTTACCATGTTTGAAAGATTTGGTTGCTAACAGGAGTGAACTTACAGGCTGTGAGTCCGAAGTTGGAGGAATTATGATAATGTCAGTCTTGTCAACACCACCAATCCCAGGAAGTAAACTGTTGACTACAATCCGTGTGTTTGTTGTATTTACGTTGGAGATGATAACTCGCGTCATCGTTTACTTTGGTGTATGTACCTTTTGCATATCGTTAACATGTACTAATACACACTTACACACCAAAGGAAACGTAAAAACGTGAATCGGACAATGGGTGGTCTTTAAAGGGCCCATATTATGCAAAATCTACTTGTGTGTTGGCAGTGTGTGAACACAACCACCCTGCAATGAAGAAAATCCACCCACTATTTCAATTTTTAATCCCCATTTAATTAAAATTTTATTTTGATTATCTTGTTATTGTGACATCACACTGATAAAGCCCTGCCCACAGCCATTGACTGACTGGTTAACTTTACCAAAAAGCTTTTCTAAATGTATTTGTTAGCATGTTGTAGCACTAATACTGATACTATTGTCCCAGACTGTATTCACAGGAATTGAATCTCTTGAAAAACAGCAAATCGATTTGTCAAAGGAAACCTTTGCAACGTTGCTAAAATGTATTTTTATAGCATGTTTACAAGAAAAAGGCTAAATATGTAATCAAAAACAGCACTCAATAGTTTAAACAAATGTGTTGAAGAATTAATAACTATACACTCCTAAAAAGGAGCTACATGATGCTATAGAAAGCCATGTGTGACTGTTTGGATCCTTTAACATCTGAAAAATCGTTCTGTTCTTTGTAGTACAGAAAAGTTCTTCAATGGCAAAGGGGATCAAAAAATATAGATATTGCAAAGAAGAAATAAAAACACATGGGGCAACAAAAAGTCTTCCACTCACCAAGGGATTACACGCCTCTGTTTAAGGCGGCAGTTAGCTGTCATTGATTTTACACTAAAACAAAACAGCCTTTTGTAATGAAGACATAAAGACAGGTATCCGGTCAGCGCTGAAAGGGAAATGATACTCCATTATAGAGCAGAACCATCCCGCACAAATGTCCGCTAGGCCTTTACCGGTTGAACGGACTGCAGAAAGCCTCTAATGTAGCTTTATATCACATTAAGAGGTGTAGGACTGTTTTTACAGAAGGACCCGGGTTCCCTAATGTCCAAGTTATTACACAGATATTGAATTAACTTGATATGATATCAGGTTAAGAAACTTGGGAGATGAAAACAACTCTGTGATAGCATGAGTAGATCAGACGGATTAAGATGAGCAGATGAATTCATCCCTTAAGGGATCGAACGATTTCCGCTTCTCATATCTGGTGCCACAGGCATCCATCTTAGAGAATAAGTTATGAAGCCATATTTAGCAGAGGCCAAGTATGAATAAATAAAGTTGCTCATATAAGTTCATCGACATACCATTCTTCCCATTAACTTTTTATACTTCCCACAAAATTCCAAAGCATTCCTTTGGGAATCTTGTTGAATTTTTTTTAATGGAAATTTTTAAGGTTCAAAAAATGGTAATCCCTATTAAAAACAACCCCCAATCTTTCAAGGAGTTAAACTAAATCAGGCGAGTCTGAATTCAAAACTCTCCAAACTAATTCACAGTACTAAACCCATCCAAACAGAGAAATAACAAAGGCTATGGATGATGGGCCCAAATTACTGTTCTTCACCGGGGTGCTAGAAGACTCTTTGGGCAATTACTGAAGAATTAATGAGCACAACAACATCCTGCAGTTCAGTCAAAAGAAAAGCATGCTGCATTTGATGAGAATTGCGACTATCCTCTGCTTTCCAGCCAAGACAACCTGATATCTGCCTCCTTTTTGGCTTCTCACATGAGTGGCTTCGGTAAACGAATACAAAAACAGCCATAAACCGGCATGACAAATTCATATTGTCTTTGCCTTCGACTAAACCCCCGCTGCTTTAACAAAGCACAGCTCTCCCCCCGCGGTGCAGAAGAGAGAGCTGCCGTAGTGTCTCGAAGAGAGTCTTACGGTGAATAATGCAGCGAACCTGTGTGAAAAATGTACCGCTGAAGAGAATCTGCACTGATCCTCAGAGGAGCACAGATGAGCTGTAGAAGATTAAACAGCAATGCTGCCTGTTTAAAGTTTCATACGGGACAGCGGATCTTTCGGGAAGACAAAATTGGATGAAATTACATTGAGAATTATGCCAGAAAAGAGGGAAAATTGTTTTATGCCGAGAGGAAAAAGACACCGCTTTGGTGTCAAGCTAAATGTTTCTCAGACACTAACCTATCAAAAATTGGAAAGAATTGGTAATGCATTTTAAGAAACAGTTCAGCCAAAAAGATATTCTGTCATCACGAACACCCCAAAAATGTTGCTTAACTAAGAATTAAGCTGCTTATTTACATACATTGAAGGTGAATGGTGGTCAAGCAAGATTCTCAAGTCCATATAAACACAGCTGCTAGGTTACTAGTCTGACCAACTAGCAATTAGATTGGCTATTCAGTTTTACATTTCAGATTCAAATTAGATATATCTACTTACTTTAAAGTAACTTACACTGTCCGAAAAAATAGTCAAAAAATGGTGCCTACAGTAGCTGTCACTGGGGCAGTACCCTTTAACTCTTTCCTTGCCAGCGTTTTTTTTAAGTTGCCAGCCAGCCCAGCATTTTTCATGATTTTCACAAAGCGTTTTCTCTTAATTGACGAGTTAACTCGTCAATGGCGGGGAAAGAGTTAAAGAGGTCCTAATATGTACCATTTAGGTACAGATATGTAAACATTTGGAATCAATATGTACCTTAAAGGTATTAACTCTTTCGCCGCCATTGATGAGATATCTCGTCAATCAAGAGAAAACGCTTCCCTGCCAATGACGAGTATTTCTGTATTTCCGCAATACCGCTATTATCGCAACTTTTTAAACCCGGAAGTATTGCCCTATGGCAAGCGGCTGCATGTCCGTGTCTGTTTTAAAGATCGCTCTGAATGGGATCTCTATGAAAACTCCGTCACAAAAATAAAATTATCTCAGCTTTTTGCTCAAAATGTGGTGTTTTTGCAGAAACCTACCCATATTCAAAAGCTGATTACAAAAGAACTACTGAAGGTAGGATGAAACGTTTTTTTTTTTTTGAAAGCAGAGCGTCTGTTCTTTCATTTGGTATATTGTATGTTTATATATTTAAAGAAGAAAATTTTCTGGAAGGCATTAAACTTTTGTGAAAATCATGAAATACGCTGGCGCTGGCTGGCAACTTTTAAAAAAAATGCTGGCGGTAAAAGAGTTAATATGCACTCCTTGATATCAATATATACCTCCGAGGTCTTCTAGGGTCCAAAAAAATGTAGCCGACCCGAAATGACCTGCATCACTTAATACCCGAACCTGGCGTGCATTAATATTTTTTTAAAGAAAGACCCGACCCAAGACAGAAGAGAGAAAATTAGACCCGAATCCGACTTGAACCAGTGGAAAATTAGACCCGAGTCCGACCTGAACCAGTGGAAAATTAGACCCGAGTCCGACCTGACCCAGTGGCAATTTTTTTTACCTGACTGGACCCAAATGTAAACTGTATTTAAAATGTATTGACAGGTGTGTCTCAACGAAAATGAACCTACCGCCAGCCACATGATGTCACAAACACTCTTGGCAAACAGAGGAGGGGTTGAAAAAGGACATTAGTTCGAGTCGTCTCGGGTCCGTTCGGCAAAACACAATAATTTTACATTACCCGAGACACAATGCCGCTAATATTATATCCGACCCGTGTTCGAGGCACACGTGAAACTTTAAGACCCGAACCCGCTCGGGTTGGACCTCGGGTTTTTGGATCTAAGTGGACCCATAAAGACCTCTACTCTGAGGTACTAATATGAAGTTGTTTGTACCAATATATACCTCTTCAGGTACTAATATAAACTCTTTGGCAGTGGCGGCTCGTGAGTGCTCACCCGAGGGGTGCTAATTTAAAATAAGTGTTCGGAGTGTCATGTGTGCGATTCCTTTTTACAAAATATGTGTTCTGCGTGTCGAGAGATCCTGTGTGTATCACGTGTTTTGTCAAAATAAGTGCCTGCTGCACACGTGTCAAAACCGTTTATGATAAAAAAAGAGACGCTCACATTCACAAAATACATGCAAGACACTCCCTTAACAGTAAACTCTGATTACGCATGAGATTATGCAAGTGTCTGGCAAACGTGAGCGTCTCTCTTATCACAAACCCTTTCTGCAGCAGGCACTTATTTTGACAAGACACGTGATGCACACAAGATCTCTCGACGCGCAGAACACATATTTTGAAAAAAGCAACCACACATGACGGGCTACATACATGTTGTGACGAACTTCGCATCAAGCGCCCTCGAAAAAAGAAGTCACCGGCCGCCACTGCTCTTTGGTACTAATATGTACCCCTGATGTACTCATATGAACTCTTTAGGTGCAAAAGTGTACATTTTAAAATGGTACTGCTCCAGTGACAGGTATAGGAACCATTTTTGACCATTTATTTTCTGACCATGAACTTAAAAGACCAGTCTTGAAGATAAAAGTAAGACTAACTTGTAAGACTAATCTAAGCAGTTTATGCAACCGACCACTGCTGGTCACCATCTATTTGTATTTAATGGAAGAAAGTAGCTAGTAATTGGAATGACATAAGGGAAAATAACCAAATTTTTATATTTGTGTAAACGATCCCTTTAAATGGCATTAAGTAAGTAACCAAACATAGTGAGAAATAATGTGAGCTTTACTTCTGCTAGTTTTATTGAAGCATATAGTGCAGCATCAGCTCACAGTTAATGTTTAAAACATCCTTTCAAAGCTTGCCTTGGATCTCACATCTGCCACTGAATGAGCTCACAGAGTCAGAATCAATCAGAACATCTCTGCCAATCAGAAAGCGGCTCTCAGCTGACACCTGTTGCCACAACACGCTTTCTCGCAGCGGAGGATGAAAAGGAAAGCGAGGGAGAGTGAATTGGAGCAAAGGCGGGAGAAAGAAAACTATTAGATACTGTTGGCTAATTTGTGCTACTCTGCTCCAAAGATTTCTGGCAGCTCAATAGACCACTGAAGTCAGTGGATGAGGAATACAGTCTTTTTATTTATAAATTGAAATGAAGACAAATCTATCTAAAGATAAGGCCCAGTTGTGTGATAAAAGCAAACAATTGCACCCAGTGATGGTAGTCAACAGGCAGCTGTATAGATCTTAACTATATAATACAAGTCTCTCAGAAGCTGTAAATGAGATGATAAAAAAAGACAGTTTAGAGATAAAAACTAAAGTAATAGATAATTTCCTCAATAAACAGCATAAACTTTTATTATTTCCCCGTTGCCTAGTAAAATAAATATCGGTGGGCGAAAGACCCCAGATGTCTACAACGTAAAAAGCTTTGAACAAACCATCAAAATGGCTCAGCAGGGCCGTAAACCCACAAAATCCAAATAGTGCTACAATTGCAAAGCTTTCGTTCCTCAGGACAAACATATGCTGCTGGTCTGGGCAAATAAATGATAAGCACAAGACTGTCCAAATTTAAAGCAGCTACATAAAAGCATCGCTGCTAAAATAGCTGGGCTATTTTAAACCCACGGGTAAATACTGGACAGAACACAGCGCTGGGTTAAAATTTACCCAATACCCATAAACCATGGTTGCATAAAACAACCCAATATTTGGTAATTTTTAACCCAACATTGGGCAATTTTTAACCCAGCATGTGTTCTTGCCAATATTTACCCAGCATGGATTAAAAATAGCCATTTTTTAAATGAGTGACGATGCTGGGCATCTGGGGTAATGCCTGAACTAAAGAGTGCTTGAGGTTTCTTAATTCTGATTCTAGAGACCCAGAGTAAGAGACTTTGCTTTGGGTCCCCAGAACCAGAAAAATAAATCAGTAGCCTAATGGACCCAGGAGGATGATCCCAAAGGACCAAAAATGATCATAAACCAGTCAATCCCATTTGCAAAGCTGAAGTCATGACACCCTACCACGCCAGAAACCTCAGTAGTGTATGAAAAAATACAGTTAAAAAAAAACTCTGCCATAGACGTCATTCCAAATATGATTTTCTGTCATCCGTGGAAACCACAAGAGACTTAAAAGCCGTCAATATTACATGTCACATTTAAGCAATAAGTTGAGGCTGTGATATATTGCCATGCCATGTTTATTCATCAATGTTGTGTGAAATTGTATTTGCATGATCTTTATATTATATTGTGAACATTATTTATGAATATGTTTATATGGATATAGTATGAAATTTATTACCAGTATTTGTTTTAATGTTTGTGGAGTACGTTGTGCTGCATTTCATGTTTATAAAGTGCTGCACAAATAAATTATATCACTATGAATGTTTTATAATTTAGCCAGTTATACAGCCAGTTTCCATTCACTTTCATAGGCAGGACATTTACATAAATCTCATTCGTGTTTTCAAGAAAACCAGATAGAAATGTGCTTAAAGGGGCCATGGCATGAAAATCTGACTTTTTCCATGTTTAAGTGCTATAATTGGGTTCCCAGTGCTTCTATCAACCTAGAAAATGTGAAAAAGAACAACCCAAATATCTGCAAACACATGAAAAATTAGGTCATTGAAATTTGGCTCTCCTTATGGTGTCATAAGGAGATCTTATTATAATAATACCGCCCCTTAATCGGCACTGTCCAACCATGGCACAGCCATTTAGTGCAGAGAGAAAGAAAGCGAGAGAGAGAAAATAATTCACAGCACAATTGAGTTTCAATTGCAAAAAAAAAAAAATATCATTGCGATCAGTGTTTGAATTTCATCAACTCATTTGCATTTTAAAGGACACACCCAAAACGGCACATTTTTGCTCAAACCTACAAAGTGTCAATTTTAAACTTTCTATAATAAATTATCTATATGGTATTTTGCGCTAAAACTTCACATATGTACTCTGGAGACACCGAAGATTTATTTTACATCTTAAAAAAGTCTTGTGACATGGCCCCTTTAAATTTGTTTTCAATGACAAATAACAGCACATGATGACAGGATTTACATTTTTGGGTAAACTGTTAGTGGAACAAATGCCATATATCCCACTTTGCTTTGTTAAATGCAGAAAAGTTAACTTAAAGTGGCATAATGACTGCAATCTGGGACCAGTGGGAATTTCAATGGTGTGTGGTGAACTAAGACACTAGCTCATTAAAATGAGTTTAGATCCAACCAATGCAGACCCCTTAAATCACAATCCTACTGTGAACAAACCGCTTAAACCTTTACATAAAAAATGGGGTATAGGACAGCCTGATATCACGGGTATTTTACGAGTTGGCTAATTTGTATGAATTCATGTACAAAAACGTATAATTATCATTAAAAAAAAAATTGAACCCCCAGTGCTTATCTCAATGTCAAATGGGCAAAAGCAAAAACGTACGAATGTGGTCGTACAAATGAATACAAATTTGCCACCTCGTAAAATACGAATGAATTGCCATGAGATAGCGTTGTGAAGAATTTGTAATTGGAAATCTTCAGGAGTTGTGTGCATCACATCTATCTCCCTAATCTGGGACCTGCTGCCAACTTCCATGCTGCTTTCCTAGAAAAAAATTAAGTGTGAACCAACCTGAACTAAAGCATGATGAAAATCTAGCAGTCTGGGATCCGGAGAGCCCAAGAAGCCAGAACTTATTTTCTCATTCTCACCTTCTCTTCTGTCAAAGCATATGATGTAGTCGTGGGCAGGTTACTTTTGGCTACTTTCATTGATTCATCTGAAGGACCCAGCGGCTCTCGGCGCAGAGTTTTCACCTGAAGCGTCAAACGTTGGCCTTCTTTCGGCCCCAAGAGAAACCATTTGGCGATGAAAATTTCATTTCTGATTCAAAGACACTGGCAGGCCTGTGTTGTTTGAAGTGCCAGGTCACTGAGAAAATACTTTCTTGGAAAAAGTTCACTTACAGACAGGCATCTGTCAAGTCTGTCTCAAGCCGACGTGTTGGTAAAATTACATCAGAGCGCGATACAGAGGCAGGCTGGACTCGCTCACCTTGGATTTATAGCGCTCGAAGTCAAAGTGATGAAATATTCTGCATGCAAAAAATCTATTTAAAGTACTGCCATTCCAAACTGCAGTTTCATCTTAACACTCACATTAAAAGAGGAGTCAACATTTATGCAATTTCAGTTTCGAAAACATACATATTGTACTCGAAGTCAAGTGCCTTAAATCTTATTCCAAATCAATGCCTAACTATTATAATAAGCATCTAGAGAGTTTAATGGGCAAGCAGAATTTCCCTTCGCAATAATCCTTAATGATCCAAAAAATTATTTCCAAAAACCTGACTGGGATAAATGTTTTACCCTGCATGGTCTAAACTGTATGTACACTGTCAGTAATTGGTCAAAAATGGAAAAAAGTGCACATAAAGTGTCCTCAACGGTACATATTCGTCCCAAAGAGTGCATATTAGTACCAAATGCATACATGGGTGATTCTCACGAAACCATTGAAACACCACAGCACTAATGATTTTAGCTTTAAAATGTGTAATATAGTAACATTAAAAAGCATCAGAATTAACACAATACTGTGTTCTACCTTGCACAATGTGTGATTTCAACATAAGAATTTATAATTGTAAATTTTATCTCATTTTCTGCTGAAATTCTCATTACCGCAATGTGTCCGGCTGTGTTTGAACATGCGTTATGTTGTAATTTAATCAAATTAATACAAAAATATTAAGAAAAAATAAATAAATGGATGTTTTGCTAGACTACTTTAGATGACAGAAAAAATATTTACTAAATATTCATGTATAATACTAATGAAGAAAAATTAGGAAAATGATGTGTCCATGCCTGATGTTCTCATCCTCCGCAACACTTTTTGAGAACAGTTTAAGCACACATACAGAATTTTAATGAAGTTTGATTTTGAGTGACCAAGCACATGGACCAGTTACTTCAAGATGGCTACCAGGTAAGATCATTTTTTTACAGTTAATTTGAAATATTGTCTTGTCAGAAACGACATTTTGATTATCATTACAGCAACAGACGCTTATTAAATGTTAATTTAATTAATAGAAGCATAATACTTTGATTTTAAATGCATGTGCAGAATCTCCAAATTATGTTCTTTCAGGTTTGTCATGTCATTTTGAAAATATGTCAGTGTTGATGTTTTCTGACTGTTGCGGTAATGAGATTTTTTAGGACTAATTTTTTAAATTATGTTACAAAAAGTGTTAAATGATAAGTAAAAGTTTTTAAATTAATGTTCCCATTTACTCCAGACTTTGTTTTTCAATGTCTGGTGGGAAAAAAAGTAAATTTAAGCAATTTTTACATTTTCATGCTTGACATTTTTAAAACCAAGTTTTCGTGAGAATCACCCACATATCTGTACCTAAATGGTCCATTTTAGGATCTTTTGAAAGGGTACTGTCCCAGTAACAGCTTGGGACTATTTTTCTCATAGTGTACACCAGTGGGATGTAAATAGACACATTGCCTTTTATCAAGAAACACAAAATGCCAACTACAACATGCAATGCACAACCCCATTGCAATGCAGTGCTATAGTTGCTAAATATGCACATCTGCTTAAGCGTTAAAGGATGATTGCTCTCATGCTCGCCTAAAGAGAGGAAACCAGCTATCAAAGGCATCTAACATAATCAATAGTTATTTCGCATGACAGGTAGAAGTAGTCCAGACCTATCCAATCCTGAGACTCAGGCTCTCGGAGAAAGCAATTAAGCCTTTAAATTGAGAAAGCCTCCACCATAACATTAGTATCAGGACTACAATGTAAAGCACACGGAGACAGTGACACATGCTTCCATGTTCTGCCATGAATTCCCACCCTGGTTAATCTGTCAAGGTGACAAGCCTCAGTCCATCACCGTTCGCTGCTTTTCAGCATTACACATGTTTATGTCTTTCTCCTCTACGGTATACAGCACCGAGTGATCGTAGTTCTGGCGGGCACTATTTGTTATGCGCCGCATACACAACCTCTATTTACAGTGAATCTTTAACACCCCATGCACCCATTTTCTCACTTTCTCGTGGTGTACATTATACGCAGATACAAGGATTTCGGTCACCTTATTGAGAATGCTGTTTGGGTCGCATTATAGTGATATATGTGCAAGTGTGTGCATTATATGTGGTTCTCGTTCTTTGCCCCAGACAATACTTGGCAAGTATAGCTGAGTTGACGAAAAAATATGTTAGCAAAAGAAGAAAAATAAATAGCTTTGGATAAGAGACACATGCATACATTAGTGTACTAATGCAAATATAGAAAGTCTACTGTTGTGTTTCTGTATGAGCAACACAAAAAAGGTTAATTGTAAGTAATCAGTACTGGGCAAATCTGTATGCATAAGACACTTGCGCTGCTATGGATGCCTGGCGAGCGCTCGGCATGCTGAGACGGCAACAACAAGAACTCTGCAGGCAGACTTTCTCATCAAAACCAACCTCAAGGTCCTGAGAATATCTCTGAATCATTCTCTCTTTCATCCGGTGAGGACAAACAGAAGCCTTCGCAAAAACAATCAACAAACTGACTTTGTCTTGGTTTACAGAGATAAGGTTTATATTTGATCCCCTGCTGTTTTATCTGATAAGGCAAACAGAAACAGGAGGTCCATCAATGGAAATATTTAAGGTGAATTCCTCCAATCCTATCTCCTATCTCTATCAATCCCTTATAGTCATGTTTTCTATTTCAGGGCGAACTCTTTATTTATTCCCAAAGGGCTTAAGAGAAAGAGTATTGTCTGGATGTTTATTTATGAGTTTTTTAAGATACTTCTCCCGAATACTTCTTCTTATTAGATCTGGCCTTAAGAATCAACTCACAATTTCTTCTACTATTGACAGGCAGTTTCAGTGCCGTGGGCTGACCTTTAACCTGATGATGCCCCGTCCAATCTTTTATGCATCCTCACAAGACACAAACCTTTTCGTTTGGAGGTTCACATGTATGGCTTTCATAAAGCACGGTCGTATGAATCACCGAGATCTATTCATGAAGTATAAAAGGGTCATCAGAGAATAAGAGGTAGATAAAGGGTGAGCTCATGCGTGTCTTCCTTGGACAATAAAATGTCGGGTAATATGATATTAAGGGTGACCTTCACCACTATGGGATGGCAGGGAAGCTGAGAAGATCATGCAGCTATGACTACATATGGGGTCTAATAGGCATGGATTATCTGGGCGTATAAGTGTAAATTGGTCATAAAAAAGGAAGGCATGTGTACGTCTCACGGCATCTTTCTGTTCATGCCGATAACGGCAACCTTTAGCGTGCAATATGTTTTGATAGCCTCATTGTAATAATATAGTTTCATTTTATTGCCGCAAGGTTAGCAAGTAAACATGTGACGTAGTAAGCAGCAAGTTAAAAGAAATATATAAGATTCCTGTTTTCCTGTAAGAACGATCTAGAATAAATCAATACCTATTTTATTCAGTCCAGTCAAGGCTAGACAGAATAACAGCGAATGTTTGCTGAAATCATAAAATATTCCATATTTGAGTTTCATTTGATATCTTATTTGGTCAGTCGGTCCTCGCCGGCCCGTGGCCAAGGTCGGCATGCTGTTTAACGTTTTATCTGCCGTTCACATCAAGCTGTTGGACAGATTGGGACTGATCTGGGGCAAGAGGAGAGATGAAATTGGTCAACACTAAATCAAGACGCCTGTCATGCAAGATACACAAAAAATCGAGTATATTAGTAGAGCAACCTTGAAACTTGCAATAGCCCAAAAGTCTCTCGGTTTTCAGAGACATAGTTTAGACATTAATACAAGTTTTCCAATATAATCTTTGAACTGTTTCATTGAATCCCCCTTAAATCTTTAAAATCTGTTTGCATTCTTCGCAGAGAAGTTTTTGCTCAAAATATCAAATAGATAATTTATTATAGCGTGTTAAAATTGCCACTTTTTAGGTGTGATCAAAAATGTGTCGTTTTGGGTGTGTCCTTTAAAATGCATATGAGCTGATCTCTGCACTAAATGGCAGTGTTGTGATTGGATAGTGCAGATTAAGGGGCGGTATTATCCCCTTCTGACATCACAAGGGGAGCCAAATTACAATTACCAATTTTTTCACATGCTTGAGAGAATGGTTTACCAAAACTAAGTTACTGGGTTGTTCTTTTTCACATTTTCTAGGTTGATACAAGCACCGAAGGACCCAATTATAGCACTTAACTCTTTCTCCGCCAGCGTTTTAAAAAAAGTTGCCAGCGCCAGCATTTTTCATGATTTACACAAAAGTTTAATGCCTTCCAGAAAATGTTCTTCTTAAAATATATAAACATACAATATATCAAATGAAAGAACAGACCCTCTGCTTTAAAAAAAAACTTTCATCCTACCTTCATCAGTTCTCTTTTATCACCTCTTATATATGGGTTTGTTTCTTCAAAAACGCCTTTTTTGAGCAAAAAGCTGAGATATTTCCATTTTTATCAACAACTTTTAATGTAGATCAGATGCAGAGTGATTCTCAAAACATGCACGGACATGCAGCGGTGTGCTCTAGCGCAATACTCCGGGTTTTATAAATTGCGGATAGCGATATTAAAGGAAATACTCTTCATTGGCAGGAAAGAGTTTTCTGTAATTGGCGAGTTACCTCGTCAATGGCGTGGAAACAGTTAAACATGAAAAAAGTCAGATTTTCATGATATGTCCCCTTTAACCTTAACCTGCAAATACTGTACACTAAGAATGTTTGTTTTAACTCAATTTAGGCTTAACTTGGTGATGGCGCAGTGGATAAGACACACGCCTTTGGTGTGAGAAACCCGGGTTCGTATCCACTGTGACACACCATTGTGTCCCTGAGCAAGACACTTAGTTGCTCCAGAGGCGTGCGACCTCTGACATATACAGTAGCAATTGTAAGTCGCTTTGGATAAAAGCGTCAACTAAATGAATAAGTAAGTAAGTAAGGCTCAAATTTAGACAAATCCAATTGTTGGTGCTTATTAACCCAGAAAATGTCCATATTTAACAAAAAGGGGGTTACAACAACAATACATAATTTAAACACAAGAGTGACACACGAAAATTGCTGGGTTATTTTCAAGCCAGCATTGGGTCAAAAAGGGACAAACCCAGCCGTTGGTTGTAATTAAACCTATGCTGGGTTGTTTTAACCCAAAATTCTGGATTAATTTAACCCAACGGCTAGGTTTGTCCAAACAAACCAGCATTTTCCTTACAGTGTAGCTAAATGAAGCCATTTCTGTTAGACAGTAATTGTAGTATTTCACACCTATAACTCCCTGAAGTCAAAGGTGGCACAGGTGTGATCACGACTCCAAAAACGACTTGAGATACTCTGAAGTTCATGTTCATATGGTTAAAAGTAAAAGTTTTGAACTAAACATAAATAAATACAAACATGCACGTATTTAGCACAATTTAGGCTGAATACAGTGTAATCAGACTTTATCCATTAATATGTCATAAGTAGCTGAAAAAGACACAAGTGTCTGGGCAGGTAAACACAAAAGCCAAAAAAAATTCAGACTCCAAAGGGTTAATAATACGGTAACAATACATTTTGCATTAATTAATGTCAACAACAGCATAGTGGTCCTTTGCAAAAGTCATATTTACAGATGTTTTAATCAACACTTGGACATTTTTAAACAAAATTAGTCATCATTAAAAATGTAATATGAGTTTCAACTGCTCATAAGACTTCATTAATTAAGTTTCCAATAATAACCTTTTCTAGAAAAACAAACATTAACTTGAAAGGGTTTTTTAGGCAAGAAGAAGGTTGATTATGCAATTTGGGTGACTTTTAGAAAAAAGTGGGTGGTGATGATGTTTACTCATGCAGGAGAAGATAAGCTGGAGCGAGGCAAAATGATTCTGACTCATATCAGCACAGCTAGATAAGCCAGCAAAATAAGACGGAAATGAATATTCACTGCATATCAATAGGATAAGGTGCATGATACTCAATACCTTCAGCGCATCCAATAGCAAATGTGGAAATTCAACAGCACTCATTTCAAGTGTGTGAAAGAGGTTTGAAATTCATGACGGAAAATAGCCCCGCATTCACATAACCTTGGAGTGACTAACAGAGGTCCAGAGGGAAATATTTGGCCGTAGGTAGCGGGGTGTCTGGAATGACCGGCCTCTAATTCCATATCTGCCTGATACCGTTGATCTATTCTGACGCGGCCCGCGTGCCCGGTCTCTGTTTCCATCTCAGCAGGCAGTGCAAGAGCAGCCCGCCCAGAAACCACCAGTCCTACGTGAATCTAACACTCATCACGTAACCCTGACCCGACGCGTTTCTGTCGGCACTCAAACCTTTAAAGGCCCCAAAGGGCGAAAGCACGTGGCCGTCCGTGACGGACATCCTATGCTGGGGATTTTGCACAAACAAACTCTGCCTGCTACACTATAAAGCAAAGTTTTATTGAAGGAGGTCACAATGATGACGCGGCTAAACATCGGCTAAAACAAAAGAACTAAAGAAAAAAACTGGATATTAGATAACAGATAGAAACTGAACATTTAAATGCACACAATGTTTACATATATTAAGACTATATATACAGTGCAAGTGTGTCCCTGGAAAAATATCAAAACTCTTTGGTTATTTTTAGCGCGATGCTAATGGTCTAATCAGATTCAATGGATTGTGCTAAGCTATGCTAAAAGTGGTAGTGCCAGACCCGGAGATCAGCTGAATTGGATTCCAAAACTGTAAAAATGTTTAACTCTAGGGGAGCTGGAAAATGAGCATATTTTTTTAAAAAGTGGAATGTCACTTCTGTATTGGCTTCATCAGAGAGATCAGCAAGTTGCCCCTTGGCATGATTTTGTATACAGCCCCTCCCTCAGAGAACCATCAGTCTTTATCGATGTTTGGTTCTTTTAACAGGAAGGTGGGATGGCCTTGCCAAATTGAGTGTTGAATTGTCTTCTATTTATAGTAATAGGAGTGCTCAATCTTATTATATCATTTATATCTGCTAACGGACCTTGTTTAGCTCAAATTGAACATAGAAATCTATTTAGAAGAAACAAAGAACTCGGAGAGCTATTTACCCAATGCCAAACCACTGAACCGAAAACTGCCAAATCTAACGTTGACAATGTGCAGTTAAGACTCTAAAGAGTGAGTAACAGTAAACAGCTTAACTCTGAAAACAAGTTGTACATCAGAAACAGCTGTGCAAACTGCCATGTACTGTTTTTTCCCTGTTTCTGTTTGTGTTTCACATTTCTTCACAAAGCAAAGATTCATTGTATCTACATTTCTGGTAATATAAATATCAGGATCTTCTCTGGGAATGAAACTGATTGGTGATAAGATGAAGACAGCCACGCACGTGGCGTGGTCTACAGTACGTTGAAAGAAGGGTCAGCTGAGGTTGTATTCATGACAGATTCTTGAGGTCAGGGGTCAGTCACCTGTGCTTCCTCGTACTTGGTCTCATGGGAAAATTCCTGAAGGTTGCAGTTGACCAGCTCTGTCATTTATGGCCTTGATGCTCTCTCTCTCTCTCTCTCTCTCTCTTGCTGTCTCTCTCGGGTCAACAATTTAAGGAACATGACATGGCAATCAAGTGACAACATGGCACACTGTATTAAGACTGGAAAGATTCAGACTGACACACACTCAAGTTGATAGACAGTCACGTCAGTCCAAAAGTATTTTTATTTTTAAAGTGAGATTTGTAGAATTTTTGAAGTGTAATGTTCGCAACAATATAAAATAAAACACACTAACTAAAACAGACAGCACGCTTTATCATCACATCTAACTTTTCCTTGAGAAATTCAGCCAAGCGCGTGTAATTTTTAAGAGTCACTGTTTGATAGTGGCACAGGAGATTCATCTCTGTAACCTTGTTGTAATTGTGAGAATGATACAAGGTAGTCATTAATATAACAGGCCCCAATGTGACCATGCCATTACAGGTTTGAAAAATTGTAATGCATTAGTGTGGGATTATAAAAGATCAGGCTATCAAGATACACTTTCAAAACCTTGAATATCTTCCCTACCAGTTTTCTTGAGTTATGAATGATTGTAGAGAAGATATTTATCTTTACAGGTATAAGTGTCAGAGTCTGTGTAACTATGGAAGCAACAAAAAGTCATTTCAGCGAAATCAGAAGCCATTGCTATTTTAATAGGGAAGGTCTCGTGGATGTACCTTTCAATGAAAATCTCTAAGCTCTTTTCTAGCTCACTGTAAGGTCATCTGAAGTCCAGCCAGACCCTCAGCTGATTGAGGTTATATTTAGATCCAAGCATGGACAGGGGTCAAAGGGGCCAAACAATAAAGCCTTAGCTCAGGGGAACCGCTCTCAATTTTGGGAGGTCACCATGTCTAGAGGTGCAGCAGAGGCTAGATGGTGTCAATAAACAATAACGTCTTATTAATTCACAATGAGCTGCAGAAGCTAATGTAAACAGGCAAATGTTTGGAAGAAACAAACTTTGCAAAAGTGCATTATAAAAACAAACATGTAATATCAACACTGGCGCAAACATGGTACAAATGATGGCAAACACTTGTATTTGTTAGTAAATGCATTAGTGGTGTAATGAGCAATATAGTTTTTTTTAGCATTTATAAATCTTTGTTAATGTTAGTAAATGCCAGTACAATTGTTCATGTCAGTTCATTGTGAATGAACTAATGTTAACAGTTAATTTTTTTTTAAATGCATCTGTAAATGTTTAAATAATAAGATTAATAAATGCTGTATTGTTTATTGTTAGTTCATGTTAGCTAATTAATTAACTAATGTTAAAGGCGGGGTGCATGATCTCGGAAAGCCAATGTTGATATTTGAAATCACCTAAACAAACACGCCCCTACCCCAATAGAATCTGGACTTCTTTTGATAGACCCGTCCCACACATACACAATTCAGATACTGATGTTGGTTAGTAGACACGCAACTTACTGCTGATTGGGTACAAGTGTGTTTTGGTACACTGCAAAACATTATTTTCAAGAAAAAAATGTCTTAGTATTTTTGTCTTGTTTTTAGTAAAAATATCTAAAAATTCTTAAATCAAGATGCTTTTTCTTGATGAGCAAAGCAACCCAAGAAAATAAGTCTATTTTAAGACCAAAAATATCAAATTTAAGTGATTTTGTGCATAAAACAAGCAAAAAATCTGCCAATGGGGTAAGCAAAAAAATCTTGAACATTTTTCTTAAACTCTAAATTCAAGAAAAAATTGCTTTGCCTATCAAGAAAAACATCTTAGTTTAAGAATTTTTAGATATTTTTACTGAAAACAAGACGAAAATACTACGAATTTTTTTAGACCGCAGTAGACTGCAAAAAGTGACTTTCTTACTTAGTATTTTTTTCTTGTTTTCAGTAAATCTCTAAAAATTCTTAAACTCAGATCCATTTTCTTGATAAGCAAAATTACCTAAGAAAAAATATCTAGTTTTTAGACAAATAATACACCATTTAAATGAATTTGTGCTTAAAACAAGCAAAAAAGTCTGCCAATGGGTTAAGAAAATGTTTCTTGAATTAAGTGTTTATGAAAAAAGTTCATTATTTTTTTCTTACCCCACTGGCAGATCTTTTTTTTTTTTTTGGTTGTTTTAAGCACAAATTCATTTAAATTTTATATTTTTTTTGTCAAAAAATTAGACTTATATTCTAAGGTAATTTTGCTCATCAAGAAAATGCATCTTAATTTAAGAATTTGTAGATATTTGTACTGAAAACAAGACAAAAATACTAAGTAAGAAAGTATATTTATGCAGTGTAAATTGTTGCTTAAGGGGCAAGAGGACAAAATTATGGATATTTTGAGAGGAACAGCATTATGTGTTATAACCCAATACCCAATGAGCACAGCAAACTTCACTTTGAATCTGTAAAATATAATTCATAGATAATCCATGAAATTATTCTTCTGCCCATAGCATAAAATATTAAGAGGTAATTAAGACCAAGAAAATATATTTTCTGGGTTCCGGGAGAAAATTGCAAGCATTCAGAATTTTATCTCAATTCTAGCCGCCTGCGATTTTCAGGTGGAAAATTGCTTCTTCTTCCACATGCTTTGATGGCACAAAAACAATCTGTTAGCCAGGATTCAATTCTGGGCTTTTTCTCTTCGTTTTTCTTCCAGAGAGAAATCCAAGATCAATAGGATACCAGATTAATGAATCTAAAGAACATTCCCATTAAGTGTTTTTAGAATAAAAAAATAAAGCCTCTCCTTTAAGCACGAAACACAAAGCCCTCGAGGTGAAACTAACAATAGACAGGTGAGTAATGGTCTCTGGTTCAAACGCTTCAATACCAACGACTGCAGCACCTGTGTAAAAAGAAAATTTAGGCTCATTTTCAGGATATCAAGCCTTCACTCGGATCTGCCTTCAATGTCAGCACGTGTAAGTGTGACGGACAGATATATGGTCCATTAATGATGTGTCAAATCTATAGGACTGCACCTGTCAGGGAGGCTGCTGGCATGGGGTGATGATGGCTCTCATTTACTGCATTTGGGATTTCTGACTTTGCAGCTGGTGGGGCGATTACGCCGGTTAGTAGAGTTTATGCTGGATGTTGCCTCTGTGGTATAAAATAAACAGCGCTTAGATGAATATACAACCGTACTGCGTGTCAAAATCAAATCTACAACTGTAAAGACTTTGGAAAATTAGGCAACAGATTTTGAGGATGTAATGACAACGAATAAATCTCAGATTAAATACGGCACAACCTGTTCCACTACGATCCAGGTATAATTCAAGTTGTTGACAATATGCGCCGACTACATCTCTAAAAATGATTTTGTCTCGTCTCTTATTTTTTGTATCAATAGGTTTATAATGGATGTCGGGCTGAGCACAGTGTGATGTTTGTGTTTTGTTCAAGAAGTTAGAATAATTATTGAGTTTTCAGTTATGAAAACTCATTAAGTGCAATCTTCCTGTTAAAACACAGCCTGTGGCATGTAAATAGTAGCAGAATGTTGTTATAATAATTAAAAAAATGAATCAAACATATCAGCTATGAGTGTAGTAGCTGTGATGAAGAGTTCAATGTTTTTCCTCAGGCACTCCTAGACAAAATGGTCAAAAAATATCTCTTAGCTGTTTCACTGGGGTGGTACCCTTTCATAAAGTACACCGTTGCACCTAAAGAGTTCATTTTAGTACATCAAATGTAAATATTGGTAACAAATGTATACATATCTGTACCTAAATGCTTCAGGGACAACTTGGGACCATATTTTGACTTTTTTTGTTTGTTTATTAAAGCTTCTTGTATCTTACTGTATTGTTTGCCTTAAAGGGACACTGCACTTTTTTCCAGCTCCCCTAGAGTTAAACATTTGATTTATACTGTTTTGGAATCCATTTAGCTGATCTCCAGGTCTGGCGGTACCACTTTTAGCTTAGCTTAGCATAATCCATTGAATCTGATTAGACCGTTAGCATCACGCTAAAAAATAACTAAAGAGTTTTAAGATTTTTCCTATTTAAAACTTGACTCTTCTGTAGTTACATCGTGTCCTAAGACTGACGGAAAATTAAAAGTTACGATTTTCTAGGTTGATATGGCTAGGAACTATACTCTCGTTCTGGCGTAATAATCAAAGACTTTGCTGCCGTAACATGGCTGCAGCAGGCTCAATATTACGCAGGTCCCGAAAATAGTCCTTTGCTATTGAATGTAACCAACGGGACTATTTCAGGCAGTGCGTAATATCACTACGCCTGCTGCAGCCATGTTACAGCAGTAAAGACACCAGAATGAGAGTATAGGTCCTAGCCATATCTGCCTTGAAAATCGCAACTTTCAATTTTCTGTAGGCGTTAGTACACGATGTAACTACAAAAGAGTCAAGTTATAAATAGAAAAAAGATCAACACTTTTTGGTTATTATTTAGCGCGATGCTAATGGTCTAATTAGGTTCAATGGATTATGCTAAGCTATGCTAAAAACGGTACAGCCAGACCCGGAGATCAGCTGGATGGATTCCAAAATCGTAAAAATCTAATGTTTAACTCGAGGGGAGCTAGAAAACATAAAAAAAGTGGATTGTCACTTTAACCTAAAAGATAAAATTAACATTATGCCACAAAAGCTTGATCATGATCTTTCCTTGCATTATATCCAGAACTGCTAAAGTGGTTCTGGATTCAGTTCATTACAGGTTATCCCTTTACAGCAGTCTTGCTGCTTAGCTGAACTCATACATGCATAGCGTGCACATACTGTATATGGGCTCTATGGGTGCAATGATGACATATTTTAAAAGCACTATACGCCCGCAAACCTCAAATATGAATAAATGATGTCAACATAAAAGCCATCGCACCCCATCTTCACCTCAGGCATGCAGTGTTTAATGGGCACCGAGCCATTTACCGTCAGAGATCTGAAGCGCTGAGCCAAGTGATCCCTTAAACGATTCAAAATCTGTTAGAAACGCATCATGCAATCCGTACCGCAAATAGCCATAAAAGCACCCTAATATCTGCAAGTCATGCTGGAATCGAATTATATTAATAATAGTAATATCAATTCAAGTGGATCATGTAATCGAGCAAAGGGCAGACAAAATTAGATTAATTTCATTACCAAAAGCTCTTATCTGCTATCTGCCTCTCAGTGGACTTTTTTATTAGTATGCGATATCGACCCCACTCCTCTAAATATTCACTGTATCGTCTTTTAAAGGTTAAGCAGTAGACCACAGGGCCAAGAGAAACCTGTATCTTTGGTGGTCAGGTTATAAGTTTGACTTGTTTAACAAGCCATGTCTAATTCGGTAAAGGCGACACTGGATAAATATGCCCAATTACATTAGGTCTGATGAAGCAGCCACAGTGAAAGGATTAGTTTTCATGTTATCTATCTGTGCCCGCCCTAACCGTGCCAGCCAGCAATCATGCTACATAATGTAACAGCAGCAATTTGTCCCCTTGCATAGGCCCAAAGCTTTTTAAAAACGTTAAGCACGTCTGTTTTTATAAATACACATTAGGTTGATATATCAGCCTAATTTTAACAACAACTAGCCTGCTTGGGTTTGTCTGCATTTGAATTCTGGAAAGAAATAAGTTATTTGCTTATTCATCTATAGATGCATATAACCATTCGGGTAAAGGGTGGCATAAATGGCTTAATATGGCCACAGGAAATAACAAAAGCAAATGAAAAAAAATAAAAACTGAATATTACAATCACTTCTCTGAGTACAACGAGACTCAAAAGCCCCAAGCCTAGTAAAATTGACAGTTCTTTATGGCAAACACGTTTTGTAATGCCCCGAAATCCAATCACTGCGTGATTATTGTAGAGTGCAATTTCACACGGTACTGCGTAAAATCTGGGCCGCTCTCCTGGCCTAGAGACCCCCCGACAGAAACCTGCAGGAAATAAGTTCCAAAATTGGTCTGAAGAGAACTAATCTGTTAGTCTGAAGCTTAATATGCATAAATTAAAAAGTGAGCGAGAGAAAAAGTGAGAAAGTGCAAAATGCAAGAAAGAAGTGTGAAATTAAGTTGTAACACTGCCACTCAGAATAATATTTTCAGAGCGACTGAAGTAGAGGATTGTGACGAGTCTCGATGGACTTCTCCTGACGTGTCTTTCTAAAATAAGTGCTGTGAATCTCTGCCGATGTCCTTGCACAGCTCTTTCAAGTAAAGAAATACTTGCTAATGCAAAGTCTCTCGAGAAATCCCCAGTCCATTTGTGTGTCAACTGATGTCCTTTCCTGAGGCATGTTGTGGACTCATTTGTCATAGAGTTGGACGTTGAGTCACACAGCACAGAGTGTTTCGCCCTGATGGAAAGCGAGTAGTGAACCGCTTTCAAAAGCAATACAGCTTCAAAGTGTCTCAGTCAGTGCCAAACTAAATATAAGGTTGACCAAACTTTAAAAACGATACAGGTTTTAAAGTGAATACAGCATCTCTGTGTCGAAGTGAATGAATCATTCTTGTGTGAATTTGATGTTTTTGTGGTGAATGAGAATCAGACATTTTAAGCCAATAGGATGAATGAAAACTCACACTGCTGAAATGATGGGACATTTTAGATAAGCATAAATCTGAACTGGGTCATTTCTAAAAGGATTTGTTGGCGTCACATGGAATTGGAAGCTCTTATGTTTAGTCACTATATTGAATTCAAAGATTATTTGTGAATTTTAGGCAATAATTACATTTGAGACTTAAGTAATGGACAATGTATACTGTTGGCCAGTTGTTATTACAGATATAACAAAATAATAATTTCAATTTTCATGATAACAACCGGCTGCCTGTTACTGAGCCCCTAAGGTGGCATTGGAGTTAAAAAATCTAAAGTTTAGTTTCATGTGCTCACGTGAAACTTTCATGTGCTCATGCGAAACCTTCATGCGTAGAATTGCGCACGCAAAACTAAATGCGATAGTTTCACGTGCGAACGCGAAACTAAACTTCATTTAATTTTTGCTCCATGTCCCCTTAGGGGCTCCATAGCCTGTACTGTAAATAAATAATTAAATTAAAAAAAGATTCATTACATTTAGAGTAATTAATTACATATTTAATTGCATAGTTGTATTTTTGCTTTGACTCAGTTAAGTTACAATTAATAAAAAAACTAAGTAGTTTCAATTTGAAATGTTTTGTGAAACCTAAATAATTAATAAATTAACTTTTATTCCAAGTAACACAGACTTACTTAGTTTAGTTGAAAATTATGAACCTACTTTTTCCAAGTTATCTGTACTTAAATTTAAGTTCTTTCAACTTAAATAATTGATATTTTAAGTAACCCAGACAACAAAATTGAGTGGAAAATCATGAATTACCCCACCTATTACAGGTATATTTACCTCATAAATAAGGTAATGAACATTAAATATTGATTTTAAATATTTTATTAGCTTAATTTTAACAAATGTATGCATTTATTTCTGGTTTTAAGATAAAACCAGACATTCAAATGTCACTATTTGGTTGAATATTTTGTCAATATAATTTCATATTAAAATATATATTTATATTTAATTTGTGTAAAATTAAACGCACCAGTCAAAATGATTTGCAGCATCCGGTTCAACATGTTTTTAGTCTTAAGCGGTTGCTATCTGGGAATAACAAAGCAGATGTTTGCACTGGCCAATCAGAACCAAGCATTCAAATGAGCCGTGTAATAAACTTGAATAACTTCAAATATGACCCTGCCTGTGAAAAGCCAGCTAAAGTCATTTTTTAAAATGATTTAGTGTTTTCTACATAAAACCATCCATCATAACGTGAAGAACATTGTGTGAAAATATAACCTTGATATTTTTAATATTGACTGAGGTAAGGTCATGGCAAAGATTGAAATTGAAATTAAATTAATTAAAATCAAATTTTGGTGAGCCTAATCTCATAATTATATTACGAGTCTTTAGTCAGGATTACCCAGACTGAGTCACATATTTTTACATTTCGTCTGACTGATGGTTAAAGGAACATTATGTAAGAAATTTATATCAATTAATCATAAAATGCCCCTGATATGTCAGTAGACATTAAGAAATCATTTTCATTTCAAATACTTATATCACTAACAACAGTGGTCCAACAGTGTTGCTTCATCAGCAGATGGCTATAGCCTTTATTTGACAGCCTCCACGGCAAGTTTCCCAAACTTCTTGCACTTAAAGAAGCCGGCTGCACCCAGGCCTCTCGTGCCACGCTAAAATATATTAGGGGGAAACGGGAGCTCTTCTGATCAAGCGGGCCGACAGCCTCATCCATCAGACTAGAGACATTCACTTTGACATGACTGTATCACTTCTAGGCGGCTGGGCAGATTTCAATGCTATATTTGAAATTTGACATAATACATCATCCGCTTCTCTTATACGCCGCCTCTCCTCTTGAAGTCTGTACACTTCCATGAATTACCTAGAACACATCTATCTTTTGCTTACCGCTGGCTTGTAACCCAGGTGGTAGTTCATTTGCAGTATGTGAAGAACTCAACCCCATCCTAAATGCAGACTATATGGTAACACAAATAACATAAAACCTCCAGGGTTGAAGATGACATTGACACACATTACTCAGATGATCTCAATGCCAGTTAACATCTCTGAGTCTCTGAATCTCTCTATAAAGGGACAGCTGTGTCTACTGTGAAAATATTACTGTATATATTGAAAAGACTTGAAATACTTGTTCATGCAAAAGATCGATAGTATTTGAGCTCCAAGGTTATCACATTTTTTAAGATTTCCCAAAACAGATTGAAATTCTCCGGGAAGACCTTGATTAAAAGAACCATTATGTGTTTTGATGATATCAAGCAAGCGTTCTAACCAAAAAGATTTTATGGATGTTACATTGATTTTTATGGGTCTCTGAACAAACTGATGGTCTTTCAAGCTTACACACTCCACTGAAACATCCCAAACAAGATAGGAACAGAAACAGACACATTATCCACAACGCTTTATGACTAAACCAGACCAATTTGCACATTTTTGAATATTCAATAACTTGTCATGAATGTGCAAAGGTGTTTAGAAAAAATATTACATATGCCAATATAAATATAAACATAAAATATTTGAGATTTATTATAAGTAAATACAAAAAATAAAAATTTACATCAAAAAATTTGTTTCAAAATTCACACTAGCTTGGTTTCTAGAGAAAACTATATAGTAAATCTATGGACTGATCTTTATTAAAATCCTCTTCTCTTCTGCATATCTAATCTCTTCCCAACTATGACTATATGACGTTGAAAAGCAAACATTCACTTATGCTAACAATACAATATATTAAAACCAAGGGGATGTAAACAAACTTTTGAAAGGACAATTTTGCTTGTTTTAAGCACAAATTCACTTAAATTGTATATTTTTGTCTAAAAACTAGACTTATTTTATTAGGTCATTTTGCTCATCAAAAAAACATCTTAATTTAAGAATTTTTAGATATTTTTACTGATAACAAGACTAAGTAAGAAAGTCATTTTATTATTAGTTTGTTCACTGCAAAAAATGATTTTCAAGAAAAAATTCTTAGTATTTTTGTCTTGTTTTCAGTAAAAATATCTAATAATTCTTAAATTAAGATGCTTTTTCTTAATGAGCAAAACAACCCAAGAAAATAAGTCTAGTTTGTAGACCAAAAATATCAAATTTAAGTGATTTTGTGCATAAAACAAGCAAAAAAAAAAAAAAAAAAATCCTGCCAATTAGGGTAAGCAAAAACACTAAATCCAAGAAAAAATTAAGAAAAATTTGCTTACCCCATTGGCAGATTTTCTTGCTTGTTTTATGCACAAAATCACTTGATATTTTTGGTCTAAAAACTAGACTTATTTTCTTGGGTCGTTTTGCTCATCAAGAAAGATATTTTTACACTGTAAAAATACTTTGCTGCCTTAAAATTTTTTGTTGAATCAACTCGGATTTACAAGTCATTTCAACTTACTCTTATTTATCTTGACTAGAGATGAGTTGTTATAACTACAGGTGAGTTGTTCTAACTGATATTTTAAAAGTTGTGACAACTAATTTCTGTTGACATGACTTGTGAATCTGAGTTGATTCAACAAAAAATTTTAAGGCAGCAAAGTTTTTTTTACAGTGTAGATATTTGTACTGAAAACAAGACAAAAATACTAAGTTTTTTTTTCTTGAAATTTTTTTTTGCAGTGTTTTAGTCAGTTTACACTGCAAAACCTGACTTTCTTACTTAGTATTTTTGTCTTGTTTTCAGCAAAAATATCTAAAAAATCTTAAATCAAGATGTATTTTCTTGATGAGCAAAATTACCTAAGAAAATAGTTTTCTAGTTTTTATACAACAAATATAAAATGTACGCAAATTTTGCTTACAACAAGCAAAAAAATCTGGCAATGGAATAAGATTTTTTTTTTTGAATAAGTGTTCATGAAAAAAGCAAACCTATTTCAAGAACAATTTTCTTATTCCATATTTCTTGTTTTAAGCACTAATTTACTTAAAGTTAATTTTTTTTGTCTAAAAACTAGACTTATTTTCCTCGGTCATTTTGCTTATCAAGAAAATACATCTTAATTTAAGAATTCTTAGTTATTTTTACTGAAACAAGACCAAAATATCAAGTAAGAAAGTCATTTTTTGCAGTGTTATTAGTTTGTTTGAAAACTAAGTCAGTTTAAGTCATTTTTTATGATACACTGTTTTCCGTAAAATCATCTTATATATTATAAAAACATTTCTGAAAACACCATGTTGATATCTTTATTATTGCCCAAGTAAGGCCATGTGAAAGATTAAATTAAAGTGAAATTAATAGTTTAAATCAAACTCTGATGCTCCTAATTTCATTATTAGATTATGAGATTTTAACCTGATGGAGTTTACAGACAGGGTCACATAGGTAAATATCTCATGTAGCATCTTAAAGTTAGTACTAAATGATCATACAATGATCTCTCATATTTATTATTTGTACAGCAAAGGAATCTATAAACTATACACCATTTATTGAAAGGTATACAAACTTACACAGTCAACTGTATATCTGTTACCTCACATTTTCCACTGTATAGTTGATAAAACATCATTAATAAATCACACACAATTGCCCCTGTGCACGACTACACGCTGAATTATAAATCCATGTTTACAATAAAGCTCAAAAGGAATGCAAAGATTGGAGCCTTTCAAACGCCGGAGGAATAAGAGTATGGAGAATTTCGGCTTAACCCAGCCGTATACATTCAAAGAGGCAGATGTCTCTCTAGATCCCAACCTGCTGTCTTTCTCATTAGCATTTGTCTTCTGATCCGTGATGCAACTTTAATTAAAACTCCAAGAATATGAAACAGGACTTACAAAAAACAGGGAATATGAAAGCATTGGGTGCTACACATTATTTTTATTCTTGAGGCATATTCCCAAATGTCTAATTTCCCACTACCAATATAAAGTCAAATCAATAGTGTAATACGTTTTCCTGTCAAGGGACTTTGTTAGTTCACTTCCACATTACTACGACTCATTATGAAGATAATTAGAACATATGCAGCCTGGGTTTGACGTTCTCATTACTTTCACATCACAATCTACTTCCTTATTACAGCCATTTCTAAAACCTCCTCTCACACCTGCCAAGTCTACGCCTTTGCCATATACTCCACAAATCTATTTTTTATCGAAGAAACTAATTTTTCATGAATAAATAACTACAGTGCCTTCCATCTCAAATGTGACATCAAAAAGTAAAGGTTAAGAGTCGATCCAGCCTGAGAGAGATACTTTATTCACGTCTCCATATCTGAGATTTCAGTTTTATTTGCTCTCGAGTCATTAAAAGTCAAGCCAGTGCTAAATCCTAGCTTATCTCCATCCATTCAGCCTACATTTACTGTGATCCACAGCTACACGAGGATCTCCAAAGTAAATCAATGTGGCATAGCTAACCTTATACTTCAGATAAAATATAAACTACAATCATTTTTAAAAAAGTATTACCCGGAGCAAATCAACCTTTTGGTTATTTTATTAAATTATTTGATCTTAACATCCGGAGCACATACCCCCCTAAACCTTTGAGTTAATCCCCTCTGCTGTTCTGAAGGAGATAAACAATGGATTCTCCCTGGATTAAACAAATCCAATTTAGGACACAGTGCTTGGCTACCTGCCTCTCCTGTTAGTCACAACAGCTCTTTGCGTTCCCCGCAGCAGCCAGCGATTAATACTCTTTAATGGAAGATAAATTACAGGCAGAGTCGTTTTCTGTGCATGAACATAGATGCAGCTTGGTCTTTTTAATCATCTTCTTGAGAGCACAACGTGACAGTAGAGAGACTTGTGGAGATCCTTATAGTGGATAATCTTTCGAGTCGTAATGAAACAATGAAATTCATTATTTATTCTCTTCAAATGTTCAAGTGCACACTACAGAAACTGGTGCTGGCCCAGATAACTGTACAATCTGCTTGCGTTTTAAATGGATTTTAATTTTCTATCTAATGTGACCATACTGAGACTTGTCTCACAGTAAGTGTTACAGTAAGTGATAAACTGTGTCCTGGTGCATTAATTGTTCACACATGAAAAGGAGAGAATGTGTAGTATCAGTTTGATTCATTGCTTCTGCAGTCTGTGTCTTGCAATTGGTGACAACACACATTATGCAAGTCAGGATGAAAGGATGTTGTTCTTTTCTGGTAAAGCATGTATGTGTTGAAATATGATCGAATATGAATCAACCATTTTTTTGTCTCCACAGCAAATTTTGTCTTTACTGTCCCAATATGTATGGAGGGCACCGTATAGCCCTTTTCACACGGAGATTACGGAAAATACACGGAAATGTGTCCAGGATTTTTCCGGGATCTTTGATTTTTGGTTGATTTACACTGCCAATGATTTTTCGGAATCTGTGCGTGCATTCATAACTGCACACATTACGTAAAGATCTCATAACGACACATGACGAATTTTTTCGAAAGCATCTGAAGTTTGCTAGTTATCCGTGATTTCTCTCTCGAGGAACCACGCACATGCATTTCTGTTTATGCCAAGATCATAAGGAGTGGGCGATGTGCTATTGAATGTTGCTAAAAGATCTCAGCTTCAGCATGAATAGTGACAAGGTCCCTGATCTCTGATTTGGTCCAGTTTGCCGACTTTTATAATTGTGAATGTTGATCTGCGTTTAAATCCCTGTGTAATCCCCAGGCATTATGGGGTGGGTGTTCATCCAATAATAGTTTAATTTATTTATTTATTTAATAATAAAAGATAATTTCAAACTGAACCAATCATATTTATATAAATAAATTAATATAATACGTATAGAAGTATTTTATACTTCATACAATAATAGTTAGATCAAAGTTTTTTTTTATTTTACTTAATTATAAAAGATAATGAATTTCAAACTGAAGTTACTGAACCAATCATATTTTATTAATATAAGTACATATGCGTATAAATTTATATAATACGTATAGAAGTATTTTTTTAACACAGTGCTTCGACCAATCACTCCTTCCAGCACTTTCAACTGTCCACGTGGCTGCTGCAACTTTCGCTCATTTATTCTAATCTATAAAACAAAAAGGCGACAAAAAGGTCCTATTGTCTTTGTGCATATAGATGAATTAGATAAATTAATAAAAAAACAATACGACGTCAGCATATTTCGCGTAGGTTTTAACTGCTGCCAGCACTTCCGTGCCTTATCAGTGTATATCTTAATGCGCGCCTACAGTATATATATATATATATATATAAAAAACAAACAAGATGCTGCAGCCAATGAGCAGCCGGCGGGGGCTGGCTGCAGGATGACTCAACCTCCTCGCTTATGTTTTATCAGACTTTGCTTAAGTATAATTTTCGGGACAATTAGAGCAGGATTCGGGATTCGGGACAGCAGCTTAAATTTCAGGACTGTCCCAAATTTTTCGGGACTTCTGGTCACCCTAGACGTGTTTTTAAAAGTTATTTTTTTGGGCATTGTTGCCTTTATTTAACAGTAAGTGAGAAGAGGACAGGAAAGTACAATGAGGATAGATGGGTATGGGATCGGCAAATAACCACCACCATACACCATCGTCTCTGACTCGGGATGTGTTTTTGTTCACACAGAACCCTCTCTGCCAATTTTACGGATATTTTCTGCATGGGACAAGTGCTGCGTGAATGGGGTGTATCTCTACCTAAATGGTACATATTAGGACATTTTTAAAGGGTACTGCCTCTGTAACAGGGCCATTTCTGCTTATTTTTACCCATTTTGTTTCTGTAAGTGTGGTTGTATGATTTCTTAAAGAACCTTTAACATTTTTCTGTTGCACAAAGGTTCTTTGTAATAAAAAACTTTTAAAAAGTTTAAAAACGTACAAAAAGAAATGGGTCTTTAAGATTTGTTGACTGAAAGGTTTCTTGGGAACCAAAAATGGCTCTTCTATGTCATGGAGTGCAGAATACTTTTTAGCACCTTTAAAGAGTGTAAAGCATGTATCACAGTTTATCAAAAATCTAAAACCTAAAATATTTATTTTGACCTGCCACAAAAATTTATGGAAAATCATCAGTGAGAGAGAGAGAGAGAGAGAGAGAGCACGAGAGAGCACCTTTGAGAATAACTGTGTACATGTGATAGATGTTAATTAACGGCACACAGAGTTTTGGCACACAGGCAGAAGAACAGTACATTAAAGCAATGAATAAAAGATGAGGTGCACCTATCTGGAGTTGCCTAAGAGACAAGGGTAGGGATTTATAATGCAAGTCAGTATCTTGGGCAAAACAAAATGGGATTGGAGCAGAATCTTTAATTGTATCTCAATCAATCTCCCAAATGCAAGATCTACTGTACGGTAAAATCATGGAGGAGTTCAACTAATAAAACACGGGAGGCACTTTCGACGTCTGTTTACCCATCATCTAATTTTTGAGGAAAATGAGTCTGATCTGCCCAAACAATATTAGACACACCACGCACATTTGCAGTTGAACCTGTTCCAACTTTTACATTCCACTGTTTATCCACCAGTAAGTCTTGCAGGTGGTAATAGTAGCAGAAGTTCTGCAGGGCTATCGCTTGGCTTACAGATTGTCACTTGTGATAAACTGTCATTAGTAAAGAGGAAGTTGGCCAGCAGTGTTCCATACACTTTCTTCCACCAGCTGTCTCATTGGCTCTTTACCCAGAGATGTTAACCGGTCGTGTCTGGGTGTTTTGGCAACCTGTGTGAAAGCAGATGCAGTTGTGACTGCGCAGGTGCTTGTGGGCGGAGTTACAGTTAATTACTTAAAAGTTCCTATGGTGTGACATCACAATAGCTAAAGAAGGCTAAAGGCCTATTAGGATACTACCTCTTTATACTTTAGGCATTTATCCAAAAAGACTTAGGGTGCATTACAAGGAATACATTTTTATCAGTGTGTAAATGTTTTGGATAAAATATGGACATTTTGGGTTGGAACAACATAGGATTGTTTAGTATACTCCTGCCATTTTTCTTAAAGGATTTATATCCAGATCATTTTAAGCCCCTGCTTGAGACATACAATTGGCTGAAATTTCATATGGTCATGTGACAACAATAGCGTACTGCTGAAATAACAAAACATAATGCAAACTGCGGCACATACTAATAAAAATATATTGTATACTGTATATAAGGCAGTATTCAAGCACTCCCTTTTGAGGATACAAGCTTAAGTGATGGCAAAAATAATATTAGCAATCTTTATAAGTGTGATGTCTGACAATGAGAAAACAGCTGAGCCCAACGGAGGGTGAACATTTCTCTATACTAATTATTTGACAGGCAGATTTCCAGACATATGAGTCAGAGATAATGACTCTTAACTACACAAATACCCCTAAGATATCCCCACTGTTTGTCTCAATTTCTCACTTAGCAACACAGCAAAACTTAGACGGTGCTACAGTATCCATTTCTTCATATTGCACACACACACATTTACATGCGTTTTATCCAAAGTGACCTACAGTGCATTACAAGTTATTAATTTAGGTACAGATATGTATGCATTTGGTATGTACTAAAATGAATTCTTTAGGTGCAAATGTGTACTTTTTGAAAGGGTACTGCTGAGGTGACAGTTACAGTCCATCTTTTTAATTATTTTTTACATAGGGTACCAACCAAGCTACACGATCATAAGCTTGTCTCAACCCTTCTTTGATAAAAAGATTAAAAAATGCATTCTGATCAGTGCAAAATCCATTTTTTTTAAAGCGCTATAGGAATGAACTTGAATTGAAATAAAATGTAAAGACATGCAATCTATGGTAACTTTACGGTTGTGAGCAGTTTAATATATTTTTTCAATTAAATTATATTATATATATATATATATATATATATATATATATATATATATATATATATATATATATATATATATATTTATATATATTCATTATTAAATCAATCCTAATTGAGCTGATAGTAAAAAAATAAACGTAACACTTTATAATAAAGGTCCATGAATCATAATGAACTAATAATACCTATTAATTCTTACTTAAACATGAACTAATGCATGTACTAATTATATACTAATAAAGAGTCATCTTTAACTACAACATGACTCATGAGCACAGTAATTCATTGTTAATTAATACATTAACTAACAACGAAAAAACATGTCATGTTGTACTTAATGATGACTCTTTATTAGTTTGTGATTAGTAGATGCATTAACTCAGCATTAGTTCATGTTTAAGTAAAAATGCATTTAAAAATACAATATCTTAGTTCATAACAAAATAAACTCTACAAATAGTTTGTGAATCAATGACTCTTTCACCCTGTTTGTGACATTCAAATGCAGTATCCGCTCCATTAATGCATTTATGACACATCTTGTGCTGCAACTGTCAAAGATGCAAGGCTTAGTTTCACTCCTATTAGCTTTATAATTAACCATCTTAAGCAACCGCGGCAAGTCATTAATAGCTTTACTACAAATAGGCTTAACTTTAGCACTTCATTTTAACACATAACACACACACCTACAGTAGCTGTGGCTATTTAAAATGCAGGGATTTTCAATTGAAGCGGAACCTTAAAGAGACAGTTCATCTGAAAATGAAGCCCACCCTTCATGACAAACGTGAATGTATGTAAGATTTACAAATAAATACAAATGTATTAATTTGGCAGATGCTTTTATACAAAGCAACTTACAGTGCATTATAATGTATACATTTGATAAATTCTTGTGTTTCCTGGGATCAACCCCAAAAAGTTTGAGAACCACTGACACTTTCATAAAGTTTTAGGTAATTTATGGAGTTTGACAGCCCCAGTCCCTATCCATTTTCATTATATAAGCAACAAGAACATTATTGTTAATTATACAACAGTTCTTTCTGGTTCTCGAATCTGATTGGCTAAGAGCTATGCGATATTGTGCTAATATCGGCACTGTAACCGCTTCACCTTTCGTATCATTCCGCCACCTAGTGAATGGAGGTCCTAAGCAGGCTCATCTCTGAATGGAAAAACACAGACGCGCTGTTTTGAATCACTCTCCGTTTGTCTCATTAGTTTACTAGCTCATAAATCAGTCTGTGAATCCCCAGTCGGAAGTTATTATTCCGTCAAAGATCAGCGCTCTTTGATGTTACGGTAAAGTTAATGGGAGAAATGTCACATCGTGTGGATGATTAACACTTGGAAAGAGGAATATAAACACTCGTTTTTTTCTGGAGCTATATCTTTTATCAGAACGCGAAAACACCGTGAAACTGCAGGTAAGCACCGCAGCTTTTAAATGTGGACATTGATCATTTACTTTATCGTGACGTGACTATTAAAACATGTTATGAGATATCGCCACTGGTATATTTATAAGCAGCATGCAAAAACATCTCTCTGACACTTATAAAAAAACGTTTTATATAGTACTGACTAAAACAAAGTTTAATAATAATAATCGAGTGCTCGTATCACGTTAAGAATAAATGAGAAAGCAATAGTAACGTTATACAAGTATAGTTTTATTAACTTTTACCTCGCGCCAAAACAATAACAACACAAAAGACACTAAATATGAATTAAAAAAACAAGTAATAGTTTGATTATGACACCAAATACTGCTGATTTTATCTCATTTTGACGATCATAAACAAACAAGGCCAACATGAGAGCCAGGGTATCTCTTTCAGAGATGTAGCCCAGAGAGGACGGTGGTCAGCGGTGCGAGTGAACACTGATGTCCGCTCATGCTTTGGTTCTCATTCGTACCGAATCTCACTAAGCAAACGTTCAAACAGGCGCTATCTTTACTAATCGACTGCAGATTTAAATATAAAACATATACATTCTCGACTGAACTAATCTTAAAACTACACTTTGTGACCAAGAAACGGTAATATAAAGTAACGGCTTTTCCATCCATTGAGTTGTTATGAGCTTCAAAGCAGCCGAAAGTTTTACCTGTCATTCTGGCCGCCCTCAAATCCGTGGCGGAAGAAGTAGTTCTCAAACAAAGAGGCTTTTAAAATAACTCCGTTGTTGTTTTCTAGTTTTCGTTTTTCAAACGTGGGCCGTCGAACTGTTGTATAAAAGCAATATCGCTCTCGGAGTCGTGTGATATAGCTCTATATCATCACGGCTGTGATTGCCTCCGCCACTCGGCCTACGGCCTCGTGCCTCTGGCCTAATCACAGCCGTGATGATATAGAGCTATATCACACTCCTACTCGAGCGATATTGCTTAAATATCTAATTTTGTTTTTAATAAAGTCATATAGGTTTGGGACAACATGATTATTTTTGGGTTAATTGTTCTTTTAAAGGATTAGTCCATTTTCTTAAAAACAATCCAGATAATTTACTCACCACCATGTCATCCAAAATGTTAATGTCTTTCTTTGTTCAGTCAAGAAGAAATTATGTTTTTTTGAGGAAAACATTCCAGGATTTTTCTCATTTTAATGGACTTTATTGTACCCCAACACTTAACAGTTTTAATGTAGTTTAAAATTGCCGTTTCAACGCAGCTACAAAGGACTCTAAACGATCCCAAACGAGGCATAAAGGTCTTATCTAGCGAAACGAAAAAATATGCACTTTTAAACCACAACTTCTCTTCTTTCTCCGGTCCTGTGATGAGCCAACGCGACCTCACGTCAAAGGTCACGTGTTACATATTTGAAACGCACATTTGCGGACCATTTTAAACAATAAACTGACACAAAGAGATTCATTAGTATCATTCCACATACAACAACGTAAGAACGGTTCTCTTTCTCCACACTTGTAAACACTGGTGCGTAGTTTCAATACGTCATCCGTGACCTCTTGACATGATGATGTATTATGTGAGGTCGCGCTGGCGTGTAACACGACCGGAGGAAGACGAGAAGTTGTGGTTTAAAAGTGCATATTATTTATTTTTCTTGCCAAAAATGATAATCGTTTCGCTAGATAAGACCCTTATGCCTCGTTTGGGATCGTTTAGAGTCCTTTGAAACTGCAATTTTAAACTTCATTAAAACTGTTAAGTGTTGGGGTCTATTAAAGTTCATTAAAATTTGAAAAATCCTGGAATGTTTTCATCAAAAAACATATTTTTTTCTCAACTGAACAAAGAAAGACATCAACATTTTTGATGACACGTTGGTGAGTAAGTTATCTGGATTTATTTTTAGAAAATTGACTAATCCTTTAAGGATGCACACTGAATTCAAACTTGAAACCCAGCATTACTTAGAGTGCCTAAGGGAAATATTAATGAGAGGCTCTTGCATATTGTATGCCTCACATAACCTTAAGGCCAGAGATCACAGAAGGATAAAAAAGGTTACAAGGTGATCTGATTACGGTTTCATTAATTAGCTTTGTTAAAGTTAAATTCCCTTTGTGCCTGAAGTGAAACTTTTCATAAGTATAAGAATAAATCACTGACTCCTTATGAGTGGTGAGCACCTGATGTAGTTCCCATCCCTCTCTGAGACAGACTTCAAACAATGGTTTAATTTGCAAATCAATGAGAAGACATACGCTTGTGTTGTTTGCCGACACAGTGCATTCATCATCCACTTATTCAGATACACAGCGCAGATGTTTGTACAGAAAGAGACCATTTGCAATAATCATAAATAGACCAAATGCATATTAAAGCACATGCAGCTCAAGAAAGAATGTTTTAATAACCTTTATTTTTAAGCGTGTATGGTGATTCTATAATATCATTCAAGTAACACATCCCATTTTATATGTGCCCCCAAATGGGCCTAAACAACTTATTAAGGAGTTTTAACATTGTTAAATAAAATCAAACTTTTTTTGGGTGTGCCTGGTTGGCAAACTAAGGAAAAGAAACAAAAGTATGTGTACCGATCAGATTAGGAGAAAAAGATAAAAAAACATTTTGTCCTACACATTTGTCCCAAATAACTTGAGGGTAAAGAGTGTAGAAATGATTTTGAGGTTGAGTTGAAGGAGATAACAACACTGTATCCGAGTGTCAATGAATCTGCGAGACCCCGCGGAGGACTGGAAAAGGCCATTGGTTTGTGGGATCAATATCACCCAATATCCCTATTCTCTCCCAGGACTTCACATAAATCTGTAGCCGCTCTATGGCAGGCGTTAATTAGACCAAACCTGCATTAGTGGTGCTGACCTGCTGTAGTGGAGACAGTAGTAGATTGTACGTGCTTTTTGAAGCATCGCATAATAAATAAGTGATGGAAAGGCCAAATTTCAAATAAAAATACGCTCGCTTTCAGTGGTTTTTAGAGTAAATGTGAATAATGGGAGATGAAAATGCATTTGCAGAATACATTCTGATGAACCCACATGATTGATCATTTAGCTGTATCAGCTGACGTTGTCTTTCCTATATATGGGGCTTAACATGATCACAATGCTCTTGCTGCTAAAAATTCCGCATTTATTTTTCACAGCATTCAGTTTGGCAATTACAAGCTGCACTGCTAGTAAATGTATAACTTGCCAATTTCTTGTCTAAATGCAGTCTTGTCTCCATTTTCTAAGCGTGCCTTGTTTTATTTACTGTTGGTTACTAGTGGCCTTTTCACACAGACATTCCCGAAAATACATGCAAAATGCACCCAGGATTTTTCTGGGATTTTATTCACAGTTTATTCACACTGCCAATGATTTGCCGGAATCTGTGTGTGCCTTCATGCTGATAAGGTCCCGGAAAGACACATGACCTGTTCAAAGTCCTGCACTTTCTTCTCTGCATTGTCTGAAGTTTTGCTTATTATTTATTATTTCTCTCTCCAGAAACCACTCACATGCATTTTTGGAGCGTGTTACACGCGATTCTATGCTGGTGAATGATCTCAGCTTCAGAGAAGATATTTGAAAAGCTCCCTGATCTCTGCGTTAATTCGGTTTGCAGACATTTCTCATCATGATTGTTAATGTGCTATATATGCGATATGTATTGTGATGATGTGCGGGCATTTTTGTTTATTAGAAGCTCAAATGAGCACGTGACGTGATATTCTTTTATGCTGCTGAATGATCTCCGCTTCAGCGCGGTAAGTGACGAGCTAACTTACCTGATATCTGCTTCAGACCATTTTGCTGACATTTCTCGTCCTGAATGTTGATCTGCATGTAAATCCCTGATTTTAAAGAGTTGAGCCATAAATTCATGTTGCCATGACACGCACGTCATTGTTTATGCATCTCATTTATAATTTCCTGATGACTGCTTCAGTCTAGTTTGCGACATTTCTCATTGTGAATGTTTATTTGCATGTAAGTCTCTCGTTTTAAAGAGCTGAACCATAACTTTATTATCACTTTATCACTACGACACGCCCTTTACAGCATTGTTTCAGCTTCTTGTTCACACAGAGCGTTTTCTGGGTATCTTTCTAGGTTCTCTTTCCAGGAGCGATCCTAGAAAATTTACAGGACGTGTTTGCGTTCACACAGAGGCTTGTCTGGCAATTTTACAGGTATTTTCTGGGACCAAAATGTGGTGTGAATGAGGTGTAGGTTACCAATACATACCACAATCATTCGCTTGAACAACTTGGAAACGCACCTAATTTGCATTTTTCTTTTTTGAGCATTTTGAAAAGATTAGCTTCACTTAGCTTCAAACCCAGCTCGAAACAAAAAGACAGAGAAAGAGAATTTCTATCCTTAGAGGCAGGTTTGGTTGAAACTAAAGTTCAGTTTATAGTCACGTGTAAGGTATACACCATAGGTTATCCATAGCCTGTGCGTAGCCCTATGTCAGACTGAAAGTGCTGTGATTGGTCGACTAGAACAGTGGTTCCCAATCTTTTTCAGCGTGCGGCCCCCCTTGTGTACAGTGCATTTTTTGCGGCCCCCCCGAAAGAAAATTTATGACAAAAACTGTTTTCAAATGTAATATTTTAATTAAACAAAACATATAAAAGTATACCTAGTAGTGCTGTTGGTTAGTTGGCTTATTATTTTTTAGGTTTAATTACACAGAATTCATGATAAATGAATGTATTTTATAAAATGTCATAAAACTGGGGCCCCCAGTTTGAAAACCACTGGACTAGAACCCCTCTCGTCAGGTAAAAAAACTGCGTCATCTGTGTTTCCGATTGCGACGGTGAGAACAAAGATGGGCCAAGTTGAGGAGTGATTTAACTCAAACTGCAACATTAGTCGCTGTTAATTCACTTCCATCACTGCTAGTCATCTCAAAACATACACAACAAATTGCTGTTTCTTCTTCATTTGTGAGTTAAACTGACCAAGCTGCTTCTTCATTGACGGTCGTGCTGCTACTGTGGTTGCACGTGTGGATACAGCCTACCAGCGGCCTGCATGTGTGGTTGCACGTCAGCACGGATGACAATGCAGAAGTATATATGAAAATATTATACTACGTATACTACACTATAATAGTATAGACGGTTTCAGCAGTAACAACATAAACAAGCGGCTTTCGTTGAAAACGCCCTTATGAGCCCATAATCCCTAACATGATTACACCATGTTTTTTTTCCATTTGACAAAAACTGTCATCCCATGACATAAATGCAGGAACCGATCAAGCCAATTATTAAATCTGAGCAGACCTTTTGTAAGCTTTCTGAGTTGCTCTCAAGAAGGTCAGCAGTCACTCCGAATGGAGGCAATGCAATAACAAGCTGCAAATGCAAATTGTGAAGAAAAGGTTAATGGGGGCTCTATCTGTAAAATGAACACAAGAGAAAAAGCTTCACTTCCGTATGAGAGACTCTTTGACACTTTCGACACTTTGTCAATCAAGCGAAGCGGCATTAAAGCAGAAGTCTTACAGTGTTAGCACTTCTTTTGTCTTTTTTGTGGTACGTTGTGGCCTTGAGCGAAATTTTTCATCTCTAAAGAAATTCAACACAAACAGAGATTCAACTCCTGCCCTGCGGCCAACGCAATCTGAGCTTCAGGGTGGATGCACTCTGCAAAAGCTAATGGCCTACAGCACGCAGACAGGATGCTTCGCTTTCCGCTGAGCCAGTGTTATTACTTTTAACAAAATGAATACATTTTTGCTAACCGAAATAAAAACAACCAGAAGACTTAAATTAACGACAACATAAAACATTACATATGTAAACCTTTTAAATTCTGCTTTATTAAACATAAAAATGCCATTAAACAGCAAAAACTAAACACACGGTACTTCAAAATTTTATAGCAAATTTAAATGACATACACAATCCTTTTGGCATCTGTAAAATGCTGAAACTAAAATAAGAACTAAATACTAATTAAAAAAGGCAAACGCAGATTGAACTAAACTACACTAAACTTCAAACGAAAAATGAAACTAAATGGTTGATAGTGTAATAACCCAACACGGAGCCCAAAGGTTCTGGCCAACAGATGTATCCTGATGTCCACTCCAACCCCATCTGTTCCCATCATCACATTCACGACTGTTTCTGCTTCGTGCCAGTTTGTGTCACTGCCTTTCATTCGGTCTCCCCCATCGCCCCCAGCCATTGTTTGGAGACCCCTTCTCGAAAGACGACTTGCGGAAAGACAGACGTTAACAATGTTAATGAATTATTACTGGGCACTGTTCCGAAAACAATTTCGAGTGTTTTGATCATAAGGCGGCAGAAAATGTTTAGCCTATACTTCTGGAGAGGAGAAATAAACAAGGGAAGGAGCGAGCGAGTGGAGATGCAGGAGGAATAAACACCATTTCCCTAAGGCCACTCTGAACTCCTGCAGATTCACTCAATGTTCCTGCAGCCTTCTGCGCTTTCTGATGACTGCTGAGATTAGTCACTGCTTTACTCTCGTCTTTCTCATCTGATCTCATCCGACTAGCGTATTTTACATGGCTCACACTGTGCTTCAAATGAATGCCATGGGTAAATTGGGAATTTATCTTCTAACGTAAGAGACACGTGTTCATAAAGCCGTAGTAGAAGAGATTGTGCTTTAAAAATATTAGGATGTAGAAAGATTTTGAAAGGGATTTGACATGAAGGAGAGTGGAGAAAGTAAAAAGCCAGTTTTTACATAAGCTGTCCTCGCTGGGCACAAAATGAGATGGAGGTAAAACTAATAGGCCTATTATTTCAGGATGTCTGCCATCATCTGAAATTAGAAAGAAGGAGTCTATAATATACATGTGGGGGCACAGAAATTTGACTTCTTACAAAAGGCCGTGGGGTACGATTTAAAAACCATTCAGTCAAAGGTTCTTTTCTTTCTTACCTTTTTCTTAACCTTTATCCGCTACAAAGGAACAGAAAGGTTTTCTTTATGGATCTATACAGCCAAAACTGGTTTGGCTATGGCATTGCGTAGCACCTTAACTCTTTCCCCGCCATCGTTTTTTAAAAAAGTTGCCAGCCAGCGCCAGCATTTTTCATGATTTTCATAAAAGTTTAATGCCTTACAGATAATGTTCTTCTTTAAATATATGAACAAACAATATATCAGATAAAAGAACAGACCCTCTTTCAAAAAAAAAAAAGTTTCATCCTACCTTCATTAGTTCTCTTGTAATCACCTCTCAAACATGGGTAGGTTTCTTTAAAAACACCTAATTTTGAGCAAAAAGCTGAGATAATTCCATTTTTCCGAAGGACTTTTGATAGAGATCAGATGCAGAGCGATCTTTAAAACATACACGGAGTTCTTTCTCTTTCACGTGAGGCGCTACTTCCGGGTTGTATAAGTTGCGGAAGTGCGCCACCTGGTGGATAATAGGGGTATTGCGGAAAGACGAAAATCTCGTCATTGGCGGGGGAGCGTTTTCTCTTAATTGACGAGATATCTCGTCAATGGCGGCAAAAGAGTTAATTTTTAAGGTCCATGTAAAGTCATTTCAGAGAACTGTTTCTAAGAACATTATAAATTGCTGAAACACATTACAAAAATTGCGAACTACTGAACTGCGGAGTTAAACAGTTTTTTACATTTCTATATTTACTGGGGCGGGGCTAAAAAGGTGACTCGATGAAGCACTGGAGCCACTGACCATGGCTCCGCCCCTAACTGTGGATTCACACCAGACGCTTTTGAGGTGTTAAATTTGCGTCTACCGCGCGTAGTTGGACGCTTGAACATTTTGAGTGTACTCGCTTCATTTGCGCTTGAAAGCCGCGCGTGAAATTCTAGTCATCAAGACATTCATGCGGAAATTCATGTCATGGGAGGGGCCTCTGTGAATCCGCTCGCTTCCTGTAATCACGGCGCTACAAGAGCGTCGCGTTTTTCCGCCAAAGTTCAAATTTTTCAACTTACGCATTTCCCGCGGCAACGCTCAATTCGTGAAAAAATCGTGAAATCGTGTCTATCGCACTGCGCTAAACGCCTCATTCATGCCACGCTAAATGCCTCATTCGCGCCGCGAGATGCACATCAACGCATCTTTACATTGACTTAACATTGAAATAATTTGGGCTTGACGCCTCTACCGCGACTGGTGTGAATGCAGCATAACACAATCACCAGCATCATTTATGATTCAAATTTGACTAGGTGGTTAATATCACATTTTTCTGTGGTGTCAAAAACTAAGAACACATAATGTCGGACTTTACACTGACTTGTAAAGTCATGGGGTAAGTGGAGGAAATATATGAGTGACTTTTGGTACATTTTACATTAAATGTATAAATATTAATGATAAACAGTAAACGCCAAAGATGTGTTTAATATTATGATACATTTTTTATAAACTAGACAGCTAAATATTTTTATGTAAACAATTTACTGGCTTTTGCAATGGTAAATATTTTTGTATTGTTTGCATTTGGGCAAAATGCCAGTTGGCATCTTCCCCTGACGCAGCTTCAATTATCGGAGAACTGCTTCATTTCATAATTCATGTACAATCTTTAGACAAATAATTAAAACAATTGTATACACCTGCGTTTCTCAACATGCATAAAATATAGGCAGATTTAGAGATTAACAACACAAAATACCCAAAAACCCTGATCTTACTCCACCCTTCACTCTCGGAAATAACTGAGCTGTCATCTGAAGTGACTCCCAAAGCTACAACGGATAGAAAAATGACCTGCAATAAAAATTTCAGGTACACAGAAGACAAGTGGGATCCAATACTGTGTCCTCTCTCTTGTTCGGTGCTCAGGAAGTACTGTACACCAATCACTATGTAGGTTTTACGATTTAATGCCCACATGGTGAAAATAAGCCATAACCAGGTGTTTCTAAAAGGCACAAGTGCCATCCATCACCGCCACAGACTGCCAAAGGCATACGACACTACAGTAAAAATTAATAAACTGAACAGCTAGTAAGATTTAGGTTCATAGAGAAAGAGACAAGGCTATACAAATCAATAAGAATGCCTGAGATTCTTTGTCCTTGTTTTTGTTTGTTTGTCCCTGCGTGTCCCTGCTCCGAATAGCCAATGCCATCGAGCCAACAAGGTGTCACCAAAGCTTTTAAAGCTCCCAAGGGCCGAGTGCCATGCCAGGACGGTGTGCCGTGATACTGTAATGAGTTGGTCACCTGTAGACACTGTCAATTACAAACACAAAGGGCTAACAGCGAAGCATGACTAAAAGGAAGCTATTCAAACTGAAAAGAGGAAATCTACTGTTAAATTACAAAATTAGAAACACAAATCGATTTATTTTAGTATTAGCAACTCCAGTGCGCTTCAATATCTATAGGTCGCCAAAGCATCTGTTGTAGATGAGTCATCTCTGGATATAATAAGGAAACTTCATGTGGGTGTGATGTTCGGCACAACGGATGATGATATTGGACCTCGCAGCTCATCAGAAACCGCACAGTATTCAGGAAATATCGGCTGGCTCCGCTATTAATACTCGGCTATCAGCTTCATAACCCGATGCGTGCGGGATATCATGCTGGTCAGTGCCACAAATAGGCCACCACAAGTGTCAAAATATCAACCGCATTACGCTCTGAAACCACCAGGCTTTGCCTATTCATTTTCAATGCCTCAGCTAAACAAGCAGATTTAGGTGGCACAAATGTCACTTCACATTTATTTATCACACACATTGCCATCTACAAAATGCTACAAATGCAGGAACTGTTGAGCACTGCACTTTCAATTATCCATTTTTACATTTTATTTTATGTTATAATATCCTTTATTCCAATTTAATGTGCGTGGTAGGCTATCTGTTAGCTTTACAAGTGAGTATACTGTGGCCCTGTGCAGCATTCATAACACTGATTGAAAATACATGGCAAAATCATTCATTTTCTCTGAAATAAGACACACTACTATAAAGATTTTGCAATGTCATTGAGAGCTAAAGGAGTGTCAGGTCCAGCTGTTCTCAGCCGAGGCTGCGATGCACAGACTATCTGAGCTTCTGCATTTTCAGTATTGTACAGTAAAGTCCTAGGCCACCACCACCATCTTTGATGTTTTAGCAAAGATTTCATAACATCTTTTATTTAACAATATTTTTTCTGTGTCTTTTTTAACATTGAAACAGAAAATACAGGAAATATACAGTACATACAAAATATAAACCCCCACATTTTGTAGAACAAATTCACTTTTTTCTGGCACAAGTCAATATTTACTGTAGGGCAGGAGTGTCAAACTCATTTTAGGATGAGGGCTGGATGGTAAATAACGTCACCATGTGAGGGCCCGGATAACTTTTTCAAATCTTAGTGTGCCGATAATTGTGTTAATATTAACTAAACAAACTACAAAATAATTAGCAAGAAAACTTTAAATAACACGGTTCTGTGAAAACTAAATTTTATATAGTAAGTGCTCAGAAATATAACATACTCGTAATTGTACAATAAAACATAGACACACAAATTTACATTTGTAAAAACTCACTGGTCTTAGGTTGAAAAGCCAAAAAAATGTCAAAATCATTCATAAATAATCAACTTTCCTTTGTAATATATTTGTAATGAATCTACACTGGCCTGTAAGTACTAAATACTTATATCGTACATTCATTTGTAAGTACAGTAGTGTTTCTCATTAGTTACAGTATACATACACTAGAACTACCTGTCATTAACTCACACTTGCCTGTAAGTACTAAATACTTATATTGTATATTCATTTGTAAGTACAGTATTTTTTTGTTAGGTAAAGTATACATATACTACAAGTACCTGTCATTAACTCACACTTGCCCGTAAGTACTAAATAGTTATATTGTACATTCATTTGTAAGTACAATAGTGTTTCTCGTCAGTTGCAGTATACATACACTATAAGTACCTGTCATTAACCCACACTTGCCTGTAAGTACTAAATACTTATATTGTATATTCATTTGTAAGTACAATAGTGTTTCTCGTCAGTTACAGTATACATACACTATAAGTACCTGTCATTAACCCACACTTGCCTGTAAGTACTAAATACTTATATTGTATATTCATTTGTAAGTACAGTAGTGTTTCTCGTTAGTTACAGTATACATACACTATAAGTACCTGTCATTAACCCACACTTGCCTGTAAGTACTAAATACTTATATTGTACATTTATTTGTAAGTGTAATAGTGTTTCTCGTTAGTTACAGTATACATACACTATAAGTACCTGTCTTTAACCCACACTTGCCCGTAAGTACTAAATACTTATAATGTACATTCATTTCTAAGTACAATAGTGTTTCTTGGTAGTTACACTATAGCTAGACTATAAGTACCTGTCATTAACCCACACTTGCCTGTAAGTACTAAATACTTATATTGTACATTCTTTTGTAAGTACAGTAGTGTTTCTTGTTAGTTGCAGTATAGCTACACTATAAGTATGTATCTGATATTACCCAGCACTTATCTAGAGTCACATAATAACTACCAACCACTGGTAAGTACAGTAATGATACCATTTAATTACCATGTAGATAATCAAAAGTAAGTACCAAACATTGTCTGTAGGTACAACATATTCTATACCATATATGTACAAGGTAAGTACACATACTGTAAAATAAAGTGCTAAGAAAAATCGATAATTTTGACCTACAGTATACAATGTTTTGTTGGCTATTGCTACAAATAAACCCGTTCTACTTATGACTAGTTTTGTGGTCCATAGGTCACATATGGTCATTACACCATTGCAAAAACAACAAATTAAATTCCTTTTTTTTACAGTACTGTATGTTTCCAACAGAAATAAAAGCCAATGTGCTCACTTCCTAGAACCCTGTCTTTGTATCTTTGCCTGGGCTTAACATCGACCAGAAATGAAAACAGCACTTAGGAACCTGTTAAACATTATTTGAAGGGTCTGAGACATCTGCTGCTACTCCCTAAAGCTAAAGGAGACTCTCAAGAGTGAATCGATATACAACACAGATGGGCAAAGACAGCGCCTGCAACATTCTGTCATTACAGGCCGGGCTTAGACAGCAACGGTTATGCAAATAGCCTGTTCCTCCAGCGAGCAATGTTTACCTGGCCTTCCTCCTTGACGAGTCCCATGTTTATACAAGCAGTTGTGGGCGAAATTCCACCTAGGACATACTCCTGCTGAGAGAAGGAGCGCCAAGGCTCTCAGTACGAGCGTACACGGATGCTCAGCTCACTTTGCTACATTTACCTGCCAGTTTTGCAATTCCTCGCAACTAACAGAAAAGAATCTCTTAGCGCACAACCTCTGTTTTTCTGCTGGATGATTTTTAGCAATGATATCAATGGTTAATGACGTGAAGATGACATGCTAGGTGAACCGCATGTGATAATTACGCACAAAGCACACAGGTGTCCCTGAGGAACATCAATATCATCGGTGGACTGCAAATGATGCGCACACACACGAAGAGCATGGGATGCGCAGATAACGGCAAATGTAAATCTGGCTTGCGGAAAACAATAAGACCTGCTGGCTTTGTGTCAAGCTCATCTATGTGTTGTTGACTTATCAGGCCACGTGCAGACGCCCACCGGGGACTCAGTGGATTACAGCTCAGCGTCTCTCAGATACCGTCATCCTGTTCTAAAGTGATGTTGTGCGTTTCTACACTGTAATCCAAGTCTGTGAATGCAGAAGCAGTATTTATTACAATTGCACCGATGAGAACATGTTTTGCATGTAAGCTGGCTCTAAAAAGCTTGTTATGCTATTGTTTGTGTGCAATGAATGCTGGGAACAAGACACAAAATGAGAACATGCCATACAAGCGCTTACTGTAACATTTTTAGAACTGTTGAATAATTCAGACAACAAAACCAAACAATTCAGGCTTGGTGAGCTCTGCACTGCGCTACAGAAATGATACCAAAATGATCCTTTGCTCATTGGCTTGCATCGGAATCAAACCCAGGAACTTGATGTTGGTAGCACCATGTTAAGCTACAGGAAAACCATCTTACATTGTCACTTATGAAAAAAGGAAACAGGCAGGAAAATAGGGTGGGTCTCCAACTATGTACACTTCCAGAAAAATGGTGAAAAATGTTCCAAAGCTCCCACTGGGGCAGTACCCTTTAAAAGGTCTTAATATGTGCCCTTGGGGTAGTAATATGCAGTTTGGCACTAATATGTACTTCTGAGGTACTAATATGACCTCATTAGATGCCTAATTGGGTTTGAAAGGGTACTGCCCCAGTGACAGCTAGGGACCATTTTTTCTGACATTTCAGGGACCAAAATATATACTTTGGGGTAGACTTTGTTCCAAGGGGGAACTTTCCGGTCTCGTGAATTGTGAATTCAATTGGAAGTGACTTAACTGCAATTCATCGACTGGCCACTAGAGACTATAGCTCTAAGGGAGTCAATCTAATAGACAAGGGGTCCCCAACCTTTTTTTTACACCAAGGACTGGTTTCAGCTTTTTTTTGTGGCTGTTAGTGCTGAAAATCCTCCTCTGTGAAATGTATAAAGTTTTAAATGGAAGTACCATCCAACCATCCATTAGGAAAGTTAATAATGGCTTTATTATAGTAAAAGTGTAGATTCGGCCTTAATAATTAATGGTAAACGAATTTGGAAATTTTGCCCTTTATGACAACTGTGAGGGGGTTACTTTTTGTAACTTATCCATTTAAATTATATTAAGCATTTAAGTTCTGCATAATTAAGGGGTGTGACCACTTGAGTAACAGGTGAATTGCCGCTGCATTACTGTCGAGCTAGGTGGGTGTGGTTTCAGCAACCAGGCACCTCAGGTGAAAATACACCTTGCAATGCTTTTTGAGACTGTGAATGTGAATTCAGTTAAAGCTGACAATGACGGTTACACAAACCACATGATCAGGTGAGAGACAGCCTGTTACCTTACGCTAACCACAGGCTGACACAAATTTTAGATGAAACTATGCCTCAGGGGATCATACACAGATACAAATGTCACTGATGTAATGAATTGCGGTCTAATCTTTCTCCTTTCTAGCAGGTAGAGATGGCTGACTCAATCTTACAGGAGGCGCCCCTGCATATCAATAGGAAAAATGAGGTCATGATTTAGGAAAATGTAGAGCAAGCATGGGTGCCATCCTGAGTCAAACTCCAAAGTGATGCGTCGGGCCAGACGCCTTTAATTACCAGCGCCTATCCGTGCTGTTACTCAAAATAGCTGAAAAAGGGCAAATGCTTCATCTCCCAGGGCACGACATACACGTGGTATGTCAAGAATAGGTCATCTTTGCTGTAAGAGACCTAAGCGTTTGGCGTCCTTTCTGCGAAAAGTTTCCTTTTTATGAAACCTATTCAAAGCACACAGCTTTTCTTCTAGAAGGCTCTACTGCTCAGCGGATCAAACAGCCATACAAAGACAACAAAAGGGCGACTGGTGAACCAGACAATGTCTATTATCAGAGGGGTTCCAGAGGGCATTTTACAGAAAAGCATTGGTGGATCTGCTCTATTAGTCGAGACTGAAACACAAGAAGACTGCTACCGGAAATCCTACTGACAGACCATTTTTTTCTTTTAGTACACCAGGGGCGCCCAGGGCTAAAGATGCTACTTACATATACTGTACTTGACCCTTCAGAAGACCCTGTGTTCATGCATAAACATGTTCATGCCCCTCATTGCAAGGCAAAATGCCTGTTTCAGATTTTAAAATCCACCATACGCAGCTGCCAAATTTATTTTTAATGCTACTCAGGACTTCTTAAACCTTTCTACCTTCTGTCAAACTTACTGAGGGCATTGCAAACAAGATTCAAAGCCGCATTGACGTGCTCTTGCAAATTTGGTTTTCTTTTCCCGTCTACTGTAGCGTTTCTATTATACTTATTATATAATAATTCAATCTGACAACACTCGCTTTCTGTAAAACAGATGTAGAAACAGGAGATCAATCACAGAACAGTTCACCCAAAAATGTCACAAACGTTCAACATTTTTATGACTCCTTATGCAGCTCTGTAATGAGGGTTGTAAGTGATCTATCAAGGCCAAAGTAATACATAAAAAGTTTTCCATATGATTTATGGGTTACATAGCACAAATTTTAAAACCCAGCAAAAGCTTCGAATGAAAAAATTTGCTCTTCGATGAAGACATCTATATTGTAGCTTGCGTCTAGCCCCAAATGCGTTTAGTAACGGTACATTGGTTCTCATGCTGTTTATATATAGTAGCAACCGGATGTGATGCGCCTTTTCATGTGACCTTTATGAAAACTGATTACATTTAAGTCCATTGCTAATACAAAGCTATGGTATGAAATCTGAACTTTTTACTTTGTTTCATGGACAACATTTATGATATTTTAACATACATTGTCACAATAAACAATTATTTTACACTGCTATAAAAAATGGTCCCATGTGGGCACTGGCAGTACCCTTTAACTCTTTCCCTGCCATTGACAAGTAACTAATCATTTAAGAGAAAACGCTTCCCTGCCAATGACAAGTTTTTCCAGCAATCCGTATTTCTGCTATTATCCACCAGGTGGTGTTTTTACCCAACATATAAAACCCAGAAGTATCCCCTTAAAGGATTAGTCCATTTTCTTAAAAGAAAAATCCAGATAATTTACTCACCACCATGTCATCCAAAATGTTGATGTCTTTCTTTGTTCAGTCGAGAAGAAATTATGTTTTTTGAGGAAAACATTGCAGGATTTTTCTCATTTTAATGGACTTTAATAGAGCCCAACATTTAATACTTAACTCAACACTTAACAGTTTTTTTCAACGGAGTTTCAAAGGACTATAAACAATCCCAAACGAGGCATAAGGGTCTTATATAGCGAAACGATTGTCATTTTTGACAAGAAAAATAAAAAATATGTACTTTTAAACCACAACTTTTCGTCTAGGTCCGGTCCAGCGCGACCTAACGTAAATGCGTAGTGAAGTAGGGAGGTCACGTGTTATATATATAAAACGCACATTTGCAGACCATTTTAAACAATAAACTGCCACAAAGACATTTACTAGTATCAGTTGACATACAACAATGTAGGAACGGTCCTCTTTCAAGATGCTTGTAAACACTGGGGCGGAGTTTTGCGTTCATCCTCTGTGACCTCTTGACGTCATGACGTATTGCGAGGGGTCAGCTGGTGCATCACGACCGGATCTACATGTCGAGAAGTTGTGCTTTAAAAGTGTATATTTGTTATTTTTTTGTCAAAAATGACAATCGTTTTGCTAGATAAGACCCTTATGCCTCGTTTAGGATTGTTTATAGTCCTTTGAAATCCGTTGAAAAAACTGTAAGTGTTAAGTTAAGTATTAAATGTTGGGCTCTATTAAAGTCCATTAAAATGAGAAAAATCCTGCAATGTTTTCCTCAAAAAACATAATTTCTTCTCGACTGAACAAAGAAAGACATCAATATTTTGGATGACATGGTGGTGAGTAAATTATCTGGATTTTTCTTTTAAGAAAATGGACTAATCCTTTAAGGCAAACAGTTCAAACTCTGTGTATGTTTTGATGATCGCTCTGAATCTGATCTCTATAAAAACGCAATTATCTCAGCTTTTTGCTCAAAATTTAGTATTTTTGAAGAAACCTACCCATATTTGAGAGGTTCTTAAAGAGAACACATGAAGATAGGATAAAACAGTTTTTTATGTGTGAAAGCAGAGGGTCTGTTCTTTCATTTGTATTTTTAAAGAAGAACATTTTCTAGAAGCCATTAAAATTTTGTGAAAATCATAAAAATGTTGGCGCAGGCTGGCAACATTTAAAAATATGCTGGTGAGGATACAGATATGAATAAATGTAATATTAATGTGCACTTTTTAGTACCAATATGTACCTCTGATGTACTAATACAAACAGTCTCTAACTGACAGCTAGAGACCATTTTTCTCATTTTTTTTCTGACAGTGTACGAGACGAGATTTGTTTGTTTTTACTCTACCTTTTACTTTCTTTTAAATCATGAAATATAAATAATTATAATTAAAATTAATACATTAAAAATTTAAATAAAACAATAAAAAATATAAACTTAACTTGTTTAATCTGCATGTCATATGACCATTACATAACACAATATAAAACTGAAAAAAAAAATAGGATACATTTTATGTACCAATAAAATTGCTAGATGAAGGTCCAACGGGTAATAATAACAATAACTACATAAAATACTACTGATAAAAACTTAAAGGGATGAAAAATAAATCTTATAAAAGTTAATAATGCAAATGTGCTATTAAATTATTTAAATATTTACTTAACCCTTTAACTGGTGCAGCCCTTTTTGAGTGGGGTTGGTGAAAAGGTGATGTACACCTTTAAATTAAAATAACTCGTATTTTTGGTCTAGAAGCCTAATTTTGGTCTTGTTTTAAAGTATTTAAATGTTTCAAAATATTGAAAGTATTTTATAAAAGTGTCTGGAGGTGAAAATATAATTTTTATAGCAGTTTACATTTATTAGTAATAAATAAAAAATGCAATTTAGTATTATTTTTAATACATAAAATTATAAAAAACTGAGGTTTGCTGTGAGGTTTGCTACATACTGTACATAAATAACAGTTACTGCATTATTATTACTGCTAAAAGGTTTTGAAACATGAAAACTACATACTTAGACCTTTCAACAATATATTGGTTTGTCATGATAGATTAACATTTACATAAAAATATTGAATAAACTTAGGTGTCCTGCGCCAGTTAACGGGTTAAAATCTCAGGAGGTACTTCATGTAAATAATTTAGGTCAAGGGGGTTCCAACATGTACCTCTGGGGTACCAATATGTAACCGTGAGGTACTTTTACCTTTTAGGTAACACTTTACAATAACGCATTTGGTAAATGCCTTAGCTAACATGAACTAACATGATACATTTTTAAGCATCCTTGTTAATGCCAATACAGATAATAACCCAAATAATTTAGGTCAAAAGGATTCAAAAAGTATGAAAACCCCTGTTCTATGGCATCGGGTAACACCTTCACTTTTAAGAGTGTGAGCTACCTTGTCAAGATGAAATGAGATTCACACTGATTCTTAAATGTCTTTTGTTACAGATCAGAGCGCAAATGATCAGATGATGCTATTCTCTTCTTGCAGCGTCACACCAACTGCTAGCACAAGACTAAAAAAAGACTTTACTCCCAGGACATCATATGACTGTATTTAACCAGGAATCCCCTGAAGTGCTGTGCAAGCTATGCTATACCATTAAAGAGCAGTTACACTGAAATATTCACAGAGCACTTGACAGGAGCTCAGGTATTCGTGCCATCTCTGCCACGGATTTTACATGCTCAGAAGAACGTGTGTCAGATTACAGTGTTGCACACACATCTGTTTCTGCTGCTGGAGCATTTTCATCACATCCAGAGCTCTGCTGAGGGTCAGACTGGTACAGGCGCTTGGGATGGATGGACCTGTACATTCATTTATATACAAAGCAAACATTTTAAGGTTGGTGATGAATACATTGATTCAGTAAGATCATGTGATTCTTGCAGGCGTCCCGTCCCGCGGCTTCTCTAGTTACAGTCGCCCATTCAGCTGTCCGTCGATATTTCTGGAGAATGGCATCATAAATTGCTATTGGCCCAATTATCTAGGTGCCTATGTTAGGACCTGCCCCTGATGTACTCTTTGAACTTTGGTCAGTAGGTGGGTATTGATGTAGAGCTGTATTAACACATTTACATTTAAAGGGATAGTTCACTTTAAAATGAAAATTCTGTCATAATTTACTCATCCTCATGTTGTTCTAAACCTGTATGAATTTATATTTTCTGATGAACACAAAAGAAGATATTTTGAGAAATGATGGTAAACACACAGCAGATAGTGACCACAGACTTCCATAGTAGGAAAAAAATATTTTGGAAGTATTGTGATAAATGATAAAAAATTTTTTTTTTGATAAATGATGGTAAGCACACAGTTGACGGTACCCATTAAATTCCATCATATTTTTTTATTCCTACGGAAGTCTATGGTCACTATCTGCTGTGTGTTTACCATCATTTCTCAAAATATCTTTTTTGTATTCATCAAAAAAAAATAAATAAAAGAAATTCATACATGAGGATGAGTAAATGATGACATAATTTTCATTTTAAAGTGAACTATCCCTTTAAGTTACATGTATGCATTTGGCAGATGTTCTCAAATCAGTTCTTACAGTGCATTACAAAGCATAAACATCATCATGGGTGTTCCTTTGGGCTCAAACCCATGACCTTTTGCACTGCTAATGCAATGTGCTACAATTTGAGCTACAGGAATAAACTGTGTGTTACAGTAATATTCATATAGAGATCAAATTCATATTTACTGTAGACTGCATAAACACAAAGCAAGCAGGACATTGGTCTGGTGTTCTGCTTCTATTCTGTGATGTCATGCTTGGTAGTCCCGCCCACACTAAACTCTCATTGGTCCTAAATCAAGCTCCATACAACAGTATATTAATTATCAATTTTGTTTTGATTGACTGTGATTTTTCAAACTTCTTGGTGAATACATGTGTGATAAGGACAAGCTGTGCAGCGGTCAAAAACCCAATTCGTTCCTAATTGAGCAATGAGCAGTTTGCAGTAATTAGTGCAATTGCCTAAAGCATCGAATTAAAAAAACAGCATGAAAATACAGTTTAAAAGTACTGTTAGCAAAGTCCGGCTTTTCACTTAAGAGCAATTAAGCAGCATTGTTGCTTCTGTTAATCAACGCTGTTGACTTTTTACTAAGCACTTTCATTAACATCATTAAATCTTTATAGTGGGTAAGCGTTCCACCATCACAAACTATAAACATGCATCTTCCTTATCTAATCAAATACAGACGGTCGCTTAGTGAAAATTTGTCATTTATTGCCTGCGGCAAAGTGTTTTCAAATAATTTATGGGTGTATGAAAACATTTATGACGAACTGAAAGGATTTTGATGGGTATGTTGATCTTTTTTGACCACCTGTTTTTATTATAAAGATTAAATAGCTTTCCAGCTGTTTTATCTGAAAAGAGCACAACGTGGTAAGTTAAAATGCAAGACAGCTTCAGGCTTTAAACAAGGGTACGGCCTTACACAACCTTTCCACGCTACAGAAGTCTCTTAAGGGTTTGGACAGAAAACAGGCCAAAGGCTTAAATACTGTCAAGGCCTTTTCTGTCGAAACTATACAAGCCATCAGCATACTGTACGTGGTTATCGACAAAACAAAAAAACAAGTCAAATGTTATAAACTGACCAACACAAAATGCACAAAAATCTTTTCAGCGTGACAGCTCATGGGCAATATTATGTAAATCTTTTCAACTGTGTATAAATGTTTTTAGAATGAATATTTAGGAATAAATGATCTAGTGAACTTATAAATAAACGTTTATTTGTAAATGTTACTTAATTATAAAAATCCATTGTAAAAAATGAATTTGAAATAAATTATAATTTTTTGTTCTCATAAATCCTCTACTTAACCTTGACTTTACATTTATTAAAAAATGTGTAAATATACTAATAAGGAATAACTAAGTGGCGTTAAAACTAACAAAAGGTTCAAAAGCTGTCAATGGGCCAGTTCCTTTTAAAATGGTCGAAATAGTATTTTTGAGGTACCAATATGTACCGATTTTACCTTTTAGGTACAAATGTGTACTTTTTGAAAGTGTACTGCCCCATTAACAGCTTTTGTTGTGTGAGTTTGTGTTACCATACACTGCAAAAAATGACTTTCTAACTTTGTATTTTTGTATTGTACTTTTGTATTTTGTATTTTACAAATATCATATCAAAAATATCACAAAAATTCTCAAATCATGATGTATTAATTTACTTTAAGAAAAAAGAAATCTTATTTCAGAATTTTTTTCTCACCCCATTGGCAGATATTTTTCCCTGTTTTAAGCACAAATTCACTTAAATTGTATATTTTTGTCAAAAAACTAGACTTATTTTCTTTGGTCATTTTGCGTATCAAGAAAAAGCATCTTAATTTAAGAATTGTTAGATATTTCTATTAGAAAACAAGACAAAAATACTAAGTCAGAAAGTCATTTTTTGTAGTGTATTAGTTAAAAATATTGGTAACACTTTACAAAAAGGCATTTGTTTACATTAGTAAATGCATTAGCTAACATAAACTAACCATAATCCGTTTTTTAGCCTTTACTAATCTTTGTTGATGCTAATGCAATTACTCATGTTAGTTCATGGTGCGTTAACAGTTACAACTTTTCAATTTAATAATATTATTGTTCATTGTTAGTTCAGGCTAGATAATGCATTTGTTAACAAAACAAATACAACCTTATTGTAAAGTGTAACCAAAATATTACGCCTTCATTGCTGATCTCATTTGACTCATTGACTTCTCAAGCAGAATTATTTATTCTGCACACCTAAATGCTTTCAAAAGCCAAAAAAGAGCAATTGCAGCATCCGTTTCAAGACTACAGTTAATACTACAGTTAAACATGTGGCATCTGTATTATATGCAGTAAAACAATGTAATCCGTTTTTTAAGGGTTAACGTAAATGGATTTAAAGTGACGGACAGCATCTTAATCTAAATGAAATCTCCATATCATCTTTCACAGTAGCAGCTTTAGATGCTGTGGATGACCTCGGGCTCTTACAGAAGTACGAGAAGATAAACAAAATAAAACTCTATTATTTGAGATCTACAAACCATAATGGCATTTTATAGAGCGCTTTATTGATCCTTGCATAGTTGCCTGCATAGATGTGAAATGGCGAGACAGCAGAATTCCCAGGCTTTGATGTGCAAGGTCAGTTCAAACCAAAACAACTTCTTATAAATAATTTTGATTTGATAGTTTTAAAGGTCACTACTGTTTCTTCAATAAGAGCCATTCAACCACACTCTGCAGCGTATGGAAACAATCATGCTTTTATTTGAGATATAGAAATAATTGAAGGCAGATGGAAGTTTCAACATCATTTTGACTGACATTAGCCTTAAAGTGGAGAAGATTTAGTTTAATACAATAATCCCACTTTAAAAACAATCACAAACTGAGTGATGATTCTGTCAGGGACGTTGCATTGAGCTTTCTACCTACAATAGGATGTGAATTATAGCACTGAACTATTTGCAGCACTATACAATAATAAATCAATCACCAAGTCACAATAATGATTTAGCCATTCTAAGTATTCAAGACTGACACCGCTGTGTCTGGTATTCAGTCAATGGGTTGAAAAGATACCCACATATCCCCACCGAGTGCAAGGTGTGACTCGAACCCAAATCCATTCTTATTCTGTGAAAACAAGTCACTTCAGTCTGCACAAAAGATGACAGAGTAGCCCTTATCACAACGCTGTGCGAAAACCCGTCTCATGAATGCACGATGCCCCGGAGGGCCAAAACGACCTGACGTGCTTAGAATCTGTGCATTTTTCCTTTCCGAGAAATAAGGGCCTGCCAACTCGAAAATCACATTCAGACTTTTGAGGTTTTGGTGAAATGCAATCACATCCAATAGATCTAATTGAGGTTGGTGCCTTAGGGATATGGAGTGCGGATTTTGTTAACTACAGATCCCAAAATGAATCCGCTGGAGGACCTGCTAAAGGCTTATAGATCAGTCCATGTTACTGCAGGTATTTCCATCATTAGCCTAGAAACAGAATCCCGTCAAGGCTGTGTGACTGCATGCAAGGCTTTACGCTCCCATTAGAAGGCACTCCGAAATGCATTTCCACTGCTGCCCAATTAAGCATCCACTTTCTTGTTAATTAAAAAAGAAAAACGGTAACTAAGACAAGGTCTGGTGTCATATCCCAGGCACCAGGTGAAAGGTGCAAGCTAGAGAATTGGGCACAATCCGACACGCTGGCATTGATTTCCTGCAAAATTCGCTGGCGGGCGACACAGAAAGTGCTGACTGGGGCATGCTACTCCTGCAATCTGCATTAATTCACAGGTTAGGTGAAGATAAGCATCGATTCTTCTGCCAACACTTGAGCTGGGGGTGGGATGTTGAAAGTTTCACCGCTTAGGAATGATCTATGAAGGGCTAAATCAAGATGACTTTGAAGGATCCACTAATCCTGCGAACACTGAATCAACCTGAAGGTAAAATAGACATTTGCCCAACCGCCTGTGAGTCAAGCACACAGCCAAGTAGAGTATGGTCGGTTAATTTCAATAAATTGGAAATATAGGACACATATCTGCCTTTAATTCCAATCGGTTTAGGGTCCACAGAGAGGCTTTGATGTCATTATCTGTAAATGCTTTGCAATGAGGCATGACTTCTACCATAAGATTGCATCTTTCCTGCAGTTTTAATGTTTAAATGGAGGGATTCTGATACCCAATCGACAACCTCTCCTAAGAGAAGAAATTGCTTAAAGGGACACTCCACTTTTTTTGAAAATATACTCATTTTCCAGCTCCCCTAGAGTTTAACATTTGATTTTTACTGTTTTGGAATTAATTTATCTGATCTCTGGGTCTGGCGGTACCACTTTTAGCATAGCTTAGCACAATCCATTGAATCTGATTAGACCATTAGCATCGCGCTAAAAATAACCAAAGAGTTTCAATATTTTTCCTATTTTAAAACTTGACTTTTCTGTAGTTACATCGTGTACTAAGACTGATGGAAAATTAAAAGTTGTGATTTTCTAGGCAGATATGGCTAGGAGCTATAGTCTCAATCTGGCGTAATAATCAAGGAGTTTGCTGCTGTAACATGGCTGCAGCAGGCATAGTGATATTACTGCAGCCATGTTACAACAGCAAAGTCCTTGATTATTACCCCAGAATGAGAGTATAGTCCTAGCCATATTTGCCTAGAAAATCACAACTTTTAATTTTCTGTCGGCCTTAGTACACGATGTAACTACAGAAGAATCAAGTTTTAAATAAGAAAAATATCAAAACTCTGGTTATTTTTAGCGCGATGCTAATGGTCTAATCAGGTTCGATGGATTATGCTAAGCAATGCTAAAAGTGGTAGCGCCAGACCCAGAGATCAGCTGAACGGATTCCAAAAAGGTAAAAATCAAATGTTTAACTCTTGAGAAGCTGGAAAATGAGCACATTTTCAAAAAAGTGGACTGTCTCTTTAAAATTAGCATTGGATGGCAATAAAATATTTTTTATTTAGCTATTTTTAGCACTGAATAAAAAGTCAGTCATAACTCTACTGAAAAATCCAGCTAAAACCAGCATAAGCTGGTAGCTGGATTTAGCTGGTTTAAGGTGGTTTACGTTGGTCCTCTCAGCCTGACAAAGCTGGTCATGCTGGTGGGCCAGCTGGTATTCCAGCATGACCAGCTAAGTCCAGCGAGACCAGCTTAAAATGTGACCAAAACACAGCTAGAACAGCTTGCTACACCAGCAAAACCAGCTTCTTACACCAGCAAAACCAGCTAAAACCAAGCTGGGGACCAGCTAAAACCAGCTCACCAGCTTATGCTGGTCTTAGCTGGATTTTTCAGTAGGTAAGAGAGCTTCCCTTCTGCATATATATATATCTGAGGCTTCATATAGCTTTAGCTGTGCATTTATTTGTATACTGTACACTAAATGCAGATTTAGGACAAACTCAATAGATACATGTGATGGCGTCTGCCTAAGGGTGCATTGAAAATAAGCATTATAATGAGATGCAATATGACCTGCATACAGTACACTTTAAATCCGCAGTATGTAACATGTCATGTGGCAAATCAATCATAAACTACAGAAAAAAGTCAACAATCCCAGGTCTTTCACTAGAGATTATACAGATTGTGCATGACAGACAGGACAAAATAAAAAAAATCCACTTCCTGATTCTTAAAGCCTTGCCGAAAATGCCCATAAATGGGAAAAGACACCTTTCGTACCCAGGATGGTGTAACAGGATTACAATACCTAATGAAACACCTACAAATAAGTGCTTCACACTCCACATCTCTAAAACACATCATTCATCAACATCAAGTCTCAAAAATGGTTTAGACAACAATAAAGCTGGAGGCAGTGAGGTTGAAAGGTTTATGTTGTATGGCGGATACCCTCATTACGCACCGTACACCGCTCTTTAATTTTGGAAAAGGGTAAATAAAGGTTTCTCAAGCTGTTACAGGAATTTGAGGACCAGAGGGTTAATTTATTTTTAATTGGGCCAGGAACTGCAATGAATCACATTGATGTGAAGTAAGTGGGCATAAACAGATTCAAAAAGACCAAAGTCTGCCACCGCTTCAGGTTCAACAACACCCAAGCCCATATTGGATATCTACCTACATCTGTGGTTCCAGCCAAACAGATGGTTAAGTATTAATCTCTAAAAGGTCCAAAACACAAATAAGGTACAAGTATAAAGTAAAATGGACCATTACCATCCACAATGACCGTAAATTTAAGTAATGCACGGTTGTGTTGAACTAATTCTATAAGAAAATCCTTAACCACTGATCCAACTGGACCCAAGAGCTAATGAGCCCGTTCAGAGACAATGGTGTAAAAAAATCGAAGCACTAGGAGACGCGCTTATTGAGAGACTTTCCCCCAGACACACAGAAATCGAGAACCGGAGTAAATTATGTTAAGAAAGTGGTAAACAACTTTATTAGACGTTCAGACTGGGACTAATTGCGAATGTCTGATTCGATTCATGTTGAATTTCTACTGCAAAAAAATTGAAAGAAAGAAACATGTCAGCCCCTCCATGTCAAATTTATCTCCTAAAGATTTTTCTTATATTGTGCATGTTGCAACAACAACCACAGCGTTTTAATTGTTTCCTGTCTCTACCGTGCACACTTCAATCCTCCTTGCAATAAAAGGCAGAGATTAGAAAATATGTCAGGAAAAAGAGTTGAAAGCAAGAACAGACTTACGAACGTTGCACAGCAAAAAGCTTTTAAAGTCTTTCATGCACTTTGCAAAGATGAGAGAGCAAACGAGAGCCTCGCCACCTTGTACGGAAGCTCTGTACTAAAACAGACATTAGATGGGAATGATGGGTGCCAGTATACCCATATATCCACCATCCCACACTTCCCATTCTTTTGAATACACGAGACCATCTGAGAGCATTCAAGAGGCACCTGCTTATACCAACATTTCACACTTCAAAATGTCAAGCCTGGTGATTAAATCGATAAGATCCTAATCTTTTGATACCTTGGACCAAATGGCAGATAAATCCCTCACAATCTCTCGCGTCAACCTCAGAATTTAGAAATGCAGAGCTCAAGGTGGAGCTGAACAAAGACGAGGTTTTGATAAGAGCACGACACATCTTTGGGCAAAACCGCTGAAGTGGCAATGTTTTCTGAATGAGAATGTGCTTGATGTTACATGTTATGCAGTCCTTCCAGAAAGAGTTTTTTGTGATTGTTGCAGGCAAAAATCCTTGATCTTGCGGCACACGTTTTCTTTAAAAATGCGATGGAATATGGGGGATATTTATGCAATTTTATGCGATGAAATTGCGGGAACTTGCAAAAACTGTGTGAACTCGCAAAAACTGCTTGCAGCTTTTCATTGATGTTCACGTCGCGTAATTATGACAACAGGGAACATGGCTGCGCATGTGTGAGGTAAATGCAACCAATGCAACCTTCAACTTTATGCTTAGATATGTGACTTTTTTCTACGAAAATGCAGGGATTATAAAAATCGTGCAAGCCCCGCATTTTTTGCGAGCAGAAATCTGCAATTTATGTGGCGAAAGTGCGGTCTATTTAAAAAATGCGGCCCCTGCATAAATATGCAGACTTTGGCTGATTATGCATTTGATCATGCAATCGCATAATTGCGTTTTACTGGTTATGGTTATGGTAAAAACGAGGAAGATGTTGTGGTGCATCCTTTAGGCAGATGTTTAGTAAGGCTGTCACATAAATACAAAAATGACTCATTTAAGAAAAATTACGAATATTTCTGTGAAATATGAATCAGCCTAAATCAGATCTAGTAGGCAAATTATATCAGCTTGCATGTAATACATTACATATAAGCTTGTCTGAATTCTGCTGTTCATACAATTTATGAGAAGATTTCCCAATTAAAAATGAGCAATAGATAAGCATTAACATTAAAAACAAGCAGTTAAGCTGTAATTTTTTATGTTAAAACACTTGGTTAAACTAAATTATAAATCATGTGCTGTCAGCAATGCACGAGCAGTAAGCATCAATCTTGCTAATGCTTGCAGTTATTTACCATTGCATGCCTTAAATTATATATTTTTAGTAAATTCAGATTGACTCAGACAGATTTTGACACTCATCTTAATGCCAAAAAAGTGTCCCAATTTACCTGAACTCTCACACTATATGCATATGGTTACATATTATGTATTATATTACAGGGCTGCCTTTATATAATGCCCACCCTTGCTGTAACATTTTCGAAAAATTCAACGGCCCGTTGTCAATTATTCCTTACGTATTAGGTTATTTCAAAAAAACAGATCCTGTTCACATAACAAATTGTCCTGTTGGACTCCCTTGGTTCTTATTATAGCGTGTAGCTCCCTCAATGATCAATGACTGTTTCTATATTCCGTGATAGTTGTGCAGGAGCCCTTGTTTTGTGCTGAACTGTGGAGCTGCCCACTGATCTTCATAAAAATCCCTTGGGTCCTGCACAGTACATTTTTTCCAGCATCTTCCGCACATCTGAGCTCCTCTCAACAGCAGTCAAATATTGTTGAGATCCAGCTTTTCATACTGAGGGTCTCAAACGTTTAAAGTGCAAGCATTTAATATACTAAGAATGGGTACCAAGGTATATCTCAATTTTGTAAAAATTCAGTAATTTTTTTGGATTGTGGTTAGGACTGTCAAAAGGTTAATCGCGATTAATAGCATACAAAATAAAAATGTGTTTTTGCACAATATATGAAGGTTCTAAAATGAGATTTTAATTTAATTTTTTTTTGTCAAAACATGTTTATAATTATACACAAGTTTTATTATGCTACATAGCTGTATTTTTTAGGTATAAAAGCCTAAATCAAAACAAACCAACTGCAGTTTCAAAAAACAAAATTTTGGAAAACATTTTTATGATCTATCTTGTTTTGGAATTAAACTCTTTATATATTTGTGCACTGTGTGTAATTATTTTGTACAGTATATTTTTGACTCATGTTGGGTAAATATTGAACAAAACACATGCTGCGTTAAAATTACTCAATGCTGGGTTAAAAATGACCCAATGTTGGGTTGTTGTTATGCAACCATGGGTTATAATAACCCAGCAGTTGAGTTAAAACAACCCAGCATTGGGTCAATATTTATATATATTTATTATTTAGATTTTTATATATTTTATATTATATATAAATAAATAAAAATACATAAATAAAAAAAATCTTTAATTTATACATTTGTATTTATATATACAAATATACAAACATAAATACAAATATATTTGTATTTATGTATTTATATATACATTTATATATACATAATAACTACACAATTTTTTTTTTTGACAGCACTAATTGTGATATTCATAAAATTTTATGCATATAATGAAAAAAATAAACAAAATATATGATCATTTTTTTCTCTGATTTATATAAGCTTACAGAAAAGCCACATGAATTTCACATGTGCATAAACACACGTCACCACACACACATGTGATTTTGCACATTGGCCACATGTATTTGAACGTATTTCCTAAACGGCTTCTCGACTGGTCAGAATCAACGTGCGGGAAATTCCAACGGAACTCCCGGAAGTAAACAAAAGAAGGATAATACAGCAGACACCATGGACAGATGGCTGCGCGCTGTAATTATGTCTCCGTGGTTGTTATACATCGTTCGTATTCAGCACTCTAGACAAACCGTTCATTTTCAGAATGGATCGCGGATGCGGCTTGAAAACAACGGTTTAATGCACTACAAACGGCGAAGACAAAAAAATTCTGAGACTCCAGGTATGTTCGCGATTTGTCATTGTGCTAATATTGCTAATAGAAACTGTCAACAAACACTTCCTCATCCGATAATGCACTGCGCAGTTGACTACGGCAGCTGGTTTAGTCCAAAATGCGCACGTAAAACGTAAAACTATCGCGTGCACATGTGAAACAATCGCACGATAGATTTCGCGATGAATTCATGTGCGCACGCGATAGTTTACTTTAAAAAAAATCTGCACAACTAAACTTTAGATTTTTTTACTCCAATGTCACCTTAGGGGCTCGGTAAAAATCACCAGTGTTGGGGAAAGTTACTTTTAAAAGTAATGCATTACAATATTAAGTTACTCCCCAAAAAAGTAACTAATTGCATTACTTAGTTACTTTTCATGGAAAGTAATGCTTACTTTACTTTTAAGTTACTTTTGCGTTACTTTTTCCTACTTATCTGAGGCTTGATCTATTTCAGGCCTTGCATGTGTTTTTTATAATGTTCTGCATTTAGAAATTTTGCATATTTTCATCGCAAAAATGTCGAACTCTGGCCTGCCATCACAGTTTCTGACTGAAACTGTTCCCGCAAAGGCGCGCATAGATTGCGTAATTCTACGTGACTGCGTTTAGTTTAATTAAGTACATTATTTTTTAATCGAATTAATTAAACTGAAAAGTAACTCACATTACTTTAAAAAAAAAGTAACTTAAATATTAATGTGTACATTTATAAAGTAATGCATTACTTTACTCGTTACTTCAGAAAAATAATATTATTACGTAATGCACGTTACTTGTAATGCGTTACCCCCAACACTGAAAATCACATGTGAATTGTAAAATATATACATTTTTATATGAATCCCATGTAAATTCCCAAGTAAAACCCATTCATATGAAAATGCATGTGATTTTCCGTAAGGGTAAATTCTGCATGGTGTAAAAATAAACATTCAAATTGTGTCCAAATGCCCTTAATTATATCAACAATACAAGTTGGACTGAACTTAATGAATATTAATATCCATGACTAAAGCTGACCAAGTTTCCAATTGCCAATTTCCAGTAGTAGGTCACTTGCATATGGCCATTTATTACAGCGACAGAAACACAGCATGATGTGACCGTGCAAGCCACTAAATGCTGTGTGCTGAAGCTGTCCATCTCAAACCAAGCTATAATCCAAATTAGAAAGACAAGCCAGATGGTCACAAGCAACTGCTTAAGTCGCTTACAGGAGCTCTATGACATGCCTACGGTTTATGCTGCTATTTACCTTGCGCCTCAAATTACAACAGTAAGCAGCAGGCGGCAGCACCTGGCGGCCAAGAGTTACAGTGGTACTGCTCTAAAAAGCGGATGGGATGACAGGCTTTGGAGTCCCATATAAAGGTATTCATGGAGTGCCACAGCAAGGGCAGTACAGTCCCAGGGGTGTCGTGATATGGGGCTCTCTCCAATGGGGATCACCGGCCCTGACAGCCATTACGTTTTGAGGCATGCCATGGCACTTAAATCACACACACACAAATCCTAGAATGACCTCATGGTAGTTAATCTCAGCTTGTGCGAGGAATGTCTAAATGAATATTAACACAGATAACATCTACAGTAAATAACCTCGCAGCGGGAGCCACGTGGCCTGTGGACACCAGCGGATGAGGCCGTTCTCCTTTTACAACCATCCCATCAAAAACCAGGATTTTCACCTTTAGTTCATCGTATCAAAGCTCACCATCCTCCAACTCAATCCCTCTCCTGATCTCAGAGCTACAGACGGAGTTAGTGCACCGCTGAGCTGTGCTTAGCATTAAACTCCCCGGTGAAAACAGCAGGGTCACTAGAGCATAATGACCTACAGGGATGACGCTTGTACCTAGAGTCTGACACCACCACATGTCGTGCTTGCTGACACACATACACACACCTTTTGGAGTTAAGACCCCTGCTAAGATCAAAACAAGCCACAGGACTAATGCGGCCGACTGCCTGTCCTACACTACCCTTCTCGGCTCAGTTGGGTTTTACTGAAACTGTGATTCGGATACAGACTCACTTATCATTTCTTGTCACAGATAGAGAGATGGATGGATGGGAGGGTGGGGGATAGAGGCAGTGTGTCATGCTGTGGTAGACTCCATAACTCTGATATGCCAAACAGCGACTCAGACGTGTCCCAGATATTAGTTTCTGAGTGTATGAACACTGTTAGCTTATGGGATTAACATTTATGCATGGGTGCATGTGCACAAAGGATTCTGCCCAATGCCCACACACATGTGCACACACATATGCGCACACACCCCATCATTGTTTAATCCACTACTGTACCTTAATCTTTTCGAGACACACATCTCAAAAGCAAACATGGAAATGTCAAAATGTGATGGCAAAAAATGCAAGCTTGATTTGAGGTTTGCAAATTGACTATCATGTTTCATCTTTCATCAGTATGTGTTCCTTGGGATCGAACCCAAGCCTTTGTGTTGCTAACGTAATACTCTATCTATCGAGCTACAGAAACACAGATCGAATTCAATCGTTATACTGTAAATCTACATTAAGACAAAATAGAAAGATGCATATTGTATCAGCACTGAACAAGATGATGTTTATTAAATTAAGGACAAGTGGTATCAAGAGCAAAAATGGATTACCCCTTAAATACATCAAAGCATTTCATCAAAGCATCATGCAAGCTTAACTCATTTCAAAAGTGTGGCACACTTTTCCCAGGACGCCCCAGGGAACTCGAGGTGGCCAGAAATAGTAGCAAGTAAATGAGAGCGCATGGCATGGCAAGCCTGACGTAACACAAAATACACATGACAGGAAAGTCCCAGTACTGGTCTGATCACTCTCAGGAGCAATATATCACCATTATCATTTATTGCAACTAGAGTCATTGCAACTAGAGTCACTCACACTTTACACACGCAAAGACTGAACTAACATCATCCTCAACCTCCTTGTGGAGAAAAGACAGAGCAAGTAATACCAAATGTGACTTACCCAAAAGATGAGGTTGAAGACGAACATCATGTATTTCAGACAGCACAGGCAGCCTCTCGCCATGTTGAACTTCTTGAACTCTAGAAGGAACACAAAGGATAGATCCAGGTAAAACACCACGTACTTGCTGCCCTTTGGAGACTTGTACTTATTGTTGCTTTTGTCGTCTCCGGCGGCCCCGCTCTGAGTGGCGGTTTGCGCCCGGGGTCCCGTGGACCCGTAGAACGCGCCGGCGTTGAAGCCTCGTCCTCCGAACGGACGTCCGGAGGTGGAGGCTTGTGCAAAATCGGAGTCGCGACTGTCCACGGAGGGGCTACGATGGATGGCTGATTCCTCACTACTTGACTTCTCCATGCTCTGAAACGAAAGCCTCGTTCTTTATTGCATTCTCTATCATGTCTCTTGGAATAGCCCCTCAAATGTTGAACTTGCACTCGAATCTTTCAAAAATAAAGGGGATGGAGTTGATCACACGCTGCTGTCCTAGAAAACTAAAGAGGAAACGATCTAGTGGATGTGGCAGCCCTTCACAAGCACTCGTGCCCCACAGCCTCGCTGCATTATCCAAAAGCGTTAGTCCCACAGGCAGGTGCGTGCCGAATCTGAACTTTTAGCACTGTTCCCTCACCCGTCGACTACCAGACAATCCACCGTCCGGGTCGGTTCAGCTGCTTTCCTCTCCCACACTCTTCCTTGCTGACCTCAGCTCAGCATTTCCACTGAGAGATCTGATGAGTTCTCACAGTCTTCCAACTTCCACCCCCGTTCTGTTCTCCTCTGAGGATGTGCGCTCTTAGATGCTTTCTGTATCTTTCTTTTTCTCTTGGTTCCCTGAATCAATATCGTTGCTCTCCTTCAAGTACACTCCCGTGCTGCCTGCTGTGCTGCTCTCCTCTTCTCTCCTCTCCGCTCGCAATCCCTGCTCTACTGCTGATACGCGCTATTATCGGCAACTGCATCTAGTGGACATTCCCACCCAACCTAGCGCAAGCTCTCTCTCTCTCTCTGCCTGTACTCCCCTCAGTCCCTCCCCTTTCACACAGACCACCAATAGGTCGACAGCTGCCGGTGCTAGTCCCTCCCTGCTGACGATAGCGCAGCTTTAAAGCTCTTATCATCACTTGGTTTATGCCTATACAAGTTCAGCACTTATAACTGTGATGGCTGGCCAGGGGAAGCCAGGGAGGGCAATGATGAATTAAGAAATCATAAGCTTATGATGTAGGAGGAGAATTGGGGGGGGGGGCATGGAGATGAAACCATGCATGCAGCTGTACATTTGCCTTCAGCTTAAGACTGTGGGTTTGTATAAACAAGAAATTAAAGGACTGATCTTTTTTTATCTTCTTAATCAGCCAATTAGGGAGAAAATAAGGTTGCAAATCTTTACTACAGTCATTGAATTATTTGCCCAGGTCTTAGTCATAAGTAAGTTGCATTCATGTGCTAATCACATATGATTACATGCCATTTGCAGAGAAACGGCAGTGATGTCAAACTTGTGATCATAATTGGAGGTTGAGTGGCGGTGGTGCGTGACCGCTACGTACTGCTTTAACAAAACCCTGTATCCATGCTCTCGTGTATCTGTGTAAGGAGCACGGTAAATTGGCAGCGCATCCGGCTCGGGAATTACAGCACCAGTTCAAGCATGGAAATCTGATAGTGGCTCGAAGATACTCTACGCTTTTCTGCGGAAAGCAAGGGTTACATTTTAACTACCTGCTGCAAACCATTCGCTCATGCCAAACATGTGTTTTAAACATTTGAGTTCACAATTGAGTGTAATTTCTTTCCCTAAAGAGTTCTTAAGTGAAATAGTCTGACAACTTAATATGTGAAGGATCTGGACCTTGTTGAAAAAGTTCAAATGATACGGAGTGGCGATGTGGAAATTACAAACGTGATTTAGTTGAGAGATCAAGCAAGTCATTTTTTGCGATTTACTGTTTTCAAAAAACACAAAAAAATAACATTTTGTGAAAATATAACTTTGATACTGTATCTTTAATACTGACTGAGTAAAGTCATGTCAAAGATGTAAATCAATGAGTGAAATCAAACTTTGCTGCTCCTAATCTCATCATTATATTACGAGACTTGAGCCTGGATTTCACAGACAGGGTCACATATATCCTTTATATTTTTACATTTATTTTTTTTAACTAAAATTATTTCTATAGACAATAAGAAATAGCGCTATAGGAAAACAAAATAGTACTTGAATAAATTTGCACAATTTCATTTTATTTTCATATATTTGTTAAACTGAACCATAAAACCAGTCATAAGGGTCATTTTTAATTAAAATCTGAAAGTTGAATAAATAAGATTTCCATTGATGTATGGTTTGTTATATTTGGCCAAGATAAAACTATTTGAAAATCTGAAATCTGAGGGTGTAAAAAAATCGCCTTTAAAGTTGTCCAAATTAAGTCTTTAGCAACACATATAACATAATGATAAATACATTTTTGATATATTTACGGTAGGAAATTTACAAAACATCTTAAGGAAACGTGATCTTTACTTAATATCCTAATGATTTTTGGCATAACAAACGAAAAATTTTGACATACAATGTATTGTTGGCTATTGCTAGTACATCTGTGACTACTAGTCTACTTATGACTGATTTTGTGGTCCTGGGTCAAATATAATATTGTGTGTTAACATAATATGAACATATTATCTAGATCTACAGTTTTTTTTTGTTCTGCATGCTTGTTTCATTTCTGTTTTGAAGCATGATATGTTTGAAAACCCTTTTTAACGGCTTGTTGATGCTTTTTGCCTTTTAATATAAAGAAAGTAAAGAATGACATGGCGTGGGGGAATGAGACAGGAAATTAAATGGAAACATGACGCAGGACATGTTCATATTTGCCTCTTTTGCCTCTCAGTGAACCTTAGAAATTACCCCTTTATTCCACAATGACCAAAATTTCACAAACTTCAAAAATCTATCATCTTAGCTAGATAAAGTAAATTAGAAATAATCCAAATGTAATTTGAATGAAATGCAAACACTGATCACAATAATGGTGGTTTGTTGAAATTAAAACTTAAAGAATTAGTCAATTTTCTTAAAAAAAAAAATAAAATTCAAATAATTTACTCATCACCACGTCATCCAAAATGTTGATGGTTTTCTTTGTTCAGTCGAGAAGAAATTATGTTTTTTGAGGAAAACATTCCAGGATTTTTCACATTTTATTGGACTTTAATGGATCCCAACATTTAACACTTAACTCAACAGAGTTTCAAAGGACTTTAAACGATCCCAAAAAAGGAATAAGGGTCTTAGCGAAACGATTGTCATTTTTGACAAGAAAAATAAAAAATATGCACTTTTAAACCACAACTTCTCATCTATCTCCGGTCCTGTGATGCGCTAGCGCAACCTCACGCAATACCATAGTGACGTAGAAAGGTCACATATTACATGTTACATATATGAAACGCACATTTGCGAACGATTTTAAACAATTAACTGACACAAAGACATTAATTAGTATCATTCGACATACAACAACGTATGAACGGTCCTCTTTCTCCACACTTGTAAACACTGGGTCGTAGTTTCGCATACATCATTCGTGACCTCTTGACGTGATGATTTATTGCGGGAGGTCGCGCTCGTGCATTACAGGACCGGAGATAGACGAGAAGTTGTGGTTTAAAGGTGCATATTTTTTTATTTTTCGTGTCAGAAATGACAATCGTTTTGCTAGATGAACCCCTTATGCCTCGTTTGGGATCATTTGGAGTCCTTTGAAACTCTGTTGAAAAAAACCGTTAAGTGTTGAGTAAAGTGCAAATAGTTGGGTTCCATTAAAGTCCATCAAAATGAAAAAAAAATCGTGGAATGCCTTCCTCAAAAAACACAATTCCCTCTCGACTGAACAAAGAAAGACATCAACATTTTGGATGACGTGGTGATGAGTAAATTATCTGGATTTTATTTTTTTTTTTAAGAAAATGGACTTATCCTTTAATTGTGCTGTCAATTATTTTCTCTCTCTATATATACAGTACTGTGCAAAAATCCCATGCCACTATCCCAGAATTAGATTTGTTGTTTTTGCAATGTTATAGTGATCATATATAATTGTTTCTCAGTCTCTTTATTAATAAAATACATCCAGTAAATACAGGAAATGTGTATATAGCATTAAAAACTGTATAAAAATGTAAACTGATGTGTCAAGTTTTAGGGTAAACTCCCCTTCCAATTAACAATAGCAGGAAACTGCAATATCTCTTAAATCTAAATAAAATTAAATCCTATAATTTCTCAACTTCATTCTGCTTAAAAACGCTCAAGATGTGTTTAGTGCCAAGAGAGGTCACACTAAACACCGACGATGCCTAAAGAAGACATTTAGTCCTGAAAAATTAAATTTTTGTACATATTTCATGTATTTTCTCTTTGTATCTTAATAAAATAGATAAAAACTAAATATGGATGGACAGTAAAAATTTTAAAACAAGTCTGGTGGTGGCCTAAGACTTTTGCACAGTCCTGTATATCTGCACTTAATTGCAGTGCCGTGGATGGATAGTGCAGATTAAGGGGCGATATTATTAGAATAAGATCCCCTTATGACATCACAAAGGGAGCCAAATTTCAATGACCTATTTTTTCACATGCTTGCAGATAATGGTTACTGGGTCGATCTTTTCACATTTTCTAGGTTTATAGAATCACTTGGGACCCAATTATAGCACTTAAACATGGAAAAATCATATTTCCATGATATGTCCCCTTTAAGTATTAACTTAACAACAGACATGAAAAATGCTTCAAATCATACAACTTTTTATTAGAGTCATTTTCTAAGCAATCACATTACTGATTTTCACCTTACTATAGTGTTAAATCAGCGATCTGAGCAATAACTAGACCAGAATATCTTCTCTGTAAGTAAACAGGCCAGAAAACTCAACCAACTAGCAAGACCCTGTCAACTCCACAACAGACCCTACAAACTGTGTAGCAACACTTGCATCTTCTTCTGAATGTTGTTCACTTCACTGTCAGGCCAAAAAAATGTAGGGCTAAATGGTCAGTAGACAAGCAGCAACAGTAATCTCTCCAATTAGCCGGCCAATCGTTGTGCTTCACCACGATACTGCTTCTAATTTGAACTGATGTCCCTCAGACACCCCACATGCAACATTCATTTAGTAGCATGATTCACAAACAAACAGCTCATAATATCAATGCTATTGACAGCACTGCGGAAGGTCTTGATTGGAGAAATGGTCTTGATTCAGACCTGGAAACCCCATGTGGAAAGCACCAGAATACAGAGCATTTTAGATTGAAGTCATCAGTCTCCTGATGTCTAATTCGATACAGCCTACATCAATACTGGCATGTGGACAGACGGGCAATCGTTTGGCCACCTATAGGGCCACCTCCCCCTGATTCTGTCCTGTGCCAAGAGGACACGCTTAAAACCACACACAAGTGAGAATGCTTATACCCACAGACAGAATACACAAATATAAAGTCTTACATGCATGCACAGAAGCACATACAGCGGCACAAACAGACATAAAAGTGCTTCGAAAAATTCTCTTGACATACTAAAGAAATTAATGTGAGCCTGCAATTTATAGCAAGGTCCTAAAGCTTCAGACATACATTTGAGAGAGAACTATAAATTACACTGGAGATACACTTTTTATATTAGCTGTAAAACACTGACTTTGGTGGATGGATATGTATCTTTAATAGTGAAACCCAAGTAATAGTGTGTATCATTTCTATGATCTTAAAATCCACCATAAAGTCTGAGCGATGGGTGAATAAAGAGGCCATTCAAGAACATGTTCAAAGTCAAAGATATAAGAAAATAAAGGAAGTATGGATATGCTTACTTGTAAATAAGCATCTTTATCAGTCACTAAGGTTCAACAATTTTACTTTAATGGCAATGAAATGGTTATTAGCCAGTATCTTTTCATTGGGATTTAACAAATTTATTTCTAAGTACATATTTACTTCAAGACAAAGTAAACAGTTTCATTTTGAACATGCAAATGATGAAAGTCAGAATTAAAAAGTAAAAATATTTGTATATTTATCAATACAGTAGTGCTGTAAGAATCAAGGGGTGGCCTAATTAATTATATAATTGCAATTAAAAATTGTAATAGTTTTAAAATAGGCGTATTTTTTTATAATTTTGGATAACTTTCTGCTTTTTTGGTGTAAAATATAACCAGGGCATTTATTCTTTTATGTTTTCAAAAAACGTATGCAGTAAGCTGTGGTGATGGGCAGGGTTTAAACACTACTGCGTTAGCTGCTTTGCATAACTCTAGGATACTGAAGAAGACATGTGACAGCTCAGTTAACACATACTAATATGCAAACACATGGTGAGGAAGGGCCACATCCTAAAGAGAGGTGAAAAGTTAAGAACGCTGAAGCTCAACTGAACAGACTGTCAACTTCACCATGACATAAACTACAATCATTTAAACCCCATACCGACATGAATCGATGAAGCCCAAATGACACAGGACTGAGTGAACTCTGTGCCTAAGTAGTTTCCTCAAAGTAAAATTTTGACAGTCCACACTCCACCAAAGACAAAAAAAACTCTGAACTCTGGTGCGATTGTACTTTTAATGGAGTTCATTTGAATAAGTGTGCCATTCAAGCCTTGATGTGCACCAAACAAATGGACCAAGACCCCTGGTGCTGCTTCGACTCCTTTAAACATTTCATGAGCTTTTTGCGAGTTCTCAGCTGGTAAAAATACCACCATATTGTACACGTATTAAGTGACTGCACTTAGCCCAGCTGTTCGAAGGGTTACCTTGCAAAAAAATCATAAAAGCAGATCAGCTTGTGACCCTCAGTATCCTTAGGTTCAGTGCTTGCTAGGTGCACAAGGACTAAATCAAGGCCCTTTGGGAAAACTCGAAATGTTTGCAAAGTCATTACAATAGGCGTTATGCCCAGCTGCACTACTTCCTGAACTTCAGCCAGCTCCTTGTTTCCTGTCTGCCATTATTGGACAAACTGATTAATCCAGGTGTGCCTGACCTCAGTAGTCACAACAACAATATTCAGACACACCTGGATTAATCAGTTTGTCCAATAATGGCAGACAGGAAACAAGGAGCTGGCTGAGTTCAGGAAGTAGTGCAGCTGGGCATAAAGCCTATCAAACCTTACATCAACTATACTATAACTTTTGTTTCTTAAAGGAATAATCTACTCATTTTCAATATTAAAATATGTTATTACCTTAACTAAGAATTGTTGATACATCCCTCTATCATCTGTGTGCGTGCACGTAAGCGCTGGAGCGCGCTGCGACGCTTCGATAGCATTTAGCTTAGCCCTATTCATTCAATGGTACCATTTAGAGATAAAGTTAGAAGTGACCAAACACATCAACGTTTTTCCTATATAAGACGAGTAGTTATACGAGCAAGTTTGGTGGTACAAAATAAAACGTAGCGCTTTTCTAAGCGGATTTAAAAAAGGAGCTACATTTTATGGCATAATAGCAATTTTGGGAGTACTTTGACTCGTAACACCCTCCCTCTCCCATTATGAGAGTGAGAAGGGGAGCGGACTTTTCAGGCGAGTCGAAGTACTCCCAAAAGTGCTATTACGCCATAAAATATAGTTCCTCTTTTAAATCCGCTTAGAAAAGCGCTACGTTTTATATTGTACCACCAAACTTGCTCGTATAACTACTCGTCTTAAATAGGAAAAACGTTGATGTGTTTGGTCACTTCTAACTTTATCTCTAAATGGTAGCACTGAATGAATGGGGCTAAGCTAAATGCTATCGAAGCGTCACAGTGCACGCACACAGATGATAGAGGGATGTATCAACAATTCTTAGTTAAGGTAATAACATATTTTAATATTGAAAATGAGTAGACTATTCCTTTAACTCTTTCAACGCTTTCCTGCCAATGACGAGTTTTTTCGGCAATCCGTATTTCTGCTGTTATCCACCAGGTGGCGCTCTTACCCAACTTATAAAACCCGTCAGTGTTCCCTTACGGTACGTTCACATTATGCGTTAGGCGTTAGCGCATCCCATTCACTTTTAATGGGTGACGTCATGCGTTGCCGAACTGAATTGTGGATCCGTCGGCGCATCACTGCCGTTGCTAGTGGCAGAAGTGGAATATTTCTCCTCTTTTTAAGTGGCAAAGCGTGCGTCAGCCAATCAGATCACCTTATGCAAATAACCTAGGCAAAGCCAGCCAATTACGTTTATGGTAGACAGGAGCATGTGTTGCGGCCACTGTGATTGACTGTTGGACATGCTTCAGATAAGCCATCCGTTAAGCTTTAACGCTTCTGTCCTGTGTGAATGTACCATTAGGGCAAACAATTCAAACTCCGTGTATGTTTTAAGGATCACTCTGAATCTGATCTCTAACAAAAGTCCGTCACTAAAACGCAATTGTCACAGCTTTTTGCTCCAAATTTGGTATTTTTGAACAAATCTACTCATATTTGAGATGTGATAAAAAGAGAACAAATAAAGGTAGGATGAAACTTTTTTGTTTAAATGAGAGGGGGTCTGTTTTTCATTTGATATGTTGTATGTTTATATATTTAAAGAAAAACATTTTCTGGAAGGCATTAAACTTCTGTGAAAATCATAAAAAATTCTGGTGCTGGCAACTAAAAAAAAAAAACGCTGGCAGATAAAAAATTAAACACCACAGGATTGTGAGTGTTTATCGGCTGATGATTGGCTCTTTTGACTAGAAGCGATGATGATTGGCTCTTTTAACTGGAAGGCGGGCCTTATTTACCAGAAAAGCAGTGCTCAGTCATGTTATATTGTATATCTGTGCTTAAAGGTATAATTTTCTTTTTTGGTATGGACAGATCCAAACTCTAAGTGTGCACACATCCACTGAGAACAGATAACAAAAACTACAAAGTCTGACTTAAAGGTGCAGTGTGTAAATTTTAGCGGCATCTAGTGGTGAGGTTGCAAATCGCAACCAACGGCTCGGTCCACTGCTCACCCATCACTTTTGAAACGCATAGAGAAGCTACGATAGCCACCACCGGAAAAATGTAATTATCTTAGTAAAAAAAGTTCTGTAGACACATGGCGGAACAAAATGGCGACTTCCACGTAAGGGGACCCTCAGTGTATGTAGATAAAAACGTCTCATTCTAAGGTAAAAAAACAACGGTTCATTATAAAAAGTTCTTTATATGCCCCTAAAATATAGTTTTGTATATTTTTTTACATTTCTGTCAAGAGATCCTTTTAAAAATTACACACTGCACCTTTAAAGTGGTTTACTCTAAAACTACTAGGAGAAATTATAACACCAATACCCAAAACTGAGATCAGTGCACACTTAGGAATCTTCTCTCGATTAAGTCTTCATTTGTTGGATTCATAAACTGAAAAATGTAATAGCTCTGTTCGGTAAGATCTGCAGTTTTCCCAGGACATTATCTGAAAGATTAAGCAATTACATTTATCCAGCGATGAAGTTGGAAATGCATTGAGGTCATTTGTAAAAGCTTAATTTTAAAAAGCGATCTCTCAGCTGTTAAACACTCTCCCCAGCGGGGTTAGGCAAAGCACTTTTCTTATAAAACAAGTAATTTTTTATTGCTTTTTTAGTAAGAAAGCATCAACTTTGAGCATTCTACTAAGCATTGTAAGCAAACAAACTGTGGCGTAGGACCAGACAGACCCATGAGGAATCACCTGCTGGACTCTTTGATCTTTTAAGATTCCCAGGACCAGACAAAGCTGATTTTCATGTGACGCAAACCTCCAACCAATTTGATATGGTTTGTTATCCACTTCTTAAACCAACAGCAGATTCTCACGATTTACAGAACATCTCAAAGAGTGACTGACCTCAGCGACTTAAGGAAATGTTCAAAAAGAAGTAGACAAACAAATCACAAAGGGACACAAGAAAAGCAATCATGCGATCAAGGCTTTTATCTGGAGGTGTACATAGCATTCTGGTCGGAAAACTAATTTGTTAGCAAGGGCAAAGACTTTAATACGATCAATGGGCCTTATTCATGAAACATTTGCAAATATATGAGTAAATTCTGAGAATTTTCTGAGTAAAAAAAAACTCCCTAAAACCTTTGCTTTGGATTTACAAATACTTCGTATATGTCAGATTTGATAGTAAAATGTGTGTATGTTACTGAATTCCAATCATTCGTGAACAGGACGCGCATACACGCTCATTCACAATTAGCATAATCCCTGCCTTTGCACTACAGATACGCAAATTATGTATCTAGAAAAGCTGTAATCCTCTAGATTGCATTCTCTTGTGTGGCAACATTATATTGCATAAATGTATAAGATACTAATAGGCTATATGCTTACCAATACATAAATACTGTACACCAAAGCAAACTAATACCTGGTGCTCTTCTGGAAATTACCAGCATGTGGCTTTTAAGAGCCCTGTGGTAGCACTGTGCGTTATTTTTATTTTATACTACGGGCCTGTTGAATGCTTGAATCTGATTGGCTGATGAACGTTCTGAGGTGTGCAATTATTTTCTGGGAAACGCACAACGAACGTAGTTTCAGGCAGCTCTCCTGACCGCTTTACAGTTCCATATCACTTCGCATAGTTTACTGTAATAACGGACTAACAAAAACAACATGACAGATGATTTTCAGAGGCAATAACAGCGCTGTTTAGAGACACACAGAGGTAGCCTCGTTCACGCAATCTCTCTCTCTTGCTCGCCCTCTCTCTCTCTCTCTCTGTCTCTCTCTCTCTGTCTCTCTCTCTCTGTCTCTGTCGCTCTCGCTTTCTTTCTAATAACTTCATTAATAACTGCATTAGAATGCTATCAACGACTCAAGCCTCCATTGCCAGCTTTAATGCATTCAACAGGCCGGTGGTATAAATTTTACTAGTATCTTATTTTGAAGGATTTTACTGAAAATAAAAATTTATTACCCATTAATATTAACGTCTCCATCGTTGACTTGTACAATTATGATGGTTAGTCAATGTAGTGTTTATCCCGCCCCTCCTCTACTGTGATTGGACGGATGTGTAAGAAAGGATAGTAAGAAGATCTGCATTCTTCACAAAGTTAAAGCTGGTAATCTGGTAAAATATTATAATGATACATAGTTTATCAAAATACAGTGTCATCAGTTTGTCTATGATGGAGGTCCCCAACCACCAGGTCGCAAGAACGTCCTGAAGAAAAATGTTAACAATATCTTCGTAATAGCTTAATCTGGTATTTTGTCCTTTAAGAGCCGATTTCAAATAAAATCAATAATTTCCACTTTTGTACAGGGCCGCTCTCTCGTCTCTGTCTCTCTTTTTATCTCTACCAGTGCATCGGCAATCACATTGCTGTCATTAGAGTTTGAGCACACAGTAGGCTACAGTACTTCTAAAACAAAATCGATTAAGAGATTATGAATCATTTGCAAATGTACCTCGCAACTCATGTAAATACATGAAGACGTTCAACTCTGATATCGCAAATGAAAAGTAATTGCAGGCTTCTGTAAACGAAAACTTTAAAATGATCCAGCTATCGTGGCACCACGATCAAAATAAACTCTTTTACTGGTCAGTAATAATATTTTAACGGGTACACTTTTAACGTAGGTGTCAATCATCATTAAAAGCATATGGTAAACTGGAGTCTCCATGCCTCTGCGCCTAGCCGCAATTCTTCTGGCATCTCTCCTCCTCATGTCCTCCCTCACTGCATTTTTTTATTTTGATCTGATTTTATTTTATTTTGATTAGGTTGGAGCCCAACCTAATGTTCAAGATGCCTTGGAGAACAGCAAGCAAGTTCGTTTACCATTAATTATTAATACTAAATGGGCATGTAAACTCATGAAACAATGAAAGTAAAAAAAAGAATCCGCCAAAATATGTTTTTACACGTCTATAGAAAATATACTACAAATAAAGCAATTACTATTTTTCCTAATGCATGATTGTTTGACCTTTAGTTCCGTTATACATTTTAAAATGTTATACATTTCCCAAAGGAGGATTTCAGCACTTAGGCTCCACGGTGTATAAAAGGTTGGGGACCCCTGGTCTATGAGCACCATTGTCTCCTTTTCTGCTCATCGGTTATTTGAACAGCCCAAAATATTGATAATTAAATGTATATGGCCTTTAAAATGGACAACAAGCTGTTCCAAGAAGCATGTGCGGTTTGTCCATATACAATACAGTACAGGTGTAAAAACAGCAGGTGAAGTCCAGACCCCACACCTCTATGAAGAAGAGAAAGACCCCTCTGAACAAACAAATGAGTGTTGGACCTCTTGCGCCTAATAACAGACGGTCTCCGGAAAGTCTGGCAATCTTCAGAATAGCATCTAAGCAAAGGTTATACTTAGAAATTTACTTCAAAAGCCACAAGCAGAAATAACAAATGGCATCTCAAGACCGCGCTCAAGTTGTTTGTCGATCTAATGTGATATTTGCTAATAAACATGCCCTTTTCAAATCCCCATATAGTTCAGAGTGCAAGTTTACAAGGTGCTCACTCATTACATGCACATTGAGAGCAGTAACTGTTAATACTTCAGTAGCTTACATACTCTTATTCATAATATAATGTGATCAAATTAAACGTCAGTGACGTAAATACTGTAAATACTAACATTGCAACTGAAACTTACTAAGAGTGATCAAACTTACTGATAACTTATATGTTGCTTTGCATAAAAGCATGCCAAATGCGTGAATATAAACTTTTGTGACAGCTTTTGTGGCATTAAGTATAACATTATTTCCACTTGTCATTTAGTTTAGAGCAGTTACTTCTAGTTATTTGATGTAATTCTCTTAAAGTGTTAGTCAATTTTCTTAAAAAAAATAAATAAAAATCCAGATAATTTACTCACCACCATGTCATTCAAAATGATGATGTCTTTCTTTGTTCAGTCAAGAAAAAATTATGGTTTTTTGAGGAAAACATTCCAGGATTTTTCTCATTTTAATGGACTTTAATGGACCCCAATACTTAACAGTTTTAATGCAGTTTTAAATTGCAGTTTCAAATGATCTTAAACGAGGCATAAGGGTCTTATCTAGCGAAACGATTGTCATTTTTGGCAAGAAAAATAAAAAATATGTACTTTAAAACCACAACTACTCATCTTCCTCCGGTCCTGTGACGTGCCAGCGCGACCTTACATAATACGTCATCATGTCAAGAGGTCACGGTTGACGTATGCAAAACTCCGCCCCATTGTTTACAAGTGTTGAGAAAGAGGACCGTTCTGACGTTGTTGTATGTCGAATGATACAAATTAATGTCTTTGTGTCAGTTTATTGTTTAAAATGGTCCGCAATTGTGCGTTTCATATATGTAACATGTAATATGTGACCTTTCGACGTCATTACGTAATTACGTGAGGTCGCGCTAACTCGTCACACAGCCAGAGGAAGAAGAGAAGTTGTGGATTAAAAGTGCATCTTTTTTATTTTTCTTGTCAAAAATGACAATCGTTTCGCTAGATAAGACCCTTATGCCTCTTTGGGATCGTTTAGAGTCCTTTAAAACAGCAATTTTAAACTACATTAAAACTGTTAAGTATTGGGGTCCATTAAAATTAGAAAAAACCTGGAATGTTTTCCTCAAAAAAACAGTTTCTTCTGGACAAGTTTCTACTGAACAAAGAAAGACATCAACAATTTTTGATGACATGGTGGTGAGTAAATTATCTGGATTTTTTTAAAGAAAATGGACTAATCCTTTCATTTACTTTCTCTATATAAAACTTTTTTCATGGATCTTTGCACATTAAATCCAAAAGCTAGATGATAACAGAACCATCTTTCAGAAAATTCCTGACACAAGTGAAAAAGTTGGATTGTATGTATTTCACTTACACATATTTAGTTTTAGTTGGTTTAGTCGGCTATACAGTATATTTGAAACAGTACCGTAATGATTATTGCATAGTTCATTCATGTTGCTTAAAAGTTCGTTATTATAATTGCACGAGTTATTTTTTAAGAGAAAAATAAATCATTATTATGCCAACAAAGCATTAATCTGCATCAAATTTTAAATGAAGTAAAACCACTACAAAATTCAAGCAAGTGAGTGTAAAAAGGACGTGCTTTACAAGCTCCTCCGAGACCTGCTGTGAAAATATAATACAAGTTTAGTTTCAGGTAAGTTTGGAAATCAGTTTCAATTCAAACTCCTCAGCAGGCATCGCGACTCCCTGACCTCAAATCTTTGAACAAACACGAACAGCGCTGGGAGACAAACGATGGGTCGAGCCTTCTGTCAACTCTGTGCTGACAAAGCAGCGACCACACAGGTAGGCAGGGCAAGAGAGAGCAAATGAATGAAAGGACGAGAGAAACACAGACCCGCCACCTCAATCTTCACTTTAAACTGTAAACTCACGGTCTCATCCATCAGCGTAACAGCAGATAAGCGTGTAAGAGAGCAAGAGGACAGAACAACCTAAACATAATAGCATAAACAAACGCCAACCTTATATTAGCCCTTAGAGGAAAAGATCGCCATATGGAACGTAATTGATGTTGACTTTTCATGCATTGTATATGAATTCTCTAATAAATGAGATGAAAAGCCTGTAAGGATGTACAGATCCTTATGGAGGCTTTCAGCTCTTTGGTACAAAGAGACTTTAAGCCAACGGATTAGGGATTCTGCAAATAATCTCTCTGAACTAATTATTAACTATAATTAATAATTGCAGATTATAAATAACCCACTAAGCCAAAGTTCTTGATTATTCACTTAGTAGCGAGTTTAATTGAATTTCAGATAAAAAAGTTGTACGCTAGGGCTGCACAATATTAACAGAAAATGCAATGTGTGTTAACTTGCTAAATAATGTGATACACAATATGCAATACGATAAAGCTTTAAAGGAATAATTCACACAAAAATAAAAATTCTGTCATCAATTTCTCACCCTTACATAGTTTAGTTATGATATATGTTATAATAAAATATATTTAAAACTGAAAATATATAACAACATACGTGTTTTACAATCTTTTAAAGAAAAGAAAGAAAGCATCACTTTTTCTGTCTCGCCAGTCTGAAAGTCAGTGGTTTTTAAAATGGGGGTGGGACGTGAGATGGTGCCAGAGGGGCAGGGGCCCATGTTTTAAATTTTATAAAATACTAGGGCTGGGCGATACAGAATAAAATTCCTATCTCTGTAATTTTTTTTGGATGGATGGCGGTACACGATTAATATCTCTGCATTTTCTACGAAGTGGACTACATTTTTACATGCAAGTCAATGCTTAATGAGATATGTCACAGTCATTTTTATTAAAAAGGCTTACAATAAAAAATTAAGAGTTTCGTTGCAAAACGAGATAACCACCGCTTTTTTAATTGTTCAGAAATCTCGTTTTTTGGTTGTGCATTCCAATTAATTTCAAAGCAACTGCAGTTGGTTTGTTTTGATTTAAACCTTCATAACTTAAAAAATACAGCTAAGTAGCACCATAAAACAAAATAATAACATGATAACATAATAATAAACATGTTTTGTCAAAAATGTAAAAAAATGGATTTATCTCGTTTTGCAACGAAACTCTTCAAATAAAATACAAAGGGGTTTCCTCCTTGTTTGAAAATATACAGCTGCACAACATGCTATCTGGTTGCAAAACGTACGTCTGACCTTATTGTACATTTCTTGCAGAGCTTCTGTTGCTGGTAAAAGCTACTGGTATATTACCAAAAAACTATATCGCACAACCCAGAAAACATTAATTTGTCATAAATTCTGTTATTAAACCTGAGAAAAATAAGGCTACTAACCAACAGTACTACATTTAATATATTTATTTATTTATTTTTATTTTAAGTTATTTTTTGGGCCATTTTTTATTGATAGACTAATTGAGAGACGACAGAAAAGTAGACAGCGGAGAGAGGGATATGGGATCGGCAAAGGACCTCGAGCCGGGATTCGAACTCAGGTCGCCAGAAGTGCATTTGCACCATATGTCGGAGCCCTGCCCACTACACCATCAGCTCCGACAATTTAATATAATTTAATATGTTTTATTTAATTCAAATTCTAAGTTTGATATTGTTTTATGTCATGAATTTTCTTTGGGGGTACCGCAAGGGGCAACACCAAAAAGTTTGAGAACCACTGCTTTCAGCTATCTGCTCTTCTCTACCTAAATCTTTGATTATGAATGATTCCAAAAGCATGTAGTTATTTCAAACCATTGCAATATGCACATTTGCAATATTTTCAAGTAAATGGTCCAATAAAACGAAGTTTGTTACAAAGATACAGACCCCTATTACTGCAAAAATATTATCATTCTGAAGGGGTTTACTTTGAGATAAAGACCAGATTGTACTTTATCTTGCTTACTACACAGCTTCTTGCCAAATAAATAAATAAATACATACATGGACATGGGAAAAATTTGATTTAAGCAGCGGCTACACTGAAGCTCAATTGCCTAAGCAGCAGTCAATTAAACAGTTTAAAGGTTAACTAACCAATCAGAATCAAGTATTCTAAATAACTATTAAAATGCCAAAAACTTATTATGATCAGTATCCGATATTCAGTTCCCAAAGGTGATGAACTGATGCATGAAGCTAGAACAGGAAAGTAATGGGTTCAATTTCCAGAGGAAGTACATGCGAATAAAACAAATCGCTTGCATGCACTATGAAAAAGTATCAAGCTACAAGACAAATTACTTGTATGTAAATTCAATTTCAGCAGCCATTACCTCTCAGTTGAATGACATCTATCTGAGGATGCCAAGCACACACAGGGAGCTCTAACATATTATAAACAAAATAAATACTAACTCGAATTCATCCCCTGGTATTTCTGACTTAATTACTTCCAAAAAGAGCAGCTAAGACACATATCCAACAGTGGATTTTTTGAACGTTTCTTAAAGGGCATGAATGATGAAATCAGTCTGAAATATTTCCACCACAGGTTATCATGGAATCAGTCTGATTTGTGAAAAATAAGTAAAGACGAAAAAATGGAACTGTCAAAAAAGTTGTGAAATGGTCAAGCTGACCTTGGCTAATACAATTACACAAGGTTTCTGTTTGTACCTCCAGCCAAATTCTGCTTGACATGAAATGTCATTTAACTGTAACCAGAGGCATTCTACAGCACAGCTTATCCATCAAACTACTGCAGGTACACAAGGTCGGCGTCTGCTGATTATCGTACTGTCTCGAACGCTAAACACAACCCAAGGGACCACAGTCACTAGTTCTATAGATAGAGATGAGGCATCGGTTACCTCCAACATTAGAGACGGAGCAGGTCATATTATTTTTGGAACCCGAGGGGGGATAAAAGCAATTCGGTTTACGGCCAAAATCCCCACCACGTGTGCATCTCTGGAGAGGCTGACGCCGGCCAGCCGGTTCACTTCACCTTTTCCAAAGCACCTACGGATGCTGTGGTCACACAACTACGTCCTATTTCCAGCTTTGGACCTTCATGATCACAGCAATGATCCCCTCCACCATCGCAAAAGCTTAAAGGGGCAGTATCTCTGTGGCGCCTGTCGGGCAACAAGACACACACTTAATCCTCCTCTGTGTTTGTGGAAACAGCAACAGAAAACACATGAGGGGTCTGGAGATGGAAACGTCCATAGAGGGACTGGAACCTTTTGTGCAGGTTGTGTTACTGTGTTGTGTTGGATTACGTAAGGTCATGCTGACTCATAAGGTTAGTGCAAGACAAGAAGTTGTGGTTAAAAAGTACTTTGATGCTCGTTCGACTAAACAAAGACAGACATAAACATCTCGGATGAGATGAAATTTTTTTATGAAAGTGGAATAATCCGCTAAAAGTTTGCATATCAGCTGGAAACACAATCATCTTTTATTGTATTGCATTTTATTGTATGATTTAATTAGGGCTGCAGCGATTAATCGCGTGTCCCATGCCTCAGCGATATGAATATTCCTGTAGACATTTCCTGGAATAGAGTTTGTAATGCTACTTCTTCTGTGGCACAAATAGAGTTTCTGCACAAGAGCGCCCCCTGGCTTTTCATTAAAATTCATTCATTGCACATTTGCATGATTAATCGTTGCAGCCATAGATTTAATGACTCATTTTGTGTTAAACAGTAGAAAGTCATACAGGTTTTCAAAAGATACAAATGTGAGAAATTGCTGCATTTTAATTTTAGGCCAAACTACTACTTTAACAAAAAAAAAAAGTATATCATACATACCTTTAAATAGATGATGGTAGGCCTGATGCCAACCTCATCTTTTGGGAATATTTTAACATCAGCAGTCTAATTGAAGCTGCAGGTCCATAGGATGCTAAGATGCTGATGCAGCTTCCAGGGGTCAAAACTCTTATAACAATACATCACTGCCTCCACAACCATAGACGCAACACAGCAGGGTAGGTTTGCGGCTCACCAGTCTAATATCTAAAGCGCCATTACAGTAAATTGACGATTTATGTGACCATTATGTGGATAAGGATTCATACTTCTAGGTAAAAGGGAGACATAGATTAGACTCAAGACGACAGATTACATCAATATGCAAGATTTAGTTGCTTCACATCAGCAATCAGAAAACCTTTTATACTAAACCTGGATGTGGTTGTGGTTTGTTCTTGGCGTTATTGGAAAATGTTAAGAGTCATTAATAAATTCTGAAGTGGAAAAAGTTGCACAATTCCTTAAAAAAAAAATATTTAAAAATAAAAATAAAAATAAATTGAGCGTGTACATAATTGGTCTTTTTATCTTACCCCATTTCATAATGGTGAGTTAAAAATAATGATTTATAAATCGAGCTATCACGGCAGATTTAATACACGTAAAGATAAGTACATTAAGTAACATGCAATTCCACGTCACAAACAGAGATGGCGACAGAATGTCACTTTTAATACCGTTCCACATTAATTTAAACACTTAAAATAATTATTTATCCATGTTAACTAGGAAGAAATTAGCTTCGGGAGACAAAAGCCACTGAGGTCAGGACTGTAAACCCACCAGATGGCTTTCACAGTTTTGCAATATGGCCAAAATCCCTGTAGTCCATTATGAGAGCTGGCTAAAGCCAAGTGTTAGATACTACAACAGACTCTGGGTCCTGGGTCCACCCATCCTTCATCTTCTGAACTACCCGTACATTACAGGGTCCAAAAGGGCTACAGATGGCATGGAGAGGAGGACGGGCACTGGAGCCTGCCATCACGCTCCAGATACCTTCAATTCGGATTAGCTTCAGTGATCCTATCCAACAGAGGATTACATATTCTCTCTAGGGAGATAGTCAAGCTTAACTTGAATCAAAACCTTTGTATAATTCCCTATTTAAACAAACTAACTCCAAGGATATCTATAAACTTTAGATGTCCCTGAAAAGTTTGTACTCTGTAGTTTCCTTTGATATTAAACACAATTCTTTAAAAAGCCAGAAGACATTGAGATTATTATGTGTTAAATGTATTGAAGCACGAACAAGAACAAACCGTAATTCATCTTAAAGCTTTCACGTCCCACAACAGTAAACATTTCAACGGACAGTGCATCTGATCCTTACACCCATTTCCTAAAACACGTCTGATGATACATTAACACAAAAACCATTTAGATGTCACAGTTACGGATGAGCCACTATTTTGTCTTGCAAACACGTCAAACTCCTGATTCACCCAATGTAAGTAAGTAAACAAAAGCGATGGTGGTGTTAACAAGTCATTGACTTTGAGTAATCGCTGTAAGATGTTTTAAAACAATACTTGGCTCTATATTTACTGGCTTTCCTGTAGCAGCATTTACAATATAAAGCAGAAAGGGTATTTGAGTATTTCTGGGGCAGACTGCTTACTGTGCACTGAAATGAGACTCTGAATGATCAATACCCATTTTGCAATATGCTCTACAAGATTTGTATGGAATCTGAAGTTGATGGAACATTATCATGTTGAAAAATGAATCTTTATTGAAAACAAAGGGTGAATTTTGAGGGGTTGAAACTAGGGATGCTCCCATCGATCGGCATCGTCCGATAACGGCATTAAATGACTCGATCGGTAGGCCTACTCGCTAAATTTGCCGATCTCATGATACTTTTGTCATCATAAGGCTCCTGAATGTGGCTGCAGTTAGAGACCATTTTTACGCAGTGCGAGCAGATATGTATAATATGACAAACGAGTAAGCACGCAGCTTCTGCCATCGTCTGGTCAGTCAGCCTGCCTCGCACACTGACAGAAATAAATGAAATCTGACACAAGAGAATATCAAATCGACGGTGAAAAATGGTGTCACGGTGGGCAAGTGATCTAATCGCGGCAAGCCTAATTCAATGACGCGGCAAGTTTAAGTTATTAATTATTAAATCGATCCTCTGAGTTACGAATCGATCTTTAGAAATTAATATGAAAATCGATTCAGGGTGTTTTCACATATACACTGTTTAGGTCGGCCCAATGACGCGTCGCTCCGAGTACGGTGCACTCGGGTGCGCACTAAACGGCCGCTCCGAGACCGCTCTAAACAGGTGGTCTCGGAGCGGCTGTCGTCGAACTCTGAGGCGACCCACCTGTGGTGTGAACACTGCTGGACCTCGGGCCGAACCAAATACAGGAAGTTCTCCACATGTTTGAGCCACTGGGCTTCCGTTGTGATGTGAGCCAGGTGTTATATTGTGGGTTAACAACAAACAAGCCAAACCTGGTCCGTTGCAGAGATTCGCTGTCACCTTTACGTTTGAGCTGATGATTTTATAAATGCATAGCTGTCCTCCACACACAATTAGTGACATTACGGGCTTTTTAGCAAACGGCTCCGTGAGAAAGGCTTTAATAGAACAGCTACGCAATTTTGCGTTAAAGCAAAGAAACTTCGCAAAGACGTGCATCGTTTATCTCCACATCTTGATAGCTGCGCTCTCCCTGTCAGGCTGGTTGTCGTGGAAATGTGGGGGTGGGCATGAGACGGTAAGAGCTGTCAGAGACCAATGACAGTGGTGACCGTTGTCACGTGGTGTACGGTGTGGCATTTCGAGTACAGTAAAAATAATATGTGAACACGGACCGCACTAACTGTAAAATGTTACAATGTATTTTGGTGCGCTCTGAGGCCGCACCACGGTGCGCACCAACATATGTGAAAACACCCTTAGAATTGGTGAATCGATTTTTTCAACACAGCCCTACTAAAAACCCTTTCGGAAAAGATAAGATCCAGAATTAGATCCTCTTTTTGGTACTAAAACAACGTCAAGGTTCTTGTCAGACATACCTGCACATTGCTCTGCCTCACTCCTTCTCTTTAGTTTCTGTTTCTTTCTGTCTAACTTCTCGGCGAAAGCATCCAGTGGAGCGAACACGAGCACATCTGGCTTGCGCAATAATAAATGTGACGTCAAGACGTCATCGCGGCCGCTGTGATTGCGTGTGGTCGAGAGAACTGATGAGACTGCGTCTTTCCTCCTTAAAAAAATCATTACCTGAATCGTCGAAATGCTGGATTACGATCTCTGGGGGGGGGGTGGCGAATGGAAATCACAATATTTGAATGATTAATCGTGCAGCTCCACACAAAAGTACATCAAAGGTACATATTGGTACCAAATGAATACTTCCCAGTGACATTTTTCGCACCATTTTATTTTTCTGAGAGTGTTAGCAGGAATTTGCATAAAACATCACTTAATGTTTACTTCTTTTGTGTGTAAAAAATATCATCACATTTGCAGTCATGCATTTATAAAAATATCTCTCTTGCATTTGTTACATTCCACAGTGGTCCTGTCCGGTCTTGAAATATCATTAATTAATAAATTCAAGAGCTAGTCCAAATCGAGACCATCAAAAATTGGCCTTGAGAGCGGTCTTAAGAACCTCAACACTAGTTCATACAACATATATACTGTAAATGATTCATTTACTAATCAGACTGATCCAGTTCTAGAATTCGACTCACTGATTCAATGATCCGGTTGCAGCAGTTAACTTACTCAAGTGAAAGATTATCAGTGAATAATGATGTTAATTTTGGGCTGTCATGAACTCAAAGCTTATTTCAGGAAACACTTTGAAAACAGTTTTTTTTAATCACACGGTACCTTTAACCAAATGTGTAAGGCTAAAGCAAAACCTTGCAGCTGTGTACCAATGTACAGACACCTGCTGACAGCTGAAATACACGGGAAAGGCCACTAGCACATATAATATATTCTGCATGCATTGACATCATCATTCTATGTGTTGAAGAACAGCCATTTAAATGCGCTATGACAGTTCACCCCAAACTTCACAGAAAAGCGTGCACGAGGAAAAATATTCAAGCCTTCCCTTCCACAATACCATCACGCCTAAATCATTCTCTAGAGGCACAGACCCTCGCTCAAAATGATTTATAGCCAAAGAATAACATCCCCACAACCCACCGGCTATGGATTACAATATCTGCCTCCCATGTGCAAAAATCATCATCTATGTCATGAAAAATTAAGCCAGTTAGAGAGAAAAAAGTGTTTCAGCCAAGCTCTCGCCTGTCTTTCATTGTTTGATTCGTAGCTGGAAGTTTAATTTCACGCAGGCGACCCTCCGCCATAAAAACCACTTCAACATGAGGCTTAACTAAGAGGCTCAAAAAGCAGACCTGTAGGTTTAATGGCATCAGTCGATTTAGCTTTTCTCAGACGAACACCTCTGATCTGGTGTTTTTATTCTTAGTAAACTTTATTCTAGCAGTACTGGATTAGTTTATGTGCGTTATATAATCGGAAGCGCAGTTACGATGTAATCTATATCACTTGGATAGAACTCGTAAAAACTTTAATGTGAGTTTATTTAGCTATTAATCTACTTAAAGAGCATAGCAGACTACATTTACAGGTTGTGTATTAGAGAAATTCTTCAAATCAATTTTTTACAAAAATTGTAGCAAAACCAAACTTATTAATTAGCTAAAATTTAACTGGATCAAGATATCTTGGGTAAAATATATTTTTATAGTTTTGCTGTGAAACAGAAAGGCTGTTCAGATCTTAAAGGTTCTTTATAAAACCATACAGCCGAAAATGGTTCTTCTATGGCATCGTGTAGCACCTTTATTTTTAAGAGACTATTATGATCACTTTTAATCCAGTAGTCCCTATGAAAAAGCTTTAAAGGATTAGTCCATTTTCTTAAAAGAAAAATCCAGATAATTTACTCACCACCATGTCATCCAAAATGTTGATGTCTTTCTTTGTTCAGTCGAGAAGAAATTATGTTTTTTGAGGAAAACATTGCAGGATTTTTCTAATTTTAATTGACTTTAATAGAGCCCAACATTTAACACTTAACCGTTTTTTTTCAACGGAGTTTCAAAGGACTATAAACAATCCCAAACGAGGCATAAGGGTCTTATCTAGCAAAACAATTGTCATTTTTGACAATAAAAATAACAAATATACACTTTTAAAGCACAACGTCTCGTCATGTAGATCCGGTCGTGATGCGCCAGCTGACCCCACGCAATACGTCATGACGTCAAGAGGTCACAGAGGACGAACGCGAAACTCCGCCCCAGTGTTTACAAGTGGTTGAAAGAGGACCGTTCCTACGTTGTTGTATGTCGAATGATACTAATTAATGTCTTTGTGTCAGTTTATTGTTTAAAATGGTCCGCAAATGTGCGTTTTATATATGTAACACGTGACCTCCCTACGTCACTACGCATTTACGTTAGGTCACGCTGGACGAAAAGTTGTGGTTTAAAAGTACATATTTTTTATTTTTCTTGTCAAAAATGACAATCGTTTCACTAGATAAGACCCTTATGCCTCGTTTGGGATTGTTTATAGTCATGTTGAGTTAAGTATTAATTGTTGGTGTCTATTAAAGTCCATTAAAATGAGAAAATTCCTGCAATGTTTTCCTCAAAAAACATAATTTCTTCTGGACTGAACAAAGAAAGACATCAACATTTTGGATGACATGGTGGTGAGTAAATTATCTGGATTTTTCTTTTAAGAAAATGGAATATTTCTTTAACTAGTGCAAGAGCTTTACTAAGAGTGCTTATGGAGTTTGTGTCAAGTCTGCTTAAAGAGATATAAAATAAAAAATAAGGAGATATAATGAGCTACATTCCTGAGTCATAGTGCTGGAAGCTTAGTTGTTTTTAAACCCAACATCCTCATCATTAGAAATCAGACACCGGGGTGCTGCTCTCAACCTGCCCACAAATGTGTTGTATTTTTAATGCCCTACAGATCATCTGCCCACATTGACCTTCAGTAGAAAGCAAACATATCAAAGCTAATCTCCACCATACCACACCATATTAAGAAAACATGGGGCATATTTGCACCTGACTGCATATCTAACCTTTGGCTTCAAGTTTGCAGTAAATATTGCTTAAAATTATATAAGCACTTTAGAAAGAACTGCAGTCCATGAGTGTATAACAAGCCACTGCTATTTGCGGTTTATGGAAATAGCCTCACAAATAATCAAGAGGGTGTGTGTTTATTTACTGTAGCTATACTTGACAAAGTTCCCTTGGAGATATCCTTAAATGTTACCATGGTTTTAAAAATAAAGCATATTCTGTATTACACTTTTTTATTGTTTAGAGAAAGTTTGTAGTTTATTTAGATGTGTCATTAAAGATTTGAAATAATCTTTTAACATAAAAGTTTGTTCAATGGCTTACTTGGGTACACTGTAAAAAATTTTTGTTGCATTTACATTTTTAAGTTTAAACAACTTAAAATTCATTCCGACTTTCTTGGCTAGTGAGGAGTTGTTATAAATTGTAAAAATAAAGTTGAAATAACTTAACCCTTATGGGTTGTTGAGGTCATTTTTTACAGTCTTAACCTCAAGACCTGGATCACTTTTTTTAGTTTTTTGCCCCATAATACTTAATTCTGTGTATCTGGAACCTGTTGTACACAAATGTGGACAAATACACTGTTTCTTGTTCAAAGAAAAATATTTGGCTGTGATATTTATTGGTACTTCCTAACTCCAAAATAGCTGGTAGAAATCTGAGAAAAGACAAACCAAAGCTTGGGTCTTAAGAGGTTAATTTGGCAACAACTTTCTCTGTTTCAGCAAATGGAATGATTTTTGGTGACAAATCTTATATTGACACAAATTTTAAGAAAAGCTTTGAAATTTTTCAATAAATCACCAATATACTGTGCAAATTTACTACCCTTTCGGGTTGTTCGTGGCCAAAAAAGCCAAATAAATTAAACATCTTTTTACATAAACATTTTTTTTACATAAATCTGTTAATCAACCTCAGTACTGATAAAAACTATGAAATGTTTACAAAAAGTCCATGATTTTAACTCTTTAATTGCCAAGTTAATAATGACAGATTTTCAATATAAAAAGTGATTGTGGACTGGATATTTTTTACCTTTTTCACAGTCTTGGGCATGTCAAAAATGGGTAAAAACATTGGATTTTATGCTTTTTTATTTTCTGTGCAGCATTTTTTTTCTCTTTCTAATTGGCTTTTTGCCCTATTGACTTCCCTATTGATTTTTCCCCAAAATCAGTGATATCACTTATAAACTTGGCAATTAAAGAGTTAAAATCATGGAATTTTTGTTAACATTTTGTAGTTTTGATAAGCTTGATCAACAGATTTATGAAAAAAAATTGGAAAAAAATTAATCTGATAAATTTTTACAATCGTTTTATTTAGTTGCTTTTTTGGCCACGGACAACCCAAAAGGGTAGTAAATTTGAACATCCCACAAGGGCTAAGCTAATTCAACTTTCTTTTTATAATATCATCTCCTCACTAGTCAAGAAAGTTGTCCGTTAAAGGACAAGTTCGGTATTTTACACTTAAAGCCCTGTTTTCAGATTGTTTATGGTGAAATAGAACGGTTTTGACTGAATTTTCAACATATGCGGCTGCCCCGAGAATTTTCGCTTGTTTGCGTTTCACCTCACACCTCTACAATGGATTTAATGGTGCACAGGAACAATCCTTCCTAAAATGCATTAAACTTTCGTTTACAAAGATGTGAAACTCATCGAGTGGTCAGGGGTGTTCACTGATATGCTCACACAAAAATCGCTACAAAAGATGCTTTCCAACAGCTGTTTTAGCATTCGTTGTTAACTTGTGGACCTATTGTTCCACACGCCTCACACCCTCACATTCTTCCGCTTAGAGCTTGAATAATAGACACTCCAGCCCAGGTGGTGGCGCTAATCCGCCTTTGCCAATTGCAAGAATAGAAACAAAGTTCCCGGCGCGGAGTAATACCGTACCTCACAGCACATCTAATACAAGTCAATGGAGTTGGCAAAAACTACGATAAAACCTGTTGGAATGCATATTTTGCAGCGAATTTTGTGTGAGCATACCAGTGAACACCCCTGACCACTCGGTGAGTTTCATGTCTTTGTAAACAAAAGTTTAATGCATTTTAGGAAGGATTGTTCTAGTGCACCATTAAACCCATAGTAAAGGTGGGAGGTGAAACACAAACACGCGAAAATTCTCGGGGCAGCCGCATATGTCGAAATTTCAGTCAAAACCGTTCTATTTCATCATAAACAATCTGAAAACAGGGCTTTAAGTGTAAAATACCGAACTTGTCCTTTAACTGAAAATTCAATTTGAATAAACTTAAAAATTTCAGTGCAAAAAGGAATATTTACAGTGTATACATTTGTGCCAAAACTGTTAGCTAAATCTAAAAAAGTGTTTGTGTTACTCAACTGTTAGACCAGTACATTAGCAGCACAAAGGGTCACGGGGTTGATTCCCGGGAACGAACATACTGATAAAATGTATAGCTTGTAATGCGCTGTAAGTTGCTTTGGATAAAAGCTTCTGCCAAATCCATAAACTTAATTTCGAAAGAGAGATAGTAAAACATCTGCAAAACAAATAAGTAAATAATCTATTACTGTAGGTGTGTGTGTGGGGGGGGAGTACTATAAAACTAAAATATTATTTATTTTAAAATAAATGTGTTCCAATTTGGAAAGTTGACGTAAGTAATGGTGTGTGTTTTAATCTTATATACAGTGTAAGTGTTTTTATTGTAGCTCTATATATCCAGATCTGTTCCCTTGGCTCCAGTATGTCTATAACTCACAGCTATTCCTGCCACTCCACAGGTGTGTGTGTATGTGTGTTTCTGTCTGCTTGGGCACCTGTTATCTAGAATATTCAGTAGCCTCTTACTTCTAACAAAAACACTCACTGTTGAATGGGATTTAACAAAAAACACTTCTTTCATGATTTACGGTCTCCTTGGCTTTAGTGTGACCTTAAAATAAGCCCTGGAAAATAAATTTTCAGAGGAAGATCTGATGATTCATTGCTCAGGATGACACTAAGAACTGTTTGGTGATATAGTCACGTCTTTAATTCATAGTCTGATCCAGGGTCAACGTTTCAAGGCCTTGTTGACTTTAGAGGCCAGACTTTTTAATATTCAACCTCAGTGGCTCAGCGACACTAATTATGCTAAAACCGCCATTGTCCGAGGTGCGTGTCGCCCAAGGTGAAGTGCCTCTTTTTCATTTCAAATTGTAGTAGTGTGATGGAAGGAGCTTTATAATTGCCTTGGTTATGCTCTAGCGAAAGGCCAGGAATGAGTCGCAAGGTTACGGTATTGTGATAAAAATGCAGGCACTTCAACAACAGCAAAAAGAAGAAGACAATCGGTCAAGGTCGAGCTGGAACTCCAATCACAATTACAGATGCATTTTGCAGATTCACCAGCAAGATATATTTCATTGTGATCCATCTAAATCTTCAAGGCCAACGAGTGTGGAACACACCTTGACTTAATTCTCTTAAAAAAAAGCTGACAAAGCAGAGCGAGAGAGAGAGAAAGAGAGAGAGAGAGAGAGAGAGAGAGAGAGAGAGAGAGAGAGAGAGAGAGAGAGAGAGAGAGAGAGAGAGAGAGACCATCCACTTAAGAGGCAATACTGAATAAAGAATCTGTGAAGCAGGAAATTGTATGTCATAATGCATGATGAAACGAATAATCAATCAGTGTGAAAGCTCTAGAACACTGTGACATTCATCTCAAGTGATTATTTTTAAAATATTTACAAGGAGAACAAAATGTAATTTGCACTCATTGATGAATCACAAGTTCCTCATGAGAAAACATGTCAACCCCTGGAGCTTTGTTTACTCACTGCAAAGTGAGAGACATAAGTGCAATTCATTTAAATATGAGGTACATATTTAAGAAATATTCTCGCTGATTCCTAGACATTGACAGTGAAACACACAAAAGGAAACTCCCATCCTATAAAAAAAATATATTAATACCTACAGTCTCCAAAAAAAGGCACAATACTGTACCTTTTAAGGTACAAATGGCTGTCATTCTGAATTCTGAGATTAAAGTCAGAATTCTGAGATTAAAGTCAGAATTCTGAATTCTGAGTTTAAAGTCAGAATTCTGAGATTAAAGTCAGAATTCTGAGATTAAAGTCAGAATTTTGAGATTAAAGTCAGAATTCTGAGTTTAAAGTCAGAATTCTGACTTTAAAGTCAGAATTCTGAGTTTAAAATCAGAATTCTGAGATTTCTGAGATTTTAATCTCAGAATTCTGAGATTAAAGTCAGAATTCTGAATTCTGAGTTTAAAGTCAGAATTCTGAGATTAAAGTCAGAATTCTGAGTTTAAAGTCAGAATTCTGAGTTTAAAGTCAGAATTCTGAGTTTAAAGTCAGAATTCTGAGTTTAAAATCAGAATTCTGAGATTTCTGAGATTTTAATCTCAGAATTCTGAGATTAAAGTGAGAATTCTGAGATTAAAGTGAGAATTCTGAGTTTAAAGTCAGAATTCTGAGTTTAAAGTCAGAATTCTGAGATTAAAGTCAGAATTCTGAGATTAAAGTCAGAATTCTGAGATTGAAGTCAGAATTCTGAGATTAAAGTCAGAATTCTGAGTTTAAAGTCAGAATTCTGAGTTTAAAGTCAGAATTCTGAGATTAAAGTCAGAATTCTGAGATTAAAGTCAGAATTCAAATATTTTTTTCACCAGTGGCCCTAATCCTCTTCCGTACATATGACATCAGTGGGTCAGTTAGATTGTGTTGAAGCATCGAAAATACATTTTTGTCCAAAAAGAACAAAAATTACGACTTTATTTAGAATTGTCTTCTCTTCCGTGTCTTTTGTGAAGCGCATGTGCGAGACTACAGTCTAAGTTTGAAAAAAAAAAACTTCACAAACATGTCTGAGAATAACACGTCATCTGCGTCACTGCAGTCACGTGACTTTGGTCTCGCGCATGCGCTTCGCAACAGATGCGGAAGAGAAGACAATGCTGAATAAAGTCGTAATTTTTTTGTTATTTTTGGACCAAAATGTATTTTCGATGCTTCAACACATTCTGGCTGACCCACTGATGTCACATGGACTACTTTGATGATGTTTTATTACCTTTCTGGATATGGACAGTAAACCGTACATAGATTTTCAATGGAGGGTCAACAAGCTCTCGGACTAAATATAAAACATCTTAAACTGTGTTCTGAAGATGAACGGAGGTCTCACACTCATGAGTGTGAGTCATTAATGATGTTATTTTCATTTTTGGGTAAACTATCCCTTTAAAAAAATACTCCAGAAGTGATGTTCATTGCTACAGTAGTTAGCTAATGCATTAACTACACTAATGTTAAAAAAATGCAACTTTATTGTAAAGTGTTAATATTAATGTTACAGCTTATGATGTCAAAAAGAAACACATTTTTCATTTTTGAGTGAACTATTTCATCAAGTCCCCAGAGTCACCAAGACTGCTTAGGTTGAAAACAAACTTCAACGTGTAAACAAGACATCTTTCGTGCAGCTTTTATCTAAACCATCCAAGACAAAAAATGTAAAAAATGTAACCTGACAAAAAAAAAAATGAAAAATTTACACCAAGTGTAGCAATTCAACAGACAACTGCACACTGTAACATAATCTAAGCTTACAGTAAAAAGATAATGACACGGTGCAATATGACATCAAACCAAGCGTGAGATGTGGAGGGGCCGGGGAAGGCGTTGTGCCCTCGAGGTGATGAGAGAGAGGAGGTGAATTCTCACACTGCTGGAGCGAGCACAGCCTTCAGAATCTCACATTAAGGCGGTGATTTATTGGCTTTGTCAAGAGCAGCTGTTGCAGGGACACAATAGGGCTCATAACAGCTTGCCGAGAGGAAGAAGTCTCTCCGCACGCAATAAGACCAAGATCACAGCTTCTACCTTAGGGCTTAGACCCAGACTTGAGCACCGTTTGTAGGAGGAGACAGCTCTGGTGTGCTTATAAAGGCTTTGGAGGACGGCTAAAGATGTTCAGGTAGAAAGTAGAATTGAGTTGAAGCCACTTTTGACAAAAAGAGCAGTCCAGCCTGGAGATTACAAGGGCCTGGATCAGAAGTTGTGCAGCAAGCTTTGTAAGATACAGTGAGGAAAATAAGTATTTGAACACCCTGCTAGTTCTCCCACTTAGAAATCATGGAGGGGTCCGAAATTGTCATCGCAGGCGCATGTCCACCGTGAGAGACATAATAAAAAAAAAATCCAGAAATCACACTATATGATTCTTCAACTATCCATTTGTATGATACAGCTGCAAATAAGTATTTGAACACCTCTCAATCAGCTAGAATTCTGACCCTCAAAGACCTGTTAGTCTCCCTTAAAAATGTCCACTTCCACTCCATTTATTATCCTAAATTAGATGCACCTGTTTGAGGTCGTTAGCTGTAAGAATCCAACTAACTAACATGGCCTACGATGACAATTTCAGTCCCCTCCATGATTTCTAAGTGGGCAAACTTAAAACAAAATAGCAGGGTGTTCAAATACTTATTTTCCTCACTGTATGGCCGTATCTTCTTAATATTGTATAATGCAAAATTTCATGAATGCGCTTTCTTTGCAATGTTATAAGAAAAGGACAGTTCGTTATCAAAGACTACACAGAGCCTTCTTCCAGTTTTGGAAGGAGAAATGGTGGCGTTGCCGAGTTGAATGGACAGGTCGTGCTGTAGTGTGGGTTGTGCCGGAAAAACATGCAGCTCCGTCTTAGCGAGGTTCAGCTGGAGGAGGTGGTGTTTCTCAATCCAAGCCTAGATGTTTTCGAAGCAGGCTGTAATATGTGCTGCTATGGTGGGATCATCAAAGTGAAATGAGAAGAAGATCTGGGTGTCATCAGTATAGCAGTGGGAGGAGAAGCCATTTGCCTGTATGATAGGTCCTAAGGATGTTGTGTACATGGAGAAAAGGAGTGGACCAAGCACTGATCCCTGTGGGACCCCAGCGACCATCTGGTGAGCTGTGGACCGCAGCTTTCATGTAGTTACAAACCTGTATAATTTTTTTGTTCTGATGAACACGAAGAAAGCTATTTTAAGGAATGTTTGTAATCTAACCATTTGTGAGCCCTATTCACTTCCACGAACGGTTTGGTTACAAACATTCCTCAAAATATCTTCCTTCGTGTTCATCAGAACAAACAAATTTATACAGGTTTGTAACAACATAAGAATTGGTAAATGATGACAGAAATGGGTGAACTATCCCCTTAAGAGCTGTTCCTAAACTTTCAGGAGGACGATGCACACAACTTTGGAAAGTTGTGTAGAACTAGCCAATTAGACTGGAACTGCTGACTTCAGTCTGCTCGTGTCATTTTTGTGTGCAATATGCACCAGACAGTAGGTTTATGGAAGATGAGTAGCTTGATGGTGAGACTAGGGAGTGAAAGTGAAGGGGAGAGAGAGAGGCAAGAGTGAGATTGACAGATGTGTGACAATCAAAAAAAGACAGTCATGACTTTCTTGGCACATATATTTTTTTCTTGACTCTCAGTGCATGATCCCTAAATGAACTAACACACACTAATACAAACAAAACCATGGGCCGATGCAAACGCAGCTGCAACAATGCTGTATACAACTGCTGAGAGACATCGGAGACCCTGTCGTACTGCCAGGCCTCGGCCTCTGGGAAAACAAAGGAGATGGAAACTCGCTCAAGTTTCTGCTTAATTATTTGTTGGATAAACAGGACTGAGTGCTTTGCAGCATGCTGCGTGTTTACCTTTGTAAGGTCACTGCTTTCTAAGGTCACAGAGGTCCCAAGACAAATACAAGAAATGTAGACTGGGATTTAATCATAGCCAGACCATTTGACATGCAACAAGAACCATCGACGCCAAAAAGAGACCACATGACAGTCACCTTATGCAACCCATCACAAGCCATTTAGGAAGAAGGTTATCTAAAATAGATTGTACTACAATAATAAACCAGCATGAAAAAATGAATGCAAATACTCATACAGCAGTCGCTTCAAACTATTTCAATACTTTAACTTAAGTTTAGCTGTTGGGTTTTCCTGTTTTCCTGCGAAAAACTTTGAAAAAAAATTGTCTTTGCGTAATAACGTCACTTTGCTTAGAGTTTGACGTGTAATCTTTATGGGAGCATTTACTATGTAAAGTTTCAAAAGTAATAGTGGATAAAAGTGTCTGCCAAATGCATAAATGTAATGAGTTTGATTCCAGGCCAGCGTTCCTGTCAAGGTCATGGGTTTGATACCCAGGAAAGATACAAACTGATTAAATGTATACTTTAGATGAACTTAAATGCAGACACAAACATCTGCCGAATGCATGAATGTAAATGGAGTGATTAAAAAATGTGCCCTGACTGGAAGGCCAATTTTTTTAGCCATCATCCAGCACAACACTCAGACCGTCAGTAAACCTGCTGCACTAAATGTTGTTATTTGGACAAATTTTTCTCTCTCTTTCCATCTGTATGACAACTACACACACACACAGCAAGTGGAATGACTTTGGGGTCTCTGCACGACACCACTTACAGGATAATGGCTCCGTTTCTCACTGAGAAGAGTCTTAAAGCAAGTCTCCTGACTCTTGTTTTCAGTCACACTGAGTAAGATAGCGAGTGGGTGTCACGCTGTCCAGAAGAAGAGCGGCAGAAGAGTTTGAAGTCTGAAAAACCAAGCTGTCATTTCACTGTGACAAATACAGTATTCATGAGAGCTCCACGGTTCCACACACTGAATGGCTGACAGATTACGGCAGCAGCAAATGTCTTTCCTACTTTATATTCAAATATATCCGAGCAGTTTTGCACTCAGCCCTAAAAGACGCCAAGTGACTATACTGTAGTGACGACAAAAAGACACAATACAATCACACAAACTAAAAATAACACCATTTTAAAATAAGTCAAAGTGAGAACTAGGTTCAAATCCTGACTATTTCATGCCGGGATCCCATCGTGTGCAATGCATTAAAGAAAAAAGCCTATATACTGTATAAAAAATTGCATTGAAATGTGAGGGTATTTACCAAGCAATTCATAAAACAGCAAACTATACTGTAAATAGTGAAAAGATAGATAAAATTCCTGAAAAATGCTAAAAAATATGCCTAAGGACACAAATTGTACCTGCTGTGTTGATTGTCTCTTAAAATGGTTTACTGGATTCAAATCACAAGAATTTCAGCTTTCCAAAGATATGTGACATGTTCAGTCGCGTAGCTACGGGTGGGCCTGTCAGCTAGGCCCACCCACCTGCCAGCTAGGCCCAGATAACATTTGCGCCCAATTTTGCGCCCATGGGCGTTCTGGTTTGAAATCAAGGTGTGTTCAGGCATATTGTTGGCGTGTTGCTATTTTGAGTCAACTAAAATAGACTACGCCATTGACCAACTAAAACCTGGTCGCAATATTGCTTTTGTTATTTAATTAGTGCGTTCGTAATATGTGCCTATAAACGGTACCTCAGTATAAAACGGTATAAAATTTTACCTCTGGATATGAGATAAGAACCATTTTTAAGTCATGCTTTTCAAAGCACTCACAGCGCTGTCCTAGTGCTGAAACGGCTCTCTGCACGTTTGTAAATTATTTATCTCCTGTTTGTTACAAATAAAGTTTTTTTTTGCATATTTGTAAATTATTCTTTGATATTACACTGATCATCTGGGCTATCAATACATTTACAGCAATTAAAAGCCTGCTATTTTTACTTCCATGACTGAAAGAAAATGACTTTTAAAGGTTTTAATACCAAAAAATAACAACTTCATTACAAATGAAAACAACACAATTTTTTAATATCAATCTTAAAGGAATAGTCTACCCTTTTGCCATATTAAACTATGTTATTACCTCAACTTTATTATATACCTCAACGAATTAATACATTTCTATCTTTTTTCAATGCGTGCACTGTACAGCGCGTCGTGAATGTGTTAGCATTTAGCCTAGCCCCATTCATTCCTATGGTACCAAACAGGGAAGCCACCAAACACTTCCGTGTTTTGCCTATTTAAAGACTGTTACATGAGGAGTTATACCAGTAAGTATGGTGCCACAAAATAAAACTTTTTTTTTGTACCATAGGAATGAATGGGGCTAGGCTAAATGCTAACACATTCACAACGCGCTGTACAGTGCACGCATTGAAAAAAGATAGAAATGTATTAAGTCGTCTAAGTTGAGGTAATAACATAGTTTAATATGGCAAAAGGGTAGACTATTCCTTTAAACTGGTGGTCTTCTTTCTTAGTTTTTTAGTTTACAAATTCTGCCAAAATAGGGAATTGGGATGGTGCCAGCGCAACTGGCTTTTAAAGGGGATGAGAGATGAGACTCTTATTGCTTTATTGCACATTGCGCTTAGATCATTGAAAAGGGCCCATACAGGCTTTTGTTCTTATTAAACGGTAATATATTGAAGCTGGTGTAGTTGTGTGTTTGTATATTTTGATAACAGATGCATTTTCGACTAGGCCCACCTGATTTTCTCTGGGCCCACCCACATTGTGAATCCTGGCTATCCTAGTGACATGTTAAGCTTTTTGAGTTGTTGTATTTGATGGAGTTTTCTGTCAAATAATGCAGTATCCCTCCCACGGTTACAAATAGTTATTTTATTTGAAATATTTTTTTATTTTATTTAAAATATTTTTACTTAAAGTGAAAATGTTAGTTTAAAAAAATATATAATTCGGCGTTACCAGTATTTTGATTCAACTTTTCACATATCAGAGTGTAAATTATAAGACACGTTGATATAAACCATTAAAATCGGCATGAAACGAAAGTAGCGTTTGCCTTATTTTCCCCGTGGTGACGTATATCCGAATGAAACGGCTTCTGGAATGAATGAAGGCAGGGCTGTATTTGAATTTGTCCATCAAGATCTGATTGGATCGTTTGAAGTTGGGTCGTGTTGCTAATTGCTAATCGCTGCGATCTTCTCCCGGACCCTGCCCACCTGCCATATAATATGACCGGAAGTGAAGAGAGATCGTTTTGAGGAGGGGAGGAGATTTGCATTTTTGATTAAAGATTATTAGCTCACACGAAATTTAAAAAAAATAATGAAGCTCACAGATAAGTCATTTGTTAATAATACCACAATATTAATATTAATATATATAAATTGTTTTTTATTTTTTCATTTCAATTTCATTGCGACTTGGTGTGAGAGTTGCTTAAAAGATGAACCTACAAAACCAAACATCAATATTACTAACTATAATTAGAGTAACTCCTTAAACTTACACATAAAAAGGACATGAGCTTTATGTACAAATCACGATATCATGGTGCTTTTTCAACTTTCTAAAACAGAAAATAAAGGAACACAAAATCAACCATTAAGAACTCTGTATAGCAGCTCCTTAGCAATAACCCAGTGATGCGCCAGCGTGACCTTATGTGTTACGTAATCCCGTCAATAGGTCACATATGATGACGTATGTAAAAACTACCATTCCGATGTTTACAAGTGTGAAGAAAGAGGACCATTCTGACTTTGTTGTATGTGGAATGATGCTAATTAATATTTTGTGTCAGTTTATTGTTTAAAATTATCAGCAAGTGTGCGTTTCACAGTGACGCGCGACCTTTACGAAAAATGACGAAAATGACAATCGTTTCACTAGATAAGACCTCACTGGATAATTACGGCAGGGATTGTTTAAAGCCCTTTAAAGCTGCATTGAAAAGGCAATTTTAAACTGCATTGAAACTGTGAACCACTAAAGTCCACTATATGGAGAAATATCCTGGAAGGTTTTCCTCAAAAAACATAATTTCTTTCCGACTGAACAAAGAGAGACATAAACATCTTTGATGACATGGGGGTGAGTAAATTATCAGGTTTTTTTCATAAAAAGTGTTTTGTTGATAATTATGATTTGTTATCAGAACATATATACGAAATATAAAGTAGTCAGGGTGGGCCAAAAGGCTTCAGATGTGTAAATCTGGCACCTTGCCTTGGGTGCAAAAGGCAGGCACAACTGCATTTTAATGAACAGCTGCTGTGCGTTCCTCTCTTAGTGATCTGTGATAGAGTGTGCAGTACATGGACATCGACAGGCTTTGCTTTCTTGTTAGACCATTAAAATAAGTTGCCTCAGAGAGAGCAGATTCACCGAACGGCCACTTCAATTACCCAACATTTATTTCTGACTTCTGGCCTTTTCACATATACAAGCACACATAAACAAGAAGCAAGGACAGCTATAAGTCTTGAAACTTTCTGGAGATCAGCTCATATAAAAAAGGTCGAGAGAGGACACAATATGGGCAGATGCTTCACAGATCAGAAGTGTTTGGCCAGATGGAGGTGAAAATGTGAGGTGTGAAAGGAAGGGCAGAAGGGTTATTAAAGGAGTAAAAGTGGTTGATGAAGGAGTGTTTAATGATGGGTTAGATCTGTAACTGTAGATATGGATCACTGAGCGAGCGGTACTTAAATATGCTGTAAACGTTTTTTTACCCCTGCATAAAAACACCCTTAACTACTTTGCAGAGACTATTAAAATTGCTGTCACTCCTAGTCCTAGAATCAGTAAATAGAATAGAAAAGTGGCTATGTTAAGTCTGGAAGTTGCACAAGGATGGAGTCAAAAAGTGGACATCTGTTTGAAGGGATAGTTCGGCCAAGAATGATATTAAACCCATGATTTACTCACCCCCAACCTGTCCGAGATGCACATGTCCATCATTTTTCAGACGAACACATTTTCAGTTATTTTAGAAAATGTTTTAGATCTTCAAATGTAAAGTTATGGGGTCCACGTCCTTCAAGTCCAAAAAGTGTGCATCCATCCTTCAAAAAATAAATCCAAACGGCTCCACGATGATAAACAAAGGCTTTCCAAGAGTAATCCACACGGTGTTGCTGTAGAAATATCCATATTTAAAACTTTATAAACAAAAATAACTAGCTTCCGGTAACGCCGCCATCTTAGACTCCTCTGTATCCAGGAGAGAGTATCAGCGTAGTGTACGCACTTTTCTTAATGACATATAACAAAATCGGGGCCACACGAGGGCGGGTACACAGAGCAGTAGCAAAGAAACCTCCATAAACTGCGTACGCTCTCATCTTGAACCGCGCGTACCGCACCGCAGGATGCCTAATTGCATCTTTGCATTGACTTAACATGTAAATCACCCGTCCTTGACGCCTCTACTATGTCTGGTGTGAACCCTGCATTAATCATGGGGTCATTTTCATTTTTGCTGAATTAACCCTTTAATATTATACTATGTGATAATAACCATTTTATACAAATAATAAAATACTTGAGGCTAGTGCTGTATCGCAAATATGGCAGTACTTTATGCTTTGCCTTGTACCTTATTGCTTACATATATGACTGGGATTTCTATGAACAGTATTACAGTGCAGTACATGAGTGCATTCGAGCACAGTGCCACGGTTTTCTCACAAGCCATCACCTTATATTTATAGTCATGTTTAAACACACGGCAGCAAAACCATCCAGTGACTTCCCAACCTGCTTCAAGGTTACAGGCGTTAAGTGGTTTCACTCTAATTCAGCCATATTCCTGATTCTGGTCTCCTCACGTCAGCCCCAAAGGTAAGGACTGCAAAATTTTCTCCATCTTCATCCACCATTAGCATTCCGAACATAACTCCATAGGATCTAAAGCCATTCCCAACACAGACCACAGAATTCCAATGTAACTCAACCGGATTATAGCAGATCTGAGGGATTCTGCACATTGGAAGAAATTATCCTCCTAATCACTATTTTTGTCTTGCTTTGCTTTTTTTAACAGTGTAATCATTAAATGTTTATATTAGTGATGTTTATATTGACTGGTTATTCGAAGCTAAGAATTTATGATCAGTAAAAGGGACATTCCACTTTTTTTGAAAATATGCTAATTTTCCTGCTCCCCTAGAGTTAAACATTTGATTTTTACCGTTTTGGAATCCATTCAGCTGATCTCCGGGTCTGGCGGTACCACTTTTAGCATAGCTTAGCATAACCCATTGAATCTGATTAGACCATTAGCATCACGCTAAATAACAACTAAAGAGTTTCAATATTTTCCTATTTAAAACTTGACTCTTCTGTAGTTACATCGTGTACTAAGACCGAGGGAAAATTAAAAGTTGCGATTTTCTAGGCTGATATGGCTAGGAACTATACTCTCATTTTGGCGTAATAATCAAGGACTTTGCTGCTGTAACATGGCTGCAAGCAGGCGTAGTGATATTACGCACTGCCCGAAAATAGTCCCTTTTGTTACTTTCACTATGCTAGCAGCAAAGCTATGTTAAAAGTGGTACCGCCATACACGGAGATCTGCTGAATGGATTCCAAAACTGTAAAAATAAAATGTTTAACTCTAGGGAAGCTGGAAAATGAGCATATTTTCAAAAATGTGGAGTGTCCCTTTAAAAGAATTAACATTAACAAGTCATTACCTTTACAGAATAAAACTAAAATAACAGCCTCAAGCAAAGCATTCTGGGAACCAAAATCAGAAAAAAACTGAAAAAGGTTGATGAGGATTTCTGGTTCCCAGAATGCTTTGCATGAGGCTGTTATTGTATAGTTTTATTCTGTCAAGACAAAAACTTGTTAATGTTTAATGTTCATTTAACTTTAAACAAACTCTGGCCAGAAAATAACATACATTTAAATTTACAGTAAGTTACTGGCAAACAGCTGCATAACTACAATAATTTTTTAACAGGTCACAGACAACCGTCAACTGTATTTTTACTTAATAACAATTTAATATATCAAAGTCTTATCAGTTAACGGTTAATGTTCGGTTTACAAGCTGCGGTTGTCGGTCGGAAAAATTATCTGAAATGAACATCTCTATAGTTTATATACACTTATTACACGGCTCTCTGGAATGCTTGATTCTGATTGGTCAGTTGAGACATTTGCAGGTTCGTTCTTTTCAAATAATAACCGCTCCAAAGTAATAACGCATAGCCGGTACTACTTGTATGTTTTAAATCCCTCCGGGCCAACAAAGATTACTGTTTGGCGCCATCTTGTGACAAACACTGGACAACCACAATTAAGAATGGAAAATTTTGACATTCATTTTAACATGTATGGACAAAACAAAACATTTAAACAGTGGATAGAAGAACGAACAACGACAAGACACAGAGAGCTTACTGAGACTGAACTTGACAAAATAGAGCATCTACAGCTACGAAGCCAACACTCAAAAAAATACAGAATAGGCATTAAAACTTCTCAAAGACTGGCTAAAAGAGAAAAAAATGAAGACAGACAAGTATGAAGCAGAGGATTTACGATCATTTTATGCATCTGTGCAAAGTTTCGCGGAAGGATAAAAATGTTAATTTAAAACAAATATGCCAATAAAATGTTTCAAATTCATATTCATGTCCAGTTTTTTTTCTTATGTGGCAAGTAGCCGTGTAATAAGCGGGATAATGTAGAGCAGTGGTTCTCAAACTTTTTCAGCGTGCGGCCCCCTTTGTGTATGGAGCATTCCTTCGCGGTCCCCCAAAGAAAATTTCCAAAAAAACAGTTCTAAAACTTCACATTTTAATTAAACAAAACATAAAATTATACAAAATAGTGCTGCCTTGTTTTTTTTAGGTTTAATTTAACAGAATTCATGATAAATTAATGTATTTTATAAAATGTCATAAAACTGGGGTCCCCCTGGCACCGTCTTGCGGCCCCCCTGGGGGCCCCGGACCCCAGTTTGAGAACCACTGATGTAGAGGCAGCCGGTAGTTATCGGGTAAATAAGCCTCTTCAGTGTGATACAAGACCCTCTGCTTCGCGTCGGGTCCTGATCACACTGTCGGGGCTTATTTCCCGATAACTACCGGCTGCCTCTACATTATCCCTTACCTAACACATTTTTGTGTGATTTTAGCATAAAACAATTATTTTTTCCATTTTGTTTGAGGGATGTTTAGGTATTTCACTAAGAAACAACACAGGTCTCCTGTTTCATTATTCATTAAGTCGTTTAAAAGTGACACAAACAGCTGTTGTAACACATAATTGATTACTATTTCCATCCACCATAATAATCTCAGGGTAATTTCCCTTTCACCCAACATCCGTGTGAAACTTTTTTCTTGTTACTAAAGGTGTAAATTATTACAGAACTGCTGAAATTCATCTGTGATGAACTAACACACCTGTCTCTCAGATATTGAACAGGTGGCTGGCATACGACTAAATTGATGGAAATGATGCTGTTGATGCACTTGCGGCAACAAACAGAGCACGACGCTGAATTAAATTCTGTATCATTTTTGTTCGACTTTGTGCCATTACAAAGTACAAATTTCTAAGCTGATCTAGGATCACTACACAGGTATGAGAAACATCTGTGGATGAGCTAACATGACTCAGGGATTTATGACTGAAGCATGCATCCTATTACCAATGCAGAGACAATTTGCAATGTAATATCACAGGTATGACTGTGTGGTGGGGGCTGTATCATTTTACATGAGACTCAAAGTCATCAATCAGAGACTCTGTATGTTTTCGCTGCTGTTTAAAATGGAGCCCAGGTCTGCACCCGTCGCCTGCTCTGAATGACAATCGCTCAAACAAAATGGTAACACGATGCATTGCACAGAAAATGATTCTGAACGTCTCGTGTCATGAGAGTGAAGGAGAAAATCAGAAACCCTACACTAGTCAAAATGACCAAATCTTATAGGACAGATAAATCATTCAAGTATACTGAAGGACTCGGTTGGGAGATGATGTATGTTCAGATGAGTGTTCGTTGCATGTTCATTTTTGCATTTGCACCACTTTCCAAAGTTAATTATATCTATTACGAGCAAAACAAGCTTGTTGAGAAGTAGGCAGCAGGGGATCGAAACCTTATAATAGAAGTGAAGGCAGATAGAGAGAATAGCAAATATAACGCCTTTCGTAAGTGGACTTCAATCAAGTATCATTACTGACGTCATCACAAAGCGGACCAGAATTGAGCCGTTCATTCCAACTCGATTTAACCAAGAGGGTGTGAACGGCTAATTTAAGTGCTGGACCTCTCAATCAGTTCATTTAAGTGATAAGAAAAACAATATATTCTATAATGGCTTAATCGATAAACAAGTAACCAGGGATCTGTGATAACAATTAAGTTTGTACTGAGATTGTTGATTCTAGCTTGTGAGTACTGGCATACACAAATAGGGTTCACAAATTTAGTGCCAAAATAACAATCTGGGATTTCAACTTTAAACACATATCATATAAAAATACAGCTCTCTTTGTGCCAAGTTCAACATGCAGTACTTGCACAGAAAGTCTTATACATCAATGTCTTCATATTTGACAGAAATGAGCAGCTTGGCTATTCTGCAAATGATCATATGGGTATGAGATTTTGGAAGAAGTGTTTTACAATACAAATATACAAATACCATTGACAAAAGTATTGGGACACCTGACTATTACACCAAAATAAACTTTAATGACATTTCATTCAAGCATATTAGACTTTAATATGCAGTTGGTTCTGTTGGAAATTTGTGCCCGCATTCATTCTGTAGCCCTTTTATGAGGTCAGGCACAGATGTTGGACAGGAAGGCCTGGCTTGCAATCTTTGATTCAGTTTATCCCATTGGTGTTTGATGAGGTTGAGTTCAGGACTCCGTCCAGGCCACTAATCATTTTTATAAACCTGTGGCAATGGGTCTCATAAGTCCCTTTCACACACACACAGTCTTTACTGTAAATTACTGGTAAACTGCAGTTAACAGATTATGTGTGATCTGTACTGCAAATTTACCAGTAAAAGATGTTGTAAGATGCGCTGACAGCTTCAGGCCAATCATAATGCTCTGACAAATGACACGTTATATTAAGTCCTTGTGAAGCCTAATGTGTAAACATAACTGCTGTTCTGGACGCAGGTTTTGAATGTTTTCTCCTATAGTTCAGTTTGAAGTCAATACAATGTTGTTTGGTCAATAGCAACTGTGCAAGTGTCAGCAAATGACAAAAATACTGACAGTGTTTTATTAATAAGGCAGGCATGTAATTTGGTATCTGCTTTGCAGATCTGCTTGTACACATCACTCCAAACACGTTAATGTAAAATTATGACTTTATTCTCGTTATATTACAACTTTATTCCCGTTATATTACGACTTTATTCCCGTTATATTACGACTTTATTCTTGTTATATTAAAGACTTTATTCTCGTTATTTTGCAACTTTATTCTCGCTGTATTGCGACTCTTTATTTTTGTTATATTGCGAATCTTTATTCTCGTTATATTGCTATATTGTAACTTTTTATTCTCGCTACATTACGACTTTTTATTCTCGCTACGTTACGACTTTTTATTCTCGCTATGTTACGACTTTTTATTCTCGCTATGTTACGACTTTTTATACTCGCTATTTTACGACTTTTTATTCTTGCTATATTACAACTCTATTCTCGCTATGTTACGACTAGGGATGCACCGAATCCAGGATTCGGTTTAGGATTCGGCCGAATACTGGGCTTTTTGGCGGGGTTCGGGTTCGGACGAATCCTAGATTTTTGTTCCACCGAACCGAACCCGAGGATTGCGCTACGCTGGTCGACGTCACGCAGCCGTTGATTACACACATCGGGTGCTGACGTGGAGATGAGCTTTTTCTTTCGGTCAGCTGGACACACCAAAACTTTTAAACACCGCTGAAAACGCCTTGAGGTCCCCAAATGCCAGCTGTTTTTCAGCCGAGCGCTTGGTAGCTGTGATGCGTCAGCTGGGAGCCGGTTGGTTGCTGTGGTAAGGTCGTGCCCCTCCTCCACTGTAATTGGACGGCCGTGTGAAGACTGACATTGACGAGCGGAGCTTCTCACTCAAAGTTAAATATAGTTTTCAGCGCGGAGCTGCTTGCTTATTTGAAAAACGAGCGTGTCGCAACGCTTCGCTTTCATTATGCATAGGCTTATGGTAATTGTCAAAATAGTTTTTCCAACTTGTCATCCTGGCATAATGTACAGTTAAAATTAAATAAAATGAAAAATACACTGCTGTGGACGTTTTTTACTTCATTAATGTGTTTTACTGTGTTGGAATAAGGATGCAAGTAGGATTCGGTATTCGGTTTCGGGTTCGGCCGAATCTTAAACGGTGGATTCGGGATTCGGCCGAACCTAAAAAATCTGGATTCGGTGCATCCCTAGTTACGACTTATTATTCTCGCTATGTTACGACTTTTTATTCTCGCTATGTTCCGACTTTTTATTCTCGCTATATTACAACTCTATTCTTGCTATGCTACGACTTTTTATTCTCACTATGTTACGACTTTTTATTCTCGCTATGTTACGACTTTTTATTCTCAGTACGTTATGACTTTTTATTCTTGCTATATTATTACTTTTTTATTCTCGCTATATTATGACTTTTTTATTCTCGCTATAGTACAACTTTATTCTCGCTTTATTATGACTTTTTATTCTCGCTATATTAGGACTTTTTATTCCCGCTCTATTACAACTCTGTTCTCACTATATTATGACTTTATCCTTGCTACATTACCACTTTATTCTCACTACATTACCACATTATTCTCGCTACATTACCCCATTATTCTCACTATATTGTGACTTTATTCTCGCTATTTTACGACTTTATTCTCGCTAAATTACAACTTTTTATTCTCAATATATTACGACTTTTTATTTTTTACTATATTACGACTTTATTCTCAAAATTTTATTTATTTTGACTTTATCCTCAAAAAACTATCTCACATTATAATGACTTTAATCTCAAGATGGTTTTATTTTTATTTTGGCTTGGCCCTAATCCTTGGTAGTAGATTGATCAGTACTGTGACACATAAAACGAGAAACACAACGCGTTATAAGAAAAAAATGACTTTAGGAATTTACTTTTCATGGTCAAAAACAGCTTTCTGAACCTACACGCGCAAACAATAACAAAATAACGCAATATTTTCAGCACCATAAAGGGTTGCATACTAAAGATGCCATCATAGTTTGGAATGCAAATGTAATCAGGGCTCGTAGAAAATCGCTTTGTTACTTCCATCCCATATTACTTCCGTCCCTGTTCTCCCATATCTTTCGTTTTCTCACCTAGTTTACTGGTATTTTATTACTGATGAGTAAATGATATCTTACTGGTAAAAAGATGTAAAGTTGTTGTGTGTTTAAACCGCACATTTTTGTATTTACTGGTAAAGTCATTCTGGTAAATATATGGAAGTTTACCGAAATTACTGTGTGAAAGAGGCTACTGAGACTCCTGAACTTAATAATTAAGTGGTGTGTTTAGTTGCCCATATAGTGTACATGTAAAGAATAAGCAATGTGATTTGTTGTAGTGAAGGCGTTAAGCATATTATCACATTGAATAATACACAAACTGCAGATAATTAAATTAAATACTTAATATTGTTAACCCTGGCTAAACAACACCTCCAACCAAAAATAATTAGCACAGAGTTTACATTCTCTTGTTATTAACACTGAAATAAGTTCAATGACATGCAAAAAAAAATCCTTTCTAACAATAAGACATCTTGAATGCACAGCCGTCTCCGAGGATCTCACTGTTTAGCAGTGGCAATAAAAGTCTAAGGAAATAAACAGGCAAGGCAGGTGGCGGTTATGCATTGCAAACCACTCAAAAAGCAATGTCTTTTCACCATATGCAAGATAGAAAAACGATGCCGACCCACACAGAAAAATACCAAATAAAAGATTGCATACCAGCAATGGGTAAGAAAACTGAAGGATGGAGGAATACATCTCAAGTGACAATACAAATGGGAAAAATGTATTTCCTTAAGCATTTAGCCTTAATCTCTTAGCATTAATCTCTCAACGTAATTAAATTTGTCATGGCTTAATCCGTGGGTAGGAGCAAAGTTGGGTCACTTGAGGTAAAACAGTAATGGGTGAAGTGATTTAAAATGTGATTCTGAAGCAAGAGGAGCTATGAATGGTCTGTGGAGATGCGAGATGACAGTTTACTGTGATTGGACACGCAATTCACTCGATCAGCCTGTTTACCCGGTGCCAAGATTTCACTCACTCGCCTTAATGTGCACAACTTCAACCACAAAAGCCCTTTCTATAGGTGAACACCTTTTCATTTTATCCCTTACCTGTTTGATAGTTTCTCTTCATCTTTGTGTTTGCTGGAACACATGGGAAAAGTAAAAGGCTTAGATCTTCTGATGTTATTTATATGTTAATGTGCAATGAAATTTTAACATTAAACTCCAAATACCACTCCTACCATAGCTCTTTTGAATGACTGATTCTAAAACCTATTTAGTTCAATTTATACTTTTGCGCAGGACCTACACCATAGCCTGTATACCATAGGCTACATGGCTGGTTTTCATTTATACTTCTGCGTCATTTTTCGCCTCGATGTGCATTTACACATGCAGAATGCTAGCAGGCAGTGTCCACAGGCATGTAATGTAATGTAATTACATAAAATTTTGGGAGAGGTGCACGCGGGCTGGGCCATATGCTACTGCGTGGGCTACGCCATAGGCTACTGCCCAGTCTCATGTAGATGCGTATAAATAGCACGGAGTGTGAAAATCGTGCAATACATACGCCAAATTCCACTTTGGCATATGATACGCCAGTCCTTCCCATTCACTTAAACGCCGCATTTTTTTTTGTCGTTTTATTTATTGGTTTCTCAATTTTTTCTGTTTTAAACCATTTTTTGCTTGGGTTTAGGGTTAGAGTTGGAGTTGGGGTTAGGATGTCATTTTTATATAACAAAACGTTGTTCTAACCCTAAACCCAAGCGAAAATGGTAAAAAAGTAAAAAATTGAGAAACCAACAAATAAAACGACAAAAAAAGATGCAGCGTTTAAGTGAATGGGAAGGACTGGCGTATCATATGCACGCCAAAGTGGAATTTGGGTATGTATTGCACGATTTTCACACTTCACGCAACACGCAATTTATACGCAACTCCACGAGACTGGGTTGGCTACGCCGTAGGCTACTGTGTAGGGTTTGCGTCTCTGCGTAGGCTACACCGTACAATCGACGCAGAAGTATAAAGTCAACTTTAGGGCTACACGATATAATCGCAGTTGTGCATATGGCAATAGTTTGCAAAAACTGAATAATTTTAATACTTAGATTATGTAAAGTCAAAGTTTTAGCAAAGAGACTGGCACATTAATGATTGGTGTGTGCTCTTATGTGTGGAAGATGATAAATGATTAAAGAATGTTTTTAAACATATTTTAACAAGTTCATATTGATTTTACAAACTTAAAAGCATTATCATATTGTATATTGTTTATCGCATCATTTAGCAAGTTATATCATTCAGCTCTAATGGATATGATCTCAAAATGACCAATGTAAGGTTACACACACTTGAAAAGTGAACACACGCAGTTTAAATTGTGAACACACACACACACAGAGCAGTGGGCAGCTATCACTGAAGCACCTGGGGAGCAATGGGGACAGCTGAATTGCTTAAGGGCACCCCAGTCGTATCCAGCGATGAGACTCGGGCTCTCGGGTCACAAGCCTGACTCTCTAACCATTAGGCAATGACTGGCCAAATGAAATAAATAGTAATCAAATGAGTTCATAAAAGGAAATCTAGTAAATAATGAATTTGGGCTTATGCTTATTGGACCAGCACTTAGGTTTTCATTTATTAATTACCCTGAAGAGCAACCATCCAGTTTACAAACACACTACAGCATCAACATGCAAATTATATGCAATGTTTTGCTGCACCGGAGATGAATGTAACATAAATTCAGAATTATTAAAGGTGAAGTTTGTAATTAATGCATCACTAATATCGGCAAACAGAATTGCAAATTATTTACCCAAAAAGATCACAACCCAAACTCACACTATTGCTGGAGCCAATGTCGCCGTGTTGGGCTTTGTGTTAAAGTGCACCTATTTCATTGCTAAAAAACAACGTTATTTTGTGGATTTGGTATGATACAATATGTTTGTGTGGTTTATGGTTAAAAACACTTTATTTTCCACCAACCATACATTTTGTAGCTCCAGATTTCAAAATGAAAAGCACTGTGTCCCTGATTGGCCAGCTAATCTGTACGTTGTGATTGGTCTGAATACCTCCGACGTCAGCCCGAAATGTGACACCCCATTACCATGTTTGAAAGATTCACTCACAATGCAATGCTGACAGGAGTCCAAGCGGGAGGAATTATGATAATACATCAACAAGCCCAGAAAATTAACTGTTGCCTACAATCCGTGTGTTTGTTGTAGTCCAAAAAAGAGATTTACGTTGGAAACGATAAATTGCGTCATTGTTTACTTTGGGGTTTGTACCTTTTGCATATCGTTAACATGTAATAATACACACTAACACACCAAAGGAAATGTAAAATCGTGATTCGGACCATAGTTGCTCTTTAAACTTTACAATGAAGCTTTTTTTAAATACACACATCACCTTTACACTCAGGACATGTAACCTCCCCGGTCCCAATCTCCCTAAATAAACCTCCCTGTGATTCATAAACCAAGACATAAGTGCCGCAGAGGCTACCTATGTGTGACAAGGGAGTCAATCCTTCTGACAGGCGGGCATTTTTAACTGTTCACTCCTTGAGGATAAACACACTTTAATCTGTTTTGTCAGTAACCTTGCAAAGCAAACACAAAAAGCACACATGCACAGACAAACTGACAAGCAAACGCGCTTGCAAAAAACAAACACAATCTCACACGCACACAGACGGAGATATATGGATGAGCCTGATCCTGTGCCGAGCGAAAGCATCTGTGTTGTGATGTTGTAGAGATGGAAATACCAACATGCCTCCCTGGACATGAATGATGAAAGACCAGACTATTCCTCTGCTGCGGCAAAACATAAAAAATAGCAAACGCCTGCAAATTTATCCATCTCCGGATCACCCCATGCGTTAACCTGACTGTACCCTGCATGTGTGCACGGTGAGAAAGGGGAAATTCGGACTCGAGAGAGCAGGAAATGAGGAAGGAAATCGGTAGAGAGCAAATATTTTCACTAAAGAGCTTATTGAGGGGAAAAATATCAATATTTATGTCATTAATTTACCTGCAGGTCTTCAGTAAACAGAGTTCCTTTTTCTTGGATTCAGACTTCTGTAAAAAAACACAATAAAAAAATCAATGAAAGCTATTTGAATATGAATTGATCTCCTATTGATGAACCAAATACACTGTACGCATACAGAAACAGAAGATATTCTAGAGGCTGTTATATCTGGTATTAAGATGCGTTTTGTTCGATTGGATTGCAAGTGGATGAGAGAGACGCATTCACGCTAACACCCTGTATTTTTATCTGTCTCTTTGTTCACTTTCAACCGCTTCTGTCCTGAATACTAAGGGGATGGTCTGTGAGCGAGTCCCTTTGCTTTTGTTTAAAACAGGAGTGTGAGAAATGATGTGTTTAAATTGATTTGCACTAATATTATGTCAGAGTCCATCGCTTGTGTTTTAAAGCTCACGTAACACACGCTGTTTCTGCATTTTTTATGTTAATCTGCAGTACCTGTAGAGTACTTTTAGATCCTTTATATCTCCGAAAAGTCTTTCGTTTAATCAGATTTATAAAAGAAAGATTAGCTTTACCAAATCTTTCCGATAACGTACGAAAAAATTAAGAAGGAGTTACGAGCTGCCGGAGGAGCGAGTACGAATCATGCAACACTATACAATACTGTTTAACTTATGATTCACTACATGTTCGTGTCATTTATATAATATGCACGCGCCTATTTCCAACATAAGACAGAAGTCTTAGCGCATGCAACTCATGACCCGGTTGGGACTTTTCAATAAAATCCAGCGCATCAAACACACATGCAAAACTCAGCTGCTACCCCGGATAATAAACTATATCCATTGTTTTCAAAAGGCTGAATTTCTTCTCCTTACATCCAAAAACACACTTTTTCATTCATGCCATTGTTGAGTTTTGAAGTTAAAGGAACAGTATGTAGGATTGTGGCCAAAACTGGTATTGCAATCACAAACCTTGTGGCTAAAACTGGAACTGCAATCACACAACTGGTGGCCAATACGCAAAAAGACAACATAAACATCAGTTGAGGGCTGCAACTCCACTTTTTAAATGACAATATCCTTGCCAGGCCACTGATGTCAGTGATATAAATATTTGAAATGAAAATTAATTCTTAATGTCTACTAGTGACATATCAGGGCCATTTTATTATTAATTGATATACATTTCTTACATACTGTTCCTTTAAAGAAAGCTGTCGCGTGATTTGATGTTTGTTAGTTCTAGCATCTCCCGCTGATTGACGGGTGGGCGGGGTTTTCCGGGAGAAGTGCCCATAAAAAGAAGTGATGCGTATAGAAACCCCTAAAAATGTCAGCTGGACTCGTAAACGAAAAAAAACTTTCATAAACTTGTATGAACCCTGGCGAAGTGCATTCGGCACAGAAATACTCTGTAATGCTGCGTTTACACCAGCCGTGGTAGAGGTGTCAAGCGCGAGTGATTTCAATGTTAAGTCAATGTGAGGTCACACGGCGCGAATGAGGCATTAAGCGTGGCGCGGTACACGCAATTTCGAGTGCTTTTTGTGCATTTTGCATTTCACGCGAATTTGTGGCTGACGCCCGAGTTGAAAAATGTGAACTTTGGCGGATTTTCGCGCCGCGTTAACCAATCAGTAACCTGCTTGCTGCTGTGGGGGTAGCCCCCCGGAGTCACTTATTCAACATGAAGGAACACTTGATATTGTACGTGAGCAGTCACCCGGAGCTATACAACACAAGTTCTTATTTCTATAGAGACAGGAATCATTTATCGGCCCGTGGCATTCCCGCCGTTTTTCATCAGCCATCTTGCAAACAGAAGACCCATAGCACTTGCCCCTCCCACAAGAAGCGAATTTTCCCTCTGATGCGCGTCAAATGCTTGTTTTTTTGTGCGTCTACTTTGCTGTATGCATTCAAACTGTTCAAGCGGCAAAGTAGGCGTGGTACTGTAGACCGCCTCAAACGTGGCTGGTGTAAACGCAGCATAACATGCCCAACTGCTTTTTTGACACTTTGCCTGTTTAGCATGAGGACATAACTATAACAGTTTTAATAAGTCAGAATGCATGAAATAGCCTACCATTGAACCACCCCTTTAAGTAAACATGCACAGAGTTTTATACAGATATATGTAAGAGTGATGGATATAGTATTCAGAACTATCAAATATGGACAAAACAAGATTTCTCTCTCTCTCTCTCTCTCTCTCTCTCACACACACACACACACACACACACACACACACACACACTTTCTTATTACCCACCATAGCTGCAATGATATCTTTTCTTGCGCAAACCACAAATGTAACAATGTTATCAGTCCAGCCTTCGTTCATAAGGAACAATGTTTGAAGACCACAATTGATAAGCACACACACAAACACACACCTCATTGAGACTTCAGCCTTATTACATCAGAATCACATAATCCGCCACTCGCAGACACAACACCTGTGACAAACCCTTAATGGTGTGGCTGCCATCTAAAATCGATTCAAAGAAAAATATCAAGTTTGCCATAATACTATTTTCTGAGATTATGGAGTAATGACAAAATGTCCTCGCTGGAGGTTCGCGTGGATTAATCGTTCTGCAGTACTCTATGAGCGATTAGGATGGGCTACAGGTGTACCAGGCAGTTAAAATCTTCTTATTAAAATAAAACAGGAACACTCAATGAGTGAGGCATGTTACTAATGGATGTTGCGACATAATGAAATGCGTAAGTAAATTGCACAGTCCAGCACAGGTTCAAAGCAAGCATAAAGAAATAATTGGAAGTGAGGGGTTTTACTAATATCCCTGTTGGGTTAACAGGTCTTCAGCAATGTGATTGATCTAATGATGGTATGAAGCAAAAACTTTCTCTCAAAAAAATATCAAAGAGCATCAAAGGTCCATATGAAAGGGAAATCATAGGGGTGAAACAAAGCAAGTACGCAGGTACACAATTCCCTGAGATGGTACCTTTTAAAAAGGTCCTAATATGTACCCATTTAGGTACAGATATGTAACTTTGAGGTACCAATATGCACCTTTCAGTGTACAAAATTGAAAAGGTATTGCTTGAATATGCACTCTAAAAAATTATGGGTTATTTTCAATCAAGCATTACTTCAAAAAAGGAACAAACCCAGACAATGTTTAAATGTTTGACCCAGCATTTTTGTGTGTACACACATTACAGAAAAGCAACATGAATATCACACGTGCAAAAACTTGATCACGTATAAAAATTTTTGTGTGAATCCTATTTAGCAAAACATTATACATAAAACATGCTGGCATGTTGTCCACATGTGATCCCGTAGATTTTAACATGAGACTTACATGAAAACTTTCCACATCGATGTTTCGCGTGTAATCACATTTTTGCAAATTCATTTTCAATTTACTTCTATAGCACAGTTTTTCAGGACAGAGTAATACAGGCAGGCATAAATAAAAAATGAGTTTTATCATTGGAGATCACATGTAAACTCCTAAAACAATGGTTCACAGGTGATAACATGTTTTTCAACATTCAGATCAATGCACATTTATTTCTATAACACTTTTCACAATTTTGCATTGTAGATAAAGTAGCTTTACAGTAAATACAATGTAGTACAGCATATATAAAGGCTTATGAAATATTAAGGATATATGGTATTATTACAAAATGCCAGCACATTAGCAGTACCTGCTCATACCTGTCAACATTGGGATTTAAAAATAAGGGAAATCCCCACACTCCCAAACCCGTTTTCATTATACAAGGGAATAGATGGGTACACTACAAAAAAAAACTTTCTTACTTAATATTGTTATCTTGTTTTAAAATAAAAATTCAACAATTTTTAAATAAAGGGATTTTGTGCATAAAATGAGCAAAAAATCTGCCAATGGGGTAAGCAAATTTTTTGTGAATTTTTCTTGAATTTAGTGTTTAAAGGGGACAGAGAATGAAAAAACATTTTTACCTTGAATAATGGTAGTCTACCCACATTCACAAACAGTGCTAAACATGCTAAACATCTCAGTCTCATAGAAATTCCTCTTTTAGAAATGTCAGCCAGAAAACGGCCCAATCTGAAAAACTGATGCTTATGACATCACAGGCATCTAACTGCCCCTCCACTTTAAAATAATTGGCTACATTTTTTGAGTGGAAGCAAAGTCAGCCAATCGGTAATGAGATTGCAAGTTAAGCCAGTAGGGGGAGCCAAATAGTTGCAAAACCACTTGTTTAAAATCCCCCACCCTAATAGAGCTATCTGAGAGAGGTTTTTAGGAAGCTTCTAAGGCATTACAGACCAAAAAAAAAAAAAAAGTCTACATGTCACATCACAGAACAAGGATAAATACTCCGTTCAATCATTCTATGTCACCTTTAAAGGAACTTTATGTAGGATTGTGGCCAAAACTGATATTGCAATCACAAAACTTGTGGCTAAAACTGGTACTGCAATCACACAACTGGTGGGCAATACACATCACAACATAAACATCAGTTGAGGGCTGCAACTCCACTTTTTAAATGAGAATATCCTGGCCATACCACTGTTGTCAGTGATATAAGTATTTGAAATGGAAATGATTTCTTAATGTCTAGTAACATATCAGGGCCATTTTATGATTAATTGATATACATTTCTTACATACTGTTCCTTTAAGAAAAATGTTCAAGATTTTTTTGCTTACTCCATTGGCACATTTTTTGCTTGTTTTATGCACAAAATCACTTAAATTTGATATTTTTGGTCTAAAAACTAGACTTATTTTCTTGTGTCGTTTTGCTCATCAAGAAAAAACATCTTGATTTAAGAATTTTTAGATATTTACTGAATACACCGTTTAAATGACATGATACAGATATAGTGCTGCCTGCTTTAATGGAGGTAAATGTAGAAAACAATGTGGGATTTTTTATAGAAAGACTAAAAATACGGGATAAATACGGGAAATTGTTTAAATTGAATGATGGTGGGAAAAAAAGGTAAAATACGGTAGAATCCCAGGAAAAATGTGAGACGGTTGAAAGCTATGTAACAGCTCTCAAAAAAATTGGCTGCTATTCACAGTTATACCAAACAAGACTGCGTAAGATGATTGTAACGTTTTGTCTCATACACTGTTAAAAGTGAAAATCAACTTAAAAACTACTTTTAATTGGAACATATAAGTTGAAAAACTTTTTTGGTGTTACCAATTGAAGTAATTGTTTAAGTTGATCCAACTTCTCACTTTTACAGTGTTATGCTAATAAGCAAATATGCTTATCAAATCTATTGGTGTAAATTAGTGAAACTAATTGTAAAAATAAATGAAGTAAAATTCGTGTTGTCTGCTGTGCATGCGAACACGTAAAAAACATCTTCTGTAAGGGATGTCATGCTAGCCGTTTACACAATGTATGTAAAAGCTGTGCATGCAATTTTTTCTGTAATGGCATTCTGAGCAATCAAATTAATCAAAGTCTAAACAGTCTCATGATGAGAATAAATGACGCTTGTTTATAATTCAAACGTTCTGTTGACACAAACTTTCATTTATTTAATTGTGTGCCAAATGGCTCTATGCTTGTAGTCAAAGGGGCAGAGTCACTTAATGGAAAGCTATTAGCGCTGTGGCTGGGCTAATGACTCAAGAAAAATCAATTTTGTTCTTTAAAAGCTTTAAGCTCTTTTTTTAAAGCTCGCATCACGGTCTTTAGCCTAGTCAAAAGTAAGCCAGTCACAAACAGCATACTAATGGTAGGACACGGTGTTGTAAAAGCAACAAACTTTATTACTAAAATGTGGCGAAGAGGCCCAAATCTGCTGTAAATCAAAGTCACAATCAGAGGAACAAAGCTGCTAGATTCTCTATAGTAACCCTGTGTGGCACTTAAAAATTGAGTTTTATAACCTTCCCTAGTCCTCCATATTAAACAAAACAGTTACAAACGTCCGCTAGGTGATATTTTAAATGTCCCGTGACAAATAAATAAAGTACATAATCTAAACCACAAGTGTCGTGCAGTTCCCAGGTAGGTTTTAAATTAATATGCCTTGGTTGCATTAGGACATTTAAGTAGTTTTATAAACCTGTCTTACAAAACAAAAACATGACTGGTGTGCATCTTGAGACAAAACAATGGCACTTGATGCATGTTAAGATTATGCAACTTAAATATGCATTGTATTATTTTGTGCCATACAACAAAAGACATGCATGCAATGCGATTGAACTCTAAAATGACACAAAAAATTTAAAAAACATTTACATTCTGAATGTTCCTATGCTGTATAGGCAGTGCATTGCATTCGCAGGACAAATATTTTTGGGTTTGATCCCAGTGCACAGTACATGCTTTGGAGCAAACAGTCAGCCAAATCCATAAATGTTAATGTGAAAATTCTGAGCTGGTTCTTTTATTGAATTAGTGAAAAGCACTCATGTGAATTCTGTAGGAAACACTTTAATGTGTTGTGTAATGTGACCTTTATAGTTAGCTAATAAAACCGACCCGCTGTCTTGTGATTTTCCAAACACCCTCACATTTTGTTGACTTGCCCCATCGCACCTTCCCGCCATGACAGGAACTGAAGCAACACATATCCTGATAAAATCTCATGGTCACCTACCAATGTATACAATAGCAAAAACGTGACATGACAAAATCTTCCTGACACACCGACAAACAGTCAGACATTCTCATGACTTGTAAATGATATATCTGTACGGCACAGCTCATGAAAATCCTCACTGAGACCAGATACACTGTCAATGTGCTGATGGTTGATGCTGTGCCCTCTGAGGAGGTGAAAAAAGCCATAAAAATATTAGGTATAAAATATAAGACTATTTATCAGAGACAGGCCAGACAAAAAGGCACACTTTCCAAAGGACAAAGCTCTTAGGACATCCGTTTAAATTATGTAAACTCAGAGGTGAACAGAGCAACGAATGCTGCAGGGATCTGCTGATGCGAATTTGTTGACTTTTCGTCACGCTTAACATATTCACATTCAAATCGTCACCGAGGATGACAATTACCCTTTCCATTTCCTGGGTGCGGTAATTGTTATTTCTCCACAATAAGATCAACACAAAAAAATTAACGTCTACGTCTTGAGGCCAGCGGTCGTTGCCGGTGGGATTAAGTGAACAAAAAGGGCAGGACAGGAATATGAATAGATAAATAAAATAGCAAAATTTCCACCTCCCTGCGCATCATCGCTCAGACTAGGAAGCAAATCCTGGCTGTCAGCAACAGATGATAACAACGTTTCAACTTTAATGTCATAACATAGATAATCCTCTTCGACGCAGAGTGGCAGCAGACAAAAGCGGCTTGCGGCGCATGTCTCCTTTCCTTCGCTTTCTCTCTCTCTCTCGTTTCCTACAACTTCACAACATTCCAGATAAAGTCTTCACTCACACCTTGAACTTCAGTGCTGATGATCAGATTTTACCTCACAGTCCATCTGTTTGTTCCCAACTATACAGTCAGGCTTTCTGACTGAACATCTGTCACAATCTCCTTTACTTTCTCTCTCCCTCTGTCATAATTGCTGTACACGAATCATAAGGACAGACACAGGGATACATATTCATTACAGTTATATCTATAATAATTTATGGTAAATGTTATGTATCTCCCTGTAATGTGTTTATGAAACCACAAAACAGACACAGTTGGGTGATTCTCACGAAATCCAGACTTAGAAGGTATCCAGCATCAGAATTTTTAAAAAAGCCCTTATACTGTAATAATATAAGATTAAGGTTTGAACTTACCATTACCATTATTTTTAGAGGATTTAAATTTTTTTCCTATAGAATTCTTTATTTTTTTTAGATTATCATTATCAAAAATTATCATTACCGCAACATGATATTGCATTAAATATGTGCATTTACAAACTCATGTTTCGGTAATGAGAACTAAAAAGTTGTCTAGGTACTATGACAAACAAAATTTTAACTTTTATCAGGAAAGAAAAAATAAGAACTGCTTACCTGGTAGCCATCTTGAGTGTCACAGTCAATAATGTCCCTTCAAACATTTTTTTTAAACTGTTAGTTCCTTGAGGGCTTAAACAATGATTGAAAATTGTTGCGGAGGATGAGAAAATTGGTCTTGTACACATTTATATTCCTTATTATTGTCTCTACATTTACCAATGATCACCAAAACCACATGTTTCTTTTCTGTAAATGTTTATAGTATAACATGCAGTGAAGCTTTTGATTTTTTAAAAATATTTCCATATCAAATAACCCAAATCCAGTCATGGACACGTTGTGGTGATGAAAATTTTCCCCTTAAATGTGGAAAAACAACAATATTGGTTTGTATGATGTCATTTGAAATCATGTGCAAAATAGTACATGAAGATGTTTGTAAATGTATGATTATTATTTTGATAGCATTTACTCTTTAAATCAAAATGTTTTATGACACCTCATAAGTCTAACTTCACGAGAATCACCCAGTTGTAGACACATTGATTCTTATTATATTTTCATTTCTTTTTGTTGCACAATAGTATTCGCCATTATTTCTTCTCATTGTCTTTCATTAAAGTCCCTCATACAGATCACTGACATCCATTAGCTGGCGTGGGGTAATAAAAGGGGAAGGATGAACGTCTAGCTGTCAAAGAGAACAGATTATTGCCAAAAGATCTACAGTGTGCTTTAAGATTGAATGAAACAATTCAAAAGCTACAAAATGTTCATTCACAGGAGGGATAAATGTGGCCCTTGATCACACAATTTTTAAAATACTCACAGAGAGAGTCACAGTCAATAAAGCATCAATGCATTTCTCTTCTTTTTATAATGTTGGTAAATATCACTGTGATGATTAGCAAAGACAAACAGCGGATGAAAATCATGCTGATCTTTGTGAATGCAAACATTTCGAGCTGTTAAAAGAATGAACGTTTCCGCTGAATCATAAACATGACTAATAATTTATAAAGCCTCTAAATGAAGATCATTCAAATACATAATGCATGAAAGCAATGCTATCTGCTCTCAAAAAGTGTCCTGGCCAGATGCAATACCTTTAGTAGCAGCAGGGGTGGCGCTAGATGCAGACTCACCAAAAGATGTTTTTTATTACAAAATTTACATTTATTAGTGTCAGACTAAACAAAAGAGGCATTTCACAATTTGAAAAAGGTTGTGCATGCTGGTCACAAAAAACTATACATGGAACACATCCACTTTATATTGTATGGGGCAGTTTCCCGGATATGGTTTCATATATTAAGTCGTTTTATAAACATACCTTTAAAAAACATTACTGATGTGCATATTGAGACAAAACAATGGCACTGGTATATTTTAAAGGGGACATATCATGAAAACCTGACTTTTTCCATGTTTAAGTGCTACATTTGGGTCCCCAGTGCTTGTATCAACCTAGAAAATGTGAAAAAGATCAACCTAGTAACTTAGTTTTGGTAAACCATTCTCTGCAAGCATGTGAAAAATAGTTCATTGAATTTTGGCTCCCCTTGTGACGTCAGAAGGGGATAATACAGCCTCTTAAACTGCACTATCCGACCACAACACTGCCATTTAGTGCAAAGATCCATGCAGCTCATTTCATTTTTTAAAGAACACACCCAAAACGGTGTGGAAATTGCCCCTATATGTCTGAATACAACCTGAATGTATTATTTGTAGAGCTTATACGATGTTGATATTTGGTGCTAAGCACACAATGCAATTTACATCCATTTATTCTTCTGCAGAGATTATTTAACATTTTGTCAGTGAGCTAACATAAAGTGCAGCTTACAAAGATAGGTAGAGGTCGTAGCTAGTATAGCTAAGCTCTTAAAGGTCTGTGAGAAACAAGCGCTTACAAGCTACCATGCTGCTAAACTTACCAAAGCTTGCAAGATTTGAGATATATCTAAATAAATCTTTATACAATACTGAAGAGTTCAGTCTTGAGAAATTTGCAGAAAAGTATAACTGTTGTACTGTTGTAAGTATTTTAATGTGGCAATATTGAGTTTTAATTTACTAAACTCTAAATGTCACATGAAACCATTCAACAGCAAATGTTGCTAATGAAAGATTTTGTTATGGTTTTCCTCTAGCTCAGACAGAAGCATACACATTTTAAACATTATTTACTAAGACACAAACACAACATCTATACAACTATTAACCACTGCAACTAACCCATCTGGACCAGCACTAAGAAAAGTAACAAAGAGCAACAACACATAGTAACACATATACTATGATACTTCAGCAGTGGTCTGGATGATGATAATGAGAAACTTGACTGAAAAACAACATCTGGTCTGCTGTAACACATTTCCCATCACCTCAGCATCACTGCGGAAACAACCGGCACCTTAACTGAATCAAGGAAGTAAAAGAATGCCATCTTTGTGTATATCACACTAAAATAACAGAACTGTCAAAATGGATCAGTGTCCTTTTATTTGGGAAACACCAAGTTATTTTAAAGGTGCACTGTGTAATTTCTAGGAGGATCTCTTGACAGAAATGCAATATAATATACATAAATATATATTATCAGTGGTGTATAAAGACCTTAAAGCTCACGTAACACACGCTGTTTCTGCATTTCTGATGTTAATCTGAAGTACCTATAGAGTAGTATTACATCCTTTATATCTCAGAAGAGTCTTTAGTTTAATCAGATTTATAAAAGAAAGATTAGCTTTACCGAATCTTTCCGATAACGTACAAAAAAATGAAGAAGGAGGAGTTACTACAGCGGGTGGAGCGAGTACGAGTCATGCAACACTATACAACACTTATAACTTATAATTCACTACATGTTCGTGTCATTTATATAATATGCACCCGACTATTTCCAACATAAGACGGAAGTCTTACTTACCGCATGCAACTCGTGACCCGGTTGGGAAAATCCAGTGCATCAAACACACACGCAAAACTCCGCTGCTAATCCGGATAATAAACTATATCTATATGTTTTCATAAGGCTGGATTTCGTGATAAGATGTGGCGTGATAAGATGTTTGCAAGCTCCAGCGTCTCCCGCTGATTGACGGGTGGGCGGGGTTTTCCAGGGGAAGTGCCCATATAAAGAAGTGAGACGTATAGAAAACCCCTGAAACATCTGTTGGAACTGTAATCGAAAAAAACTTTCTGAAAATTGTACGAACCCTGGTGAAGTGCATTCGGCACAGAAATACTCTGTAACATGTCCAACTGCTTTTTTGACACTTTGCCTACGTTTAGCATGAGGAAACAACTTTATAACTGTGTTAGTAAGTCAGAATGCTTGAAATACCATTGAACCCCCCCTTTAAACAATGAACTGTTATGTTTTTATTACCTTAAAAGAGCAGTTTTATCTACATAGACTGCGGGTCCCCTTACATGTAAGTCGCCATTTTGCACCTCCATGTTTTTTCAGTAGCTCTAAATGGACATTACTTGTTTCATTACTACATTGTCTCAGACGACATCTGTGGCGGCTACCGTGGCTTCTCTATGCGTTTCGAAAGGGCAGTGGACTGAGCCGTTGCTTGAAATTTGCAACCTCACCGCTAGATGGTGCTAAAATCTACACACTGCACCTTTAAATCTTTCCCTGCAAGTTATCTCGTCAATTAACAGAAAACATTTAAATGAAACAAATGTGTTGCTGATGACATTTCATAGTTATCTGTAATACCGCTATTATCAACTAGATGGCGTTCCACTTACCCAAATTATAAAAAACTGAAGTAAAAAAATATTTATTATTTTACACTCCATGTATGTTTTGATAATCGTTATGAATCTAATATCTAACTAAATTGCTTCACAAAAATGCAAAACTTCAGCTTTTTGAAAAAAAAAATTAAAGAAAAAAAACCCATATTTAAGAGTTTTTAAGCAGAGAAAAAATATAGATAGGATGAAACTTTTTTCAGTTTTGTTTGTTTGTTTATTGTTTGTTTGAAAGCAGAGGGTTTGTTTTTTATGCAATATATTTGTATGTGTTTAGTGCTGGGTAAAGATTAATCGTGATTAATCGCATACAAAATAAAAGTGATTTTTGGCATAATATAAGAGTGTGTGCTGTGTGTAATTATTATGTAAATATAAATACACACACATTCATGTATGTATTTAAGAAACATTTACAAGTGTATATATTTATTTATTTATTTATATTTGTATATATTCTATATAATATATAAACAAATATATATATATATAATTAAAAAATTCTGAAATGAATATATGCATAATATATGTATTATGCCAAAAATCACTTTTATTTTGTATACGATTAATAGACCTCTCACAACTTCCGTATTTATGACCGGAAATACACAATTATCGCGGAAATCTACTTCCTCCGCAGTCAAGGCAATGTAAAAAGCCGTATCTGTCCCATTAATTCCCTGTTGATGGTGAAGTTAGACAGAAGTGAATTCAGGCTATCTGGCGAGATTAAGGACCTAACTTCACCATAAGAAAGTGGAGCACTTATGTATGCAGCAGACCGTTCACTAAAGACGACTACATTTTAGGGCTCACTGGTCGCCGCTTGCAACCAAATGCTGTCTCTACCCATTTTTCTTGGAACAAGTTCACCCTGACACACAAACATACGATCACAGACATTACCAGACAAAAATGTTAACTGATAATGATATCATCTGGCTAACGTTATTGTTGCTACACACAAGACGTTCACTTGGACAACCATAGGCAGTAATTGAAGGTAATTGGTACCATAATGCTTCATTCAAAGCAGACTATAATGTTTTAGTAAGGTAGTCTATATCATCTACTACATACATTATGTGTAAATGGACACGCTAATAATGTGTCGTTTAAGTTAACAGTTCAGTAACAGTTAGACTCACTCTCTACTTACCTAGAAATTTATGGACAAATTCTTCATGGAAAATTTTTTCCTCCATTAGTCGTGTCACATCAGCAAATGTAATATTTGGCAAATCCGTTAACGAAGTTGTGTAGACTTTTTGATCCATTTTATACTTGCCCGGGTTTATGTTTTTCTAGTGTGTTGACGCTTGACAGGAACTCCGCTTTTACGACGATTACGTATTTCCGGTTACTGTGAGAAAGGTCTATCGCAATAAATCTTTGCCCAGCATTTTTAAATTTTTAAGAAAATTTTCCTAGAAGGCATTTTGTGAAACTTTTGTGAACTGCTGTTGATTTCCTGCATATTGGGTTGTTAAACTCCACAAGTGATCATACATAATATACAAAATCTTAGCTTAAATAAAGCATAATTCAAGCTTACCATTTAACCAGTAGGTAATGTGTGTTTCCTGAAAATGAAACCCATGACTTTTGTGCTGCTAACGCATTGCACTATTATTTGAGCTACAGGAACACATTGTGCAAGTCATAACATCTTAACATCTGCCTTGCTCTTTAAATCATACTTACACATGCACAATTACACAATTTTCAAACTTAGTAGGTTGTGTCACGTTTGAGATCTCTGACACCAAACAACACTTCTTGTCACGCATCTTGAACGAGCATGATGCGTCAAATAATGAATGGCATATTGTTTAAAACACAAAAGTCTTTTGAAACATGAGTCTAAGAAAACAATGACATGACATTGATTTTTGGTTACCATAAACACACTGTGTCACTTTCATTTGGATGTATTTTGCATAATGAAATTTCCTCTGTGGAGTTGTACCATAACTCTGCTATGTCCACCTATTTCACATTTTCAATGCGTTTCCTTTCAAATTAAAAAGTCAGTAATGTCCTCTGCCCAACATCTGTCACTACAATCGTACCCGAAAAATTCAACGACGTGACATTCAATCTAGAATACTCAGTCAGAGAGGTTTAACATTCATTTCGAGTTCTTCTTTGGCTTCAACTCAGAGTCATTTTGTCTGGATTTATCCATTAATGCCCAGACTTCCTAGAAATCCTAAATAAATTTATTTGAACAATCTATCGTAATAATGCAATTATCATATTTTGCATGCAATTGACATATTTTTTACATATCAATATGTTTAAATGTATTTTTCATATAAAGATGATTTAATACTTATTAACCCACACCGGCCGGTGGGTGGGCCCTAGGAGCATGTCTATGCGTGTTTGTACTTTGATTTATATCAATTGTTCAATCGACAATCATAAACTTTGCATCATTTGAAAGCTCAAACACTGTAGTTTCATGTTCTGAGCTTGTTTTTGCAATCAATTCACCAGAGTGGAAAGGGTTAAGTAGAGCAATTTTAGTGATCCATGGGCACACACTTCCATTAAAACTTCCAGTAAGCTGTCAAGGCAAATTGTGCCTACTTCCATACCAGCTGATTTTAAAACATCCATAATAAAAGAATATGCAAAGATGAATAAAGACTAACAGAGAGTGTATGCAATATTAGCTGCTTATGGGGTTAAATAAAATTGTTTACATAATAGGTTTTATAAAACAGTTAGTTACAATCCTTGATTCTGATTGGTCAATAGCTAGTGTGTTTTATTTTTGATAAAACACAGTTATGACCGCTGCACCCAACAATTTTGTGCATCACTGCACAGTACCTTTAGCAACGTAAGCATTTGTGAAATAGTAAGGGACTATTTTTCCAGCTAAAGTGATTTACCTAATGAAAGTTGCTTTTAATATTTGTATTATGTGGTAACTGTTTGGTGAACAAGTCACGGGTGAAAGGCTGAGTTGACTCCACTTTATGTTATGCCTTACATTGCCCTTGACTTATTCACGATATACTGTAGCACAGCCTCATACCGTATTGCTTTTATAGGAAACTAACAGTATATTTCTTCAAGTTTTGCTTGTGTCAAAACTTGTCCCTATGGCTGATTTAGTAGAGCTGCAAATGCAATTCAGTTCCCAGGGTACATGAGTGAAATGTACATCTTTGACTTTGAAAACTACTCTTACCATATCATGCACAGAAAAAGCAAAACTTCTATTGCAGTAGAGCAAAACAAATACAAAAATCTGATTGAAATGACAAGCTGACATATCATGGTACAAAAAGGTCAGTATATGGTATATGTTACTGTGCTATGGGAAAGGTGTGATATGAGTCTATGAGCTCAGCCCAGGTGTGAAGGGTGAAAGAGAGATTTCCTAACCAACCTCTCTCCACCGGTTGGTTAAAAACTCAATCAGAAGCCACGGCAGGTACCAGGCCTGTTATTTGACAGTGGTTATTGTTTTTTGCTCATGCAGACCTCGAATTTAGGGTTTATTTTACCTTGAATCAATCCAAGTTAACCGGAGGATTGGAAACTATATTAAACTCCCTGAGCAGAGGGCTTTTCCCCAATTTTCGCAAAATCTAAATTGAATTGGCAATCTCTTTTTTAACAATATGATCGCAGAAGTTCATATCGGACCGATGCAAAATATATGCTACATTATACAAGCCTAAACTACTAATAAAACCTATGGATGTGAGGCTGTGTTCGATCAATACAAGGCAAACTCGGTGAATGACAATCAAACAGGATCTCCCACACTGGGAATTGGGGAAACTGGTGCAGTGTGAAAGACCAATCTCTCACAAAGTGGAGAACCCTCAGAGAAAACAATGAGGTGACATACAACTGAATCTATTACCAGCCACACGAACATGGCTGGCTGCATTTATTTGGGAAATCTTAGGGAAGTTATTCTTTCTACATAATATACAATGGCTTTAAATGTTGTTGATTCAAAATTTAGATTCAGAATGATCCGTTTTATAATATATGTCAATCGAATCATAAAATTCGATTTTATTTCAAATTTTTAAGAATTTAGTCAATGAGGTGTGTTAATGTAGTAAAATTTTCACTCCTCCTTTTCTACAGAACGCAATAAAGTTTTTTTTATTTACAAGTATTAAATTACACATTGCCATTAATATATAGCTGGCTATTGAATAAGTCTGACCGTTTGCACTTTGCACAGATGCATAAAATGATCGTAATACCTTATTAAGATCCTCTGCTTCATACTTGTCTGTCATTTTTTTCTCTTTTAAGTTAGCCAGTCTTTGAGAAGTTTTATTGCCCATTCTGTATTTTTTTGTGTGTTGGCTTCGTAGCTGTCATGCTCTATTTTGTCAAGTTCAGTCTCAGTAAGCTCTCTGTGTCTTGTCGTTGTTTGTTCTTCGTAGTTCAATTTTCGTTTTTTCGTCTTAATTGGGGAGCCATTTGAATCGTCCAAATCTATCCACTGTTCAAACGTTTTGATTTTACCGTACATGTTAATGTCGAAATTTTCCATTGTTAATTGTGGTTGTCCAGTGTTTGTCACAAGATGGTGCCAAACGGTAATCTTTGTTGGCGCGGAGGGATTTTAAACATACAAGTAGTACCGGCTATGCGTTATTACTTTGGAGCGGTTATTATTTGAAAAGAACGAACCTGCAAATGTCTCAACTGACCAATCAGAATCAAGCATTCCAGAGAGCCGTGTAATAAGTGATTCTAACACATTGGCCCCAGGGGATCTTATGAAAAACTTTCCATTATTTTACTCAAAGTCAACGAAAATCGAGCAGGACCAAAACATATTACAGCGGATCGCTTTGAGCGACATCGTCAAGTATAACCGCTGCAATGACAGTGTCATTAATATAACAAAGTAAGTGTTTTGATTAATGCCATTAATGTTTATTTTTATCAGTGTATACCACTGTTAAACTAAATAAATATATATCATGGCAAAGATGAATGCACATTTATACATTGATGAAATAGATTTATAGCATTTCGAAAAAAAACTTGTCATGGATTTATTGCATTTTGTGGAAAAAAAAATTCGTTTTGATAATAAATCAAGTTATGGATTAGAATTTTTTATGTTTTTATAACCTAAAGATGCTATGTGAAAGTTTGTAACAGAAAATAGTGGTTTTCATTATGTCACTTTCTTGGTATAGAAAACACGTTTTTACCGAAATTTGTCAAAATGGATTTATTGCGTTTTGGAACCAAACTCTTCAAATGCACCCTAAAGTCACATTCTGTCTTTTCTCTGTCAAATAGGCACAAAATTCAAAATGTATGTTACATTTCGACTACAAATATGACCCACTTTCAATAAAGATTAATGTTTCTACAGGTGAAATGGCCCTTTAACTCTTTCCCGCCAGCGTTTTTTTTTAAGTTGCCAGCCAGCGGCAGCATTTTTTATGATTTTTACAAAAGTTTATTTCCTTGCAGAAAAGGTTCTTCTTTAAATACATATATATGCAATAATGATAGAACAGACCCTCTGTATTGAAAAAAAAAAAAAAACATTTCAACGTTTCATCCTATCTTCATTGGTTTGTGCACCACCTATTGGATAATACTGAAATATAGATAGCTGTAAAAACTCGTCATTGGCAGGAAAGTGTTTTATCTTAATTAACGAGATAACTCGGCAATTCCGTGGAAAGAGTTAATGATTAGTGACAAATATGATGTTATTTAATGTTAAACTTTGTAAGTGGCACGGCAAGGATTTGAGCAGCGTCTAGAGTCAGGTACCGCCGGTGTGTGTACATTCATAGAAAATAATGTGTTTAGATACATGGCATGACATGGCATGGCGCTTCTTACACGAAGTGCAACCTCCTTTACAGTGCATTACAAAGATTTTTTATATGAACTTTTTAGGTGCAAAGCTATACTTTTTGAAAGTGTACAGCTCCAGTGATGGCTGGTGTACATGCTGCCTATAAAAGTTCCAGCGTTTGTTCATTTTCATGTACTTTTTTGCATTTATGAAAAACGACTATGGCAGATAAAAAAAAGAAAAGTACAGTACAGACAGTGAAAGCAGAAAGTAATTACATGAATTAATGTGCTGTATGCTCGACTACTGTACTTAAAGAAATATTGTGGGGGAATAAAAGAATATTGTGCCATTTATTTTACTTTCAAATATTTGCCTAAAAACGTCTTAGTACAAACTAGCAAGAAATTAACCTTGCGTTCCAGCTCAAATAACCCTGCTGATTTTTTGAATGCATACAGACCTGTGAAAATCTGTCTAGGAGGTGAAGTTAACAGCTGTTAAGTATTGTGACGCTTTACATCGTACTAAGTCAAGGACATGAACTCTTACACATTGACTCAGTGAGCACTAATTAAACTAACAACAATGAAAATTAACAGTCACTTTACCATTCTGACTTTTGCTACTGCTTTAAATAAACTGAATGACTATTGAATTGTTTCAATTGTTTTTCCCAAAGGAATAAACGAGACATCTTAAATTACCCTGAAATGAGCATGACCACGCAAGCGAATCTGACGTATCAGACTCCCAGGACAATAAAAAGTAATGCAAGGAACCAATTTAGGGCGAAATTAAAATCCTCAACGGGGCTGAATTGTGTTGTGCATGCATTTGTGTCTTTCTCCTTTCTCTCTTCCTGGAGTGGGCATACACACAAACTTTACCCTTTCTCGCACCAGCGCCACTGATCCGAACTGCGGTCATGCAAGCCTCCGCATCTTGACGTTCCCAAATAAACACATCTTAGGAATCTTTAACCTAATCAGGCATTCCCTCTTGCATCATTAATTACTCAGCTGTATAAATAAATGCTGGCTGAAAGAGTATTTCCGCCCATCTTTGTGTCCCGGGCCCCTTCGCCATTTTTCCAGGCGGTAATTCATTGTCTACCCTGCCGAAGCGCAGTCAATCAATACCCAATTAAGCAGAGTCTGGTGGTCCTCCCCAGAGCAACTGTGGCCATGAGACCGAACGCTTAAGGGAAATTTAAATGCAAATAGCATCTAAGAGGATCCTGCCACCGTTTGGAAGGCCTTGTTTGGTCCTGCAGTATCTGTCTCTCTGGGTTGAGTTACATGCGACCTTCCCTGCACTGTGGCCGGAGCTGCGCCGCATGCCTGTGGTCAGGGCGGAACGAGGAGCACAACGAGGCGATGGTGATATTTAAGTGACCTCCACCATCAATGTACTGATCCACCAGCTGAACACGCACGCATGCAGATAGATTTACATTTACAATTATGCATTTGGCAGAGAGACTTACAATACGTTCGAGCATGATATTAAAGAAAATGCGATATGTGATAACTTGCTAAAACTTCGATATACGATATTATAGTTGTCAAATGAAATTAAATTATAGTCAAACAAAACTCACATTCACATTCTTTCTAGGAAAAATAAAGCAGCACTCTCTTTGTCTCGCTAGCCTCTCTACTATTTGCATCGACCTAAGTACACTGCAAAAAATTATTTAAAGCGTAACTAAACCCCTGGTCAGAGCCTGACTCCACCCACTGGCAATATTTGAAAAATGCAAGAAAACTGGGCAGATCCCAACGGAGATAGAGGGGACGAACTATGCTCGTACCAAGTGTGTGGTGAGATCGTAACAAGGGCGTGGTGAGCTTGAACCTGCTTACGTCACGAGTTCTTTTTTGGACCCAACATCCAATAGGAAAATTCAACTGCAATAGCCACCGTTCAACCTGAAGAGGGCAGCACTCAGACGTTTTTACACCATATATTTTAGTATTGAAACACTTTATATCCAAATGTCAAAAAACTTACTAAAATCAATGAACAGCACTAATAAAGCATCATTCTTACAGATCATTAACAAAAAAAAGTTGGTCTAGGGTTTAGTTACTCTTTAAGAAAAAAATTCTTATTTTTTTCTTGTTTTCAGTAAAAATATCTAAAAATTCTTAAATTAAGATGCTTTTTCTTGATGAGCAAAGCGATCCAAGAAAATAAGTATACTTTTTAGACTAAAAAAAATCTGCCAATGGGGTAAGCAAAAAAAAAACATTTTTCTTAAACACTAAATTCAAGAAAAATGAGCTTACACCATTGCCAGATTTGTTTGCTTGTTTTATGCACAAAATCACTTAAATTTGTTATTTTTGGTCTAAAAACTAGACTTATTTTCTTGGGTCGTTTTGCTAATCATGAAAAAGCATCTTAATTTAAGAATTTTTAGATATTTTTACTGAAAACAAAAATACTAAGAAATTTTATTCTTGATAATAATTTATTGCAGTGTATACGTAACTTTTTGAGCTAAATTAAAATCATTCAGTTATAGCAAACCATTGGGGAATGCATATTGCGATATGCATGTTGTGCGCTTTTCCTGATATTTCGATACATCTTGCACACTGCAAAAAATGATTTTCAAGAACAAAAAATTCTTTGTATTTTTGTCTTGTTTTCAGTAGAAATATCTAAAAATTCTTAAATTAAAATGCTTTTTCTTGATGAGCAAAACGACCCAAGAAAATAAGTCTAGTTTTTAGACCAAAAATATCAAATTTAAGAGATTTTGTGCATAAAACAAGCAAAAAAAATCTGTCAATGGGGTGAGCAAATTTTTCTTGAATTATCTTAAATTTAGTGTTTAAGAAAAAATTTCAAGATTTTTTGCTTTCCCCATTGGCAGATTTTTTGCTTGTTTTATGCACAAAATCACTTAAATTTGATATTTTTGGTCTAAAAACTAGACTTATTTTCTTGGGTCGTATTGCTCATCAAGAAAAAGCATTTTAATTTAAGAATTTTTAGATATTTTACTGAAAACAAGCCAAAAATACTAAGATTTTTTTTTCTTGAAAATCATTTTTTGTAGTGTATGATTATTTATCAGTATGTGTTCGCCGAGAATCAAACCCATGACGTTTGCATTGATAACGCAAAGCTCTACCACTTGTACTCAAGGAATACATAAACAAGCAGAGCATGTGTAAAACACTACTGACCACATCCAGATAAAACAGGGAATCAAACTAGGCTTTAAAAGTTCAAAGCGTGTTAAAAACATACATTCAAGTAATCTTTCCAAGTCAGTAGTTATAAAGCCGACTCTTTGCAGAGTCTCCCTGGAGCAGCCTGGGGTCAAGTGCTTGTTCAAAGACAAAGTGGTGATCGTTCATAGCTTGCTTTCAAAATAGTATTCTATATAGTGGTAACACTGCACATTAATGGAAACATGGGGGTAATACAGCAAAGAATTGCGAAATTATTTGGTACTGATCTTGAAACTGATGGCATTTGGGCATTTAAAAATAATACCATGTTATTGAAACAAACCATAGTACCCCCATGTAGATTTTTGTGCACATGTGTGTTGTGTATACTGTATGCTCAGTATCATCACCTTTTCAGGCCCGAAGGCTCAGCAAGCAAACACACACACATGCATGCATCCCCAGCCACATTGACGCCTGACGGTTCGACTTCGCTTTGATCCACGGCTGCAGGTTTTCTGGCCCCACAAATTTCATCCACCCTTGATGTGCCCAGCCTTCAGGCAGATAGGAGTACAACTAGATCACCACTACACATACACACATGCACACACACATATTTGCTTTGCGGTTAAGAAGCTCCCGAGAGTGTGAGAGGTCCGGTTAGATCACATGCACTATTTTTACAGAGCGCAATGCTAGCAGCAGCATTATGAGCGAAGCAGCCGTGTCGTCAAATATCTGTGCGTGAGCCTCATACGAGGATGTATGACTATCTATAGGGTGTTGGACTATTAAAAGAGCTGAGCGGGATGATTTAAAGATACATTTGAGTATCCTTATAAATCATGTCAGCATTATGTGGTCGTATGGGAAGACATCATTTTATAGGTTTCAACGCTAATCAGAGAATTGTGTGATTTATGATGCTTTGGGGCTAGACTGCTATATCTCTTGGACCTAAATGGATGCTTCCCAATTTGGAGGAAACTGTTAATGCGTGTCATAAACCTTCATTATATGTCATTCCAGCGTCTTATCGGGTGTATCAGAAAGCTGAACAAAGCTGCAGATGATGTCCCACGATCCTGTGCATGTGGTTAAAGTGCTAGTTTATCCAAAAATGTATTATTATTTAATCATTGTTTGATCCCCCAATGTCTTATGTTATTCAAAAACCAGGTGCATTTTTTTATTTACTTTTTTTTAGTTTTTCTGGTCACAATGGGAGTGGATGATGACCGCCTCTTTAAGCTTCAAAACGACCCAAAAGTGTTAAACAAATAACTCCACTCAACTCTTTTTTTTTGTAGGGCATACAAAAGGTTTGGTGAAAAACGAACTAAAATATGATCCGTTATGTGAGTCTTGACCTGTTGTTTAGGCAGTTTTTGGATGTTTACTTTTAAACAGTGGTGTCAAAAGTATTCATATTCATTACTCAAGTAGAAGTATAGATACTAGGGTTTAAAAAGACTTTTGTAGAAGTTGAAGTATCAACTCAAGCTTTTTACTCAAGTAAAAGTAAAAAAGTACTGGTTTCAAAACTACTTAAAGTATAAAAATAAAAGTAATGTAAGGAAAAAAATGTCATTAGAGAAAAAAGCCTAGGCCGCACCACAGGGGCCTTTTGGGCACTACCCTATCTCCTCTAAAAAATGTTTCTAAAGGCCATATTAACTACAGTGTTATTAAAATGTTAATGTTAAAAAATTTGGGATGCACTAGGGCCAGGGGTAGGCAACGTCAGTCCTGGAGTGTCGATGTCCTGCAGATTAGCTCCAACCCTTATAAAACCTTGGTTACCTGTAGTTTCAGGTGACTTTAACCTTTATTAGTTTGTTCAGGTCTGCTTGATTAGACCTGGAGCTAAACACTGCAGGACATCGGCACTCCATGTTGCCTACCCCTGCACTAGGCTATCTGTTTCAACCACATACGGTATATGCCTATTAAAAATGAATGCATTTTAATACAATGCAAACAAATACATTAAAGCATTGGTTCTCAAACTGGATGTCGCCAGATGGTGCCAGGGGCCCCAGTTTTATAATATTTTATGAAATACATTACTTTATTATAAATTCTGTGTAATTAAACCTCAGAAAAATAAGGCTACTAAACAAAAGCAATAAATTGTATAATTTAAAATGTTTTGCTTAATTCAAATTTTAAGTTTTAGAATGTTTATGTCAATCCACTGTACACAAGGGAGGCCGCAAAAAATGTTTGATAACAACTGCATTAAAGAACCATATATGTGTACTACTGAGCAATAACATGTGTTCCAGGAAGATATAATGACTAGTTGCCTATAAATATTGTAATTGTGCAAAAAGTCAATCTTCAGAGCAGTGCCGCTGGGGGCCAAACTTTTACAGTGGTGCCCTCTTTAGTTAAAAAACAACAAAATCACACACATCTATAGTATGTGTGAGAATAGAAATATGCTATTGTTATCATTTATAATTGTATTTTGACAGCAACACAAACTACAAATATGCAATTATATATTATAGCCTATATTTCTGCATCTGTACTTGTGTAGCTAATGGACTTTTGTATACTTTACTTTAGTCAGTATAAACCCAAGCAATTTTGGAGAATTACTAAATGTCTTTATTGTAAGTAAATTAAAAGTCAGGTTTAAGGAAACAGCTGATGTCTATTAACAAAAGCAAAAGTTGGTATGTATGGTTATGTGTTTCATTGATTTAACACTAAAGCATTCAGCTAAGTAGGTTTTGTTAATGCAAATAAAATTTTGGGTAAGTTAGTTATTAGCATATACAAAACAACAATGTCTTTAGCATAGATATCTTTGCCATGCTTCAAAACGCAACGCAGCACAATGTCATTTAAGTTGAAGAACTGAAGTTACATGATATAAATTGGTATTGTTACACTATTTAAATCACACAGATGGACTGGTGTCAGCAGCCAGCTATACATTTACACAGGCTTGTGAATGTGAACTGACCTGAAAGTGATGCGCGAGTTTTATTTCGTACTTTTCCATTTGAAGACAGAATGCCGCGTTCTGTTACTGTACAAACAGATGGCGGATGATATCAAAGCATCGCGAGGGGAGACACTCTGCATGCTTTCTAATCGCTCTCGCGGTTCTTTTATGTTTCTCTGTGCAGCGCTATCGAACAAACTTTTGATCATCTGCAGTCAGCTGGGGGGCGGGGATTGCGTACAAACCAATAGGGAGTCGGAATGGTGTATGTTTATACTTCTCAACCAACCACAATTGCATTCATCTGGATGATGCAATTTATCAAGATAGGTTTTTTAACGATGACAAGCCGGAATGTAAAAAAAAAGAAAACAAGTTGAAATTAATAGAAGTAACGAGGCGATTTTTAAAATGTAAGGAGTAGAAAGTACAGATAATTGCGTGAAAATGTAAGGAGTAGAAGTAAAAAGTCGTCTGAAAAATAATTACTCAAGTAAAGTATAGATACCCAAAATATCTACTTAAGTAATGTAACGAAGTATTTGTACTTCGTTACTTGACACCTCTGCTTTTAAATAATGGAACAGCAGCGATATCTGCAACAAGAAAGTACAGAAGTAAATGTCTTCAGGACACTTAAAATATATCACACAAGTCAATTGAGTTTAGGGCTGCAACGATTAATCACGTGTCCCATTAAATATGCCTCTGAAATCAATTCAGAATCGATTTTGAATCGATACTGTGTTTTTATGCACAGATTGTGCGTGTACTACGGCATTTGGTCAGAAGGAAGACCTTATCAATCTAAAATCATTATGAGTCGGAGTCGTTTGTAACGTGCATTTAAAAAAGCAACACTCGTTACAAAATCATTTAAAATATATCATGAAAATACCCGAAACAATTTAAAGAACAGCAATATAAATATTCCTATAGCATTTGTAATGCTACTTGTGTGGCACAAAGGGAGTTTCTGCACGAGAGCGCCCCCTGGCTTTGGGATGTGACGGGATTTCACTGTAATTCATTAAAATTCATTCATTGAGAAAACGCACATTTGCACGATTAATCATGACAGCCCTAGTGGAGTTGTTTTTAACACTTATGTAGTTCTTTTGAATCTTAAAGGGTTTTCTGCCCTGCTGAAAAAACAAACCATCACAGAAATTCTACTAGTTTTCATGAAAATACCATTAGGAACCATTAGCTTTTACTATTACAACCACTACAAAATTCCTTTTTGTAGGATTTAATGATCACAGTCTACTTTTATACACTGTAAAAATATCTTGTTGCACTTACATTTTTAAGTTTAATCAATTTGAAATTAGAATTCATTTAAACTTTTTTTAGACTAAAAATAATGTTAAATAATGTTTATTTTTTATAATTTATAGCAATTCCTCAGTAGTCAAGAAAGTTGAAATGAATTGTAATTTCAAATTGATTAAACTTGATTAAACAAACGTGTAGTTGTGCAACAACAGTGTAGTGACCAGAAAAACCAAAACAACACGTACTAAAAATTTCTGTGTTTAGGTTCTGAAGATTAAAGAAAGACATTAGGGGTTCAAACAACATGAGGATGAGTAAATAACGATGGCATTTTTATTTAAATGGGACATATCATGAAAATCTGACCCATGTTTAAAGTCACAATGAAGCGGAAGTAGTGATTGCCTTATTTTCTCCGTGGTGACGTATATCCGAGTGAAATGTCTTCTGAAAATGAAATAAGGTGGGCTGGACTTGATTTTGTCCATCGGGAACACATCGGAAACAATCTCAAACGAGGCATAAGGGTCTTATCTAGCGAAACGATTGTCATTTTTTTTGCAAGAAAAATAAAAATATGCACTTTTAAACCACAACTTTTCTTCTTTCTCCAGCTGTGTGGCGAGCCAGCGCGACCTCACGTAATTGTGATGACGTTTTACGTGAGGTCGCGCTGGTGCGTCACTGGACCGGAGGAAGAAGAGAAGTTGTGGTTTAAAAGTGCATATTTTTTATTTTTCTTGCCAAAAATGACAATCGTTTCACTAGATAAGACCCTTATGCCTCGTTTGAGATTGTTTAGAGTCCTTTGAAACTGCAATTTAAACTGCATTAAAACTGTTAAGTGTTGGGGTCCATTAAAGTCCATTAAAATGAGAAAAATCCTGAAATGTTTTCCTCAGAAAACATGTTCGACTGAACAAACAAAGACATCAACATTTTGGATGACATGGTGGTGAGTAAATTATCTGGATTTTTTTTTAAAGAAAATTTACTAATCCTTTAAGTATTTACAGAAATATTTAACACAGAACGATATGATACAGAACTGTTGTTTAAAGCTTGCAGAGTCATTATTGTATTTTGTCGGTGTTGTGGTTTTAAAAACTGTGGCCTTACCTTTCTGAATCAACCCAACAGAGGACAGCCGCTGTCTATCAGTATAAAAGAAATAAGTCCCCAAATGCAGGTTCCTGAAACACACATACACACACATTCAGAGTAACTCTCACCGCTATGAATTATTCCTCAGGTCAGTTTCAAAGACATCAATCAAAACTAAGCCCATTTACTTTCTTTAAAAATGTTCCTTGTCTTATAGTGAATGATTCATCAGCACAAGTCACTCTGAATAATAAAATGTTTAGATTTCATAATATTTCATCAAAATGTAATAACTTTCTTTACCTCTGAAATAACTTTTCTTTACTGACACAATGCCACATGGGAAGGTAAAACAATATCATAGCATGAAGTTCAACCAAATCATAAAATTTAACCTCCGTCACTTCTCTGTGAATATCCTTTTTCATTCAGAAAGACGTTGGATTATAGAAATAAAGTGAGTTGCTAAAGTTTCATGCTGGCATTAAAAGTTTTTGAGTAGATTAGGAGTCTAAAGCACTAAATTTATAATTGCTAAATATAACAGAGTTATGCATGTATGTGTATATATGTGTATGCACATTTATGCCTATGTGTGTGTGTGACCTTCAGGACATCTAAAGCGTAAATGATGGACTGAACTGAAATGACACACACACACACACACACCACATGGTCGATGTGAACAATATCAGCACAATATGAGAAAGAGTAAGGGGCAATAAAGCAGCAATGGCAGTGTTGAGTGAATGATAGTTCTCTATTACACGGCTAAGATAAGAGGCGCAGAAGATATCTTCAAGTTGATTTAAAGCCCCAATTTCCTATACACGCTCTGTCAGGGCCACCCCTCTCGCACTGGAGGGTGAGTTACAACAAATTCGATGAGAAACATCTCTGCTGTTCCCTCTTTTACCATGACCTTATCCAAAAAAGCCACGTACGCACCTGTAAGGCAAAGATGCTCTGAATGTTTTCCAACTATTCCCTCTCTCCTGGATATCAGGAGTCTGACTCAAAGCCAGCTGGCAGAACATTCCTCGAATTTAGTCTTTTATCTCCGCATCCACCCACTTTGTCCTAGGCTGATCCTGTACTGTGGCTTTACTAGCAGAACATGACGCTAGCAATGTCAAGGACACGAGTTTGATGGAAGGAATATACGGATTGGTCAAATGCATAAAACCTTGAATGCACATTAAATCACTTTGGATAGAGGAAATCTTGGAAATCAAAGCATTTTACTTTTAAGGATGATGTTATAGGTAGCAGGTAAAATAAGGAGCCTAATGCTTTTTATTTTTTTATAAAACACTGCAAAAAAAAATTTCAAGAAAAAAAATTCTTAGTATTTTTTTCAGAAAAATATGTAAAAATTCAGAAGCTTTTATTGATGAGCAAAATGACCCAAAAAATAGTTTTTAGACCAAAATATAAAATTTAAGTGATTTGTGCATAAATCAAGCAAAAAACAATAATTGCCAATGGGGTAAGCAAAAAAATCTTGAAAATTTTTCTTAAACACTTAATTCAAGAAAAATTCAAGAAAAAATTGCTTACCTAATTGGCTGATTTTTTTTTGCTTGTTTTATGCACAAAATCACTTTTTATTTAATATTTTTGGTCTAAAACTAGACTTATTTTCTTGGGTTGTTTTACTCATCAAGAAAAAGCATCTTAATTTAAGGATTTTTAGATATTTTTACTGAAAACAATACAAAATTACTAAGTTTTTTTTTCTTAAATATCATTTTTTGCAGTGAAGAAGGAAGGTGAAAATCACAGAGAAATTTCCTTAAATACACTATATAGGGGCCAATCACTGTTTATGCGTGCCTTGTGTTTTTTGTTTTTTTTGCCGCCTGCCGTACCATGTTTTTAAAGGAGCACTCAGAGCGGAAAAGCGCCCAACGTCATTCGCGTTTTTCCATTGTCCAATCCAATGAGGGGAGAGGCGGGCCTTCCATAGTGGTGACGGAAGTTTACAATTGCTTGAAACAACCGGACTGGAGTCACTCACTATCTTCTGTGTGTTTGTGCACCACTCACCATCCTCTTATGAAAATTAACCATGGTTTTACTACAGTTAAAACCAAAAAACATGGTTACTGTATAGTACAACCATGGTAACCACACTTTTACCACAATGCAACCATGGTTAATTTTCATATGGGTCGATCAAGGTCAGAGCAAGCTTCCTCTTTTTTAAAGTTTCTGATAATATGAAAGTTAACAGCAAAGAGCGCTTTCGCTTCAATACTTGATTGACAGGACAGCTGCCTCGGTAGTTGCCTAGCAATATAAAAAGCCGCATCGCACTGGTCTTTTTTAATGTGCTTGCGCCCATGTGTTTCCAAGCATTTAAAATGCGTCTGATGGGATTGGCCCTTTAGGGGGCATTTTTGGCCTGTGGTCCGCATATGTTTTTAAGGGGGTGTGTACACTAAAGTGCTTAAACGCGGCTAAAAAACACCAGACGGATGCCAACTGTTGGCTCTTGCCAGCGTTTTTTCTCAGCTTTGGTTGCTATGATACTTCTGCTCTGTTTATCGGTCGGTTGGTTGTTGTGGTATTTGTCCCGCCCCTCCTCCACTGTGATTGGACGATCAAGCGTTTCTCCCAAAGTTGGCGTGTTTTGTTAGTGCTGAGCGCCGACGCTTAGCGTTTTATCGCACTCAACAATAGGGCCAAATGTTCAACTTTGGATGAAACGCTTATGCTGAGTTTACACCAACCGCGTTTCAGGCGTCAAAAGTGAAATGTGTATTACAACTTACCAGGTTGCCCAATGTCCTAACTGACACTCTTCCAAGGAAGGTCCTTTTTATTCCTGTCTCCTCTATAGAAATAAGAACTTGTGTCGTATAACTCCTGGTGACTGCTTACGGACAATATCAAGCGTTGGTTGAATAAGTGACTCCGGGTGGGGCTGCCACCACAGCAGCAAGCAGGCTCCTGATTGGTTAACGTGGCACAAAATTCCGGCAAAATTCAAATTTCTCAACTCGGGCGTCAGCCGCAAATTTGCGTGAACCGCAGAATGCACAAAAAGCACCATTCGCGCGTACCGCGCATGAGGCGGAAACACCTCTTTCGCGCCGCGGGACCTCCAGACGCGCGTCAACGCGTCTTCACGATGACTTAACATTGAAATCACTCGCAGCATAGGCTTGTCAATGTCTCTTTTCACTCAGTCATCCAATCACAGTGGAATAGGGGTGGGACAAATATCACAACAACCAACTGATACAACGTACAACGACTGATGAACAGAACAGAACAGATCATAGCAACCAAGCACTCAGCTGAAGAAACGGTGCCAAGCGCCCACAGTTGGCGTTGACCTGGACGTGTTTAAATGCTTTGGTATACAAGCCCCCATAAAAACAATGGTCCTATAAAAGTTTCTTCAAGGCGATGCTGTAGAACAAAAATGTTTTGTTTCCCAAAGAATCTTACGTTTCATCCGAAGCACACTCAATCACATTTTTTTAAACTAGTTTTCTAGTTCTTCTACAATTATAAAGTAATGGGTTTAAACATCAAAGCAAAGCAAAGTAAATAAAATACGTAAAGGATGCCCCCTCTGCAATTAGAGTAAATGAAACTCCCCTTGTTGTACCACCTGGCTAATACTCAATGTTGCTATGTAAACCCACTCAATCAACACTGATCTAAAGACAATAAACATAAGTGCGCTGTGAAAACGTCATTACTCAGTTTCAATGTTTTTCTAACCGTCTCCAGAACTCTGAAAGTGGACTTCTGCCTCTTTACATATTCACAGCACATGACCGATACGGGAAGAAGATACGCGTGTGTGGGGTGTGGAAGATTCTCCGCTAACTGAGACCACTCATCACAGAGAGAGAGATTACAGCCTCAAGGGTAAATATGAACCAATGACTGATATGACCTTTTCACAACCACAGAGATCTGATCTATCTGACAAAAGGACAAAATAGAAAATGGGTAAGAAAACAAATTATAAATGATTTGTGAACTTGTTTAAAAGGATTACTCGGGTCAGGTCTGATTTTTTTTATTTTCCAGCATGTCATTCCAAACCTGTATGATTTTTTTTTCACAAAACGGGAACTTTTAAAGTATTTTAAAGTAAAGTATTTTATTTATTATTGCAATTACAATGAATATAGACTGACACTTTAAGGGGGTAGTTCACCCTAAAATATAAATTCTGTCATAATTTTCTCATCCTCATGTTGTTCTGAACCTGTATGCATTTCTTTTTCTGATAAACACAAAAAAAGATATTTTTGGGAAGCACACAGCCGATTGCAACTATTGACTCCTATAGTAGGAAAAACAAATACCGTCAACTGTGTAATACCATAATTTATTAAAATATATTCTTCATCATTTATCACAAAACTTCCATATTTGTTTTCCTACTATGAAAGTCAATGGTTACAATTACCTGTGTGCTTACCACCATTTATCAAAATATCTTCTCGTGTCCATCAAAATTAAAAAAAAACTTTACAGGTTTAGAACAAGATGAGGGTGAGTAATTGATGACAGAATTTTCATTTTTGTCAACTATCCCTTTAAACTTCAAAAAGACCATGAAAGTATAAAATAGTCCATAGGATTCGTCTTCTGATAGCTTGAGGAAGATATGAAATTTTTTGTAGCTTTATTTCGCACATCCATCAAAGTTATTGAGAGTACTACACAATCCGAAAAAAAGTCCAAAAGCTGTCACTTTTTTATGCATTTGGCAGACATTTGTTTCCAAAGCGACTTACAGTGCATTACAAGGTACACATTTCATTTTATCAGTTTGTACCCTGGGTTCAAACCCATGTTCTTTTGAACTGATAAAGCAATGCTCTACCACTGAGCTGTACAGGTCACTTGGACAGTACTTGGACCTTTAAAAAGGTCATATATGCAAAGATATGTACCTTAGAGATACCAATATAATACTAATACTATGTTGTTCTTTTTGAAAGTGTGACAGATTTTGTACCTTTTTTCTGAAAGTGTAGCAGTTTAAAGCATAAACTCTAAAAATATGGACGTAGTGTCCGTGACATCACCCAAACATTTGTGAAGAGCTTTTATGAAGTCAATAGTTGGCGGGCCTGCCGTCAACATCTTGGCAGCGTGTCACTACGCATCACTCGCGGATAACCGAAAATGTGCAAAACTGCGGGATGTGGGTAGAGCTGAGAAACGTTGGCCCATATTGATAGGATAGCATCTTGCAGTTGATGGAGATTTGTAGGATGCACATCCAGGGCACGAACCTCCCGTTCCACCACATCCCAAAGATGCTCTCTTGGGTTGAGATCTGGTGACTGTGGGGGCCATTTTAGTACAGTGAACCCATAGTCATGTTCAAGAAACCAATTTGAAATGATTAGAGCTTTGTGACATGGTGCATTATCAGGATGGGTACATGGTGGTCATAAAGAGATGGATATGGTCAGAAACAATGCTCAGGTAGGCCATGGGATTTAAAGAGTGCCCATTGGCACTAAGGAGCCTAAAGTGTGCCAAGAAAACATTCCCCACACCATTACACCACCACCACCAGCCTGCACAGTGGAAACAAGGCATGATGGATCCATGTTCTCATTCTGTTTAGCCAAATTCTGACGCTACCATCTGAATGTCTCAACAGAAATCGAGACTCATCAGACCAGGCAACATTTTTCCAGTATTCAACTGTCCAATTTTGGTGAGCTCGTGCAAATTGTAGCCTCTTTTTCCTATTTGTGGTGGAGATGAGTGGTACCCGGTGGGATCTTCTGCTGTTGTAGCTATCTGCCTCAAGGTTGTGCGTGTTGTGGCTTCACAAATGCTTTGCTGCATACCTCGGTTGTAACGACTATTTATTTCAGTCAAAGTTGCTCTTCTATCAGCTTGAATCAGTCGGCCCATTCTCCTCTGACCTCTACCATCAACAAGGCATTTTTACCCACAGGACTGCTGCATACTGGATGTTTTCCCTTTTCACACCGTTCTTTGTAAACACTAGAAATGGTTGTGCGTGAAAATTCCAGTAACTGAGCAGATTGTGAAATACTCAGACCGGCCCGTCCGGCACCAACAACAATGCAATGCTCAAAATTGCTTAAATCACCTTTCTTTCCCATTCTGACATTCAGTTTGGAGTTCAGGAGATTGTCTTGACCAGGACCATACCCATATACATTGAAGCAACTGCCATGTGATTGGTTGATTAGATAATTACATTAGTGAGAAATTAAACTGGTGTTCCTAATAATCCTTTAGGTGAGTGTATAAAAGTAAATAAAAAATGTATTATGACATATCTGAATATAGTGCACAACTTGGTCAGACCACTTCTTTGATATGTTCATGATATTTTCAAACCCATTAAAACAAATTGCATGGAAAGGACTCCTCAAAATATCTTATTGTACTCCAGTATTACAGATTTGCAGCGGCATGAGGGCGACAATAAAAGTATTTTCACTTCAGGGTGAACTTTACCATAAAGCAGTGCTAAATAGGAAGCGCAGGGCATGCTGGGTCAAAGTGGCGTCGACTGGCTTAAGGGAACACAGTGGATGACAGCAGCTGTCCTTGTCAGAGAGACTTACAAGCTGTGCGAACAGGTACACGGGTACAGAAGAACGCTTTGAGACAGCTCTCAGCAGGACGTGCATCTGGTTTGAACAAATCTGATATGGGTTAAAACTGCATTGGAGTGTGGACGTGAGCCGGAGACGGGCGGCTTAGCACATCTGTAAATGATATGTGCGGCTCTATTGATGTGGATGAGAAAGATTCATTGATTATGCTATGGAAAGCTCCTCAAGGCAGAATCTGTCCAGGTCCAATGCTGTCAGATCTAGATAAAACCCATGCATACAATAACGCTCTTAAAATGACCTGACATGTATGACGATTTTCAGAGTGCCTGTAGCTCAACTGGTAGAGAATTTTGTGATACCAGGGCAAAGGTCATAGATGCGATTCAAACATGGTGAAAATATTGTATACTTTTCACTCTAATGCATAAAAGTGAAATGTAAATGTGAGTCTGTAGATGTATTGTTGCCAGGCAACATTGCAACTTTCTGAATTAATACATAATTTAAGTGATGTCTGGTCACACTGTGACAAGTACAAAATTTATATATGCATATTTATAATGCATTACTGTTTTGAGTCTTGATTTAACTGAATTGTAAAGCTGTTGTTAATGTCAGACTTACTGCATCATTTTTCATTTTGGTTTAAACATTAAAAAACAAACACGTACAAATGAAGGTGCTACAAAACATTCTTCACAGCGATGCAAAAAAAACTTTTAGTCAACGGTTCATAAAATAACCATTTCTTGCTTACCTTTCCACAGTCTCACACTAGGCAAGAAGCACAGCGTCGAGCCACATTCTGTCTAGGGCAAGAGTTTTCAAACTTTATGACGGCGGGGTCCCAATATTTAAAGAACCTTTAGCGAGGGACCCCTTTCCTAAAATATATCTATCTCTCCATATCTTGTATGAATAAAGATAAATATTGTGATATTACAAAGATATCAAATTACTTAAATAACTGGCTACAGAGTAGATTTCTACAATCTTTGCTTAGTCTTTTATCTCTTGAAATTTTCTCGGGACCCCTTAGAACTTTGTGGGGGACCCCAGTTGGAAAACCCCTGGTGCATTCACTAAAAATATTGTGATCATATTTTAAATATGTTGTATGGTGTACTTCTCGCCCGGTGTGAAACATCTTTAAAGAACCTTTTCCACGACAAAAAACCTTTTGTGACCAAGAGGTTCTTTATGGAACCATTCAGCCAAAAATTCTTCTTCTATGGCATTGTGTAGCACATTCATTTTTTACAGCATAATATATTACATTCTCAGACGTTTTAATTTGTAGCAAAATGAATGCATCTTTATATATATATCATTACCGTTATATTACTGTAACTAATACGCACTAAGCTTGCAGCAGTCAGTTATCTCCCACCATCAGGTCTACACACATGCACATACCCGATTCATGAACACGCACTTTAGGCTGAAGTTGTGCGTTGCTCAGTCCCATGAAGCCATGCTGCTCAGAGCTCAACAGCTGTTCTCATCTGTCCAGCTACATGCATGTAGTCTCTTACACACACACATAAGCACACAACAAAGCAGACACACTGTCTCGTCCATCAGTGCTGTGGCTCGATCTAGCGAGTGTGGTGTAATGGCCTCTGAGGTTGTTTCTCCAGCTAATCCTGCTCCATCGGGAACCCTACTAGATCCAAATCCCAAACAGCTGCCTTTACTCTCTGCACTCAGGATGCTTACAGCTTCTCATTCTGTCTTCACATGCAGGAAGCAAACGACGGACGCACGTTTATAGTATGATGCCATGCTTAAGGAATTTTGATAGGGGAAAGAACAGTAAATTAGACCACTGAGTAACAAACAGACAATGGTGAAGCAGTTCAAGGGTATTAATTATATTCTCTCCATCCATACATCCCTCCCAACATCTATCTTCCTATCTATCCCCCCATCTATCTTTCTATCTATTTATCCCTCCATCTATCCATCCATCCATTTATCTCCCATCTATCTATCCATCCATTTATTCATCTTTCTCTCTCTCCAACTATTCATTCACCTATCTCTCCATCTATCCATTCATCACTCCATCTCTCTCTCTCTCTACACCACCATCTATCTATCCCTCTATCTATCCACCCCTCTCTATCCAACCATCCATCCATCTATCCCCCATCTATCTATCCATCCATCCATCCATCCATCCCTCTATACAACTATCTATCCACCTACCTTCCTATCTATTAATCCATCAACCTACCTACCTACCTACCTACCTACCTATATTTTTATCTATCCCTCCATCTATCTTTCTTTCTTTCTATCTATCCATCCATCAATCTATACCATCATCTATATATGTATCCCTCCACCTATCCATTCATCTGTCTATTTATCCCCTTCTATCTATTCATCCATTTATTCATACATCTCTCTCTCTCCAACTATCCATCTACCTATCTCTCCATCTCTCTCCATCCATCCATCCATCACATCATCTATCTATCTCTCCATCTATATCTCCTTCTCTCCATCCATCTCTCTACCCCACCATCTATCTATCCCTCTATCTATCAACCCTTCTTTATCCATTCGTCCATCCATCCATCCATCTATTCTACAACTATCCATCCACCTACCTCTCCATCTATTCATCCATCCACCTTTCTCCACCCATCAATCCATCTCTTTATCTATCCATCTCTCTATCTATCCATCTATCTCTTCATCTATCTATATTTTTATCTATCTCTCCATCTATCTATCCCTCGATCTAGCCCTCCATCAATCCATCCATCTGCCCATCTATCCCCGTATATCTATCCATCCATTTATTCACCCACCTCTCCATCAACTATCCATCTACCTACCTCTCCATCCATCCATCCATCCATCCATCCATCCATCCATCCATCATCCATCTATCTCTCTACACCACCATCCATCCGTCCGTCCGTCCGTCCATCCATCCATCCATGTATTCATCCATCCATCCATCCATCCATGTATTCATCCATCCATCCATCCATCCATGTATTCATCCATCCATGTATTCATCCACCCACCTACCTCTCCATGTATTCATCCACCCACCTACCTCTCCATGTATTCATCAACCCACCTACCTCTCCATGTATTCATCCACCCACCTACCTCTCCATGTATTCATCCACCCACCTACCTCTCCATCAATTCATCCACCCACCTACCTCTCCATCAATTCATCCACCCACCTACCTCTCCATCAATTCATCCACCCACCTACCTCTCCACCCATCAATCCACCCACCTCTCTCTCCACCCATCAATCCACCCACCTCTCTCTCCACCCATCAATCCACCCACCTCTCTCTCCACCCATCAATCCACCCACCTCTCTCTCCACCCATCAATCCACCCACCTCTCTCTCCACCCATCAATCCACCCACCTCTCTCTCCACCCATCAATCCACCCACCTCTCTCTCCACCCATCAATCCACCCATCTCTCTCTCCACCCATCAATCCACCCATCTCTCTCTCCACCCATCAATCCATCCATCTCTCTCTCCACCCATCAATCCATCCATCTCTCTCTCCACCCATCAATCCATCTCTGGTGGACAGATAAAATCTCTTCATCTGTCCACCAGAGATGGATTGATGGGTGGAGAGAGAGATGGATGGATTGATGGGTGGAGAGAGAGATGGATGGATGAATTGATGGAGAGGTAGGTGGGTGGATGAATTGATGGAGAGGTAGGTGGGTGGATGAATTGATGGAGAGGTAGGTGGGTGGATGAATTGATGGAGAGGTAGGTGGGTGGATGAATACATGGAGAGGTAGGTGGATGGATAGTTGTAGAAAGGGATGGATGGAGGGATAGATAGATAGAAAGAAAGACAGATGGAGGGATAGATAAAAAATATAGATAGATGAAGAGATTTTATCTGTCCACCAATCTATATTTTTTATCTATCCCTCCATCTGTCTTTCTTTCTATCTATCTATCCCTCCATCCATCCATCCATCCATCCATCCCTTTCTACAACTATCCATCCACCTACCTCTCCATGTATTCATCCACCCACCTACCTCTCCATGTATTCATCCACCCACCTACCTCTCCATCAATTCATCCACCCACCTACCTCTCCATCAATTCATCCACCCACCTACCTCTCCATCAATTCATCCATCCATCTCTCTCTCCACCCATCAATCCATCTCTTTATCTGTCCACCAATCTCTTCATCTATCTATATTTTTTATCTATCCCTCCATCTGTCTTTCTATCTATCTATCCCTCCACCTATCTATACCACCATCTATCTAGCCCTCTACCTAGCCCTCCATCAATCTATCCATCTGTCCATCTATCCATCCATTTATTCATCAATCTTTCTCTCTCCAACTATCCATCTACCTACCTCTCCATCTATCCATCCATCTCTCTCCATCCATCCATCACTCCATCTATCTCTCCATCTATATATTTCTCCATCTATATCTCATTCTCTCATCCATCCATATCTCTACATCACCATCTATCCATCCCTCTCTATTCATCTATCCATCCATCCATCTCTCTCTCCAACTACCCATCCACCTACCTCTCCATCTATTTATCCATCCATCTCTCTCCATTCATCAATCTCTCTCTTCATCTATATATCTCTTCATGTATCTCTCTCTCTCTTCATCTATCTATCTTTCCACCTATCTATCCATCTCTCCATATTTCCATCTCTCCATCTTTTCATCTCTCCATTTATCTATATTTCCATCCATCTACCTACCTATCTCAGCGTCCATTTCCACCTCCCTTCCTCAATCGTTCTATTCATCTATTTCTTCTGCCCCTTCATCTTTCTATCCCTCCATCTATCCATCCCTCTATCTATACATCCTTCTCTCTATCCATCAATCCATCCCTCATCTGTCCTTCCATCCATCCATAGTACTTATTCATCTATATTATCTATCCGTCCATCCGTGCATCCATCCAGATTTCTATTGGTTGTTGCCCTATCACTGCTCATTTACATAAAGCAGCTGAACTTACATCACAGACATCTACCAGCAGTTCACTCATGTCATCTCTAATTACCAACTATTATTGAAAATTGACGATCCGGTTACTTTGTCACTACAAATGCCTGTTAGTGTTAAATAACACGTTTGACAAAACATTTATTTTAAAAGACATCCACATACTGTACGATGACAGAATCACGTTTAAAGTGGTTGCAATGTTTGCCATGAGAAAGATGGGCTTGCTGCAGGCCGGCTACTGTGGTACTGGACTAGGGCCAAACTCTGTGAAGTGTTGAAAGATTGAAGACATGCTCGGAGCCTATGTTCACATCGCCAATCTCAAAATAACTAGAAGTACTCGGTTTTCTCATTTTCAGTGTTCTTTTATATGCTGTTCACATAGTAAGCCCACAAAATGTATCTGGACACTTGAGCCACAATATCTTATTTGTGCAACAGATAACAAAATACCAAGCAAGTACAGGGGTATTTCGTTTTAAGATTTAAAAAACAAGAGCAAAACAGTTCACAAAAATAGGTTTGCTGGGTTTTAAATTATCCTCTTGAAAATGAAGACGAAGTATGTGGACACTAAATACACCGGAAATTATAGTTTCTTTGCTAGGAATTAATATCAAATCATTTGGACACCAGAAAATGAAAATCAAAGTTAACTTAGTAATGAAAGCCCAACATAAGCCCAAAGTCCAACATAATCATATTGCTAGTGCAATGACATCTACACATTTTAAGCATCCAATTACTTCTAGGATTTGCATGTACATATAACATTTTCAAATCCGTAATTCGACACTTCAAACTACAAAAGGCAAGCAAACATCACGCTCCATAAACTGATACTTCATAAAGGATTAAGGTTTCTCTCAACGTGTGAAGCTTGATCAAAGACCAAGATCAAGTAACAGTCCTACAGCGTGACACAAACATTCCAGTCAGGGGTCAATGCCGAAACTGTGTTCGTCAGAAAATCCCTCTCCACAGTCTTGCCCATCGTACCAGAGCAACGCAACATCGCCACAGCATGTCGACAGCTTCCTCCCCATAAAATATTCATTTGCAATAGAATGTTTTCCATTAACTAGCGCGGATCCGCTGTCATTCATAGATGCTACTAATGGACTATGCAAATTTCTGCTCTTGTACTTTTTTACTGCTTTGAGGATGAGGGATTCAGATCTGCAATGGAGAACATAAAGAAGAGCATAAACTTCTTATAAGTGACGTAGTTCCAGCGGCAGGGATGTACTGAGGGCTTTGCCCGTAAAGATAACGCAACCAGAGGGTCGCCTACCGTCGCAGGCAGGACGTGCTGCGACATTAAATCGGGAATGAGGCTTTATGTATGAGAAGCAATTAACGTTTTTTAAATTGAACGGGAGCATGAAGAAATAAAACAGGACGGTGAACAAAAGAGCGGAAAAATTAAAGAGCTGAGGAAAAGGCTTTTTTATGGCTGAATAAACCAAAAAATCATTTCGCCAATGGCTCATTGATTTTTTTCTCTTTCTCTTGCAATCCTTTCATGAGTTCTTTAGATGCTACGCTTGTCAAAAAATGTGCATTATGAAAAGAAAAATCAATCAAAACAACTAAGGTTTGTCCTAAACCTTCAGACAAAACAAAAACCTCCATACCAATCAGTCCCATTCATAAAAGCATTGTTCTCAGAAAACATCCAAATAAAATGCTCTCATGAGCACCTTAGCAGCAGATGGTGGGCTCATTGAAAATCGTCTGCCGCTCTCGTTGCAAATTCGGTGGTCCAGAAAAAACTAACGTATACGGGCTTCTTGCCTCCAGCATGTTGGAGGTGATTACTTGCGATTACCTTTTTATTGTCGTAAAGGAGACTGTAACCTCAGACTGCCCCCAACATCCTTAGGCAACAATGGCTTATCAGGAGGTGATCTTTATTAAGATTAACCCAGCGGTGTGGTGTGGGCATCAGAGGACAGGTGGTCCTTGTATCCGTCATTTGCTTTATAATCAAGACACAAACCAGACAGTCACCTCTGACACAGGCTTTCTATGTTGTTGTATTTCAGACTTCGATAAGAAGAGTGCTAAAAATAACGGGTGAAACTTTAAGAACTTGAAAGTATACATGAAAGTTAAAAAACCCAGAATTATCAGGATGTAATGACATATAGTGACAAACGTGTGGCAACATGTCCTTTATGAAATGATAGGTTATAAAATAATTAATTTTGATCGCATGATCATTTTAAACATCATGAGGATAGCACTATTCAACAATTTACACTTTGCCCCAAGCAAAATAAGATTGTGGCAAACCATTTGACCCTGGAAATAAAGTATGGCATGCATTTTTTATAATATCACTACGTTCGAGCTGTTAAAGGAAAACACCACCACTTTTCAATATTTTACTATGTTCTTACCTCAACTTAGATGAATTAATACATACCTATCTTTTTTCAATGCGTGAACTTAATCTTTGTATAGTGCGTCATGAATGCGTTAGCATTTAGCTTAGCCCCATTCATTCCTATGGCTCCAAACAGGGATGAATTTAGAAGCCACCAAACACTTCCATGTTTTCCCTACTTAAACACTGTACTTGAGTAGTTACACGAGTAAGTATGGTGGCACAAAATAAAACTTTTGCTTGATACCATAAGAATGAATGGGGCTAGGCTAAATGCTAACACATTTAAGAAGCGCTGCACAAAGATTAAAAGTGCATGCACTGAAAAAAGATGGGTATGTATTAATTAATCTAAGTTGAGGTAAAAACATAGTAAAATTCTGAAAATGGTGGTGTTTTCCTTTAAAGTTCATGAATTACTGATGCAATTAATTATAGCATTTATTTAAAATGTCATGTTCTGTGGGTCTTCTAAAAACTAATACAGCACAAGTTCATCAGAAAGTAATGGACAAAGACCCACTGTACAGGAAACATATTCATTTATTAAACTCAAATGTGTTGGAGAAACTAAAAATGCACCTCAGCCAATAAAATTACAGCACTCTTCATTCAAAATGTTAATGTTTACATGCTACAATATAACCAAAATTAAAAAGAGGTTTTCAACAGTCCGTCCTGAAATTGCAACAGCCAACAACGTCCACAGCCTGACCATCCGTCCTGTTTTACGAGGAATTTCCTTCCTAATCCCCCATGCAATTGCTGGCACCTGAAACGGCATCTTAGCCAAGATTCCCAGCGATGGCCAAACTATAGCAAATGTAAATGGTAAAAGAGCTGCTGGAATTCAAAGCGGAATTCCGAGTGTCATGCAGCAGCTGTGAAACCCGCCGCCCCCCTTCCAGCAAGCACGGGACAGTTAGCTCTCTGATCCCGCTTAGACGTTTGCCGTGGCATTGCACAGCAGGCAGCGAGTGTGGCATAGCTACAGGATAAGCTGTCAGCGCCTTTCAAGAGTCCTGATCGAGCACATCATCCACAGGGCGGCATGACATCACCGCCTGAGCCTCTCCAAGTTCAGCGAGGCTTGGTTTTCCCAACCAGCCATTACTCGGGTAACACAGAACTGTCCGTTGCTGTAGTCCTCCATAGTTTACAAGACATAAAAATTCCATCGCTGCCCCACAACACCCCTTAAGAGCTACTTAAACTAATAGACTCTTGTGAATTGGTTGAGAGGATTGAAGAGCCTAAACGAAAGGAAAACGCACCGCTATATGCATTCTATGATCACGATGCACATGTCGAGACTATAATTTATCCATCCGGTTGTGAAATTGCCCAAGGACAGATTTGGAGCGTCGTTTTCACAGATACATCTTCACATGCACACATCAATACTCATGGTTATTTAAAACGCCCCTGGAATGTGTGGGGGGATGTACAGAACTACGAGTTAAATGAGCAGAGAAAAAGATTAATAGGTTTATGTTCCTCTGACATGGTGCTCCAAGGCTGAGACAGAGACTATAAATAGTTGCTATTTGGCTCCTCGTTCCCTACGTTTCATACATCCCACTTTGGTAGCTTTATAGGTGGGTCCAAAGAATTGAGTGCCACAAAAAAGCGCAACCTAGGTGAATAAGGGCATGATAAAAGGGATGACATTCAGGGGAATAGCCAGGGACAGAACAATAAATTCATGGACGTATCCGTAAGTGAAGAGCCAGGAGTGGCTTACAGCTGCTTCTCATTGTACAGTCAGCATACTGTATAACAATTACGTTTTATGTATTTGATGCATTAGACTAAATCTACACGTTTTTATGTGCGTTTCTTTCCAGTTGCATTGTGTCTGTCAGTAACTGAGCATAAGACTGAATCCTCTGTCTGTGGTCCAAATCACAAAGTGTTGAGTGCCGTTTACAGTCGCTATCCCCAGATACAACCCTAAACACTACTATAATCAATCACAAAATAAGAAAAAGAAATGTTTTTATTAACTTAAAAAAAGGCTTGGCAATTACAGTGCTTACAGAATCGATCATTGCTGTCAAGTACTCGGGTACTACATTTGCATTTGCAAACATCAACATTACTGCACTACAGTACTGGATGGGTGATTCTCACGAAACCATTGAAACACCACGGCACTAATGATTTTAGCTTTAAAATGTGTAATATAGTAACATTAAAATGCATCAGAATTAACACAATACTGTGTTCTACCTTGCACAATGTGTGATTTCAACATAAGAATTTATAATTGGAAATTTTATCTCATTTTCTGCTGAAATTCTCATTACCGCAATGTGTCTGGCTGTGTTTGAACATGCGTTATGTTGTAATTTAATCAAATTAACACAAAAAATTAAGAAAAAAATTGGATGTTTTGCTAGACTACTTTAGATGACAGAAAAAATATTTACTGAATATTCATGTATAATAATAATGAAGAAAAATTAGGAAAATGATGTGTCCATGCCTGATGTTCTCATCCTCCGCAACACTTTTTGAGAACAGTTTAAGCACACATACAGAATTTTAATAAAGTTTGATTTTGAGTGACCAAGCACATGGACCAGTTACTTCAAGATGGCTACCCGGTAAGATAAATTTTTTACAGTTAATTTGAAATATTGTCTTGTCAGAATGCTTACACGACATTTTGATTATCATTACCGCAACAGATGCTTATTAAATGTTAATTTAATTAATAGAAGCATAATACTTTGATTTTAAATGCATGTGCAGAATCTCCAAATTATGTTCTTTCAGGTTTGTCATGTAATTTTGAAAATATGTCAGTTTTGATGTTTTCTGACTGTTGCGGTAATGAGATTTTTTAGGACAAATTTTTAAAATTATGTTACAAAAAGTGTTAAATGATAAGTAAATGTTTTTAAATTAATGTTCCCATTTACTCCAGACTTGTCTGGTGGGAAAAAAAGTAAATTTAAGCAATTTTTACATTTTCATGCTTGACATTTTTAAAACCAAGTTTTCGTGAGAATCACCCACATACAAAAAACTGCATATAGTTACCCATTTAATGCGCTCTCTTACTAAAGAAGGCATAACCGAACTGTCTCGGTTAGAGTTTATCCATTGCCCTGTCGAGCTACAGAGCGGCAACCCATTCAATTCCTCCTGACCCCTGGCATAACCTTAATTCTCCAGCATGCTTTCTAAGTTTCTTCACAGACTGCTGCAGGCAATAAAACAGCAGTAACAACCCTGGCATTTTAAGGTCTATGTGGCCGATACAGCCATCCGCTCTCTTGGGAAGAATTAGGAATACAAACATCTGTCTATCGGGGTTTGTTAGCAACTCCCCAGCGACTGAGCACCAAGCATTGTTAGGGCTGAATTGAGTGATTGTTGCAGACAGACTAAAAACAGGCATTACTGCCCAAAGCCCAGGTAGATACATGGAAGTGTGTTACAACATCCCTCCAGCACTGTAAATAAACAAAGCCGGATGGATCCAGAGGCTAAGCCAGTTGAGAGGACAGAGCGAATGAATAAGAAGAGTTTAACCTCTTGTGTCCTGTGAACTGAGAGGTGTTAAGAGTTAAAAAATTCTGTGTTGTGAACAATGGTGGGTTATGACACTCTATCCGCTGTCCGTATATGTGTTGTTTCCATTTCTGTGTTGTTTCATCTGTGGCAACGTAGGCAGAGTTTGGGGGGTCAGGGGGGCACTGCCCCCCCAACCAGAGATAATATTGATTTTGTCTGAGCCATTAATGAAATAAAAGGATTCATCTTATTTGTTCAAAGGACCGGAGTCAATTATTCCTCTTATAACACGGTTACCAAAAATATTGCTCTTGTGCCTATTTTTAAGACATTTTAAAAGTTAGGTGCGCGGTTATTGAAAAATAATCAACACCCACAAACATTTCTCAACCAATCAGAATAAAGCATTCAACAGCCCCGTGGTGTAATTGTAATGTAAATAATAGGAATGGGAAGATTCCGCGATTCACTCGGGGCATCGGCATATAAAGTTAACGATGTGATGCATCGGTTTAAAAACTGAAATTGAGTGGGTCCAACATCCTTTCTTAAAATATTAGTCGAATTTACTCACCACCATGTCATCCAAAATGTTGATGTCTTTCAAATGTCTTTCTTTGTTCAGTCAAGAAGAAATTATGTTTTTTTTGAGGAAAACATTCCAGGATTTTTTTTTCATTTAAATGGACTTTAATGGACCCCCAAACTTAACAGTTTTGATGCAGTTTAAAATTGCAGTTTTAAAGGACTCTTAACGATCCCAAACGAGGCATAAGGATCTTATCTAGCGAAACGATTGTCATTTTTGACTATAAAAATAAAAATATGCACTTTTAAACCACGACTTCTCGTCTATCTCCGGAACTGTAAGGTGCCAGCGCAACCTCACATAATTGCGTAATGCCTTGGAAAGGTCACGTGTTACATACATGTAACGCACATTTGTGGACCATTTTAAACAATAAACTGACACAACAACATTAATTAGTATCATCCGACATGCAACAACGGAGGAACGCTCCTCTTTCTCCACACTTGTAAACACTGGGGTGTAGTTTCGCATACATCATCTGTGACCTCTTGACATGATGACGTATTGCGTGAGGTCGCGCTGGCGAAACACACGACCGGAGATAGACGAGAAGTTGTCGTTTAAAAGTGCATATTTTTAAACTGTTAAGTGTTGGGGTCCATTAAAGTCCATTAAAATGAAAAAATCCTGCAATGTTTTCCTCAAAAAACATAATTTCTTCTCGACTGAACAAAGAAAACATCAATATTTTGGATGACATGGTGGTGAGTAAATTATCTGGATTTTTTTTTTAAGAAAATTGACTAATCCTTTAAAGGGTCTTATAATGGTTCAGACGCTCAAAGACACTCTAAGAAAGGATGTGTTCATTTTTTTACATAGACTTTAAAAAAAGATGGACGACGCCTGTTCGCTCTCTTCCATTGGTGAAAAGTGAAGCCGCCAGTGTCCCGATATGGCGCTGACAGCTCGGGTCTTGAGTCTGCGCAGTAGCGATTTCGGGACCAGTCCTGGGCAGTAGTGAGCAGGAAGTAAAGCTGCGAAATCAAGACCCCGCCCTCGGTAAAAACTACAGTAAATGACAGAAACCAGCTGAATGACAGAAAAAAGACAAATGAAGTGTAATTAATTTGTTTAGTTGGTCTCAAGTCTCATTGAATAACATGGGGAGGCGGGCTTTATGACCTATACTGGGACCAGTCACTGGGGGCGATCGAGACGTTTTGGCTTCACTTTTCAGGGCTAGTGCGGCACGCTTGTTTTTTACACATTGTTTTAACACATTATGTGTTATTTTAACACAGTATGTGTGTCATTGTGTGTTGATTTTGTGTTAAAATAAATAAAATGACAACACAAGATGTGTTTAAACAACACAAAATGTGTTGTTCTAATATTACTATAACATTAAATGTGTTGTGCTTAACTAGACCCAAAATGTGTTGTTTTAACAAAACAGTTTTAAGAGTGTACCATATTAAATTGCAAAGCATCATATTTTTTCACTGCATCAGACCACACTGCATCGTAAAGGGGTAAAACGCATTGTATCAAATCGGTAACTGCTCATATGTATCTTTAATGAATCGTACGTAGGCTATGCATCGAGATGCGTATCGCAACAAACTCAGTTTTGAGATGCACATATTATATCTTAAAGGCGTTCTAAGCGAATCTGCGAGACGTTAGTTTTTGTTGATGTTTGAATTGTTTTCAAACAGACGGAGCATAGCTAACTCCTCCCCCTCCCTTCTGTGCTTTCATGAATGCGCCCAACCCCTAAATCCTTTTTGTCGTTTATTGGCTGGAACACTTTGTTTTGTTTTGTGGTGCTAGGTTTGGCCACCGTGTTTATATTGAAGTTTGTGGAGCCTAGGCTGTCTACAGAGATCGTGTTTTTTACAGTTTGATCAGCGGACAGGCAGCAAGCACATAGTGAAGAGATGTTTGCTGTATGTAACAAAAAATGTTTTATGGTCTTAAACGCATGAATTCGCTTAGAGCACCTTTAATAATCTTAAAGTATTGAGGTTACCCACCTATGTTGCCGGTAGGTGCCTAACCAAGCACAAACGATAAAATCCACCTAATTGTGGCAAACGTGTCGTCCATGCTCATATCGGTATGTTCACACATCCTATCTCTGTTCACACACAGAATCGAACCAGTAAATTACTGGTAATCTTACAACTTCTCTTACTGGTAATTTGGCAGGACCGATTTACCAATATTTTTAAAAATGGTCCTGTTCACACAAGAACTGGGATTTACCAGTAAAGACTGCGACCGCACACGCACACACACACTTTTGTGTGGACAGGCAGGGTGAGAGGTCCAGGGGAGGGAGGGATGCATGTAAAAATATGGTGTGGATGATGAGCAAGAGATTGTTTATGTTGTGTATCACTGTGCTTATTTTAACACTATCAGTTCAGAGATGGGTGTGACTGACCCCTTCCAAGCAACACATCATAATATTTAGATGTTGTAGCTCTTCCAAATAAATGCTTTACTGTGATATCACCTTTTTTAGAGTTTAAACACCTGTTCATACCGTACATCTGCATACCCGGGTGCTGTGTTTTCTTTAAGCATCCTAGTGATCAAATAGTGTGCGAGTGCTCATGTTTTTTCTCATTGTAAACAAAACCCATTACATCTTGCTGAGAAGTTCAGGCTGAATGCTGAAACTTCTCACCGCACTGCAAGATTCACAATTCAAACCGGACTTTTATCATCAGTTTCCACAAGGTCTTCGGAGTTACAGCGACATCCCAGCAGTACACCATTAAGGAAAAGTGATAGGGTGAACTAGCGAACAAGGAGCACGGAGATAGCCGTCAATCTATCCTACAGTAGCAAACTTCCTTCTGCTGGATTTGCAGTATATTACAATCCTTTGAAAAGTAAAGTGGCTTTCGAAGCATATTCTATATATAGAGGCCTTGGAGGCAGACGTCATCTGGCAGAATGTGGGAGGAAAATTAAATCAACAGGATGGTAATATAAATAGAGAAAATCCCCATTGTTATTGGATGGTGAAATCTAGAAACCGAATAACCATTTTCAAGGATGTAAGTGACATAATAGCTACCCGACAGGGTAAAAACAAGGCTGCCAGGTTGCGACAGAAACAATTACGCATGCACACACACAATCCGAGGGACTCAGTATAACTCCTACTGACATACCCTCACATCCCCGCTGTGAAAAAAGATTATCAAAGGAGAAGTGTACTGTCAGGTCCAACGGGCCACCCGGGGAGCACCGACTCTCTAATATAATATAGGCCTGTTGTGCCTATAAAAAGCACGCTTCGGACTGGACATCACACAGAGAAAGTGAATACCTGTCTAGACTGTTATGGACAGAGAGGTTACAAAAAGGGGGTGCAGCTACATTATCGAAAAGAGAATAAAGGTCATCATAGGTCAACGCGCCTATGGGCAGAACTTCTGCACAGCCCACCAACTGCATTACCAAAGTGACACTTTCACCAGTAAACAGTCAAAACATGCAAACTGCTGCACACACCGTCCGAACAAAACCAAACCGCTTTAAGAAGCTGCCTGCTTCATTAGGGTGACCATATGTGGCATTTTTCCCTTACGCGTCCTGGCCAGGATTTTGGGTATGTCTACTCGATACGTCATTGAGTATTATTATTTTAGGTTCTATTAAAGAAAAGCAAGAGTTACATTTCAAGGTAAGAATGAAACTACGATAAATAAATGTTAATTTAAATAATGTTTTTAACTGAAATGTGAGAACCTCAAAAACACACCGTATGCAGAAAATATGGCACGTATGGTCACCCTAGCTTCATTCACTGCAGAAAGGTAACAACTCAATGCTCCTTGGTTGGTTACAGATTTTAGACACAAATCTAAAAGAATAAAGACACTTGTCACATTGTGAAATCTTAAACTGCATGGTACAGTAATTGGCAAATACTGTAATGGCAAGAGATGTTGAGATACCTTCTCAACAGAAGACTTTTGGGATTTGATGTTTATTATTGAGAGTTTCATCGGATGCACGTGCGTTGTTGTGGTTACGCGTCTGGTCTGAACTTTACTTTGGGTTTCTGTTTGTTTAATGTTCTTACTAGTGACTAAAATAAACTGAAGAACAAATACCTCGTCGAAAATAACAAATGTTTTGGTTTCCTAAAGACAAGGGGAGACGACGATCATGGATCACCGCTATGTGAAGGAAAGTTTGGCAGACGGTTTGTAGTTAACATTTTATACATTCAAGTACACATTTCAAGGTTAGCTCAGTGTCGTTTTTTATACGCTTTAGCTATGAAATAAGAATTAGGGTAAGCTACTTGTTGTTTATTTCGCTTGTTATCAGAATAAACCTCTAAAAGGACTTTGTTGTTATTGATTTTTAGCGTTTAGAGTTTACCAGAAGTCACATGTGTTCCACGAAAGTCGTTTGTTTATGTTGTTACTGCTGAAACCGTCTATACTGAGAAATTATTTCCTTCCTTTTAGGGCTGGGCGGTATGACGGTATATTCCGTTACCGTGGAATAAAGTGTCTGACGTAACAGATTTTTCTATTCCGTCTATTCCGCGGAATGCAAATAAGTGGGCGTGGCTAACTCTGCCCTCCAGCATGTTAGACTGAGTGTGACGGAGAAACATGTAAAATAGTTCACTTATAAAAAATGAACGAGTTATTTTTGTAATCTTTATAATAAGTGCCAGTGAATCCACCGTGGGTCACACAGCGAGACTCTTGTCTTGCTCGCTCTCGCGCTCTCTCTCTCGCGCGCGGGCTCTTTCTCTCGCCATGCAGCAGCCCGCCAGTCTCTCGCGTGCAGAGGTCTCTAGGCAGACGCAAGGAGCTGCGACGACGCCAAATGAACTTTAAGCAAGCTAAGACAAAACTCGTGTTTATATCAGTGACACGTGCGCTGCTGGAGCGATGTAGTTTGACACGCCATTTGCTTATACAAACATATTTGATCGGAAAGACGAGAAAGAGATGCAAATGTTACGGTCTAATAGAAAAAAAAGGGCGTCAAGACCTTAAAACAAACTTTATGATCATCACATAATAGCACCTGTCACATTTATAATATCTAGAGCTTCTTCTCTCATATACAGGTATTTATCCTGTCTGTAGGTTTTTGCATATACTTATACCTGTTAATTTTACATATTGCATATGTTTAATGTAATGTATGCATAAATACAAAATACAATGAAGCCATACTATAACTTCAATAGTCTATAAAATTAATAACTCAATTAAAAACAAGATTCTGTCTAATCAAGAATTATCTGCTGTTATCTTCTGGGCCTTTTCACTTTAACATTATTAACTTTAAATTTCTCATATTTTAAAACTGTGGTGAGCATTTAGTTAAAAGCTATAGTGAGTGGTGTATTTCTGTAAATTTTTATCATCAAAAAACAATATAAACTGAAAAACATTCCGTGAAATAAAATGACTCATTCCGTGAAATAGATTTTTGGTCATTCCGCCCACCCCTACTTCCTTTCGACCGATAGTGGATTTTACGGATACCGATAACTAAACTGGTCCCTTCTTGACGATAACCGATTAATCGACCGATAGTTTTTAAAACAGATACTGGATAAAAAACAAACATAACACTCAGTGCTGAAATGTATTACAAAAGTCATAAAGCAACAGTACTGAACCATGAAAATCTGCTAAAGGAAATAAATATAATATATTAATATATTAAATACTTCTGTGAAATACTTCCCCCCCAAAAAAATGTATTACATAAATGTATATTATATGCATATTCTTGTACTTTATTTGCTTCTGTTTTAACATTTAATGATTATCTAACCAAAATAACAAAAGATCAGTGATGATAAAAAAAGAACTGAAGCAATGGACGCACTCGGAAAAACTAGCGCCATGGATTTTTTGCGGATAGACGAATATTCCATCAACGAACTATCGGTGCCGATTAATAGCTAAAACCGATTAATTGGACTTCCTCTACTGAAAACCTTGAAGTCCACAGTGTTTGCTATGTCTGCGTGTCACTGTCAGTCACTTTTAAGATTTCATTCAGTCACTTGTATGTTTTTACTGTGGAGACCAGTTGACCTTATGCAACCGGGTTTAGGTGTTCCCCTCATCCTAAACTGTTGACTTTAAATTGCCGACACTGGAATATTTTCAACACAGCGTTGGGTCAGAAGTGGATGAGCCCAGCCAATGTGTTAAATTAAGCCAGAAAATTTGACCTAACAATGGGTTAAAACAAACCAGCATTTTGGGTTGAAACAACCAATCATACTGTAGGTTAAATTACAACTAATTGGGCTGGGCTCGTCCCTGTTTTAACCAACGCTGGGCTGAAAATAACCCAGTATTTTTTTAGAGTGTACTGTATAGTAAAATAAATAATTAAAAGAAAAGTAATATTATTTATTATCATTTAAGCATAAGTTGCATTAGCAAACTGACAATGACAAATATGGTTCCCAAGAACAGATTCCTAGACACGTTTACAAAAATAACCAAACTGGCTCAAGAGAATAATATACTGCTGCATGTTAGGGTTTGGAAAGCTACTTTAAAACTGCAGCTTGCCAAGCTGAAGTTACCGATGAAGTATTTAAACTACTAATAAAACAATTAGATCGTTATCTTTAATTATTCAGATAATTAGCTACATACGCTTATAAAAATAAAGCACCACTGAAGCAACGTAAGGGGACAATATAATTCAGATTATCATCTAAATAACTGTGATTAAAAACAATAGGGATTTCAATTCGAATGCCATAACCATCCTTGTGAAAAACATTGGTGCAAACCTGTATGATTTCTTTATTCAGTTGAACACAAACAAAGATATTTTGATAAATGATGTAAGCTCACAGCTGACGGTACTTCAATAGTAGGAAAAACTAATACTATGGAAGTCAATGGGTACCGTCAACTGTGTGCTTACAGTCATTCAGTAAATGATGACAGAATTTTCATTTTTGTGTGAACTAACCCTTTAACGTTATAAACAAGGAATAAATTATTATTCCTTGTTTAAGGTTTGTCTACAGCTATGCACTAAGAGGGGTTAAAAACCGGACAGCGTATCATTGGCCATAAGAAGCCTAAGAAGGTGCTAAATGCCCTTAGAGGAATTCCTGATTTAGTCCAAATGTCACGGACAGTTTGCAGAAATGAACCCCAGTGAAGTTGAGAAGAATTTTCGCAAGGGTATTAAGTCAAGACTCTGCCAACATCTGTGACGGATTTCTGCGGCAACAAGATTCCAACTTTATGGCCGTCTTTCATCATTTCAAAGACTGGCACTACATGCAACTTGATCTCAGTCGAGCAGTTACCTTCATGCTGCGGCACAAATGATAAGGGAAATTTGCGAGGTCCATCTGAACATGCTACAGAAAAAAATGCAACCAAGGAATCAGATCGCATAAAAAACCCACATGGGAAAAATTCATGCTACTGACCCGAGTGAACTGATCCACAGAAACATGGAGGTTTTGGTTTCTCACAAAGAGTAATGTGAAATAAATCAAGAATTTATAAATCAAATCTTAAAAAGATGGATGTGAGCAGGTGAGTCACAATGGGCAACCTTTTATAACCTATAAACTAAATACTGAATATAATATAATGAATTACAGTACAGTAAGGTTGTCAATAGGGGGTGCTGGGATGTTGGCCAGAGAGGAAAGCTAAATTGTATAGTGAAAATTAATATGAAATAAAATCATTTATTTCACTGTTAGTCATGCTATCATTTATTTAAAAAAATTAAAACTGAGTTTGTTGTATGTGTGTGTCATCTTTGTGTGTCTGGGGCGCCACCCAAATGAGTGTGTATGTAGGTCAGTAAATTTTGTGAATGTGATTAAGGCTAAGCTCTAATTGGCTGGTTTCAGATCCACCTTGGGGCGCAGCACTGTGCACCCAAATCCTCCCACTTTTATTGTTAGCATATCAATATTGTTCTTTTAAGTTGTTGCCCTCATGTGATTAGATAGTTCTCAGAGTCTCATAACCGCATTGCAAATTGTCATGTAACTGATAGTTACAGTACTGGTCAGTGAAAGCAAGCAAAATATCTTGAGATGAAAGAAAATATGATTTTATCCTTACCAAATCAACCTTTACAAGCAGTTGAAGAATAAATAAAGGATTAAGAGGCTTGGACCAGATCGACAAACAGAGTCAAATGATTGGAGTCTGTGTGCTTCCACCACTTCTTATAGCAAACGCAGTTGGCTAGCTGGATGCTATGTAAGTCATGACTTTTATTGTTTTCACTGTTTGCTCTGAATGTGTGATAGACTGCACAAAATTTTGAAAAGGCCACTATGTTGGACTGTATGTTGTCTGTTATGAGGGTCTGGTGTGTGTGTGAAAAAGTCTAAAAAAAAGTGAAAAAACTAAAAAGTCTTTGACAGAATATTTTTTTAATCAGGAAAAAGAAAAAAATCTGAAAGCCATTTTGACAGATTGCATTTCCAACTTGTCTAAATGTAATTCATAGTTATATAACAAAAATCAATTAAATTCAATTCAAAATCCTAGATTGCCAAAAAAAAATCAGTGGTTAGTCTTTTATGAATCTGTAAAATATTTAAGTCTAGGTGGATGCCATGAGCCTGGAAAATGTAGTTTACTCCATGAGTTTAAAAAAGCTTGGCTTAAATGCCTGAAATGAGTAAACAGTGCTCATAAATGGCTGTTGAGATAGTACTGTCACTTAAAATGAGCAGAAGTTTGGCCCCATGAAACGGTACTCCTTACATCATGACTTAACAAGCATATTATCTAATAGATACAATATTTCAAAAAGCAATGAGCATACCCAAGAAGTTTTTCACAGCCATAATTACTTCGCCCCGTTATGATCAAAAACTTCATTTGAATCTGGAAGCCTCCGAGCATCTGACGACCAAAGAGAACACAGATGCTGTTTACCAACCCCAACTTAATGGACTAATAAATATATTTTAATGCCTTTTTGAATTACAGAGGATGATAGAAGAGTTTAAAGTACGGGCCTGTGCGTGCCATAACTCTCCGACAAATACGCTCATGCACATAAAGCCGCAAAGATACAAAGTTAAACATCATACATCAGCAGATATTTGACAGCAAACCTTTACATCTGGAAACGATGGTATGTGGATAAAAAATATACGACCCTTCCCTCAAGTCACCTTGATGCAAGACCATAAAGTCTCGACACATTTAATGAGACCATAAAAGGAACCGTGATCTGGCCAGAGCTGATAATAATAGACTTACAGTGGCATCATCAACATAGCTATGACCTGCAGCTCGCCAATCAATCCTTCTAGCATGTACGCAGTTAGTCATGAGGTTTGACCTGATGGTTGAGGTAATGCAGCCTGCAGACGCTGGGTGGCCGCAATTCCAGACCAATTTGGAAGCAGCCGGATTTAATTATCCAACGGTGACCCATAAAACAGCAAAACGACTGAGCTACATACTAATATGCCAAGCTGAAGTACAGACCTACAACTAACACTAGAAATGACCGTACTGCGCAGCATGCTTGATTAAATACTGTAATTAATGAAATGGGAAACCGGGCGTAATGCACAGTGCTGCAGAACCAAGCGTGTGTGCTTGGTGTCCATTAATGCATATCGTACGGATGCTCAGAAACATGATACATCCTGGCTTAACGTATAAAGATACATTAATATTTCGCCACTGCGCCGGTTTGTCCTCTCTCTCTCTCTCTATCTTCGGATAGAGTCAGGGGCAACACGGGCCTCCGGCCCTGCCCGCTGTGGCTATATTTACCCTGTTGAAGCATCCCAGGGCATCACGTTGGGATTCTGTTACTCAGATGCACACACGCTGCCGGCCATAAGAGCTACGAGCCCCTCGCCCGCATTCACCCATCAACCACGTGTTCAATGCAGATATCCTCCGCTGCGCAAAGCACATGTGCAGCAGAAAGAAGATACTGAAAGCAATGCGAGGTTAAGAGGAACACTTGCATAAAGCAGAAAAGGGTCCAGTGGGGCATGAGTCATGACCTTTTTATGAGATGACCAATGAATAGTGAAATGCTAAGCACTGATTTATTGTGATTTAAAAAAACAGTTTAACCAAAAACGAAACTTCTGTAGATGTTTTCACAGATGTTGATAGGAATTGAATGTTAGGTCGGAAATGTTTGAAACAAACTCAGTCATCATTAAGTTTTTACAGAGTGGCTGAAAAAACACTGTTAGTATTGATTTCTACAGAAGTCATGTGGTTTTGGAATAATAACATAAGTTAATGATGAAGTATTAGCTTACTTTAGTTACTCCCGAACTTTAATAGCTTTAGAAAACTGCTTTAGTTAAACTGTATAATATAAATGTACGTAATTTAGTAATGTACGTACGTTTTTTATATATATATATAGACCATTTCAAAAGATGTAAACAACACTGGTCCAGAAGCACTTCCTGTTTCCGTTTTTTAAAGATAATGATATATGTGAAATAAAAAAATAACTGTCACAAACTGTAACAGGAAGTGTTTCTGGACCAGTGTTGTTTACATCATTTGAAATGTGTCTATATATATATATATATATATATATATATATATATATATATATATATATATATATATATATATATATATATATATATATATATATATATATATATATAAATAAGTGCCCTACTGGAAAATCCAGCTAAGACCAGCATAAGCTGGTAGTTGGTTTTAGCTGGTTTAAAGTGGCAGTAGCTAATTTAAACTGGTCCTCCAAACCTGGCAAAGCTGGTCAAGCTGGAGGGTCAGCTGATTTTCCAGCCTGACCAGCTAAATCCAGCTAGACCAGGTTAAAAAGTGACCAAAACACAGCAGACCAACTTACAGAGTGACCAAAACACAGCTAGACCAGCTTAAATAGTGACCCAAAGACATCTAGACCAGCTTGCTACACCTGCAATACCAGCTAAAACCAAGCTGGGAGACCAGGTAAAACCAGCTCACCATCTTAGCTGGATTTTCAGAAGGGTTTAACAGTATGCTTAGTGGTTCTGCTGTGGTATCAAAATATATGGTGTGCTATTTATTTATTTATTTATTTATGCCATTCCAGCATATGGCAATATTTATGACGAGAACTGGTATACACACACGTTAATATATACAATTTGACATCTCCAACTCACCTAACCTGCATGCCTCTGGACTATGGAAACCAATGAACCTGGCCCTACTGAAAAAATCCAGCTAAGACCAGCATAAGCTGGTGAGCTGGTTTAAGCTGGTCTCCCAGCTTGGTTTTAGCTGGTATTGCTGATGTAGCAAGCTGGTCTATCTGTGTGTTTTGGTCACTTTTTAAGCTGGTCTAGCTGGACTTAGCTGGTCAGGCTGGAGGACCAGCAGACCTACTAGCTTGACCAGGCTGGGAGGACCAGCTTAGACCAGCTACTGCCACCTTAAACCAGCTAAAACCAGCTACCAGCTTATACTGGTTTTTGCTGGATTTTTCAGTAGGGGGTGTAAACCCACACAGACATAGTGAGAACATGCAAACTCACACAGAAAGACCATCTGACTCTGACGCACCACATGCTCGCACTGGGGATCTATTAGAAATTAGTATGCACAGTAATTTGCTTTGGACAAAAACATGGTCAAATGAGGGCTGGGCGGCATTAACCAAAATTCATATCTCTGTAATTTTGTGACGAATGTCGGTATATGACAAATATGCTTTGGAAAGTTTACGTATGACCTCAGTGTACATTTCAGGCAGGGCTTCTGTTGCAAAGGAGGGTCATATTAGACCATACCAATACAGTCGGTATTATCTCATCCAGCTGGGGGGAAAATACCGGTATATGACCAAAACTCGAAATACCACCCAGTCCCAGTCAAATGCATACATGTAAATATAAAACGTAAAAAATAACAGGAAAAAAAATTGTTAAACAGAGAAATCAAATAATTAGATTTTCTCTCCTTTTTTATTAGTGAATCGAGTCAATTGGCATGCCATAATGCATACCTGTCAACACTCCCGTTTTTCCCAGGAGTCTCCCGTATTTCACACCCATCTCCCGCCCCCCCTCCTGTTTTGTTAGTTCTCCCGGAAAACTCCTACCTTGTTATATGAATAACCACATCACTATATTATTCCAAGGCTGTCCAGTTGCCAGAACGAATCCTACTCACACAATAGACACATCATACAAATTTGAACCCATTTTTAACCGCAATCTGGTAACCAACAACTCGGTTGCGCTGTTGATATCTGCACAGGTAGATGGGGGAAGTTGAATAACTAGACCGCGCGTTTGCTGCTGGATTGTGGGTCAACAGCGCTGCCATATTAGTGGTGGCAACTTTTTTGTTAATATCATCAACATCAACAACTAGAGGTAAATGCCTCTGTGGCTCCGTTGTGTGCATTTGGAGGTGTACAAACCTTCACACACCTCAAAATGAGTCTCAGGGAATTACCTTTCATAAGTAAGACTGAACAGTTGTTTCTGGTTGTGTTAGATGATTGTAACATTATTTTAAGAGTTGGCAATTGGAGGCAGCATATTAACAACTAGCAAAATATCGCTATGTAGCCATGAATGTTGATACTTAATGAGAATTACCATTGTTTACATGTTTTTTTATTTTTATAAAATTGTAATGCGTATTAGAGTTAGGCTATGTTAAATTTTCCATCTTACTTTAGTTAGCTGGTTAGGGTTTCCTAAAGAAAAACATTGAAGGCATTGGTAGGACTGTCACTCTTTGCAACACTGCCACAACCAGAGATCTTCAGAGATCTCCCGGATTTTGGAAACCAAATGTTGACAGGTATGCCATAATGTGCACAATAGGATACACAATATACACCTACAGTATCAAAATAAAACATGCTGCTGCCCTCTAGTGGCTCAGGGTCAGACTGACCTAAGAGTGCCTAGTAAAGCACCTATAAGTGCCTATAAGTCGTCTTCATTGTAATCGAACAAATCACATTGATTTTGAGTCTGGGTATCCCATTCATTTATATGAATAAATGGCCATTGGGAATTCTTTGTCTGTGCACAAATATCAAATGTGCTCCCTGAAGTTTCCAATTACCTTTTCTGCTGAAGCACAGCTAAGGACAGATTTCAATTTGAGGGCTATTGATTTTTAAGCAAACTGTAGAGCTTTTGAAAGATGATATCTTTACTATAAACATCACACGTACCTTGTGAGATCGCATGACCTAAATTGAATTAAAGACCAGCTTTCTTAATCATTACAATAACTGGATTCTTATCTTGAAATGAAGCTTAATAGATGACAAAAGTGGAATGAGAACTACGCTCTGAAAAATGCTATTTAATCCATTGTTCAGTCAAATATGGAGTGCAGGGTTAAAATTAACTAAGTACCTTCTTAGTTCATTTAACCCAATTGTTGAGTACAGTATGTTCACTTTTGACCAAACCAAAGCTTCTACTTGTAGTTTCTCATGTCTGACACAAACTTATTGGTTTTAAGAGTGATGGTATGATGAGGTCAATGCTTTTATAAGTATTAGGTGAATAGTAATAGTTAATAGAATGCTTTATTATTTTTTAAACTTGGTACTATGGTAGGGGAGAGCGGGGCACAAGCTAACGCTTTTTGGTTTTGGCTCAATCATTCAAAATATATTTGAGTTTGATTAATTATATTTTTACACAAGCAACACACACATCTCTGCTACAAATGAACATTTGAAGTTTGTTTCTAGTACTTACAGTTCTTGAAGAATTACACCAAATGTGACAGAAGTGCATACGTTACAACTTACTCCATAGGTGGGGTTAAATGTAACAGGCAAGGGGTTAGTTGTAACACTTGCTAAAATTACGTTTGCAGGCAAATATTTCAATACTATTTTGTCTATATACTTGAAGTGGATATTGTTTATATATCTGTCTATAATAGAAAGATATCCACACTGTATTCATTCATCCAGCCCTTTTCTAACAATAGTTCAATTATAAATGGATACAAATGATTCAATATGTAAGAAAAAGCAGCACAATTTTGACAAAAAAACATTTTTATATATGTTACCCAGTCTGTAATAATCATACTACAGTTTCAAAATCAAATTCTGAGATAATGAGAATCAAAGTCTGATTTAAGCCATTCATTTCATTATGATTTCAATCTTTGACGTGACCTTATTCAATCAATATTAAAGATATGAACAAAAAAAATAAATTTGACACACGATTTTTGATAAGACAGGCACATTTATTTTGTTGGCAGCCAGCAATCATTCGTGTGTAGCCTATTTAAAACAACGGCAAGAATTACGCTAAAGTTAGCGGTTTTCATATCGTAAGAGCTGAGCGGTTAGTTGTAGCACAGCGTTACAATTAAAGACGGAGTGCACAATGTTTGAAAAACGCTTTGGAAAAGGAGACGGGCCGACTACCAAAACACACTTACAGCCAATCAGCAGTAAGGAGCGTGTCTACTAACCAACATCCTTGCCGGGTTGCATATGTGTGGGGCGGGTCTTTTAAAAGAAGGTCCAGATTCTATTGGGGTAGGGGCGTGTTTGTTTAGGTGATTTCAAATATCAACATTGGCTTTCAAACATTGTGCACTCCGCCTTTAACCTCGCAGGGTCAAAATATTTTCAAGCCCACCAAAAAAGTTGCTAAGAGCTGCAGACATATTTCTAAACGATGCTATGTTTTAGTCAACAAGACACTGGTAAATATGACATAGGATTGGATTTAGCATCTTACACACCCAACTTAGAAACCGAAAAAAAAAAACATATAATGAAAAAATTTACTTACATGCCACCAAAACACTCATTCATCAATAACTCTCTGGAAAAACATTTACATTTCCAATAATTTGCGGGAGATCGTCTTTTGGCAGAGTGAAAAAATACCTAAAAACAAAACGCTCAACCTTGTGCAACAATGTAAACAGTCCGTGTTACAACTAACCCCGCGTTAGTTTTTGCCCCGCGCACCCCTATACTATAGACCTATGAGCCATTACATTATAAATACCTGCCTATTATCCTTTAGTACCTCTTTTAGCCTACAAAGTGGTTTGGAGGCAAAACACTGATTCGAAAAGGTGGTTTCCTGTACGGCCTGTATATTGGGGGGCGTAGCAAAACTCGCTTTTTCAAGGCGCACCCCTAATGTTCACTTGGGTTCATGTCAGGTAAATTTGAAGGCCAAAGGCATTAACAGAAATTAACAATCTTGGTTCTCGACAACTCCATGATTATTCTGGCAGTGTGGCATGCCACATTATCCTGTTGGTACTGGCAGAGAACACAATTGCAGTAAATGGATGCACTCGGTACGCAACGATGTTCAGATATCTGACAGCAGTCAGGGATGGTGCAATTGTCATTACAGGCCCTAAAGTGTCCCAAAAACATGACCCAACCTTTCATCCAGAGTCCATAGTTTCTGTATCAGTGTATCCGCGCTTGTACACACCAAAAATCTTAAGTTGTCATGGGAGGCCACTTTCTTCCAAATATCCACAGCCCAATCACAATGATCTTGGGCCCATTTCACGTGTTGATGGCAATGGTTACAGTTAACATGGGACCTGGCTGGGTCGTTGGCTACGCAGGCCCATATGCAGAAGGCTGCGATGAACTGTCACTGTGATCACCACGGTTGTAGCTATTGGTGATTTGTCACAATTTGGCCCTGGGGATGGGTCGCTGTGAATAATGCCCGACAGTCTCCCCTCCCCTCGGGTATCAGTCAGCTTCTTACGACATGCAACTGGACGGAGGTTTTGATGTATACTCACTACAAGGCACATAGTTTTTTAAGATTTACATCCAAGGTGCCCTGCCATCCCAATTTGTCCACTATAAAAAATCAGATAAATCAGCCTCTTTTTTCATTCTGACACCAAACACTTTAGTGACCAAAAACTGGTGCTTGGGTGGTATACAGTATATGAACTTGATTTTTCTCATTTTAATTGACTTTAATGGACCCCAACATGTAACAGTTTAATTGCAATTTAAAATTGCAGTTTCAAAGAACTCTAAACGATCTCAAGCGAGGCATAAGGGTCTTATCTAGTGAAACGATTGTCATTTTTGACAAGAAAAATAAAAAATATGCACTTTTAAACCACAACTTCTCGTGTATCTCCGGTCGTGTGACGGGCCAGCGCGACCTCACGCAATACGTCATCACGTCAAGAGGTCATGGATCACGTATGGAAACTATGCCCCAGTGTTTACAAGTGTGGAGAAAGAGGACTGTTCTGACGTTGTTGTATGTCGAATGATACTAATTAATGTTTTTGTGTCTGTTAATTGTTTAAAATGGTCCGCAAATGTGCGTTTCATATATGTAACACGTGACCTTTCCACGGCATTACGCAATTACGTGAGGTCGCGCTGGGGCGTCACAACGAGAAATTGTGGTTTAAAAGTGCATAATTTTTATTTTTCTTGTCAAAAATGACAATCGTTTCGCTAGATAAGACCCTTATGCCTCATTTGAGATCGTTTAGAGTCCTTTGAAACTGCATTTTAAACTGCATTAAAACTAATAAGTGTTGGGGTCCATTAAAGTCCATTAAAATGAGAAAAATCCTGGAATGTTTTCCTCAAAAAACATAATTTCTTCTCGACTGAACAAAGAAAGAGATCCACATTTTGGATGACATGGTGGTGAGTAAATTATCTGGATTTTTTTAAGGAAATTGACTAATCCTTTAATACAAACACACACACTTTACATTGAATATGTCCATACCACAGTGTGGGAAGCAGCACAAATTTAGCAAGATTCTGGATATTTAATCCCAGCTTGTCATCACTAGGTGGTGCTCAACACAAGGAAACAATGGTGTTCATACGGCTCCTTTTGAAAATCATGTAGTATATCATGTGTATTACAAGCACAAGACTTCAATGTTGAAGTGAATCAGAAGTTATTGTGGTTACACCCTCCAAATCTTAACTACTCTAAATTAAACAAGATGTGTCAGAGGAAGATTATGTTTATCTCTCGGAGTATCCTACAGCTTTAAATCTGACATGCTTTATTGGTCATCATTCCTATCAGCATATCGTCCCTGGTGAATGATGCAGGAAGAATCTCATCCATCCAAGGCAGTTGGACTCAGCACTACCGCAGCCAAATTTGACTGAGGTCAAGAGACTAAATCCAGCTTGAATCAACACTGAGTCTAGCCCAGATTATGACTAGAAGATACATCCATACAGAAGGTCAATGAGGGGGCAGGAAAAACAGCTCGTGAATCATAGAAACCACCGGGGAATCGTACAGTTGTGCATCCACACCCTGGCTAATTCAAGCCTGGTCATCTGACACGTGCTCCGGGGGTTTAGACCAATTCACAATGTGAATTCAATGACAGTAAATGTAAAATATAAAGTTTACAACACAAATCAGACAAATATTAAGACTTTATAATAAAGAGATAGTGGGAGCGATAAAAAACTTTTTACATGCAAACCAAAGATTAGCATTATGATGTTCTGTCAGTCATCTGCAGTGTTTCCCATCTATACAAATATATTACTCATTCCTTGTTTCTCAATGTTAGTTAATACATTTATATGATAAACACATTTTAAATGGTGCATTGTTTGGATTGTTGGAGAGAATAATCCTGTTTTTGCTTTTTTACATATTATCTGTACTTTTGTCAGACATAAAACGAGTAGACTATAAAGTAGTGAGTAAACACGCCCCAGTCACCTTGTGTTTAATCCAACCAGCTGTTAACTCTGCTGAAATCCTTATATATAAACGCAATTTATAATCATCTAAAAAAATCACCATATACATTGATGCCTCTACTGCTGTTGCTTTTCTAATCATGTCTTGTTGTGTTTTAAGCTGTTTTATTTCAAATGTGAGTTTTATTGTATATCGCGTAGCCTAATAGCGCAGACAATTCGGTGCAAATTCAGAAATATGACAGCATACACTGTTACTGTTACACAGTTACTATAAAACACGTGTGCGTACACGTGATAGATAGGGAGCGAATGCGCACGTGTGTGTCGGAAACACGCTAACCTTTCGTCAAGTCATGATAAACTCGATCAGCCGTCTTCTCTGTCAGTAACATCCGTGACTGTTGATGTTTACGCAAAAAAGAAAGTATACGGAGGAACGGACTTTGAAAACGCCGTCACCTTTTCAGTTATGTGAGAGAGAGGCGCACGCTGCAGGCAACATGAGAGAGAGCAGGCGCAGTGAATCCAAACAGTAAAATATGCACACTCAATTGGATAATTGTCAACGCACAAACATAGAGAAAAAAGACATGCCATCGTAGAAATAAGAGAAATTACATATTACTTGAGGGCTATTTAGTTTGTTTAATAAAATAACTAATTGTTCTCTGGCGCTATAAAGATCAAATTTAGGGGGGGGGGGGGTCGAGCCGTTTAGGAGCAACAAAGTTTGATTTCACTTATTCATTTCACTTTAATTTTAATTTTTGACATGACCTTACGTCAAAATTAAAAATATCATGGTTATTTTTCACAGAATGTTTTTTACATGATTTTATGTAGGAAACAGCAATTCACAAAGGGTCACTATTTGTTTGTCGGTGGCCTTAAAGGAAAACACCATCGTTTTTCAATATTTCACTATGTTCTTACCTGAGCTTAGACAAATTAATACATACCTATCTTTATTCAATGCATGCACTTCATATTTGTACAGCGCATCGTAAATGTGTTAGCAATTAGCCTAGCCCCATTCATTCCTTAGGATCCAAACACGGATGAATTTAGAAGCCACCAAACACTTCCATGTTTTCCCTTACGTGAGTAGTTACACCAGTAAGTATGGTGGCACAAAATAAAAAAAAAAATTTAAGCGGATAAAAAAATTAAAACTATATTGTATGGCGGAAGAGCCGAGGTCGAAGTGCTGCAAACTAAGTGCTCTTCTGCCATACAATATAGTTCCCATTTTTATCCGCTTAAAAAATCTCCACGTTTTATTTTGTGCCACCATACTTACTTCATGTAACTACTCATGTAACAGTTTTTAAATAGGGAAAACATTGAAGTGTTTGGTAGCTTCTAAATTCGTCCCTGTTTGGATCCTAAGGAATGAATGGGGCTAGGCTAAATGTTAACACATTCACAACGCGCTGTACAAAGATTAAGTGCACGCATTATAAAAAGATAGGTATGTATTAATTTGTCTAAGTTGATGTAGGAACATAGTAAAATATTGAAAAACAGTGATGTTTTCCTTTAAACATTTGTAGCTACAATGTTGAGTCATCTCATGAGTGCATGCTAATATTGTCTTTATTTTTATAAATACATATTCGATCCCACTAAATAACATCTTGCCCCTCAGTCAGCGCACAACTACCCTCTTTATAATAAACATACAGGCCATCAGATCTTGTGATCAAACCTCTCTGATTCACCCTGATAGAAAAGCATCATCTTGTACTCCGAGCCAAATTTAGAACTGAGATTAGGAGAAAAGGGCCCTGCGGCTCCTTCAGGCACGAAAAACAAGCACAGCGGCCCAGAAGAGCTCTGGGTTCAGCATTTTAGTTTTGCATAAAATGAGACGTTAGATGAGAAAACCGGTACTATGAATCCGTGCTGAAAACATTTTTGGCGAGGTCCAAGATTAATGCTCTTGGGAGGATATAATGTTTATTATTAGTCAGGTCTGTACCAGCTAAATGCCAAAATTCTTCTCTGTCCTTTCATAGAGGATATTCTAGAAGAGGTAGCAAACCGGTTACTGAAAACAAGTAAAAAGGAAATAACTAGATAATTCATATACAACAGAAGTTAAAAAAAGTAAAGGATTACATGCTCTGACTAAATAATACATGAATGAATGCGGGTTATGATTTACAAGATTGCAATACATCTGTATGCTTGAATACGTTGACATTAAAGAGATAGTTCGGCCAAAAACGATATTAAACCCATGATTTACTGACCCCCAAGCTGTCCGAGTTGCATATGTTCATCGTTTCTCAGACAAGCACATTTTCGGATATTTTAGAAAATATTTTAGATCTTTCTGTTGATTAAATGTAATGTTACGGGGTCCAGCCATAGTCCACGACCTTCAAGTCCAAAAAAAGTGCGTCCATCCTTCACAAATTAAATCCAAACAGCTCCAGGATGATAAACAAAGGTCTTCTGAGGGTAATCCGTGCGGTGTTGTTGTAGAAATATCCATATTTAAAATGTATCTTTTCAAAAAACAACAGTGGACAGCAGTTAGTCTCGACCCTTGGTGTTATGCTCATGTGAAAAAATGGCAGACAAGGGAACTACTGTAATAGTGAGCAAGAAAACTCATCCAGTTACAACTTTCTGAAGTTGACACACAACCGCTGTTAGTGGCTTGCTGATCACATAAAAGCCTTTTTGAGTCGCACTGAAACACATGACATCAACCTGGACCCTCCCTCGAAATTGCAATGAAAACATCAAGCAGGCCGAGGAGATTTGCTGAAAGGAGACCTTTATGAAGAGAATGCGTTGAGAGGTGAAAGGGTTACACCCAATTTCAGAATGAAATCTCTGAGGGCTTCACATTCAGGCCCACAGCTAAAACAAACACTTAAGGTCAGAGCAAAAGGAAACACTGCGAAGAGAAGGGTGATGGTCGCTGCTAACAGAAAGGTTGTAGGTATGATCCCAGGTAGGAATAATCGCAGTTGCTGACATCACAATCAACACTGTGTCCTTGGCCAATATAGTTAGGCTCCAGGGGGACGGACCTCGCAATCAGGGACCTCAATTACTCTGGACCAAAAGCATCTGCTACAGGGAAAGTAAACATTGAGTTAAACACTGCTATCAAGATCGGGTCAAACCTGGTCTTCTGGCCGTGTTGACACAGATTGCAATTTGCGATATGACAGTAGCTGCGTTTCCATTACCCTTCAAATTGCGCAAATTGAAATAGTGAAGTGAAAATGCAGCCAATGGAGATTTCACATAAACTCCCAAATATGATAAAAATATATATGCTCGGGTAAGGTGTTTTTTTAGGCAAAACTGCAATGGAAGTTACAGGTCACATGATCATTCTTTAAATATGGTGGTACGGTATGTTTGGTTGGAGGACAAGACAGAAGAGGTGTATTCGACTTGATGTGGCGTCAAGAACCGACAAGCCCATGACATCAAAATACTGCAAGAGTGATTCGGGAGTCGACTGTGTATGCTTTCACTCTCGCTGTATTTTGATGTCATTTGCATGGCGCTGTATGAAACTGAACACACCCAGCTACTAGGGGTGAGCAATAAATAGCCTGAGATTCTCATGCGCATCTCATCAGTAAAGCCATTTTCGTGATTAGTAGTAAATCGCCATCATCTGCTTTCAGATGGAGCGGCATTTACTACACAAAACCATATTTCACAGAGAAGTTAGGCAAAATCACATTCATAATCATTGACAAATCGCCTCAGATAATGTATGCGATTTTGCCGAGCTTCTCTGTGAATAAGGCTCTGTGTAGTAAATGCCGCTCCATCTGAAAGCAGTTGATGGTGATTTACTACTAATCTTGAAGCCGGCTTTACTGATGAGACACGCATAAGAATCGCAGGCGATTTATCGCCCACCCCTACCGTCTACATGTTTTTTTTAAATGACTTGTCGCGAGACAAAACAATTCCGTTTTAGTCGCATGACATCGCAATAGTTTTTTGTTGACATTTAGAAAATAAAGCTAAAGTTTTGCGCAAATCTATTTAAGAAATGATCTCACCTTCAAAGGAATCTTCTGGCCATGTTGACACAGATTGCAATAGACAATATTAGCAATATGACAGAAGCTGCTTTTCCATTACCCTTCAAACTGCGCAAATTGAAAATGCGGCCAATGGAAACACGGCTATTTTACATAAACTGTAAAAAAAAATATGCTCCGGTCAGGTGGTTTTTTAGGCAATTCGAAAAAAGGAATATATCGCAAAACTTTAGAACCGACAAGCTCATGACATCAAAATACTGCAAGAGGGATTTGGGAGTCGACTCTGTATGCTTCCCAGTCGCTCTCGCTGTATTTTGATGTCATCTGCATGGCGCTGTTTGAACACACATCTTACGCTCATCCGCATTCAGGATGAACGCTTACGGAGCGTACAGAGGTTTCTCTGCTGCTGCTCTGTCCCCCCGCCCTCCGAATTTGCTATACGTCACTAAGAAAAGTGCGTACACTACGCTAATACTCTCTCCTGAGTCTAAGATGGCGGCGCTACCGGAAGGTAGTTAATTACGTTAATAAAATTTTAAATATGGATATTTCTACAACAACACCGCACAGATTACCCTCAGCAGACCTTTGTTTATCATCCTGGAGCCGTTTGGATTTAATTTGTGAAGGATGGACACACTTTTTTTTGGACTTGAAGGTCGTGGACTATTGCTGGACCCCGTAATATTACATTTAATCAACTGAAAGATCTAAAATATTTTCTAAAATATCCGAAAATGTGTTTGTCTGAAAAACGATGGACATATGCAACTCGGACATCTTGGGGATGAGTAAATCATGGGTTTAATATCGTTTTTGGCCGAACTATCCCTTTAAACCGAACTCTGGGACAAATACATTGTAAATAATAAATGTTTTGGTTTCCTAAAGACGAGGGGAGATGGCGATCATGGATCACCACTATGTGAAGGGAGGTTGGGCAACCAATCTGTAGTCAACATTGTATATATTATTTACAATGTATAATTTATTATTCAGTTTAGCTAGTGGCTAAACTGAACTCTGCAACAAATACATCTTTGAAAATAAATGTTTTGGTTTCCTAAGACAAGGGGAGATGGCAATCATGGATCACCGCTATGTGAAGGGAGGTTGGGCAGACAATCTGTAATCAACATTGTATTATTTAGTACAAATTTGCAAAGTAATGCAGCTCAGTGTGGTTTTTAATAAGCTTTAGCAATTATTTTAACTTAAGTTAATCTACTTGTTGTTATAATAAATAAACTACTAGGGGTGTAACGATTAACCGAGCAAATGCGCGTTTTCTCAATGAATGAATTTGAATGAATTACGGTGAAATCCAGGCACATCCGAGAAACTCCCTTTGGGCCACAGAAGCAGCAGCATTACGAATGCTATTCCAGGAAATGTCTACAGGAATATTTATATCACTGTTCTTCAAATTGTTTCAGGTATTTTCATGATAATAAAGAATATTTTAAATGATTTGGTTTAACGAGTGTTGCTTTTTTAAATGCACGTTATGAACGACTCCAACTCGTTATGATTTTAGATTGATAAGGACTTCCTACTGACCAAATGCCGTAGTATACACACAAGCTGTGCATTAAACAAAGAATCGCAGCCTTGCGATTCAGAATCGATTTCAGACAGGCATTTTTAATGGGACACACGGTTGAATCGTTACATCCCTATAAACTACTCTAAAAAGGACTCTATTGTTATTGATTCGTTGCGGAGTTTACCAGAAGTTACGTTTGTTCTACTAAAGCCATTTGTTTATGTTGTTACTGCTGAAACGTTTTAAGTTTTTTCACTACAAAGGCTTTTTGTGCAACAAAAAGTTTCTGTGGATGTTAAATGTTTCTTATGGAAACATACAGCCTGACATAAAACTTTTAGGAAGCTTTATTGTAAGCATGTATGAGATTCTGTGGTGAAAAGGGAATGAATGACCTACTTTGCTGGTTGTTTCCCAATCTGATTTGCACCTGCATGTATCTAATAAAGGATTTAAGAGCAGAGGCACATTTGTCTTTATTTATCAGTCATAAATGAAAGCAGAGCTTCTGGGAAATGAGAAAAGAGGTCACAATTAAATCAAATACGACTGTGTGACACATACTGATTATGTAGACAATATGTATTAAAGAGGCTATATAATGAGAACAGCTAATCTGTTCTAGCTTGATTTACCAAAAATAGTATGATAACTATTAGAACTTAAAGGGATAGTTTACACAAAAATGCTGTCATCATTTACTCACCCTCACATAGTTTCAAATCGTTGTGCTGATTAACACAAGATAAGATATTTGGAGCAATGTTTGTAACCAAAGAATTGGAGCACCACTGCCTTCCATAGTATTTTTTCCAACTATGGAAGTCAATGGTGCTTCTACCTCCTGCTTGATTACAAATATCTTCCTTTGTGTTCACCAAAACAAGGTCATTTGAACAGGTTTGGAATAACTTGAGTAAATGTATAAAGATGACAGAATATACATTTTTGGGTGAACTATCCCTTTACCACTTCTCTCCAAGTCGTATATTAGAAAGATTAATACATGCTCGCCTAAATTTACACACCAATGGTGCCATTTGGGTGATCAGAAACTTGGCTTGCCCAGCCACAGAGAAGTAATAAAGGAAAAGTAGGATAGATATTGCCATTCCTAAACACCAGATGAGACAACATTATCATTTCACCATTAAATCCTAAGGGTTGAATAAAGCATAGACAATGGTCGTGTTTTCGAAAGCAACAAAATAAGAGACCAGATTTGTATGTGTTGTGGCCCCTCAGGGGCCGTCTTTATATCCTCACAAAAAGTTTAAATCTCAGAGCTAATGCGAGTATGCACAGAATGTAATTCTGCTAGGAAATAATTTCCTGTTGATGAAGAGGGAGTCTGAATGTTGTTCATCATCAACCCTACAGAAGCACTGAGCTTGGTTCCATTACATGCCACAGACAAATCAGCTAAAAGGTTTTGTGAAAAGATATTTTGGCAAAGAAAGCGTGTCCTAATTATAAGTTACCGAACTAGTCAAGCCACAGTATCACAGAAAGCACAGTATCATATTGCATGTTTAATAACATTATGCATGGCAGACTCATGCATAAATCTATGAAAACAAAACATCATCCTACAAATGTAAAGAACATTTCGTGAAAATATAACCTTGATATCTTTAATATTAACTTGAGGATTTAACCTGTTCACGGAGCACGAAAGACACGCATGTGCATTTGAAGAACACAGACATCAAGTCTGAACGTGCTTTAAAGAGCACCAATGGTGCGATTCACAATTTTACATTTCCTTTAGTGATGTTACGTTCGTGAACGAATCGTTCTTTTTGAACAAATCTTTTAGGTGAACGAATCGTTCTCGTTCACGCCATCCATTGACTCATATTTCTCGTTCACTGAAATTTCCCTCCCTTCTTGAGGAGCACGGACAAATGGAGCGCGGCTTTCTTTCCGCCTTCAAAGACTGACAAAACTATGAGCCAATGGCAATCGAGTATAAGCTGTGGCCAAGCATATGATTGGCTCAATGTACTGAATGAATACGCCCTTCACTGACCGAGCCGCTGTTTTGAGTCTGAACGAACGAGAGAGAGAGACAGGGATCACGTTCTTAAACAAACTGAATGACTGGTACAAGTTACAACCTAATGAATGAGATGAATGAGAGGGATCGTATAGAAAGCGAGAGCAACGTAAATCAAAATCTTGTGAAAGAATCATGTGGTTTTATTTTAGTAAAGTTATAGTAACCATGTTTAGGCGGACAATTTACCTTAATACAAATGATAATCAAGGTAATTACTGTTGAAAAATTTGGTATTTCTGTTTTATATAGTTTTATATATCTATATAGTTTAATCCACCCTTTCACTGAACTTAAATCAGTCATCTGCGTCTGAACGAAGTCTTGAACGACATGACCGAAATTATATGATTCGTGAACGAGGATCTGATGACTGACTGAGCTAGAGGAGGCATGCAACGGAGTCTTTATTTACAACAAATCCAGATTAGATGTACTATAAATGTATGTGTGTCTTAATATATTCTGTAGCTTGATAAAATTATGCTTAGTATTTCACAATTTGAGCTTTATTTAAAACTAATGAGTTTTTGCAAGTCTTTCATTGTCTTATTACACATAATGACACACATATTCGCCACCTATTGGCGTATTTATGTAAAATTAAGAAATGGTCACTGAACGAATCAGTGAACGGATCTGAACGAATCATTTTGGTGAACCAACTGAAAATGAACGAGTCACCTAAATGAACGAAAATTTCCATCACTAATTTCCTTTGGTGTGGAAGTGTGTATTAGTACATGTTAACGATATGCAAAAGGTACATACCCCAAAGGAAACAATGACGCGAGTTATCGTTTCTAACGTAAATCTCTTTTCTTGTACTACAACAAACACACGAATTGTAGGCAACAGTTTACTTCCTGGGATTGATGATGTAGACAAGACCGACATTATCATAATTCCTCTCGCTTCTGACTTACAGCCTGTAAGTTAACTCCTGTTAGCATCGCACTGTGAGCGAATCTTTCAAACATGGTGAGGAGCGTCACATTTCCGGCTGACGTCAGAGGTATTCAGACCAATCACAACGTACAGATTAGCTGGCCAGTCAGGGACACAGAGCTTTTCAAATCTGTGCGTTTCAGGAAGAAAGTGAAATGTACGGTATGTGGAAAATAATGTGCATAAACATTGTATTATACCAAATACACAAAATAACATTGTTTTTAGCAATGAAATATGTCCTCTTTAAAAACCACCTACATCACAGGTTTAAGAATTTAAGAATTATACCTGGCAATGCCCATTCATAAGGTTGTTAAAAAAGGCAGATTTTGCTGGGCAGCTCCAGGCAGTGAACACTTCACTTATTCGCCTTAGGGAATACTGTCAAGAGTGGGCAACCAGGCTTTTTTAAAACCTGCCAGTCCAGCATACCAAACAGGGCATCAAACTTGACACTATCCTAATATTCACAACTACTCAAGGGCACAAGCAAAATTGAACTACATCAAATTAACGTTCACTTTGAGCCTGACCTAAAAGCATAAGCTAATTTATAAGATAATTTATAATTGTGCCTCTAGTGCTGCTGGTTCGCCACCTGGTCTCCTTCATGTAATGACACTACTAGAGATAATACAGCATGACTTTAAACACCCAATTTTCCCTAAAAAGGCATTTATTACTTTCCCACTGAGAAACAGCTATTTACTGTAATATTGTCCTGCTCAATTTTTATGCACTTAAGGAAACATGCTCCCTGCATGAGATAACAAATGCAGAAAATATAAAAGTGTTTTGCCTTTATAGTGAAAACATGCCCACGGAAACTCTATAAAAATAAATATCAACTTTAAGTAAATCTGCACTCTACGTGGGACTGTATACTGTAACACTTATCAAAAACCACATGAGTGGTTCATAAGGAATACAACTCACTAATGTCGCAGTTTTGCTCACTTAAATAATTCCCACACAAGATATATGCAAAAAAAGACAAGGCCTGGTGAGCTGCTTTAGCAGTGTGACATCATCATGTCAAAGAGACTTAAACCAAAGATCGGCCCACCATGCGAGTCAGGCGCTCTAACAAGCAGTGAGGTTTAAACAATGCACAGCTTTCACATGCTAGCTCTACAGCACTTGCAAAAATGATTCTGGTCAATCAACTTGTTATTTCATAGCAAAACTGACACCTCTGATATGGTTTATACCCGAGAAGCTTAAGTTTGCAGCTATTGGGCTAAGTGGGTGACCAATCACAGACTTGGCCAGCTTGACCAATAAGAGCATTTCAGAAGGAAAGGCCTCAATAAAGTCCAGAGAAATGGAGAGTTACAGGTAAACCGGAAAGAGAGGTGCTGCAATAATTAGTGATGGACCGATATATTGCAGTATATGGCATTTTTTTTATTGGCCAGTACAATTTTCTGTTACTTAAATTTGTCGTTTGTAATGATAAGACACTCAGATGTAAAGGCATAGTCTGACATAATGACCAATCATTATTCACTTTTTCACATGACGTTATGTTGTGTTACACACAACAACAGCAATTGTGTGCACCAAATAGGCTTTATGCCCAGCTGCACTACTTCCTGAACTTCAGCCAGCTTCTTGTTTCCTGTCTGCCATTATTGCACAAACAGATTTTTCCAGGTGTGCCTGACCTCAGTAGTCACAAACAAACTGCTTAATCCAGGTATGTCTGACCTCAGTAGTCACAACAACAATAATCAGACACACCTGGATTAATCAGTTTATCCAATAATGGCAGACAAGAAACAAGGAGCTGGCTGAAGTTCAGGAAGAAGTGCAGCTGGGCATAAAGCCTATTATGATTCAAACAGTACCATGTGGTGTCAGATCCACAAGTTGTAAATAAGTACTTTAAAAGGGTATAGTTATAAATATTTGGTGCATAACAAATGCTTATTTAGTTTCACGAATTTTCTATTTGTCTCTCATTTACTGTAATTACATTTGTGTTATATCGGCCTCTCTTCTTAATATCAGCATCGGCCATTAAAAAAAACATATAGGTCGACCACTAGCCATAATGTAAAAAAAATAAAATAAAAATAATATGTTCTTTTACAACTAAGCATTAAAATTATGACTTCATAAAAGGACCGTTTTAAAGGTGTCATCTTTTTAAGCCTTCTAGAGTTTTATTTTAGGTTATGATGTCCTTAAGAATATATATTTACAGTGTAAGTACCAAAAACAATCTATATACTGTATATTTTTACAGCTCCTCTTTCAAGAGCTCTGCTAAGAACAGGTCGTTTTGGCCTGTAATAAGTAATATTCATGAGCCTCTCATCTGATTGGCCTGTTGTTTTAAGAGTGAAAAATACACTAAATGTTAGTTTCTGTACACTAAATGTTAGGTTAGTAAACCAAGGGACACAGAGACTAAGAGATTTTAACCTCATCGTGTTTATCTCAATCAAAACAGAACAGGGCCGGCGTCTGTAACTTAGGAAAACAAACAAGTCTGGTTTCCCAGAGATATTCTATTAAAAGACTGTAATGTTACAAAACAAGTAAGTATCCAGTTAGCGGCAAGCGCCAGCCGGTTCTGACATCACATGATGGCGCTTTACTACTAATCAATGATATGCTCGTATTTCTGAATAAATGAACATTAACCATAACCATCGTATATTTATGTTTTTCAGAAGCCTGTACAATGATTTAGTTTCCGGACATCCATCGAGTAAACAGCATTTTCTCACATGGTGCGATATAGGCACTAGGTAGTGATATAAAACTTCCGCTTCCCAGGACCAATTTTCTGAAACGCACATCACTTTACAGAGCATTATCTATTTGGAATCGACTTTCTGTCTCATAAAGCAGAATTTAGGACAAATACAAATTAAGAGGACAGTAACCCAGGAATTGCTGCAAATGATCTAGTGCCAGCTGGAAATTGTCATGTTCTTTCAAATGGTAATTTTTTTCTGAATGTAAGTGCAATGTTTGAAGTATCTTGATTGTAATTTGTGTTGTTATTGCTTTGTGTCATTTTATGTTGTGAATAATTTTAAAGAGGACCCCAGGAAGATTAGCTGCCATTAAATGGGCCACTAATGGGGATCCTAATAAAACAATAAAACAATTTAAACGCGTAAAGGGCGTTTTCTTTTATCTTTTATCGTGGTTTTGTTCATGTGCGCACGATCATGAAAGATAAATGTCACATGCGGAAGTAAGCGCAACGTAATGCATAAAAGTCTCGACTCAAGCAGTTGGCAGAGAAACGAAAGCGAAAATTGAAGCTCACGTTACATTTACAGGTCTTGCAAAAACGAGAAGAGATACAACAGTATAGCTTAAGACAGATATGCTGTCGGCTTTTTGAACAAATCTCCAAGTCCCATGTAAACGCAGTTTTCTACATAGACGGTTTATTAAATTGCATGTAAATGCATGAAAACAGTTTTCTATAATAAGCAGATTTTTGATAGTTAATCGCTTATTGTGTGCATGTAAACGCACATAGTGCTCAGGGTGGTGACTGAAGACGGTGACTGAGTGTTCCTGAGGTCACGTTTTTATGGAAATCACAGCGGCTCATTAAAAATCATAGCTACTTTAAGCAGGCTGTGTGAATTTGACTGTGAAGTTATGTTTTTGAAATGTATTTGGTACTAACATTTAAGGTTATCCTTATCACAAACAAATTTGCAATGTTTTACCATTCTGCTAAGAAAATTCCCTGACAAGTAAATGCTATTATTCAGTTGGAAATAGTGACTCAATTACTTGATTGGTTTACCAGGGAAATATAAAAAATAAAGACAGACTACTTATAATTACCAAAAATGCTAAGATTATTCCTGCTATTGCTTAACAGAACCGGTACTTACCAGGACAAGAAAATGGATGGAGAGCACAGATGTCCAGTTCTTTGACAGGAAAATGGATGGAGGGTAAAGCAGACGAGGTCAAGTCCTGTTGCAGAAAAAAAAAAGGTAAATGCTTCATAGGATATTTTTCATCATATTACTTCTTTCAAATACTGATGAGCTAAACTCCCCGGCTGAGACGTTGTTATTGGCAATATTCCCTTAAACCACAAACCAGTGTTTTAAAGCTTACATCAGACCACGGGCCTGCTAAAATGACAGTCAAATAACAGCTTCTATTTAAAGACATCATCACGTCAATAAATATTTTGAATGGTCTACTATGCATGATAAAATACCACACGTTTCTGATCCAAGCAAAGCTGGTCTTTAAAAATGGAAAACTGGTTTGTGTTCCACGTGATTATGATCCTAAAATATTCCTCAGTTTTACAAAAACGAATGTGGAGAGCATGAGCACATATTATTCCCCCGAGTGAGGGAAATTACAAAACAGATTTACAGATTTACAGATTTTAGAAATGTTCACTACGTTCATTTAAAGGGGCCATGACACAATACTTTTTTAAGATGTCAAAAAAATCTTTGGTGTCCCCAGAGCACATATGTGAAGTTTTAGCTCAAAATACCATATATATAATTTATTATAGCATGTTAAAATTTCCACTTTGTAGGTGTGGGCAAAAATGTGCCATTTTGGGTGTGTCCTTTAAAATGCAAATGAGCTGATAAAATTCAAACACTGATCACAATTGTGCTTTTCTCTGCACTAAATGGCAATGCTGGGGTTGGATTGTGCAGATTAAGGGACGGTATTATTTGTAATAAGAGCTCCTTATGACATCATAAGGAGAGCCAAATTTCAACGACCTATTTTTTCATGTGCTTGTAGAAAATGGTTTACCAAAACTAAGTTACTGGGTTGATCTTTTTCACATTTTCTAGGTTGATAGAAGCACTGGGGACCCAATCATAACACAACATGGAAGAAGTAAGATTTTCATGCCATGGCCCCTTTAATGATACAGTGTTTCTTTAACAATTTAATTAATTTTACATTTATGCATTTGGCAGGCGCTTTATACAAAGTGACTTTTAAGGCACACCGTCTGTTATCACATGTTTATTATCATGCATGTTTTCTGGGGTCGAACCCAGAACATTTGCGCCTTTAATGCAATTGAGCTAAAGCAGTGCTTCTCAAATAGTGGGGCGGGACCCCCGGGGGGGCTCGAAGCGACACCACGGGGGGGGGGCGGGCGAGACCCGGGGAAAATACATTTTCAGGAAGTGATTTTTTTTGCACCGTCACTTAAAGACATTACACCCCAAACACGCTGATAAGCCGCTTGAGTTTTTTATTATTATTTATTGATTATATTTAATTAAATTTTTCAGTATCAAATGGTCAAAAAATATACTGTAAATAAGGATTGATTTATTTTATTTCAGGCAAATTGATGAATTTTTAGTCTTTTCTGTTACAGACTAAAAAAACAATGTTAATAAAGTTATTCTTTGTTGTAAGTTGATTGATATTTCTTTTTTAGTGTTTTCTTTAATGTTAATAAAGATACAATGTTTTGCAGATGTGTAATTTTATAAACAAATTATACTATTTACAGTCGCGGCGGAGAGTTGGGGGGCGCGAAATGTTTACTTCTTCCTAGGGGGGGGGGGGGGGGCGTGATAGAAAATAATTGAGAAGCACTGAGCTAAAGGAACATAAATTCACTACAATATATTTATTATGAAACTTTATTCATGCAATTTATAACCTTAATGACATTTACACATTAGGATAAAACAGCAAAAATGAAAAAGTTTGACTGCTCTGGATTAAAGGACATATGTGAATTACTTCAAAGATCACTTCAAAAGAGTTTTAACACATTAAATCGTGATCAGAGTAAAGACAGAAGTGTGACATATGACATAAAACATCCACACAAGATGTGTGTTCATCGTGGCATGTGATCATTATTTTGTAGGCATATGGCTTCAATGCTGCTCATCTACAGAAGAGCAGAAGCCAGGTGGCATTCCATGCATTCAGACTAAATGACTGTTTGAACAGCGTTTCCTCTCAACAGCTGCTCCGTCACACACCATTTTTATTTTATTTTCCCTTCTCTTGTTGAATCCTGCTGTATATTGTCAATGCCAATGCAAGCTCTGCCCGAACCACATGACATGCTTAAATACTACATTTATGGTTCAACCGCATTCCCTCGAGTCTCTCTATCTCTCTCCATCACTGTGTGAGTGATAGGCTATACATGCATTTTTTAATAGTATACTACTTTTTTAATTCTGGAATATTTTTGGTGGAACATATGACAAAAAACAAGCAACACACAATGGCAAAGAGTGACAAACATTTTCCATTGTGTAGGGCCCTATAAAATCCGTTTTATTTTTTCCCAAATTCCGTTTTATTTTTTGCAAATTCCGTTTTATCCGTTTTAATTTTTGGCAATTATATTTTTTACCCTTTACTTTTATTTTAGTCATAAAAAGAGTGTGCCTTTAATGTTAATAATTAAAATGTAAATGATTTGGGGGGAAAACTGGATAACAGGCTTACTTAATGACTATAAAAGATGCATTTACACACGCACATACACACGCACGCGCGCGCGCACACACAACTCAATTCAATGCATTGTTTTTTAGTGTTGTTGCAGGAGGCTACAACAAGGTGTCAACGCAGTGGTGCCTTCAGAAGTGCCTTAAACACATCAATCCAGCGGAACGCGATCCATATTTTATACACAATCGCTTGAAATGCATATAACTTTACAAACATACACAGGATAGTGATCTGACTTAGGACAGCATGAGCACGCAGCTCTTTCCACGTGCGAGCGAAAGAGAGACAGAGAGCGGCGCCATGATGCAGATGATTATATTTTAAATGCGAGGGATAGTTAGTTTGCCTCAGCTCGCTTGAAATGCATAAAACTGAACAAATACATGAGGATTTGTGTTCGCACTTCGGACAGATGCGTGAGCGCGGGCAAGTGAGAGGTACAGTGATGATCAAAAACATGGATGAGAGACTGCATGTATCTTTGCGCTCACCGTGAACAGAGTGTTGACTAAACTTCCAAAATAACAGTTCTCCGGTCACATAAAAGTCATGTGAGACCTGCTCGGAACTAAGTGCTTAGCGTCGAATTTCTTAATTTTTTCGCTGACGAAAGCAGAGTCGTGGAGAGCCGCTTCACCAAGGTTTCAGTGTTTTGGAGGGGGTCTGAAACGACGGGAGGGGGTGTGTCGCCCAGATTTACTTCCCCCGGTCTGCATTTCCCCCAGACATACGTTCGTCTCCCACACAAAAACATAATTTTATTCAAAATATGTAAAATTCCGCAAAATTCCGCGTTAATACTAGATTCCATGTTAATTAGCCAATTCCGCGATTCCGTCCGCGATTCCGTGATCGCGGAAATTATAGGGCCCTATATTATCCCCTTCTGACATCACAAGGGGAGCCAAATTTTAATGACATATTTTTTCACGTGCTTGCACAGAATGGTTTACCAAAACTAAGTTACTGGGTTGTTCCCTTTCACATTTTCTAGGTTGATAGAAGCACTGATGACCAAATTATAGCACTTAAACATGAAAAAAGTCAGATTTTTATGATATGTCCCCTTTAATGGTCATACATTTCATAACACTTTCTTTACACTTTAGCCCGGAGTAGTTTGTTTGTTTATTACATGTACGAGAACGTACGCGCACGATCAAATGCACAGCATTGTTTATCTGACCCATACGTGTAAACAGACGTATGACGCATAAGCATTGCGACAAAATGCAATGCATCTCCTGGGTTTCATACTACATACTAGATTCTCATGTACGCCCATGCGCAACCTACGCGTGGTTACAAAAATCTGACTGTACTGTATCTCATTTCCTTAACGACCAATGCAATCTACCAAAAACGAAAGTTAGCGTAGGGTTTGAGACATGCTTTTTGAGAGTTTAAGTAATGGTGCAAATACCAGTAAACTGACAAGCGCAAACCTTGGTCAATCAGTTTGCGTGATTTATTTAAATACTCTCCTCCCATAAATTTTGCATCTGAAAGGGAAACTTCTACAAATGCATATGCAATAAGGTCAGTCGCAAAAACAATTGTGTCCATGTCTTTTCAGCTCTCATTTTTCACTGCACATCTTCGTGAATCCTGACCAGGGTTTCCCGCAGCACTTTGCAGTTCGGGCGGCCCGCCTAAGCTGGGAAACCCTCCCTGCCTTAACTAATCTCAGAGAATAGTGCGGACGCGCTTTACACCGCGAGCCACATGGCTGAAATGAGAGAAAGATGTGGTCCGTCATGTCTAGAGAATAGCCAGTTGATAAAACGCGTGTCCGTGAGAACTGTAAGTGGACTTATGTTTTTATTTAAGCCTGTTATTGTATTAGTCTATAGTTCTTGCAAATTTAAAGTAAGTTAACTGGTGATTTTGTTGTTTGAGCAACCTGCTAGCTAGGTTTCACGTGCCTGTTGATTCGATATAATTGTTGAGCACTCTTGCTCACGTTATTTATGTGAATTATTTACATGCTACAATAGTAACACTCCTTAAAAATAATGTAATTAATAGTGGGAAATAATCAGTTTTTACAATCTTTGCGCTATCGTTCGCCAGACATTCTACAACATCTGCTTCAGTTTGTGTTTAACCCTTTAGTTTCACTTCATCACGCAGCTTTTCCCATTAGAGGTATCTCTTAAAAACATTTAATTCAAAATTAAGTTTTATTTGAGTGTTTTTAATAAAAATATTTTAATTTTCATCATGACGCCCCTTTGATTGCCACGCCCACGGACACATTTTCTGCGGGAAACCCTGTTTTTTAATGGCTAGCACAAGCTGTTAATAAATCTGAAGTTGTTAATCTATTCAGAAGACGTTTTCAAGGTTTTTAACATTACGTGCTTTTATAGTACAGAGAACTCTGATATTTCACAAAATTACCCAATTAAAAACATATCATTTTGACCTCATAACAAAATAACCTTTCAGCAAGATAAATTGTATGGGTTTGAGATATAAATAGTCTGAACATATTATGAGGGTGAATATCATCTTGTTAACCTTGCCCGAAAGCAATTATTACAGCAATTAAAATATGTAGCACCTGTCTGCACAACACGGCTGCCTCATTTTAAAATCACTGATATTGAGGTCAAAACCCACACTGAGCTCAGCAAATCACATCACAGTATTTCTAAATTCGAGTAAATATCTCCAGCTGCTTTTCCTATTAAGACCAGTCATCCTCATTTGCTTGGCCTACATTCAGTAAACACACCAGCAGGGCTGCATACGCTGACCGTCTCTCTTCACTGGTCTGCTGTTGAGCTCTGGACAACGGGTGTGGAGCGCATTCAGTTCTCCCTCATTGAAAGTCTTATCCAAACACAGGCAGTGCATCACAACACATCCTGCCAAGCCAGCCTGGATGCTATTATTCTCCCATATGAAGAAACAAAGCATCACAGGATGAGAGGCAGGTTTCGTAAGACTTATGTAAATCCCTTTATGGATCTTCTAAATCAGACCACTTTCAAACACTCACCACACATCATCACGCGTCGTGATGATTAGGGTAGAGTATGTTACATCAAATGGTATACATTGAACACAACAAAATAAGTTTCAGATAAGTGCAGATATTAACAAGATGTTGCACTAGTATAAGTACAGTCGCTCTAGAAAAGAAAGTCCCACCTTCCAGTATTAAAGCAGCCAATGGTCATTTGTTAAATCACCTCATTAGAAAGCCATTGCAAAGGAAGTCTCACTGCAGGACTGAAACCAAAAATGTTTTACCTCCAGAACCTCCTCAGACAAAGTTCATTGGAGTGCGTCAATAAATCGGCTGTGTAGAGCCAAAGTCCCTGTAGGGAAGTCACACCAATAGGCCGCCATGTTTGCAATGCCTCTGGGCTAGGGGTGTGACGAGACACTTAATCCACGAGACGAGACGAGACACGAGATTGGGTTCACGAGAACGAGACGAGACGATATTTTTACACTTTTTAAGAAACCCTTGATGATAAAATAAATGAATAAGAAACTGAAATCATGTTATTTTTAAATGTTTAAACTAATCAAGGACTGGCCCTAACAATTATTTTACCAACTGATAATGACGTAATTTGTTATTTTTGGGTAATAAAAACAGACCCAAGTGAGCAGTAGCCTTTAAAATTACATAATAACGAAGATGCAATAATAATTGGTTCAAATAAAGTATTAAAACCAAGTTACATTAAACAACATTACATTAACAAACACATTACATTTGTGGTCTATAAATAAAAAGCATTATGCATATATTATAACAAATGCCTGCAGGGGGAGATAGTTGACTCGTCTCGCGGACGCTATCTTTACTTTCACTTTAGACGGAGAGAAACGCCTATTTTTTAGCCAAACAGTTTAAATCCATTTGAATATTTAATATACGTCCATTTCTTTATAATAGAAATGAACATGCAGACATTAAATCATGTAAACTCTGTGATGGTTTAATCTGCTGAGACTTCACATCTGATACTGATCACCAGACAAACACAATACGTCTCAGACTTCATACGAGCTCCCAAACGAACATTATTGGAAACCCAAACAAAAAAGCAAATGCAGTAAAAGACAGAATATAATGCATGCACTGTAAGAGGCTAATTACACCAACCACGCTTTAAACACTTGGAAACGCAAGGCGCGACGCACTGCCTTTTTTAAAAAAAGAGCAGTGCGAGTCGACGCGGCTTTTAAAGGCGGAGTCCACGATGTTTGAAAAACGCGTTGGAAAAGGAGACGGGCCGACTACCAAAACACACTTATAGCCAATCAAATCAAATCAAATGCCGGTTTGCGTATGTGTGGGGCGGGTCTATCAACAGAAGGTCCAGATTCTATTGGGGTAGGGGCGTGTTTGTTTAGGTGATTTCAAATATCAACATTGGCTTTCAAACATCATGGACTCCGCCTTTAATATTGCTAGGCAACCACCTAGTCAGCTGTCTTGTCAATCAAATATTGAAGCGTGAGCTCTTTTGCTGTTAACTGTCATATTAGCAGAAACTTTAAAAAGATGACGCTTGCTCTGACCTTGTTTGAGGGTGAGAGGTGCACAAACACGCAGGAGAGAGTGAGCGAGTGGAGTCCGGTTCTTCAAAGCAACTGTAAACTTCCCTCACCACAACGTAAGGCCCGCCCGCATCTCCCCTCATTCGAGTGGACAATGGAAAGACGCGAATGACTTCGGGCGCTTCTCCGCTCTCAGCGTTCCTTCAAAGGCGCGTGCTGCGGCCGCCGGTGTTGTGTCGAACTCAGTTCCCCCTATGTTTCCCTTTAGTGTAGTGCTTTATAGCGTTTTCATCACGTTACATTTAGAAAGATTAAAGAGTTGAATTGGTTATACTAAAAAGGCATAATATCATGTATTTTATAATACAATTTATTAAATATTTCATACATTTGACAGTTTTCTATTAGGGTATTTCTTTTAAAATATAGCCTGTCTTTTTCTTTTTTTTCCTTTACTGGTTGTTTTAAAAATGTAATGTTTGCATACATAATTAAATAAATATTATACATATAATATGATTCATACTGTAAAAATAATTTACTTACCATTAAGAACAATACAGATACATTACAGAAATGCACACATATACATCTCAGTAGCCAGTAAAACTTTAAATATATAAATAATAAAACCTATAACGTGATAAAAACGCCATAAAAACACTACACTGAAGGGGAAAATAGGGGGAACATAGGGGGAACAGACTTCGACACAACACCGGCAAAAACCGCATGGGGCTCAGCGCGCATAAACAGCGCGCAAACGCTCCATGCCCATAGAATATCATTTAAAAAAGGCGCCTGCAACTGCCATAAACGCTTTTGGTGTAACTGGCCCCTAAAAGGGTCAAACAGAAAGCTGCATCCTCCGGAGGTCGCATATGCAGGCTGCATACGTCATTAAGGTTTATTTCAGATCATTTACTGAGCATTACATTCGGAAGTCGTGAGCATATTACAACAATTTGCGATTAACTAAATTATTAGTAAACTTTATAATTGTGACCAGTCATGGAAAGTAGGGACACAAGTCGGATCTGGGGCATTTTGAGTTATTCATAGATTCTGAAAGTGCAGATTCTAAGCTTTCCAACGATGTGTAACACATGGAAATCTGATAAGATTTGGAGACGTTGTGGCCATTTGAATGTAACACATTCAAGAACGAGAATGCTGAGAAATTTGAGAAAGAAAAAAGTTAACACTTTCCCTTTTCCCTGGCTGGAGAGACAATAGGGCTCATTTACATCTCATTTAGCTAAGCCATACCCCCTGTAAAGCCGTTTTGAGATACAGAGGTTCTACCATCATATGTAGTATTTTATTACAGAAGTCCGAATGACAAAATGCAAAGATAAACAGGACTTTTAACGTTACCTTTGCGGGGATCACAAGTCGAATCCAGTCTGTTTCAGATGTGTGAATCATCCAATGATTTTTGTCCACAAATGCGTATAATCCGTGAAATATAGATATATAGTCTATTTCGCATGAACTTCTGGTAATACAATATAATATACAATCTGAGGACTATTTACATCGTAACATGTAAGGGTATATCAGATTACACTCCGGTATTTACGTTCCGTTAAACACATGAACCCGCCTTCAAAGTTTGTATTTAAAATAGATAATCCAAAAACAGCACCGTCGAAAACGTGAAGTCCTTAAGAGATGTTACCAATCGCTCGCTCGTTCCTCCATCAGCCAATGACTTCATGGAAAATATTGATAGACAAAACATGAAGCCAATTATATAAATAATACAACGATCTCTGTGTAACTTCTGTGTGTTTGGACAAATGGCAGTCGGCCGCATCACTGACTTTATGGGGCGCCGCAGTCGGATGACGTCAGAGTACCGCGAGAGTGAGTCGAAATTAAACTACTACGTAAGATTTCTTAAAGAGCTCTCGCGGTACTTTGACGTCATCCGACTGCGGCGCCCCATAAAGTCAGTGACGCGGCTGACGTATATGCGGTTGACTGTTATTTGTTCCGCCCCAGCTTCTTTTATATTTCTTTTGTTTTGTGCGCCCGAGCTTCATTTACAGTCTTGGGAGACGCACGCTATAAGTTTGAAAAAAAAAAATAAAACTCAGCAAACATGTCTTAAGGGACAGAGCAGCCACGTCACTACAGTCACGTGACTTCACGCTCGAGCCGGAAGAGAAGACAATGCTGAATAAAGTCGTAATTCTTGCTATTTTTGGACCAAACTGTATTTTCGATGCATCAACACAATTTTACTGACCCACTGATGTCACATGGACTACTTTGATAATGTTTTTATAACCTTTCTGGACATGGAAACCGTACATAGATTTTCAATGGAGGAGACAGAAAGCTCTCGGACTAAATCTAATGTTAAAACATCTTAAACTGTGTTCCGAAGATGAACGGAGGTCTTCCGAGTTTAGAACGACATAATGGTAAGTCATTAATGACATTATTTTCAGTTTTGGGCGAACTATCCTTATTCTGTAGTCACGCTGTTCCCTTTGGGGGCGGAGGCGAAAACACAAGCTTATACAGTATGTAAATATACACACAGACAATGACGCCCCCCGCTGCACGCTAGAATCTCCGGAAAACAAGCCTATTTTAACCGCAAAATGTACGCTTTTAAATATACATAAACTGCTATCTCAAACATGGAGAGGCTTCTTCGTGATCTCAACTAACAGATTCTGCAATAAAACGAAAATCACAAATTTTGAAAAAAAAAACTTTGTTTCTCATTTTCTCGAAACTTGTGCTGCCGACTTGTGTCCCTGGTTTCCGTGACGGGTCACAATTGTTAGTAGTCTCTAATAAGACAGTCTTTATGAAGTAAATGCAGTTTAAAAATGCGACCTCCGAAGGATGCAGTCTTTTATTTGAGAAACGGCCAGAATTTCACCTACACAAGAAATCTCGCGAGACACACTTAATCTCGCGATACATATTTAATCTCGCGAGATCTCGTCGCACGAGATCTCGTCACACCCCTACTCTGGGCAGTTATTTCAGTCATGCAAGACTAAAGTCATCTACTTGAAAGGGGACATATATCTGTTAAATAAATTGTGTGCTAAAATCCAACCTAAACAACATAAAACTATAAGATCCAATAAATAAATGATCCAACCTAAATTTGCACAAGGCAGGCTTCAACACAGCACCTTACCAAAACAGAAATTTCCATTTATAAAAATTCACGTAAAAATTAAAGCTGCAAGCAGCATTTGCCGGGTTTCGAGCATTAAGGCACGTCAAAGACGTCACACGTCGTCGACCAGGCTGATCCAGCATCCACAAAAACGAAAGAGATGGTCAGAAACAATTCATACAGACTATGTATGCTTAAACACACGTGCACCTATAGGACAAACATGTCACTTGCGTAATGTGAAGTCATTCGCTTGGGTTCAAGCGATTTGGGACCTTAAGAGCTTTAAGGGCATGCGTGTGTAGATTTGCTGCATTGTACAAAATAAATGATGAAAAGTAAGCTACCAGACACACGTGTTCATAGTTGTCAGCAAAAAAGGTGCTATCATTCAGTGAAATGTCTCCCTCTCTTCTCACGGAACATTGACAAACAGAACACTGAAGGAAATGTTTGTGGTGCTTGCAGTGGCAAAACTCGGGTCACAAAATGTTAAAATAGTGTTAATGAGTCAAAATAGCCGAACCCCATGTCTCTAAGATGTTCTGATACAGGGATACAGCTCTTGCTAAATGGTTGCTAGGGTATTCTCTTTGGTTGCTAGGGAGTGAACTGCAATCCACCAATGATTATACTCAAAAGCCATGAAAGGCACAATCTATGATGACTCATGATTTTAGATGTAAGGTTGCACTATTTTTAAGTGAAAATAACAAATAACCACTAGGTGGCGCTATGACAAACTCGTGCATGCAACCTCGGGTCATGACTGTGTTACATGTAGCTAGAATCATGTCTATTCACTTTATTTTAGTAAAGAAACAATTGTATGACCATTGGGCTCACTCAATGTCAAAGGTTTTGTTCAATTATGAGGCCAACTAGTGGTGTAGGCAAACAATTTTTTTTTATTGCCTCAGACTCTGTTCAGACATCAGCGTATCAAATCTGGTAAAAAAATGTCATTTCGTTGCGGAGTTATAACCATTTATGTGTAAAAAACATATAATTTGGAGATAATTTTTGGTTTTTTGCAATTTTTGGCCATTTCTGATGGAAATTTTAACATAACGCCAATAGAGTTTTTTGTTCAGAAGGTAAAGTTAATTTCTTCCTATGGTCGTTTCGAGTCGATCGGAATAACCCTCGCGGAGTTATTCACGCGTGTTTTGTAAGCGCTATTTTTGCTGTGCAGAACTAACGGTAAGGCGAAATCTGGCATGATTGGTATCGTAGGACTCGGAAACAATTCAGGATGCTAAAAAACCAACTCCCATTAAAATCTCTTCACCACAGATAAAGTTATAGGCAAGAAAGTTGTAACCATTGCATAATCACAGTATTTAGTGCCATTTTCCCAGTTATAGCGCCATCTAGTGTCTGATCGGCGAGCTTTTTATATCACGACCTTAGACCGATGGCCTACACATATGATTCAAGCCCCATGATGATATCTCAAACGCCTCTCGAGTTATGGCCGTTTAAATGTTTTAAGCTCCGCCCAGTTCGGTTCTTGGCCACTCCTTGCGTGTTTGAATACAAATGTCAACTTTTTTTTGATAATTATTCATATTCACACTCCACAGAATCAACCAGCCTTGGTTAGGTTCGGATCGGGCGAAAAACCTATGACTAGTTCGCAAAAGTAGGTTTTGAAGGTTATCGCCAATAACTCACGAACCGTTTGATTGACAGCAATGCTTCAATAGGCAAAGTTGTTCACCAGGGGCAGATCTATCATATGATGTCATGTTTGTGTGTGTATTTCAAACGTCACGTGATACACGCACCGAAATATGGTATTACGCCCCCTAGTGGCCAAATGACACCGTAATTCTTACAGACCTTCAGGAGCAGTACACAAAGAAGCACAGTGCGTTTCGTTCCAATCGACCTTCGTTAACCCTGTCAAATCGGTCCTCAACCTTCATTGGCCGATGACGGCCATGTTTTTGGAGATACGCCAATGTCCTTCCAGACCCTCATGGCACATTGCACAAAGACACACCATAGCAAATATTAAGTGTATCGGGCTAACGGTTGTGTAGTAATAGCCATTCCCGAGCTAAAGCCTGTAATAGCGCCACCTAGTGGCCAAAATCTGCATCTTTTTTACTGTCACACCGGAGTGAGCTGGTACACATGTGTACCAAACCTCGTTAAGATATCTCAAACCGTTCACGAGTTATAGCCATTTCAGTGACGATAGACTACTTCCTGTATGGAGTTTTGGCGCCCCTTAGTGACCCTGAAGCGAAATTTCAAATTCTGTTCGATAATTATTTACCTACTCACTCCACAGATTTCTCCTGCGTTGGAACGATTCCAATCGGGCGAAAAACCTAGGACTAGTTCATTTTGGCTAGAAATGCATATTATGCAAATTAGCGAAAATTTTGCATACCGGAAATGAAATCGGAGATATACATTTTTTAAGTTTGGAGCCAGGGATTACAATGGTACCAAATACTTGAGTGTCTGATGTCCGGTTGTAGGAGTTATGAGCCCCAACGCGTCGGGCATTGCTATAGCGCCACCTATGGGCCGATTTGGCTGATTCGCTGTATCTGAGTAGCGAGCTGATATACAACCAGTTGACCAAGTGGCAAGTTTCTATGACTTACGGTTTGTGCTGGGCGACGCGTTTTATGGCGGAAAAATAATAATAATAATAATAATAATAATAATAATAAAACAGACAAATACAATAGGTTTTCAGCACTTCGTGCTCGAAACCCTAAATATAATATCAAGCCGAACAAGAGGACAAAAGGAAATAAAGTTGAGCTTGGATAAGCAGTTTAGAAAACTTAGGAAGACCTCATGATTTAATTCAGACGAAATAATCCAAAAGTTAAAGCAAAAAAGCTATGTTTTCACTCTCTTCTTGAGAAATACTGTACACAACTAGATCACTGAATAAAATCTGAGTGCTGCTTGCGATGGCAAATCTTGGGACACTAAATGTTACAACAAGGTAAGTCAAAGGATGCAGATCTGATGCAGAGATATAGCTCTTGCAAAATAAGGTATTCTCATTGGTTGCTAGAAAGTGAATTGGAATCCATCAATGATTATACTCCACGCCATGAAAGGAATAATCCATAGCTAGTTTCATGATTATACATGTTATTTTAGCGAATGAAACCATTATTGTATGACCATAGGGCTTGCTTGAGGTCAAAGGTTTTGTTCAATTATAAGGCCAACTAGTGGTGTAGGCATACCATAAATTTTTGTGTGGCCTCAGACTCTGCCCATACATCAGTGCATCAAATATGGTACTCGTTGCAGAGTAATCAACATTTATGTCTAAAAATACACACAAAAAAATTTACTTTTTGTTTTTTGCAATTTTCAGCCATTTCTGATCATAATTTTAATGTGACGCCAATAGAGTTTTTTGTTCAGTTTTTCCATACGTTGGTTTTAAGTCGATGTTGAAATAAACTTGCGGAGATAACCACGTGTTTATTTTAAAGCAACACTAAATAGTTTTTTACCTTAAAATGACTTTCCAAAAAAGTTTCAGTCGTTCATCCACTTGAAATAGGGTGAACGGCACTTTCACATTCGCTTTGCAGCCCTCTATCGGCCAAAACCGCACTAAAGAAGTTTCTAGGGATGCTCCAATCAATGCCGATCTCCACTAAAAATATGTGGCCGATCACTATTCTGAATCGGACAGCCGGTCTTATTCACAGCTATTTTATGTAGCCTACTACGGCTTTTTGATAAGTCCTTATCGATCTAAAATCACTGTTAGTTTGAGTCGTTTATAACATGCATTTGAAAAAGCAACACTCGTCAACCATAATTATTAAACATATTCTTTATTATCATGAAAATACCCGACAAGGTTTGAAGAACAGCAATATAAATATATCCTTAAGACATTTCCTGGAGCTGCTTGTCATCATAGCTGCGTGTGTATTGTTCTTTGTCTACAGCGCATTTTGAGTTTCTGCACGAGAAGAAACCTAATTTATAATCTTCAGCCAATTATATATCACATTTACATGTATGCATTTGGCAAATGTTGTTATCCAGAGTAACTTACAGTGGACTACCAGTGTATATATTATCAATATGTGTATTCCCAGGATCAATCCCAATGCACTACAAACACAATGTTCCACCAACACAGTCAAACCTGAACTACAATATCCTGCATGGAAATACTTCTTTCAGGTGTAATACATAAAATATATATAGTGACAGATATAGTCCATGCTATGTTGAAATGCATTTAAATATGTCATCTACCACGCTCATCTCTGGACAGTGAAATACAGGACTGCTGTATATCTGAAAGTCCATTTCATTTTCCTGTGATTTCTTCAAGGATGTGTCATATCAATCAGTAACACAGGCTATTCACAACGCTGAGAAGTGAGGGATGGCATAGGCTGAAAATGCTCTGTGACTTAGGACATCACTCATGGGAGGTCAGTGAATGACGCTGCTCTGGCCAGATGGCTGAAAGCTCAGATGTAGAAGCAGATATATAGTCACACAAGGAAACAATGTCTAGCTCATGTCTAGAAACTTTAGTTTGTTGTAAAAGTGCTACTTAGGATACAAAAACCAGATTGTACTTTTAAACAAAAATAAAAGATTGCGCCAGATTGTGATGCAACAACAAAGAGGTGGTAAAAGCGAAAAGACAGATGCAGAAAACTCTGTATGCTGCCAGGTGCTGTCTAAATATCAGTAAATCAATCGATATACCCATGAAACGAATGTGATCCAAATAGTATCACAGAATCTATGTAGGTATCGCTATAACATTGTAGCGCTCTCTGATAGATTTGATATACATGTATCGCATTGTGAAGAGATGACTGATTTACCAACAGTGCCCTATAGGCGCATTGAATTGAATATGGTCTTGTTCAAATCAAGACTAAAAACCAGAAAGTGTTCAAATACAGTATTTGCCAAAGTTCTCACTCGACCAGCTGTTTTCCTCTCACACTGGCAATGGAGCAGACTGCACATGCAAGCACAGCTAATAAATTGACATAAAAGCGAGGAAAACTTTTTTGGCCAAGCAAGCTTCTGAACACATTTTTAAAGGAAGCTAAAAGAGGTGATAAGGATTATGGGAATGCATATGGAGGTGGTTCGAACTGTTTTAAAGACAAGGCTTCAGTTCATCTGCATTGCAAATGTTTTATGTACGAATGACCGAAACCAGATTGTGCTTTTAACTCTCGCTGGCTTCATTTACTGGCACTGTTGGGGAGTTTTATAGTATTTGCTATACGAGGTGTGAATCTCAAATCATCCTGTTCACATATCTGACAAAAGTGGCTCGAATATTCATACTATTTTGGATTCTAGGACGAACAAATGTAACCATACTGACAGCGAATGAGGTAAATATCAAATATGGAAACTTGAATTACACCAAGTCACTTCAAATGTAATAAAAAGCAGTATATGTGAACATAACCTTATGAAGGACAACAGTACTCACAATTGTAGTGTAAATTTAATATAGCCCAGTCAAGAAATACATGGACCAGGGGTCTTCAACCTTTTTGTAAGCAAGGGCTACCCCAAGTTAAAACAGTCTGGAGGGCTACTTTTTGAAATAGTCTATACTCAAAATAGTCTATTTTACTTGTTGATTTGTTTTATCGTTGTTTAAAATGTTAACATGCATAAAAAAGCCAACCTAACATAAAAATATGTAATAAAAAATTGAGGCTATTAATAGAATGTGCTTAGGTGGGCAACTCACAGATATAGTATACAGTATATAGGAATAGTATAGCATAGCATAACATAGCATATTTGCTGCAATATTTGCTGGGTCAGTGACAAAAATGGTTTGGCAAGATGAGAAAATCAAAAACCTTGTTTTAAAAGCATGCATCAGGTTTATTTCATTGCACATCGTGTATTCATGTTAATTTCATGCAATAAAAAATTAAATTTGCACCATTTTTATGAAAGTTAAGACTGAATGGACCTGAAAATGTCAAATGATGTAACCGCTAAAATGAGAAATATTAAATATTTAATCCACCTTGATGGCATGTAATCATCAAAAAAAAATCATTTTAAAATATAATTTTATTAGTTATTTCTACATGTAAATTCAAATGTGTTTTTGTAATATTTGTCCTGACATATGCTAAAAACAGCTCTGTTTTCTAAATAATCTTTGACAAATGATGTAAAAATTTATTTAAAAAAAAAATCATATTACACTAAAGTAGATGCTTATATTTTATTCCACTTTTTTATGAATATATTTATATTTTCATTAAAAAAATACCAGTTACACCAATTTATATAGACCGGTTACACCACATTGACATTTTTGCAATTATCCCCCAAATATTCTTTTAAAATAAAAATGAAATAAAACCAGAAATTTTAGACTTGGTCCTCAAAAAAGAGAATGTATGCAAGTAATCTGCATGCTAATTTATTTTGAAATTTTAACCCTTTAAAAAATAATGTCACGTCACTGACCCTGCTTCAACTCTCTGCACTTACAAAACTTTTGATACATTTCTGTGAACAAATACACGTTTACCAAGCAGCTCAGTAAACGTAGTGAAAAGACAGTAAGTTTTCATCTCTTAACACATCACCTGCTAGACCTTACATCACCAGATAATGATAACTGTCAAAAGACAAAATTACACAGCATGTCTTTCAACAAATGCCACACCTTCAAACAGAAAACAAAGTCTCTTCAAACAGCCATTAGCAACATGCCAATTATAAAGAAGAACATACAGGACTATACACTGTATCCAAAAACATAAGAGACAAACATAAGCTGTGTCTCTAATCAAGTGCTACTACCTTCTAAAGACACAACCTCAAAAGGCGAGCACTCGGTCTTCGAAGGTGGCAGCCTCCGAAGTCCACAAAGTGAACTGAAATAAGATGGTCTAGCCTTCTGAGGACCCATAATATGCATCACCTGCTGTACGCGCCCACCGCACCCATCAGCAGGACACAGCGGCAACGTTTCTGACTTTTTGAAATAAATATATTAATTTATTTTAGAAAATATGGCTGATGTAGACTAAACTAACAGTCTATTAAATTAATCAACCGTAGAAATATACGCAACATACACAAAATAATATTAATACAAAACATAAATTATAATACTAAATCAGTGACAAGAAACTTTTCTGCTAAATACACACTTTTATTTAATAAAGGTTTAAATGATTATTTTACATATCCAGCCGTTATAAACAGCAGTTACAGGCGCACAATGAATCTTGTGAAAGCCTAGGCTGTGAAGGATTAATTTGTTCTATACTTAACAGTGTGGAGAAATAAGGAGGCAGTTTGAGGCTTCATTTTAAGCATCCTTCGAATTAGGACGGCCTTAGGGGTCGATCACACCAAAAGCGTTTATGGCAGTTGCAGGCGCCTTTTTTGAATGATATTCTATGGGCAGGGAGCGTTTGCACTTTTGAAGGAGTGTTGAGAGCGGAGAAGCGCCTGACGTCATTCGCGTCTTTCCATAGTCCAATCGAATGAGGAGAGAGGCGGGCCTTACGTTGTGGTGACGAAGGTTTACAGTTGCTTTGAAGAACCGGACTCCACTCGCTCACACTCTCCTGCATGTTTGTGCACCTCTCATCCTCAAACAAGGTCAGAGCAAGTGCCCTCTTTTTAAAGTTTCTGCTAATATGGCAGTTAACAGCAAAAGAGCGCTCACGCTTCAATATTTGATTGACAAGACAGCTGACTCGGTGGTTGCTTAGCAATATAAAAGGCTCTTTTGCGTTTCCAAGCGTTTAAAGCACGTTTGGTGTGATTAGAAACAGACGGATCAGCTTAACTGTCCGTCTGTTAGCTGGCATGATATGTCTAGATCACATATATCCCAGAACTTCGAGTCGATCTTACCAGAATATCAACACATTTCAACTGTATCTGTTCCCCGAACAAGCAAATACAGAGCACCGCTTGCCACATCACGTACAAATTTGACCAACATAAAATTAGAAAACAGTACATTACAAGATGAACCTCGAATGTTAAAATTCGGCCTTCTTAACATTAGATCGCTTACCAATAAAGAACCTATTGTTAATGAAATAATTAATGACCAAAACTTAGATGCACTCTGTTTAACAGAAACCTGGCTTAAAGCAGACGACTACATTAGTTTAAACGAATCCACCCCACAAGACTATTATTATAAACACGAACCTAGGTTAAAGGGGAGAGGGGGTGGTGTAGCTACAATATACAACAAAATTTTTAAAGTAAACCGAAAATCTGAACTAAAATTTAAATCATTTGAACTAATGTTGTTAAATATGGAAATAACTGATCGTAACCACAAACAGCTCTCTTTTGCCTTAGCTACAATCTATAGACCTCCGGGCCACCATGCAGATTTCCTTAAAGAAATAGCAGATTTTCTGTCTGAGCTTGTAGTCACTGTAGATAAAGCTCTTATCGTTGGTGATTTTAATATTCATGTGGATAACCATAAAGATGCATTAGGACGTGCGTTTATGGACGTTCTAAATTCTCTCAATATTAGACAAAACGTGACAGGGCCAACGCATACTCGTAAGCACACATTAGACTTAATTCTGTCACTCGGGCTTAATATTAATGACATCAAAATATCACCTCAGAGTGATGCAGTTTCTGACCATTACCTTGTGTCATACACTGTACTTCTAGATAGGATCACTCAATCCACAACATGCTACAGATTAGCCAGAACAATAATTTCCACCACTAAAGATAGCTTTATTAGCACTCTTCCAGACCTGTCCCAAATTAAACATGCAGATAACTGTGATGATCTAGATATTGTAATAGAAAACCTAAACAATGTCTGTTCTAACACATTGGATGCCGTTGCTCCCATTCGAAAAAAGAGAATCAAAGAAAAGCCGCCAGCTCCATGGTATGATCATCACACCGCAGCTCTTAAAAAGGCAACTAGGAAAATGGAAAGAAATTATAGAAGCACAAAATTAGAAGTATGGCGTGCAGCATGGAAAGATAGTGTTAAACACTACAGACAGGCTATTAAAACCGCCAGATCTACCTATCTTAGCAAGCTTATAAATGAGAATCATAATAACCCTCGTTTCCTCTTTGGCACCGTTGCAAAACTGACTAGAAACAAAGAACAAACAGAAACCAATAGTAAACTCCAACACAATAGTAACGACTTCATGAACTTCTTTTCTAACAAAATTACGGCTATAAGGGAAAACATCGTAGCTACACAGGCAGCCACCACTCTACCCGTTAGTTCACTTAACACTAGACTACCACACGAACATCTTGATTCATTTAAACCTACTACAATAGAAGAGCTCTCTAAACTAGTAACGTCATCCAAATCATCGTCCTGTATATTAGACCCCGTTCCCACAAAACTACTTAAAGAGGTATTTCCTGTAGTGTCAACCCCGGTTCTAAATATCTTTAACTCATCGCTAGAAATAGGATACGTTCCAACATCTTTCAAACTATCTCAAATCTCCCTTTTCTTTCGAAAATATTAGAAAAGGTAGTGGCAAGCCAGTTACGCACATTTTTGACAAATAATAGTACATATGAAAAGTTCCAATCAGGATTCAGGCCCCACCATAGCACAGAGACAGCGTTGCTTAGAGTTACAAATGACCTCCTATTAACATCCGATCGTGGTGAAATCTCAATTCTTATATTATTAGACCTTAGTGCAGCCTTTGACACAATAGATCATACAATCTTACTCAATAGACTAGAAAACTATGTTGGTATCAGTGGTCAGGCGCTAGCATGGTTTAGGTCGTATCTAACCAATCGCTATCACTTTGTTTATGTAAACGAGGAAGAGTCATATCACTCCCTGGTTAAATACGGTGTACCGCAGGGATCGGTTTTAGGTCCTATCCTGTTCTCGTTATACATGTTACCTCTAGGAGACATTATCAGGAAACATAACATAAGTTTTCACTGCTATGCGGATGATACCCAGCTTTACATCTCCTCACATCCCAGCGAAACACACACGTTTTCTAAGCTAACAGACTGCCTTAGCGATGTTAGTGACTGGATGGCACATAACTTTCTTAAGCTGAACTCCAATAAGACAGAGATACTTATTATTGAACCGAATCGCTACAAACATAATATGTCAGATTACACGTTGCACATAGATGGCTGCACTGTGGTGCCATCTTCCACGGTAAGGAACTTAGGTGTGATGTTCGACAGCAACTTATCCTTCGATAGTCATATCGCCAACGTCTGCCGTACAGCTTTCTTCCACCTTAGAAATATCTCGAAAATACGCCATATACTGTCTACATCTGACGCAGAGAAGCTTATCCATGCTTTTATGACCTCTAGAATAGACTATTGTAACTCGCTACTCGGGGGATGCCATGCAAATCAAGTAAACAAGCTTCAGCTAGTTCAAAACGCTTCCGCAAGGGTACTTACTCGATCTAAAAAGTACGACCACATAAGCCCAATTCTGGCATCTTTACACTGGCTACCAGTTAAATATCGCATACAATTTAAAATATCACTACTCACCTACAAAGCTTTAAATGGCCTAGCACCCTCATACCTTAGAGAATTACTATCAGAATACAATCCATCACGCACACTACGGTCACAAAATTCTGGTCTCTTGATTATCCCTAGACTATCAAAAGTGTCTAAAAGTGGAAGGTCATTTTCCTACTTAGCCTCTAAGCTCTGGAATGATTTACCAACCGATGTCCGAGAATCAGACACAGTCGATAATTTTAAATCTAGACTTAAAACTTTTCTCTTCAACAAAGCATTCGCATAATTTGTCTAGTAAAAGTACTTAACTCGAAATAGTTATTCGTACCGAACAAAGCACTCGCGGTCATAAAACAGACCAACCAAATAAATAAATAAAAACCTTATCTTAACGTATAGTCGGATTGCGATTTTGGAACTTTCGTGTTCTTGTGAATAGTATGCCATACAAACCCGTTTGCCACTGATCGTGCATTAACGGCGTCAGTGGGGCATCCAGCCTTAGTCAAACGGGTTGGCACGTATGGTTGGGTTGGGCTTTTGGCGCTTTCTTTATATTGCGAATACTATGCCATACAGACCCGTTTGCCACTGAACCTGCATTAACGACGACAGTGGGGCTTCCAGCCTTAGTCAAACGGGTTGGCGCGTATGGTCGGGTTGCGATTTTGGCGCTTTTTTGTGTCTTGTGAATAGTATGCCATACAGACCCGTTTGCCACTGAACCTGCATTAACGACGACAGTGGGGCCTCCAGCCTTAGTCAAACGGGTTGACACGTATGGTCAGGTTGCGATGTTGGGGTTGTCTCATGATCTTGCCAATACCATGCAATACAGACCCGTTTGCCACTGAACCTGCATTAACGACGACAGTGGGGTTACAGGCCTTAGTCAAACGGGTCGACAGGTTTCATTTTCTCTTTCTCTTAAAAATCAGAAGGTGACCCTTAGTTACCATATATACCGTCGCAGTGAGCCCCCAATTTGCAAAATCCTCAACTGTGGATAATATAATTATGCCGCAATAGTTAGTCTGTCTGAAACTAAGCTGATTAAACCACATCACTGTGTGACACTTGCATTACATGTGAACGGCCCCTACGCTAATATGATTTTGTTTTTCTCTCCCTGTCCTGTCCTCGACCCTGAGGACAATGGGACAAACAGACCCAGTTCCGGTAGATGTGAAAGTCGACTCACCTCTGATCTACTAGTCGTCCATCACTGTGATGCCCAGCTGATGCCTGACCAACGACCACCGGCAGAACCCGCTTAAACCCCGCTTAATCCCCGCTTAATCTCCTTATCCGTTTATATGTGTTTATATACATATATATCTCCCAAGGGTTTTTCCCTCCTAGGACTTTTTATTTTTTTTCCTCGGCTCAACAACCCGGGGTTTTTGTTTTTTTTCTCCTAGGGGGTTTTTACCCCGGGGAGGTAGCCTGCTTGGGCTTAATTTAGCATCTTCTCCTAGACGTTACATTAGTAATACGCTCGTTCATAATGTCGAGTCATAGCCTCAGCAAATTTGACAGCTTATGCTATTGTGTATTATGTTGTGCTATCTGTCATTTTTCTGTGCTTTTACTGCTTCTATTAATGTAAAGCTGCTTTGAAACAATTGAGTATTGTGAAAAGCGCTATATAAATAAAATTGAATTGAATTGAATTAGCCCCTTAGTAGCCATAAGTCGCGCTGCTGTGACGCAATCAGTCTTACTGTGTGTTCACACCAGATGTGGAAGAGGCGTCAAAAACATGCTATGCGCGCGTAGTTGGACGCTTGAACATTTTGAGTATACACACTTCATTCGCACGTGAAAGTCGCATGTGAAATTCTAGTAATTTGAGACAATATAGTGCAAATTGAGTAAACTTACCAGACTGTTCGACCTCCTCACTCACTTTCTTTCAAACAAGATCCTTTAAATTCCTGTAAAAGTACGAAGATGTCTCGTAAAGCGACGATGATTGTCCTCCATTGTTGTTTAGTTTTTCCACCTCTGCGCGCTTCCTGTGATCAAGTCATTACTAGAGCAACTCCAGATTGGTTATCGCGGCACGAAATCCCCCAAAGTTTAGATTTTTTAACTCACACGTTTTTACGCATTAACGCTAAATTTGCCCCCCGCGCCGCATCATTCGCGTTTACCACGCCGCAAGATGCCTATTCGTGTCTTTGCATTGACTTAACATGTAAATCACTTGCACTCGCGCCACCTCTTCCGCGTCTGGGGTGAACGCACCATTAGAATACATTCTTAGAAGGTCGCAGTCTTCGAATTGGGACACATAATTACAGAAATCTAGGCATATTAAGTGAATCATTGCATATCCATACTGACTGCTGAGCCAATGTGCCACACATCTGTAAAACTAAATATATCGAAATAAAGAGTGCTAATGACATAAAAACTAGGTTTGTCTCTCAAAGCTTCACAAACAAGATTAAAAATTACAATATTCAATTTTCAAAGACTGGAAGCCGGATTTACAGATAGCAATATACATAACTGGAATTAAATGCCTTAAACATTTTACATTGTGTTAAATAATCTGTAATGTCGAAGTTTCTAAAATTATCAACCTCTTACACAGCTTATTATACTGTACTACTGTATGTCAGGACTTGCCTTTAGACACCTGACTAGAGACAGTGACCACAAGCCCCAGCCTGCTATTCTTAAACATAAGCCTGGATAAAAAAGAAACTCACTCACGGAGGAAACAGGAAAACAGAAATCAGGAATTGTGCATAACAGATGCGTACCAAGTGCTGATTACCGCAAGTATGGAGAATATGGTATTGATATCCCCACTCCAACCACTTCAAGAAAAGTGGTTCATCTATAGTAAAGAAAACCACATGATCTGAAATTTCACCTGAGGACAGCTAAATATGAAAAACATCTCTGTTTCAGATGCATTCCTGTAATGCCAAATGGCAAATACAAATGTCTAAAAACAAAAATGACAGGGCAGGAAGAATTAATGAATGTGTCTTGGGAAACTCATACATTTGTGAGCAGCATTCGATCTGCTGTTATGTCCAGTAATGCGATACAGGAGAAAGCTCAGGAATGAATTAGTGTGATTGAGAAATAAATGATCCGGGAGTATCGGCTCTGGCGGGACACGGGGCAATCGAAAAGCTTTCTGCTGCCGTCTGATACGCTAATGACCGCATTAAAGCCACGTCATACATAGTTAATATCAGGGCGACAGACGCGGCCTCACGGCTGCCAAATAAATCGCCTTCAGCCACACTCGTAAGATCCCATGCCTTCTGGAATGCCGGGAAAAGGTCCAAAAACTGCATGTTTTTAAAAAGGTAAATCAAAGGCAAAATGGGAAATGCATGAGTTACGCATTCAGGAAACTGAGATATAAATCTTTTAGATATTTGAAACGCTATAAGTTACTGGTTTGCTAAGACTGTAACAGGTTTAAACATATCTTTAACACCATTCACTACTTTGTCAAACCAGTCTGTCACACCCAAAAATTACATATTAAAAGGAATACATCAACCATATTTGTGCCATTCTTTGCCAGTCCCCATATTGTTCAAAATCTGCATGACTGCCTTCACTCCGTAGAAAACAAAATATACGATTTTTAAAACATACTGACACTCTTATCCATACATTTTTGCTCACACCTAAAAAGTGGCAATTTTAACATGCTAAATTAATTATCGATGGTATATTTTGAGCTAAATCTTCCAATACACACTCTGGGGACTTTTTTATCTTGTAAACTGGGGCACAATAAGTGACCTTTGAGTTGCCGGGAGCTCTCCAATATGACGAAGAAGTCTTCTGAAGCAATATAACAAGTTTGTGTGAAGACCAGATACAGTAATTTTTTTTAGTGGGCAGGATGTTCTTCAAAATGCACCTTTTGTGTTATCTAGAAGAAAAAAAGGCATACAGGATCGGAATGATATGAGGATAAGTAAATTAATATTCTTGGGGGTAACAAAACAATGTATTTCACTGTGATAATTGTCCATTGAAGAAGACCAGGATTTTGTGATAAAGGCCATGCAATATGTCTTTAGCGGCCACATTGAAGTAGTAATTAAAAAAAATCCAGCATGTAAGCCTCACAAAAGTGCTTTTGAACAGACTGCTGGCAGAGAGGGAATTGAGGGATGATTGGGCCTTGCAAATTAGCTGCCTTTGTGTGCAGATAGCTGGGTTTTATTTAGGTAGTGAGGGTGGCTCTCCAGGGTCCTATTCACCACACCACTGTGCTCATATGAAGGGGCATCAGAAGTCCAATTTTTAGTTTCAATTTATTGTGTAAGAAAAGATTTCACAAACTCGGGTTTGTGAACCCCTGGTGGTTTGGAAGGGAATTGCAGGAGGTTCATGAGTTGATGAAAAACAATTAAAGGTGCAATGTGTAACTTTTAGAAGGATCTCTTGACAGAAATGTAATATACATAACTATATTATCAGTGGGGTATAAAGACCTTACAAAATGAATTGTAGTGTTTATATTACTTTAAAATGTTTTTATCTACACACACTGCCGGTGCCCTTACATGAAAGTCATTCAAAGTCATTTTAAACACACGCGGGCCCATCTTATCGTTGTTCGGAATGAGATGTGTTGACTTTACCCGGGCTGTGTAGACCTTTCGGTAGATTCAACCGAACGCATGGTGACATTAAACGATTGGTCATGCAAATGAGTGGTAAAAACTTGATCACGCAATCCAAATTTTTTTCACAGGTTCCTGCACATGCATGAGTAATACCTGTAAAAAAAAACATTTTGGTCGCAGTCTACAGTCTGCCCTTGGTGCCCCCCCATTGCCTGGTGCTTCAGGGGACTCACCCAATCTCGTCTATGGATAATCCCGCCCTGGAAGGTCACCATCATGTTTCCACATGATAAATCACATGGGATTGTCATGCGCATCTCTTCAGTAAAGCCGGTTCTTGATTAGTAGTAACATCACCTGCTTTCAGATGGAGCGGCATTTACTACACAAAGCCGTAGTTCACTGCCAACCTGGGCAATATCGCATTCATTATCGCAGGTGATACGTCCATGATAATAAAAGCGAAATTGCCCCGATGCGCATGACAATCGCATGAGATTTATCCTGCAGCCCAAGTTTCTACAAAATACATAACCAACAAACTCTTCTACAGAGCGCGTTTCTTCCTCAGACGACAACATGTTTGTCCTGTTGCAGCTACGGTAGCTTCTCATTGCTTTTGAAATTGATGTTTGTTGCAATTCGCAATCTTACCGCTAGATGCTGCTGAAAAACCCATTCTGTACCTTTAAATCATAAAATGAAAATAAATAATTTTTTATTATATAGAACATTTAATAACAATTAATAATATATATTATTTGTTTAACCTGCATTTCATGTGACCATGACACAACAATATATCAGAAAACTAAGAACTAATGCAAAATGGACAGATAAAATAAAATTACTAGATGGTAGGGCTGTGACGGATCACAAAACTCACGGTTTGGATCACATTACGGTTTTTGAGGCACGGATCGGATCATTTTTCAGATTAGCAAAAAACGGGTGGGAAAAATCTTCTAACAAATAAAGAAATTACAAACATTTAAAAAAAGAACAAAGTTGCACATTAAGTAAGGTCTAAAATTAGCATTATGTACAGAAATCAAATTAAATGAATAATAACACTGTCTTTATTGTACAAATTAAATATTATTATATTTTTTTAGAGCCACAGAAGTGATTTTCTTTTTGTCTTGTGTTGTTTGATTAACATTAATGACACAGACTTAAATAGGTTAATTGAGGTTACTGTCTCTTTAAGAACAAATAAGCACAGACTGGTTTCTGACTCTATAATTCACTTAAGACATAAACAAATGTTTTTATTAGAAAAAGAAAACTGAGATCATTTTGTGTTTGTACGTGCCCTGTCAAGAACAGAAAGATTTTATATTGGCTTACTTTTTGAAACGCGTCTCCGTATATGCACTACTAAGGGCACTTAAATGTGTGCACACACACAGGTGGAGGGCGAATTCCATTATGTCTGACTGAAGCTGGAACGGACACATTAAACCGCATGTGCGTACAGAAATCTGCTCACTTTAGCGACTTTTTGTGGTTAAATTGTTTTAAAACACTTATATGTTAACATTTGCAAGCCTTAGAAACACGTGCAAATGATAAACTTTCCCTATTTAAATTAGCATATTAATCCGCAAACCGCATGCAAGCCGAACCGCGGGTCAACTGCGATCCGTCACACCATTACTAGATAATATTTTTACTATGTAAAATACTACTGATAAAAACTTTAAAATGGATGGAAAAAAATGTTTTGTAGTTAAACATGCACATGTGCTATTAAATGATTGAAATACTAACCAACAATTTCAAGGGGTACTTCAAGTAAATAAAAAGACTTAAATAAGAAAAACAAAGTTGCACAACTTTCTAAAGACTGTGTAATAGCTACTTGGACAAGTTTAGCTGGTTTCAGTCTATAATATCGATCGCACACAGAATTTGGAAAAAAAAACGTATTATGGCTTGAGACCCAGGCAATGCAAGAAATACATCACAAAAATAACTAACCATTCCTTCAAAATTTGCAATAAGCCATCTGTAGCAATGGTGCGTGTGGCTTCCCTCAATTTGCACCATGACACATCCAAGGCTAAAGTTTATAGCATCTGGCTTCAGTTAGGTAAGCTCTCCATGAGCGTCTGTGACACCATCACATGTGCCCTCACACACACTATGAACAATCTGTCACATGGTTTTGGCCTCCCTACCGAGAGCAGAACCAGAGGAACCATAGTCTTTGGCTCAAAGATCTCTGCTCTTGGTTTTCACTGGTCATTTTTTCCTAACAAGGATCTCATTTTCATCTTCGTAAGACATCAACCATGAGAACGTGCCGTGTCGTTGCATTTCACGATGCAGTGGGACCAAAGCCTGTACAGAGACTATAAAGTCTCGTTCAGTCAGATCAGAGGAACCCATATGCTCTCAATTACGGCAATATGAGCCAATGTTCAAGAGGTGTCAGGTGATGTAGCAGGAACAAGATGGAAATTAATTGTCATAACTTTGCTTCAACAAAGTAATATTGAAACGCTGTCTGATGTGATCAGACTGTTAGATTATGAAAAATGTCAAGTACTTTGTGTTTTTGCACATATTGGAATAATTGTTCCAGACAGTTTCATAGCATGCAGTGATTCGGTCCTTTCACCAACCAAATTAAAATGTACAATGTGTTATTTCTGCACCACTAGTGGCCAGAAAAACAATGCAAAAATAATGATCAATCTCATTTCCCAAATCCACAACATTAAACCAGCAGTTACGAATCAGACTGTTCAAAGTGTCACAAACACACAATGTTTACACTTTTTTGAAGAAATCAGTTTATAAACGGCTTGATTATTGTTATCGCTTCACATTAGGTTGAGATTAGACATGTTTAGTATTTTAAAAGCGAAAACATTACACACAGATGAAAGTTAGAATAAACTAAACAATAGTATCTTATCTGCACACAAAAAAAAAAACATATTGATTCCCATTTACCACATCATTTATTCTCCTAAACAGTTTAATGCACTCTGGTTGCTTTCTAAAGCTTTATTAAGGCAAATAAACAAGCCTCATTTAAATCAAATTCCTATCTCAGTTCCGATATTGGAACCCTCGATAAACAATTTCATCATGAAACAATGCGAGTGGAATAAATGATCCAAATAATCATAGCTTATGATTGTATAATAATGCACTCCAATAAAGGCAACACACATCGGTTACATAAATGTAGGATTCAGCTAACTTCAGCTTAGACAAACAGTTCAAATGACAACAGCATCTTTAGACTTTAACTGGCTGGAGTGAGTGTGAAGAAAGTATGGACGTAGTGTCCATGATGTCACCCATAGGTTTGTGAAGAGCGTTTTTGAACCCAATAGTCGTCGCTGTCAGCCGTCGCCATCTTGGCCGCGCGTCACCGCGAATCACTCCCGACAAACCGAAAATTAGTAAAGAAGCGGGACGTGAGAGAAGTAGAGATCGACCGATACTCATTTTTTTAAACCGATGCCAATAACAAATATTTGGATGCTTATGTGCCTGATAACCGATATGCTAAACCGATTTTTATTTACTGTTATACTTCTGTTTTTGACATAATAATTACTACACTACTGAACTGAACAAACCCTTATAATAATAATCATCATCACAATCACTCCCTCTTTGCATACAAAGTAATAAATAGAGGGGTCTGAAAGAGTGAAGAATAATATTAATTTAATGAATAATGTAGAAACTATATTCCCAATACATGGACCATTCCAAACACCCCTATCATTTCGTCAGAAATGGACTGATCCAAAGTTTGGCTGCGGTTGGCAGCGGGAGAGAGAGAAAACTATAGCGGAGTTGGCTGCTTGTTATACATAGTTTATAGAGTAAAACAGGTGGATTAAGTGCCTTTTTTGGAATAATATGGTTGTTTTGACCAGCAACATGTAGCCTTCAGCAGTAAAACAAGTAGTTGGCAAAGAGGTTTTTCAAATAATATCACTGACTGAAATACTACATTCAGGAAAGTAACAAACAAAACGGCTTATACATCACTGAATTTCTTAACTGGTAATGTTATTTGATGTCAGAATAATTAATATTTTGTTGTTTTAGCTTATGAAATGGCTGTTGACAGCGCTGTTATCTATGCATTTACTCACGCATTAACTGTATCAAACTGTGACCGCTTGCGGAGGTAATAAATAATTAATTAATATCCACAGACATATATATAGTTATTTTAGCAAAATAATGTTTATCTGGTAAATTTTAATATAACTTAGGGTAAATCTTGTTAAAAGCTTCAGCCTTCAACCCCGGTAAGTGAACAGCACGTGATTTTGTGAGTTCATCTCTATTCTTGGACAAACTGCATACATTGCTTTTAATATATCAACTTATTTAAAATAACATACATTAATGCACAAATAAGATGTGTTATAAATGCCTCAGATGCAAAGTAAGTATACTCGAAGTCCTTTTAATGAAGTACGTCGCGTCACTCCGCCGTCCTATCTGCTGTGCACGCTGCTGCTGCTGTGAGCTCTTCTCCTCAGATGCGTCCAGCGCGCAATTCTCAATTCTCTCGTTTATCGGTCAATCCGATATTACAAAACCGATATCCGATCATCGGAAAATGCTCAAATATCGGGGAAAATATCGGAAAACAGATATATCGGTCGGTCTCTAGAGAGAAGCTGAGATGGCTTGTTGCTGAAACCATGCCCACCTAACTCGATTGTAGTGACAGCAGTGGCAGTTCACCTGTCACTCAAGTTGCCACGCCCTTAATTATGCAGAACTTTAAGGCTTACTATAATTTGAACGGATGCGTTACAAAACAATTCACCCCCCTCATAGTTGTCATGAAGGGCAAAAGTTGCTATATAGACCAGAAGCACTTTTTTAACATGGATTTTAACATGGAGGTCTATGGAAATTGACTCCCTTTTGGAGCCAGCCTCTAGCGGCCAGTCAATGAATTGCAGTTTAAGTCACTTCTGTATTGGCTTAATGAGAGAGATCGGTAGGCTGCTCCTCGAAGTCAACGTACAGTTGCGTTTACGCAACAACAATCTACTAAAAATAAGGTTTTCCTTATTTTAAAGTATATAATTTAATTTTTTCTTTTTTTATAGATTACCTAGCGACAACCAACCGCTTCCTTTAACTTTTATTTTATTTTATTTTACATTTTTCTTTTCCCACAGGTTTTTTCTCCTAGGAGTTTTTTAACCCTTTGGGAGTCAGCTGACATTAGCTTAACTTTGTGTTAACTTTATGTTACGTTGCATATACATTACATATACATTGCTCACTAGTACAAATTGATTTTCACCACTGTACTTTCTACTCTAATGTCATATGATTTTATTTTGTTTTTATTAATGTAAAGCTGATTGTGACAATTAAACAATTGTTAATAGCGCTATTTAAATTAAATTAGATTTTTTTCTGAACAATCTCCAATGACACACATCAGCAAAAATGATTACGAATGCTGCATTACACATGCCAGGTCAGTAGTTGGCGATGTCACATCACCACGTAACACACAACATCACTTTTTTATATAATAATGGTATCCTTTTCAAAAATAAATTCAAAAGCTTGTGTTTTCAGGGCCCAAAAACAAAATGTTCTCAGTTTTAGTTAAAATACATTGTTGTGTAAACGTCTCCTAAGATATTAGTTGTTTTTCCTAAAGGCAAACATCTTTTCACTGCATATATTTAGGGCACTAAGTCACTTTGGCATGTGATTTGTTGCACAATTTTTGTGATAAAATGACCAAAAAAAAAAAAAAAACATTTAACTGCATATCTACATCATGGAATATCATACACTGTACACCAGTTAGAAAACACACGAGTGGCAGCTGGTGACTTCTCTTCCGAGGGGCACTGTTTGAAGTGTCATGTGTGTTGCTTATCATGTCAAAATATGTGTTCGTTAAATCATGTGAACCATGTGCATCGTGCATGCGTCTTGTTAAAATAAGTGCCTGCTGCACACGCATCAAAACGGTTTATAATAAAAGAGACGCTCACATTCACAAAATATTCGCAAAACATGTATAGCATGTGTATGGCATTTATTTTGACAAGATGCATGATGCACATGGTTCGCATGACTCGCCGAACACATTTTGAAAAGACGAACCACACACATGACGGCCTACACACATGTTATGAGTGACCAGTTTTGCATCGTCCGCCCTCAAAAAAGAAGTCACCGGCCCCCACTGCAGAGCACAACTAGTAACCACATAGCAAAATCCGAACACCTTAGCAAACATACCAATGATCAAATAACTTTCTACAACATCAGTATGGACAATTGCTTTCAAATGTCAATGAAAAAACTTCTGGCAGTTTTACTCCAGAGGAAACACTTAACATGTGGACAACTTCTGTTGGACTTCAATACAAAAAGTCGTACAAAGGTTATAAACTTTATATTACATACACAGACTCAAAACAACACTGTGCTGGCAAACAAAATCGCATAAACAACATGGCACTTGTGACTTCGTGCACAAACACATGAATTAAAGAAAACGTATCAAAGTCACATCTCAGGAATTTATGCATGACTACAAAGTATTCATGAAGAAACAGAAAGGCTGCATTGGATTGCACAGATCTTGTTGATTCAGAAAGAGAAGAGACACTGATCTTCAAAATAGAACGACCGTAAACAACAGCATGTGGTTGCGAGTCACAATGTCAAAATATAGACGCAGAACGCTCTTGCACAATAAAGCTATAATCATAACCAAGCTACATCACTGAGATATACAGTACGAGACCATTGGGAAACAAAGAAATCTGGGGAATTGAGGCAATAAAAGCGATCTCACACTTACACTGCTGTTTGGAAAGACATTAAGAGGGAGATGGGGAGATGGAAAAACATTTTATATAAAAAATTATTTTCTTTTACTCTGTGCGACCCATGTGAAAACCAAGCTACGTTTTTTTTTTTTTTTTTTTTTACTGTTTTCAACATAAAATCATCTTACATAATGTAAAGAACATTCAGTGATAATAAAAAATGTTGTATTATTAAAACATTATTAAAGCAGTGTGTTTGCTTAGCAACATGCTTCTAACATTAAACTGTACTAAAGTCAATTTTGGGTTGAATTGTGATAACCTGAAGTTAGCAGTGCAGCTCCCTAGGTTGCAATGCTGTATAGTTTACATTGTCACTGCCTGTTTGTGACATCATCGATAGGGATGATGTCACACAGCCCATTATTCCATGTAGGCTGACTGCTCAGAATGCCGTAAATGTGCTTACATCACACAGATGTAAAGTGTAATGCTTTCTTCTGTTTCTGCCAAGTCATAGTTTAAACTATGGCGAAAACAGAGCAACTCTTGTTTCCGTCTGTGGCCGTGTATTGAATAGCCTGGCACTGGGCAAATGTGCCAGCGAGGTCAAAGGGGGAACAAAACTGTTGATTTAACACACAGCTTTGTCTCTCTGACACAGGTTCAGTATGTGTGTGCGCGCATAGGTTCATTCGACTGCTGATAATGAGAACGTCCACGAACACCAGGTTGGAAAAACAGCAATTAGGCATGACAAGTCAGAACCAAAGATGACGTAAACAACACAAAAGCTGCAGTTGTTTACACTGGGATACTATCTGATGCAAAAAAAAACTAAATTATGCAGCAAAAAGCATTTAATTGCAGACCCTGAGCAGGAAAGCTTTGATGCTTGCTATACTGACTCAAAGAAATAAAAGACTCTAATAAAAGGAAACAAAACAATGAGATCCAGCTGAATGATTGAATTAGTTTGAGTTCAGTTCTTGGTGTGGTGAGTTTAATCACAGACTCTTTAAATGAGAGAGAAAGATGAAACTGATGAGATGGTGGGAGGGACCCATAAGCCACGTGCCCTTCCTGCAGTGTACAGGATATTACCACATGTTTACCCCCGGCGGAAGGCCTTGGAAAACAGCAATCCGGGATTGTCCGTTTTAGGCAGGATGCAGAACTGGAATGTGGGGTCAGGGTCAAAGGAATACATGCTGATCGTAAACACAACGACCACCGAGATAAAGCCTCAATGAAAGACAGAGGGAGGCTGTTTATGCAAAGACAAAAATGCCCTGCTGTGGACGCACGTCTCAGAGCAGTAAAGGGCCACCTGATAACCTTTGCATTTTGGGGCAGGGGCCAGTGATGTCAAAAATCATTGGATTTGAGCTAATCATTTTTATATATTCTTAGTGATCTTCAATTATGATCATGCATGTGACAGCTGAAAGCATGCAACTCTTCCCTTGAGGGTAAAGCAGTTATTGTCTCCACCAGTCAGTCACTTCAGTGCATATTGATCTCTTCTCAGCTGTTGTCTCACAAAGAGCTCTGAATTTAAGCTTTGATTCCTGAAATACCTCCACGTCTGAGCTCCAACATTCCTTCCTTTTTATCAACTACTACAACTCTATTAACACCACTGATTTTATGATATCTTGGATATATTAGTTCATGCAGATCTAAATATGAATACAGAGTTGGGTACAAAAGATAACAAGATTTAGGACTCACAAACTAACATTAACCTGGAAATGACAAATAAATTGAGCATTTCTAAAAATTGTTATGTAAAGTGATATTTATAATTCTGCTGGTCACAAAACAAATAAGCAAAATTACACTCAACTTGCTATTATTAAAGCAAACATAACAAATGTAATAGAATTAATATAAAATAAATAAAATTATTTAATAATTTAATAAATAAATATAAAAATAAAACAAAATACATATTGAAGTACTTACTGAAATATATTAAAAATAGATTTTTTATTTAAAATGTATATAAATAAGAAAAAGCATTATCATCTCAAACATGTTTAATGTAAATGTATGATCTGTAATGTATGAATGTATGAAGCACTGTACTGTATAATGTAGTAATACAAGAATACATTATAAAGTTATATAATGTAGTTAAATACGACAAATGTTCAAAATAATTGTAATAAAATTTTTTTTTATTATATACAGTATAACGATTTACTGTATAAGATACGTGCTTAGATCAATTAGACGAATGTAGCCTACTGTAAACTTTTCATTCATTTAAAGCCAAAAAGAGAAGGACTCCCAGATCGATATAAATAAACATATTAACATAAAACAGCTTAAACGACATAAAACAACATCCATTCCCTCTCATTCAGTGTATAAGGTAAATTGTTATGGATTTTGACTAACTTTCTCCTACCTGTGCTGTATTTTATCCTGCTGCGTGTCAAACACACCGAGGTCAAAACAAAGTTTGTTGTAAGTGAAACTCTTCGTGTTGCTCAGACTCCCCTGCGCAACAAAATGGCAATGCTTCCGATACAACTCCAACTTTTCGAGTGACTTTGATAAAGCATCAATCTGACACAGAAATAGATCGGACTGGGTTGTGTCTGATCATCTCACAGCTCTCACAGGCTGGTTTTGGGATTATATTATAGTCCAGTAAAGCGGAAATGCGGAGCTGCGCGTGAGAGGTTCAGCGACTCCTACAGGCGACACTGCTGATCACACGAATGTAAAATTGTAACACTGTCACAATCTCTGTTATGATTTATTAAAATATATTCTACTCTTTTTTTTATTTCATTTACTATTAATTTTGACATGGATAATAAATGTATTCTGTTTTTAAATTAATGTTATCAGAATAAACAAAATGAAAAAAATTATATATAAATATCATTGCTTCATTGTGGCTACATCATCTCATTGTGTTTCATCTATTTATCAACAGGTTTTTCACTACAGCTGGCTGCATTAGAAAATAATTAACTCACTAAACCAATTTCCAGCATAGAGCTGCCTTATATTGTACAGTTAATCAGCAGAAATAAGGTATCGGCGAGGCATTTATTGCTGTGCTATTATGCAAATGCCTGTATATACTGTGACAATGATCCTTGTAAATATTGTAAAACCTCTCTCCTAATAGACTACAGTAAATGGTTTTGTGAAGTTTATAAAGACAGACATTTAAAGAATATACACTCACCTAAAGGATTATTAGGAACACCATACTAATACTGTGTTTGACCCCCTTTTGCCTTCAGAACTGCCTTAATTCGATGTCACATTGATTCAACAAGGTGCTGAAAGCATTCTTTAGAAATGTTGGCCCATATCATCTAGCAGTTGATGGAGATTTGGGGCACGAAGCTCCCTTTCCACCACATCCCAAAGATGCTCTATTGAAATGATTCGAGCTTTGTGACATGGCGCATTATCCTGCTGGAAGTAGCCATCAAAGGAAAGGTACATGGTGGTCATAAAGGGATGGACATGGTCAGAAAAAATGCTCAGGTTGGCCGTGGCATTTAAATGATGCCCAATTGGCACTAAGGGGCCTAAAGTGTGCCAAGAAAACATCCCCCACACCACCACCAGCCTGTACAGTGGTAACAAGGCATGATGGATCCATGTTATCATTCTGTTTACGCCAAATTCTGACTCTACCATCTGAATGTCTCAACAGAAATCGAGACCCATAAGACCAGGCAACATTTTTTCAGTTTTCAACTGTCCAATTTTGGTGAGCTTGTGGAAATTGTAGCCTTTTTTTCCTTTTTGTAGTGGAGATTAGTGGTACCCGGTGAGGTCTTCTGCTGTTGTAGCCCATCCGCCTCAAGGTTGTGCGTGTTGTGGCTTCACAAATGCTTTGCTGCATACCTCGGTTGTAACGAGTGGTTATTTCAGTCAAAGTTGCTCTTCTATCAGCTTGAATCAGTCGGCCCATTCTCCTCTGACCTCTAGCATCAACAAGGCATTTTCGCCCACAGGACTGCCGCGTACTGGATGTTTTTCCCTTTTCACATCATTCGTTGTAAACCCTAGAAATGGTTGTGTGTGAAAATCCCAGTAACTGAGCAGAATGTGAAATGCTCAGACCGGCCAGTCTGGCACCAACAACCTTGCCATGCTCGAAATTGCTTAATTCAACTTTCTTTCCCATTAAGAAATTCAGTTCAGGAGTTCAGGAGATTGTCTTGACCAGGACCACACCCCTAAATGCATTGAAGCAACTGCCATGTGATTGGTTGATTAGATAATTGCATTAATAAGAAATTGAACAGGTGTTCCTAATAATCCTTTAGGTGAGTGTATGTTCAGTTAATATTTCAATTTACATTTATTTGTATAGCGCTTTCCACAATGCATATACCCTCAAAGCTGCTTTCAAATGATGTCATCATTTACTAACCTTCACTTAGTTCAAAACCCATATAAGTTCTCTTTCAGTAATTCTTGCTCATTTTATTATAAGGAAAATGTATGGAGACCTGGGACAGCCATGGGCGCTATTCACTTTCATTATATGGATAAAAGCATTTTGGTAACAAAGTCCTATTCTGCAAGTCTAAAACAACATGAGGGGGAGTAAATGACGACATCACGATCATTTTGTAACTAACCCTTTAAAAAACATGAGAAATACTATGAACATATACACAACGCCTTGTGTTTGCAATTACAGACAATAATTAAAGTGTTTAATGGTGCCTTCAGTGTGATCTGGTCTATGGATCCATCACCAAGAAGAGGATCATCGTTAGTGCACCCATGACATGTAAATCCCCTCTAACATAAGAGATTAAAACATCCCTCCACCTATATCACAATGTGCACAATAACATCAGATAGGGTGCGATTGGTTTAATCAGCACCAATCAGGCACAGTACATAAATCTAAATCCCCTTATTATCCACCGATGGTCTGTTTGTTGTTTTAGAAGGTGGGCCTCTATTGTAGATAGTGCGACTCAGGTGGAAGGTGTCTTCTGTCTTTGCGTCTGCCAACAGATATAACCGGAGAGTTTATATAAACTCCCTTCACTTAGCATCCCATTATTCAACCAGCTAAAGGAAATGCACGTGAGGTCAGCAACCAATGGACTTTATAGAGCATATGTGTCATTTACACTGGTGATGCTGGGGATATGTCCCCACAACTTTTTGAAATGGCTGATTTTGTCCCCACCAAAGCATTTGGTTAAAATGTTCTGAAAAATCAAGCAATACCTGTGCAACTTACACTGCAAAAATTACTTTCTTACTTAGTATTTTTGTTTTGTTTTCAGTAGAAATATCTAAAAAATTCTTAAATTTAGATGCTTTTTCTTGATGAGCAAAACGACCTAAGAAAATAAGTTTAGTTTTTAGACAAAAAATATACAATTTAAGTGAATTTTTGATTAAAACAAGCAAAAATATCTGCCAATGGGGTGAGAAAATATCTTAAAATAAGATTTCTTTTTTTCTTAAACACTTAATTTAAGCAAAAATTCCTCACCCCATTGGCAGATAATTTTGCTTGTTTTAACTTATTTTGACTTATTTTCTTACGTCATTTTGCTTATCAAGAAAATACATCTTGATTTAAGATTTTTTTTATATTTCTACTGAAAACGAGATAAAAATAATGAGTAAGAAAGAAATTTTTTTGCAGTGTACACTGCAAAAAAAAAGATTTATAAGAAAAAAAATTCTTAGTATTTTTGTCTTGTTTTCAGTAAAAATATCTCAAATTTCTTAAATTAAGATAAATAAAGTCTAGTTTTTAGACCAAAAATATTAAATTTAAGTGATATTGAGCATAAAACAAGCAAAAAAATCTGAAAATCTGAATTTTTCTTGAATTTAGTGTTTAAGAAAAATATTTAAGATTTTTTGCTCACCCCATTGGCAGATTTTTTTGATTGTCTAAAGCACAAAATCACTTAAATTTGATATTTTTGGTCTAAAAACTAGACTTATTTTCTTGGGTTATTTTGCTCATCAAGAAAAAGCATCTTAATTTAAGATATTTTTAGATATTTCTACTGAAAACAAGACAAAAATAATAAGAAAAAATTTCTTAGTATTTTTGTCTTGTTTTCAGTAAAAATATCTAAAAAATCTTAAATTAAGATAAATGAAGTCTAGTTTTTAGACCAAAAATATTAAATTGAAGTGATTTTGAGCATAAAACAAGCAAAAAAATCTGAATTTTTATTGAATTTAGTGTTTACAATTTTTTTGCTCACCCCATGGCAATTTTTTTTGCTTGTATAAAGCACAAAATCATTGATATTTTTGGTCTAAAAACTAAACTTATTTTCTTGGATCGTTTTGCTCATCAAGAAAAAGCATCTTAATTTAAGATATTTTTAGATTTTCTACTGAAAACAAGACAAAAATACTAAGAATTTTTTTTCTTGAAAATAATTTTTTTGCAGTGGTTTTGTGGTCCAGGGTCACCTAAGTTGAGTTGTGTGCTTATGGTGTGTTTTCTTTTACATATGTAATGAATTTCATTGTAATCATTGACTTAACGTACTGCTGTTTTCTACAGTATGGTGCTTTGGCACTGTTCGGTTAAGCTGGTACATGTGCAGTCGACATTGTTGAGGGTTTTATGCTGGGCTCTTATTGGCTATTTTTGTGTTGTTGACTGGCCTACGCTATGCCCATTTTTGATGCGCCATTATTCAATATTTTTCCCCGTCATGCTGTAATGTTTTTTCATCTGATCTTTTCAACATTTTTCAACACAAACTGACGCCCTGCTTTAGAGATGGAGAAAAAAATAGTGGTTAGTTAATGCAGTCGGTTGGTACTCAACAGTGGCACCATAATTTTCACCCTTTATTAAATTCCACCCTACAGATTTAATTGAATGTGTCATTTTGAAAGGGCAATGTATGTTTTAATATAGGTACACTAAAAGTGTCTGCGGATTGATATATGATAACCATTCGATATAAAAAACATTCACTACTGTTTTACTATTACCAGCTGCAATTATTTCTTGTACCAGTAAACAGCAGACTGCATGTTATTGTGTTTGCTATAAAAATTTAAAGGTGTAAGCATATCCAAACTCTATAATTTCTGTACAATATATCATAGTAGTGATATTACACATTTACCTCACCTAAAATCATTACCATTTTTTTCTTTTTCTCAAAACTAACCACCAAAGACTGTGTTTATTATGAGCTTACATCATAACCTCAGTCATAGCATTCGATGTCTCTAATATCAATATTGGTGTACATTCGGCTAATCTTCTGACCACACAGTGGCCATGTGTTTGAAATGAAATAATCTTGCGGTTCCTCACCAGTCCTCAGTTAAACTCCTTACTTAAGACGTGCTAAAATCTGCAGCAGCAACTGTTGATTTCACAGCCGTTCAAATGCCCGCAGGGATTCATTTTAGGCTGGTCAAATGGCTCCCTAAATCAGTTTGGCCATATTAAATTACACGGTTAGATTGCTCTGTTTCTCTGGTTTTAGCATTTAGATTTGCGAACAACGGGTGCCTGTTCATTTGACGCTCGAACTAATACGGTGCTGTTAAAAGCATTAGCCTAATACTCAAGTCACACATTAACATTCAATTGAGTGTTTCAGATACAGTATTTTAAATGGCAAATTCTGTCCACTTCTCTGTAAGGTGGTGATACTGAGTGTGAGAAGAAAAATAAACATTGTAGCAGGACATTAATAAACCAGATATAGATCTAATCGTATAATCAAACAAGATGGCTCTAATCAAAGCCCTCCGGATATCTTTTTTGACCTCGTCCTACAAACCTGTCATGGGTCTGGAGACAGAGCCCCTGAGTGGATCATTACGGCCCAGCATGCAGAGCATTAAGGGTGAATGAGGTGAGAGGTTTCTGGGGTGAAATCGAACAATGGCCATTCTGGAGAGTGGAAATGATCCGGAGGTCACATTCACACACCTGCATTAGGTGGGCACCTCGGTGTTTCAGAGACCTTTGGGTGTGTAAATAGTCTCATTCCGAGTTTATCACAAACCAAACCTGACTTTATTGGCATATCAGAGTAGATGTAATGTGTAATTGCTATACTAAGAAGACCATTAGCAAGATAGATGCCCTCATAAGATACCAAAGGGCAAAATTATATTTTACTCTCACTATACTGTATTTTTACTAAACATATTTCCCTTTATTATGATAAGAAGGACTTGGTCTCATTGCATTACCATTAAAGAACCATTGATTTATTGTAAGGGTGCAAAGTTGGAAAAAGATTTCAGGCATGCAGCAGAAACAGGGCTAAAGTTTATTTGAGGTTATAGATTATAGATTGCACAATCAGATATTTTACAATAAAGTGAAGCTTTAAATTATACAATACATATATTGCACATACTGTATATATTGTAAGGCAAAATGTATTCTGCATCCTTGACTGAATGCAAAAAGTACATTCAAAGAAAAGGCTTTTGGTGATGCCATTTGGTGTTATATTTTGTGTCTAATGCAATGACATTCATACATTTTTAATAGAGGTTTGAGTGTTAAAATATTTTCGGGAAAACTTTACTTTCAGGCTGCACTATAATACGTATAATATACGTATTAAAAGTTGTGATAAGCCCTCTCCGCGAGTCTACAACAAAATACTATTTTTGCATTGAGCATTGAGATTAACTGTAAAATATAATTAAAAGCTGTAGGCATGACAAAACTTGCTATTAAAGTATTACACAGTGGGCGCCAGAAAACCACAATGAAAATCTGGAATTTAAACTTATTCAATTTAAACCTGAAAAAAACCCTGAAAAAAACAAAGCAATGCGATTCATTTAAATGATGTATATTCTTACCATGCTGCACTTTTTCTAAGTCCCTACCCAAATGCGATCCAATTATTAAGTTTGCTAACTTTGCAACTTTGTATGAAAGGTCAGATTTCCTTGTATCCACTGAAGCACAGGAAATTTTCCTTTTCGAATCATTCTCAGATCATGCTGGGATAAAATGGATCATTTGGTCTACAAAGTCCATTTACAGGAGTCCATGCCAGCCCATGTGCATTCTACAATTAAACACACTGTCAGATGGTCAAAAAATTGTCCCTAGCCTTGCCATCACTGGGGCAGTACCCGTTCAAAAAGTACACTGTTGCTCCAAAAGAGTTAGTATCTCAGAGAAACGCATTGCTACCAAAGGGTGTATATTAGTATCACAAATGTACATACAGTTATTAGTACCTCCAAGATACATATTAGTTGCAAATGCATATACAGTACATATCTGTACCTATATGGTACCTTTTAAAGGTATTGCTCCAATGACAGCTAGGGGCCAGTTTTTCTTTTCACTTATTTTGACAAGACACGTGATGCACATGGTTCACATGACACAACAAACACATATTTTGAAAACACGAGCAACACACATGACACTCCGAACACATATTTTGAATTTGCGCCCCTCGGATGAGCAGTCACCAGCTGCCACGTTGCAAAAATATGAATATTATTTTTAGCATAACTTGAAAAACTTGAAAAAAATTATACAAAATAAAAACATGTTAAACAGAAGAATTGTCTAGTGGACTTAGACTATTATAATGTGTGTTGCTTGTGTTTTCAAAATATCTGTTTGTTGCGTCATGTGAACCATGGGCATCACGTGTTTTGTCAAAATAAGTGCGGGCTGCACCCACGTCAAAACCGTTTATGATAAAAGAGATGCTCACACTCACAAAATACACGCAAGACACTCCTTTAACAATAAACTCTGATTATGCATTAGGCCTATGCGAGTATCTGGTCTCTTTTATCATAAACCCTTTAGACGTGTCTGCAGCAGGCACTTATTTGACAAGACACATGATGCACATAGGATCTTTTGAAGCACAGAACACATATTTTGAAATTACGAACCACACACATGATGGGCTACATCCATGTTGTGACAAACTTCGCATCGAGAGCCCTCAAAAAAAAAAAGAAGTCACCAGCCGGCACTGATTATAATAATATAATATAATGTGGTACAGAAAATGTTGGACTGAAAATTTTGCAATTTAATACTTATACTGTAAGTTTACAGAAGTCCATGGTCTACACAGAACATTGTTGTCACTTCAGAATGTGTCTTTGAGAACAAAAAATTCTGGGACCTGACAAGAAATTTAATCTCCAGTAAAAGCTTGTCCCCACATCTCTGTGCTCACATTAGGAGCGCTGCGTTGAACTCGATCTGCTCACCAGAGCTATGAAAAATCGGAGATCCTGTAAAATGAGGTGGGCTGGTCACAACAATGACTGTTAACAACCTGCAAGCTTACATGTTATGGCTACCATGGGGACAAGACGTGAGTTATTCCTGTGCTGTTGTGGTAATTTGGTAAAGTTGGGGAAGGACAAGTTATGCGTGTGTTTAACATGAGAGTGAGAAATTATTTATTAAAAGGAGAGCGAGAATAGAACAAAAAGTATGTGATGAATTTGAAAAAAATCCTAAAATAATACAAAGAACCACTGAGGAACATTTATCGCAAAGGTTCAAAGTTAAAAACATGATGTAGATGTAGAGCAGCTGAGCATTATTGCACAGACATTTTAGTTAACCACATGTAAAATGAATAATCTGTAGTACGATTAGATATAGTGCTAAGTGAAAATGCTAAGTTAAAATATTTTGTTTTCTCCTGAGGAAGAGGGAGAAAATAAGCATTCCTCAATTCATTTCACAGGAGGCGTGAGTATGGCAGTGAACATCTGACAGCCTGAGCCATCTGGACGTACTGTACTTGGTTAATCACAGCGTAAACATACAGTAGGGTACAAGCAATGATGAGTTGTGTTAGACTGCCAAAGGACAGCTCTGAGCCTTCTACCTCAATAATGTTACAGATGGCTTCATAAGATAATGATGTCTTGAATCTACTTTTAGCTCCGTGGGCATCAGACCGCCAAATGGTTCGGCTCTTAATGAAATGGGAAAAATGTGCTAAAAATATAACACGTAATTTGCATGTGCCTGGCGTGTAAGATGAGGAATGTAGGAAAGGCAGAGCGTTTCATATTCGAAAATGCAGTAATTAGGATATGATGTGTGAAAATAGTTCAAATAACTGGTGGAGGATGTGTAATTTTTCTGACACCAATTTTTAAAAGAATTGCATTGCTCAAGAGATAAAACTTTTAATTAGGAAACAATCTGGGAACTTTTTAATAGGGTTTAAAGTTGTCATAAAAAAATTTAAACCACCGTTTTTCAATATTTGACTATGTTCTTACCTCAACTTAGACGACTTAATACATACCTATCTTTTTTCAATGCGTACACTTAATGTTTGTACAGCGCGTCGTGAATGTGTTAACATTTAGCCTAGCCCCATTCATTCCTTAGGATCCAAACAGGCATGAATTTAGAAGACACCAAAACACTTCCAGCACAGTAATATTAACGGAAGTTTGAGGGAGAGGAGGAGTAGTCAGGATTGATGATGTTACTACGCCTGAGGTCAAAGTGCTGCAAACTAAGTGCTCTTTGTAATACAATATAGTTCTCATTTTTATCTGCTTAAACAATTGCCACGTTTTATTTTGTGTTAAATTGTATTAAATTGCGTGTGCTCCAAGCGCACAGTCGAAAAGGGTTTGTTCCTATTCTCCTAATGAGTAATGGGAGTGTTTTGGGCGTAACGTGCAATTTACCAATGAGAGTCTTATCTCTCATCCCCTTTAAAAGCCAGTTGCGCTGGCGCTATATCTAATTATTAAGATGACGGACTTTGTAAACTGAGTGGAGGAAGAAGACCCCCAGTTTAAGATTAATGTTAAATAATTGTGTTGTTTTTCACTTATATTGAAATTGTTTTTTTTATTAAAACCTTTAAAACCCGTTTTCTTTTAGTCATGGAAGTAAAAATAGCAGGCTTTTAATTGCTGTAAATGTATGGTTATCCAATATCATCAAAAATAATTTACAAGTATGTTAAAAAAGGTTTGTACTCTAAAAATACTTAACAAACAGGAGATAAAGAATTTACAAATGTGCGGAAAGCCATTTCAGCACTCGGACAGCGCCATGGGTTTTTGAAAAAGTATTACTTAAAAATGTTTCTCATCTCACCATATCCACAGGTACAGAGTCGCCATATACAATAAATCCGTGGGGAAGCATTAAAAAAAACATTTAAAAACAGATTCATTTGTTTAAAGCAAAGCATTTATTTACTTACCAGGCTACAGGTGAAGCAGCTCTTTATTTATGTCCAAGAGACTCAATAATAATCTTTTAGATTTGAATGCTTTACTTTTTTATATTTAAAAGCTTTTTTAGTTGGTCAATGGCGTAGTCTATTTTAGTTGCCTCAAAATAGCAACGCACCAACAATGTGCCTGAACACAGCTCGTCTTTAGATCAGAACGCCTATAGGCGCAAAAAAGGGTTTGTAAATGCATTTGCTATTTAAACAACGTGATGATTGCGCTGGGTTGAAACTAGCAAAAGACACTTGTGATGTGCATTGTGCTGCATTGCACCGCATTGCGCCGGGTGTATGATAGATCCCCTTGTCCTCATGTACAAATATCCAGGTTATTTTACCCTAAAAGCATAAAGAAAAAGCAAATAGTGACCAAAATCTCCATAAAGGACAAAAATAAGCACTATAAGAGAAATAAAAAAACTATACACTATTAAAAACATAGGTGTGTAAGGTTCTTCATAGAAAAAACTTTTTTGGTTCCACAAAGTACCTTTCTGTCAAAGGTTCTTTAAAAAAATTTAATATGTAAATTTTGTCAACATTTACTCACTATCATGTTGTTACAAACCTGTATAAATTTCTTTGTTTTGATGTTCACAAGAGAAAATATTTTGAGGAATGTTTGTAACCAAACCGTGAGCACCATTCACTTCCATACTATTCTGTTTCTCTACTATGGAAGTGAATGGGGCTTATGATCGGTTTGGTTACAAACATTACTTAAAATATCTTCCTTTGTGTTTATCAAAATAAATAAATAATAATATACAGGTTTGTAACAACATGAGAGTGAAAAAAATTATGACAGAATTTTCAATTTTGGGTGAACTATCCCTTTAAAAAGTCTTAACAACTTATATTAACTTTTTTTATACAGAAATATACCATATTGATATATGAGACTGTCCAAAAGATATACAGATTGGTAGATTTACATTAGTTTTGATATTTAACTCAAAATTCAAGTATAGAGGTGTGATATGGGTTTCATGAAATAAGGAATAAATGCCGTTGTGTAATAATTGACGACGGGCCACATTACCACCTTGGGTGTGCATTATTATCAATGAATTCAAAGGACCGGAGTCAATTATTCCTCTTATACCATGGTTACCACAAAATTGCTCTGGTGCCTATTTTTAAGACATTTGACAAGTTAGGTGTGCGGCATACAGCATTCAACAGACCGTGGTATAAGTGGATATATTTGACACATTCACTGGAATATTGTTAAAACAGGAAAATATTAGAAGACTTCTGGAACAGCATTGCCCCGGTAAATCATTCATTAATGAAGCACCGCAGGATATTCGGCTTCTCGTCACCAATATAATGGGTTTTTTGAAGTAACATCTGAGATACAGACAGGAAAGGTCACAAGGACAAAACCAGTGTGATGTTTCTCATTTAAGTTTCATTTTCTCTGCATTCATTCTTTTGTTGCTTATTGTGATCATTTCAATAAAAAACATGAGGTTGTTTTCGATAAAAAATAAAACTGCAGACCTGGAATAACTAAATTGGATTAAATCATATTCCATTACCATCATCCATCAAACCATCAATTCAAAATGTGAATTGAGTTTTAGATACGCAAAATATGAAGTGAATAAAAGGTTTTTATGGCACCACATGCTGCCTGGCAAGAAAAACGAAATGATGTTAACCATGTATTTAGTCGACGTCGTTTCTCTTCACAATATAGCCCATTACAAACACAAGAGTTAATGACAGGGCTTAAACACACTGAATGGAGGATAAAAGATGTAACTGCATAATGAATCAGGAAAAATCCGCTTCTATTCTTCATACATATGAGACATGTGATAAGAAATGGTCCAAGGAACAAAGGGCAGAGAGACTAATTTATTTTTCTCAACTATCAAATGTATAACACAGACCACATGGCTTCTGTCTGACCCCACTTAACCATGTTGTTTTTCCTTTGAAGTTTAACAGCAATGTTTCTCCATAACACAGCGATGCTTACTCTCACAGAATATAAATTAACATCTAAACTTACGGATAAGGATACCCATGTTTGACTGGTCTAATTATTGCAAAATGATTAAATCACTTACAAACCAGTCAGTATTCAACAACCAAATCATTGTAAGCTTTGTGTAAAACCTCAGGCAACAGTTGACACCAGACAAAACAGACGCATCTGATATTACTCTGCTAACCAACGTCAAACAAACTAAGAATAAATAACTAATTCAAGTCTATAATTTGAACAAAGACTAGTCTGTTAAGTGTTTTGGTTGCAGGATAACATATATATTGAATCAAAGAGGAAAAACAAAGATATTGAATGTAACAAGATTGAGCACTGCAATGTTCAAAATGGCCGCTCTGGCAAAGAAAAGTCCCGCCTTTCCATTAAAAGAACATACTACACCCGCCATGTTGATACATCACGTAACATACGTCCTCATAACAACAAGCTAGTCATTAACTTGAATAGAGCTGCGTTACTGCTTTTGGACATTTTTAAACCAAACAACGCATCTTCTTCTTTATAGGATAACTCCTCTCCCAGGGGCTCACGGGATAGAAAAGGGTCCACTGAATGAACACTTTGGGATCTTGCTGGAAGTAGTAGGTCATCCAGGTTCCAAATTTGGACTAATTTGGGTTAAAATGGTTTTCTATACCAAGAAAGTGACGAGATGAATACCACTATTTTCTGTTACAAACTTTCACATAGTATCGTTAGGTTATAATAACATAAAAAAATCAAATCCATAATTTAATTTTCAAAGAATTATTATAAAAAAGTGTTTTTTCATACTGACCTGATACAATAGTGATTTTGGCGTTAGCTATTTTTTTTTTTAAATGGCGTTTATTGCGTTTTGTAACAAAACTCTTTATTTGCATATTATAGGATGAAAAAAAAAGAATATAATTTCAACAGCTCTGAGGTTCAATGTCAGTCTCATTATATGTGTATAAAGTGTAGAGCTCTGAGTGCACAGCATTTTTATGTCTGATAATGGTAAAATGGTGTATGGATTTTCACAGACTAAAATGGTGAGTCTGACATTTTAAATATACTTTTTTGTACATTTTCGGATGTCATCCCATCTATTCAGTTAGCTCAAGTAGCTCCCTCTTTATAATTTTTCTATGCAATGAAGTAATGGTGAACTTTTTTTTGCATAAATTTAATCAAAACTACTTATATTGTCAGAAGAAAGGTACAAAAAAGCTGTCACTTGGGACCCTTTTAAAAGTCCTATTATGTGCTTTTTAGGTACCAATTTTGCGGGAATAATACGCACCCTTCAGGTACAAAGGTGTAATTTTTAAAGGGAATACTGCCCTAGTAACATCTTTTGCACCTTTTTTCTAAGAATGTAGATTGAAAGTCCATGCAAAATTATACCAGAGAAGTTTTCATTTAGTATTATTTTAGACGTTCTTATACTGCCTGACACATTTATAATTATTAACATCATTGTACTATTGTAGGGACAATAATGATGTGGTAAAATTGACCTTCGTATTGACTTACAAATTGCTGCCTGTTTCTACTTCAAGCCCACGTCCTGTCTCCATCTGAAGGTAAATTAGCCTGTGATTTCATCAGGTTTGAAGTCACAGATCAATTTGATCCTGCTGTTTTATTCAGTCCCACTAAAGTGCTATTACACTATCTCTTGAACTGTAGCCAGGAGAATAGAGTCATGTTGAATTATTAAATATTTCTGTTCCCTTGTCAGTCCAATGCTGATTGTTATAGGCAAACTTGGCAATTCCATTTCTCACACCACAAAATATGAGAAAAACTTATCAAAAAGTAAGATCGGAAATCTTCAAGAGTCTGAAATATCTAATGTGCTGCACAGGAACAACATGCATTATTTTTCTCTCTCATTACATTCTCCAAAATAAAGCAGGCAATTGCCTCATCCCAGAAAGTCAATATACATGAAGCCACCAGACATCCCAGACACACACACACACACACGCACGCACGCACGCACACACACACACACACACACACGGTGTATTTAGGAGCATATGGAAGCAATCAACACACACTGGGATTTCCTCCTATATAAAGTATGCAGTCACAGGGAGACTACATTTTCAGTGTTTCTCTTTTCCTCTCCTTGTTTGGTTCGTCTATTTGTCTCTGTCTTTACTTTTAGCATTTACTTCTCTGCTTCTCTGAGGCTGTTGCTGTTCAAAATCACCTTCTCATATTCTTAGACAGAGACACACAGAGAGAGAGGGTGAGAGATTAATCTAGTAATGCACAAAAGCCTAAATCCTATTTTCAACCTCTTACAAGAAGTATGCAGATCTTTTATTACCAGTGGCATTTGCTAAGGCAAGAGTAACTGCTATTTGGCCCTTCTAAATGCAAGCATGAAAACCTCCTGCACCATGTGTGCTATGGACATGATTGATACAGTTGAAACAGTGTGGCTTGTTGAGAGAAGATGTTAATATTTAGCTGAATTAATTGATACATTTTTATAAAATTGACTCTGCAAGTCATTTCAACTTACTATTTTTGACTACTAAAGAAGTTGAAATTTGCTTAATTTGATCATTTTTAGTCAGAGAAATTGTAACATTTTACAATAAGGTTGTATTTATTAAAGGGGTCATATGACGTTGCATAAGATTATTTTGTGTATTTCGTGTAATGCAACATGTTTACATGGTTTAGGGTATCTAATTTTGAAAAATGCTAACGGTAGCCGACTAGCAGTAAAATCACGATCCCACCCTCCATTCAAATCGCCATCCAAAGTCACGCATCTTTTAAAACACATAAGTTACATCTCATATCTCATTCACCAGTAAGAAAACTTTGCAGTACAAAGTGAATAACATTTCCAAAATAACCAACGTAAACAACTGGTTTACATCAGAATTAGTTAAAACACCCTTTCGGTTGTGTAGACGCAGTAAAGTTACCGATGTTCATTTGGGTTTTTGCTCTTTGCTGATCCAGGCAGTTTTTGCTGTTGATGTTATAAAAGATGTCTTTCGTTTTGTGGCTCCTGTGCAGGTTGTCAATTCAGCAGGAAAGTTTGCCATTCTCCCTCTGTTTACAGACGGGAGGTGAGCGCATGTGAACGCCCCGATGACGTATGGTGTCTGCGTGAACAGGCTGCATGGTCGCATTTAAATTACGCTTATGGATGAGGGACAAAAATGGCAACGTCCGTTGGTTGAAAATGTTTTGGTCCTACGCCTTTCACATGACATATATTTCTACAAATACATTTAAACAACTTATCATAGTGATTGCTATCAGGATGTGAGAAGACTTTTAACCAGCATAACTAAAAATGTTTCTTGATCAAATCAGATACCCTGCCTTCAAAAACATTATTTCCACATACCATATATTATTGTTGCTTTTCTATGCACCGCCTTTCTAAAACACAGTGATTTTTACATAACTCGTCATTCTGAAAAGCACACTGTGCTTTGATTGGCCAGCTACGCCCCTCACCTTATTTGGAATATCAGCTCCAAAAGCACAAGCGTTCCCATGACATGGTGGCATCTGTAATAAAAGTTAGGCCTTCTTCCTTTATGTATACATTTAGGGGGTGTTATGCAAATCTTTCCACACAGTGATGTAGATATGTGAGGGTGTATTTGAATGAGGTGCTTTAGGAAGATGTGGAGGAGCCTTCACTTTTAGAAAGAATATCTCTTTGGGTTTAAGACTTTAATCTGTGCGACTTTATGGATCAACCATATACGAACAGCTTTTACCACTCCAAAGACAAAGGATGACGTGAAATCACATCATATGACCACTTTAACATTAGTTGATGCATTAGCTAACTGACATGAACTAAAAATAGTTTATTAGCATTTATACATTTTTTGCTAATGTTAGTTAATTCCAATACAATTATTCATGTTAGTTCATTGTGCATTAGTACCGAGCCCCTAAGGTGACATTGGATTAAAAAAATCTAAAGTTTAGTTTCATGTGCCTACGTGAAACTTTCATGTGCTCACGTGAAACCTTCATGTGCAGATTTTTTTGTAAGTTAGTTTCTCGTGCGAAAGTTTCACGTGAGCACACGATAGTTTCACGTGAATACGCGAAAGTAAACGTGATAGTTTCACGTGCGCACGCAAAAGTTTCACATGAGCATGCGATAGTTTCACGTGAGCACGCGATAGTTTCACGTGCGCACGCAAAACTAAACTTTATTTAATTTTATCATGTCCCCTTAGGGGCTCCGTACATTAGTTAATGTTAACACTAAAATGTTTTTATTTTAAAAATGCTATTTAGAAATGCTGAAATTAATATAAAGAATTATACATTCTGTAAGTATTGATCATTGATGTAAGTTCATGTTAGTTTATGCACAGAAAACAGCTCACTTTAGCATCTTTTTGCGCTCAAATTGTTTAAGATGGTTGGAATATTAACATCTGCAAGGTTTAGACACATGCAAATGATAAACTTTCTATATAGTTGGTTATTAATTTCTGAATGATGCGTATTTGAATGATTATTATTAAAGAGATTATCATTATTTATGCATAATTTTTTCAGCTTTTCCACAAAAATATTTTGTGTCTCTTCTGACTGGGTGGGCCAGCCGTCAATCTGAGTGGGTCAGTACTACCCTTATGTAGCCTCGCCACTGATACAATAATATGACTTACTGATCAAGTAATTTTCACCAAAACTATATTACTTTTTTTTGCCTGGTGGATAAGACTCAGGCCAATAATGTTTTAACTAGCAACCATCCAGAACATACTGGCAACCACCAGGCAATGCCCTAGGAGTTACTGTACACCAAAACCAGAATAACAACTACACAGCAATATTTGACATACTGACACCCTATCTGCATCAAGAAGGCAGATTTGTGTGATTAGTTCTAGTACGTGCCACATGTTTTCTGCAAAAATTTACTTTTATGGTAGTACACAAACAATGAGTGCAGCTTATAATTATGCAATGTTTAACAGTGAGCCTGACATAATGTTGTGTAAGCAATATAACTGTTTACCGGATTACATTTGGCCTCTGTAAGAATCAGTAATCTCTATCAGCACCCACCCACAGACACAGAGTTACGTGTTGACCAGGACTTGATGACAGGGTCATTGTTTAAACAGACACACATGTGAACCGCTGCTTTGAATACTCAATAACAGGGATGAAACTCTATACCCCTGCACCTAATGCTTCCTACTTTACAATGATCTGGTCTGTGTGTCATATGGCAATGATTTGGCTGGAAAGGTAACCAACCCAAACTTAATGGTTTAGGTGGCTATAGATAAGTGACACTACAGACACATAATAAAAATGTTTGTTTTAAATCTACATTTTGAAACCTCAGAAAAATTGCTAAGCCAAATTCATTTTAGTTTAAGAAGATTTACTTAAATCATATTCTTAAAAAGAATATAAACTCTGTGTTTTACTTTAAAAGTCTTAATTCACTGTTGATTTTATTACAGTTTTGATCTTATTGAAACCATATGAGCAGCATAAAGAAAAAGAAAACAAGCTTTCTCTTCTATAAAAAACATTTCAAGTGGTGCTTTATGGGGATGTTAAAATTAGATTACAGTGTTACAGTAGTTTTTATTTAGTTGGAATTGATTTGAAAGGCAAATCCATCCAATTTCTTTACTGTATGATTTAAAGCTTTAAGAAAAATGTAATACAAGCATGCACTTCAGGTTTGAGGTTTATCCTTGTTTTCACATAATCACATCCCACTGGGAAAAACTCCAAATATACAGTAATAGTATACTGTAGCTACTGTAATGTAGGATAGCCATTACTGAGAAATTGATGGAAAACATTTTAACATGTAATGTGTATCATATGTACTAACAATACAGCTGCATTTATTTAACTTTGTTAATGTGATTTCATATTTAATTTGAAGATGCGGTATTAGAGATGGTCTAGTCTCATTATCCAATAATGCTTAGTATCCTAAATAAACTGATGAGATTTTATGTGGTGCACTTTTCCTCACATCATTAAATCCACCATAACATTTTATCAGCGTAATTTCAAATTAAACTAAAATACAAAGGGGGCTAAAGCCGTTTGGATTTACATCAAAATAAATATCTTTTATGTATGTCTTTCATTTAGTGTATAGCTATAAATCTGCTTACATCATTTGATCAGACACCAAATGTAATATAAGCAGTTTTTTTCATATAGATTCGAAATAAAATAGCCAATTATTTTACTTGTTTTGAATATCTACTTACTCATCCCACTACTTTTTTCTAAATGCATTATTTTCTGTGTAAATTCATGCATGTGTTTATGTGGTCCAGGCCAAGAGGATGTTCTTGGCAATTTCATAAGCTGATGAAGAACATGTTGACAGTATCCTCTGACCTTCACTGGACATTTTACAGTATTTGACAAATTTATCAAACCACCTGTCTATTTGTTTCAAAGACCATCCAGCATTGTAAAGTGCTTTGTTGTGGACTCTTTCCTTTTCAGAGAGTTCTCGATGTTTCACCGTTTTGAACAGGAGTGAGAAATTCACGAAATTCAGAAATGAATCAAACGTACCATTCAATCATTAAAACTTTTTGTTTTTCTATTCAGGACTAGGCATGGGCCGGTATGAGATTTTGGTTGCATGATAACCTTAAGCAATGCATATACCACGGTTTCACAGTATTGCGATATTGCCATTGCAACACTGAAATGTGTTACTTTCAAATATGTATGCCCCAATGTATGCAATCCTTCTTGGATATTGCCAATATGAAACTCTTAGTGGCAACATTACATGGTGCTTCTCAAAAGACCATTTCAGCCTGGTTAGAGGTTATTTTAAAAATGAAAGAGCAACTTTAAGACTTTGACTTTTTCCTTTAGGGCTTGGGCTTCTTACTCTTTTTTGTATATTTAAATTTGCCTTTAATTTTGCACCACCTAGATTTTTTTAGCTTTACTGTACTACTGAGAGATTGTGAGTGTTGGGATGGTCGCCTGCAGTTGCTGAAATGTATTTTTGCTTCAAGTTCACTACTGTTCAGTACTGTTCACTTAAACGCTTCCTTTTTAAATCACAAATACCTTTCTGTTTGGTTTATAACATCAACATTAATCTATTTATCATATTAATATGTTGTAGGGGGGATCTAGAACAATATAAGTAGTTGCCGGCAAAGGATCCAGGTATGAGTTTTTGTCAATATCGCACACCCCTAGGCTGCATAAATGCGCAAAGGTAAGCTATTATTAGAGTAATACGTTATTTTACACTTTTATGCACATGCCCGGTTACATGATTGGTCATGTTTTATGCGTTAATGGTCGTGTACTGTATAGTGTAGATGAAGATTCTTTTTAAAATGCCAGTATAAACGAGGATCGTTAATTCATTTTAATGCCGTAAAATGCTAATTCTCTAATGTAAACAGGGCCTGAGAATACGGGAGGGCAATTTGGGGAAAAATTGTTTAGAGGATTGTCTGTATTTTGGCACTTTTTCTGTACAGTGACACCTTGTGACAATAAAAACTTTGATAAAAAACACATGTATGCCAGGTAAACATAAAGCCTTTAAATTATAATATTCTTTCAGTAATATATATTAAATGTAAACATCAAATCAATGACATGACTAAATGATTTAAACAATTTTGTGTAAACACAGCTCATACTTTGGAAAAGGTATTACAGGACATTTTAGTGATTTTGAAATCTTGACTCTTAGACCTCTGTATATATTAAAACCGGTAACCGGCCCGTGTCTATTCAAGACTGGAATTGGTCATCTGAATAAAAAAGTGCTTTACTAAAAAGTGCTTAAAAAAGTTTAAAAAGTGCTTTCATTTTTCCCCTTCCTGTAAAACAATACATTTACTTTTGTCATTATAAATAATACTACTGAGCTCACTGCTGGACTAACCAGAATACAGAAATAATCAGACTAATCTCACGGAAAGTCGTGTTAAAGTCACAAACATTTTTATTAATTTATTTGTGTCCATGGCATGAAATTCAGCTTTTTTTGTGCCTTGAGCAAGAATGTCTTTGTCGTGTCACTCGCACGAATGTCTATAGTTTTTTGTGTCTGTGGCACGACTTTCTTTTTTGTTTTGTTTCATTTTATGTATTGTTTTCTCGTTGTTTTTTCCTATTGTCTTACCATTGTCGCTTGGGGTTGCAGAATCACTTTCTGTTACATTTTTGGACATTCTAACCCAAACCCCAAGTCCAGGTGAGAATAGTTTTAAAAGCGGAAGAAAAACATGTAGAAACCAATACATAAAAGTACATCCTAACCCCAAGCGACAAAAATACATAAAATGACACAAAAAAGTCGTACCACGGATACAAAAAACTATTTATAGAGATTTCGAGTGACACGAAAATAAAATTCGTGCTCAAAGCTGAATTTCGTGCCATGGACATGAATAAATTAATTACATTTTTCGTGACTATAACACGACATTCTGTGAGATTATGTTGGAAATAGTGGTTTAATAAATGTCAAGCACTGTATATGCTCAGTTCAGTCTTGCCCTCTTCATAAATCAGTTATAGAGTGAATTCACAATATCTTTTGGAGATGGTACCTCACTAACAAAATAGGCCCTAAAATATTTGACGACAGCTGAGAGTGTGACACTTCAACTCCATAATGACTCCTGAGATCAAAGACAAACACCTTGCGTGTGTAAACCACAAGCTTATGAGCATTAAGAGCTGTTGGCTGCTTTATAGTGAAAGACTATTCTCCCCACAGAGCAACCGGGTGTCAGTGGATGCAGGGGATCAGGGCTCACACTTTTGGATGATAAAATTAGTTCCTGTTCTCCTGTGTCCCACAGACAGGCTTATAACTGATGGGGGGTCCTGGGGGAGACTGCAGGACTCTACAATAATTTCACCGCCTTGTCATTTAAGATCTATCTGCATTTCCCCATCTGTGTCTTGAAGCGTCTCCAGTTACATCCATGGTGTTTTAAATGCACTTTCAAATGTGCACCAGCAGATTCAAACATTCTTTATTTACAATATACTTTCTGTTGACAGTGTCAGTGTTGTACTTTGGTTTGCAGAAAGTACGTTATAGTAGCTTAGGGGAATCTTAAAAAAATGTATACAGTTTGAGTTTAATAAAAAGTATCACCAATTGAATAATTGTCCATATCTGGAACAACATTACAATCTCTCTCTCTCTCTCTCTCTCTCTCTCTCTCTCTCAAAACCACTTTAATGATATAAATGTTTCAATTTAATGTATCTCAAAGGAACATTCCACTTTTTTGAATCCATTCAGCTGATCTCCGGGTCTGGCCGTACTACTTTTAGCATAGCATAATCCATTGAATCTGATTAGACCATTAGCATCAAGCTAAAAAATAACCAGAGTTTCAATATTTTTTAAAACTTGACTTCTGTAGTTACATTGTGTACTAAGGCCGACAGAAAATTAAAAGTTGCGATTTTCTAGACAGATATGGCTAGGACTATACTCTCATGCTGGCGTAATAATCAAGAACTTTGCTGCCGTAACATGGCTGCAGGAGGTGCAATGCAACATGATCTCACAAAGTTCCGTGGGATAGTCACGGAATTTTGTGCTTATTTTTCCGTGGCATTCTCACGGATCTCCGCATTTTTTCATGGTGTTTGCATTAGTATGTCACTTTAACTATTGGTTTATACTATTTTTTCTGATTTATTATATTTTCTAAACTTTAAACAATTGTCGCCTGGCGTTGGGGTTAGAGTTGGGTTTGGGTAGGGATGTCATTTCATGTAAATCTAACCCTAAACCGAAGTGAAAATGGTAAGAAAATAGGAAAAAACAGTTGAGTAACCAATCCGTGAGAATGCCACGGAAAAAGACAGTCCGTAGCAGGGCCACGGAAAAATGCCGAGATCCGTGAGAATGCCACGGAAAAATGAGCACAAAATTCCGTGACTATGCCACGGAAATTCGTGAGATCAGGTTGCGCAATGTTATTATGCAGCAGCCGAAAATAGTCCCATTAGTAACTTTCAATAGCAGAGAACTATTTTCGGGGAATGCGTAATATCACTACGCCTGCTGCAGCCATGTCACAGCAGCAAAGTCCTTGATTATTACGCCAGAATGAGAGTATAGTTCCTAGCCATATCTGCCTAGAAAATTGCAACTTTTAATTATCTGTCAGCCTTAGTACAAGATGTAACTACAGAAGAGTCAAGTTTTAAATAGGAGAAAATATCGAAACTCTTTGGTTATTTTTTAGTGCGATGCTAATGGTCTAATCAGATTCAATGGATTATGCTAAGCTATGCTAAAAGTGCTAGCGCCAGACCCGGAGATCAGCTGAATGGATTCCAAATAGGTAAAAATCTAATGTTTAACTCTAGGGGAGCTGGAAAATGAGCATATTTTATAAAAAAATGGAGTGTCTCTTTAAGCTCTCCTTAAAACAGCAGTACGGGCCAAAGCATATATGCAGGGCACACATTGGAGCTTTCCTATAGCAAAGACAAAGAACGTGAAAGATCATTGCCCTAAAATGAACCTGGCTTTAATTTCCTGAACAGCAAATTTCGACCACTGCAAACCACTGTTAAGGGGCTCTCGGGGAAGCCTGTGCAATAGCAAACCTCAAAATGATTGAAGATTTTCTCACAACCATTAGTTTCAAGAAATTGTAATGAAACGTATCTATAACACAATGGCCATATAACTATACAAATGTAAAGAGAGCCTATGACATTGTTGACCTGAAGCATCAGTCAGAACTGAATTTCTCAACCAGATTTCCAGAAAACACTAAAACTACAATCATGAATACAAAGTTAGTAGATTTACATATTTAGCAGATGCTTTCACCCAAAGTGTCTTCTGAATGAGGAAAACAACAACACGATTCATCCTAAAAAAAAAATGTAACATAAGTGCTGAAATACAAATAAACAGAACATTTCTCTGAAAGTAAAACATGAGGTTGCCAAAACATAGATACAGCAATAAATTACAATTTTTATGACGAACTCCATCTAAAGACAGCTTAAAATGCTCCAATTTATCAAAACAAAAACAAAGTCAGACAAATGCATCTGTGGAGAGCCCTGATGTTTTCGTTTCATACCTATATAGTGCTAAATTACATGCCAAACTGAGTGAGTGCAACAATTAGATAAATAAGAACTTCTGTCATCATTTACTCACCCTCAAGTTATTTCAAACCTGTATATATGTCTTGTTCTGCTGAAGTATGTCACAGGAGATAATGCACAAAATACATCAGCAATCCATTTTACTTTCTGGCATTTTCTTAAGCACGCATGCATCACATTACTGTAACAGCCAGGCCTTTTCTGCAGTGTCCCAAGAGGTTCAGTCCCGTCTCATTCATCTGGAGCACACATCTCATCTTCATCTTTACACAAACACATTTGATTTACGGTGGGACTCACTCATCCCATAGGCAGTTGAGATGGTTTAAATGCATTTCTTTATATTGACTTCCTCGCAATTGCACCTGCAGTGTCCACTCATGACTTCAAGTTGATGACCTGGTGTGGCTAACAGTGTGTGAAATTAGTGCACATAAAAGCTGAATTATAGATATGTGATCATGCCTATTTGATGTCTTTGCAAAATGAATTCCAGACCACCAGAATGTGAATATGAGCGGCACTTGTGAATTTACAGGAACAAAAACAAGTTGTGTCATTGTTTACAATTGCTTCTAATCAGGAGCAGCTATTGTTTAATGCTTAATAATGTATTGTTTTATTTATTTATGTGTTAAACACCTGGGGTCCACTCGTCTTTCACAATACTTTTTTCAAGATGTAAAATAACTCTTTGGTGTCCCTAGAGTACCCATGTAAAACTTAAACTCAAAATATACCACTTTGTGCCATTTTTGGGTGTGTCCTTTTAAATGCAAATGAGCTGATGAAATGCAAACACTGATCGCCGTAATGGTGGTTGGTTGAAATTGAAACTCAATTGTGCTGTTTATTATTTCCTTTTTTTTGCACTAAATGGCTGGATAGTGCAGATTAAGGGGCAGTTTATCATAATAAGATCCCCTTCTGACATCACAAGGGGAGCCAAATTTCAATGACCTTTTTTCACATGGTTGCAGGGTTGTTCTTTTCCCCTTTTTTAGGTTGATAGAAGCACTGGGGACAAAATTATAACACTTAAAGATAGAAAAAGTCAGATTTTCATGATGTGTCCCATTTAAATATTTGTGTCATATATAGCACGTCATATACAGTATGCATATTAACAGTAAAGATCCACTATTATCCGATTCAAGATTCTACATTTCCTTTGGTACGTAAGTGTGTGTTCGTATTAACAATATGCAAAATTACAAATCCGAAAGTATACAATAATGCATGTTATTGGCTCCAGCTGGAATCTCTTGGAATAAATTGAAAACGAGAATTGTAGTGAACAATGTTGATGTGGACTCAATGCACATTATCATAATTGTGCCGATTCTGACTCACAGCGTAATTAAGTAGTCTATATTTTCATATTTAAATAATTAACTATGACTATTCAACTACAATTCAAACATGAGTTTTGAGCAGTGTAGGGTAGCGCTTGTTGATTGTCATTTCTTATGGTTTATATCAAGCCACACACTGGCAAAGATGATTGATCAGCTTGGTCATGATCCATGGTTTTCTGAATCAAATTCGGGGTCGTATTGATGAGGTAGTAAAGATGTTATTATCTCCTGTTGGAAGCGGATCTTCCAAAAATGGCATCACAAGGAGCGTCAAATTTCCGCCAGATGCTAGAGGTATTCGGCAAATCACAACGCACTGGATAGCTGGCCAGTCAGAGCACACTTTCAGAACGATGTGCTTTGTACAAAAAAAAAAACAATAATGTGTTATTTGGCAAATAATATGTTTATTGAACCAAAAACCATGCAAAAACATTGCATTACACCAAATACACAAAATAACTTTTTTTTAGCAACGTATTGGGAGCTTTTTAATAATATGCATATTCACAGTAATGAACTGTACCATATTTAGAATGTGTACCACAAAGTACATCATTTGCATAAATCTACAGGTGGTATGCACTGAGGCACTACAACCGGTCTGTTAGTTCACCGACTGTTATAACCTGAGAGTCCGAAATATTTTATATACCTGTATGTGACCAAGTTTATGAAATCCAGACTTAAGTCTCAATCTAATTTTGAGATTAGGAGCATCAAAGTTTGATTTCACGGATCGGTTTCACATTGATTTCAATCTTTGACATGACCTTACTCAGTCAATATTAAAGATATCAAGGTTATATTTTCACAGAATGTTGTTTACATTATATAGAATGACTTTTTGCAGAAAACAATAAATCACAAAAAATACTTAAAGGTCACGTTCTTTCTGATCCCACTTTTTAAACCCTAGTTAACATAAATAATACCTGTAAAATGATAAAGCTCAAAGTTCACTGCCAGGCGATATATTTTCAGTAGCCTCTTATGGAACGGCTGAAATTCCACAAGGGGTCGTATTTGTTCCTCAGACGTTGCACAATAAACGTGACATCCGAATATATTCATTATAAATCGTGAATGAAAAGTGAGATTCGAACGAATGTCCCTTAGGGAACTAATTGTATACAGTATTTATATCGTAATTCAGTCAGAAATGTCAAGATTGTGAGATGAACAAATAGTTTTGGATTAAAAGGCTTGGATATTCCATTTCCTTGGACTTTTGGGGATTTATGAACAATTTGTTTTGGACAATTTCACCGAAGCAGATAAAGGGAAGATTTTGAAGCTAAGTAAATATCCTAAATCGCCGCCGCCCGGTTCAGTTTATTAACAACTAGATTACAGTTTTATGACTACTAAAAATCATATTATGCTTTGTGTGTGCACTTAATGGAATCCCGAAAGTCTAAACTTTCCAACGATGTGCCGCATGACCGTATATTTTGAAGATTTAATGCTTCAAAGTTACAATGACGTTATGCAGCCTCACGTGCAAGGGAGGGGGTGTGCCGTGTACGGCACAGTGTTCCTTATCAGGTTAACAGAATTCACCTTTCAAAGCCTACAGCAAACGGCCGGTTTGGACTACAGCCCTTTACTTCCTGCTTTTATGATGTCAGTAGAACAGTTTTTTGACTAAACTCTGCCCACAGGAATACGTCAGTCGCCAGCTAAGCTAACATCAAGCTAAGCTGCTATCGAATCACAACACACTAAACAAGCTACACAATCAGAACTCGTTACGTTTTTCTGAAGGAGGGACTTCACTGAACAAGGAAGACATCAGCCCGGACAGTGAAAACTGCTCTATACAGATAAGTAAATTGTGTGAAAAATACAGCGTTTTTTACACGTGAAACATGAACACATGGTATATTGCCCACTGTAAATGCAATCAAAGCTTCAAAAACACAGAAAGGACAGGAACTTTAAGCTGGGTTTACATATACAGAGATGAACTTGCTGCATTTGCCACAGAAAGTAAATGTAAATCCAAATAGAGCAACAGCACATATCAGATATTGGACACATGAGAGTACAGAAAAACGCATTGAGATGCAAATAAATGCTAATCTGAGGAGACAGCAGAAGAAAAGGTAGAAATATGAGGACGAGTGGACTCATTTAATTGGAATTGTGTTGTCAGTTGACTATTGGCTGACGCTGAGAGTGAATGAAAGTGAGCTGATAATGGGGGTTTAGGGAAGAGGAACATGGGAAGTCTGGCTTTTATGGGAGAATTAACTAGGTTTCTCTGAATGGGTCCACATGTGACTCTTACTGGTTTTCTTGGTCTCTGGAGCCACAAGGCTCTTTTTTATTCTTTACACATCGACTCCTAACTTATTTTGAGGAGGAATATCGAGAGTATTGTGTAGCTCATTTGATGCATTAGAAGCTCAGAGGTCACTGGTTTAATCCTAGAGAACACACATACTGATAAAATGTATAGCTTGTAAAGCATCCAAATGTCTTCAATTGTTTTATAAAACTTTATTTTGAGAGTTTGTTCAGTAAATGCACAGTTCCCGACAGTTTGATTTTCAATGGCATCACTACATATAGCTGAATCCCAGCATGGCCGAAACTGTCTGAGTCTTATTTTACAATGACTTCATTGATCGACAGAGCAAGAATGCCACCCGTCCAGATATTGTTCTCACAAACACAGCGGCGTCTCATCAGATACTGAAGCTATATCTTGAAAGATATAGACCAGCTGTGGTGAGAGTGCTCTATTCAGTGTAAATGAAAGCAATCTGTAGCTGCCCTGATGACCATATAGCGTCAACCGGTTTTGTCCCAGACAAAGCTTGGAGCGATTGACTCAGAAGACGGCAAGAAAAGAACCAGACAGAAAAGACACACGCAGAGCTACAGTAATCTAAAAGTTACAAAAGGCACACAGTCAATATGAAAGCACAATTCTAGACAAAAAATATATGACCATTGACCACAAATCCAGTCATAAGGATGCATTTTTTGAAATTGAGATATAGACATTATCTGAAAGTTGAAAAAAATAAGCTTTCCATTGAGATACGGTTTGTTAGGATAGGACTGAGATACAAATAGGGGCTGTAAAGTACAGAATCTTTCCCTGTTTCCCAATTTATCATTGTCAACCCACCAACTCTTAACATTAACTACAGCGGGGAAAATAAGTATTTGACACATCAGCATTTTTTTCAGTAAAGGGATTTCTAAGTGGGCTATTGACACAACATTTACAACAGATGTAGCCATCAAGCCAAATATTGAATTCATACAAAGAAATCAGAACATTTAAGTATACAAGTTGAGTCATAATAAATAAAAATAAATGACACAGGGAATAAGTATTGAACACATGAAGAGAACAAGGTGCAAAATGGCATAAAAAGCCAGGAGATCACCTGAAATCTGTCAGTATTGAGAGAGAAACCCTATCCCCTATCAGTACTAATTGATATCAGCTCAGCTGCTTCAGTCCTAATTGATGGTTTCTAGTTACTCAGGAGGCACACCGGAAAGACTTCATGATGGGTAAAAGCAAAGAACTGTCTCAAGATCTTTGTAATCTTTTCGTTGAAAAGCATTTTTATGGGAATGGTTATAGACACATTTCCAGAATGCTGAATATTCCTGTGAGCACTGTGGGGGGCATTATCAGATAATGGAAAGAGCATCACTTCACCATAAACCGGCCACGATCAGGTGCACCATGTAAGATCCCTGTCTGAGGAGCCCAAAGATATATCAGGAGAGTTCTCCAAGAGCCAAGAACCACTCGGGCAGAACTTCAGGAAGACCTTGCATCTGCAGGTACTGTTGCTTAAAAAAACTAAAAGCAATACACTGAACTGGCATGGCATTCATGCACGCTTACCATGCAAGACTCCATTGCTGAACAAAAAACATGTTAAGGCTCGGTTACAGTTTGCGAAAGAGCATTTGGAGAAGCCTGTGGATTATTGGGAGACTATAGTATGGTTAGATGAAAGCAAAATTGAACTTTTTGGCAGTCATTCTACACACCATGTTTGGAAAAGAAATGGCACTGCCCACCACCTCAAGAACACCATACCAACAGTTAAGTTTGGGGGTGGAAGCATCATGGTTTGGGGCTGCTTTTCAGCAAGGGGTACTGGCAGACTTCATATAATTGAAAGCACGATGAATGGAAAAATTAAAACACAAGGCCAAGGAAACAATGAAGTGGTTTCAAAGATAGAAAAATCAAGTTGCTTGAATGGCCTAGTAAGAGAACTGAAGATCAAAGTTCATAAAAGAAGCAAAAGGAACCTTCAAGATTTAAAGACCATTTGTGTGGAAGAATGGGCCAGAATCACTCCAGAGCAATGCAGACGACTGGTCTAGAAGCTGTAATCACCAACAAAGGCTTTTCTACAAAGTATTAAATAAAGTGTGTTCAGTATTTATTCCCTGTGTCATTTTAATTTATTTATTATGACTCAACTTGTATACTTAAATGTTCTGATTTCTTTGCATGAATTCAGTATTTGGCTTGATGGCTACATCTTGTGGACATTTTGTGTCAAATACTTATTTTCCCTGCTGTATAAACCTTACAGAACTGGCAGGTACAAACACCAATTACAGCTTGTATCAATTGCTGACACCAACATGTAAAAAAACATGCAAACTGACTTTTCAAAGAATAGTTGACAAAGCATTAATCCCAAAAATTAAAAGCACATTTTGTTTGCAAAACTGTTCAGGCAACAATACACAGCATGCTGTGACAGAGAAAAAACACAAGACTTTCTCAAGCTGCTATTATTCAATCATGGATGAATTCATGCCAACACGTTGACAGTGTACTGACATGTGGTTGGGTACCAACCCCAAATGTTTGGATGTAAACACATTTATTTGATTTCGTTTCCCCTTTTACCCACTTTAGCCTGGTTTTGGGAAGCCCTTTGCTGTGGTCTAGTATGGAGAAATGTCATCAGGAATTTTTTTACTAGATTAAGGTTTGTATATAATCAAGGAAACACGCAAGGTGGTCGGCACAGCTTCTGGTTCCTTTATTTGGCTGCATCTACGCATGCACTCACTGTTACACAACAACTGATCAATTCCAATTAATGACACAGTAGATGTAATAATTACATGTTGTAAAAAAGAACAGCACAATGCAAATAAGCAACTATCAACTTTAACAAACACAAATTATATTCAATTTATGCTTTTAGCATCCAAAGTGACTTACAGTGCATTCAGGTAATACATTTTATCAATATGTGTGTTTCATGTTATGGAACCCAACAACTTTTTGCGCTGTTAAAGAAGGAGGGTTCAACAGTATTTCATGCATTTTGACTTATTAACACAGTTATAGAGTTGTTTCCTCATACTAAACAAATGCAATGTGTCAAAAAAGCAGTTTGACGTGTTAGAGAGTATTTCTGTGCCAAATGTACTTCGCCAGGGTTCGTGCAAGTTTCGGAAATTTTTATAATTACGGGTCTAGCTGACGTTTCAAGGGGTAAGCTATGCATATCACTTCTTTATATGGGCACTTCCCCCCTGGAAAACCACGCCCACATGTCAATCAGCAGGAGAGGGAGGAACCGAGGACGCTAAGTTACAGACATCACTTCACGCGACAGCTTTGTTTTATATCAAGACTCAAGAATGGCATAAAGAAGAAGTGTGTTTATGGATGTAAGGAGAAGAAAGCCAGCATTATGGAAACAATGGATATAGTCTGTTTATTCAGGGAAGCAGCGCAGTTGCCTGTGTGTTTGTTTAATGCTGGATTTCATTGAAAAGTCCCAACTGGGTCATGAGTTGCATGCGGTAAATAAGACTTCTGTGTTATGTTGGAAATAGGTGCATAAGTGCAACATTATATAAACGACACAAACATAATAATTTATCAAAGTCAGTAAGTGTTGACTCGTGACTCGCTTCTCACGCAGTTTGTAACTCCTTCTTCCGAAATTTTTCTTTAGGTTATCGGAAAGAATCAGTAAAGCTAATCTGTCTTTTATAAATCTGATAAAACTAAAGACTCTTCAGAGATATGAAGGATGTAATACCACTCTATAGGTACTCCAGATTAACATCAGATACGCAGACACAGCTTGTGTTATGGACGCTTTAACACAATGCTGTACCCTTGGAGCTACAGGAACTCTTTAAAAGTGCATTGTGTAACTTTTAGGAGGATCTCTTGACAGAAATGCAATATAATGTACATAATTATATTATTAGTCGTGTATAAAGGACCTTACAAAATAAACTGTATTGTTTTTATTACCTTTGAATGAACCGTTTTTTATCTACATGGTTAGGGTTAGGTTAGGACAGGTTACATGGAAGTTGCCGTCATGTTTCTACAGTAGCCCTAAATGGACAAACTGTTCTACAGTTTTATTTGTATCTGTTTCTTCAAAGAGATTTAAGAGAAAACTAAACTGAAACATAACCAAGAGCTCAATTAAGCCTCCAAAAGTTTAAAAGAGCAACTTTTGAACAATAAAATCTTCTGGGTAGTTCTTGTATAATGTCAAAGCTAGATCATCAGGACCTCAAGAACTTTCCCTGATCTGAGCTCCTAATTGACCTTAAAATACCCCAGGGATAGATTTTCTGTAATTGCACAGTGAAGGAAAGGCTGATCCTTTAAAATGGTCCTTTAAATGACAGGATGCAGAGAGCACATCATTATTCACTGGAGTTTGATATCTAATGGCTTGGCAAGCTGATGCATTGTAACAACAGGAAGCCCAACCCAGAGACCACACAGGTCTGACAGTGCAGACGTTCTGAGATGCTTTGCCAAGACACGCTGTACATTTAATCCAAACACATTTTGTACCTGCTTAAACAAATATGATGTCACTTTACCTACTGAGTGAAGGACATCAAGGTGGCAGGTATGTTGTTGTTGTACTGGGAAGACTTTACAATAAGGTTATATTTGTTAACATTATTTAATGCATTATTTGCTAACATGAACTAACAATGGACAATACTTCTACAGCATTTTTTAATCTTAATTCATGTTCATTTCGGCATATAATACATTTGTGTAAATTAAAAGTTGTAAATGTTAACATTAATTATTGCACAATGAGTAAACATTAACAATTGTAAAGGCGGGGTGCATGATTTTTGAAAAACACTTTGGAAAAACACCAAAACACACTTGTAGCCAATCAGCAGTAAGGGGCGTGTCTACTAACCGACATCGTTGGGGGCGGGTCTATCAAATGAATTTAGGTAATTTCAAATGTCAACATTGGCTTTCAGAGATCATGCACCTTTAACTAACATTAACAAAGATTAATTAATGCTTAACTAAATTGCTCATTGTTAGTTTATGTTAGCTAATGCATTTATTGATGCTAATAAATACAACCTTATAGTAAAGTGTTAGCAACACACCTGATTCTAGTAAATCAAAATTCAGGTTTATTGTCAAAGTTATGCTAACAATGTCCATGTTAAGTGATATTAAATATGTGCCCTTAGTTTGTCACACAAAAATGTAACCACCCAGACATTTGAATGATAAAAATGGCAAGTAAATAAACTAAGTTTAAAATCTGGGTTCTCTGCACTGTAAAAAATGCAGCATGAAATCAATTCAACCTCCTATTTTAAGTTTTGGCTTATAAAATCAAGTTGAAATTGTTTAACTTAGGGGCTGTCCACACGGAGACGCAAATCACTGTATACGTATAAATTTGTTATCGTATTGCCGTTTCGTCCACACGGATCCGGCGTTTTGAGGGAGTGAAACCGCTATTTTTTGAAACCGGTTCCTAAAGTGGCTAAATCTGAAATCGACACCCTTACGGTTTCGTGTGTACAGCCAATCCTTATATTTTGTGAAGTGGAAACGTCATCACATCACGTGTTGAAAGCGTCACACGTAACAGCAACAACAATAACGGCGGACTACGTGATTGTGTTCATGCTACAGAAGCTACTAAAGCCTACTAGCTTTATTACCGCAAAATCTATTGATTCTATGCAATTGTGGTGAGCAACAAGCGATAATGGACAACACCATACGTTGGTTATGCGCATGCTCAAAGTCTTCTTCTTCGTGTATAGTGTATATCTGTGGCAGAATTACAGCGCATATTTTTTTGATTATTTTTTTGATTATTATCACAAATTTTTGCGTTTTTTCGCAATCGTATAACGAATTCCTGTTTTCGTGTGATTATCACGTATTGGTTACTCAACTGTTTTGTCCTATTTTCTTACCATTGTCGTTTCGGTTTAGGGTTAGAGTTACATAAAATGACATCCCTAACCAAACCCAACTCTAACCCTAACGCCAGGCGACATTTAAAAAAACTAGATAGAAAAGTTTGTTGACAAACTTTATGTTGGCTTGACAAAGCCTGGCCTGAACGTTAAAAACGGTTTGACAGAAGTTTAGTTTAGTAGGCTATCTGGCTGTTAGTATGTTTAAGTATGAAGCTAGCCTGATTTAACATAAAGTTAGCATGATAAGCCTGAAGCTAGCATGAAGCTAACATGATTAGCATGAAGCTAACATGATTAGCATGAAGCTAGCATCAAGTTAACATGATTAGCATGAAGCTAGCATGATGCTAACATGAAATAGCATGAAGCTAGCATGATGCTAACATGAATTAGCATGAAGCTAGCATGAAGCTAACATGATTAGCATGAAGCTAGCATCAAGTTAGCATGATTAGCATGAAGCTAGCATGATGCTAACATGAATTAGCATGAAGTTAGCATGAAGCTAGCATGATGCTAACATGAATTAGCATAAAGCTAGCATGATGCTAACATGAATTAGCATGAAGCTAGCATGATGATAACATGAATTAGCATGAAGCTAGCATGAACCTAGCATGATGCTAACATGAATTAGCATGAAGCTAGTATGATGCTAACATGAATTATCATGAAGCTAGCATGATGCTAACATGAATTAGCATGAAGCTAGCATGATGCTAACATGAATTAGCATGAAGCTAGCATGATGCTAACATGAATTAGCATGAAGCTAGCATGAAGCTAACATGATTAGCATGAAGCTAGCATCAAGTTAGCATGATTAGCATGAAGCTAGCATCAAGTTAGCATGATTAGCATGAAGCTAGCATGATGCTAACATGAATTAGCATAAAGCTAGCATGATGCTAACATGAATTAGCATGAAGCTAGCATGATGATAACATGAATTAGCATGAAGTTAGCATGAAGCTAGCATGATGCTAACATGAATTAGCATGAAGCTAGTATGATGCTAACATGAATTAGCATGAAGCTAGCATGATGCTAACATGAATTAGCATGAAGCTAGCATGATGCTAACATGAATTAGCATGAAGCTAGCATGATGCTAACATGTATTAGCATGAAGCTAGCATTAAGCTAACATGAATTAGCATGAAGCTAGCATGATGCTAACATGAATTAGCATGAAGCTAGCATGATGCTAACATGAATTGACATGAAGCTAGCATGATGCTAACATGAATTAGCATAAAGCTAGCATGATGTTAACATGAATTAGCATGAAGCTAGCATGATGCTAACATGAATTAGCATGAAGCTAGCATGATGCTAACATGAATTAGCATGAAGCTAGCATGATGCTAACATGAATTAGCATGAAGCTAGCATGATGCTAACATGAATTAGCATGAAGTTAGCATGAAGCTAGCATGATGCTAACATGAATTAGCATAAAGCTAGCATGATGCTAACATGAATTAGCATGAAGCTAGCATAATGCTAACATGAATTAGCATGAAGCTAGCATGATGCTAACATGAATTAGCATGAAGCTAGCATGATGCTAACATGAATTAGCATGAAGCTAGCATGAAGCTAACATGAATTAGCATGAAGCTAGCATGATGCTAACATGAATTAGCATGAAGCTAGCATGATGCTAACATGAATTAGCATGAAGCTAGCATGATGCTAACATGAATTAGCATGAAGCTAGCATGATGCTAACATGAATAAGCATGAAGTTAGCAAGATTTATTATGAAATTAGCATAAAGCTAGCATGAAACTAGCATGAAGCTAGTATGACTTAGCTTGAAGCTAGCATGAAGCTAACATGACCAAAAGACCCAACCCCCATGTCTCTATGATGTTCGGATCCAGAGATAAAAGGCTTTGTTTATTATGTTGCTAGGGTGCTCATATTTGGTTGTTAGGGGCGTGGCTTAATAGCTTAATAAGAATCCTTAGAGACTGATTGGATGCCTGAGTAAAATGAGCCCACCCCTATGTCTTTATGACACTGTGCTGCAAAGATATCCATCTGGGCATTTTATAATGGCAGTCTATGGGAGATGTTGCTAGGGTGCCCAAAAATGGTTGCTAGGGGCGTGACTTAATTGCTATGGGATGATCCAGAGAGACTGATTGGATGCCTGAGTAAAATGAGCCCACCCCCATGTCTCTATGACACTGTAAAGCGAAGATATTCCATCTGGAACGTTTTTATTCCCTTATATGGGCGTGTTTCCTGCCCCGTTATAAGTCAATGGGGAATTTTGGGGGCCTCCTACACCCCAGGGGTGAAACTTACAACCCAATGTGAGGTATGTTCTCACAGTGCCTGTCAGCCTCCTTAAATATGGTAAGCCACAAGTTTCTACAAATTTCTCACTCGGAGCTATGACCTGTCAAAGTTTGTCGCAATGTTAAGTAAATGGGACTTTTCGGAAGTTTTATGTCCCGTTTTAGGAATTCTGTAAGTCGGATCCCGTCAAAAAGATATAGCACACTTCTTTAGACCAGTCAGAATGTCTGTGGAAAATTTCGTGGATGTAGCTTGAAAGCTGTCGGACGAGTTAGCCGCAGAAATTTTAGTCTCAGAAGAAGAAGAAGAAGAAGAAGAAGAAGAAGAAGAAGAAGAATAACTAGATAGGTACATTTCCTGAAGAAAATGTGAGTGGTGCTTGCCGTGGCAAAATTCTGGGGACCATATATGATTATACTCCAAGCCAAAAGTAAAACGATCCAACTCCCATGTCTCTACAATGTTTTGATGCGGAGATATAAGGCTGTGTTTATCCGGTTGCTAGGGTACTGTATTTGGTTGCTAGGGAAACAATTGCCATCCACTAGTGATTACCCTCCGAGTCACGAGTCAAACGGTCCAACCCCCGTGTTTCTACGATGTTCTGATGTAGAGATATAAGGCTTTGTTTACTCTGTTGCTAGGGTACTGTATTTGGTTGCTAGGGAAAAAAATGGCATCCACTAGTGATTACCCTCCGAGTCACAAGTCAAACGTCCAACCCCCGTGTCTCTACGATGTTCTGATGCGGAGATATAAGGCTGTGTTTATCCGGTTGCTAGGGTACTGTATTTGGTTGCTAGGGAAAAAATTGCCATCCACTAGGGATTACCCTCCGAGTCATGAGTCAAACGGTCCAACCCCCGTGTCTCTACGATGTTCTGATGCGGAGATATAAGGCTTTGTTTACTCTGTTGCTAGGGAGCTGTACTTGGTTGCTAGGGGAAAAATGGCATCCACTAGTGATTACCCTCCGAGTCACAAGTCAAACGGTCCAACCCCCATGTCTCTACGATGTTCTGATGCGGAGATATAAGGCTTTGTTTACTCTGTTGCTAGGGTACTGTATTTGGTTGCTAGGGAAAAAATTGGCATCCCATAATGATTACACTCCGAGTCACGAGTCAAACGGTCCAACCCCCGTGTCTCTACGATGTTCTGATGCGGAGATATAAGGCTTTGTTTACTCTGTTGCTAGGGTACTGTATTTGGTTGCTAGGGAAAAAAATGGCATCCCATACTGATTACACTCTGAGTCACTAGTCAAACGGTCCAACCCCCGTGTCTCTACGATGTTCTGATGCGGAGATATAAGGCTTTGTTTACTCTGTTGCTAGGGTACTGTATTTGGTTGCTAGGGAAAAAATGGCATCCCATAATGATTACACTCTGAGTCACTAGTCAAACGGTCCAACCCCCGTGTTTCTACGATGTTCTGATGCGGAGATATAAGGCTTTGTTTATTCTGTTGCTAGGGTACTGTATTTGGTTGCTAGGGAAAAATTGGCATCCCATAATGATTACACTCTGAGTCACTAGTCAAATGGTCCAACCCCTGTGTCTCTATGATGTTCTGATGCAGAGATATAACTGTTTGAATTTTATGTTGCTAGGGTGCTCAAAAGTGGTTGCTAGGGGCGTGGCTTAAAAGCTTTGGGAATATCCTGATAGACTGATTGGATGTCTGAGTAAAATGACCCCACCCCCTTGTCTTAACGACATTGTAAAGCAAAGATATCCCATCTGGAACTTTTTTATTCCCTTATATGGGCATGTTTCCTGCTCCATTATAAGTCAATGGGAAATTTCGGGTGCCTCTTACACCCCAGGGGTACAACTTACACCCCAATGTGATCCATGTTCTTACAGAGTCTACCACCCTCTTCAAATTTAGTAACCCACATGTTTCTACAAAATCCTCGAGTGGAGCTATGACTCGTCAAAGTTGGGCTCAATGTTAAGTCAATGGGATTTTTCGGGTGGTTTTTCGCCCCCCTTTCGAAAATCCTGCACCCGATCGCTTATAAAAGTCATAGCAGTCGTGTCCTTAATAAGCCCGTTGATTTGAGCCCTCTTTCATGGGTCTACGACAAACCGTGCGGGACGAGTTAGGTGCCGAAAAAACGTGCAGATGTAAGAATAAAATATAATAATAATAACTAGATAGGTACATTTCCTGAAGAAAATGTGAAGTGGTGCTTGCCGTGGCAAATTTCGGGGGACAGTATATGATTATACTCCAAACCACAAGTAAAACGGTCCAACCCCCATGTCTCTACGATGTTCTGATGCTGAGATATAAGGCTTTGTTTATTCGGTTGCTAGGGTAGTGTATTTGGTTGCTAAGGAGAAAATTGCCATCCACTAGTGATTACACTTCGAGTCACAAGTCAAATGGTCAAACCCCCATGTCTCTACAATGTTCTGATGCGGAGATATAAGGCTTTGTTTATTTCGTTGCAACGGTCCTGTATTTGGTTCCTAGCGAAAAATTTGACATCCAATATTGATTACACTCTGATTCACGAGTCAAACGGTCCAACCCCAGTGTCTCTACCATGTTCTTATGCGGAGATATAAGGCTTTGTTTACTCTGTTGCTAGGGTACAGTATTTGGTTGCTAGGGAAAAAATTGGCATCCCATAATGATTACACTCTGAGTCACGAGTCAAACGGTCCAACCCCCGTGTCTCTACGATGTTCTGATGCGGAGATATAAGGCTTTGTTTACTCTGTTGCTAGGGTACTGTATTTGGTTGCTAGGGAAAAAATTGGCATCCCATAATGATTACACTCCGTGTCACGAGTCAAACGGTCCAACCCCCATGTCTCTACGATGTTCTGATGCGGAGATATAAGGCTTTGTTTACTCTGTTGCTAGGGTACTGTATTTGGTTGCTAGGGAAAAAATTGGCATCCCATAATGATTACCCTACGAGTCACTAGTCAAACGGTCCAACCCCTGTGTCTCTACGATGTTCTGATGCGGAGATATAATGCTTTGTTTACTCTGTTGCTAGGGTACTGTATTTGGTTGCTAGGGAAAAAATTGGCATCCCATAGTGATTACACTCTGAGTCACTAGTCAAACGGTCCAACCCCCGTGTCTCTACGATGTTCTGATGCGAAGATATAAGGCTTTGTTTACTCTGTTGCTAGGGTACTGTATTTGGTTGCTAGGGAAAAAATTGGCATCCCATAATGATTACACTCTGAGTCACGAGTCAAACGGTCCAACCCCCGTGTCTCTACAATGTTCTGATGCGGAGATATAAGCCTTTGTTTACTCTGTTGCTAGGGTACTGCATTTGGTTGCTAGGGAAAAAATTGGCATCCCATAGTGATTACACTCTGAATCACGAGTCAAACGGTCCAAGCCCCGTGTCTCTACGATGTTCTGATGCGGAGATATAAGGCTTTGTTTACTCTGTTGCTAGGGTACTGTATTTGGTTGCTAGGGAAAAAATCGGCATCCCATAATGATTACAAGCTGAGTCAAGAATCAAACGGTCCAACCCCCATGTCTCTACGATGTTCTGATGCGGAGATATAAGGCTTTGTTTACTCTGTTGCTAGGGTAATGTATTTGGTTGCTAGGGAAAAATTTGGCATCCCATAATGATTACACGCTGAGTCACAAGTCAAACGGTCCAACCCCCGTGTCTCTACGATGTTCTGATGCGGAGATATAAGGCTTTGTTTCCTCTGTTGCTAGGGTACTGTATTTGGTTGCTAGGGAAAAAATTGGCATCCCATAATGATTACACTCTGAGTCACGAGTCAAATGGTCCAACCCCTGTGTCTCTACGATGTTCGGATGCCGAGATATAACTGTTTGAATTTTATGTTGCTAGGGTTCTCAAAAGTGGTTGCTAGGGGCGTGGCTTAATACCTATGTAAGGATCCTGAGAGACTGATTGGATGCCTGAGTAAAATGAGCCCACCCCCATGTCTCTATGACACTGTGGTGCAAAGATATCCATCTGGGCATTTTATAATGGCAGTCTATGGAAGATGTTGCTAGGGTGCCCAAAAGTGGTTGCTAGGGGCGTGGCTTAATAGATCTGGGATGATCCTGAGAGACTGATTGGATGCCTGAGTGAAATGAGCCCACCCACTTATCTCTACGACACTGTAAAGCAAAGATATCCCATCTGGAACTGTTTTATTCCCTTATATGGGCATGTTTCCTCAATGGGAATTTTCGGGTGCCTCTTACACCCCAGGGGTACAACTTAAACCCCAATGTCATGTATGTTCTTACATAGCCTACCACCTTCTTTAAATTTAGTAACCCTGATGTTTCTATGAAATCCTCGCTCTGACCTATGACCCGTCAAAATTTTTGCAATGTTAAGTCTATGGGATTTTGCCCCATTGACTTTTCATTGGGCATTTTTGGGCACCTCTTACACCCCAGGGGTACAACTTACACCCCATTGCGATCCATGTTCTTACAGAGCCTACCACCCTCTTCAAATGTTGTAACCCACATGTTTCTACAAAATCCTCGAGCGGAGCTATGACTCGTCAAAGTTGGGCGCAATGTTAAGTCAATGGGATTTTTCGGGTGGTTTTTCGCCCCCCTTTCGGAAATCCTGCACCCAATCGCTTATAAAAGTCATAGCACACCTCTCTTCAATAAACCGGTCGATTTGAGCCCGCTTTCATGGGACTACGGCAAACCGTGCGGGACGAGTTACGCGCCGAAAAAACGTGCAGACATAAGAATAAGATATAATAATAACTAGATAGGTACATTTCCTGAAGAAAATGTGAAGTGGTGCTTGCCGTGGCAAATTTCTGGGGACAGTACATGATTATACTTCCAGTCACGAGTAAAACAATCCAAACCCCGTGTCTCTACGATGTCTTGATGCGGAGATATAAGGCTTTGTTTATTCTGTTGCTAGGGTACTGTATTTGGTTGCTAGGGAAAAATGTGACATCCAATAGTGATTACACTCCGGGTCACGAGTCAAACGGTCCAACCCCCATGTCTCCACGATGTTCTGATGCGGAGATATAAGGCTTTGTTTATTTGGTTGCTAGGGTACTGTATTTGGTTGCTAGGGAAAAATTTGACATCCAATAGTGATTACACTCCGGGTCACGAGTCAAACAGTCCAACCCCCATGTGTCTACGATGTTCTGATGCGGAGATATAGGGCTTTGTTTATTCGGTTGCTAGGGTACTGTATTTGGTTGCTAGGGAAAAATTTGGCACCTACTATTGATTACACTCTGAGTCACGAGTCAAACGGTCCAACCCCTGTGTCTCTACGATGTTCTGATGCGGAGATATAAGGCTTTGTTTATTCCGTTGCTAGGGTACTGTATTTGGTTGCTAGGGAAAAAATTGGCATCCCATAGTGATTACACGCCGAGTCACGAGTCAAACGGTCCAACCCCCGTGTCTCTACGATGTTCTGATGCGGAGATATAAGGCTTTGTTTACTCTGTTGCTAGGGTACTGTATTTGGTTGCTAGGGAAAAAATTGGCAACCCATAATGATTACACGCCGAGTCACGAGTCAAACGGTCCAACCCCCGTGTCTCTACGATGTTCTGATGCGGAGATATAAGGCTTTGTTTACTCTGTTGCTAGGGTACTGTATTTGGTTGCTAGGGAAAAAATTGGCATCCCATAATGATTACACTCCGAGTCACGAGTCAAACGGTCCAACCCCCGTGTCTCTATGATGTTCTGATGCTGAGATATAAGGCTTTGTTTACTCTGTTGCTAGGGTACTGTATTTGGTTGCTAGGGAAAAAATTGGCATCCCATAGTGATTACACACTGAGTCACGAGTCAAACGGTCCAACCCCCGTGTCTCTACGATGTTCTGATGCTGAGATATAAGGCTTTGTTTACTCTGTTGCTAGGGTACTGTATTTGGTTGCTAGGGAAAAAATTGGCATCCCATAGTGATTACACTCTGAGTCACGAGTCAAACGGTCCAACCCCCGTGTCTCTACGAAGTTCTGATGCGAAGATATAAGGCTTTGTTTACTCTGTTGCTAGGGTACTGTATTTGGTTGCTAGGGAAAAAATTGGCATCCCATAATGATTACACTCCGAGTCACGAGTCAAACGGTCCAACCCCCGTGTCTCTACGATGTTCTGATGCGGAGATATAAGGCTTTGTTTACTCTGTTGCTAGGGTACTGTATTTTGTTGCTAGGGAAAATATTGGCATCCCATAGTGATTACACTCTGAGTCACGAGTCAAACGGTCCAACTCCCGTGTCTCTACGATGTTCTGATGCTGAGATATAAGGCTTTGTTTACTCTGTTGCTAGGGTACTGTATTTGGTTGCTAGGGAAAAAATTGGCATCCCATAATGATTACACTCCGAGTCACGGGTCAAACGGTCCAACCCCCGTGTCTCTACGATGTTCTGATGCTGAGATATAAGGCTTTGTTTACTCTGTTGCTAGGGTACTGTATTTGGTTGCTAGGGAAAAAATTGGCATCCACTACTGATTACACTCCGGGTCACGAGTCAAACAGTCCAACCCCCATGTGTCTACGATGTTCTGATGCGGAGATATAGGGCTTTGTTTATTCGGTTGCTAGGGTACTGTATTTGGTTGCTAGGGAAAAATTTGGCACCTACTATTGATTACACTCTGAGTCACGAGTCAAACGGTCCAACCCCTGTGTCTCTACGATGTTCTGATGCGGAGATATAAGGCTTTGTTTATTCCGTTGCTAGGGTACTGTATTTGGTTGCTAGGGAAAAAATTGGCATCCCATAGTGATTACACGCCGAGTCACGAGTCAAACGGTCCAACCCCCGTGTCTCTACGATGTTCTGATGCGGAGATATAAGGCTTTGTTTACTCTGTTGCTAGGGTACTGTATTTGGTTGCTAGGGAAAAAATTGGCAACCCATAATGATTACACGCCGAGTCACGAGTCAAACGGTCCAACCCCCGTGTCTCTACGATGTTCTGATGCGGAGATATAAGGCTTTGTTTACTCTGTTGCTAGGGTACTGTATTTGGTTGCTAGGGAAAAAATTGGCATCCCATAATGATTACACTCCGAGTCACGAGTCAAACGGTCCAACCCCCGTGTCTCTATGATGTTCTGATGCTGAGATATAAGGCTTTGTTTACTCTGTTGCTAGGGTACTGTATTTGGTTGCTAGGGAAAAAATTGGCATCCCATAGTGATTACACACTGAGTCACGAGTCAAACGGTCCAACCCCCGTGTCTCTACGATGTTCTGATGCTGAGATATAAGGCTTTGTTTACTCTGTTGCTAGGGTACTGTATTTGGTTGCTAGGGAAAAAATTGGCATCCCATAGTGATTACACTCTGAGTCACGAGTCAAACGGTCCAACCCCCGTGTCTCTACGAAGTTCTGATGCGAAGATATAAGGCTTTGTTTACTCTGTTGCTAGGGTACTGTATTTGGTTGCTAGGGAAAAAATTGGCATCCCATAATGATTACACTCCGAGTCACGAGTCAAACGGTCCAACCCCCGTGTCTCTACGATGTTCTGATGCGGAGATATAAGGCTTTGTTTACTCTGTTGCTAGGGTACTGTATTTTGTTGCTAGGGAAAATATTGGCATCCCATAGTGATTACACTCTGAGTCACGAGTCAAACGGTCCAACTCCCGTGTCTCTACGATGTTCTGATGCTGAGATATAAGGCTTTGTTTACTCTGTTGCTAGGGTACTGTATTTGGTTGCTAGGGAAAAAATTGGCATCCCATAATGATTACACTCCGAGTCACGGGTCAAACGGTCCAACCCCCGTGTCTCTACGATGTTCTGATGCTGAGATATAAGGCTTTGTTTACTCTGTTGCTAGGGTACTGTATTTGGTTGCTAGGGAAAAAATTGGCATCCCATAATGATTACACTCTGAGTCACGAGTCAAACGGTCCAACCCCCGTGTCTGTACGATGTTCTGATGCGGAGATATAACTGTTTGAATTTTATGTTGCTAGGGTGCTCAAAAGTGGTTGCTAGGGGCGTGGCTTAATACCTATGTAAGGATCCCGAGAGACTGATTGGATGCCTGAGTAAAATGAGCCCACCCCCATGTCTCTATGACACTGTTGTGCAAAGATATCCATCTGGGCATTTTATAATGGCAGTCTATGGGAGATGTTGCTAGGGTGCCCAAAATTGTTGCTAGGGGCGTGGCTTAATAGCTCTGAGATGATCCTGAGAGACTGATTGGATGCCCGAGTGAGATGAGCCCACCCACTTATCTCTACGACACTGTAAAGCAAAGATATCCCATCTGGAACTGTTTTATTCCCTTATATGGGCATGTTTCCTGCCCCATTATAAGTCAATGAGAATATTTGGGTGCCTCTTACACCCCAGGGGTACAACTTACACCCCATTGTGATCCATGTTCTTACAGAGTCTACCACCCTCTTCAAATAATGTAACCCACATGTTTCTACAAAATCCTCGCTTGTACCTATGACCCGTCAAAGTTTTTGCAATGTTAAGTCTATGGGATTTCCCCCCATTGACTTTTCATTGGGGCACTTTTGGGCGCCTCTTACACCCCAGGGGTACAAGTTACACCCCAATGTGATGTATGTTCTTACAGAGTCTACCACCCTCTTCAAATGTTGTAACCCACATGTTTCTACAAAATCCTCGAGCGGAGCTATGACTCGTCAAAGTTGGGCGCAATGTTAAGTCAATGGGATTTTTCGGGTGGTTTTTCGCCCCCCTTTCGGAAATCCTGCACCCGATCGCTTATAAAAGTCATAGCACACCTCTCCTCAATAAGCCGGTCGATTTGAGCCCTCTTTCATGGGTCTGCGACAAACCGTGCGGGACGAGTTAGGTGCCGAAAAAACGTGCAGATGTAAGAATAAAATATAATAATATCCCTGAGGAATAGTAATAGTGATGCCTTGCATAAATGCAAGCACCACTAATTATAATAATAAGTATGCAAGATAATAATAGTGATGCCTTGCATAAATGCAAGCACCACTAATAACTAGATAGGTACATTTCCTGAAGAAAATGTGAGTGGTGCTTGCCGTGGCAAATTTCTGGGGCCAGTATATGATCATACTTCCAGTCACGAGTAAAACGATCCAAACCCCGTCTCTCTACGATGTTCTGATGCGGAGATAAAAGGCTTTGTTTATTTGGTTGCTAGGGTACTGTATTTGGTTGCTAGGGAAAAATTTGACTTCCAATAGTGATTACGCTCCGGGTAACGAGTCAAACGGTCCAACCCCCGTGTCTCTACGATGTTCTGATGCGGAGATATAAGGCTTTGTTTACTCTGTTGCTAGGGTACTGTATTTGGTTGCTAGGGAAAAAATTGGCATCCCATAATGATTACCCTCCGAGTCACGAGTCTAACGGTCCAACCCCCGTGTCTCTACGATGTTCTGATGCGGAGATATAAGGCTTTGTTTACTCTGTTGCTAGGGTACTGTATTTGGTTGCGAGGGAAAAAAATCGCATCCCATAATGATTACACGCCGAGTCACGAGTTAAACGGTCCAACCCCCGTGTCTCTACGATGTTCTGATGCGGAGATATAAGGCTTTGTTTACTCTGTTGCTAGGGTACTGTATTTGGTTGCTAGAGAAAAAATTGGCATCCCATAATGATTACACTCTGAGTCACGAGTCAAACGGTCCAACCCCCGTGTCTCTACGATGTTCTGATGCGGAGATATAAGGCTTTGTTTATTCGGTTGCTAGGGTACTGTATTTGGTTGCTAGGGAAAAATTTGACTTCCAATAGTGATTACGCTCCGGGTCACGAGTCAAACGGTCCAAACCCCGTGTCTCTACGATGTTCTGATGCGGAGATATAAGGCTTTGTTTACTCTGTTGCTAGGGTACTTTATTTGGTTGCTAGGAAAAAAATTGGCATCCCATAATGATTACACGCCGAGTCACGAGTCAAACGGTCCAACCCCCGTGTCTCTACGATGTTCTGATGCGGAGATATAAGGCTTTGTTTACTCTGTTGCTAGGGTACTGTATTTGGTTGCTAGGGAACAAATTGGCATCCCATAATGATTACACTCTGAGTCACGAGTAAAACGGTCTAACCCCCGTGTCTCTACGATGTTCTGATGCGGAGATATAAGGCTTTGTTTACTCGGTTGCTAGGGTACTGTATTTGGTTGCTAGGGAAAAATTTTACTTCCAATAGTGATTACGCTCCGGGTCACGAGTCAAACGGTCCAAACCCCGTGTCTCTACGATGTTCTGATGCGAAGATATAAGGCTTTGTTTACTCTGTTGCTAGGGTACTGTATTTGGTTGCTAGGGAAAAAATTGGCATCCCATAATGATAACCCGCCGAGTCACGAGTCAAACGGTCCAACCCCCGTGTCTCTACGATGTTCTGATGCGGAGATATAAGGCTTTGTTTACTCTGTTGCTAGGGTACTATATTTGGTTGCTAGGGAAAAAATTGGCATCCCATAATGATTACACGCCGAGTCACGAGTCAAACGGTCCAACCCCCGTGTCTCTACGATGTTCTGATGCGGAGATATAAGGCTTTGTTTACTCTGTTGCTAGGGTACTGTATTTGGTTGCTAGGGAAAAAATTGGCATCCCATAATGATTACACGCCGAGTCACGAGTCAAACGGTCCAACCCCCGTGTCTCTACGATGTTCTGATGCGGAGATATAAGGCTTTGTTTACTCTGTTGCTAGGGTACTGTATTTGGTTGCTAGGGAAAAAATTGGCATCCCATAATGATTACACTCTGAGTCACGAGTCAAACGGTCCAACCCCCGTGTCTCTACGATGTTCTGATGCGGAGATATAAGGCTTTGTTTATTCGGTTGCTAGGGTACTGTATTTGGTTGCTAGGGAAAAATTTGACTTCCAATAGTGATTACGCTCCGGGTCACGAGTCAAACGGTCCAAACCCCGTGTCTCTACGATGTTCTGATGCGGAGATATAAGGCTTTGTTTACTCTGTTGCTAGGGTACTGTATTTGGTTGCTAGGGAAAAAATTGGCATCCCATAATGATAACCCGCCGAGTCACGAGTCAAACGGTCCAACCCCCGTGTCTCTACGATGTTCTGATGCGGAGATATAAGGCTTTGTTTACTCTGTTGCTAGGGTACTATATTTGGTTGCTAGGGAGAAAATTGGCATCCCATAATGATTACACGCCGAGTCACGAGTCAAACGGTCCAACCCCCGTGTCTCTACGATGTTCTGATGCGGAGATATAAGGCTTTGTTTACTCTGTTGCTAGGGTACTGTATTTGGTTGCTAGGGAAAAAATTGGCATCCCATAATGATTACACGCCGAGTCACGAGTCAAACGGTCCAACCCCCGTGTCTCTACGATGTTCTGATGCGGAGATATAAGGCTTTGTTTACTCTGTTGCTAGGGTACTGTATTTGGTTGCTAGGGAAAAAATTGGCATCCCATAACGATTACACGCCGAGTCACGAGTCAAACGGTCCAACCCCCGTGTCTCTACGATGTTCTGATGCGGAGATATAAGGCTTTGTTTACTCTGTTGCTAGGGTACTGTATTTGGTTGCTAGGGAAAAAATTGTCATCCCATAATGATTACACTCTGAGTCACGAGTCAAACGGTCCAACCCCCGTGTCTCTACGATGTTCTGATGCCGAGATATAACTGTTTGAATTTTAAGTTGCTAGGGTGCTCAAAAGTGGTTGCTAGGGGCGTGGCTTAATACCTATGTAAGGATCCTGAGAGACTGATTGGATGTCTGAGTAAAATGAGCCCACCCCCATGTCTCTATGACAGTGTGATGCAAAGATATCCATCTGGGAATTTTATAATGGCAGTCTATGGGAGATGTTGCTAGGGTGCCCAAAATTGTTGCTAGGGGCGTGGCTTAATAGCTCTGGGATGATCCTGAGAGACTGATTGGATGTCTGAGTAAAATGAGCCCACCCCCATGTCTCTATGACAGTGTGATGCAAAGATATCCATCTGGGCATTTTATAATGGCAGTCTATGGGAGATGTTGCTAGGGTGCCCAAAATTGTTGCTAGGGGCGTGGCTTAATTGCTCTGGGATGATCCTGAGAGACTGATTGGATGCCCGAGTAAAATGAACCCACCCACTTATCTCTACGACACTGTAAAGCAAAGATATCCCATCTGGAACTGTTTTATTCCCTTATATGGGCATGTTTCCTGCCCCATTATAAGTCAATGGGAATTTTTGGGTGCCTCTTACACCCCAGGGGTACAACTTACACCCCAATGTGATCAATGTTCTTACAGAGCATACCACCCTCTTCAAATGTTGTAACCTACATGTTTCTACAAAATCCTCACTCGTACCTATGACCCGTCAAAATTTTTGCAATGGTAAGTCTATGGGATTTCGCCCCATTGACTTTTCATTGGGCATTTTTGGGCACCTCTTACACCCCAGGGGTACAACTTACACCCCATTGTGATCCATGTTCTTAAAGAGCCTACCACCCTCTTCAAATGTTGTAACCCACATGTTTCTATAAAATCCTCGAGCGGAGCTATGACTCGTCAAAGTTTGGCGCAATGTTAAGTCAATGGGATTTTTCGGGTGGTTTTTCGCCCCCCTTTCAGAAATCCTGCACCCGATCCCTTATAAAAGTCATAGCACACCTCTCCTCAATAATCCGGACGATTTGAGCCCTCTTTCGTGGGACTACGTCAAACCGTGCGGGACGAGTTACGCGCCGAAAAAGTGTCCAGAAAAAGAAGAATAATTATAAACTAGATAGGTACATTTCCTGAAGAAAATGTGAAGTGGTGCTTGCCGTGGCAAATTTCGGGGGACAGTATATGTTTATACTCCATACCACAAGTAAAACAATCCAACCCCTGTGTCTCTACGATGTTCTGATGCAGAGATATAAGGCTTTGTTTACTCTGTTGCTAGGGTACTGTATTTGGTTGCTAGGGAAAAAAATTGACATCCCATAGTGATTACCCGCCGAGTCACGAGTCAAACGGTCCAACCCCCGTGTCTCTACGATGTTCTGATGCGGAGATATAAGGCTTTCTTTACTCTGTTGCTAGGGTAATGTATTTGGTTGCTAGGGAAAAATTTGACATCCCATAGTGATTACAAGCCGAGTCACGAGTCAAATGGTCCAAACCCCGTGTCTCTACGATGTTCTGATGCGGAGATATAAGGCTTTGTTTACTCTGTTGCTAGGGTACTGTATTTGGTTGCTATGGTAAAATTTGACATCCCATAGTGATTACCCGCCGAGTCACTAGTCAAACGGTCCAACCCCCGTGTCTCTACGATGTCCTGATGCGGAGATATAAGGCTTTGTTTACTCTGTTGCTAGGGTACTGTATTTGGTTGCTAGGGAAAAAATTGGCATCCCATAATGATTACACTCCGAGTCACGAGTCAAACGGTCCAACCCCCGTGTCTCTACGATGTTCTGATGCGGAGATATAAGGCTTTGTTTACGCTGTTGCTAGGGTACTGTATTTGGTTGCTAGGGAAAAAATTGACATCCCATAATGATTACACTCTGAGTCACGAGTCAAACGGTCCAACCCCCGTGTCTCTACGATGTTCTGATGCGGAGATATAAGGCTTTGTTTACTCTGTTGCTAGGGTACTGTATTTGGTTGCTAGGGAAAAAATTGGCATCCCATAATGATTACACTCTGAGTCACGAGTCAAACGGTCCAACCCCCGTGTCTCTACGATGTTCGGATGCGGAGATATAAGGCTTTGTTTACTCTGTTGCTAGGGTACTGTATTTGGTTGCTAGGGAAAAAATTGGCATCCCATAATGATTACACTCTGAGTCACGAGTCAAACGGTCCAACCCCCATGTCTCTACGATGTTCGGATGCTAAGATATAACTGTTTGAATTTTATGTTGCTAGGGTGCTGAAAAGTGGTTGCTAAGGGCGTGGCTTAGTAAGTCTTTAAGGATCCTGAGAAACTGATTGGATGCCTGAGTAAAATGAGCCCACCCCCATGTCTCTATGACACTCTGGTGCAAAGATATCCATCTGGGCATTTTATAATGGCAGTCTATGGGAGATGTTGCTAGGGTGCCCAAAATTGTTGCTAGGGGCGTGGCTTAATAGCTCTGAGATGATCCTGAGAGACTGATTGGATGCCCGAGTGAAATGAGCCCACCCACTTGTCTGTAGGACATTGTAAAGCGAAGATATCCCAGCTGGAACTTTTTTATTTCCTTATATGGGCATGTTTCCTGCCCCATTATAAGTCAATGGGGCACTTTTGGGTGCCTCTTACACCCCAGGGGTACAACTTACACCCCAATGTGATGTATGTTCTTACAGAGCCTACCACCCTCTTCAAATGTTGTAACTCACATGTTTCTACAAAATCCTCGAGCGGAGCTATGACTCGTCAAAGTTGGGCGCAATGTTAAGTCAATGGGATTTTTCGGGTGATTTTTCGCCCCCCTATCGGAAATCCTGCACCCGATCGCTTATAAAAGTCATAGCACACCTCTCCTCAATAAACCGGTCGATTTGAGCCCGCTTTCATGGGACTACGGCAAAGCGTGCGGGACGAGTTACGCGCCGAAAAAGTGTGCAGACATAAGAATAAGATATAATAACTAGATATTAAAGTTTGAAGACAAACTTTATGTTGGCTTGAAAAAGCGTAGCTTGAACGTTTAAAACGGTTTGACAGAAGTTTAGTTTAGTAGGCTATCTGGCTGTTAGAATGTTTAAGTATGAAGGTAGCATGATTAGCATGAAGTTAGCCTGATGTTAGCATGATTAGCATGAAGCTAGCATGATTAGCATGAAGCTAGCATGATGCTAGCATGATTAGCATGAAGCTAGCATGATGCTAGCATGATTAGCATGAAGCTAGCATGATGCTAGCATGATTAGCATGAAGCTAGCATGATGCTAGCATGATTAGCATGAAGCTAGCATGATGTTAGCATGATTAGCATGAAGCTAGCATGATGCTAGCATGATTAGCATGAAGCTAGCATGATATTAGCATGATTAGCATGAAGCTAGCATGATGCTAACATGATTAGCATGAAGATAGCATGATGCTAGCATGATTAGCATGAAGATAGCATGATGCTAGCATGATTAGCATGAAGCTAGCATGATGCTAGCATGATTAGCATGAAGATAGCATGATGTTAGCATGATTAGCATGAAGCTAGCATGATGCTAGCATGATTAGCATGAAGCTAGCATGATGCTAGCATGATTAGCATGAAGCTAGCATGATGCTAGCATGATTAGCATGAAGCTAGCATGATCTTAGCATGATTAGCATGAAGCTAGCATGATGCTAGCATGATTAGCATGAAGCTAGCATGATGCTAGCATGATTAGCATGATGCTAGCATGATTAGCATAATGCTAGCATGATTAGCATAATGCTAGCATGATTAGCATGAAGCTAGCATGATGCTAGCATGATCAGCATGAAGCCAGCATGATGTTAGCATGAAACTAGCATGATTCTAGCATGATTAGCATGAAGCTAGCATGATTAGCATGAAGCTAGCATGATTCTAGCATGATTAGCATGAAGCCAGCATGATGCTAGCATGATTAGCATGAAGCCAGCATGATGCGAGCATGATTAGCATGAAGCTAGCATGATTAGCATGAAGCCAGCATGATGCTAGCATGATTAGCATGAAGCCAGCATGATGCTAGCATGATTAGCATGAAGCTAGCATGATGCTAGCATGATTAGCATGAAGCTAACATGATGCTAGAATGATTAACATGATGTTAGCATGATTAGCATGAAGCTAGCATGATGTTAACATGATTAGCATGAAGCTAGCATGATGTTAATATGATTAGCATGAAGCTAGCATGATGTTAGCATGAAACTAGCTTGATTCTAGCATGATTAGCATGAAGCTAGCATGATTAGCATGAAGCTAGCATGATTCTAGCATGATTAGCATGAAGCTAGCATGATGCTAGCATGATTAGCATGAAGCTAGCATGAGGCTACCATGATTAACATGCAGTAAGCATAAGGTTAGCATGATTAGCATGAAGCTAGCATGATTTAACGTAAAGCTAGCATGATTAGCATGATGCTAACATGATTAGCATGACGCTAGCACTATTTAGCGTGCAGCTAACAAGATTTAACATGAAGTTAGCATGATTTAGCATGAAGTTAGCAAGATTTATTATGAAATTAGCATAAAGCTAGCATTAAACTAGCATGAAGCTAGTATGACTTAGCATGGAGCTAGCATGAAGCTAACATGACCCAAAGACCCAACCCCCATGCCTCTATGATGTTCAGACCAAGAGATATAAGGCTTTGTTTATTATGTTGCTAGGGTGCTCAAATTTGGTTGCTAGGGGCGTGGCTTAATGCCTCAATAAGAATCCTATTAAGACTGATTGGATGCCTGAGTAAAATGAGCCCACCCCTATGTCTCTATGACACTCTGGTGTAAAGATATCCATCTGGGCTTTTTATAATGGTAGTCTATGGGAGATGTTGCTAGGGTACCCAAAATTGTTGCTAGGGGCGTGGCTAAATAGCTTTGGGGCGATCCTAAGAGACCGATTGGATGACTGAGTAAAATGAGCCCACCCCCATGTCTCTACGACACTCTAAAGTAAAGATATTCCATCTGGGACGCGTTTATTCCCTTATATGGGCATGCTTCCTGCCCCATTATAAGTCAATGGGAAATTTTGGGGGCCTCTTACACCCCAGGGGTACAGCTTACACCCCATTGTGATGTATGTTCTTACAGAGCCTGTCAGCCACCTTAAATGTGGTAAGCCACAAGTTTCTACAAGTTTCTTACTCACAGCTATGACCCGTCAAAGTTTGTCTCAATGTTAAGTCAATGGAAATTTTGGGGTGTTCGAGACCCCCGTTTAGGAATTCGGAAGGTCCCATCAGTTAGAAAAGATATAGCACACTAAGTCAGACCAGTCTGAAGGTCTGTGGAAAATTTGGTGCATGTAGCTTGAAAGCACTAGGACGAGTTAGTGTCAGAAATTTTGGGGGGATAAGAAAGAATAATAATAATAATAATAACTAGATAGAAAAGTTTGTTGACAAACTTTATGTTGGCTTGACAAAGCCTGGCCTGAACGTTTAAAATGGTTTGACAGAAGTTTAGTTTAGTAGGCTATCTGGCTGTTAGTATGTTTAAGTATGAAGCTAGCCTAATTTAGCATGAAGCTAGCATGATTAGCCTGAAGCTAGCATGAAGCTAACATGATTAGCATGAAGCTAGCATCAAGTTAGCATGATTAGCATGAAGCTAGCATGATGCTAACATGAATTAGCATGAAGCTAGCATGATGCTAGCATGATTTAGCATGAAGCTAGCATGATGCTAACATGAATTAGCATGAAGCTAGCATGATGCTAACATGAATTAGCATGAAGCTAACATGATGCTAACATGAATTAGCATGAAGCTAGCATGATGCTAACATGAATTAGCATGAAGCTAGCATGATGCTAACATGAATTAGCATGAAACTAGCATGATGCTAACATGAATTAGAATGAAGTTAGCATGAAGCTAGCATGATGCTAACATGAATTAGCATGAAGCTAGCATGATGCTAATATGAATTAGCATGAAGTTAGCATGATGCTAACATGAATTAGCATGAAGTTAGCATGAAGTTAGCACGATGCTAATATGAATTAGCATGAAGCTAGCATGATGCTAATATGAATTAGCATGAAGCTAGCATGATGCTAACATGAATTAGCATGAAGTTAGCATGATGTTAACATGAATTAGCATGAAGTTAGCATGAAGCTAGCATGATGCTAACATGAATTGACATGATGCTAACATGAATTAACATGAAGCTAGCATGATGCTAACATGAATTAGCATGAAGCTAGCATGATGCTAACATGAATTAGCATGAAGTTAGCATGATGCTAACATGAATTAGCATGAAGCTAACATGATGCTAACATGAATTAGCATGAAGTTAGCATGATGTTAACATTAATTAGCATGAAGCTAGCATGATGCTAATATGAATTAGCATGAAGCTAGCATGATGCTAACATGAATTAGCATGAAGCTAACATGATGCTAACATGAATTAGCATGAAGCTAGCATGATGCTAACATGAATTAGCATGAAGCTAGCATGATGCTTACATGAATAAGCATGAAGTTAGCAAGATTTATTATGAAATTAGCATAAAGCTAGCATGAAACTAGCATGAAGCTAGTATGACTTAGCATGAAGCTAGCATAAAGCTAACATGACCAAAAGACCCAACCCCCATGTCTCTATGATGTTCGGATCCAGAGATATAAGGCTTTGTTTATTATGTTGCTAGGGTGCTCATATTTGGTTGCTAGGGGTGTGGCTTAATACCTCAATAAGAATCATTAGAGACTGATTGGATGCCTGAGTAAAATGAGCCCACCCCTATGTCTCTATGACACTGTGCTGCAAAGATATCCATCTGGGCATTTTATAATGGCAATCTATGGGAGATGTTGCTAGGGTGCCCACAAAGGGTTGCTAGGGGCGTGGCTTAATAGCTATGGGACGATCCAGAGAGACTGATTGGATGCCTGAGTAAAAGGAGCCCACCCCCATGTCTCTATGATACTGTAAAGCGAAGATATTCCATCTGGAACGTTTTTATTCCCTTATATGGGCATGTTTCCTGCCCCGTTATAAGTCAATGGGGAATTTTGGGGGCCTCTTACCCCCCAGGGGTGAAACTTACACCCCAATGTGAGGTATGTTCTCACAGTGCCTGCCAGCCTCTTCAAATGTGGTAACCCACAAGTTTCTACAAATTTCTCGCTTGCAGCTATGACCCGTCAAAGTTTGTCGCAATGTTAAGTAAATGGGACTTTTCGGAAGTTTTATGTCCCGTTTTAGGAATTCTGTCAGTCGGATCCCGTCAAAAAGATAAAGCACACTTCTTTAGACCAGTTAGAATGTCCGTGGAAAATTTCGTTGATGTAGCTTGAAAGCTGTCGGACGAGTTAGCCGCAGAAATTTTTATCTCAGAAGAAGAAAAAGAATAATAATAACTAGATAGGTACATTTCCTGAAGAAAATGTGAGTGTTGCTTGCCGTGGCAAATTTCTGGGGACAGTATATGGTCATACTTCCAGTCACGTGTAAAACGATCCAAACCCCGTCTCTCTACGATGTTCTGATGCAGAGATATAAGGCTTTGTTTACTCTGTTGCTAGGGTACTGTATTTGGTTGCTAGGGGGAAAAATGACATCCACTAGTGATTAACCTCCAAGTCACGAGTCAAACGGTCCAACCCCCGTGTCTCTACGATGTTCTGATGCGGAGATATAAGGCTTTGTTTACGCTGTTGCTAGGGTACTGTATTTGGTTGCTAGGGAAAAAATTGGCATCCACTAGTGATTACCCTCCGAGTCACGAGTCAAACGGTCCAACCCCCGTGTCTCTACGATGTTCTGATGCGGAGATATAAGGCTTTGTTTACTCTGTTGCTAGGGTACTGTATTTGGTTGCTAGGGAAAAAAATGGCATCCACTAGTGATTACCCTCCGAGTCACGAGTCAAACGGTCCAACCCCGTGTCTCTACGATGTTCTGATGCGGAGATATAAGGCTTTGTTTACTCTGTTGCTAGGGTACTGTATTTGGTTGCTAGGGAAAAAATTGGCATCCACTACTGATTACCCTCCGAGTCACGAGTCAAACGGTCCAAACCCCGTGTCTCTACGATGTTCTGAAGCGGAGATATAAGGCTTTGTTTACTCTGTTGCTAGGGTACTGTATTTGGTTGCTAGGGAAAAAAATGGCATCCACTACTGATTACCCTCCGAGTCACGAGTCAAACGGTCCAAACTCCGTGTCTCTACGATGTTCTGAAGCGGAGATATAAGGCTTTGTTTACTCTGTTGCTAGGGTACTGTATTTGGTTGCTAGGGAAAAAATTGGCATCCACTACTGATTACCCTCCGAGTCACGAGTCAAACGGTCCAAACCCCGTGTCTCTACGATGTTCTGAAGCGGAGATATAAGGCTTTGTTTATTCGGTTGCTAGGGTGCTCAAATTTGGTTGCTAGGGGCGTGGCTTGGGAGTGGCCAATTATGTGCCCAATTGTTACACCCCTAGTCACAAGTAAAACGGTCCAACCCCCGTGTCTCTACGATGTTCTGATACCGAGATATAACTGTTTGAATTTTATGTTGCTAGGGTGCTCAAAAGTGGTTGCTAGGGGCGTGGCTTAGTAAGTCTTTAAGGATCCTGAGAGACTGATTGGATGCCTGAGTAAAATGAGCCCACCCCTATGTCTCTATGACACTGTGCTGCAAAGATATCCATCGGGGCATTTTATAATGGCAGTCTATGGGAGATGTTGCTAGGGTGCCCAAAATGGTTGCTAGGGGCGTGGCTTAATAGATCTGGGACTATCCTGATAGATTGATTGGATGTCTGAGTAAAATGAGCCCACCCCCTTGGCTCTACGACATTGTAAAGCAAAGATATCCCATCTGGAACTTTTTTATTCCCTTATATGGGCATGTTTCCTGCCCCATTATAAGTCAATGGGAAATTTCGGGTGCCTCTTACACCCCAGGGGTACAACTCACACCCCAATGTGATGTATGTTCTTACAGAGTCTACCACCCTCTTCAAATGTTGTAACCCACATGTTTCTACAAAATACTCGAGTGGAGCTATGACTGGTCAAAGTTTGACGCAATGTTAAGTCAATGGGATTTTTCGGGTGGTTTTTCGCCCCCCTTTCGAAAATCCTGCACCCGATCCCTTAAAAAAGATATAGCACACCATTCCTCAATAAACCGGTCAATTTGGGCCCTCTTTTATGGGTCTATGACAAACCGTGTGGGACGAGTTACGCGCCGAAATTTATGCGACATAAGAATAAAGATATAAAAATAATAATAATATCCCTGAGGAATAGTAATAGTGATGCCTTGCATAAATGCAAGCACCACTAATAATAATAATACGTTTAAATACAATATCAGTATGTTGGCTTTGTCAAGCCAACATAATAACTAGATAGGTACATTTCCTGAAGAAAATGTGAAGTGGTGCTTGCCGTGGCAAAATTCTGGGGGCAATGTATGATTATACTCCAAGTCACGAGTCAAACGGTCCAACCCCCGTGTCTCTACGATGTTCTGATGTGGAGATATAAGGCTTTGTTTATTGAAGGTAGTATGATTACCATGAAGCTAGCATGATGTTAGCATAAATAACGTGAAGGTAGTATGATGTTAACATGATTAGCATGACGCTAGCATAAAGCGAACATCATTAGCATGAAGCTAATATGATGTTAATATGATTAGCATGAAGTTAGCATGATGTTAGCATGATTATCAGGAAGTTGGCATGATGTTAGCATGATTAGCATGAAGTTAGCATGAAGTTAACATGAAGCTAGCATGATGTTAACATGATTAGCATGAAGCTAGCATGAAGCTAACATGATTAGCATGAAGTTAGCATGAAGCTAGCATTAAGCTAGCATGATTAGCATGAAGTTAGCATGAAGCTAACATGATTAGCATGAAGCTAGCATGATTAGCATGAAGCTAGCATGATTAGCATGATGTTAGCATGATTAGCATGATGTTAGCATGATTAGCATGGTGTTAGCATGATGTTAGCATGAAGCTAGCATGAAGCTAGCATGATTAGCATGAAGCTAGCATGAAGCTAGCATGATTAGCATGAAGCTAGCATGATTACCATGAAGCTAGCATGAAGCTAGCATGAAGCTAACATGATTAGCATGAAGCTAGCATGATGTTAGCATGATGTTAGCATTATTAACATGATGTTAGCATGATTAGCATGAAGCTAGCATGAAGCTAACATGAAGCTAGCATGATTAGCATGAAGCTAACATGATTAGCATGAGGCTAGCATGATTAGCATGAAGCTAGCATGATTAGCATCAAGCTAGCATGATTAGCATGAAGCTAGCATGATGTTAGCATGATGCTAACATGATTAGCATGAAGTTAGCATGAAGCTAGCATGATTAGCATGAAGCTAGCATGATTAGCATGAAGCTAGCATGATGTTAGCATGAAGCTAACATGATTAGCATGAAGCTAACATGATGTTAGCATGATTAGCATGATGTTAGCATGATTAGCATGATGATAGCATGAAGCTAGCATGATGTTAGCATGAATTTACCATGATGTTAGCATGACTAGCATGATGTTAGCATGACTAGCATTATGTTAGCATGATAAGCATGAAGTTAGCCTGATGTTAGCATGATTAGCATGATGTTAGCAGGATTAGCATGAAGTTAGCATGATGTTAGAATGATTAGCATAAAGATAGCATGATGTTAGCATGATTAGCATGAAGCTAGCATGATGTTAGCATGATTAGCAAGAAGTTAACATGAAGTTAGCATGAAGCTAGCATGATTTAACGTGAAGTTAGCAAGATTTATTATGAAATTAGCATTAAGCTAGCATGAAACTAGCATGAAGCTAGTATGACTTAGCATTAAGCTAGCATGAAGCTAACATGACCCAAAGACCCAACCCCCATGTCTCTATGATGTTCGGATCCAGAGATATAAGGCTTTGTTTATTATGTTGCTAGGGTGCTCATATTTCGTTGTTAGGGGCGTGGCTTGGGAGTGGCCAACAATGTGGCCAGTTATTACACTCTGAGTCACAAGTAAAATGGTCCAACCCCCGTGTCTCTACGATGTTCTGATGCGGAGATATAAGGCTTTGTTTATTCGGTTGCTAGGGTGCTCATATTTGGTTGCTAGGGGCGTGGCTTGGGAGTGGCCAATGATGTGGCCAGTTATTACACTCCGAGTCACAAGTAAAAAGGTCCAACCCCCGTGTCTCTACGATGTTCTGATGTCGAGATATAACTGTTTAAATGTTATGTTGCTAGGGTGCTCAAAAGTGGTTGCTAGGGGCGTGGCTTAATACCTCAATAAGGATCCTGAGAGACTGATTGGATGTCTGGGTAAAATGAGCCCACCCCCATGTCTCTATGACACTGTGCTGCAAAGATATCCATCCTGGCATTTTATAATGGCAGTCTATGGGAGATGTTGCTAGGGTGCCCAAAATTGTTGCTAGGGGCGTGGCTTAATAGCTCTGAGATGATCCTGAAAGACTGATTGGATGCCCGAGTGAAATGAGCCCACCCACTTGTCTCTAGGACATTGTACAGCAAAGATATCCCAGCTGGAACTTTTTTATTTCCTTATATGGGCATGTTTCCTGCCCCATTATAAGTCAATGGGGCACTTTTGGGTGCCTCTTACACCCCAGGGGTACAGCTTACACCCCAATGTGATGTATGTTCTTACAGAGCCTACCACCCTCTTCAAATAATGTAACCCACATGTTTCTACAAAATCCCTGAGCGGAGCTATGACCCGTCAAAGATTGGCGCAATGTTAAGTCAATGGGATTTTTCGGGTGGTTTTTCGCCCCCCTTTCGGAAATCCTGCACCCAATCGCTTATAAAAGTCATAGCACACCTCTCTTAAATAAACTGGTCAATTTGAGCCCTCTTTCGTGTGTCTACGACAAACCGTGCGGGACGAGTTACGCGCCGAAAAAACGTGCAGACATAAGAATAACTAGATAGAAAAGTTTGTTGACAAACTTTATGTTGGCTTGACAAAGCCTGGCCTGAACGTTAAAAACTGTTTGACAGAAGTTTAGTTTAGTAGGCTATCTGGCTCTTAGTATGTTTAAGTATGAAGCTAGCCTGATTTAGCATGAAGCTAGCATGATTAGCCTGAAGCTAGCATGAAGCTAACATGATTAGCATGAAGCTAGCATCAAGTTAGCATGATTAGCATGAAGCTAGCATGATGCTAACATGAAATAGCATGAAGTTAGCATGATGCTAACATGAAATAGCATGAAGCTAGCATAATGCTAACATAAATTAGCATGAAGCTAGCATGAAGCTAACATGATTAGCATGAAGCTAGCATCAAGTTAGCATGATTAGCATAAAGCTAGCATGATGCTAACATGAATTAGCATGAAGTTAGCATGATGCTAACACGAATTAGCATGAAGTTAGCATGATGCTAACATGAATTAGCATGAAGCTAGCATGATGCTAACATGATTTAACATGAAGCTAGCATGATGCTAACATGAATTAGCATGAAGCTAGCATGATGCTAACATGAATTAGAATGAAGCTAGCATGATGCTAACATGAAGCTAGCATGATGCTAACATGAAGCTAGCATGATGCTAACATGAATTAGCATGAAGCTAGCATGATGCTAACATGAATTAGCATGAAGCTAGCATGATGCTAACATGAATTAGCATGAAGCTAGCATGATGCTAACATGAATTAGCATGAAGCTAGCATGATGCTAACATGAATTAGCATGAAGCTAGAATCAAGTTAGCATTATTAGCATGAAGCTAGCATGATGCTAAAATGAATTATCATGAAGCTAGCATGATGCTAACATGAATTAGCATGAAGCTAGCATGATGCTAACATGAATTATCATGAAGCTAGCATGATGCTAACATGAATTAGCATGAAGCTAGCATGATGCTAACATGAATTAGCATGAAGCTAGCATGATGCTAACATGAATTAACATGAAGCTAGCATGATGCTAACATGAATTAGCATGAAGCTAGCATGATGCTAACATTAATTAGCATGAAGCTAGCATGATGCTAACATGAATTAGCATTAAGCTAGCATGATGTTAACATGAATTAGCTTGAAGCTAGCATGATGTTAACATGACTTCGCATGACGCGAGCATGATGCTAAAATGAAAAAGCATGCAGTTAGCTAGATTTATTATGAAATTAGCATAAAGCTAGCATGAAACTAGCATGAAGCTAGTATGACTTAGCATGAAGCTAGCATGAAGCTAACATGACCAAAAGACCCAACCCCTATGTCTCTATGATGTTCGGATCCAGAGATATAAGGCTTTGTTTATTATGTTGCTAGGGTGCTCATATTTGGTTGCTAGGGGCGTGGCTTAATAGCTCAATAAGAATCTTTAGAGACTGATTGGATGCCTGAGTAAAATGAGCCCACCCCCATGTGTCTGTGACAATGTGCTGCAAAGATATCCATCTGGGCATTTTATAATGGAAGTCTATGGGAGATGTTGCTAGGGTGCCCAAAAATGGTTGCTAGGGGCGTGGCTTAATTGCTATGGGATGATCCAGAGAGACTGATTGGATGCCTGAGTAAAATGAGCCCACCCCCATGTCTCTATGACACTGTAAAGCGAAGATATTCCATCTGGAACGTTTTTATTCCCTTATATGGGCGTTTCCTGCCCCGTTATAAGTCAATGGGGAATTTTGGGGGCCTCCTACACCCCAGGGGTGAAACTTACACCCCAATGTGATGTATGTTCTTACAGAGCCTGCCAGCCTCTGCAAATGTGGTAACCCACAAGTTTGTACAAATTTCTCGCTTGCAGCTATGACCCGTCAAAGTTTGTCGCAATGTTAAGTCAATGGAAAATTTGGGGTGTTTGAGCGCCCCGTTTAGGAATTCGGTAGGTCCCATCAGTTAGAAAAGGCATAGCACCTATCTACGGACCAGTCTTAAAAGTTTTGTTAAGTTTTGTGGGTGTAGCTTGAAAGCTCTAGGAGGAGTTACAATTGGTAAAAAGTATGAACAGAAGAAGAATAATAATAATAATAACTAGATAGGTACATTTCCTGAAGAAAATGTGAAGTGGTGCTTGCCGTGGCAAATTTCGGGGGACACTATATGTTTATACTCCATACCACAAGTAAAACGGTCCAACCCCCATGTCTCTACGATGTTCTGATGCTGAGATATAAGGCTTTGTTTATTCGGTTGCTAGGGTAGTGTATTTGGTTGCTAGGGAGAAAATTACCATTCACTAGTGATTACACTTCGAGTCACAAGTCAAATGGTCAAACCCCCATGTCTCTACGATGTTCTGATGGGGAGATATAAGGCTTTGTTTATTTGGTTGCTAGGGTACTGTATTTGGTTGCTAGGGAAAAATTTGACATCCAATAGTGATTACACTCTGATTCACGAGTCAAACGGTCCAACCCCCGTGTCTCTACGATGTTCTGATGCGGAGATATAAGGCTTTGTTTACTATGTTGCTAGGGTACTGTATTTGGTTGCTAGGGAAAAAATTGGCATCCCATAGTGATTACACTCTGAGTCACGAGTCAAACGGTCCAACCCCCGTGTCTCTACGATGTTCTGATGCGGAGATATAAGGCTTTGTTTACTCTGTTGCTAGGGTACTGTATTTGGTTGCTAGGGAAAAAATTGGCATCCCATAATGATTACATTCCGAGTCACGAGTCAAACGGTCCAACCCCCGTGTCTCTACGATGTTCTGATGCGGAGATTTAAGGCTTTGTTTACTCTGTTGCTAGGGTACTGTATTTGGTTGCTAGGGAAAAAATTGGCATCCCATAATGATTACACTCCGAGTCACAAGTAAAACGGTCCAACCCCCATGTCTCTACGATGTTCTGATGCGGAGATATAAGGCTTTGTTTACTCTGTTGCTAGGGTACTGTATTTGGTTGCTAGGGAAAAAATTGGCATCCCATAATGATTACACTCCGAGTCACAAGTCAAACGGTCCAACCCCCGTGTCTCTACGATGTTCTGATGCGGAGATATAAGGCTTTGTTTACTCTGTTGCTAGGGTACTGTATTTGGTTGCTAGGGAAAAAATTGGCATCCCATAATGACTACACTCAGAGTCACGAGTCAAATGGTCCAACCCCCGTGTCTCTACGATGTTCTGATGCGGAGATATAAGGCTTTGTTTACTCTGTTGCTAGGGTACTGTATTTGGTTGCTAGGGAAAAAATTGCCATCCCATAATGATTACACTCTGAGTCACGAGTCAAACGGTCCAACCCCCGTGTCTCTACGATGTTCTGATGCTGAGATATAACTGTTTGAATTTTATGTTGCTAGGGTGCTCAAAAGTGGTTGCTAGGGGCGTGGCTTAATACCTATGTAAGGATCCTGAGAAACTGATTGGATGCCTGAGTAAAATGAGCCCACCCCCATGTCTCTATGACACTCTGGTGCAAAGATATCCATCTGGGCATTTTATAATGGCAGTCTATGGGAGATGTTGCTAGGGTGCCCAAAATTGTTGCTAGGGGCGTGGCTTAATAGCTCTGAGATGATCCTGAAAGACTGATTGGATGCCCGAGTGAAATGAGCCCACCCACTTGTCTCTAGCACATTGTACAGCAAAGATATCCCAGCTGGAACTTTTTTATTTCCTTATATGGGCATGTTTCCTGCCCCATTATAAGTCAATGGGGCACTTTTGGGTGCCTCTTACACCCCAGGGGTACAGCTTACACCCCAATGTGATGTATGTTCTTACAGAGCCTACCACCCTCTTCAAATAATGTAACCCACATGTTTCTACAAAATCCCTGAGCGGAGCTATGACCCGTCAAAGTTTGGCGCAATGTTAAGTCAATGGGATTTTTCGGGTGGTTTTTCGCCCCCCTTTCGGAAATCCTGCACCCGATCGCTTATAAAAGTCATAGCACACCTCTCTTAAATAAACCGGTCAATTTGAGCCCACTTTCGTGTGTCTACGACAAACCGCGCGGGACGAGTTACGCGCCGAAAAAACGTGCAGACATAAGAATAATAAGATATAATAATAATAATAAGTATGAGGAATAGTAATAGTGATGCCTTGCATAAATGCAAGCACCACTAATAAGCTTAGATCGAAGAACAGTATGTTGGCTTTGTCAAGCCAACATAATAAGATATAACTAGATAGAAAAGTTTGTTGACAAACTTTATGTTGGCTTGACAAAGCCTGGCCTGAACGTTTAAAACGGTTTGACAGAAGTTTAGTTTAGTAGACTATCTGGCTGTTAGTATGTTTAAGTATGAAGCTAGTCTGATTTAGCATGAAGCTAGCATGATGAGCCTGAAGCTAGCATGAAGCTAACATGATTAGCATGAAGCTAGCATCAAGTTAGCATGATTAGCATGAAGCTAGCATGATGCTAACATGAAATAGCATGAAGCTAGCATAATGCTAACATGAATTAACATGAAGCTAGCATGAAGCTAACATGATTAGCATGAAGCTAACATCAAGTTAGCATGATTAGCATGAAGCTAACATGATGCTAACATGAAATAGCATGAAGCTAGCATGATGCTAACATGAAATAGCATGATGCTAACATGATGCTAACATGAATTAGCATGAAGCTAGCATGAAGCTAACATGAATTAGCATGAAGCTAGCATGATGCTAACATGAATTAGCATGAAGCTAGCATGATGCTAACATGAATTAGCATGGAGCTAGCATGATGCTAACATGAATTAGCATGAAGCTAGCATGATGTTAACATGAATTAGCATGAAGCTAGCATGATGCTAACATGAATTAGCATGAAGCTAACATGAATTAGCATGAAGCTAGCACGATGTTTACATGAATTAGCATGAAGCTAGCACGATGCTAACATGTATTAGCATGAAGCTAGCACGATGCTAACATGAATTAGCATGAAGCTAGCACGATGCTAACATGAATTAGCATGAAGCTAGCATGATGCTAACATGAATTAGCATGAAGTTAGCATGAAGCTAACATGATGCTAACATGAATTAGCATGAAGCTAGCATGATGCTAACATGAATTAGCATGAAGCTAGCATGATGCTAACATGAATTAGCATGAAGCTAGCATGATGCTAACATGAATTAGCATGAATCTAGCATGATGCTAATATGAATTAGCATGAAGCTAGCATGATGCTAACATGAATTAGCATGAAGCTAGCATGATGCTAACATGTATTAGCATGAAGCTAGCACGATGCTAACATGAAGTAGCATGAAGCTAGCACGATGTTAACATGAATTAGCATGAAGCTAGCACGATGCTAACATGAATTAGCATGAAGTTAGCATGAAGCTAACATGATGTTAACATGAATTAGCATGAAGCTAGCATGATGCTAACATGAATTAGCATGAAGCTAGCATGATGCTAACATGAATTAGCATGAAGCTAGCATGATGCTAACATGAATTAGCATGAAGCTAGCATGATGCTAACATGAATTAGCATGAAGCTAGCATGATGCTAACATGAATTAGCATGAAGCTTGCATGATGCTAACATGAATAAGCATGAAGTTAGCAAGATTTATTATGAAATTAGCATAAAGCTAGCATGAAACTAGCATGAAGCTAGTATGACTTAGCATGAAGCTAGCATAAGGCTAACATGACCAAAAGACCCAACCCCCATGTCTCTATGATGTTCAGATCCAGAGATATAAGGCTTTGTTTATTATGTTGCTAGGGTGCTCATATTTGGTTGCTAGGGGCGTGGCTTAATACCTCAATAAGAATCCTTAGAGACTGATTGGATGCCTGAGTAAAATGAGCTCACCCCCATGTCTCTGTGACACTGTGCTGCAAAGATATCCATCTGGGCATTTTATAATGGCAGTCTATGGGAGATGTTGCTAGGGTGCCCAAAAATGGTTGCTAGGGGCGTGGCTTAATAGCTATGGGACGATCCAGAGAGACTGATTGGATGCCTGAGTAAAATGAGCCCACCCCCATGTCTCTATGACACTGGAAAGCGAAGATATTCCATCTGGAACGTTTTTATTCCCTTATATGGGCGTGTTTCCTGCCCTGTTATAAGTCAATGGGGAATTTTGGGGACCTCTTACACCCCAGGGGTGAAACTTACACCCCAATGTGAGGTGTGTTCTCACAGTGCCTGCCAGCCTCTTCAAATGTGGTAACCCACAAGTTTCTACAAATTTCTCGCTCGGAGCTATGACCTGTCAAAGTTTGTCGCAATGTTAAGTAAATGGGACTTTTCGGAAGTTTTATGTCCCGTTTTAGGAATTCTGTAAGTCGGATCCCGTCAAAAAGATATAGCACACTTCTTTAGACCAGTCAGAATGTCCGTGGAAAATTTCGTGAATGTAGCTTGAAAGCTGTAGGACGAATTAGCCGCAGAAATTTTAGTCTCAGAAGAAGAAGAATAATAATAATAAGTTTAAATACAATATCAGTATGTTGGCTTTGTCAAGCCAACATAATAATAATAATAAGTATGAGGAATAGTAATAGTGATGCCTTGCATAAATGCAAGCACCACTAATAAGTATGAGCAATAGTAATAGTGATGCCTTGCATAAATGCAAGCACCACTAATAAGTATGACGAATAATAATAGTGATGCTTTGCATAAATGCAAGCACCACTAACTAGATAGGTACATTTCCTGAAGAAAATGTGAGTGGTGCTTGCCGTGGCAAATTTCTGGGGCCAGTATATGATCATACTTTCAGTCACGAGTAAAACGAACCAAACCCCGTCTCTCTACGATGTTCTGATGCGGAGATAAAAGGCTTTGTTTATTTGGTTGCTAGGGTACTGTATTTGGTTGCTAGGGAAAAATTTGACTTCCAATAGTGATTACGCTCCGGGTCACGAGTCAAACGGTCTAACCCCCGTGTCTCTACGATGTTCTGATGCGGAGATATAAGGCTTTGTTTACTCTGTTGCTAGGGTACTGTATTTGGTTGCTAGGGAAAAAATTGGCATCCCATAATGATTACCCTCCGAGTCACGAGTCAAACGGTCCAACCCCCGTGTCTCTACGATGTTCTGATGCGGAGATATAAGGCTTTGTTTACTCTGTTGCTAGGGTACTGTATTTGGTTGCTAGGGAAAAAATTGGCATCCCATAATGATTACACGCCGAGTCACGAGTCAAACGGTCCAACCCCCGTGTCTCTACGATGTTCTGATGCGGAGATATAAGGCTTTGTTTACTCTGTTGCTAGGGTACTGTATTTGGTTGCTAGAGAAAAAATTGGCATCCCATAATGATTACACTCTGAGTCACGAGTCAAACGGTCCAACCCCCGTGTCTCTACGATGTTCTGATGCGGAGATATAAGGCTTTGTTTATTCGGTTGCTAGGGTACTGTATTTGGTTGCTAGGGAAAAATTTGACTTCCAATAGTGATTACGCTCCGGGTCACGAGTCAAACGGTCCAAACCCCGTGTCTCTACGATGTTCTGATGCGGAGATATAAGGCTTTGTTTACTCTGTTGCTAGGGTACTTTATTTGGTTGCTAGGAAAAAAATTGGCATCCCATAATGATTACACGCCGAGTCACGAGTCAAACGGTCCAACCCCCGTGTCTCTACGATGTTCTGATGCGGAGATATAAGGCTTTGTTTACTCTGTTGCTAGGGTACTGTATTTGGTTGCTAGGGAAAAAATTGGCATCCCATAATGATTACACTCTGAGTCACGAGTCAAACGGTCCAACCCCCGTGTCTCTACGATGTTCTGATGCGGAGATATAAGGCTTTGTTTATTCGGTTGCTAGGGTACTGTATTTGGTTGCTAGGGAAAATTTGACTTCCAATAGTGATTACGCTCCGGGTCACGAGTCAAACGGTCCAAACCCCGTGTCTCCACGATGTTCTGATGCGGAGATATAAGGCTTTGTTTACTCTGTTGCTAGGGTACTGTATTTGGTTGCTAGGGAAAAAATTGGCATCCCATAATGATAACCCGCCGAGTCACTAGTCAAACGGTCCAACCCCCGTGTCTCTACGATGTTCTGATGCGGAGATATAAGGCTTTGTTTACTCTGTTGCTAGGGTACTATATTTGGTTGCTAGGGAAAAAATTGGGATCCCATACTGATTACACGCCGAGTCACGAGTCAAACGGTCCAACCCCCGTGTCTCTACGATGTTCTGATGCGGAGATATAAGGCTTTGTTTACTCTGTTGCTAGGGTACTGTATTTGGTTGCTAGGGAAAAAATTTGCATCCCATAATGATTACACGCCGAGTCACGAGTCAAACGGTCCAACCCCCCTGTCTCTACGATGTTCTGATGCGGAGATATAAGGCTTTGTTTACTCTGTTGCTAGGGTACTGTATTTGGTTGCTAGGGAAAAAATTGGCATCCCATAATGATTACACTCTGAGTCACGAGTCAAACGGTCCAACCCCCGTGTCTCTACGATGTTCTGATGCGGAGATATAAGGCTTTGTTTATTCGGTTGCTAGGGTACTGTATTTGGTTGCTAGGGAAAAATTTGACTTCCAATAGTGATTACGCTCCGGGTCACGAGTCAAACGGTCCAAACCCCGTGTCTCTACGATGTTCTGATGCGGAGATATAAGGCTTTGTTTACTCTGTTGCTAGGGTACTGTATTTGGTTGCTAGGGAAAAAATTGGCATCCCATAATGATAACCCGCCGAGTCACGAGTCAAACGGTCCAACCCCCGTGTCTCTACGATGTTCTGATGCGGAGATATAAGGCTTTGTTTACTCTGTTGCTAGGGTACTATATTTGGTTGCTAGGGAGAAAATTGGCATCCCATAATGATTACACGCCGAGTCACGAGTCAAACGGTCCAACCCCCGTGTCTCTACGATGTTCTGATGCGGAGATATAAGGCTTTGTTTACTCTGTTGCTAGGGTACTGTATTTGGTTGCTAGGGAAAAAATTGGCATCCCATAATGATTACACGCCGAGTCACGAGTCAAACGGTCCAACCCCCATGTCTCTACGATGTTCTGATGCGGAGATATAAGGCTTTGTTTACTCTGTTGCTAGGGTACTGTATTTGGTTGCTAGGGAAAAAATTGGCATCCCATAACGATTACACGCCGAGTCACGAGTCAAACGGTCCAACCCCCGTGTCTCTACGATGTTCTGATGCGGAGATATAAGGCTTTGTTTACTCTGTTGCTAGGGTACTGTATTTGGTTGCTAGGGAAAAAATTGTCATCCCATAATGATTACACTCTGAGTCACGAGTCAAACGGTCCAACCCCCGTGTCTCTACGATGTTCTGATGCCGAGATATAACTGTTTGAATTTTAAGTTGCTAGGGTGCTCAAAAGTGGTTGCTAGGGGCGTGGCTTAATACCTATGTAAGGATCCTGAGAGACTGATTGGATGTCTGAGTAAAATGAGCCCACCCCCATGTCTCTATGACAGTGTGATGCAAAGATATCCATCTGGGAATTTTATAATGGCAGTCTATGGGAGATGTTGCTAGGGTGCCCAAAATTGTTGCTAGGGGCGTGGCTTAATAGCTCTGGGATGATCCTGAGAGACTGATTGGATGTCTGAGTAAAATGAGCCCACCCCCATGTCTCTATGACAGTGTGATGCAAAGATATCCATCTGGGCATTTTATAATGGCAGTCTATGGGAGATGTTGCTAGGGTGCCCAAAATTGTTGCTAGGGGCGTGGCTTAATTGCTCTGGGATGATCCTGAGAGACTGATTGGATGCCCGAGTAAAATGAACCCACCCACTTATCTCTACGACACTGTAAAGCAAAGATATCCCATCTGGAACTGTTTTATTCCCTTATATGGGCATGTTTCCTGCCCCATTATAAGTCAATGGGAATTTTTGGGTGCCTCTTACACCCCAGGGGTACAACTTACACCCCAATGTGATCAATGTTCTTACAGAGCATACCACCCTCTTCAAATGTTGTAACCTACATGTTTCTACAAAATCCTCACTCGTACCTATGACCCGTCAAAATTTTTGCAATGGTAAGTCTATGGGATTTCGCCCCATTGACTTTTCATTGGGCATTTTTGGGCACCTCTTACACCCCAGGGGTACAACTTACACCCCATTGTGATCCATGTTCTTAAAGAGCCTACCACCCTCTTCAAATGTTGTAACCCACATGTTTCTATAAAATCCTCGAGCGGAGCTATGACTCGTCAAAGTTTGGCGCAATGTTAAGTCAATGGGATTTTTCGGGTGGTTTTTCGCCCCCCTTTCAGAAATCCTGCACCCGATCCCTTATAAAAGTCATAGCACACCTCTCCTCAATAATCCGGTCGATTTGAGCCCTCTTTCGTGGGACTACGTCAAACCGTGCGGGACGAGTTACGCGCCGAAAAAGTGTCCAGAAAAAGAAGAATAACTAGATAGGTACATTTCCTGAAGAAAATGTGAGTGGTGCTTGCCGTGGCAAAATTCTGGGGAACATATATGATTATACTCCAAGCCAAAAGTAAAACGATCCAACTCCCGTGTCTCTACGATGTTCTGATGCGGAGATATAAGGCTTTGTTTACTCTGTTGCTAGGGTACTGTATTTGGTTGCTAGGGAAAAAATTGCATCCACTAGTGATTACCCTACAATTCAAGAGTGAAAAGGTCCAACCCCGGTGTCTCTACGATCTTCAGATGCGGAGATATAAGGCTTTGTTTACTCTGTTGCTAGGGTACTGTATTTGGTTGCTAGGGAAAAAAATGGCAACCACTAGTGATTACCCTCCGAGTCATGAGTCAAACGGTCCAACCCCCGTGTCTCTACGAAGTTCTGATGCGGAGATATAAGGCTTTGTTTACTCTGTTGCTAGGGTACTGTATTTGGTTGCTAGGGAAAAAATTGGCATCCCATAATGATTACCCGCCAAGTCACGAGTCAAACGGTCCAACCCCCATGTCTCTACGATGTTCTGATGCGGAGATATAAGGCTTTGTTTACTCTGTTGCTAGGGTACTGTATTTGGTTGCTAGGGAAAAAATTGGCATCCCATAATGATTACACTCCGAGTCACAAGTCAAAAGGTCCAACCCCCGTGTCTCTACGATGTTCTGATGCGGAGATATAAGGCTTTGTTTACTCTGTTGCTAGGGTACTGTATTTGGTTGCTAGGGAAAAAATTGGCATCCCATAATGATTACACTCCGAGTCACGAGTCAAACGGTCCAACCCCCGTGTCTCTACGATGTTCTGATGCGGAGATATAACTGTTTGAATTTTATGTTGCTAGGGTGCTCAAAAGTGGTTGCTAGGGGCGTGGCTTAATACCTATGTAAGGATCCTGAGAGACTGATTGGATGTCTGAGTAAAATGAGCCCACCCCCATGTCTCTATGACACTGTGGTGCAAAGATATCCATCTGGGCATTTTATAATGGCAGTCTATGGGAGATGTTGCTAGGGTGCCCAAAATTGTTGCTAGGGGCGTGGCTTAATAGCTCTGGGATGATCCTGAGAGACTGATTGGATGCCCGAGTGAAATGAGCCCACCCACTTATCTCTACGACACTGTAAAGCAAAGATATCCCATCTGGAACTGTTTTATTCCCTTATATGGGCATGTTTCCTGCCCCATTATAAGTCAATGGGAATTTTCGGGCTCCTCTTACACCCCAGGGGTACAACTTACACCCCAATGTCATGTGTGTTCTTAAAGAGTCTACCACCCTCTTCAAATGTTATAACCCACATGTTTCTACAAAATCCTCGAGTGGAGCTATGACCCGTCAAAGTTCGGCGCAATGTTAAGTCAATGGGATTTTTTGGGTGATTTCTTGCCCCCCTTTCGGAAATCCTGCACCCGATCCCTTATAAAAGTCATAGCACACCTCTCCTCAATAAACCGGTCGATTTGAGCCCGCTTTCATGGGAGTACGGCAAACCGTGCGGGACGAGTTACGCGCCGAAAAAACGTGCAGACATAAGAATAATAAGATATAATAACTAGATAGGTACATTTCCTGAAGAAAATGTGAAGTGGTGCTTGCCGTGGCAAAATTCTGGGGAACATATATGATTATACTCCAAGCCAAAAGTAAAACAATCCAACTCCCGTGTCTCTACGATGTTCTGATGCGGAGATATAAGGCTTTGTTTACTCTGTTGCTAGGGTACTGTATTTGGTTGCTAGGGAAAAAATTGCCATCCACTAGTGATTACCCTCCGAGTCACGAGTCAAACGGTCCAACCCCCTTGTCTCTACGATGTTCTGATGCGGAGATATAAGGCTTTGTTTACTCTGTTGCTAGGGTACTGTATTTGGTTGCTAGGGAAAAAATTGCCATCCACTAGTGATTACCCTCCAAGTCACGAGTCAAACGGTCCAACCCCCGTGTCTCTACGATGTTCTGATGCGGAGATATAAGGCTTTGTTTACTCTGTTGCTAGGGTACTGTATTTGGTTGCTAGGGAAAAAAATGGCATCCACTAGTGATTACCCTTCGAGTCACGAGTCAAACGGTCCAACCCCCGTGTCTCTACGATGTTCTGATGCGGAGATATAAGGCTTTGTTTACTCTGTTGCTAGGGTACTGTATTTGGTTGCTAGGGAAAAAAATGGCATCCACTAGTGATTACCCTCCGAGTCACAAGTCAAACGGTCCAACCCCCGTGTCTCTACGATGTTCTGATGCGGAGTTATAAGGCTTTGTTTACTCTGTTGCTAGGGCACTGTATTTGGTTGCTAGGGAAAAAATTGGCATCCCATAATGATTACACTCCGAGTCACGAGTCAAACGGTCCAACCCCCGTGTCTCTACGATGTTCTGATGCGGAGATATAAGGCTTTGTTTACTCTGTTGCTAGGGTACTGTATTTGGTTGCTAGGGAAAAAATTGCCATCCACTAGTGATTACCCTGCGAGTCACAAGTCAAACGGTCCAACCCCCGTGTCTCTACGATGTTCTGATGCGGACATATAAGGCTTTGTTTAGTCTGTTGCTAGGGTACTGTATTTGGTTGCTAGGGAAAAAATTGGCATCCCATAATGATTACACTCCGAGTCACGAGTCAAACGGTCCAACCCCCGTGTCTCTACGATGTTCTGATGCGGAGATATAAGGCTTTGTTTACTCTGTTGCTAGGGTACTGTATTTGGTTGCTAGGGAAAAAATTGCCATCCACTAGTGATTACCCTCCGAGTCACAAGTCAAACGGTCCAACCCCCGTGTCTCTACGATGTTCTGATGCGGACATATAAGGCTTTGTTTAGTCTGTTGCTAGGGTACTGTATTTGGTTGCTAGGGAAAAAAATGGCATCCACTAGTGATTACCCTCCGAGTCACGAGTCAAACGGTCCAACCCCCGTGTCTCTACGATGTTCTGATGCGGAGATATAAGGCTTTGTTTACTCTGTTGCTAGGGTACTGTATTTGGTTGCTAGGGAAAAAATTGGCATCCCATAATGATTACACGCCGAGTCACTAGTCAAACGGTCCAACCCCCGTGTCTCTACGATGTTCTGATGCGGAGATATAAGGCTTTGTTTACTCTGTTGCTAGGGTACTGTATTTGGTTGCTAGGGAAAAAATTGGCATCCCATAATGATTAAACTCCGAGTCACGAGTCAAACGGTCCAACCCCTGTGTCTCTACGATGTTCTGATGCGGAGATATAACTGTTTGAATTTTATGTTGCTAGGGTGCTCAAAAGTGGTTGCTAGGGGCGTGGCTTAATACCTATGTAAGGATCCTGAGAGACTGATTGGATGCCTGAGTAAAATGAGCCCACCCCCATGTCTCTATGACACTGTGGTGCAAAGATATCCATCTGGGCATTTTATAATGGCAGTCTATGGGAGATGTTGCTAGGGTGCCCAAAATTGTTGCTAGGGGCGTGGCTTAATAGCTCTGGAATGATCCTGAGAGACGGATTGGATGCCCGAGTGAAATGAGCCCACCCACTTATCTCTACGACACTGTAAAGCAAAGATATCCCATCTGGAACTGTTTTATTCCCTTATATGGGCATGTTTCCTGCCCCATTATAAGTCAATGGGAATTTTTGGGTGCCTCTTACACCCCAGGGGTACAACTTACACCCCATTGTGATATATGTTCTTACAGAGCCTACCACCCTCTTCAAATAATGTAACCCACATGTTTCTACAAAATCCTCGAGCGGAGCTATGACCCGTCAAAGTTCGGCGCAATGTTAAGTCAATGGGATTTTTTGGGTGATTTTTTGCCCCCCTTTCGGAAATCCTGCACCCGATCCCTTATAAAAGTCATAGCACACCTCTCCTCAATAAACCGGTCGATTTGAGCCCGCTTTCATGGGACTACAGCAAACCGTGCGGGACGAGTTACGCGCCGAAATTTTGTCCAGATATAAAAATAATAATAATAAGTATGAGCAATAGTAATAGTGATGCCTTGCATAAATGCAAGCACCACTAACTAGATAGGTACATTTCCTGAAGAAAATGTGAAGTGGTGCTTGCCGTGGCAAATTTCGGGGGACAGTATGTGATTATACTCCATGCCACAACTAAAACAATCCAACCCTCATGTCTCTATGATGTTCTGATGCGAAGATATAAGGCTTTGTTTACTCTGTTGCTAGGGTACTGTATTTGGTTGCTAGGGAAAAAATTGGCATCCACTAGTGATTACATGCCGAGTCACAAGTCAAACGGTCCAACCCCCGTGTCTCTACGATGTTCTGATGCGGAGATATAAGGCTTTGTTTACTCTGTTGCTAGGGTACTGTATTTGGTTGCTAGGGAAAAAAATGGCATCCACTAGTGATTACCCTCCGAGTCACGAGTCAAACGGTCCAACCCCCGTGTCTCTACGATGTTCTGATGCGGAGATATAAGGCTTTGTTTACTCTGTTGCTAGGGTACTGTATTTGGTTGCTAGGGAAAAAATTGGCATCCACTACTGATTACCCTCCGAGTCACGAGTCAAACGGTCCAAACCCCGTGTCTCTACGATGTTCTGAAGCGGAGATATAAGGCTTTGTTTACTCTGTTGCTAGGGTAATGTATTTGGTTGCTAGGGAAAAAAATGGCATCCACTACTGATTACCCTCCGAGTCACGAGTCAAACGGTCCAAACCCCGTGTCTCTACGATGTTCTGAAGCGGAGATATAAGGCTTTGTTTACTCTGTTGCTAGGGTACTATATTTGGTTGCTAGGGAAAAAATTGGCATCCACTACTGATTACCCTCCGAGTCACGAGTCAAACGGTCCAAACCCCGTGTCTCTACGATGTTCTGAAGCGGAGATATAAGGCTTTGTTTATTCGGTTGCTAGGGTGCTCAAATTTGGTTGCTAGGGGCGTGGCTTGGGAGTGGCCAATTATGTGCCCAATTGTTACACCCCTAGTCACAAGTAAAACGGTCCAACCCCCGTGTCTCTACGATGTTCTGATACCGAGATATAACTGTTTGAATTTTATGTTGCTAGGGTGCTCAAAAGTGGTTGCTAGGGGCGTGGCTTAGTAAGTCTTTAAGGATCCTGAGAGACTGATTGGATGCCTGAGTAAAATGAGCCCACCCCCATGTCTCTATGACACTGTGGTGCAAAGATATCCATCTGGGCATTTTATAATGGCAGTCTATGGGAGATGTTGCTAGGGTGCCCAAAATTGTTGCTAGGGGCGTGGCTTAATAGATCTGAGATGATCCTGAGAGACTGATTGGATGCCCGAGTAAAATGAGCCCACCCCCTTGTCCCTACGAAGCTGCAATGCGAAGATATCCCATCAGGAAAATTTTTATTCCCTTATATGGGCGTGTTCCTTGCCCCATTGACTTTTCATTAGGGCACTTTTGGGAGCCTCTTACACCCCAGGGGTACAACTTACACCCCATTGTGATGTATGTTCTTACAGAGTCTACCACCCTCTGTAAAGGCTGTAACCCACATGTTTCTACAAAATTCACGAGCGGAGCTATGACCCGTCAAAGTTGGGCCCAATGTTAAGTCAATGGGATTTTTCGGGTGGTTTTACGCCCCCCTTTCGGAAATCCTGCACCCGATCCCTTATAAAAGTCATAGCACACCTCTCCTCAATAATCCGGTCGATTTGAGCCCTCTTTCATGGGTCTACGACAAAGCGTGCGGGACAAGTTACGCGCCGAAAAAGTGTCCGGATGTAAGAATAAAATATATTAATAACTAGATAGGTACATTTCCTGAAGAAAATGTGAAGTGGTGCTTGCCGTGGCAAATTTTGGGGGACAGTATATGTTTATACTCCATACCACAAGTAAAACAATCCAACTCCCGTGTCTCTATGATGTTCTGATGCGGAGTTATAAGGCTTTGTTTACTCTGTTGCTAGGGTAGTGTATTTGGTTGCTAGGGGAAAAAATGGCATCCACTAATGATTACACTCCGAGTCACGAGTCAAACGGTCCAACCTTGTGTCTCTACAATGTTCTGATGCAGAGATATAAGGCTTTGTTTACTCTGTTGCTAGGGTACTGTATTTGGTTGCTAGGGAAAAAATTGGCATCCACTAGTGATTACACGCCGAGTCACGAGTAAAACGGTCCAACCCCCGTGTCTCTACGATGTTCTGATGTGGAGATATAAGGCTTTGTTTACACTGTTGCTAGGGTACTGTATTTGGTTGCTAGGGAAAAAATTGGCATCCACTAGTGATTACATGCCGAGTCACGAGTAAAACGGTCCAACCCCCGTATCTCTACGATGTTCTGATGCGGAGATAAAAGGCTTTGTTTACACTGTTGCTAGGGTACTGTATTTGGTTGCTAGGAAAAAATTTGGCATCCCATAGTGATTACACTCTGAGTCACGAGTCAAACGGTCCAACCCCCGTGTCTCTACGATGTTCCGATGCGGAGATATAATGCTTTGTTTATTCCGTTGCTAGGGTACTGTATTTGGTTGCTAGGGAAAAAATGACATCCCATAGTGATTACACTCTGAGTCACGAGTCAAACGGTCCAACCCCCGTGTCTCTACGATGTTCAGATGCGGAGATATAATGCTTTGTTTTCTGTGTTGCTAGTGTACTGTTTTGGTTTGCTAGGGAAAAATTTGGCATCCCATAGTGATTCCACTCTGAGTCACGAGTCAAACGGTCCAACCCCCGTGTCTCTACGATGTTCTGATGCGGAGATATAAGGCTTTGTTTACTCTGTTGCTAGGGTACTGTATTTGGTTGCTAGGGAAAAATTTGGCATCCCATAGTGATTCCACTCTGAGTCACGAGTCAAACGGTCCAACCCCCGTGTCTCTACGATGTTCTGATGACGAGATATAAGTCTTTGTTTATTTGGTTGCTAGGGTGCTCTTATTTGGTTGCTAGGGGCGGGGCTTGGGAGTGGCCAATGATGTGACCAGTTGTTACACTCCGAGTCACAAGTAAAACGGTCCAACCCCCGTGTCTCTACGATGTTCTGATGCCGAGGTATAACTGTTTGAATTTTATGTTGCTAGGGTGCTTAAAAGTGGTTGCTAGGGGCGTGGCTTAATAGCTCTGGGACTATCCTGATAAATTGATTGGATGTCTGAGTAAAATGAGCCCACCCCTATGTCTCTATGACAATGTAAAGCGAAGATATCCTGTCTGGGCCTTTTATAATGGCAGTCTATGGGAGATGTTGCTAGGGTGCTCAAAAGTGGTTGCTAGGGGCGTGGCTTAATAGCTCTGAAATGATCCTGAGAGACTGATTGGATGTCCAAGTAAAATGAGCCCACCCACTTATCTCTATGACACTGTAAAGCAAAGATATCCCATCTGGAACGGTTTTATTCCCTTATATGGGCGTGTTCCCTGCCCCATTATAAGTCAATGGGAAATTTCGGGGGCCTCTTACACCCCAGGGATACAACTTACACCCCATTGTGATGTATGTTCTTACAGAGCCTACCACCCTCTTCAAGTGTTGTAACCCACATGTTTCTACAAAATCCTTGAGCGGAGCTATGACCCATCATAGTTGGGCCCAATGTTAAGTCAATGGGATTTTTCGGGTGGTTTTTCGCCCCCCTTTCGGAAATCCTGCACCCGATCCCTTATAAAAGTCATAGCAGACGTGTCCTCAATAAGCCGGTCATTTTGAGCCCTGTTTCATTGGTCTACGACAAACCGTGTGGGACGAGTTACGCGCCGAAAAAGTGTCCAGATATAAGAATAATAAATAAATATATAATAAGTATGAGCAATAGTAATAGTGATGCCTTGCATAAATGCAAGCACCACTAATAATAATATCCCTGAGGAATAGTAATAGTGATGCCTTGCATAAATGCAAGCACCACTAATAAGTATGAGCAATAGTAATAGTGATGCTTTGCATAAATGCAAGCACCACTAATTATAAACTAGATATTAAAGTTTGAAGACAAACTTTATGTTGGCTTGAAAAAGCGTAGCTTGAACGTTTTAAACGGTTTGACAGAAGTTTAGTTTAGTAGGCTATCTGTTTAAGTATGAAGGAAGCATGATTTAGCATGATGCTAACATGATAAGCATGAAGCTGGCATGATGCTAGTATGATAAGCATGATGCTAGCATGACTAGCATGAAGCTAACATGATGATAGCATGATTAGCATGAAGCTAGCATGATGCTAGCATGATTAGCATGAAGCTAGCATGATGCTAGCATGATTAGCATGAAGCTAGCATGATTAGCATGAAGCTAGCATGATGCTAGCATGAAGCTAACATGAAGCTAGCATGATTAGCATGAAGCTAGCATGATGCTAGCATGATTAGCATGAAGCTAGCATGATGATATTATGATTAGCATGAAGCTAGCATGATGATAGCATGATTAGCATGAAGCTAGCATGATGCTTGCATGATTAGCATGATTAGCATGAAGCTAGCATGATGCTAGCATGATTAGCATGAAGCTAGCATGATTAGCATGAAGTTGGCATGAAGCTAGCATGATTAGCATGAAGCTAGCATGATGCTAGCATGATTAGCATGAAGCTAGCATCAAGCTAGCATGATTAGCATGAAGCTAGCATGAAGCTAGCATGATAAGCATGAAGCTAGCATGATGTTAGCATGATTAGCATGAAGTTAGCATGAAGCTAGCATGAAGTTAGCATGATTAGCATGAAGCTAGCATGATTAGCATGAAGCTAGCATGATGTTAGCATGAAGCTAGCATGATTAGCATGAAGCTAGCATGATGCTAGCATGATTAGCATGAAGCTAGCATGATGGTAGCATGATTAGCATGAAGCTAGCATGATTCTAGCATGATTAACATGAAGCTAGCATGATGTTAGCATGAAGCTAGCATGATGCTAGCATGATTAGCATGAAGCTAACATGATGCTAGCATGATTAGCATGAAGCTAGCATGATTCTAGCATGATTACCATGAAGCTAGCATGATTTTAGCATGATTAGCATGAAGCTAGTATGATGGTAGCATGATTAGCATGAAGCTAGCTTGAGGCTAGCATGATTAGCATGAAGTAAGCATGAGGTTAACATGATTAGCATGAAGTAAGCATGAGTTTAGCATGGTTAGCATGAAGCTAGCATGATTTAACGTGAAGTTAGCATGATTAGCATGATGTTAACATGATTAGCATGATGTTAGCATGATTAGCATGAAGCTAGCACTATTTAACGTGAAGCTAACAAGATTTAACATGAAGCTAGCATGATTTAGCATGAAGTTAGCAAGATATATTATGAAATTAGCATAAAGCTAGCATGAAACTAGCATGAAGCTAGTATGACTTAGCATGAAGCTAGCATGAAGCTAACACAGCCAAAAGACCCAACCCCCATGTCTCTATGATGTTCAGATCCAGAGATATAAGGTTTTGTTTATTATGTTGCTAGGGTGCTCATATTTGGTTGCTAGGGGCGTGGCTTAATACCTCAATAAGAATCCTATTAAGACTGATTGGATGCCTGAGTAAAATGAGCCCACCCCTAAGTCCCTATGACACTCTGGTGCAAAGATATCCATCTGGGCTTTTTATAATGGTAGTCTATGGGATATGTTGCTAGGGTACCCAAAATTGTTGCTAGGGGCGTGGCTTAATAGCTCTGGGGTGATCCTAAGAGACTGATTGGATGCCTGAGTAAAATGAGCCCACCCCCACATCTCTATGACCCTGTAATGCGAAGATATACATTTATAGACAGTTTATAATGGCAGTCTATGGGCATTCCCCTCCCATTGTAAGTCTATGGGGAAATTTTGGGGGCCTCTTACACCCCAGGGGTACAACTTATACCCCATTTTGATATATGTTCTTACAGAGGGTGTCAGCCTCCTTAAATGTGGTAAGCCACAAGTTTCTACAAGTTTCTCACTCGCAGCTATGACCCTTCAAAGTTTGTCTCAATGTTAAGTCAATGGGAATTTTGGGGTGTTTGAGCCCCCCGTTTAGGAATTCGGAAGGTCCCATCAGTTAGAAAAGATATAGCACGCTAAGTCAGACCAGTTTGAAGGTCTGTGGAAAATTTGGTACATGTAGCTTGAAAGCTCTAGGACGAGTTAGCTGCACAAATTTGGTCTCAGAAAAAGAATAAGAAGAATAACTAGATAGAAAAGTTTGTTGACAAACTTTATGTTGGCTTGACAAAGCCTGGCCTGAACGTTTAAAACGGTTTGACAGAAGTTTAGTTTAGTAGACTATCTAGCTGTTAGTATGTTTAAGTATGAAGCTAGTCTGATTTAACATGAAGCTAGCATGATTAGCCTGAAACTAGCATGAAGCTAACATGAAATAGCATGAAGCTAGCATGATGCTAACATGAATTAGCATGAAGCTAACATGAAGCTAACACGATTAGCATGAAGCTAACATCAAGTAAGCATGATTAGCATGAAGCTAGCATGATGCTAACATGAATTAGCATGAAGCTAGCATGATGCTAACATGAATTAGCATGAAGGTAGCATGATGCTAACATGAATTAACATGAAGTTAGCATGATGCTAACATGAATTAGCATGAAGCTAGCATGATGGTAACATGAATTAGCATGAAGCTAGCATTAATTAGCATGAAGTTAGCATAATGCTAACATGAATTAGAATGATGCTAATATGAATTAGCATGAAGCTACCATGATGCTAATATGAATTAGCATGAAGCTAGCATGATGCTAACATGAATTAGCATGAAGCTAGCATGATGCTAACATGAATTAGCATGAAGGTAGCATGATGCTAACATGAATTAACATGAAGTTAGCATGATGCTAACATGAATTAGCATGAAGCTAGCATGATGCTAACATGAATTAGCATGAAGCTAGCATTAATTAGCATGAAGTTAGCATAATGCTAACATGAATTAGAATGATGCTAATATGAATTAGCATGAAGCTACCATGATGCTAATATGAATTAGCATGAAGCTAGCATGATGCTAACATGAATTAGCATGAAGCTAGCATGATGCTAATATGAATTAGCATGATGCTAACATGAATTAGCATGAAGCTAGCATGATGCTAACATGAATTAGCATGAAACTAGCATGATGCTAACATGAATTTGCATGAAGCTAGCATGATGCTAACATGAATTAGCATGAAGTTAGCATGATGCTAACATGAATTAGCATGAAGCTAGCATGATACTTACATGAATTAGCATGAAGCTAGCATGATGCTAACATGAATTAGCATGAAGCTAGCATGATGCTAACATGAATTAGCATGAAGCTAGCATGATGCTAACATGAATTAGCATGAAGCTAGCATGATGCTAACATGAATTAGCATGAAGCTAGCATGATGCTAACATGAAGTTAGCATGATGCTAACATGAATTAGCATGAAGTTAGCATGATGTTAACATGAATTAGCATGAAGCTAGCATGATGCTAACATGAATTAGCATGAAGCTAGCATGATGCTAACATGAATTAGCATGAAGCTAGCCTGATGCTAACATGAATTAGCATGAAGCTAGCATGATGTTATTATGAAGTTAGCATGATGCTAACATGATTTAGCATGAAGTTAACATGATGTTAGCATGATGCTAACATGATTTAGCATGAAGCTAGCATGATGCTAACATGATTAAACATGAAGCTAGCATGATGCTAACATGAATAAGCATGAAGTTAGCAAGATTTATTATGAAATTAGCATAAAGCTAGCATGAAACTAGCATGAAGCTAGTATGACTTAGCATGAAGCTAGCATGAAGCTAACATGACCAAAAGACCCAACCCCCATGTCTCTATGATGTTCGGATCCAGAGATATAAGGCTTTGTTTACTATGTTGCTAGGGTGCTCATATTTGGTTGCTAGGGGCGTGGCTTAATGCCTCAATAAGAATCCTTAGAGACTGATTGGATGCCTGAGTAAAATGAGCCCACCCCCATGTCTCTTTGACACTGTGCTGCAAAGATATCCATCTGGGCATTTTATAATGGCAGTCTATGGGAGATGTTGCTAGGGTGCCCAAAAATGGTTGCTAGGGGCGTGGCTTAATAGCTATGGGACGATCCAGAGAGACTGATTGGATGCCTGAGTAAAATGAGCCCACCCCCATGTCTCTATGACACTGTAAAGCGAAGATATTCCATCTGGAACGTTTTTATTCCCTTATATGGGCGTGTTTCCTGCCCCGTTATAAGTCAATGGGGAATTTTGGGGGCCTCTTACACCCCAGGGGTGAAACTTACACCCCAATGTGAGGTATGTTCTCACAGTGCCTGCCAGTCTCTTCAAATGTGGTAACCCACAAGTTTCTACAAAATTCTGGCTCGCAGCTAGAACCCGTCAAAGTTTGTCCAATGTTAAGTCAATGGGACTTTTGGAATTTTTATTTCCCGTTTTAGGAATTCTGTAAGTCGGATCCCTTCAAAAAGTCATAGCACACTTCTTCAGACCAGTTAGAATGGCCGTGGAAAATTTGGTGGATGTAGCTTGAAAGCTGTCGGACGAGTTAGCTGCAGAAATTTAGTCTCAGAAGAAAAATAATAACTAGATAGAAAAGTTTGTTGACAAACTTTATGTTGGCTTGACAAAGCCTGGCCTGAACGTTTAAAACGGTTTGACAGAAGTTTAGTTTAGTAGACTATCTGGCTGTTAATATGTTTAAGTATGAAGCTAGTCTGATTTAGCATGAAGCTAGCATGATGAGCCTGAAGCTAGCATGAAGCTAACATGATTAGCATGAAGCTAGCATCAAGTTAGCATGATTAGCATGAAGCTAGCATCAAGTTAGCATGATTAGCATGAAGCTAGCATGATGCTAACATGAAATAGCATGAAGCTAGCATAATGCTAACATGAATTAGCATGAAGCTAGCATGAAGCTAACATGATTAGCATGAAGCTAACATCAAGTTAGCATGATTAGCATGAAGCTAACATGATGCTAACATGAAATAGCATGAAGCTAGCATGATGCTAACATGAAATAGCATGATGCTAACATGATGCTAACATGAATTAGCATGAAGCTAGCATGAAGCTAACATGAATTAGCATGAAGCTAGCATGATGCTAACATGAATTAGCATGAAGCTAGCATGATGCTAACATGAAATAGCATGGAGCTAGCATGATGCTAACATGAATTAGCATGAAGCTAGCATGATGTTAACATGAATTAGCATGAAGCTAGCATGATGCTAACATGAATTAGCATGAAGCTAACATGAATTAGCATGAAGCTAGCACGATGTTTACATGAATTAGCATGAAGCTAGCACGATGCTAACATTTATTAGCATGAAGCTAGCACGATGCTAACATGAATTAGCATGAAGCTAGCACGATGCTAACATGAATTAGCATGAAGCTAGCATGATGCTAACATGAATTAGCATGAAGCTAACATGATGCTAACATGAATTAGCATGAAGCTAGCATGATGCTAACATGAATTAGCATGAAGGTAGCATGATGCTAACATGAATTAACATGAAGCTAACATGATGCTAACATGAATTAGCATGAAGCTAGCATGATGCTAACATGAATTAGCATGAAGCTAGCATGATGTTAACATGAATTAGCATGAAGCTAGCATGATGCTAAAATGAATTTGCATGAAGCTAGCATGATGCTAACATGAATTACCATGAAGCTAGCATGATGCTAACATGAATTAGCATGAAGCTAGCATGATGCTAACATGAATTAGCATGAAGCTAGCATGATGCTAACATGAATTAGCATGAAGCTAGCATGATGCTAACATGAATTAGCATGAAGCTAGCATGATGCTAACATGAATTAGCATGAAGCTAGCATGATGCTAACATGAATTAGCATGAAGCTAGCATGATGCTAACATGAATTAGCATGAAGCTAGCATGATGCTAACATGAATTAGCATGAAGCTAGCATGACGCTAACATGAATTAGCATGAAGCTAGCATGATGCTAACATGAATTAGCATGAAACTAGCATGATGCTAACATGAATAAGCATGAAGTTAGCAAGATTTATTATGAAATTAGCATAAAGCTAGCATGAAACTAGCATGAAGCTAGTATGACTTAGCATGAAGCTAGCATGAAGCTAACATGACCAAAATACCCAACCCCCATGTCTCTATGATGTTCGGATCCAGAGATATAAGGCTTTGTTTACTATGTTGCTAGGGTGCTCATATTTGGTTGCTAGGGGCGTGGCTTAATACCTCAATAAGAATCCTTAGAGACTGATTGGATGCCTAAGTAAAATGAGCCCACCCCCATGTCTCTGTGACACTGTGCTGCAAAGATATCCATCTGGGCATTTTATAATGGCAGTCTATGGGAGATGTTGCTAGGGTGCCCAAAAATGGTTGCTAGGGGCGTGGCTTAATAGCTATGGGACGATCCAGCGAGACTGATTGGAGGCCTGAGTAAAATGAGCCCACCCCATGTCTCTATGACACTGTTAAGCGAAGATATTCCATCTGGAACGTTTTATTCCCTTATATGGGCGTGTTTCCTGCCCCGTTATAAGTCAATGGGGAATTTTGGGGGCCTCTTACACCCCAGGGGTGAAACGTACACCCCAATGTGAGGTATGTTCTCACAGTGCCTGCCAGCCTCTTCAAATGTGGTAACCCACAAGTTTCTACAAAATTCTCGCTCGCAGCTAGAACCCGTCAAAGTTTGTCCAATGTTAAGTCAATGGGACTTTCGGAATTTTTATTTCCCGTTTTAGGAATTCTGTAAGTCGGATCCCTTCAAAAAGTCATAGCACACTTCTTCAGACCAGTTAGAATGTCCGTGGAAAATTTGGTGGATGTAGCTTGAAAGCTGTCGGACGAGTTAGCTGCAGAAATTTAGTCTCAGAAGAAAAATAATAATAATAATAATAATAAGTTTAACTACAATAACAGTATGTTGGCTTTGTCAAGCCAACATAATAATAACTAGATAGAAAAGTTTGAAGACAAACTTTATGTTGGCTTGACAAAGCCTGGCCTAAAAGTTTAAAACCGTTTAAGAGAAACTTAAAACAAGTTTAGTTTAGTAGTCTAACTTTCCATAAACATGATTTAACAAAAAGTTAGCATGTTAACATGATTTAACATGAAGTTGGCATGATGCTAACATGAATTAGCATGAAGCTAACATGATGTTAACATGAATTCGCATGAGTTAGCATGATGCTAACATGAAGTAGCATGAAGCTAGCATGATGCTTATAAGAATTAGCAAGAAGCTAACATGAATTAGCATGTAGCTAACATGAATTAGCATGAAGCTAGCATGATGCTAACATGAATTATCATGAAGTTAGCATGATGCTAACATGAATTAGCATGAAGCTAGCATGATGCTAACATGAATTAGCATGAAGCTAGCATGATGCTAACATGAATTAGCATGAAGCTAGCATGATAGCATGAAGCTAGCATGATGCTAACACGAATTAGCATGAAGCTAGCATGATGCTAACACAAATTAGCATGAAGCTAGCATGATGCTAACACGAATTAGCATGAAGCTAGCATGAAGCTAACACGAATTAGCATGAAGCTAGCATGAAGCTAACACGAATTAGCATGAAGCTAGCATGAAGCTAACACGAATTAGCATGAAGCTAGCATGATGTTAACACGAATTAGCATGAAGCTAGCATGATGTTAACACGAATTAGCATGAAGCTAACACGAATTAGCATGAAGCTAACACGAATTAGCATGAAGCTAGCATGAAGCTAACACGAATTAGCATGAAGCTAGCATGATGCTAATACGAATTAGCATGAAGCTAGCATGATGCTAACATGAATTAGCATGAAGCTAGCATGATGCTAACATGAATTAGCATGAAGCTAGCATGAAGCTAACATGAATTAACATGAAGCTAGCATGATGCTAACATGAATTAGCAAGTTAGCATAATGCTAACATGAATTAGCATGAAGCTAGCATGATGCTAACATGAATTAGCATGAAGCTAGCATGAAGTTAGCATGATTTAGCATGAAGTTAGCAAGATTTGTTATGAAATTAGCATAAAAGCTAGCATGAAACTAGCATGAAGCTAGTATGACTTAGCATGAAGCTAGCATAAGGCTAACATGACCAAAAGATCCAACCCCCATGCCTCTATGATGTTCGGATACAGAGATATAAGGCTTTGTTTATTATGTTGCTAGGGTGCTCATATTTGGTTGCTAGGGGCGTGGCTTAATACCTCAAAAGAATCCTCAGAGACTGATTGGATGCCTGAGTAAAATGAGCCCACCCCCATGTCTCTGTGACACTCTGCTGCAATGATATCCATCTGGGCATTTTATAATGGCAGTCTATGGAAGATGTTGCTAGGGTGCCCAAAAATGGTTGCTAGGGGCGTGGCTTAATAGCTATGGGACGATCCTGAGAGACTGATTGGATGCCTGAGTAAAATGAGCCCACCCCCATGTCTCTACGACACTCTAAAGTGAAGATATTCCATCTGGGACGCTTTTATTCCCTTATATGGGCATGTTCCCTGCCCCATTATAAGTCAATGGGGAAATTTGGGTGCCTCTTACACCCCAGGGGTGAAACTTACATCCCAATATGATGTATGTTCTTACAGAGCCTGCCAGCCTCTTCAAATGTGGTAACCCACAAGTTTCTTTAAATTCCTCGCTTGCAGCTATGACCCGTCAAAGTTGGTCGTAATGTTAAGTCAATGGAAAATTTGGGGTGTTTGAGCGCCCCGTTTAGGAATTCGGTAGGTCCCATCAGTTAGAAAAGATATAGCATAAATCTACGTACCAGTCTTAAAAGTTTTGTAAAGTTTTGTGGGTGTAGCTTGAAAGCTCTAGGAGGAGTTACTGTTAGAAAAAAGTGTGAACAGAAGAATAATAATAATAATAATAAGCTTAGATCGAAGAACAGTATGTTGGCTTTGTCAAGCCAACATAATAAGTTTAACTACAATAACAGTATGTTGGCTTTGTCAAGCCAACATAATAAGTTTAAATGCAATAACAATATATTGGCTTTTTCAAAGCCAACATAATAACTAGATAGAAAAGTTTGTTGACAAACTTTATGTTGGCTTGACAAAGCCTGGCCTGAACGTTAAAAACGGTTTGACAGAAGTTTAGTTTAGTAGGCTATCTGGCTGTTAGTATGTTTAAGTATGAAGCTAGCCTGATTTAACATAAAGTTAGCATGATTAGCCTGAAGCTAGCATGAAGCTAACATGATTAGCATGAAGCTAACATGATTAGCATGAAGCTAGCATCAAGTTAACATGATTAGCATGAAGCTAGCATGATGCTAACATGAAATAGCATGAAGCTAGCATGATGCTAACATGAATTAGCATGAAGCTAGCATGAAGCTAACATGATAAGCATGAAGCTAGCATCAAGTTAGCATGATTAGCATGAAGCTAGCATGATGCTAACATGAATTAGCATGAAGTTAGCATGAAGCTAGCATGATGCTAACATGAATTAGCATGAAGCTAGCATGATGCTAACATGAATTAGCATGAAGCTAGCATGATGCTAACATGAATTAGCATGAAGCTAGCATGATGCTAACATGAATTAGCATGAAGCTAGCATGATGCTAACATGAATTAGCATGAAGTTAGCATGAAGCTAGCATGATGCTAACATGAATTAGCATGAAGCTAGTATGATGCTAACATGAATTATCATGAAGCCGGCATGATGCTAACATGAATTAGCATGAAGCTAGCATGATGCTAACATGAATTAGCATGAAGCTAGCATTAAGCTAACATGAATTAGCATGAAGCTAGCATGATGCTAACATGAATTAGCATGAAGCTAGCATGATGCTAACATGAATTAACATGAAGCTAGCATGATGCTAACATGAATTAGCATGAAGCTAGCATGATGCTAACATGAATTAGCATGAAGTTAGCATGATGCTAACATGAATTAGCATGAAGCTAGCATGATGCTAACATGAATTAACATGACGCTAGCATGATGCTAACATGAATTAGCATGAAGCTAGCATGATGCTAACATGAATTAGCATGAAGCTAGCATGATGCTAACATGAATTAGCATGAAGCTAGCATGATGCTAACATGAATTAGCATGAAGCTAGCATGATGCTAACATGAATTAGCATGAAGCTAGCATGATGCTAACATGAATTAGCATGAAGCTAGCATGATGCTAACATGAATTAGCATGAAGCTAGCATGATGCTAACATGAATTAGCATGAAGCTAGCATGATGCTAACATGAATTAGCATGAAGCTAGCATGATGCTAACATGAATTAGCATGAAGCTAGCATGATGTTAACATGAATTAACATGAAGCTAGCATGATGCTAACATGAATTAGCATGAAGCTAGCATGATGCTAACATGAATAAGCATGAAGTTAGCAAGATTGATTATGAAATTAGCATAAAGCTAGCATGAAACTAGCATGAAGCTAGTATGACTTAGCTTGAAGCTAGCATGAAGCTAACATGACCAAAAGACCCAACCCCCATGTCTCTATGATGTTCGGATCCAGAGATATAAGGCTTTGTTTATTATGTTGCTAGGGTGCTCATATTTGGTTGCTAGGGGCGTGGCTTAATACCTTGATAAGAATCCTCAGAGACTGATTGGATGCCTGAGTAAAATGAGCCCACCCCTATGTCTCTGTGACACTGTGCTGCAAAGATATCCATCTGGGCATTTTATAATGGCAGTCTATGGGATATGTTGCTAGGGTGCCCAAAAATGGTTGCTAGGGGTGTGGCTTAATAGATATGGGACGATCCTGAGAGACTGATTGGATGCCTGAGTAAAATGAGCCCACCCCCATGTCTCTACGACACTGTAAAGCAAAGATATTCCGTCTGGGACGCTTTTATTCCCTTATATGGGCATGTTCCCTGCCCCATTATAAGTCAATGGGGAAATTTGGGTGCCTCTTACACCCCAGGGGTGAAACTTATACCCCAATGTGATGTATGTTCTTACACAGCCTGCCAGCCTCTTCAAATGTGGTAACCCACAAGTTTTTACAAATTTCTCGCTTGCAGCTATGACCCGTCAAAGTTTGTCCAATGTTAAGTCAATGGGACTTTCGGAATTTTAATGTCCCGTTTTAGGAATTCTGTAAGTCGGATTCCTTCAAAAAGTCATAGCACACTTCTTCAGACTAGTCAGAATGTCCGTGGAAAATTTGGTGGATGTAGCTTGAAAGCTGTAGGCCGCATTAATTGCAGAAATTTAGTCTCAGAAGAAAAATAATAATAACTAGATAGGTACATTTCCTGAAGAAAATGTGAAGTGGTGCTTGCCGTGGCAAATTTCTGGGGACAGTATATGATTATACTTCCAGTCACGAGTAAAACGGTCCTTCCCCCGTGTCTCTACGATGTTCTGATGCGGAGATATAAGGCTTTGTTTACTATGTTGCTAGGGTACTGTATTTGGTTGCTAGGGAAAAAATTGGCATCGCATAATGATTACACTCCGAGTCACGAGTCAAACGGTCCAACCCCCGTGTCTCTACGATGTTCTGAGGCGGAGATATAAGGCATTGTTTACTCTGTTGCTAGGGTACTGTATTTGGTTGCTAGGGAAAAATTTGGCATCCACTAGTGATTACCCTCTGAGTCACGAGTCAAACGGTCCAACCCCCGTGTCTCTACGATTTTCTGATGCGGAGATATAAGGCTTTGTTTACTCTGTTGCTAGGGAGCTGTATTTGGTTGCTATGGAAAAAATTGGCATCCACTGGTGATTACCCTCTGAGTCACGAGTCAAACGGTCCAACCCCCGTGTCTCTACGATGTTCTGATGCGGAGATACAAGGCTTTGTTTACTCTGTTGCTAGGGTACTGTATTTGGTTGCTAGGGAAAAAATTGGCATCCCATAATTATTACACTCCGGGTCACGAGTCAAACGGTCCAACCCCCGTGTCTCTACGATGTTCTGGTGCGGAGATATAAGCCTTTGTTTACTCTGTTGCTAGGGTACTGCATTTGGTTGCTAGGGAAAAAATTGGCATCCACTGGTGATTACCCTCTGAGTCACGAGTTAAACGGTCCAACCCCCGTGTCTCTACGATGTTCTGATGCGGAGATACAAGGCTTTGTTTACTCTGTTGCTAGGGTACTGTATTTGGTTGCTAGGGAAAAAATTGGCATCCCATAATTATTACACTCCGGGTCACGAGTCAAACAGTCCAACCCTCATATCTCTACGATGTTCTGATGCGGAGATATAAGGCTTTGTTTACTCTGTTGCTAGGGTACTGTATTTGGTTGCTAGGGAAAAAATTGGCATCCCATAATGATTACACTCCGAGTCACGAGTCAAACGGTCCAACCCCTGTGTCTCTACGATGTTCTGAGGCGGAGATATAAGGCTTTGTTTACTCTGTTGCTAGGGTACTGTATTTGGTTGCTAGGGAAAAAATTGGCATCCCATAATGATTACACTCCGAGTCACGAGTCAAACGGTCCAACCCCCGTGTCTCTACGTTGTTCTGATGCGGAGATATAAGGCTTTGTTTACTCTGTTGCTAGGGTACTGTATTTGGTTGCTAGGGAAAAAATTGGCATCCCATAATGATTACACTCCGAGTCACGAGTCAAACGGTCCAACCCCCATGTCTCTACGATGTTCGGATGCTGAGATATAACTGTTTGAATTTTATGTTGCTAGGGTGCTGAAAAGTGGTTGCTAGGGGCGTGGCTTAGTAAGTCTTTAAGGATCCTGAGAAACTGATTGGATGCCTGAGTAAAATGAGCCCACCCCCATGTCTCTATGACACTCTGGTGCAAAGATATCCATCTGGGCATTTTATAATGGCAGTCTATGGGAGATGTTGCTAGGGTGCCCAAAATTGTTGCTAGGGGCGTGGCTTAATAGCTCTGAGATGATCCTGAGAGACTGATTGGATGCCCGAGTGAAATGAGCCCACCCACTTGTCTGTAGGACATTGTAAAGCGAAGATATCCCAGCTGGAACTTTTTTATTTCCTTATATGGGCATGTTTCCTGCCCCATTATAAGTCAATGGGGCACGTTTGGGTGCCTCTTACACCCCAGGGGTACAACTTACACCCCAATGTGATGTATGTTCTTACAGAGCCTACCACCCTCTTCAAATGTTGTAACCCACATGTTTCTACAAAATCCTTGAGCGGAGCTATGACTCGTCAAAGTTGGGCGCAATGTTAAGTCAATGGGATTTTTCGGGTGGTTTCTCGCCCCCCTATCGGAAATCCTGCACCCGATCGCTTATAAAAGTCATAGCACACCTCTCCTCAATAAACCGGTCGATTTGAGCCCGTTTTCATGGGACTACGGCAAAGCGTGCGGGACGAGTTACGCGCCGAAAAAGTGTGCAGACATAAGAATAAGATATAATAATAATAAGTATGAGCAATAGTAATAGTGATGCCTTGCATAAATGCAAGCACCACTAACTAGATATTAAAGTTTGAAGACAAACTTTATGTTGGCTTGAAAAAGCGTAGCCTGAACGTTTAAAACGGTTTGACAGAAGTTTAGTATCTGGCTGTTAGTTTAAGTATGAAGGTAGCAAGATTTAGCATGATGTTAACATGAAAGCATGAAGCTAACATGATTAGCATGATGCTAGCATGATTAGCATGAAGCTAGCATGATTAGCATGAAGCTAACATGATGTTAGCATGATTAGCAGGAAGCTAACATGATGTTAACATGATTAGCATGAAGCTAGCATGATGCTAGCATGATTAGCATGAAGCTGTCATGAAGCTAGCATGATAAGCATGAAGCTAGCATGAAGCTAGCATGATTAGCATGAAGTTAGCATGAAGCTAACATGATTAGCATGAAGCTAGCATGATGCTAACATGATTAGCATGAAGGTAACATGATGCTAGCATGATTAGCATGAAGCTAGCATGAAGCTAGCATGATTAGCATGAAGCTAGCATGAAGCTAGCATGAATAGCATGAAGCTAGCATGAAGCTAACATGATTAGCATGAAGCTAGCATGTTTAGCATTAAGCTAGCATGATGTTAGCATGATTAGCATGAAGCTAGCATGAAGCTAGCATGATTAGCATGAAGCTAGCATGATGCAAGTATGATTAACATGAAGCTAGCATGAAGCTAACATGATTAGCATGAAGCTAGCATGATTAGCATGAAGCTAGCATGAAGCTAACATGATTAGCATGATGTTAGCATTATTATCATGAAGCTAGTATGATTAGCATGAAGCTAGCATGAAGCTAGCATGATTAGCATGAAGTTAGCATGATGTTAGCATGATTAGCATGAAGCTAGCATGAAGCTAGCATGATTAGCATGAAGCTAGCATGAAGATAGCATGATTAGAATGAAGCTAGAATGAAGCTAACATGATTAGCATGGAGCTAGCATGTTTAGCATTAAGCTAACATGATGTTAGCATGATTAGCATGAAGCTAGCATGAAGCTAGCATGATTAGCATGAAGCTAGCATGATGCAAGTATGATTAGCATGAAGCTAGCATGAAGCTAACATGATTAGCATGAAGCTAGCATGATTAGCATGAAGCTAGCATGAAGCTAACATGATTAGCATGAAGCTAGCATGATTAGCATGAAGCTAGCATGAAGCTAGCATGATTAGCATGAAGCTAGCATGATGCTAGCATGATTAGCATGAAGCTAGCATGATGCTAACATGATTAGCATGAAGTTAGCATGATGCTAACATGATTAGCATGAAGTTAGCATGATGCTAACATGATTAGCATGAAGTTAGCATGATGCTAACATGATTAGCATGAAGCTAGCATGATGTTAGCATGATTAGCATGAAGCTAGCATGATTAGCATGAAGCTAGCATGATTAGCATGAAGCTAGCATGATTAGCACGAAGCTAGCATGATACTAGCATGATTAGCACGAAGCTAGCATGATGTTAGCATGATTAGCATGAAGCTAGCATGATGTTAGCATGATTAGCATGAAGCTAGCATGAGGCTAGCATAGTTAACATGAAGTAAACATAAGGTTAGTATGATTAGCATGAAGCTAACATGATTTAACGTGAAGTTAGCATGATTAGCATGATGCTAGCATGATTAGCATGAAGCTAGCACTATTTATCGTGAAGCTAACTAGATTTAACATGAAGTTAGCATGATTTAGCATGAAGTTAGCAAGATTTATTATGAAATTAGCATAAAGCTAGCATGAAACTAGCATGAAGCTAATATGACTTAGCATGGAGCTAGCATGACGCTAACATGACCCAAAGACCCAACCCCCATGTCTCTATGATGTTCAGATCCAGAGATATAAGGCTTCGTTTATTATGTTGCTAGGGTGTTCATATTTGGTTGCTAGGGGCGTGGCTTAATACCTCAATAAGAATCCTAAGAGACTGATTGGATGCCTGAGTAAAATGAGCCAACCCCCATGTCTCTATGACACTCTGGTGCAAAGATATCCATCTGGGCTTCTTATAATGGTAGTCTATGGGAGATGTTGCTAGGGTACCCAAAATTGTTGCTAGGGGCGTGGCTTAATAGCTCTGTGGTGATCCTAAGAGACTGATTGGTTGCCTGAGTAAAATGAGCCCACCCCCATGTCTCTACGACACTCTAAAGTGAAGATATTCCATCTGGGACGTTTTTATTCCCTTTTATGGGCATGTTTCCTGCCCCATTATAAGTCAATGGGAAATTTTGGGGGCCTCCTACACCCCAGGGGTACAGCTTACACCCCATTGTGAGGTATGTTCTTACACAGCCTGTCAGCCTCCTTAAATGTGGTAAGCCACAAGTTTCTACAAGTTTCTCACTCGCAGCTATGACCCGTCAAAGTTTGTCTCCATGTTAAGTCAATGGAAATTTTGGGGTGTTCGAGCCCCCCGTTTAGGAATTCGGAAGGTCCTATCAGTTAGAAAAGATATAGCACACTAAGTCAGACCAGTCTGAAGGTCTGTGGAAAATTTGGTGCATGTAGCTTGAAAGCCCTAGGACGAGTTAGTGTCAGAAATTTTGGGGGGATAAGAAAGAATAACTAGATGAGGTTAAAGTTTGTGAACAAACTTTATGTTGGCTTGAGAAAGCCTAGTCTGAGAGTAATAGATGGAGCTGCAGTTGGGGCATTTAAGTTAGTTGGGGCAGATGTGTTAGTTGGGGCAGATTGGGGCAGAATGGGGCAGATGGGGCATTTAGGGTAGTTGGGGCATTTGGGGCAGAATTGGATAATTGGGGCAGACGGGGCACTTAGGGCAGATGGGGCATTTAGGGCAGATGGGGCATTTAGGGCAGTTGGGGCAGAATGGGGCAGATGAGGCAGTTGGGGCATTTGTGGTATTTCGGTCAGTTGGGGAATTTAGGGCAGAATGGGGTATTTGTGGCTTTTTGGGCATTTGGGGCTTTTGGGGCAGATGGGGCATTTAGGGCAGTTGGGGCATTTAGGGCAGTTGGGGCATTTAGGGCAGTTGGGGCAGAATGGGGCAGTTGGGGCAGTTGGGGCAGTTGGGGCATTTGGGGCAGATGGGGTATTTAGGGCAGTTGGGGCAGAATTGGGTGTTTGGGGCAGATGGGGCATTTAGGGTAGTTGGGTCATTTGGGGCAGAATTGGGTAGTAGGGTGGCAGACTAGGCATTTAGGGCAGTTGGGGCATTTAGAGCAGTTGGGGCATTTAGGGCAGTTGGGGCAGAATGGGGCAGATGAGGCAGTTGGGGCATTTGAGGCATTTAGGGCAGTTGGGGCATTTAGGGCAGTTGGAGCATTTAGGGCAGTTTGGGCAGAATGGGGCAGATGAGGCATTTAGGGCAGATGGGGCATTTAGGGCAGATGGGGCATTTAGGGCAGTTGGGGCATTTAGGGCAGTTGGGGCAGAATGGGTAATTTGGGGCAGAATTGGGTAGTTGGGGCAGACGGGGCATTTGGGGCAGATGGGGCTTTTAGGGCAGTTGTGGCAGAATTGGGTGTTTGGGGCAGATGGGGCATTTAGGGTAGTTGGGGCATTTGGGGCAGAATTGGGTAGTTGGGGCATTTAGGGCAGTTGGGGCATTTAGGGCAGAATGTAATATTGTGTTTGTGTGTGTATATTTGTGGTGTGTGTGTGTGTGTGTGTGTGTGTGTGTGTGTGTGTGTGTGTGTGTGTGTGTGTGTGTGTGTGTGTGCATGTCTGTGTTTTTGTGACAGTATGTTATATATAAGTTTGTGTTTGTAATTGTGTGTCTGTGTGTAGTTGTGTGTCTATGTGTATTTGTGTGTGGTTGTGTGTCTGTGTGTGTGTGCGTGTCTGTGTTTTTGTGACAGTATGTTATATATAATTTTGTGTTTGTGTGTGTAGTTGTGTGTCTGTGTGTAGTTGTGTGTCTGTGTGTAGTTGTGTGTGGTTGTGTGTCTGTGTGGTTGTGTGTGTGTGTGTATGTGTGTAGTTGTGTTTGTCTGTGCTATTGAGTGAGTTTTGTGAGACAGAGATAGACTGAGAGAGGTTTAGAGATGATGTAATGTATTTGTATGAATGAGAGTTGACAGTTAGAATTTGAAAATAAACACTCAGCCTAAACATTCTATGAATGTAAGTCTATGGGACTTTTTTGGGATGTTTGATCGGACGGTTTAGGAGAACCGTAAGTCCGATCCCTTAGAAAAGATATAGCACACCTCCTCAGATCAGACTGAAGGTCTGTGCAAAGTTTGGTGGCTGTAGCTTGAAAGCTCTAGGAGGAGTTAGAGTTAGAAATTTTAGTCTCAGAAGAAAAAGAATAATAATAATAATAATAATAATAATAATAAGTTTAAGTGCAACAACAGTATGTTGGCTTTCTCAAGCCAACATAATAACTAGATGAGGTTAAAGTTTGTGAACAAACTTTATGTTGGCTTGAGAAAGCCTAGTCTGAGAGTAATAGATGGAGCTGCAGTTGGGGCAGTTAAGTTAGTTGGGGCAGATGGGTTAGTTGGGGCAGAATTGGGCAGTTGGGGCAAAATGGGGCAGATGGGGCATTAGTGGCAGATGGGGCATTTAGGGTAGTTGGGGCATTTGGGGCAGAATTGGATAATTGGGGCATTTAGGGCAGTTGGGGCATTTAGAGCAGTTGGGGCATTTAGGGCAGTTGGGGCAGAATGGGGCAGATGAGGCAGTTGGGGCATTTGAGGCATTTAGGGCAGTTGTGTCATTTAGTGAAGTTTCGGCAGACTGGGGCAGATGAGGCATTTAGGGCATTTGGGGCAGATGAGGCATTTGGGGCAGAATTGGGTAGTTGGGGCAGACGGGGCATTTGGGGCAGATGGGGCATTTAGGGCAGTTGGGGCAGAGTTGGGTGTTTGGGGCAAATGGGGCATTTAGGGTAGTTGGGGCATTTGGGGCAGAATTGAGTAGTTGGGGCATTTGGGGTAGATCGGGCATTTAGGGCAGTTTGGGCAGAATGGGGCAGATGAGGCATTTGGGGCAGAATGGGGCAGATGAGGCATTTGGGGCAGAATGGGGCAGTTGGGGCAGATGAGGCATTTGGGGCAGATGAGGCATTTGGAGCAGAATTGGCCAGTTGGGGCAAATGGGGCAAAATGGGGTGGTTGGGGCAGATGAGGCATTTGGGGCAGAATGGGGCATTTAGGGCAGTTGGGATATTTATGTTTGTGTTTGTGTGAGTATGATTGGGTGTGTAATATTGTGTTTGTGTGTAATATTGTGTTTGTGTGTGTAATTTTGTGGTTGTGTGTGTAATTTTGTGGTTGTGTGTGGTTGTGTGTCTGTGCGTGTCTGTCTGTCTGTGTGTGTGTGTGTGTGTGTGTGTTTTTGTGACAGTATGTTATATATAATTTTGTGTTTGTGTGTGTGTGTGTAGTTGTGTGTGTGTGTGTGTGTGTGTGTGTGTGTGTGTGTGTGTGTGTGAGTCTGTGTTTTTGTGACAGTATGTTATATATAATTTTGTGTTTGTGTGTGTAATTGTGTGTCTGTGTGTAGTTGTGTGTCTATGTGTATTTGTGTGTGGTTGTGTGTCTGTGTGTGGTTGTGTGTGTGTGTGTGTGTGTGTGTGTGTGTGTGCATGTCTGTGTTTTTGTGACAGTATGTTATATATAATTTTGTGTTTGTGTGTGTAATTGTGTGTGTGTCTGTGTGTAGTTGTGTGTCTGTGTGTAGTTGTGTGTGGTTGTGTGTGTGTGTGTGTGTGTGTGTGTGTGTGTGTGTGTGTGTGTGTGTGTGTGTGTGTGTGTGTGTGTGTGTGTGTGTGTGTGTATGTGTGTAGTTGTGTTTGTCTGTGCTATTGAGTGAGTTTTGTGAGACAGAGATAGATTGAGAGAGGTTGAGAGATGATGTAATGTATTTGTATGAGTGAGAGTTGACAGTTAGAATTTGAAAATAAACACTCAGCCTAAACATTCTATGAATGTAAGTCTATGGGACTTTTTTGGGACGTTTGATCGGACGGTTTAGGAGAACCGTAAGTCCGATCGCTTAGAAAAGATATAGCAACTCAAGTCAGATCAGACTGAAGGTCTGTACAAAGTTTGGTGTGTGTAGCTTAAAAGCTCTAGGAGGAGTAGGAGTTAGAAATTTTAGTCTCAGAAGAAAAAGAATAATAATAAGTTTAAGTGCAACAACAGTATGTTGGCTTTCTCAAGCCAACATAACTAGATAGAAAAGTTTGTTGACAAACTTTATGTTGGCTTGACAAAGCCTGGCCTGAACGTTAAAAACGGTTTGACAGAAGTTTAGTGTAGTAGGCTATCTGGCTGTTGGTATGTTTAAGTATAAAGCTAGCCTGATTTAACATAAAGCTAGCATGATTAGCCTGAAGCTAGCATGAAGCTAACATGATTAGCATGAAGCTAGCATCAAGTTAGCATGAAGCTAGCATGATGCTAACATGAAATAACATGAAGCTAGCATGTTGCTAACATGAATTAGCATGAAACTAGCATGAAGCTAACATGATTAGCATGAAGCTAACATCAAGTTAGCATGATTAGCATGAAGCTAGCATGAGGCTAACATGAATTAGCATGAAGTTAGCATGATGCTAACATGAATTAGCATGAAGCTAGCATGATGCTAACATGAATTAGCATGAAGCTAGCATGATGCTAACATTAATTAGCATGAAGCTAGCATGATGCTAACATGAATTAACATGAAGCTAGCATGATGCTAACATGAATTAGCATGAAGCTAGCATGAAGCTAGCATGATGCTAACATAAATTAGCATGAAGCTAGCATGATGCTAACATGAATTAGCATGAAGCTAGCATGATGCTAACATGAATTAACATGAAGCTAGCATGATGCTAACATGAATTAGCATGAAGCTAGCATGATGCTAACATGAATTAGCATGAAGCTAGCATGATGCTAACATGAATTAGCATGAAGCTAGCATGATGCTAACATGAATTAGCATAAAGCTAACATGAATTAACATGAATTAACATGAAGCTAGCATGATGCTAACATGAATTAACATGAAGCTAGCATGATGCTAACATGAATTAGCATGAAGCTAGCATGATGCTAACATGAATTAGCATGAAGTTAGCATGATGCTAACATGAATTAGCATGAAGCTAGCATGATGCTAACATGAATTAACATGAAGCTAGCATGATGCTAACATGAATTAACATGAAGCTAGCATGATGCTAACATGAATTAGCATGAAGCTAGCATGATGCTAACATGAATTAGCATGAAGCTAGCATGATGCGAACATGAATTAGCATGAAGCTAGCATGATGCTAACATGAATTAGCATGAAGCTAGCATGATGCTAATATGAATTAGCATTAAGCTAACATGATGCTTACATGAATTAGCATGAAGCTAACATGATGCTAACATGAATTAGCATGAAGCTAGCATGATGCTAACATGAATAAGCATGAAGTTAGCAAGATTTATTATGAAATTAGCATAAAGCTAGCATGAAGCTAGTATGACTTAGCTTGAAGCTAGCATGAAGCTAACATGACCAAAAGACCCAACCCCCATGTCTCTATGATGTTCGGATCCAGAGATATAAGGCTTTGTTTATTATGTTGCTAGGGTGCTCATATTTGGTTGTTAGGGGCGTGGCTTAATAGCTCAATAAGAATCCTTAGAGACTGATTGGATGCCTGAGTAAAATGAGCCCACCCCCATGTCTCTGTGACACTGTGCTGCAAAGATATCCATCTGGGCATTTTATAATGGCAGTCTATGGGAGATGTTGCTAGGGTGCCCAAAAATGGTTGCTAGGGGCGTGGCTTAATTGCTATGGGATGATCCAGAGAGACTGATTGGATGCCTGAGTAAAATGAGCCCACCCCCATGTCTCTATGACACTGTAAAGCGAAGATATTCCATCTGGAACGTTTTTATTCCCTTATATGGACGTGTTTCCTGCCCCGTTATAAGTCAATGGGGAATTTTGGGGGCCTCCTACACCCCAGGTGTGAAACTTACACCCCAATGTGAGGTATGTTCTCACAGTGCCTGTCAGCCTCCTTAAATATGGTAAGCCACAAGTTTCTACAAATTTCTCACTCGGAGCTATGACCTGTCAAAGTTTGTCGCAATGTTAAGTAAATGGGACTTTTCGGAAGTTTTATGTCCCGTTTTAGGAATTCTGTAAGTCGGATCCCATCAAAAAGATATAGCACACTTCTTTAGACCAGTCAGAATGTCCGTGGAAAATTTCGTGGATGTAGCTTGAAAGCTGTCGGACGAGTTAGCCGCAGAAATTTTAGTCTCAGAAGAAGAAGAAGAAGAAGAAGAACTAGATAGAAAAGTTTGTTGACAAACTTTATGTTGGCTTGACAAAGCGTAGCCTGTACGTTTAAAACGGTTTGACAGATGTTTAGTTTAGTAGGCTATCTGGCTGTTAGTATGTTTAAGTATGAAGCTAGCCTGATTTAGCATGAAGCTAGCATGATAAGCCTGAAGCTAGCATGAAGCTAACATGATTAGCATGAAGCTAGCATCAAGTTAGCATGATTAGCATGAAGCTAGCATGATGCTAACATGAATTAGCATGAAGTTAGCATGATGCTAACATGAATTAGCATGAAGTTAGCATGATGCTAACATGAATTAGCATGAAGCTAGCATGATGTTAACATGAATTAGCATGAAGCTAGCATGATGCTAACATGAATTAGCATGAAGTTAACATGATGCTAACATGAATTAGCATGAAGCTAGCATGATGCTAACATGAATTAGTATGAAGCTAACATGATTAGCATGAAGCTAGCATGATGTTAACATGAAATAGCATGAAGCTAGCATGATGCTAACATGAATTAACATGAAGCTAGCATGATGCTAACATGAATTAGCATGAAGCTAGCATGATGCTAACATGAATTAGCATGAAGCTAGCATGATGCTAACATGAATTAGCATGAAGCTAGCATGATGCTAACATGAATTAACATGAAGCTAGCATGATGCTAACATGAAGCTAGCATGATGCTAACATGAAGCTAGCATGAAGCTAGCATGATGCTAACATGAATTAGCATGAAGCTAGCATGATGCTAACATGAATTAACATGAAGCTAGCATGATGCTAACATGAATTAACATGAAGCTAACATGATGCTAACATGAAGCTAGCATGATGCTAACATGAATTAGCATGAAGCTAGCATGATGCTAACATGAATTAGCATGAAGCTAGCATGATGCTAACATGAATTAGCATGAAGCTAGCATGATGCTAACATGAATTAGCATGAAGCTAGCATGATGCTAACATGAATTAGCATGAAGCTAGCATGATGCTAACATGAATTAGCATGAAGCTAGCATGATGCTAACATGAATTAGCATGAAGCTAGCATGATGCTAACATGAATTAGCATGAAGCTAGCATGATGTTAACATGAATAAGCATGACGTTAGCAAGATTTATTATGAAATTAGCATAAAGCTAGCATGAAACTAGCATGAAGCTAGTAAGACTTAGCATGAAGCTAGCATAAGGCTAACATGACCAAAAGACCCAACCCCCATGTCTCTGTGATGTTCGGATCCAGAGATATAAGGCTTTGTTTATTATGTTGCTAGGTTGCTCATATTTGGTTGCTAGGGGCGTGGCTTAATACCTCAATAAGAATCCTTAGAGACTGATTGGATGCCTGAGTAAAATGAGCCCACCCCCATGTCTCTGTGACACTGTGCTCCAAAGATATCCATTTGGGCATTTTATAATGGCAGTCTATGGGAGATGTTGCTAGGGTACTCAAAAATGGTTGCTAGGGGCGTGGCTTAATAGCTATGGGATGATCCAGAGAGACTGATTGGATGCCTGAGTAAAATGAGCCCACCCCCATGTCTCTATGACACTGTAAAGTGAAGATATTCCATCTGGAACGTTTTTATTCCCTTATATGGGCGTGTTTCCTGCCCCGTTATAAGTCAATGGGGAATTTTGGGGGCCTCTTACACCCCAGGGGTGAAACTTACACCCCAATGTGAGGTATGTTCTCACAGTGCCTGCCAGCCTCTTCAAATGTGGTAACCCACAAGTTTCTACAAATTTCTCGCTCGCAGCTATGACCTGTCAAAGTTTGTCGCAATGTTAAGTAAATGGGACTTTTCGGAAGTTTTATGTCCCGTTTTAGGAATTCCGTAAGTCGGATCCTGTCAAAAAGATATAGCACACTTCTTTAGACCAGTCAGAATGTCCGTGGAAAATTTCGTGGATGTAGCTTGAAAGCTGTCGGACGAGTTAGCCGCAGAAATTTTAGTCTCAGAAGAAAAAGAATAATAATAATAACTAGATAGGTACATTTCCTGAAGAAAATGTGAGTGGTGCTTGCCGTGGCAAAATTCTGGGGACCATATATGATTATACTCCAACCCAAAAGTAAAACGATCCAACTCCCGTGTCTCTACGATGTTCTGATGCGAAGATATTAGGCTTTGTTTACTCTGTTGCTAGGGTACTGTATTTGGTTGCTAGGGAAAAAATGGCATCCCATAGTGATTACACTCTGAGTCACGAGTCAAACGGTCCAACCCTCGTGTCTCTACGATGTTCTGATGCTGAGATATAAGGCTTTGTTTACTCTGTTGCTAGGGTACTGTATTTGGTTGCTAGGGAAAAAATTGGCATCCCATAGTGATTACACTCTGAGTCACGAGTCAAATGGTCCAACCCCAGTGTCTCTACGATGTTCTGATGCGGAGATATAAGGCTTTGTTTACTCTGTTGCTAGGGTACTGTATTTGGTTGCTAGGGAAAAAATTGGCATCCCATAGTGATTACACTCTGAGTCACGAGTCAAACGGTCCAACCCCCGTGTCTCTACGATGTTCTGATGCGGAGATATAAGGCTTTGTTTACTCTGTTGCTAGGGTACTGTATTTGGTTGCTAGGGAAAAAATGACATCCCATAATGATTTGACATCCCATAATGATTACACTCCGAGTCACGAGTCAAACGGTCAAACCCCCGTGTCTCTACGATGTTCTGATGCGGAGATATAAGGCTTTGTTTACTCTGTTGCTAGGGTACTGTATTTGGTTGCTAGGGGAAAAAATTGGCATCCCATAATGATTACACTCTGAGTCACTAGTCAAACGGTCCAACCCCCGTGTCTCTATGATGTTCTGATGCAGAGATATAACTGTTTGAATTTTATGTTGCTAGGGTGCTCAAAAGTGGTTGCTAGGGGCGTGGCTTAAAAGCTTTGGGAATATCCTGATAGACTGATTGGATATCTGAGTAAAATGAGCCCACCCCCTTGTCTCTACGACATTGTAAAGCAAAGATATCCCATCTGGAACTTTTTTATTCCCTTATATGGGCATGTTTCCTGCCCCAAATTTCGGGTGCCTCTTACACCCCAGGGGTACAACTTACACCCCACTGTGATCCATGTTCTTACAGAGTCTAGCACCCTCTTCAAATAATGTAACCCACATGTTTCTAAGGAATCCTCACTCGTACCTATGACCCGTCAAAGTTTTTGCAATGTTAAGTCTATGGGATTTCCCCCCATTGACTTTTCATTGGGGCACTTTTGGGCACCTCTTACACCCCAGGGGTACAACTTACACCCCAATGTGATGTATGTTCTTACAGAGTCTACCACCCTCTCCAAATGTTGTAACACACATGTTTCTACAAAATCCTCGAGCGGAGCTATGACTCGTCAAAGTTGGGCGCAATGTTAAGTCAATGGGATTTTTCGGGTGGTTTTTCGCCCCCCTTTCGGAAATCCTGCACCCGATCGCTTATAAAAGTCATAGCACACCTCTCCTCAATAAGCCGGTCGATTTGAGCCCTCTTTCATGGGTCTACAACAAACCGTGCGGGACGAGTTAGGTGCCGAAAAAACGTGCAGATGTAAGAATAAAATATAATAATAATAATAATTTTTGGAATAGTAATAGTGATGCCTTGCATAAATGCAAGCACCACTAATAATAAGTTTAAATACAATATCAGTATGTTGGCTTTGTCAAGCCAACATAATAATAATAACTAGATAGAAAAGTTTGTTGACAAACTTTATGTTGGCTTGACAAAGCCTGGCCTGAACGTTAAAAACGGTTTGACAGAAGTTTAGTTTAGTAGGCTATCTGGCTGTTAGTATGTTTAAGTAAGAAGCTAGCCTGATTTAACATAAAGCTAGCATGATTAGCCTGAAGCTAGCATGAAGCTAACATGATTAGCATGAAGCTAGCATCAAGTTAGCATGATTAGCATGAAGTTAGCATGATGCTAACATGAAATAACATGAAGCTAGCATGTTGCTAACATGAATTAGCATGAAGCTAGCATGAAGCTAACATGATTAGCATGAAGCTAGCATCAAGTTAGCATGAAGCTAGCATGATGCTAACATGAAATAACATGAAGCTAGCATGTTGCTAACATGAATTAGCATGAAACTAGCATGAAGCTAACATGATTAGCATGAAGCTAACATCAAGTTAGCATGATTAGCATGAAGCTAGCATGAGGCTAACATGAATTAGCATGAAGTTAGCATGATGCTAACATGAATTAGCATGAAGCTAGCATGATGCTAACATGAATTAGCATGAAGCTAGCATGATGCTAACATTAATTAGCATGAAGCTAGCATGATGCTAACATGAATTAACATGAAGCTAGCATGATGCTAACATGAATTAGCATGAAGCTAGCATGAAGCTAGCATGATGCTAACATAAATTAGCATGAAGCTAGCATGATGCTAACATGAATTAGCATGAAGCTAGCATGATGCTAACATGAATTAACATGAAGCTAGCATGATGCTAACATGAATTAGCATGAAGCTAGCATGATGCTAACATGAATTAGCATGAAGCTAGCATGATGCTAACATGAATTAGCATGAAGCTAGCATGATGCTAACATGAATTAGCATAAAGCTAACATGAATTAACATGAATTAACATGAAGCTAGCATGATGCTAACATGAATTAACATGAAGCTAGCATGATGCTAACATGAATTAGCATGAAGCTAGCATGATGCTAACATGAATTAGCATGAAGTTAGCATGATGCTAACATGAATTAGCATGAAGCTAGCATGATGCTAACATGAATTAACATGAAGCTAGCATGATGCTAACATGAATTAACATGAAGCTAGCATGATGCTAACATGAATTAGCATGAAGCTAGCATGATGCTAACATGAATTAGCATGAAGCTAGCATGATGCGAACATGAATTAGCATGAAGCTAGCATGATGCTAACATGAATTAGCATGAAGCTAGCATGATGCTAATATGAATTAGCATTAAGCTAACATGATGCTTACATGAATTAGCATGAAGCTAACATGATGCTAACATGAATTAGCATGAAGCTAGCATGATGCTAACATGAATAAGCATGAAGTTAGCAAGATTTATTATGAAATTAGCATAAAGCTAGCATGAAGCTAGTATGACTTAGCTTGAAGCTAGCATGAAGCTAACATGACCAAAAGACCCAACCCCCATGTCTCTATGATGTTCGGATCCAGAGATATAAGGCTTTGTTTATTATGTTGCTAGGGTGCTCATATTTGGTTGTTAGGGGCGTGGCTTAATAGCTCAATAAGAATCCTTAGAGACTGATTGGATGCCTGAGTAAAATGAGCCCACCCCCATGTCTCTGTGACACTGTGCTGCAAAGATATCCATCTGGGCATTTTATAATGGCAGTCTATGGGAGATGTTGCTAGGGTGCCCAAAAATGGTTGCTAGGGGCGTGGCTTAATTGCTATGGGATGATCCAGAGAGACTGATTGGATGCCTGAGTAAAATGAGCCCACCCCCATGTCTCTATGACACTGTAAAGCGAAGATATTCCATCTGGAACGTTTTTATTCCCTTATATGGACGTGTTTCCTGCCCCGTTATAAGTCAATGGGGAATTTTGGGGGCCTCCTACACCCCAGGTGTGAAACTTACACCCCAATGTGAGGTATGTTCTCACAGTGCCTGTCAGCCTCCTTAAATATGGTAAGCCACAAGTTTCTACAAATTTCTCACTCGGAGCTATGACCTGTCAAAGTTTGTCGCAATGTTAAGTAAATGGGACTTTTCGGAAGTTTTATGTCCCGTTTTAGGAATTCTGTAAGTCGGATCCCGTCAAAAAGATATAGCACACTTCTTTAGACCAGTCAGAATGTCCGTGGAAAATTTCGTGGATGTAGCTTGAAAGCTGTCGGACGAGTTAGCCGCAGAAATTTTAGTCTCAGAAGAAGAAGAAGAAGAAGAACTAGATAGAAAAGTTTGTTGACAAACTTTATGTTGGCTTGACAAAGCGTAGCCTGTACGTTTAAAACGGTTTGACAGATGTTTAGTTTAGTAGGCTATCTGGCTGTTAGTATGTTTAAGTATGAAGCTAGCCTGATTTAGCATGAAGCTAGCATGATAAGCCTGAAGCTAGCATGAAGCTAACATGATTAGCATGAAGCTAGCATCAAGTTAGCATGATTAGCATGAAGCTAGCATGATGCTAACATGAATTAGCATGAAGTTAGCATAAAGCTAACATGATTTAGCATTAAGTTAGCATGAAGCTAGCATGATTTAGCATGAAGCTAGCATGATGTTAACATGATTTAGCATGAAGCTAGCATGATGCTAACATGATTTAACATGAAGTTAGCAAGATGCTAACATGAATTAGCATGAAGCTAGCATGATGCTAACATGAATTAGTATGAAGCTAACATGATTAGCATGAAGCTAGCATGATGTTAACATGAAATAGCATGAAGCTAGCATGATGCTAACATGAATTAACATGAAGCTAGCATGATGCTAACATGAATTAGCATGAAGCTAGCATGATGCTAACATGAATTAGCATGAAGCTAGCATGATGCTAACATGAATTAGCATGAAGCTAGCATGATGCTAACATGAATTAACATGAAGCTAGCATGATGCTAACATGAAGCTAGCATGATGCTAACATGAAGCTAGCATGAAGCTAGCATGATGCTAACATGAATTAGCATGAAGCTAGCATGATGCTAACATGAATTAACATGAAGCTAGCATGATGCTAACATGAATTAACATGAAGCTAACATGATGCTAACATGAAGCTAGCATGATGCTAACATGAATTAGCATGAAGCTAGCATGATGCTAACATGAATTAGCATGAAGCTAGCATGATGCTAACATGAATTAGCATGAAGCTAGCATGATGCTAACATGAATTAGCATGAAGCTAGCATGATGCTAACATGAATTAGCATGAAGCTAGCATGATGCTAACATGAATTAGCATGAAGCTAGCATGATGCTAACATGAATTAGCATGAAGCTAGCATGATGCTAACATGAATTAGCATGAAGCTAGCATGATGTTAACATGAATAAGCATGACGTTAGCAAGATTTATTATGAAATTAGCATAAAGCTAGCATGAAACTAGCATGAAGCTAGTAAGACTTAGCATGAAGCTAGCATAAGGCTAACATGACCAAAAGACCCAACCCCCATGTCTCTGTGATGTTCGGATCCAGAGATATAAGGCTTTGTTTATTATGTTGCTAGGTTGCTCATATTTGGTTGCTAGGGGCGTGGCTTAATACCTCAATAAGAATCCTTAGAGACTGATTGGATGCCTGAGTAAAATGAGCCCACCCCCATGTCTCTGTGACACTGTGCTCCAAAGATATCCATTTGGGCATTTTATAATGGCAGTCTATGGGAGATGTTGCTAGGGTACTCAAAAATGGTTGCTAGGGGCGTGGCTTAATAGCTATGGGATGATCCAGAGAGACTGATTGGATGCCTGAGTAAAATGAGCCCACCCCCATGTCTCTATGACACTGTAAAGTGAAGATATTCCATCTGGAACGTTTTTATTCCCTTATATGGGCGTGTTTCCTGCCCCGTTATAAGTCAATGGGGAATTTTGGGGGCCTCTTACACCCCAGGGGTGAAACTTACACCCCAATGTGAGGTATGTTCTCACAGTGCCTGCCAGCCTCTTCAAATGTGGTAACCCACAAGTTTCTACAAATTTCTCGCTCGCAGCTATGACCTGTCAAAGTTTGTCGCAATGTTAAGTAAATGGGACTTTTCGGAAGTTTTATGTCCCGTTTTAGGAATTCCGTAAGTCGGATCCTGTCAAAAAGATATAGCACACTTCTTTAGACCAGTCAGAATGTCCGTGGAAAATTTCGTGGATGTAGCTTGAAAGCTGTCGGACGAGTTAGCCGCAGAAATTTTAGTCTCAGAAGAAGAAGAAGAAGAATAATAACTAGATAGGTACATTTCCTGAAGAAAATGTGAGTGGTGCTTGCCGTGGCAAAATTCTGGGGAACATATATGATTATACTCCAAGCCAAAAGTAAAACGATCCAACTCCCGTGTCTCTACGATGTTCTGATGCGAAGATATTAGGCTTTGTTTACTCTGTTGCTAGGGTACTGTATTTGGTTGCTAGGGAAAAAATGGCATCCCATAGTGATTACACTCTGAGTCACGAGTCAAACGGTCCAACCCTCGTGTCTCTACGATGTTCTGATGCTGAGATATAAGGCTTTGTTTACTCTGTTGCTAGGGTACTGTATTTGGTTGCTAGGGAAAAAATTGGCATCCCATAGTGATTACACTCTGAGTCACGAGTCAAACGGTCCAACCCCCGTGTCTCTACGATGTTCTGATGCGGAGATATAAGGCTTTGTTTACTCTGTTGCTAGGGTACTGTATTTGGTTGCTAGGGAAAAAATTGGCATCCCATAGTGATTACACTCTGAGTCACGAGTCAAACGGTCCAACCCCCGTGTCTCTACGATGTTCTGATGCGGAGATATAAGGCTTTGTTTACTCTGTTGCTAGGGTACTGTATTTGGTTGCTAGGGAAAAAATGACATCCCATAATGATTACACTCTGAGTCACGAGTCAAACGGTCCAACCCCCGTGTCTCTACGATGTTCAGATGCGAAGATATAAGGCTTTGTTTACTCTGTTGCTAGGGTATTGTATTTGGTTGCTAGGGAAAAAATTGGCATCCACTAGTGATTACCCGCCGAGTCAGGAGTCAAACGGTCCAAACCCCGTGTCTCTACGATGTTCTGATGCGGAGATATAAGGCTTTGTTTACTCTGTTGCTAGGGTATTGTATTTGGTTGCTAGGGAAAAAATTGGCATCCACTAGTGATTACCCGCCGAGTCAGGAGTCAAACGGTCCAAACCCCGTGTCTCTACGATGTTCTGATGCGGAGATATAAGGCTTTGTTTACTCTGTTGCTAGGGTACTGTATTTGGTTGCCAGGGGAAAATGGCATCCACTAGTGATTACCCTCCGAGTCACGAGTGAAACGGTCCAACCCCCGTGTCTCTACGATGTTCTGATGCGGAGATATAAGGCTTTGTTTACTCTGTTGCTAGGGTATTGTATTTGGTTGCTAGGGAAAAAATTGGCATCCACTAGTGATTACCCGCCGAGTCAGGAGTCAAACGGTCCAAACCCTGTGTCTCTACGATGTTCTGATGCGGAGATATAAGGCTTTGTTTACTCTGTTGCTAGGGTACTGTATTTGGTTGCTAGGGAAAAAATTGACATCCCATAATGATTACACTCTGAGTCACAAGTCAAACGGTCCAACCCCCGTGTATCTACGATGTTCTGATGCGGAGATATAAGGCTTTGTTTACTCTGTTGCTAGGGTACTGTATTTGGTTGCTAGGGAAAAAATTGGCATCCCATAATGATTACACTCCGAGTCACGAGTCAAACGGTCAAACCCCCGTGTCTCTACGATGTTCTGATGTGGAGATATAAGGCTGTGTTTACTCTGTTGCTAGGGTACTGTATTTGGTTGCTAGGGAAAAAATTGGCATCCCATAATGATTACACTCCGAGTCACGAGTCAAACGGTCAAACCCCCGTGTCTCTACGATGTTCTGATGCGGAGATATAAGGCTTTGTTTACTCTGTTGCTAGGGTACTGTATTTGGTTGCTAGGGAAAAAATTGGCATCCCATAATGATTACACTCTGAGTCACTAGTCAAACGGTCCAACCCCCGTGTCTCTATGATGTTCTGATGCAGAGATATAACTGTTTGAATTTTATGTTGCTAGGGTGCTCAAAAGTGGTTGCTAGGGGCGTGGCTTAAAAGCTTTGGGAATATCCTGATAGACTGATTGGATATCTGAGTAAAATGAGCCCACCCCCTTGTCTCTACGACATTGTAAAGCAAAGATATCCCATCTGGAACTTTTTTATTCCCTTATATGGGCATGTTTCCTGCCCCAAATTTCGGGTGCCTCTTACACCCCAGGGGTACAACTTACACCCCACTGTGATCCATGTTCTTACAGAGTCTAGCACCCTCTTCAAATAATGTAACCCACATGTTTCTAAGGAATCCTCACTCGTACCTATGACCCGTCAAAGTTTTTGCAATGTTAAGTCTATGGGATTTCCCCCCATTGACTTTTCATTGGGGCACTTTTGGGCACCTCTTACACCCCAGGGGTACAACTTACACCCCAATGTGATGTATGTTCTTACAGAGTCTACCACCCTCTCCAAATGTTTTAACACACATGTTTCTACAAAATCCTCGAGCGGAGCTATGACTCGTCAAAGTTGGGCGCAATGTTAAGTCTATGGGATTTTTCGGGTGGTTTTTCGCCCCCATTTCGGAAATCCTGCACCCGATCGCTTATAAAAGTCATAGCACACCTCTCCTCAATAAGCCGGTCGATTTGAGCCCTCTTTCATGGGTCTACGACAAACCGTGCGGGACGAGTTAGGTGCCGAAAAAACGTGCAGATGTAAGAATAAAATATAATAATAATAATAATTTTTGGAATAGTAATAGTGATGCCTTGCATAAATGCAAGCACCACTAATAATAAGTTTAAATACAATATCAGTATGTTGGCTTTGTCAAGCCAACATAATAATAATAACTAGATAGAAAAGTTTGTTGACAAACTTTATGTTGGCTTGACAAAGCCTGGCCTGAACGTTAAAAACGGTTTGACAGAAGTTTAGTTTAGTAGGCTATCTGGCTGTTAGTATGTTTAAGTAAGAAGCTAGCCTGATTTAACATAAAGCTAGCATGATTAGCCTGAAGCTAGCATGAAGCTAACATGATTAGCATGAAGCTAGCATCAAGTTAGCATGATTAGCATGAAGTTAGCATGATGCTAACATGAAATAACATGAAGCTAGCATGTTGCTAACATGAATTAGCATGAAGCTAGCATGAAGCTAACATGATTAGCATGAAGCTAACATCAAGTTAGCATGATTAGCATGAAGCTAGCATGATGCTAACATGAATTAGCATGAAGTTAGCATGATGCTAACATGAATTAGCATGAAGCTAGCATGATGCTAACATGAATTAGCATGAAGCTAGCATGATGCTAACATGAATAAGCATGAAGCTAGCATGATGCTAACATGAATTAACATGAAGCTAGCATGATGCTAACATGAATTAGCATGAAGCTAGCATGATGCTAACATGAATTAGCATGAAGCTAGCATGATACTAACATGAATTAGCATGAAGCTAGCATGATGCTAACATGAATTAGCATGAAGCTAACATGAATTAGCATGAAGCTAGCATGATGCTAACATGAATTAGCATGAAGCTAGCATGATGCTAACATGAATTAGCATGAAGCTAGCATGAAGCTAACATGAATTAGCATGAAGTTAACATGATGCTAACATGAATTAGCATGATGCTAACATGAATTAGCATGAAGCTAGCATGATGCTAACATGAATTAGCATGAAGCTAGCATGATGCTAACATGAATTAGCATGAAGGTAGCATGATGCTAACATGAATTAACATGAAGCTAGCATGATGCTAACATGAATTAGCATGAAGCTAACATGATGCTAACATGAATTAGCATGAAGCTAGCATGATACTAACATGAATTAGCATGAAGCTAGCATGATGCTAACATGAATTAGCATGAAGCTAACATGAATTAGCATGAAGCTAGCATGATGCTAACATGAATTAGCATGAAGCTAGCATGATGCTCACATGAATTAGCATGAAGCTAGCATGAAGCTAACATGAATTAGCATGAAGTTAACATGATGCTAACATGAATTAGCATGAAGCTAGCATGATGCTAACATGAATTAACATGAAGCTAGCATGATGCTAACATGAATTAACATGAAGCTAGCATGATGCTAACATGAATTAGCATGAAGCTAGCATGATGCTAACATGAATTAACATGAAGCTAGCATGATGCTAACATGAATTAGCATGAAGCTAGCATGATGCTAACATGAATTAGCATGAAGCTAGCATGATGCTAATATGAATTAGCATTAAGCTAGCATGATGATAACATGAATTAGCATGAAGCTAGCATGATGCTAACATGAATTAGCATGAAGCTAGCATGATGCTAACATGAATAAGCATGAAGTTAGCAAGATTTATTATGAAATTAGCATAAAGCTAGCATGAAACTAGCATGAAGCTAGTATGACTTAGCTTGAAGCTAGCATGAAGCTAACATGACCAAAAGACCCAACCCCCATGTCTCTATGATGTTCGGATCCAGAGATATAAGGCTTTGTTTATTATGTTGCTAGGGTGCTCATATTTGGTTGCTAGGGGCGTGGCTTAATAGCTCAATAAGAATCCTTAGAGACTGATTGGATGCCTGAGTAAAATGAGCCCACCCCCATGTCTCTGTGACACTGTGCTGCAAAGATATCCATCTGGGCATTTTATAATGGCAGTCTATGGGAGATGTTGCTAGGGTGCCCAAAAAATGGTTGCTAGGGGCGTGGCTTAATTGCTATGGGATGATCCAGAGAGATTGATTGGATGCCTGAGTAAAATGAGCCCACCCCCATGTCTCTATGACACTGTAAAGCGAAGATATTCCATCTGGAACGTTTTAATTCCCTTATATGGGCGTGTTTCCTGCCCCGTTATAAGTCAATGGGGAATTTTGGGGGCCTCCTACACCCCAGGGGTGAAACTTACACCCCAATGTGAGGTATGTTCTCACAGTGCCTGTCAGCCTCCTTAAATATGGTAAGCCACAAGTTTCTACAAATTTCTCACTCGGAGCTATGACCTGTCAAAGTTTGTCGCAATGTTAAGTAAATGGGACTTTTCGAAAGTTTTATGTCCCGTTTTAGGAATTCTGTAAGTCGGATCCCGTCAAAAAGATATAGCACACTTCTTTAGACCAGTCAGAATGTCCGTGGAAAATTTCGTGGATGTAGCTTGAAAGCTGTCGGACGAGTTAGCCGCAGAAATTTTAGTCTCAGAAGAAGAAGAAGAAGAAGAAGAAGAAGAATAATAATAAGTTTAAATACAATATCAGTATGTTGGCTTTGTCAAAGCCAACATAACTAGATAGAAAAGTTTGTTGACAAACTTTATGTTGGCTTGACAAAGCCTGGCCTGAACGTTTAAAACGGTTTGACAGAAGTTTAGTTTAGTAGGCTATCTGGCTGTTAGTATGTTTAAGTATGAAGCTAGCCTGATTTAGCATGAAGCTAGCATGATTAGCCTGAAGCTAGCATGAAGCTAACATGATTAGCATGAAGCTAGCATCAAGTTAGCATGATTAGCATGAAGCTAGCATGCTGTTAACATGAATTAGCATGAAGCTAGCATGATGCTAACATGAATTAGCATGAAGCTAGCATGATGCTAACATGAATTAGAATGAAGTTAGCATGAAGCTAGCATGATGCTAATATGAATTAGCATGAAGCTAGCATGATGCTAACATGAATTAGCATGAAGCTAGCATGATGCTAACATGAATTAGCATGAAGTTAGCATGATGCTAACATGAATTAGCATGAAGTTAGCATGATGCTAACATGAATTAGCATGAAACTAGCATGATGCTAACATGAATTAGCATGAAGCTAGCAGGATGCTAACATGAATTAGCATGAAGCTAGCATGATGCTAACATGAATTAGCATGAAGTTAGCATGATGCTAACATGAATTAGCATGAAGTTAGCATGAAGCTACCATGATGCTAACATGAATTAGCATGAAGCTACCATGATGCTAACATGAATTAGCATGAAGCTAGATGATGCTAACATGAATTAACATGAAGCTAGCATGATGCTAACATGAATTAGTATGAAGCTAGCATGATGCTAACATGAATTAGCATGAAGCTAGCATGATGCTAACATGAATTAGCATGAAGCTAACATGATGCTAACATGAATTAGCATGAAGCTAGCATGATGTTAACATTAATTAGCATGAAGCTAGCATGATGCTAATATGAATTAGCATGAAGTTAGCATGATGCTAACATGAATAAGCATGAAGTTAGCAAGATTTATTATGAAATTAGCATAAAGCTAGCATGAAACTAGCATGAAGCTAGTATGACTTAGCATGAAGCTAGCATGAAGCTAACATGACCAAAAGACCCAACCCCCGTGTCTCTATGATGTTCGGATCCAGAGATATAAGGCTTTGTTTATTATGTTGCTAGGGTGCTCATATTTGGTTGCTAGGGGCGTGGCTTAATACCTCAATAAGAATCCTTAGAGACTGATTGGATGCCTGAGTAAAATGAGCCCACCCCCATGTCTCTGTGACACTGTGCTGCAAAGATATCCATCTGGGCATTTTATAATGGCAGTCTATGGGAGATGTTGCTAGGGTGCCCACAAATGGTTGCTAGGGGCGTGGCTTAATAGCTATGGGACGATCCAGAGAGACTGATTGGATGCCTGAGTAAAATGAGCCCACCCCCATGTCTCTATGATACTGTAAAGCGAAGATATTCCATCTGGAACGTTTTTATTCCCTTATATGGGCGTGTTTCCTGCCCCGTTATAAGTCAATGGGGAATTTTGGGGGCCTCTTACACCCCAGGGGTGAAACTTACACTCCAATGTGAGGTATGTTCTTACAGAGCCTGCCAGCCTCTTCAAATGTGGTAACCCACAAGTTTTTACAAATTACTCGCTCGTAGCTATGACCCGTCAAAGTTTGTCGCAATGTTAAGTAAATAGGACTTTTCGGAAGTTTTATGTCCCGTTTTGGGAATTCTGTAAGTCGGATCCCGTCAAAAAGATATAGCACACTTCTTTAGACCAGTCAGAATGTCCGTGGAAAATTTCGTGGTTGTAGCTTGAAAGCTGTCGGACGAGTTAGCCGCAGAAATTTTAGTCTCAGAAGAAGAAGAAGAACTAGATAGAAAAGTTTGGAGACAAACTTTATGTTGGCTTGACAAAGCCTGGCCTGAACGTTTAAAACAGATTGACAGAAAATTGAAAGAAGTTTAGTTTGGTAGTCTACCTGGCTGTTAACATGTTTTAGTCTGAAGCAATCATGATTTAACAAAGTTAACATGATTAAACATGACGCTAGCATGATTTAGCATGAAATTATCCTGATTTAGCATGAAGCTAGCATGATTTAACTTGAAGCTAGCATGATTTAACATGATGCTAGCATGAAGCTAACATGATAAAAAGACCCAACCCCCATGTCTCGATGATGTTCTGATGCAGAGATATAAGGCTCTATTTATTACGTTGCTAGGGTACTGTATTTGGTTGCTAGGGAGAAAATTGGCATCCAGTAGTGATTACACGTCGAATCAAAAGTAAAACGGTCCAACCCCTGTGTCCAGGGCCGCATTAAGAGCTCACTGGGCCCCGGGGCTATGAATTACTGCAGCCCCCCCCCCCCCCAACACCACTTTAGGTCACCAATTACAGAGAGAACAAATTTTTCTAAAACACTGCTGAAGTTGTTTTACATAAATATAATCTAGAATAATTCAGAATAACAGTTGCACGAAAAAAGCTGTTAGATTACCACTAACCTGTAAACATGACTTGCTAATAGCGAATATAGGGGTGGGCGATGAGCTAAATGTTTTATCATTATACGAGTCATTTTATCTAACAATAATGATAAACTTCACAGTCAAGTTATATTACTTTTAATAAGAAAGAATTTTATCATATGGAAATTTAATGCCACTAACATTTCAGAATTCTTTTGACCAATTTCCATATCACAAAAAATAATAGTCACTTAAGAAAATAATCTCAAGCTTACTGATGACAAGAGTTACAATTAATAACAATAGAACAAAGGCACACAAGAAATCGACATACTTGAAAAACTTAAAGCACTGAATAATATTATATTGTGTAAAGTAATCAAATATACAGTACCTATCTTTCACTATAAATTCAACATTCATTCTTATTTATTTTACAAAAGTGATTCAATCAATGGCAGTAAATTACTTTATTTCTGATGTTTGATTTAGTTATTTATTTATATTTATTTAATGTTTATTTGACAGGGACAAATGGATAAAACATTGCTTTATAAAAAATACAAAGTAGATTCCATGCATACAGGTTTATAGCCAAGACTAATTTGCAACCCCTGTCCCTGGTTAGGCTTGTAAGGTTAAAACAGAGATTACAGAGTATTGAAGCACAAATTTATAGCTATTAAAATATACATAATAAATACATCGAATACATAAAATAAGATGTGGGCTTAAATAGATGTAGTAGTCACTATAACACAGAATCTAAACAAATTTATACATTAAGTTGTAGCCTGTATAATCAGCGTTCACAAAGTTGTTTCAGTTTTAGCCATTGCTTTAAATGTGTATTAAAAACCTTGAGTCCTTTCAGTGTTTTAATTTCTGATGGTAAAGCATTCCACCATTTTATGCCATTTTAAAGTGATGTCTGACCAAATGTTGTTCTACGTTTTGCGACTATACAGCCTATACAGTGCGGCGCGGCTTTTTATATTGCTAAGCAACCACCGAGTAAGCTGTCTTGTCAATCAAATATTGACGCGTGAGCGCTCTTTTACTGTTAACTGTCATATTAGCAGAAACTTTAAAAATAGGACGCTTGCTCTGACCTTGTTTGAGGGTGAGAGGTGCACAAAGACGCAGGAGAAAGTGAGCGAGTGGAGTCCGGTTCTTCAAAGCCCTTGTAAACTTCCCTTACCACAACGTAAGGCTCGCCTCTCCCCTCATTCGATTGGACAATGCGCCCGACGCGAATGACGTCGGGCGCTTCTCCGCTCTCAGCGCTTCTTCAAAAGCGCGTGCTGCGGCTGGCGGCAAAAACCTAATTTGTAGGGGGCGTGGTAACGCTTTGGCAATCAGATGTCTAGGAGCAGTCAATCTGCTTCACAGCCAATCACGGGCCCCCTACTTGTTCGGGCCCCGGTGCTTTAGCCCCGCCTAGCCCTATGGTTAATGCGGCCCTGCCTGTGTCTCTACAATGTTCTGATGCAGAGATATAAGGCTTGTTTATTTAGTTGCTAAGGTACTGTATTTGGTCGCTAGGGAGAAAATCAACATTCACTAGTGATTATACTCCAAGCCACAAGTAAAACAGTCCAACCCCTGTGTCTTTTCTTATTGCATATTTAACTTAATAAGTCAGAAACGTCTCAGCTGTTTCCTGCTGACAGGCGCGGTGGCACGTGCAGCAGGTGACGCCAATTATGGGTCCTCTGAAGGTTAGACCATCTCATTTCAGTTCTCTTCGCAACTTCTGAGGCTGCCACCTTGAATGACTGAGTACTCACCTTTTAAGGTCGCAGCCCTTGAATTGGGACACAGCTTATGACACTGTGCTGTAAAGATATCCATCTAGCCATTTTAAAATGGCAGTCTATGGGATCGTTGCTAGGGTACTGTCTTTGGTTGCTAGGGAGTAGTTTGGCAGTGCCCAATAATGATACTCCACTTAAAAAAAGAATTATTTTAAATGAAAATCAATTAAACTTGACGCACACACGCACACACACACACGCACACACACACGTGCGCGCACACACACACACACACACACACACACACACACACACACACACACACACACACACACACACACACACACACACACACACACACACACACACACACACACACACACACACACACACATTCTGGTTTCCATGTTTTGTGGGGACATTCCATAGACGTAATGCATTTTATACTGTATAAACTGTATATTGTATTCCCCTAACCTACCCCATTCCCTAACCCCAACCATCACTGAGAACTTTCTGCTACTTCACATTTTCAAGAAATATCATTTTGTTTGATTTATAAGCTTGTTTCCTCATGGGGACATCAAAATGTCCCCACAAGGTCACAAAAACACTGGCATTCCTATCTTTGTGGGGACAATTGGTCCCCACAACGTGATAATTACCAGGTACACACACACACACACACACACACACACACACACACACACACACACACACACACACATAATACATTAAACTGTATTATATAATCATATATTGATTGTCACTGTGCCTTTCTTTGTAAATATATTTATGCTAATAAAACGTTTATTAATTATTATTGTTATTATTATTATATTATTTGTAGTACTGTTGCCTAGTGATCATTATTTTGATTCATACTTTTTCAGTATTCCATTGTTTAATGGATGACAATAATTCTTTAAAACCAATAAGACAAAAGATCCCTAAACCTTTTGCTGATGAGCTCTAGATTCAATGGTTGTGGCTATGAATACAGCTACGGCCAAAATCTCTTGAAGTCTCGCCGGTTGAGCGCTGTTTTCATTCATAATAAAGGCGGAGGTCGTTTCTCAATCCGACGGCTGCAGCCTCCAAAGGTCGGATTTGCAGGCTGCCTACGTCATCAAGCCTGTCTTATTTCAGAATATTAACAATTATAAAATTGACTGTTATTTTTAGTAAATCGTGTATTGTTGTAATATGCTTATGACTTGCGAATGTAATGCTCAGTTAACTGAAATAAACCAAGCTTGATGAAGTATGCAGCCTGCATATGCGACCTCCGGAGGCTGCAGCCTTCAGATTGAGAAACGGCCGAATATTTTTTTTTCCTATACCCAAACCTTACAACAACATTTCACGAGATTTAGGTCGTGACTGTATGCTGTCTAGCAGTTTTTCAACTTAATCCTAACTAAATCTAACGCTAAACTGAACATCTCGCGAGATTTGGCCGCATCCGTAATACGCCAGCCCGCCCCGAACTTGTCTCATCCGGTTTTCGGTTGAGCCAGGTAAGTGCCTCAGGACTTTCTCTCCGTTATTTTTTGAGGTATTTTTCGACATAAATTCATATAAGTTGTAAAAACAACGGTGAATTAAGTTCACGTGATTATTTTAGACAACATGCGGTTGTTAATTTAGATATTTGTATTGTTTTGCTATAGTTTAAACGATAAACTATGTTGTATAGTGCAAGTAACGTTAATTTCACGAGATACAGGTACCTTTGCCCGCGTGGTTTAAATGTGAGCTGTTTTTTGTCACAATTAGAGATATAACACGAGTTAAAGTATTTATTTATTTGTTTTTACGTTCATTATAAAGTTTAGCGTTTATTAGCATGAGGGTTAGCATTTTGTTTACACGGTCGTATTGAGGGCTCCAGCCGGCAGCATCCACTGGTGCCTACATGCAGGGGTGACGAGATGGATCATCTGTGTCTGTTTGTGAGACACTTAAAGTTTTGCTTAAGGGTGTTGGGGAACCCTGGGTCTTATAAACAAAATATATGTTTGTTTACAATGTACTTCTGATACTGGATACCGTTAACTTAAAGTTACATGCTGCTATAGCAATTCTAATAATGTGCTATGTTGTGTTTCCTTGCCTTTCCTTGTCACTACTTTGCCTTCACATAGTTTGTGCTGTCTAGACACATATGTGGCAAGTCATTTTTTTACTTGCATTTCGTTTTTAGTTAGTAACGTATCTCTTTTTTTCTGTTCTACAGACAGGCCATTGCTTCAGCTGTGTGAGTATTTTTATAATAAATTATCTGTATACAGACTTGTAATATTTGATGTAGATATTAAATGATTATTTCTTGTTTTACATTTTATGTTCCCTAAACATCAGCCAACATCCAGTTTGTAGTGCTGCACAACAAACCCCACTTTTTAGTGGATATACTCAAGCGAACCCAAAGGCTCTTTTAAGAGCCATCCACATTGCACAGGTAAGTCAATTTTGTGTCATTTTGAATCAAGTAATTCCTTAGTAGTTTTTGTAACACCTGTTTAGGGCTGGGTATTGTTTAAAATCTTTCAATCCGGTGTCAATTTCCAGACCTCAGTTTCTATACCGGTTCCTAACGATACTTTTTTTGATACCATATGTTTTAAAATCCATTGAAACATTAACAAAAATACATTAAACACACACCTTTTATAACTATAGATTTTTAAAACAAATTCTGGTAACACTTCTCACTCAGCGTAACATTATTAATACAACTGTTTGTGCTTTTTGGACTTATCAGTTTTTTTTAATGAAAATAAGGAAACAAAAATAAAGAAATTAAGAATATAATTAACACTGCTTTATTTTATGAAATGTAAAATGGTATTTAGCTTGGACTAACAGTATTTAAATAAGTGGGTTCATTATAGCTGCAACTTTGACAAAAGTTAAAATATTCAAATGGGTGACTGAGTTTTACTGGGAAGATTTGTATGCATATTTGTTTTTTTGTAAACAATACTCAACTTCATAATTATCAAAATATTAAATACATTATAAAAAAGCGTGAAAAAGTAGAAAAAGCGTTCAATGTAATTTAATTCAAGTGAAATTAGCAAACCAGATATTAGTTTGTTTTAAATATTGAGCCAGACTTGTAAGCAGTGTTGGGCTGCGCGTGTGCGTCAAGTTTAAACTATAGACTGTAAAAAAATAGTTTTAAACTCATCGTCCATTTTGGAAGATGAGGGCATAAAGGCTTTGCAATGTGGAGAGACAGGCGCAAGTATTTTATAAGCATTGGGAGAAACAAGCTGCGCGTGTGGGTCAAGTTTAAACACCTTGTCGAGACTGTTGTGTGAGATGCGCGCGTGAAGTCTTTACCATGCGGAACCAGGCGCGAGTAAAAGAAGCAGAGACAAAGGCTGCGCGCGTGCTTTAAATTAAAACCCCTCGTCACTTTAGGAGAAGCGCCGTTTTGTTTGACGTGCCTTTCACGGAGACAACACGGCCATACTTGTGCTAACTCTAGTGGTAAGACAACTGTCACAAAGGCTTTCTGTATATTTCTCATATTGCATCCTTTCTACACTTGTGTGGGTGACTGCGAGTATTTTCAGAAATCCTCCCGTCACGTGGTGGTGGACAGCCAATCGCCGGCGCTTTAGGTCCTTACACGCAAGTACAGGCTTTCACACAGACACAGCCGCTTGGCTTTTGGAATAGAAATTTGGCACCGAAAGATAAATAATTTTTCGATACTCAAATTATCTGAGTTTTCGTTCGATTCCATAAAAGTATCGACGTTCGGTACCCAGCCCTACACCTGTTCATTTACAATTATTTTGTAAATAACTGACTGCTTTACAATTCTATTCCAATAACAGGGTCATTTTACCCAAGGATTGTATTGTTTATTGTAATGCATATTAGTGCTGAGCTCATGAGCTCCTGGTGATGCGGGCATTCATACAGTACCTTCTATATCGATTCTGACACACTTTTGAAGGTAGTGTTACAGATCATACCGTAATTCCTCAAAGAACGGGGCCTTTATTTACCTAAACTGCCGAAGGTAACAGGCTTTTATTTGAAGCAGGCTTTTATTAGAGACAGTCCTTTATTTCAAATTCCATCTGTTTGATAAATAATTGTTTTAAATTAGCCGTTAAAATTGATAGCGTTCTAGTGGATAGAGATCATTCATTTTTACCGTAATTTTTTTTAAGGTTGTTGAAAAGTCCGTCACTAGCATTAAATGAGACCCATCCAATGTAGCTACTGCCATCTATTGGCAGCTGTGCATTATGATGAACTTGAATGCATTAAGGAGATGGCACATTATCCAAACCATGCCCCAGCGCGATTGCCCCCCCTCCATACTCCATGCACGCACTCACACTGTACTTTTATCAATCTGAGCCCGGGCGAGCTTTCGTCATTAAAATGCATTTGTTTTGAGCAAAGCAGGAGGTAGAGCACTCTCTTAACACTGGAAACCATCGTAATGTTAAGTCTGTATTTTTTTATTCAGAGTCGTATGAAGCCCTCTCACATGCCTATGATATCGCTTAGTTGATATTTCGCGTATGCACCGTAGATATTCACTTAGCCCTGCTGCGCGCATTAAAAGGTTTTAATGAAGGCAGATGAAGGTGAATGCTCGCACGGTTGAAGTCTCTCCTTTTGAAATGCGCTCTGTTGCGTTTGCGCTCACACTGCGCCTAAAAAGCTTTGAAGTATAAACTGAAGCTTTGATTATACTCGCACTTTGGTCCACAACACAAGCCTCCGCGGATCGCGCACGTGTATCACCAAACGGACGAGGCGTTTACAGAGCATTCGCATGGGGCGCAAGTAAGCTCTTACTCATTTCCCCCGACACTCATCTTTCCCTGGCCTTAATTTGAGACCGGCCTTTATTTGTCTGCGATGATCACGCCCCGGCCACTATCAGAGGCCCGGCGTTTATTTGAATAACGGCTTCTATTTGAGGAATTACAGTATATTTAGTCTGAGGTCATACGGAAAGGACGCAAGCATGTGACCCGTGGAGAATGTTAAAGGAGTAGTCCACTTTATAGATGGGGCCCATTGACTTACCATAGTATTTTTTTTTCTTGCTATAAGTCAATGGACCCCATCTTTAAAGTGGCCTACTCCTTTAAGTGGGGAGTGGAGAACGATGAGCTGGGTTTTTTTCCGCGATTGTCTCCGTCTTGCACGCACACTCGTCTGCACTGCACATCCTTTCCTAAGTGTGTGCTTTCTTTCTTTATAAGCAGATATCTTAACTTTAACATCATCACTCACCCATTCAGCAGTTTAAGTAGAATTGCACATAAAGACTGCATGTCGTGTCTTAAGCAATTTATAATAAACCTATTGCGTGGCATTTTATTCACTCTCTTAATGTACGTACACACCGCCGCAGACCTAAGCTTCCAAAGAAGCTCAGACCGCCCGGTCAAGGATGCTTGTCAAAAAGTACGGGGAAGCTTGTTGACGCTCTGAAGTCTGTGTCACCATGAAATGTTAACAAAAAAAAAAATACATTGACATTATAAACCTTTTATAATGACAGCCGTTTTATAATCGTTTTGGTCACATTTGGTCTGGAAAAAAAATAGCTATTATTATTATTACTATTATTATTTTATTGCATCTGTGCAATTGCTTAAATCTGTTTTACTGTGAAACATGAATCACGGATTACCTGCGATGTTACTATATGGATTAATACATCGTGATATCGATGCTTAAATGATACGCTGTGCAGTTCTACTGGCAAGACACAGACACATTTGAGTATCTATCAGGAAAATATTATAAATCATCAGCACGCACTTCACTAACTCACCGGGAACACCAACTATACCAGCTATTTTATCCCATGCCTCGTTCTTTTATAACTGGTCCCTATATGAAAATAATTTAATATCATAAATGATAGGAAACCCAGCAACAGCGATTATGAATTATATATACACAAAACGAAAGTTAACATCGTATGTTTCTCCAGAATCAGCCAGCGAAGAACGTCTAAGCTATATTTCGATTGGTTGCTGCTGTTTTCCCGCTGCTTGCTGCTGAACTGCGTCATAGCTCATTACCATAAAGTTTAGCTTCTTTCATTTTTCTGATTGACGCTATGGTCCCTCAAGATGCCTAAAACGCAACACCGATGGATTTGACGCTCCTTGCAGCTGAGAGAAGCCAGGTTCCATTGTAAATGAATGACTTCCAGTAACTTTGGAAGCTCAAGTCTGCGGCGGTGTGTACATACAGTTATAATACAGTAATCAGGCTTGCCCATCATTTAGAATTGAATTGAGAATGACTCCTGAATTCCAATTAAATTCTTGAATTTGAATTGAATTTGAATTAAAGGAAGCAGAATTGCAATTCAATAGAAATTTATATATTTTTAAAAATGAAGCTTTACAGTATATGTCAGAAATAATTGCATTACATATTCTATTAGTTTGAACTACTTGTACAGATTACATTAACAGGAAATGTTTTTCCCTAGCAATTAATGTTAAAAACTCTAGTCACATAACAAATAATTAAGTTAGATTTTTTGTAATTGAAATTTTGTGCAACATGATGGAACATGACTTCATTTCCCAGAATGCTTTACTTTAACCAAGTATTTAAAATGGTTGCCAAAAATTTTTCTAAAGTAACTATTTGAGATTCTTTCTGTTGTGTGACTGTGGAATTTCTTTAAATCGCCATGAATTTAATTCTGCTTCCTGTCATTCCAATTCAAATTCAACTTCCTGTAGGGCGGAGTCAATTAAAGTAGGAGGCCAATCCTGAAATTCTAAATTGTGCACCAGCCTGACAATCATGCATTTAGAAAGAAAGACGACAAAGAGCTGCAAGTGTAAAGTGTGTGTTTAGGTGAAGAGGTTTCAGAAATTGTTTGCGATACACAGCCCTAATGGATATGACTAACTTGGGAATGATGTGTATGACTTATGGGATAGCAGAAACACAATAGGTTGATGACGCTGTATTTTTTTGTATAACTTTAATCATACCTTGCCTGAACTTTAAACCAAAATTTGTCTTTTTGTTCTTTTAGGACTTTTTCTATTGGACGACTTATTCATTATTGTAAGTAACACTGTCAGATATTACAGATTTACAGTATCTTACAAAAGTATCTTACACCCCTCACATTTCAGCAACCATTTTAGTATATCTTCTCAAGGAACAGTACTTTAGAAATTTGGATATATTTTTGAGTAGTCAAGTGCCACTTGTATAGTAGTATAGATTTACTGTTCTATGAACATACAGCCATTATTGTCAATATAGCTGGCACCAAAAGCGAGTACACTTATGTTCATGTTTTTATTTGCTAGACCTGACCCTACACATTTGGTTAACTTGTATTAGAGCAGTTTAAAAAAAACACCATGAGTGCTGCTAACATTGCTTTACACAGAATGCTACAGAAGGAAGTGGAAGGTCAGATTATCAGTGTTCAAATTATATGTCACACACTACAGTAAGTCAGTGCATGGCTGTCGTTCCACAAGGAAGCCTCTTTTGAAGCTGGCTTACAAGAAACCCCACAAACATTTTGCTGAAGATAACCTTACCAAGAGCATGAATTAAAGGAACCATATCATGTGGTCTTAAACAATCTTAAACATAAATGTGGTGTCTAGCATGTGTGGTGTTGGGCCATGCAAACCGAATTGTTTGTGTGTCTGGCATTGGGTCTGAGCACTGACAATCTGACCTTCTGCAACTTGTAATGCAATGTTGGCAGCATTTATGTTTTTTTTAGGCCAGCTTCTGCACCTGATGTTCAGCATGATGACTACAACATCTATTATCATATAGAGCAGTGGTTCTCAAACTGGGGGCCGGGGCCCCCAGGGGGGCCGCGAGATGGTGCCAGGGGGGCCCCAGTTTTATGACATTTTATAAAATAAATTAATTTATCATGAATTCTATGCAATTAAACCTAAAAAAATAAGTATACTAACCAACAGCACTACTTTGTATAATTCAATATGTTTTGTTTAATTAAAATTGAGTTTTAGAACAGTTTTTTGCCATAAATTTTCTTTGGAGGGGCCGCGAAGGAATGTGCCGTACACAAGGGGGGCCGCACGCTGAAAAAGTTTGAGAACCACTGATATAGGGTGTACTCACTTTTGTTGTCGGCTATTTTGACAATAATGGCTGTAGGTTTAGTTATTTTCAGAGGATAGTAAATCTATTCTGCTATACAAGTAGAACATTGATTCTAAAATGTATCCAAATTTTATTTTTGTAGTATTTTCTAGGGGTGGGACTTGTTTGGACCCTCATGAATTGATTCAGAATCAATTCTTAGGTCCCAGTTTGATTGAAGCCATATGGATATTTTTACAGAAGTATATTCATGTTCTTATATCTAAACAGTCAGCCAATGGTTTAAGGAAACCCTATTAGCATGGTCAGATGAATCAGTAAATTAAATGTGCTGTTTCTCCCTGCAACTCACTGAACAGAGAAAAGGCAGAGGAAGACCATCACAAAGTGTATCTTGTTTTCTTGCAGTTTAGAAACAGGGCTGTTCGAGATGTATTTGTTTATTTCTTTCTCTACTGCTTGTGTAAGCTTCACTGTAGGTGCTTGTGCAGTACGCACTCTTTCAAGCTGTCCGTGTCCAGCACCACTCCCCCCGTTGAGTTCCACTTTTTGGTTCTGATAACGTCATGTATTATTTTGTAAGCGAACATTTAAGAATTGATTCTTGACATTTGTGAATCGATTCAGAATCTGCCACTTACATCGAATAATTGATTTTTTTTGTCCCACCCCTAGTTTTGTCCTTTGAGAAGATAAACTAAAACTGTTGCAGAAATGTGAGGGCTGTACTCAATTTTGTGAGATACTGTAACTAGAGCTGTCACGAAAATGTTTATATTTTGCATTATAATATACAAGTAGTGATTTTTATTATTCATAACACATTTAGTAAAAATAGAAAAACAGATAAATATAGTAATGCATGTAATGTCCTGCTCCTTTTACAATAATTTATGTTCTTGTTTACATTTACTGTGTATGTTTTAATGTTATGTAATATTATGTATGCTGGTTTATCTTTACAGTGTAACTAACTTGTTGTTTTTCTCTGTTTGTTGTTTGTTGTATGTTCTTGTCTTGTCCTTTCAATACCTTTAAATTACATTTCAAACCTTTACTTTGCTTAAATCTTCACCGCTATTCCATTCTGTACTTTCACTTCATCAACTAATAAAATAACTGGCCATGCCCCCCCCAAAATGCTGCTGCTCTGCTTGCTGCTTGCTTGCCTGCACCCCCAACGCACCCCAATGCAATCTACCAATGCAAACCTGACAAATGCATCTTGCTGCTTGCCTACGCATCTTAAAAAAAATGGCCAGACGTACAAAAACGCTGAAAACGTACAAAAACGCTGAAAACGTACAAAAACGCTGAAAACGTACAAAAACGCTGAAAACGTACAAAACGCTTCTTGTGATTCTGAAAAACGCTTCTTGTGATTCTGAAAACCCCCTTCCTGTGAGCCTGAAAACCCCCTTCCTGTGAACCTGAAAACCCCCTTCCTGTGAGCCTGAAAACCCCCTTCCTGTGAACCTGAATATCTTCTTCCTGTGAGCCTTACTACAAAAACCAAGTGAACATTGACACCAGTTAGTGAACTACAACTACTACAAGAGAAAAGGAGCTCCAAAACATCTCTTCCAGTACACCTTGCTGCCTGTTGTCTTCAAGAAGGACCACTGATTCAAGCTCAGCTTTTGAAGCCTACTGTTCAACGTTACATTAGTTAAATTTTTGTGGTGTTTATCATACAGGTATATTTTATGTAAATAGATTTTATAAGGTGTATATACAATTAAATAGTCTTTCTGTAGTCTTGTTAACCACATTTTGATACAAATAAATTTACTGTACAGTAGACGTTAAAGTACATTTGGGTAACATTTTATTTATTATAAACATTACATCCGTGTTACTTATTAGTAGAGTTATTAAACCTGTGCCAGTATTACATTAGTCTGAGTTTTACCATCTGCTTTACATTAGTCTGAGTTATTTAATCTGTTGTAAGTATTACATTAGTTTGAGTTATTAAATCTGTGTTAAGTCGTACATTAGTGTGAGTTATAACATCTGTTTTGCATTAGTCTGGGTTGTTTCACCTGTGTTAAGTATTTCATTAGTCTGAGTTACTAAATCTGTGCTAGTATTACATTAGTCTGTTTTGTAACATCTGTGCTAGTATTACATTAGTCTGAGTTCAAAAATCTGTTTTACATTAGTCTGGGTTGTTACACCTGTGTTGGGTATTACATTAGTCTGAGTTATTAAACCTCTGCCAGTATTAAATTAGTCTGCGTTTTACCATCTGTTTTACATTAGTCTGAGTTATTTCATCTGTTTTAAGTATTACATTAGTTTGAGATATTAAATCTGTGTTAAATCTTACATTAGTCTGAGTTATAACATCTGTTTTACATTAGTCTGGGTTGTTACACATGTGTTAAGTATTACATTAGTCTGAGTTACTAAATCTGTGCTAGTATTACATTAGTCTGTTTTGTAACATCTGTGCTAGTATTACATTAGTCTGAGTTGTAACATCTGTTTTACATTAGTCTGGGTTATTACACCTGTGTTGGTTATTAAATTTGTGTGAGTTACTAAACCTGTGCCAGTATTACATTAGTCTGAGTTTTACCATCTGTTTTACATTAGTCTGAGTTATTTAATCTGTTTAAGTACTACATTAGTTTGAGTTATTAAATCTGTGTTAAGTCTTACATTAGTCTGAGTTCAAAAATCTGTTTTACATTAGTCTGGGTTGTTAAACCTGTGTTAAGTATTACTTTAGTCTGAGTTACTAAATCTGTGCTAGTATTACATTAGTCTGAGTTGTAACATCTGTGCTAGTACTAAATTAGTCTGAGTTGTAACATCTGTTTTGCATTAGTCAGGGTTATTACATCTGTGTTAAGTATTACATTAGTTCTGTTTATACATTCCTGTTTATCACATATATAACTTCAGTGGATAAGTAAACAGTAAAATTTCCCTTTAATCTTATTTCATCTGTGTTGGGAGTGATATCATATATTCACACATTACGTTTGTGTTCAGTATTGTGATTTAAAGCATTCGTGTTTACAGTTATACAAGTAACCTTTTCATATACTTGTCTGTCATATATTTAACTTGCTTGAGTGATCGATTGCATAATAGACATTAACTGTGGCTGGAAGTTTATAATCAAATATTTCAAAATTGATCTCTGTTTAAGCATTATATCTGCTTAGCTTAAGTTGCCTTGTATTTCACACAACCTTACTGTGTAATTGATTATATTGGCACTTCATATTAGTAAAGACTATACTTTTGAGATACTAAAAGTTGTTATTGGTTTATTTGTTTGCATAAATAAACAAAAACAGGCATTGCTTGTTTATAAACAAATTTTGTTTAAAACTGTGATAATATCATGCCACGAAAAGGAAGGAGAAGTGACGCCCAGAAGCAGCGTAGAAAGTTAGAAGCTTCATTAGACACCAGCAGCATCACCAGCTCTGCAACAGGTACAGATAACATGAGCCCATATGTCCTGTCTGTTACGGCGTCCCACTGTCAAAGTGATCCGAGGTACAACATTTATTCAAGAGGCAGCCAGTGTACTTGCAATTCATTAATGTTTCTCGCAATGCATAATGAGCTTATTGAGTTACAAAGTTTGGATTTAGACTGCATATTGCAAAGAGGTGATGCTGCGTACACTAGTGTAAAACAATCACTAGAAACCAATGGGCGGTTTGTTAATAGTTTGTTACACTTTGACGAGCTCCCAGACACAATTGAGACAAACACACAGTGCTACAACGTCCGTAAACATCGCCTAAGGTTTGGATTACTAAGAGATGCACCTGCACTGTGTGGGTATGAAAACTTAGAGAATACTCTGCAATGTCTCAGAAGTGAAATAAGTCACGCCCTGTTTTTGTGCGGACTCTATTGTTTGGCTGTGTTCAGAGATCGTTCCGGAAGGTTTGGATATTTTGATTCACACTGCAGAACACCAGATGGTATGCCTACTGAGGAGGGCACAGGTACTGCTGTAATGTTGACATTTTTACGTTTAGAAGACATGATAGAGAGACTCTTGCTGTTGTTTCAAGGGTGTTTCCGTTTGGGAGATCAGCAGCAATTTGATCTGCTTCCAGTATCATTTATAAGCACAACAGTATGTACAGATGTCTCCATTGAGTGTCTTAATAACACTGAGCCATGTGTTCCATCTCAAATATCTGAAAATACATTTCTGTCCAGCAATGATCAGTATGCACCTGCTGCATTTTCACAACAGTGTGTTCAATTCAGAGATCCAGTTCAGTTGCCAGTCAACATGACAGATGAAGATAAAACAGATATTCAAACTACTGTAACTGAGCACATAGACAAAGACAAAAATGTTCAATTTAATAAATTTTCCTACGATGTTTCAAAAGATTCCTCAGTTCAGATCAGATTGTCACCTCCAAATGATCAATGTTTACAAATATCTGACTTAAATCAACAATCAATAAAGCTGAACAAGACCAGAAGGCGTAAGGCATATTTGAAATGGCAAAAACAAATGGATCCAAAAAAAGATGTTTTTGAACGGGAACAGGCAAAAAAAAGCTATGATTACAAAACAAGTAAAAAGTACAAGGAAAGACATAGGCAAACAATGAAAAACAAATATTGGAATAATGCAGTTTACAGAAAAGATCATAAACAGGCCTTGAAAAACAACTATAAAGAATGTGAAAAATACAGAAATAAGAAAAAAGTTTATGCTATTATGAATTACAGGAATAATAAGGAATACAGAAATAGGAAAAAAAGTTATGCTATAATGAAATACAGGAATGATGAAGAATACAGAAATAAGATAAAGGGTTATGGAATCATGAATTATATGAATAATGAGGAATATAGAAATAAGAAAAAGGATTATGGAATCATGAATTACAGACATAATGAGGAATACAAAGAGAAAAAAAAGAAAAAAATAATCAGCAATTATGGTATTAATGCACATTTCAAGGAGAAACAAAAGAAATATGTCATAACAAATTACAGGACCAATGAGCATTTTAGGGAGAAACAAAAGAAATATGTCAAAACAAACTACAGGACAAATGAGCATTTCAGAGAGAAACAAAAAAAATATGTCATAACAAATTACAGGAAAAGTGAGAAATATAAAGAAAAACATTTAAGGTATGTCACTGATAGATATTCAAAAGACCCAATTTTCAGGCAAAGGCAAAAAGACCATTATACAAACCGTTGCAAAACTGATTCAACCTTTTATGAGCAAAGAAAGGAAATATTTAAACAACTTTATCAACATGATCCACTATTCAGGACCCGTCAAAAAGAATACCATTTATTTAAATCTAAAGACAGAATATCCGCCCTCAAAATACTTCATAAGATACACTGTGCGCAAGTCATAAAGTACAAATACAAAAAAATTGATTGTGTGCGACAGGTGACAGAAGTGTTCCGAAACAGTCAGTCTGTTGAAATCCAGAATCCAGTGGTTTTAAAGGCTTTGCATACTTTTAGATATGTAATAAAACAGGGACCTACATATATCTGCACGTGCTGTGAAAGAGCACTCTTCCCAAATCAAGTGCGCAGGTGCGATCATGATTGCTATAAAAAGAATCCAAATCTTGTTTCACAATGTTTGACAGGTAACTATGCTCACATCTGCTCTGATTGCCCTGATTCGTGTGTGAGGAAAACAGAATGGATCTGTCATAGCTGCCATACAAAGCTTTTGAAAGGTGTAATGCCAGACATTGCTGTAGGCAATAAGCTGCAGTTTACTCCTATTCCTACAGAACTGTGCAATTTGAATATTCTAGAAAGACATGTTATTGCAAAATATATTCCTTTTGCTAAAATTTTAACACTTCCTAAAGGCCAACAGAAAGCTATTAAAGGTGGTGTCATTTCTGTTGCATCTGAAGTGGAAACAACAGTAAATTGTTTACCTAGACCAAGAGGGGAATCACAGCTTCTTACAGTGAAACTAAAAAGACGTCTTTGTTACCAAGGTCATTATCAATATCAGACTATGAATATGCATAATGTTTTATCTGCTTTAGGAAAACTTAGAGAAATGCATTCAGAATATCAAGACATTAGAATAAATACATCACTCTTAGCAGATGAAATGCTGAGTGAGTTTGAACAGTCTACAAATAACAGCAGTGCACATGATGAGGCAATGGACATTGACAACAACAGTCAAAGTGAGAACACTGAAGAACAGAACAATGAAAACGAATCTAATGATAACTCTGAATCTACTGCAGAACAACACTCAGGTCTTGTCTTGGACACATGCCTTCAACCCCCAGATCTTGGACAGCAGTTGTTGTCTTATGATGATGGGATATTTTGCATTGCACCAGCAGAGAGAAACAGTCCTGTTAGCATTTTTAAAATCCCTAAGCTTGAGTCTATGGCATTTCCAGTGCAGTTTCCTGATGGTAAGAATACATTTGATGAGCCTGACAGAGTGAAAGGTCTCTCCCCTAGCAGATACTTCAATACAAGACTATTCTCTGTAGATAATCGTTGTGCAATGGACACAAACTACATATTTTTTGCCCAGTTTGTTACAGAAATGCACATGGCCACATCTAGTATGTCCATCCAGTTGAGAAAAGCAAAACCCATGACACGTGATGGTCGCAGAATAAACTGTTCACTGTTACAGGATAAACAAGAGTTAGAAAAACTTGTACATCAGAAAGAGGCAACACGTTTCATGCAACCTCTTCGAGGAACACCAGCATACTGGGAAAAAACTCTGCGTGATTTGTTTGCTATGCTAAGACAGTTGGGAACACCCACATTTTTCTGTACATTTAGTGCTGCTGAAATGAGATGGCCAGAAGTCATAACAGCTATTAAAACACAACAAGGTGAAACTATAAACTTCTCAGAATTAGACTGGTCACAAAAATGCGAAATTCTTAGAAGCAACCCTGTCACAGTTATGCGAATGTTTGAAAAACGAGTTGAAAGCTTGATGAGAGATCTAATTATGTCACCTGCTCAACCTATCGGTGAGGTTATAGATTTTTTTTACAGAGTAGAGTTCCAGCAGCGAGGCTCTCCACATATTCACTGCTTATTTTGGGTAAAAGATGCTCCAGAGTTTGAAAAAGATCAAGACCAAGATGTGTGTAATTTCATTAACAAATATATCACATGCAAACTACCAGACCCAAGCAAAGACCAAGAACTGCATAGAATTGTAAGTGAAGTACAGATGCACAGTCGCAATCACTCCAAATCCTGTAGAAAAAACAACAAGCACTGCAGATTTGGATTTCCTAAACCACCCATAAACAGGACCATGATAACTCATCCCAGGCCACCTCCTACAGATGAGTCTGGTGAAGAAAATGAAGCAACAGATGAGAGAGAAATGGCTAGTACATTACAAGCAAAAGCACAGCTTCAGAAAGTGTGGGATCTACTGAATGACTCAACTCAGAGTTTTGAAACAACCACACAGTTGCTTGATAAATTAAACATGACTTATGACGAGTATGAAAATTATGTTGAATCTCTTTCTACATCAAATGTAATTGTCATGGAGAGGCGGCCACAGGACTGCTGGGTTAATGGCTATAATCCAATGCTGTTAAGAGCTTGGAACGCAAACATGGACATACAGTATATTTTGAACCCCTACAGCTGTATCATGTACATTCTCTCATACATTTCAAAAGCTGAACATGAGATGAGTGACTATCTAAAAAAAGTAATAAAAGACACAAGTCATGATAACCTGTCTGACCGTGAGACCATGAAGCAGGTCATGAATTCGTATGCAAAAAATCGCGAAGTTTCGGCTCAAGAAGCAGTTGCTCGCACATGCAGTCTGAAACTGAAATCATCATCACGAGCTGTCATATTCATACCTACTGATGATAATGCAGTAAAGATGAGTCTACCAATGAAGTATTTACAAACCATGGATGCTGACTTGGAAAATGTGTGGATGACTGGATTGCCAGAAAAATACAAGGCTAGACCAAACAGACCTGAATTTGAAAACATGTGCATGGCTGAATTTGCGAGTGAATATCGCATTGTTTACGGAGGACAAAGAAATAGTAAAAATGTTTTGCCACTTCAAAAAAGTATGGGACACATACAGAAAAGAACAAGGGGAAAACCTGCTGTTATCAGATTTGCCCGCTTCTCACAACAAAAAAACCCAGAAAAATACTTTGGAACACTATTAAAACTTTACCTACCACATCGCACAGATGAACAGCTAAAGTCTTCAAGATTTCTGACATATGAATCATTTTATACATTTGCTTCAGTAAAATTACCAGGCACTGATGAACTGCAGCATGTGTACCGCATTGTTAATATAAATCGTGAGAAATATGAGAAGCATAACGAAGCTGTAGAGCAGGCAATAGAGGATTTTGAAAAAAATGGTCCAACAGAAGATGCATGGACAACTCTGGCACCAGCAAATGAATTTATCCGACTGGAGAGCATAATGGAACGTGAACCAACTGATGCAAATGATGAACAAGATGATATTCCTGAATATACAACATATACTTCTGTTAATAACACAGCAATGCCAGTCATGGAAACTGCCCAGCTGAATCCTGTACAGATTCGAAAAATGTATCAAAGTTTGAATCAAACACAAGCTTCTGTATTTTATGCTGTGCGAGACTGGTGCAAAAGATGTGTTACTGGTGAAAAACCACAACAGTTTCTGTATTTCTTGAATGGAGGAGCTGGAGTTGGTAAATCACATGTTATAAAATCTATACATGCAGAAGCAACTAAAATATTGCACAAGCTTCCATCCGTGAGAGAGCACACTGATATTTCCAAACCATCTGTACTTTTATCAGCATTCACAGGTACTGCTGCCTTTAATATCTCTGGTAAAACACTGCACTGTCTTTTAAAACTCCCAAGAAGCTTAAAACCTCCATACCAGGGCCTGGGAAACAGCTTGGATGAAATTAGGGCAGACTTTTCAAATGTACACATTTTAATTATTGATGAAATATCTATGGTGTCAAAACAATTGTTTGCCTATGTGAACTGGAGACTTCAGCAGATAAAAGGAAACCAGAAACCTTTTGGTGGATTGTCAGTACTTGCTGTAGGAGACTTTCAACAGTTACCTCCTCTTGGAAGAGCAAAACCACTCTGTGTATATGAGGAGCATGTGCTGGACTTTTGGAAAGATCAATTTCAGATCATAACACTGACACAGATTATGAGGCAGAAAGATGATCTTGCATATGCTGAGCTGCTCAACCGATTGAGGGTAAAACAGAAGCATGAGAAACTCACTGACGCAGACAAGTGTATGTTACAAGCTGTCATAAGATCTTCTTCCGAAGAGTGTCCCACTGATGTATTACACATTTATGCAACCAACAAAGAGGTAGACAATCACAACACAGCAGCCATATCCTCTGGCTTCTCAAATATTATTACCATTGAGGCACATGATTATAAAAAAGATTCTCGAACAGGTGAAATGAAAAGGCAAGCTGCACCATTTAAAGGAGACAAATGTGATCTAAGTGACAGACTACAGATTGCTATTGGTGCACGAGTAATGCTTACTAGAAATATTGATGTGGAAGATGGACTGGTTAATGGCACTTTTGGTAAAGTGGCAAAAATAACAACTCAGGAACGAGATGGTGTTCTATTTGTGCTGTTAATTGGTCTTTACTTGGATAATGTAAATGCTGGACGGAAACATCGTAACAAAGCACCTGGTGGAGATGACAACATTGTGTATATAGAGAGGTCAGAGGAACCGTTAAAAAGAAAAGGCACAGTTCGAAGGCAATTTCCTATGAAACTTGCGTTTGCATGCACCATCCATAAAGTGCAAGGAATGACAACTGATCGTGCTGTTGTATCTCTTAAGCATATTTTTGAACCTGGCATGGCATATGTTGCACTTAGCAGAACCACATCACTTAATGGTTTGCACATCATTGACTTTGAAGAAATGAAAATTTTCTGTGATCCAGAAATAAGTTTCTCATTGGATAGCATGCCAAAAGCTGACTTTCACAAAGTCCAACCTCTTCTACACATTGTTCAGGATTCAAACTGGGATTCAGCTCTTAAAATTATTCATCATAACACAGAGGGACTGCAGTGTCATATGGATGATTTGAAAAGTCATCATGAGCTTCTATTGGCTGACATTTTGTGCCTCACTGAAACACACCTTTCTGGCTCAGCTATTCCTGAATGTATTCAGCTGGATGGATACAGAATATACAAGCGTGACAGACATACCTCCTACACAAACAGTGTACAGTTGGCTAACAGAAATGGTGGTGGTGTGGCCATGTATGTGAAAAACTGCTTACAAGCACATCCTTTGATGTACATACAGAATGTGACAGACATGGAATATTTGGTTTTAAAGGTAGAAGACCCCAAACAAGCACTTGTTACAGTAATCTACAGACCACCTAATTACAACCTAAAAGAATTTTTGACAAGTCTAAATGCCCTTTTGATTTCCCTGGAGATCATAGACATCAACCCTGTTATAGTCTGTGGAGACTTCAATGAAGACCAGCTGTCCCATGGAAACAAACCCATTCTGAAGTTGTTTAAAGACAAAGGATACACACAACTGATTCATACTGGGACCACAGAAAAAAACACTCTTCTTGATCCTGTGTTTATTAGCAGCTCACACTCACATGCCAGAGCAGGAGTACTCCACACATATTACAGCTACCACGATCCTGTCTACTGTGTTTTGGACTAGTTGCTGTAAAAATGATAAACTGTGAGTGTTAATAGACCTTTGTAGTATGTTATGTAGCTGTTTATATATATGAAGAGTTTGGTTCCAAAACGAGTTGAAAAAATGAGTTACTGCCAAAATCAGTATTATATCAGGTCAGTATTTAAAAGTAAATTCTTAATTTTACGCAAAATCCAATATCCGCAGTGTTATTCTGTCATCTTTTCTCCCTTTTTCCCAAAACGCGATATACGGCACTCCTCCTTTTTTATAGAACACAATAAATCCACTCCACATATTACAGCGCACCATTCCACGCAAAGTAAACAAACAATGGCGGCGCGTTGAGTATACAGAATCCTAGTTTTCCTCATCTACTTTGTACTTCGTGATCAACAAACAAACAAAAGCAAAAATAATACTTTAATGGCATTGATAAAACTGTAGTTGTTTTCTGTGAAGTGAAAGATTGTAAGTCATCAACATCCAATAACTTACATGAGAAGCACTCGGGAGACGGGTGCTTGTTCTCCCGATAGCATCTGTGAAGTTTATGTGCTGCTAACACATTGGATCGCTTTAAAACATGTTAAGCGGCGGCGTCAAGTGTAACCGCAGCAATGACAGTGATCTTAATATGACAAAGTAAGTGTTTTGATTAATGCCATTAATCTTTATTTTTTATCAGTGTATGCCTCTAGTCAACTAAATGAATATATCATGGCAAAGCTGAATGCACATTTATATATTGATTGAATAGATTTATAGCATTTTGAAAAAAAAATTGTCATGGATTTCTTGCATATTGTGGAAAAAAATATTTGTTTTTATAATAAATCTTTGAAATCAAGTAATGGATTTGAATTTTTTATGTTTTTATAACCTAAAGATAATATGTGAAGGTTTGTAACAGAAAATAGTGGTTTTCATCTTGTCACTTTCTTGGTATAGAAAACACGTTTTTACCAAAATTTGGAGCAAAACTCTTCATATGTATATAATGATTTTGTGTTTATATAGTTGTGTTTATGTAGTGATATCTGTTTTCAGTACCCCTCGACCTCCCCACTCCCCAAACAAATGCTCCCCTCCCCAACAAACGCTCCCCTCCCCACAAACGCCCCCCCCCCCCCGGATATTTGGGGGGGGCGTTTGTGTGCACACAAACAAATGCCCCCCCCCACACACACACCCTACTTAAGCAGCACAGATTAACCAGAATGATGCTAATTAATGTTATTTTAATAATAGTCTAGCTGGTGGACCACCAATACATTTATTTTCAAGCATCATTCTTCTGGAAATTAAAGTTTTAGTATTTAATATAAAGTAATATAACAATGGCACACATGCAGTCCTGTGCTGTTCACCATTTAAACATGTCAAAACAAACAGTAAATTGTTTTCTCAGCAGGGTTAACACAACACAACCATTAAATATTATCTATTAATCAACACTTCTGTTTTCTCTAACAGATTTGCTTGTGGTAGATCTCAGGGTGCTGTTCTACCAACCCCAAGAAAACACCTAAATCATACTTAAGAACTAAAACGGGACCCTATAATAATTTTTGCCTAATGGGATAGAGCGGTAACCAGTGGCATGAGGTGATGATCCAATGACGGGTAAGACTTCCTTTTGGCCAGCGGGGGGCAACCTAAGGCAGGACATCACCGCCCTGGGCACCTCCCAAGGAGGGGAGGTGTGAAATGGATGTGATGTGTGAAGTGGATGTGATGCTTTCTGGGCCAAAAGCATCAAATGAGGGGCTGTAAGAAATTATAGGCTGCCTTAATATAAAATCCACTCGACCAGAATCCTATTGACCGCATCATCCTGACAGGCAATTTCTTGTTTCCAAAACAATTAAGTGTTCACACTTTGAGCAACATCAATTAATTATAGCCACTTGAGAAATATCTAAAAAAAAAAAGCTAAAGAATAAACTTAATATGAAAATCAACAAAAATACATTAAAAGTATAGTGATCAATACTATCACAAAATGTGTGTGTGGGGGGGTCCTTTCCAGGGATCGCTACCTTGACGTGGTGGAAAGGCTTGAGTGTTCCAATGATCCTATGAGCAAGTTGGTTGGAAGCTGATTTTACATTCTGATTGGCTTGCTGATAGGTGAGGTTCCAGACTAAATGCGATCCATTTGTACATGAATTACTTAAAGGTCACGTTCTTCCTGATCCCCTTTTTTAAACCATAGTTAGTGTGTAATGTTGCTATAATAGCATAAATAATACCTGTAAAATGATAAAGCTCAAAGTTCACTGCCAGGCGATATATTTTCTTTAATAGAATTCATCTTTCAAAGCCTACAGTGAATGGCTGGTTTGGACTTCAGCCCTCTATTTCCTGCTTTAATTACATCAGTAAAACTTTTTTTTGACTAAACTCTGCCCACAGGAATACGTCAGTCACCAGCTTTGGCTCAAACGGCTCTGCTAAGCTAAGCTGCTATCGAATCACATCACACTAAACAAACTACACAATCAGAATTCGTCACGTATTTCTGAAGGAGGGACTTCATAGAACAAGGAAGACATCAGCCCGTTTTGAGGACAGTGAAAACAGAGCTACACAGATAAGTAAATTGTGTGAAAAATACTGCTTTTTACACGTGAAACAGGAACACATGTTATATTGCGCACTGTAAACACAATCAAAGCTTCAAAATCATAGAAAGAATGGGAGCTTTAAAATTAGATAGCTACATTAAAACTACTTACAATTTTATAAGTAAAGAAATAATATAATGACTGTCAATATCAATGTATGACTGTAGCATGATTTAACATAAAGTTCGTATGATTTAGAATGGTGTTTACATGATTTAACATGAAGCTTACATGATTTAATGCTTTGTTAATTTATAAAGTTTATTCAAAAATGGACTTATCATAGAGTTAATATGTTGTTAGCATGATTTAACATGAAGTTAACATGATTAAGCATGAATCTAACATAATTTAGCATGAACTTAACATGATTAATAATAAAGCTAACAACATGCTAACATGAATTAACAACGTTAGCATGATAATGGCATGATTTAACATGAATTAAAGATATTATAACATGAAGTTAGCATGATTTAACATAAAGCTAGCATGAAGCTAGCATGATTTAACATGAAGTAAGCATAAAACTAACATGATTTTGCACGAAGTTAACATGAAGCTAGCATGATGTTAACATGAATTAACATGAAGCCAACATAAATTAGCATGAAGCTAGCATTATGCTAACATGAATTAACATGACGCTAACATGATGTTAACATGATTTAGCATGAAGCTAGCATGATGTTAACATGAATTAGCATGAAGCTAGCATGATGTTAACATGAATTAGCATGAAGCTAGCGTGATGCTAACATGAATTAGCATGAAGCTAGCATGATGCTAACATGAATTAGCATGAATCTAGCATGAATTAGCATGAAGCTAGCATGATGTTAACATGAATTAGCATGAAGCTAGCGTGAAGTTAACATGAATCAGCATGAAGCTAGCGTGATGCTAACATGAATTAGCATGAAGCTAGCATGATGCTAACATGAATTAGCATGAATCTAGCATGAATTAGCATGAAGCTAGCATGATGCTAACATGAATTAGCATGAAGCTAGCATGAATTAGCATGAAGCTAGCATGATGCTAACATGAATTAGCATGAAGCTAGCATGATTTAACATGAAGTAAGCATAAAACTAACATGATTTAACATGAAGTTAACATGAAGTTAGCATGATGTTAACATTAATTAACATGAAGCCAACATAAATTAGCATGAAGCTAACATGAATTAGCATGATGTTAACATGATTTAACATGAAGCTAGCATAATGCTAACATGAATTAACATGAAGCTAACATGAATTAGCATGAAGCTAACATGATGTTAACATGAATTAGCATGAAGCTAACATGATGCTAACATGAATTAGCATGAAGCTAACATGATGCTTACACGAATTAGCATGAAGGTAGCATGAATAAGCATGAAGCTAGCATGATGCTTACATGAATAAGCATGAAGCTAGCATGATGTTAACATGAATTAGCATTAATCTAGCATGATGCTTACATGAATAAGCATGAAGCTAACATGATGCTAACATGAATTAGCATGAAGCTAGCATAAATCTAGCATGAAGCTAACATGAATTAGCATGAACCTAGCATAATGCTAACATGAATTAGCATGAAGCTAACATGATGCTAACATGAATTAGCATGAAGCTAACATGATGCTAACATGAATTAGCATGAAGCTAACATGATGCTTACACGAATTAGCATGAAGGTAGCATGAATAAGCATGAAGCTAGCATGATGCTTACATGAATAAGCATGAAGCTAGCATGATGTTAACATGAATTAGCATTAATCTAGCATGATGCTTACATGAATAAGCATGAAGCTAACATGATGCTAACATGAATTAGCATGAAGCTAGCATAAATCTAGCATGAAGCTAACATGAATTAGCATGAACCTAGCATAATGCTAACATGAATTAGCATGAAGCTAACATGATGCTAACATGAATTAGCATGAAGCTAACATGATGCTAACATGAATTAGCATGAAGCTAACATGAATTAGCATGAAGCTAGCATGATGCTAACATGAATTAACATGAAGCTAGCATGATGCTAACATGAATTAACATGAAGCTAGCATGATGCTAACATGATGCTAGCATGAATTAGAATGAAGCTAGCATGATGCTAGCATGTATTATCATGAAGCTATCAAAATGCTAACATGAATTAGCATGATGCTAACATTAATTAGCATAAAGCTAACATGAATTAGCATGAAGCTAACATGAATTAGCATGAAGCTAGCATGATGCTAACATTAATTAGCATGAAGAATTAACATGAAGTTAGCATGATGCTAACATGAATTAACATGAAGTTAACATGATGTTAACTAGCATGAATTAGCATGAAGCTAGCATAATGCTAGCATGAATTAGTATGAAGCTAGCATGATGCTAACATGAATTAGCATGAAGCTAGCATGAAGTTAACATGAATTAGCATGAAGTTAGCATGATGCTAACATGAATTAGCATGAAGCTAGCATGATGCTAACATGAATTAACATGAAGTTAGCATGATGCTAACATGAATTAGCATGACGCTAACATGAATTAGCATGAAACTAACATGAAATAACATGAACTAGCATGAAGCTAACATGAATTAACATGAAGCTAGCATGATGCTAACATGAATTAGCACGAAGCTTGCGTGAAGCTAGCATGAAGTTAACATGAATTAGCATGAAGCTAGCATGATGCTAACATGAATAAGCATGAAGCCAGCATGATGCTTACATGAAGCTAGCATGATGCTAACATGAATTAGCATGAAGCTAGCATGATGCTAACATGAATTAGCATGATGCTAGCATGATGCTAACATGAATTAACATGAAGCTAGCATGAAGCTAGCATGATGCTAACATGAATTAGCATAAAGCTAGCATGATGCTAAAATGAATTAGCATGAAGCTAGCATAATGTTAACTTGAATTAGCATGAAGTTAGCATGATGCTAACATGAATTAGCATGAAGCTAGCATGATGCTAACATGAATTAGCATGAAGCTAGCATGATGCTAACATTAATTAGCATGAAGCTAGCATGATGTTAACATGAATTAGCATGAGGTTAGCATGATTCTAACATGAATAAGCATGAAGCTAGCATGATGCTAAAATGAATTAGCATGATGCTAACATGAATTAGCATGAAGCTAGCATGATGCTAACATGATTTAGCATGAAGTTATCAAGATTTATTATGAAATTAGCATAAAGCTAGCATGAAACTAGCATAAAGCTAGTATGACTTAGCATGAAGTTAGCATAACCCTTACATGACCAAAAGACCCATGTCTCTATGATGTTCGGATCCAGAGATATAAGGCTTTGTTTATTATGTTGCTAGGGTGCTCATATTTGGTTGCTAGGGGCATGGCTTAATACCTCAATAAGAATCCGCAGAGACTGATTGGATGCCTGAGTAAAATGAGCCCTCCCCCATGTCTCTGTGACACTCTGGTGCAAAGATATCCATCTGGGCATTTTATAATGGCAGTCTATGGGATATGTTGCTAGGGTGCCCAGAAACGGTTGCTAGGGGCGTGGCTTAATAGCTATGGGACGATCCTGAGAGACTGATTGGATGCCTGAGTAAAATGAGCCCACCCTTATGTCTCTATGACACTGTAAATCGAAGATTTTCCATCTGGAACGTTTTTATTCCTTTATATGGGCATGTTTCCTGCCCCACTATAAGTCAATGGGGAATTTTGGGGGCCTCTTACACCCCAGGGGTGAAACTTACACCCCAATGTGAGGTATGTTCTCACAGAGCCTGCCAGCCTCTTCAAATGTGGTAACCCACACGTTTCTACAAATTTCTCGTTCGCAGCTATGACTCGTCAAAGTTTGTCCAATGTTAAGTCAATGGGACTTTCGGAATTTTAATGTCCCGTTTTAGGAATTCTATAAGTCAGATCCCTTCAAAAAGATATAGCACACTTCTTCAGACAAGTCAGAAAGTCAGTGGAAAATTTGGTGGATGTAGCTTGAAAGCTCTCAGATGAGTTAGCTGCGGAAATTTTAGTCTCAGAAGAAGAAAAAGAAGAATAATAATAATAATAAGTTTAAATACAATATCAGTATGTTGGCTTTGTCAAGCCAACATAATAATAACTAGATAGAAAAGTTTGTTGACAAACTTTATGTTGGCTTGACAAAGCCTGGCCTGAACGTTAAAAACGGTTTGACAGAAGTTTAGTTTAGTAGGCTATCTGGCTGTTAGTATGTTTAAGTATGAAGCTAGCCTGATTTAACATAAAGCTAGCATGATTAGCCTGAAGCTAGCATGATTAGCATGAAGCTAGCATGATGCTAACATGAAATAGCATGAAGCTAACATCAAGTTAGCATGATTAGCATGAAGCTAGCATGATGCTAACATGAATTAGCATGAAGCTAGCATGATGCTAACATGAATTAGCATGAAGCTAGCATTAAGCTAACATGAATTAGCATGAAGCTAGCATGATGCTAACATGAATTAGCATGAAGCTAGCATGATGCTAACATGAACTAACATGAAGCTAGCATGATGCTAACATGAATTAGCATGAAGCTAGCATGATGCTAACATGAATTAGCATGAACCTAACATGATGCTAACATTAATTAGCATGAAGTTAGCATGAAGCTAGCATGATGCTAACATGAATTAGCATGAAGCTAGCATGATGCTAACATGAATTAGCATGAAGCTAGCATGATGCTAACATGAATTAGCATGAAGTTAGCATGATGCTAACATGAATTAGCATGAAGCTAGCATGATGCTAACATGAATTAGCATGAAGCTAGCATGATGCTAACATGAATTAGCATGAAGCTAGCATGAAGCTAACATGAATTAGCATGAAGCTAGCATGATGCTAACATGAATTAGCATGAAGCTAGCATGATGCTAACATGAATTAGCATGAAGTTAGCATGAAGCTAGCATGATGCTAACATGAATTAGCATAAAGCTAGCATGATGCTAACATGAATTAGCATGAAGCTAGCATTAAGCTAACATGAATTAGCATGAAGCTAGAATGATGCTAACATGAATTAGCATGAAGCTAGCATGATGCTAACATGAATTAACATGAAGCTAGCATGATGCTAACATGAATTAGCATGAAGCTAGCATGATGTTAACATGAATTAGCATGAAGCTAACATGATGCTAACATTAATTAGCATGAAGTTAGCATGAAGCTAGCATGATGCTAACATGAATTAGCATGAAGCTAGCATGATGCTAACATGAATTAGCATGAAGCTAGCATGATGCTAACATGAATTAGCATGAAGTTAGCATGATGCTAACATGAATTAGCATGAAGCTAGCATGATGCTAACATGAATTAGCATGAAGCTAGCATGATGCTAACATGAATTAGCATGAAGCTAGCATGATGCTAACATGAATAAGCATGAAGTTAGCAAGATTTATTATGAAATTAGCATAAAGCTAGCATGAAACTAGCATGAAGCTACTATGACTTAGCATGAAGCTAGCATAAGGCTAACATGACCAAAAGACCCAACCCCCATGTCTCTATGATGTTCGGATCCAGAGATATAAGGCTTTGTTTATCATGTTGCTAGGGTGCTCATATTTGGTTGCTAGGGGCGTGGCTTAATACCTCAATAAAAATCCTCAGAGACTGATTGGATGCCTGAGTAAAATGAGTCCACCCCTATGTCTCTATGACACTGTGCTGCAAAGATATCCATCTGGGCATTTTATAATTGCAGTCTATGGGATATGTTGCTAGGGTGCCCAAAAATGGTTGCTAGGGGCGTGGCTTAATAAATATGGGACGATCCTGAGAGACTGATTGGATGCCTGAGTAAAATGAGCCCACCCCCATGTCTCTACGACACTGTAAAGCAAAGATATTCCGTCTGGGACGCTTTTATTCCCTTATATGGGCATGTTCCCTGCCCCATTATAAGTCAATGGGGAAATTTGGGTGCCTATTACACCCCAGGGGTGAAACTTATACCCCAATGTGATGTATTTTCTTACACAGCCTGCCAGCCTCTTCAAATGTGGTAACCCACAAGTTTCTACAAATTTCTCGCTTGCAGCTATGACCCGTCAAAGTTTGTCCAATGTTAAGTCAATGGGACTTTCGGAATTTTAATGTCCCGTTTTAGGAATTCTGTAAGTCGGATTCCTTCAAAATGTCATAGCACACTTCTTCAGACCAGTCAGAATGTCCGTGGAAAATTTGGTGGATGTAGCTTGAAAGCTGTAGGCCGCATTAATTGCAGAAATTTAGTCTCAGAAGAAAAATAATAACTAGATAGAAAAGTTTGAAGACAAACTTTATGTTGGCTTGACAAAGCCTGGCCTAAATGTTTAAAACAGTTTGAGAGAAGTTTAGTTTAGTAGTCTAACTTTCTGTTAACACGATTTAACAAAAAGTTAACATGTTAACATGATTTAGCACTAAGTTAGCATGAAGTTAACATGAATTAGCATGAGTTAGCATGATGCTAACATGAAGCTAGCATGATGCTAACAAGAATTAGTATGAAGCTAACATGATGCTAACATGAATTAGCATGAAGCTAGCATGATGCTAACATGAATTAGCATGAAGCTAGCATGATGCTAACATGAATTAGCATGAAGCTAGCATGATGCTAACATGAATTAGCATGAAGCTAGCATGATGCTAACATGAATTAGCATGAAGCTAGCATAATGCTAACATGAATTAACATGAAGGTAGTATGATGCTAACATGAAGCTAGCATGAATTAGCATGAAGCTAGCATGATGCTAACATGAATTAGCATGAAGCTAGCATGATGCTTACATGAATTAGCATGAAGCTAGCATGATGCTAACATGAATTAGCATGAAGCTAGCATAATGCTAACATGAATTACCATGAAGCTAACATGAATTAGCATGAAGCTAGCACGATGCTAACATGAATTAGCATGAAGTTAGCACGATGCTAACATGAATTAGCATGAAGCTAGCACGATGCTAACATGAATTAGCATGAAGCTAGTACGATGCTAACATGAATTAGCATAAAGCTAGCACAAAGCTAACATGAATTAGCATGAAGCTAGCACGATGCTAATATGAATTAGCATGAAGCTAGCACGATGCTAACATGAATTAGCATGAAGCTAGCACGATGCTAACATGAATTAGCATGAAGATAGCACGATGCTAACATGAATTAGCATGAAGCTAGCACGATGCTAACATGAATTAGCATTAAGCTAGTAGGAAGCTAACATGAATTAGCATGAAGCTAGCACGAAGCTAACATGAATTAGCATGAAGCTAGCATGATGCTAACATGAATTAGCATGAAGCTAGCATGATGCTTACATGAATTAGCATGAAGCTAGCATGATGCTAACATGAATTAGCATGAAGCTAGCATAATGCTAACATGAATTAGCATGAAGCTAACATGAATTAGCATGAAGCTAGCACGATGCTAACATGAATTAGCATGAAGTTAGCACGATGCTAACATGAATTAGCATGAAGTTAGCACGATGCTAACATGAATTAGCATGAAGCTAGCACGATGCTAACATGAATTAGCATGAAGCTAGTACGATGCTAACATGAATTAGCATAAAGCTAGCACAAAGCTAACATGAATTAGCATGAAGCTAGCACGATGCTAATATGAATTAGCATGAAGCTAGCACGTTGCTAACATGAATTAGCATGAAGCTAGCACGATGCTAACATGAATTAGCATGAAGATAGCACGATGCTAACATGAATTAGCATGAAGCTAGCACGATGCTAACATGAATTAGCATTAAGCTAGTAGGAAGCTAACATGAATTAGCATGAAGCTAGCACGAAGCTAACATGAATTAGCATGAAGCTAGCACGATGCTAACATGAATTAGCATGAAGCTAGCACGATTCTAACATGAATTAACATGAAGCTAGCACGAAGCTAACATGAATTAGCATGAAGCTAGCACGATGCTAACAGGAATTACCATGAAGCTAGCACGATGCTAACAGGAATTACCATGAAGCTAGCACGATGCTAACATGAATTAGCATGAAGCTAGCACGATGCTAACATGAATTAGCATGAAGCTAGCACGATGCTAACATGAATTAGCATGAAGCTAAGACGATGCTAACATGATTTAGCATGAAGTTAGCAAGATTTATTATGAAATTAGCATAAAGCTAGCATGAAACTAGCATGAAGCTACTATGACTTAGCATGAAGCTAGCATAAGGCTAACATGACCAAAAGACCCAACCCCCATGTCTCTATGATGTTCGGATCCAGAGATATAAGGCTTTGTTTATCATGTTGCTAGGGTGCTCATATTTGGTTGCTAGGGGCGTGGCTTAATACCTCAATAAAAATCCTCAGAGACTGATTGGATGCCTGAGTAAAATGAGTCCACCCCTATGTCTCTATGACACTGTGCTGCAAAGATATCCATCTGGGCATTTTATAATGGTAGTCTATGGGATATGTTGCTAGGGTGCCCAAAAATGGTTGCTAGGGGCGTGGCTTAATAAATATGGGACGATCCTGAGAGACTGATTGGATGCCTAAGTAAAATGAGCCCACCCCCATGTCTCTACGACACTGTAAAGCAAAGATATTCCGTCTGGGACGCTTTTATTCCCTTATATGGGCATGTTCCCTGCCCCATTATAAGTCAATGGGGAAATTTGGGTGCCTCTTACACCCCAGGGGTGAAACTTATACCCCAATGTGATGTATTTTCTTACACAACCTGCCAGCCTCTTCAAATGTGGTAACCCACAAGTTTCTACAAATTTCTCGCTTGCAGCTATGACCCGTCAAATTTTGTCCAATGTTAAGTCAATGGGACTTTCGGAATTTTAATGTCCCATTTTAGGAATTCTGTAAGTCGGATTCCTTCAAAATGTCATAGCACACTTCTTCAGACCAGTCAGAATGTCCGTGGAAAATTTGGTGGATGTAGCTTGAAAGCTGTAGGCTGCATTAATTGCAGAAATTTAGTCTCAGAAGAAAAATAATAATAATAATAATAAGTTTAAAAGCAATAACAGTATGTTGGCTTTGTCAAGCCAACATAATAATAATAATAATAATAAGTTTAAAAGCAATAACAGTATGTTGGCTTTGTCAAGCCAACATAACTAGATAGAAAAGTTTGAAGACAAACTTTATGTTGGCTTGACAAAGCCTGGCCTGAACGTTTAAAACAGATTGACAAAAAAATGAAAGAAGTTTAGTTTAGTAGTCTACCTGGCTGTTAACATGTTTTAGTCTGAAGCAATCCTGATTTAACAAAGTTAACATGATTAAACATGCAATTATCCTGATTTAGCATGAAGCTAGCATGATTTAACTTGAATCTAGCATGATTTAACATGATGCTAGCATGAAGCTAACATGATTAAAAGACCCAACCCCCATGTCTCTATGATGTTCTGATGCAGAGATATAAGGCTCTATTTATTACGTTGCTAGGGTACTGTATTTGGTTGCTAGGGAGAAAATTGGCATCCAGTAGTGATTACACGTCGAATCAAAAGTAAAACGGTCCAACCCCTGTGTCTCTACGATGTTCTGATGCGGAGATATAAGGCTTGTTTATTCTGTTGCTAGGGTACTGTATTTGGTTGCTAGGGAGAAAATTGGCATCCACTAGTGATTATACTCCAAGCCACAAGTAAAACAGTCCAACCCCTGTGTCTTTTTTATTGCATATTTAACTTAATAAGTCAGAAATGTCTCCGCTGTTTCCTGCTGACAGGCGCGGTGGGCACGTGCAGCAGGTGACGCCAATTATGGGTCCTCTGAAGGTTAGACCATCTCATTTTAGTTCTCTTCGCAACTTCTGAGGCTGCCACCTTGAATCACTGAGTACTCACCTTTTAAGGTCGCATGCTTATAAGGTTGCAGCCCTTGAATTGGGAAACAGCTTATGACACTGTGCTGTAATTGTAAAGATATCCATCTAGCCATTTCTAAAATATAACTGTTTGGATTCTGGTTGCTAGGGTGCTCAACAATGGTTGCTAGGGCATGGAGAGGAAGTAGTGAAAGTAACACTTCTATTAAAAAAATAATTATTTTAAATGAAAATCAATTAAACTTGACGCTCACATGCACATGCACATGCACACACACGCACACACGCACACGCACACACACACATTAAACTGTATTATATAAAAATATATTGATTGTCACTGTGCCTTTCTTTGTAAATATATTTATGCTAATAAAACGTTTATTAATTATTATTATTATTATATTATTTGTAGTAGTACTGTTGCCTAGTGATCATTATTTTGATTAATACTTTTTCAGTATTCCATTGTTTAATAGATGACAATGATTCTTTAAAACCAATAAGACAAAAGATCCCTAAACCTTTTGCTGATGAGCTCTAGATTCAATGGCTGTGGCTATGAATACAGCTACGGCCAAAATCTCTTGAAGTCTCGCCGGTTGAGCGCTGTTTTCATTCATAACAAAGGCGGAGGTCGTTTCTCAATCCGACGGCTGCAGCCTCCAGAGGTCGGATTTGCAGGCTGCCTACGTCATCAAGCCTGTCTTATTTCAGAATATTAACAATTATAAAATTTACTATTATTTTTAGTAAATCGTGTATTGTTGTAATATGCTTATGACTTGCGAATGTAATGCTCAATTAACTGAAATAAACCAAGCTTGATGAAGTATGCAGCCTGCGTATGCGACCTCCGGAGGCTGCAGCCTTCAGATTGAGAAACGGCCGAATGGTTTTTTTCATGTACCCAAACCTAACAACAACATTTCACGGGATTTAGGTCGTTACTGTATGCTGTCTAGCAGAATCGCTGTTTTTCAACTTAATCCTAACTAAATCTAACGCTAAACTGAACATCGCGCGAGATTTCGCCGCATACGTAATGCGCCAGCCCGCCCCGAACTTGTTTCATCCGGTTTCTCGATTCAGCCAGGTAAGTGCCTCAGGATTTTCTCTCCGTTATTTTTTGAGATATTTTTCGACATAAATTCATAAAAGTTGTAAAAACAACGGTGAATTAAGTTCACATGATTATTTTAGACAAAATGCGATTGTTAATTTAGATATCTGTATTGTTTTGCTATAGTTTAAACGATAAACTATGTTATATAGTGCAAGTAACGTTAATTCCACACGAAATACGGGTAACTTTGCACGCGTGGTTTAAATGTGAGCTGTTTTTGTCACAATTAGAGATGTAACACGAGTTCAAGTATATATTTACTCGTTTTAACGTTCATTATAAAGTTTAGCGTTTATTAGCATGAGGGTTAGCATTTTGTTTACACGGTCGTATTGAGGGCTCCAGCCATGATGCCAACATGCAGCGGTGACGAGATGGATCATCTGTGTCTGTTTGTGAGACACTTAAAGTTTTGCTTAAGGGTGTTGGGGAACCCTGGGTCTTATAAACAAAATATACGTGTGTTAACAATGTACTTCTGATACTAGATACCATTAACTTAAAGTTACATGCTGCTATAGCAATTCTAATAATGTGCTAAGTTGTGTTGGCTTGCCTTTCCTTGTCACTACTTTGCCTTCACATAGTTTGTGCTGTCTAGACACATGTGTGGCAAGTCATTTTTTTTACTTGCATTTCATTTTTAGTAAGTAACGTCTCTTTCTTTTTTCTGTTCTACAGACAGGTCATTGCTTCAGCTGTGTGAGTATTTTTATAATAATTATCTGTATACAGACTTGTAATATTTGATGTAAATATATTAAGTGATTATTTCTTGTTTTACATTTTATGTTCCATAAACATCAGTCAACATCCAGTTTGTAGTGCTGCACAACAAACCCCACTTTTTAGTGGATATACTCAAGCGAACCCAAAGGCTCTTTTAAGAGCCATCCACATTGCACAGGTAAGTCAATTTTGTGTCATTTTGAATCAAGTAATTCCTTAGTAGTTTTTGTAACGCCTGTTTAGGGCTGGGTATTGTTTAAAATCTTTCGATCCGGTGCCAATTTCGAGACCTCAGTTTCGATACCGGTTCCTAACGATACTTTTTTCGATACCATATGTTTTAAAATCCATTGAAATATTAACAAAAATACATTAAACACACAACTTTTATAACTATAGATTTTTAAAACAAATTCTGGTAACACTTCTCACTCAGGGTAACATTATTAATACAACTGGTTGTGCTTTTTGGACTTATCAGTTTTTTTATGAAAATAAGGAAACAAAAATAAAGAAAGTAAGAATATAATTAACACTGCTTTATTTTATGAAATGTAAAATGGTATTTAGCTTGGACTAAAAGTATTTAAATAAGTGGGTTCATTATAGCTGCAACTTTGACAAAAGTTAAAATATTTAAATGGGTGACTGAGTTTTACTGGGAAGATTTGTATGCATGTTTGTTTTTTGTAAACAATACTCAACTTCATAATTATCAAAATATTCAATACATTATTAAAAAGCGAGAAAAAGTAGAAAAAGCGTTCAATGTAATTTTATTCAAGTGAAATTAGCAAACAAGTTTTTAGTTTGTTTTAAATAACGAGCCAGACTTGTAAGCAGTGTTGGGCTGCACATGCGCATCAAGTTTAAACTATAGACTGTAAAAAATAGTTTTAAATGCATCGTCCATTTTGGGAGATGAGCGCATAAAGGCTTTGCAGCCGCGCGTGTGGGTCAAGTTTAAACACCTTGTCGAGACTGTTGTGTGAGATGCGCGCGTGAAGTCTTTACCATGCGGAACCAGGCGCGAGTAAAAGAAGCAGAGACAAAGGTTGCGCGCATTCTTTAAATTAAAACCCCTCGTCACTTTAGGAGTAGCGCCGTTTTGTTTGACGTGCCTTTCGCGGAGACAACACGGCCATACTTGCGCTAACTCTATTGGTAAGACAACTGTCACAAAGACTTTCTGTATATTTCTCATATTGCATCCTTTCTACACTTGTGTGGGTGACTGCGAGTATTTTCAGAAATCCTCCCCGTCACGTGGTGGTGGACAGCCAATCGCCGGCGCTTTAGGTCCTTACACGCAAGTACAGGCTCTCACACAGACACAGCCGCTTGGCTTTTGGAATAGAAATTTGGCACCGAAAGATAAATAATTTTTCGATACTCAAATTATCTGAGTTTTCGTTCGATACCATAAAAGTATCGACGTTCGGTACCCAGCCCTACACCTGTTCATTTGTACAACTGACTGCTTTACAATTCTATTCAAATAACAGGGTCATTTTACCCAAGGATTGTATTGTTTATTGTAATGCATATTAGTGCTGAGCTCATGAGCTCCTGGTGATGCGCGCATTCATACAGTACCTTCCATATCGATTCTGACACACTTTTGAAGGTAGTGTTACAGATCATACCGTAAATTCCTCAAATAAAGACCGGGGCCTTTATTTACCTAAACTGCCGAAGGTAACAGGCTTTTATTTGAAGCAGGCTTTTATTAGAGACAGGCCTTTATTTCAAATTCCATCTGTTTGATAAATAATTGTTAATTGTTAAATTAAAAGCAATAGCGTTCTAGTGGATAGAGATCATTCATTTTTAACCGTAATTTTTTTTCAAGGTTGTTGAAAAGTCCGTCACTAGCATTAAATGAGAGATCTATCCAATGTAGCTACTGCCATCTATTGGTAGCTGTGCATTATGATGAACTTGAATGCATTTAGGAGATAACACCGCGCTCACATTATCCAAACCATGCCCCAGCGCGATTGTCCCCCCTCCCTACTTCATGCACGCAGTCACACTGTACTTTTATCAATCTGAGCCCGGGCGAGCTTTCGTCATTAGAATGCATTTGTTTTGAACAAAGCAGGAGGTAAAGCACTCTCTAAAAACTGGAACCCATCGTAATGTTAAGTCTGTGTTTTTTATTCAGAGTCGTATGAAGCCCTCTCACATGCCTATGATATCGCTTAGTTGATATGTCGCGTGTGCACGTAGATATTCACTTAGCCCTGCTGCGCGCATTAAAAGGTTTTAACGAAGGCAGATGAAGGTGAAAGCTCGCACAGTTGAAGTCTCTCCTTTTGAAATGCGCTCTGTCTCGATTGCGCTCACACTGCGCCTAAAAAGCTTTGAAGTATAAACTGAAGCTTTGTTTATACTCGCGCTTTGGTCCGCAACACAAGCCTCCCCGGATCGCGCTTGTATCACCAAACGGACGAGGCGTTTACGGAGCATTCACACGGGGCGCAAGTAAGCTCTCACTCATTTCCCCCGACACTCATCTTTCCCTGGCCTTAATTTGAGATCGGCCTTTATTTGTCTGCGATAATCACGCCCCCGGCCACTATCAGAGGCCCGGCGTTTATTTGAATAACGGCTTTTATTTGAGGACTTACAGTATATTTAGTCTGAGGTCATACGGAAAGGACGCAAGCATGTGACCCGTGGAGAACGTTAAAGGAGTAGTCCACTTTATAGATGGGGCCCATTGACTTACCATAGTATTTTTTTTCTAACTATAAGTCAATGGACCACATCTTTAAAGTGGCCTACTCCTTTAAGTGGGGAGTGGAGAACGATGAGCTGGGTTTTTTTCCGCTATTGTCTCCGTCTTGCACGCACACTCGTCTGCACTGCGCATCCTTTCCTAAGTGTATGCTCTCTTTCTTTATAAGCAGATATCTTAACTTTAACATCATCACTCACCCATTCAGCAGTTTAAGTAGAATTGCACATAAAGACTGCATGTCGTGTCTTAAAGGCGGGGTCCACGATGTTTGAAAGCCAATGTTGATATTTGAAATCACCCAAACAAATACGCCCCTACCCCAATAGAATCTGGACCTTCTGTTGATAGACCCGCCACACACATACGCAACCCGGCATTTGATTTGATTTGATTGGCTATAAGTGTGTTTTGGTAGTCGGCCCGTCTCCTTTTCCAACGAATTTTTCAAACATCGTGGACTCCGCCTTTAAGCAATTTATAATAAACCTATTGCATGGCATTTTATTCACTCTCTTAATGTACGTACACACCGCCTCAGACCTAAGCTTCCAAAGAAGCTCAGACCGCCCTGTCAAGGATGCTTGTCAAAAAGTATGGGGAAGCTTTCAATACCTTTGGTCGCTCTGAAGTCTGTGTCACCATGAAATGTTAACGAAAAAAAAACAATACATTGACATTATAAACCTTTTATAACGACAGCAGTTTTATAATCGTTTTGGTAACATTTGATCTGGAAAAAAAGCTATTATTATTATTACTATTATTATTTTATTGCATCTGTGCAGTTGGTTAAATTTGAGCTTCTTTCATTTTTCTGATTGATGCTATGGTCCCTCAAGACGCCCAAAATGCGAGGCTAATGGATTTGATGCCCCTTGCAGCTGAGAGAAGCCAGCTTTCATTGTAAATTAATGACTTCCAGTAACTTTGGAAGCTCAAGTCTGCGGCGGTGTGTTTGTACAGTTATAATACATTAATCAGGCTTGTGCATAATTTAGACTTGAATTGAGAATGACTCCTGAATTCCAATTAAATTCTTGAATTTGAATTGAATTTGAATTAAAGGAAGCAGAATTGCAATTCAATAAAAAATTATATATATTTAAAAATTAAGCTTTACAGTATATGTCAGAAATGATTGCATTACATATTCTATTAGTTTGAACTACTTGTACAGATTACATTAACAGGAAATGTTTTTCCCTAGCAATTAATGTTAAAAACTCTAGTCATATAACATATAATTAAGTTTGATTTTTGTGGAACATGATGGAACATGACTTCATTTCCCAGAATGCTTTAATTTAACCAAGTATTTAAAATGGTTGCCAAACAATTTTCTAAAGTAACTTTCCTAACACTGAATCTATTTGAGATTCTTTCTGTTGTGTGACTGTGTAATTTCTTTGAATTGCCATGAATTTAATTCTGCTTCCTGTCATTCCAATTCAATTTCAACTTCCTGTAGGGCGGAGTCAATTAAAATACCAATTCATGAATTGAATGGAGGCCAATCCTGAAATTCTAAATTGTGCACAAGCCTGACAGTCATGCATTTAGACGACAAAGAGCTACAGGTGTAAAGTGTGTGTTTAGGTGAAGAGAGTTCAGAAATTGTTTGCGATACACTGCCATAATGGATATGACTAACTCGGGAATGCTGTGTATGACTTAGGGGATAGCAGAAACACAATAGGTTAATGATGCTGTATTTTTTTGTATAACTGTAATCATACCTTGCCTGAACTTTAAACCAAAATGTGTCTTTTTTGTTCTTTTAGGACTTTTTCTATTGGACGTCTTATTCATTATTGTAAGTAACACTGTCAGATATTAGATTTACAGTATCTTACAAAAGTATCTTACACCCCTCACATTTCAGCAACCATTTTAGTATATCTTCTCAAGGAACAGTACTATAGAAATTTGGATATATTTTTGAGTAGTCAAGTGCAACTTGTATAGTAGTATAGATTTACTGTTCTATGAACATACAGCCATTATTGTCAATATAGCTGGCACCAAAAGCGAGTACACTCTAAGTGATTATAAATGTATATCATTTAACAATACAAAGCCTATTTATTATGTTCATGTTTTTATTTGCTAGACCTGACCCTACACATTTGGTTAGCTTGTATTAGAGCAGTTTAAAAAAAAACACAGGAGTGCTGCTAACATTGCTTTACAGAATGTTACAGAAGGAAGTGGAAGGTCAGACTATCAGTGTTCAAATTATGTGTCACACACTTACAGTAAGTCAGTGCATGGCTGTCGTTCCACAAGGAAGCCTCTATTGAAGCTGGCTTACAAGAAACCCCACAGACATTTTGCTGAAGATAACCTAACCAAGAGCATGAATTAAAGGAACCATATATTCTGTGGTCTTAAACAATCTTAAACATAAATGTGGTGTCTAGCATGTGTGGTGTTGGGCCATGCAAAAAGAATTGTTGTAGTGTGTGGCATTTGGTCTAAGCACTGACAATCTGACCTTCTGCAACTTGTAATGCAATGTTGGCAGCACTTATGGGTTGTTGTTTTTAAGTCAGTTTCTGCACCTGACGTACAGCATAAGGACTACAACATTTATTATCACATAGGGTGTACTCACTTTTGTTGTCAGCTATTTTGACACTATTGGCTGTAGGTTTAGTTATTTTCAGAGGATAGTAAATCTATTCTGCTATACAAGTAAGTAGCACATTGATTTTAAAATTTTATTTTTAAGTATTGTCTAGGGGTGGGAATCGTTTGGAACCTCATAAATTGATTCAGAATCAATTCTTAGATCCTGGTTTGATTCAGAATTGATTCTTGATATACTAATTAGCATATTTTTGATGTCATCTCAAAGCCAGACTCAAAGCCAACTGTCATATACTGTACTTTAATGCAACTAAGTGATCAATAATGTCATTTTTATATACATATATATTCTGTTTCTGTTTTATGACATTAAAGCCAGTAAAAAATAGTAATTAAACATGACATATTAATTCTGTATGTTTATTAACTCCCACAAACTGACTAACGTTAAGCGTCTAATCATCATCATATACACAGATTTTGGCAGTATTAATCTATTTATATAATGCAGCACACCCAGCGTCTAGATAACAAGCTATATGGATATTCTTACAGAAATATATTCATGTTCTTATATCTAAACAGTCAGCGGATGGTTTAAGGAAACGCTATTAGCACAGACAGTTGAGTCGGTAAATAAAATGTGCTATTTCTCCCTGCAACTCACTGAACAGACAAAAGGCAGAGGAAGACCATCCCAAAGTATATCTTGTTTTCTTGCAGTTTAGAAACAGGGCTGTCCTAGATGTATTTGTCTATTCTCTACTGCTTGTGTAAGCTCCACTTTAGGTGCTCGTGCAGGGTGCGCTCTTTTAAGTTGTCCGTGTGCAGCACCGGTCAACGTCACATTATTATTTTGTAAGCGAACATTTAAGAATCGATTCTTGACATTTGTGAATCGATTTAGAATCTGCCACGTCCGCATCGCGATTCATTGAAGAATTGATTTTTTTTGTCCCACCCCTAGTTTTGTCTCTTGAGATGATATACTAAAACAGTTGCAGAAATGTGAGGAGTGTACTCAATTTTGTGAGATACTGTATCTAGAGCTGTCACAAAGTTTATTTTACATTATAATATAAAAGTTGTGATTTTTATTATTCATAACACATTTAGAAAAAATAGAAATAGAAAAACAGATAAATATAGCAATGTCCTGCTCCATTTACAATAATAAATGTTCTCGTTTATATTTACTGTGTATGTTATTTAATATTATGTATGCTGGTTTATCTTTACAGTGTAACTAACTTTTTTTTCTCTGTTTGTTGTTTGTTGTATGTTCTTGTCTTGTCCTTTCAATACCTTTAAATTAAATTTCAAACCTTTACTTTGCTTAAATCTTCACCGCTGTTCCATTCTGTACTTTCACTTCATCAACTAATAAAATAACTGGCCATGCCCCCCCCCAAATGCTGCTGCTCTGCTTGCTGCTTGCTTGCCTGCACCCCCAACGCACCTCAATGCAATCTACCAATGCAAACCTGACAAATGCATCTTGCTGCTTGCCTACGCATCTTTAAAAAAATGGCCAGACGCTGAAAACGTATAAAAACGCTGAAAACGTATAAAACGCTTCTTGTGATTCTGAAAAAAACGCTTCTTGTGATTCTGAAAAAAACGCTTCTTGTGATTCTGAAAATCTTCTTCCTGTTACCCCAACTACAAAAACCAAGTGAACATTGACACCAGTTAGTGAACTACAACTACTGCAAGAGAAAAGGAGCCCCAAAACATCTCTTCCAGTGCACCTTGCTGCCTGTTGTCTTCAAGAAGGACCACTGATTCAAGCTCAGCTTTTGAAGCCTACTGTTTAACATTACATTAGTTCAATTTTTTGTGGTGTTGTTTATATTTTATATAAATTGATTTTATAGGGTATATACAATTAAATAGTCTTTCTGTAGTCTTGTTAATCACATTTTGATACAAAAGAATTTACTGTAGAGTAGACGTTAAAGTACATTTGGGTGACATTTTATTTATTATAAACGTTACATCTGTGTTACCTATTACATTCGACTGAGTTATTACACCGGTGTTAAGTATTACATTAGTCTGAGTTTTACCATCGGTTTTATTAAATCTGTGTTAAGTCTTATATTAGTCTGAGTTGTTTAATCTGTGCTAGTATTACATTAGTCTAATTTATAACATCTGTTTTACATTAGTCTGGGTTATTAAATCTGTGTTAAGTGTTACATTAGTTTGAGTTATTGTTATTAGTTTGAGCTGTGTTAAGTATTAGAGTAATTACATCTGTTTTACATTAGTCTGGGTTATTAAATCTGTGTTAAGTATTAAATTTGTTTTGTTCATGCATTCCTGTTTATCACATATATAACTTCAGTGGATAAGTAAAGAGTACAATTTTCCTTAAACCTTATTTCATCTGGGTTAGGAGTGATTACATATATACATACATTACGTTTGTGTGACAGAAGTATTGTGATTTAAGGCTTTCGTGTTTACAGTTAAATAAGTCATATTTTCATATACTTGTCTGTCATACATTTAACTTGCTTGAGTAACTGATCGCATAATACACATTACCTGTGGCTGGCAGTTCATAATCAGACAAATATTTCAAAATTGATCTGTGTTTAAGCTTTACATCTTCTTAACCGAAGTTGCCTTGTATATCTCATAGCCTTACGGTGTAGTTGATTATATAGGCATTTTACACAAGTAAAAATATACTTTTGAGATACTTCAAGGTGTTATTGGTTTAATTTTTTGCATAAACAAAAAACTGACATTGTTTATAAACACATTTAGTATAAATAGTGATTGTTTGTTTATAAACACATTTAGTATAAACAGTGTTAACATCATGCCAAGAAAAGAAAAAAGAAGTGAAGCCCAGAAGCAACGTTGGAAGGTAAAAGCTCCATTAAACACCAGCAGTATTACCACTTCTGCGACAGGTACAGATGACTTGAGCCCATACGTGCTGTCTGTTGTGGCGTCCCACTCTCAAAGTGATCCGAGGTACAACATTTATTCTAGAGGCAGCCAGTGTACTTGCAATTCATTAATGTTTCTCGCAATGCATAATGAGCTTAACGAGTTACAAAGTTTGGATTTAGACTGCATATTGCAAAAAGGTGATGCTGCGTACACTAGTGTGAAACAATCACTACAGAGCAATGGGCGGTTTGTTAATAGTTTGTTACAGTTTGACGAGCTCCCAGACACAATTGAGACAAACACACGGTGCTACAACGTCCGTAAACATCGCCTGAGATTTGGATTGCTAAGAGATGCACCTGCACTGTGTGGGTATGAAAACTTGGAGAATACTCTGCAATGTCTCAGAAGTGAAATAAGTCACGCCCTGTTTTTGTGCGGACTCTATTGCTTGGCTGTGTTCAGAGATCGTTCCGGGAGGTTTGGATATTTTGATTCACACTGCAGAACACCAGATGGTATGCCTACTGAGGAGGGCACAGGTACTGCGGTAATGTTGACATTTTCACGTTTAGAAGACATGATAGAGAGACTGTTGCTGTTGTTTCAAGGGTGTTTCCAGTTAGGAGATCAGCAGCAATTTGACCTGCTTCCAGTATCATTTATAAGCACAACAGTATGTACTGATGTCTCCATTGAGTATCTTAATAACACAAAGCCATGTGTTGCATCTCAAATAGCTGAAAATACATTTCTGTCCCGCAATGACCAATGTGCACCTGCTGCATTTTCACAACAATGTGTTCAAGTCAGAGATCCAATTCAGTTGCCAGTCAACATGACAAATGTAGATGAAATAGAGATTCAAACTACTGTAACTGAGATCATGAACAATAATGTTCAATGTAATAAACACATCTCAAAAGATGAAATAACAAAATATTCAGTTGAAATTGCATTTTCAAATCCAAATGACCAGTGTTTACAAACATCTGACTTAAATCAGCAATCAGTAAAGCTTAACAAGACCAGAAGGCGTAAGGCTTATATGAAATGGGAGAAACAAATGGATCTAAAACAAGATGTCAAAAAAGGGGAACATACTAAAAAAATATATGATTACAAAGCAAGTAAAGAATACAAGGAGAGGCATAGACAAACAATGAAGAACAAATATTGGAATGATGTGGTTTACAGGAAAGAAGTCAAACAGACCTTGAAAAACAACTATAAAAAATGTGAAGAACATAGAAATAAAAAAAAGGTTAATGCCATAATGAATTACAGGACCAATGAGCGTTTTAGAGAGAAACAAAAAAAAAATGTCATAATGAAATACAGGACCAATGAGCGTTTTAGGGAGAAACAAAAAAAATATGTCATAATGAATTACAGGACCAATGAGCGTTTTAGGGAGAACCAAAAAAAATATGTCATAATGAATTACAGGACCAATGAGCGTTTTAGGGAGAAACAAAAAAAATATGTCATAATGAATTACAGGACCAATGAGCGTTTCAGGGAGAAGCAAAAAAAATATGTCATAATGAATTACAGGACCAATGAGCGTTTCAGGGAGAAACAAAAAAAATATGTCATAATGAATTACAGGACCAATGAGCGTTTCAGGGAGAAACAAAAAAAATATGTCATAACAAATTACAGGAAAAGTGAGAAATATAAAGAAAAACATATAAGGTATGTCAATGATAGATATTCAAGAGATCCAATTTTCAGGCAAAGGCAAAAAGACCATTATACAAATAGGTGCAAAACTGATTTAGCCTTTTATGAACAAAGAAAAGAAAAATTGAAACAACTTTATCAACATGATCCACTATTCAGGACCCGTCAGAAAGAATACCATCACAAGATACACTGTGCCCACGTCATAAAGTACAAATACAAAATAATTGATCATGTGCGCCAGGTGACAGAAATAGTCAGAAACAGCTCATCTGTTGAAATGCAGAATCCATTGGTTTTGAAAGCAATGCATACTTTTCAAAATGTAATAAAACAGGGACCTACATATATCTGCACATGCTGTGCAAGAGCACTCTTCTCAAATCAAGTGCGCAGTTGTGATCGTCATAGTTACCAAAAGAATCCAAAAATAGTTTCAACATGTTTGACAGGTAACTATGTTCACATCTGCTCTGATTGCTCCGATCCATGTGTGAGGAAAACAGAATGGATCTGTCACAGCTGCCATACAACAGTTTTAAGAGGTGTAATGCCAGACATTGCTATGGCCAATAAGCTTCAGTTTACTCCTATTCCTGCAGAACTGTGTAATTTGAATATTCTAGAAAGACATGTTATTGCAAAGTACATTCCGTTTGCTAAAATTGTAACACTTCCGAAAGGCCAACAGAAAGCTATAAAAGGAGCTGTAATATCTGTTGCATCTGAAATGGAAACAACAGTAAATTGTTTACCTAGACCAAGAAGTGAATCTCAGCTGCTTACAGTGAAACTAAAAAGACGTCTATGTTACCAGGGTCATTATCAGTATCAAACTCTGAATATGCACAAGGTTTTATCTGCTTTGGGAAAATTAAGAGAAATGCATTCCGAATATAAAAACATTGAAATAAATACATCACTGTCAGCAGATGAAATGCTGAATGAGTATGAGCAGTCTACAAATAACAGCAGTGCAAATGATGAGCCAATGGACATTGACAACAACAGCCAAAATGAGAACACTGAACAACAGAGCAATGAGAATGAACATGATAGCTCAAGTAATGACCCTGAATCTAATAATGAACAGCACTCAGGTCTTGTCTTGGACACATGCCTTCAACCCCCAGATCTTGGCCAACAGTTGTTGTCTTATGATGATGGGATATTTTGCATTGCCCCAGCAGAGAAAAACAGTCCAGTAAGCATTTTCAAAATCGCTAAGCTTGAGTCTATGGCATTTCCAGTGCAGTTTCCTGATGGTAAGAATACCTTTGATGATACTGAAAGAGGGAAAGGTCTCTCCCCTAGCAGATACTTCAACACAAGACTATTCTCTGTAGATAATCGTTGTGCAATGGATACAAACTACATATTTTTTGCACAGTTTGTAACAGAAATGCATATGGCTACATCCAGTATGTCCATTCAGTTGAGAAAAGCAAAACCCATAACACGTGACGGTCGCAGAATAAACTGTTCACTGCTACAGGATAAACAAGAGTTAGAAAAACTTGTGCATCACAAAGAGGCAACACGTTTCATGCAACCTCTACGAGGAACACCAGCATACTGGGAAAAAACTCTGCGTGATTTGTTTGCTATGCTAAGACAGTTGGGAACACCCACGTTTTTCTGTACATTCAGTGCAGCTGAAATGAGATGGCCAGAAGTCATAACAGCTATTAAAACACAACAAGGTGAAACTATAAACTTCTCAGAATTAGACTGGTCACAAAAATGTGAAATTCTTAGAAGCAACCCTGTCACAGCTATGCGAATGTTTGAAAAACGAGTTGAAAGCTTAATGAGAGATCTAGTCATGTCACCTGCTCAACCTATTGGTGAGGTTATAGATTTTTTTTATAGAGTAGAGTTCCAGCAGCGAGGCTCTCCGCATATTCACTGCTTATTTTGGGTAAAAGATGCTCCAGAGTTTGAAAAAGATCAAGACCAGGATGTGTGTAATTTCATTGATAAATATATCACATGTAAACTACCAGATCCAATCAAAGACCAAGAACTGCATAGAATTGTAAGTGAAGTACAGATGCACAGTCGTAGCCACTCCAAATCCTGTAGAAAAAACAACAAGCACTGCAGATTTGGATTTCCTAAACCACCCATAAACAGGACCATGATAACTCATCCCAGGCCTCCTCCTACAGATGAGTCTGATGAAGAAATTGAAGCAACAGATGAGAGAGAAATGGCTAGTACATCACAAGCGAAAGCACAGCTTCAGAAAGTGTGGGATCTACTGAATGACTCGACTCAGAGTTTTGAAACAACCACACAGTTGCTTGATAAATTAAACATGACTTATGATGAGTATGAGAATTATGTTGAATCTCTGTCTACATCAAATGTAATTGTCATGGAGAGGCGGCCACAGGACTGCTGGGTTAATGGCTATAATCCAATGCTGTTAAGAGCTTGGAACGCAAACATGGACATACAGTTTATTCTGAATCCCTACAGCTGTATCATGTACATTCTCTCATACATTTCAAAGGCTGAACATGAGATGAGTGACTATCTTAAAAAAGTAATAAAAGACTCAAGTCATGATAACCTGTCTGACCGTGAGACCATGAAGCAGGTCATGAATTCGTATGCAAAAAATCGCGAAGTTTCGGCTCAAGAAGCAGTTGCTCGCACATGCAGTCTGAAACTGAAATCATCATCACGAGCTGTCATATTCATACCTACTGACGATAATGCAGTAAAGATGAGTTTACCAATGAAGTATTTACAGACCATGGATGCTGACTTGGAAAATGTGTGGATGACTGGATTGCCAGAAAAATACAAGGCTAGACCAAACAGACCTGAATTTGAAAACATGTGCATGGCTGAATTTGCAAGTGAATATCGCATTGTTTACGGAGGACAAAAAAATAGTAGAAATGTTTTGCCACTTCAAAAAGGTTTGGGACACATACAGAAAAGAACAAGGGGAAAACCTGCTGTTATCAGATTTGCCCGCTTCTCACAACAAAAAAACCCAGAAAAATACTTTGGAACACTATTAAAACTTTACCTACCACATCGCACAGATGAACAGCTTAAGTCATCAAGATTTAAGACATATGAATCATTTTATACATTTGCTTCAGTAAAATTACCAGGCACTGATGAACTGCAGCATGTGTACCGGATTGTTAATATAAATCGTGAGAAATATGAGAAGCATAATGAAGCTGTAGAGCAGGCAATAGAGGATTTTGAAAAAAATGGTCCAACAGAAGATGCATGGACAACACTGGCACCAGCAAATGAACTTATCCGATTGGAGAGCATAATAGAACGAGAACCAACTGATGCTAATGATGCTGAAGATGATATTCCTGAATATACAACAAATTCTTCTGTTAATAACACAGCAATGCCACTCATGGAAGCTGCCCAGCAAAATCCTCTACAGATTCGCAAAATGTATCAAAGCTTGAATCAAACACAAGCTTCTGTATTTTATGCTGTGCGAGACTGGTGCAAAAAATGTGTTTCTGGTGAAAAACCACAACAGTTTTTGTATTTCTTGAATGGAGGAGCTGGAGTTGGTAAATCACATGTTATTAAATCTATACATGCAGAAGCAACTAAAATATTGCGCAAACTTCCATGTGTAAGAGAGCACACTGATATTTCCAAACCATCTGTACTTTTATCAGCGTTCACAGGTACTGCTGCCTTTAACATCTCTGGTAAAACACTGCACTGTCTTTTGAAACTCCCCAGAAGCTTAAAACCTCCATACCAAGGCCTGGGAAACAGCTTGGATGAAATTAGGGCAGACTTTTCAAATGTACACATCTTAATTATTGATGAAATATCTATGGTGTCAAAACAGTTGTTTGCCTATGTGAACTGGAGACTCCAGCAGATTAAAGGAAACCAGAAACCTTTTGGTGGATTGTCAGTTCTTGCTGTAGGAGACTTTCAACAGTTACCTCCTCTCAGAAGAGCAAAACCACTCTGTGTATATGAGGACCATGTGCTGGACTTCTGGAAAGATCAATTTCAGATCATAACACTGACACAGATTATGAGACAGAGAGATGATCTTGCTTATGCTGAGCTGCTCAACCGACTGAGAGTGAAACAGAAGCATGAGAAACTCACTGAGGCAGACAAGTGTATGTTACAAGCTGTTATAAAATCATCTCCTGAAGAGTGTCCCACTGATGTATTACACATTTATGCAACCAACAAAGAGGTAGACAATCATAACACTGCAGCCATATCTTCTGGTTTTTCAAATATTATTACCATTGATGCACATGATTATAAAAAAGATTCTCGAACAGGTGAAATGAAAAGGCAGGCTTCACCATTTAAAGGAGACAAATGTGATCTTAGTGACAGACTACAGATTGCTATTGGTGCACGAGTAATGCTTACCAGAAATATTGATGTGGAAGATGGACTGGTTAATGGCACTTTTGGTAAAGTGGCAAAAATAACAACTCAGGAACGAGATGGCGTTTTATCTGTGCTGTTAATTGGTCTTTATTTGGATAATATAAATGCTGGACAGAAACATCGTAACAAAGCACCTGGTGGAGATGACAACATTGTGTATATTGAGAGGTCAGAGGAACCATTAAAAAGAAAAGGAACAGTTCGAAGGCAATATCCTATGAAACTTGCATTTGCATGCACCATCCATAAAGTGCAAGGAATGACAACCGATTCTGCTGTTGTATCTCTGAAGCATATTTTTGAACCAGGCATGGCATATGTTGCACTTAGCAGAACCACATCACTTACTGGTTTGCACATCATTGACTTTGAAGAAAAGAAAATTTTTTGTGATCCAGAAATAAGTTCCTCATTGGGTAGCATGCCAAAAGCTGACTTTCATAGAGTCCAACCCCTTCTACACATTGTTCAGGATTCAAACTGGAATTCAGCTCTTAAAATCATTCATCATAACACAGAAGGACTGCAGTATCATCTAGATGATTTAAAAAGTCAACATGAGCTTCTGTTGGCTGACATTTTGTGTCTCACTGAAACACACCTTTCTGGTTCAACTGTTCCTGAATCTCTTCAGCTGGATGGATACAGAATCTACAGGCGCAACAGACATGCATCATACACAAACAGTGTACAGTTGGCTAGCAGAAACGGTGGCGGTGTGGCCATGTATGTGAAAAACTGCTTACAAGCACATCCTCTGATGTACATACAGAATGTGACAGACATGGAATATTTGGTTTTAAAGGTAGAAGACCCCAAACAAGCACTTGTTACAGTAATCTACAGACCACCTTGTTACAACCTTAAAGAATTTTTGACAAGTCTAAATGGACTTTTGACATCTCTGGAGATCATAAACATCAACCCTGTTATAGTCTGTGGAGACTTCAATGAAGACCAATTGTCACATGGAAACAAACCTATTCTGAAGCTGTTTAACGACAAAGGATATACACAACTGATTCATACTGGGACCACAGAAAACAACACCCTTCTGGATCCTGTGTTCATTAGCAGCTCACACTCACATGCCAGAGCAGGAGTACTCCAGACATATTACAGTTACCATGATCCTGTTTACTGTGTTTTGGAGTAGTTCCTGTAAGAAATGATAAACCGCGGGACATTAATAAACCAAAAAGGGATCATATGACACAAATTCATGTTTCCTTCCTTTGTAGTATGTCATGTAGCTGTTTATACATGTATAAAATGGTTTTGTGTTTATGTAGTTACATGTGTTTTTGGCCCCTACCCTATCCCTCCTTCCCCACAAACGCAACAGACATGCATCCTACACAAGCAGTGTACAGTTGGTTAGCAGAATCGGTGGCGGTGTGGCCATGTATGTGAAAAACTGCTTACAAGCACATCCTCTGATGTACATACAGAATGTGACAGACATTGAATATTTGGTTTTAAAGGTAGAATACCCCAAACAAGCACTTGTTACAATAATCTACAGACCACCTTGTTACAACCCGAAATAATTTTTGACAAGTCTAAATGCACTTTTGACATCACTGGAGATCATAGACATCAATCCTGTTATAGTCTAAGGAGACTTCAATGAAGACCAATTGTCATATAGAAACAAACCCATTCTGAATCTGTTTAACGACAAAGGATACACACAACTGATTCACACTGGGACCACAGAAAACAACACCCTTCTGGATCCTATGTTCATTAGCAGCTCACATGCCAGAACAGGAGTACTCCAGACATATTACAGTTACAATGATCCTGTTTACTGTGTTGTGGACTAGTTACTGTAAGAAATGATAAAACGTAAGAGAATAATAAACCTAAAAGTCATATGATGCAAATTCATGTTTCCTTCCTTTGTAGTATGTTATGTAGCTGTTTATACATGAATATAATGGTTTTGTGTTTATATTATTACGTCTGTTTTTGGCCTCTACCCCATCCTTCCTCCCCCACAAACCTCCCCCCTTTTTGTGGGGGACCCTCCCCCACAACGCTCCCCTCCCCCACAACGCTCCCCTCCCCTCCCCTCCCCCACAATGCTCCCCTCCCCCACACCCCCCCCCCCCCCACACACACACCCTGCTAAAGCAGCACACCTTAACCAGAATGGTGCTAATTATTGCTATTTTAATGATAGTCTAGCTTGTGGACCACCGATAAAAAACATTTGGCAAAATGTTAGTATTTAATATAGTATTTAGTATTTAAGTATTTAACCTTACAATGGCACACCTGCCCTCCCGTGCTGTTCACCATTTAAACATTTAAAAGCACAACAACCAGTACATTATGTTTTTCAGCAGGGTAAACACACAAAACAATCATTAAATATGATCTACTTCTTCTTTCTATAACAAATTTACTTGGTGGACCTCAAGTGCCCTTCTACAAACCCCAATAAAGCACCTAAATCATACTTCAGAACTACAGCAAGACCCTATAATAATTTTTGCCTAATGGGATAAAGCGGTAACCAGTGGCATGAGGTGATGATCCAATGACGGGTACGACTCCCTTTTGGCCAGCGGGGGGCAACCTAAGCCAGGACATCACCGCCCTGGGCACCTGCCCAAGCAGGGGGGTGTGAAATGGATGTGATGTGTGAAGTGGATGTGATGCTTTCTGGGCCAAAAGCATCAAATGAGGGGCTATAAGAAATTATTGGCTGCCTTGATATAAAATCCACTCGACCAGAATCCTATTGACCGCATCATCCTGACAGGCAATTTCTTGATTCCAGAACAATAAATAATCGCACTCTGGGTAACATAAATTAATTATAGCCACTTGAGAAATATCTCAGAAAAAAACGAATAAACTTAATATCAAAATAAACAAAACAACATTAAAAGTATAGTGAAGAATACTTTAGCACAGAATGTGTATGTGTGTGTGTGTGGGGGGGGGGCTCCTTTCCAAGGATCGCTACCTTGACGTGGTGGAAAGGGTTGTGTGTTCCAATGATCCTAAAAGCAAGTTGGTTGGAAGCTGATTTTAACTTCAGATTGGCTTGCTGATAGGTGAGGTTCCAGACTAAATGCGATCCACTTGTACATGCATCACTTAAATTGAATAACAACTAGTTGTTATAAGGCTTTGTTTTTTCCATTGCTAGGGTCAGGGCCGCGGGAAGTCATTTTGAACAGGGGGTGCTGTGATTTTTTTTCTCCAAAAACACCTGTAAGCCTATAGGCCTATTTAAAATACATTTTAAAAATAAATACATTGAGTTTCACTACTTTATTGTCATATACGTAATAATATTAATTAAACTTCACAAGTTTCAATGTCCATGCGGACAAAATTATTTTACTTTCGTTTTTAAGTAAGGATCACAAGTCGATTAACAGTGGTAAAAGCTGGCTAAAAACATTCTCACAGTAACATACCTAGTACATTTTTATTTCGATCTTTTCACTAAACAGTACTATTATTGTATTTTTTTGAACTTATAAATAATTCATAAATTGAACAAAAATAATAATGGGTTTAGTTCGGATATTGTATACGTTTTGTAAAGAAATACATGGTGTATAATTAAATTTTTATTTATATATTAGGCTTTATATAAGGTTTGTACTCTAAAATACTTTATTTGTAACAAGAGATAAAGAATTTACAAACCTGCAGAGAGCAGAAGCGTTTCAGCACTCGGACAGCGCAATGTTGAGATTTTGAATGTGCAGTGACATGACATTAATACTGCCAGATTCAAACGTCTTTCGCGTTGGTTGGCTCCGGACGAGCTCAGCGCTGTCATATATCAACACAATGCAGTGTTTTTAACCTCATAAGGTTTATTTTAGATTTCAAACATTTAAATACACATAAGCACTGGTAAAACAATAGCCTACATTTACTTTGTAAAATACACAATGATGTCTGTGGAAGCAGCAATAAAAATCTATTCAAATAAGATAATAATTTGCAAAGAATAAATAAATATTTTCAAATAATAATAATTTGCCGACGTGTGTTATTCATATCAGACAAACACAGTGGAAGCAAAGTTTACTCTATTGTTATAAAGGTTATAATGATACCTGTTTGAAAGACGGAGAAGCGCATCTGTCAATCAGCTATTACATAACAGAGCAAGCGAGGCCAGAGACGAACGTGCTCTTAAACAGAAAATACTATATGGAATAATTTGTGCATCTTTGAATAACGGTAAGAATACATTTCCTTTAAATATAATTTTGTCAAGAGATAATAATGTTTTTCCACTTTTATTGCTTATTTAGACTGCGGTTAAAAGCGTGTTTGGCGCATTTAGCTTACCTCAGAGTTTATTTCAGTAATATTGCTGTTTTCCCGGTAATAATAATAATAATAGTAATACAATTTACAACTCAATTCTGCTTCCTTGACTGCTTATTAATTTTATTATGCTGTAATGTTAAGTTATTCTATGTGGATATTTATTGCCATACGTTCATTGCCGTTATATGAATACTCTTGTCTAATATTCAAATTAAATGCGGAATAATGCGTACATCTTTGAATAACTGTAAGAATACAGTTCCTTTGAAAATAATGTTTGTCAAAGTTTTGAGAAATAATATTGTTGTGAGGATATTTATTGCAGACGTTTATTGCCGTTCGTCTATAATATGGAAAATCATATAGCCAATATATAATGTTACCCTTCTCCTGACCACCAGGCTAGAGATTTTAAACATCCTTAATCCACATTTACTAGTCTATCAAATAATATCTCATGATCTATCATCATTACGCTGTCTAAATTTTGCTAGTCAGTTTCTGGTTACCTGTGCAGTTGCATAGGCTATTGAGTGTTTTATGGAGGGCTGCATTTAAAAATCTGTCGTTCCAAAGCGAGATCTCAGTGTGTATTATTCATTGATGGTATAAAGTTAAGCCCTTTTAACAACCCGCCTATACGCATATTATCGACGCGCTCCTTCCCCTACTCTAGCAAAAGACACTCGACACCCGGTTGTATAATAGAGTCCACAGTCTCTCATGAGTTATGGGACGAATGCCCAGGGATTTCAGAATTTCTGTGTGGGCAAGCATCAGCGAAAGGTGTGTGAGTCTTTTCTGGATCATGGTGCTGCGTACCCATGTCACCAATAGACGCAAGGCGGAGAAAGTGCGCTCGGATGAGGCCACGGAGATGGGTAGGCACAGACAGTAATGAAATTAAAATCCCAAATACACGTAATAACCTACGTGTGTCAAAAATAATGTCCTAAAATAAAAAGTAATATATAAATTGTGCAAAATATTTTTACTTAAAAAATCTCCCTCTCGCCAACAGGGGGTGCTGCAGCACCCGCAGCACCCCCACTTCCCGCGGCCATGGCTAGGGTACTGTATTTGGTTGCTAGGGAGAAAATAGGCATGCACTAGTGATTATACTTCAATCCACAAGTAAAATGGTCTAACCCCCGTGTCTTTATGATGTTCTGATGCAGAGATATAAGGCTTTTTTTATTCCATTTCTTGGGTACTGTATCATGATGTTGTTATGATTTAGCATGAAGCTAACATGATTTAACATGAAGCTAACATGATTTTACATGAAGGAACATGATTTAACATGAAGTTAGCATAATTAAGCTTGAAGCTAGATGATGCTAACATGATTTAGCATGAAGTTAGCATGATTTATCATGATGCTAACATGATTTAACATAAAGCTAACATGATTCAACTTGAAGCTAACGTGATTTAATTTAGCAACCATATTTAGCATGATTTAACATAAAATTAACAGGATTTAGCATGAACCTAACACGATGCTAACATGATTAAGCATTAAGTTTACATGATTTAACATTTAGCTTACATGATTGAGCATAAAGCTAGCATGATTTAACATGAAGCTAACATGATTTAACAAGAATTAGCATGAAGCTAACATGATGTTAACATGAATTAGCATGAAGCTAGCATGATGCTAACATGAATTAGCATGAAGCTAACATGATGTTAACATGAATTATCATGATGCTAACATGAATTAACATGATGCTTACATGAATTAGCATGAAGTTAACATGATGTTAACATGTTTTAGCATGAAGCTAGTATGATGCTTACATGAATAAGCATGAAGCTAGCACGATGATAACATGAAAAAGCATGATTTAACATGAAGTTAACATGATTTTACATGAAGGAACATGATTTAACATGAAGTTAGCATAATTAAGCTTGAAGCTAGATGATGCTAACATGATTTAGCATGAAGTTAGCATGATTTATCATGATGCTAACATGATTTAACATAAAGCTAACATGATTCAACTTGAAGCTAACGTGATTTAATTTAGCAACCATATTTAGCATGATTTAACATAAAATTAACAGGATTTAGCATGAACCTAACATGATGCTAACATGATTAAGCATTAAGTTTACATGATTTAACATTTAGCTTACATGATTGAGCATAAAGCTAGCATGATTTAACATGAAGCTAACATGATTTAACAAGAATTAGCATGAAGCTAACATGATGTTAACATGAATTAGCATGAAGCTAGCATGATGCTAACATGAATTAGCATGAAGCTAACATGATGTTAACATGAATTATCATGATGCTAACATGAATTAACATGATGCTTACATGAATTAGCATGAAGTTAACATGATGTTAACATGTTTTAGCATGAAGCTAGTATGATGCTTACATGAATAAGCATGAAGCTAGCACGATGATAACATGAAAAAGCATGAAGCTGGCATGATCCTAACAAGAATTACCATGAAGCTCGCATGATGCTAACAAGAATTAGCATGAAGCTAGCATGATGTTAACATGAATTAGCATGAAGCTAGCATGATGCTAACATGAATTACCATGAATTAGCATTAAGCTACCATGATGTTAACATGAATTAGCATGAAGCTAACATGATGCTAACATGAAATAGTATGAAGCTTACATGATGCTAACATGAATTACCATGAAGCTAGCACGATGCTTACATAAATTAGCATGAAGCTAACATGAATTAACATGAAGCTAGCATGATGCTAACATGATTTAGCATGAAGCTAACATGAATTAGCATGAAGCTAGCATGATGCTAACATGAATTAACATGAAGCTAACATGATGTTTACATGAATTAACATGATGCTAACATGAATTAGCATGAAGTTAGCATGATGCTAACATGAAGCTAGCATGAAGTTAACATGAATTAGCATGAAGCTAACACGATGTTAACATGAATTAGTATGAAACTAGCATGAAGCTAACATGAATTAACACGAAGCTAGCATGATGTTAACACGATGTTAATATGAATTAGCATGAAGCTAGCATGATGTTAACATGAATTATCAAGAAGCTAGCATGATTAACATAAAGCTAACATGATGTTAACATTAGTTAGCATGAAGCTACCATGATGTTAACATGAATTAGCATGAAGCTAGCATGATGCTAACATGAATTAGCATGAAGCTAGCATGATGTTAACATGAATTAGCATGAAACTAGTAAGATGCTAACATGAATTAGCATGAAGCTAGCATAATGTTAACATGAATCAGCATTATGCTAGCATGATGCTAACATGAATTAGTATGAAACTAGCATGAAGCTAACATGAATTAACACGAAGCTAGCATGATGTTAACATGATGTTGACATGAATTAGCATGAAGCTAGCATGATGCTAACATGAATTAGCATGAAGCTAGCATGATGCTAACATGAATTAGCATGAAGCTAGCATGATGCTAACATGAATTAGCATGAAGCTAGCATGATGCTAACATGAATTAGCATGAAGCTAGCATGATGCTAACATGAATTAGCATGAAGCTAGCATGATGCTAACATGAATTAGCATGAAGCTAGCATGATGCTAACATGAATTAGCATGAAGCTAGCATGATGCTAACATGAATTAGCATGAAGCTAGCATGATGTTAACATGAATTAACATGAAGCTAGCATGATGCTAACATGAATAAGCATGAAGTTAGCAAGATTGATTATGAAATTAGCATAAAGCTAGCATGAAACTAGCATGAAGCTAGTATGACTTAGCTTGAAGCTAGCATGAAGCTAACATGACCAAAAGACCCAACCCCCATGTCTCTATGATGTTCGGATCCAGAGATATAAGGCTTTGTTTATTATGTTGCTAGGTTGCTCATATTTGGTTGCTAGGGGCGTGGCTTAATACCTTGATAAGAATCCTCAGAGACTGATTGGATGCCTGAGTAAAATGAGCCCACCCCTATGTCTCTGTGACACTGTGCTGCAAAGATATCCATCTGGGCATTTTATAATGGCAGTCTATGTGATATGTTGCTAGGGTGCCCAAAAATGGTTGCTAGGGGTGTGGCTTAATAGATATGGGACGATCCTGAGAGACTGATTGGATGCCTGAGTAAAATGAGCCCACCCCCATGTCTCTACGACATTGTAAAGCAAAGATATTCCGTCTGGGACGCTTTTATTCCCTTATATGGGCATGTTCCCTGCCCCATTATAAGTCAATGGGGAAATTTGGGTGCCTCTTACACCCCAGGGGTGAAACTTATACCCCAATGTGATGTATGTTCTTACACAGCCTGCCAGCCTCTTCAAATGTGGTAACCCACAAGTTTTTACAAATTTCTCGCTTGCAGCTATGACCCGTCAAAGTTTGTCCAATGTTAAGTCAATGGGACTTTCGGAATTTTAATGTCCCGTTTTAGGAATTCTGTAAGTCGGATTCCTTCAAAAAGTCATAGCACACTTCTTCAGACTAGTCAGAATGTCCGTGGAAAATTTGGTGGATGTAGCTTGAAAGCTGTAGGCCGCATTAATTGCAGAAATTTAGTCTCAGAAGAAAAATAATAATAACTAGATAGAAAAGTTTGTTGACAAACTTTATGTTGGCTTGACAAAGCCTGGCCTGAACGTTAAAAACGGTTTGACAGAAGTTTAGTTTAGTAGGCTATCTGGCTGTTAGTATGTTTAAGTATGAAGCTAGCCTGATTTAGCATGAAGCTAGCATGATTTGCCTGAAGCTAGCATGAAGCTAACATGATTAGCATGAAGCTAGCATCAAGTTAGCATGATTAGCATGATTAGCATGAAGCTAACATGATGCTAACATGAAATAGCATGAAGCTAACATGATGTTAACATGAATTAGCATGAAGCTAGCATGAAGCTAACATGTTTAGCATGAAGCTAGCATCAAGTTAGCATGATTAGCATGAAGCTAGCATGATGCTAACATGAATTAGCATGAAGCTAGCATGATGCTAACATAATTTAGCATAAAGCTAGCATGATGCTAACATGAATTAGCATGAAGCTAGCATGATGCTAACATGAATTAGCATGAAGCTAGCATGATGCTAACATGAATTAGCATGAAGCTAGCATGATGTTAACATGAATTAGCATGAAGCTAGCATGATGCTAACATGAATTAGCATGAAGCTAGCATGATGTTAACATGAATTAGCATGAAGCTAGCATGATGTTAACATGAATTAGCATGAAGCTAGCATGATGTTAACATGAATTAGCATGAAGCTAGCATGATGTTAACATGAATTAGCATGAAGCTAGCATGATGTTAACATGAATTAGCATGAAGCTAGCATGATGCTAACATGAATTAGCATGAAGTTAGCATGATGTTAACATGAATTAGCATGAAGCTAGCATGATGCTAACATGAATTAGCATGAAGTTAGCATGATGCTAACATGAATTAGCATGAAGCTAGCACGATGCTAACATGAATTAACATGAAGCTAGCACGATGCTAACATGAATTAGCATGAAGCTGGCACGATGCTAACATGAATTAGCATGAAGCTGGCACGATGCTAACATGAATTAGCATGAAGCTAGCACGATGCTAACATGAATTAGCATGAAGCTAGCACGATGCTAACATGAATTAGCATGAAGCTAGCACGATGCTAACATGAATTAGCATGAAGCTAGCACGAAGCTAAGATGAAATAGCATGAAGCTAGCACGAAGCTAACATGTATTAACATGAAGCTAGGACAATGCTAACATGAATTAGCATGAAGCTAGCATGATGCTAACATGATTTAGCATGAAGTTAGCATGATTTAGCATGAAGTTAGCAAGATTTATTATGAAATTAGCATAAAGCTAGCATGAAACTAGCATGATGCTACTATGACTTAGCATGAAGCTAGCATAAGGCTAACATGACCAAAAGACCCAACCCCCATTTCTCTATGATGTTCGGATCCAGAGATATAAGGCTTTGTTTATTATGTTGCTAGGGTGCTCATATTTGGTTGCTAGGGGCGTGGCTTAATACCTCAATAAGAATCCTCAGAGACTGATTGGATGCCTGAGTAAAATGAGCCCACCCCTATGTCTCTATGACACTGTGCTGCAAAGATATCCATCTGGGCATTTTATAATGGCAGTCTATGGGATATGTTGCTAGGGTACCCAAAAATGGTTGCTAGGGGCGTGGCTTAATAGATATGGGACGATCCTGAGAGACTGATTGGATGCCTGAGTAAAATGAGCCCACCCCCATGTCTCTACGACACTGTAAAGCAAAGATATTCCGTCTGGGACGCTTTTATTCCCTTATATGGGCATGTTCCCTGCCCCATTATAAGTCAATGGGGAAATTTGGGTGCCTCTTACACCCCAGGGGTGAAACTTATACCCCAATGTGATGTATGTTCTTACACAGCCTGCCAGCCTCTTCAAATGTGGTAACCCAAAAGTTTCTACAAATTTCTCGCTTGCAGCAATGACCCGTCAAAGTTTGTCCAATGTTAAGTCAATGGGACTTTCGGAATTTTAATGTCCCGTTTTAGGAATTCTGTAAGTCAGATTCCTTCAAAAAGTCATAGCACACTTCTTCAGACCAGTCAGAATGTCCGTGGAAAATTTGGTGGATGTAGCTTGAAAGCTGTAGGCCGCATTAATTGCAGAAATTTAGTCTCAGAAGAAAAATAATAATAATAATAATAAGTTTAAAAGCAATAACAGTATGTTGGCTTTGTCAAGCCAACATAATAATAATAATAATAAGTTTAAAAGCAATAACAGTATGTTGGCTTTGTCAAGCCAACATAATAACTAGATAGAAAAGTTTGTTGACAAACTTTATGTTGGCTTGACAAAGCCTGGCCTGAACGTTAAAAACGGTTTGACAGAAGTTTAGTTTAGTAGGCTATCTGGCTGTTAGTATGTTTAAGTATGAAGCTAGCCTGATTTAACATAAAGTTAGCATGATTAGCCTGAAGCTAGCATGAAGCTAACTTGATTAGCATGAAGCTAACATGATTAGCATGAAGCTAGCATGATGCTAACATGAAATAACATAAAGCTAGCATGATGCTAACATGAATTAGCATGAAGCTAGCATGAAGCTAACATGATTAGCATGAAGCTAGTATCAAGTTAGCATGATTAGCATGAAGCTAGCATGATGCTAACATGAATTAGCATGAAGTTAGCATTAAGCTAGCATGATGCTAACATGAATTAGCATGAAGCTAGCATGATGCTAACATGAATTAGCATGAAGTTAGCATGATGCTAACATGAATTAGCATGAAGCTAGCATGATGCTAACATGAATTAACATGAAGCTAGCATGATGCTAACATGAATTAGCATGAAGCTAGCATGATGCTAACATGAATTAACATGAAGTTAGCATTAAGCTAGCATGATGCTAACATGAATTAGCATGAAGCTAGCATGATGCTAACATGAATTAACATGAAGTTAGCATGATGCTAACATGAATTAGCATGAAGCTAGCATGATGCTAACATGAATTAACATGAAGCTAGCATGATGCTAACATGAATTAGCATGAAGTTAGCATGAAGCTAGCATGATGCTAACATGAATTATCATGAAGCTAGCATGATGCTAACATGAATTATCATGAAGCTAGCATGATGCTAACATGAATTAGCATGAAGCTAGCATGATGCTAACATGAATTAGCATGAAGCTAGCATGATGCTAACATGAATTAGCATGAAGTTAGCATGAAGCTAGCATGATGCTAACATGAATTAGCATGAAGCTAGCATGAAGCTAACTTGATTTAACATGAAGTTAGCATTAAGCTAGCATGATGCTAACATGAATTAGCATGAAGCTAGCATGATGCTAACATGAATTAACATGAAGTTAGCATGATGCTAACATGAATTAGCATGAAGCTAGCATGATGCTAACATGAATTAGCATGAAGCTAGCATGATGCTAACATGAATTAGCATGAAGTTAGCATGAAGCTAGCATGATGCTAACATGAATTAGCATGAAGCTAGCATGATGCTAACATGAATTAGCATGAAGCTAGCATGATGCTAACATGAATTAACATGAAGTTAGCATGATGCTAACATGAATTAGCATGAAGCTAGCATGATGCTAACATGAATTAACATGAAGCTAGCATGATGCTAACATGAATTAGCATGAAGTTAGCATGAAGCTAGCATGATGCTAACATGAATTAGCATGAAGCTAGCATGATGCTAACATGAATTATCATGAAGCTAGCATGATGCTAACATGAATTAGCATGAAGCTAGCATGATGCTAACATGAATTAGCATGAAGCTAGCATGATGCTAACATGAATTAGCATTAAGCTAGCATTAAGCTAACATGAATTAGCATGAAGCTAGCATGATGCTAACATGAATTAGCATGAAGCTAGCATGATGCTAACATGAATTAGCATTAAGCTAGCATTAAGCTAACATGAATTAGCATGAAGCTAGCATGATGCTAACATGAATTAGCATGAAGCTAGCATGATGCTAACATGAATTAGCATGAAGCTAGCATGATGCTAACATGAATAAGCATGAAGTTAGCAAGATTTATTATGAAATTAGCATAAAGCTAGCATGAAACTAGCATGAAGCTAGTATGACTTAGCTTGAAGCTAGCATGAAGCTAACATGACCAAAAGACCCAACCCCCATGTCTCTATGATGTTCGGATCCAGAGATATAAGGCTTTGTTTATCATGTTGCTAGGGTGCTCATATTTGGTTGCTAGGGGCGTGGCTTAATAGCTCAATAAGAATCCTTAGAAACTGATTGGATGCCTGAGTAAAATGAGCCCACCCCCATGTCTCTGTGACACTGTGCTGCAAAGATATCCATTTGGGCATTTTATAATGGCAGTCTATGGGAGATGTTGCTAGGGTGCCCAAAAATGGTTGCTAGGGGCGTGGCTTAATTGCTATGGGATGATCCAGAGAGACTGATTGGATGCCTGAGTAAAATGAGCCCACCCCCATGTCTCTATGACACTGTAAAGCGAAGATATTCCATCTGGAACGTTTTTATTCCCTTATATGGGCGTGTTTCCTGCCCCGTTATAAGTCAATGGGGAATTTTGGGGGCCTCCTACACCCCAGGGGTGAAACTTACACCCCAATGTGAGGTATGTTCTCACAGTGCCTGCCAGCCTCTTCAAATGTGGTAACCCACAAGTTTCTAAAAATTTCTCGCTCGCAGCTATGACCTGTCAAAGTTTGTCGCAATGTTAAGTAAATGGGACTTTTCGGAAGTTTTATGTCCCGTTTTAGGAATTCCGTAAGTCGGATCCCGTCAAAAAGATATAGCACACTTCTTTAGACCAGTCAGAATGTCCGTGGAAAATTTCGTGGATGTAGCTTGAAAGCTGTCGGACGAGTTAGCCGCAGAAATTTTAGTCTCAGAAGAAGAAGAAGAATAATAATAATAAGTTTAAATACAATATCAGTATGTTGGCTTTGTCAAGCCAACATAATAAGTTTAAATACAATATCAGTATGTTGGCTTTGACAAGCCAACATAATAAGTTTAAATACAATATCAGTATGTTGGCTTTGTCAAAGCCAACATAACTAGATATTAAAGTTTGAAGACAAACTTTATGTTGGCTTGAAAAAGCGTAGCTTGAACGTTTAAAACGGTTTGACAGAAGTTTAGTTTAGTAGGCTATCTGGCTGTTAGGATGTTTAAGTATGAAGGTAGCATGATTAGCATGAAGTTAGCCTGATGTTAGCATGATTAGCATGAAGCTAACATGATGCTAGCATGATTAGCATGAAGCTAGCATGATGCTAGCATGATTAGCATGAAGCTAGCATGATGCTAGCATGATTAGCATGAAGCTAGCATGATGATAGCATGATTAGCATGAAGCTAGCATGATGCTAGCATGATTAGCATGAAGCTAGCATGAAGCTAGCATGATGCTAACATGATTAGCATGAAGCTAGCATGATGCTAGCATGATTAGCATGAAGCTAGCATGATGCTAGCGTGATTAGCATGAAGCTAGCATGATGCTAGCGTGATTAGCATGAAGCTAGCATGATGTTAGCATGATTAGCATGAAGCTAGCATGATGCTAGCATGATTAGCATGAAGCTAGCATGATGCTAGCATGATTAGCATGAAGCTAGCATTATGTTAGCATGAAGCTAGCATGATGCTAGCATGATTAGCATGAAGGTAGCATGATGCTAGCATGATTAGCATGAAGCTAGCATGATGCTAGCATGATTAGCATGAAGCTAGCATGAGTAGAAGGAAGCTAGCATGATGTTAGCATGATTAGCGGGAACCTAGCATGATGCTAGCATGATTAGCATGAAGCTAGCATGATTAGCATGAAGCTAGCATGATGCTAGCATGATTAGCATGAAGCTAGCATGATGCTAGCATGATTAGCATGAAGCTAGCATGATGTTAATATGATTAGCATGAAGCTAGCATGATGTTAGCATGAAACTAGCATGATTCTAGCATGATTAGCATGGAGCTAGCATGATTCTAGCATGATTAGCATGAAGCTAGCATGATGCTAGCATGATTAGCCTGAAGCTAGCATGATGCTAGCATGATTAGCATGAAGCTAGCATGAGGCTACCATGATTAGCATGAAGTAAGCATAAGGTTAGCATGATTAGCATGAAGCTAGCATGATTTAACGTGAAGCTAGCATGATTAGCATGATGCTAACATGATTAGCATGACGCTAGCACTATTTGGCGTGCAGCTAACAAGATTTAACATGAAGCTAACATGATTTAGCATGAAGTTAGCAAGATTTATTATGAAATTAGCATAAAGCTAGCATAAAACTAGCATGAAGCTAGTATGACTTAGCATGGAGCTAGCATGAAGCTAACATGACCCAAAGACCCAACCCCCATGTCTCTATGATGTTCAGATCCAAAGATATAAGGCTTTGTTTATTATGTTGCTAGGGTGCTCATATTTGGTTGCTAGGGGCGTGGCTTAATGCCTCAATAAGAATCCTATTAAGACTGATTGGATGCCTGAGTAAAATGAGCCCACCCCTATGTCTCTATGACACTCTGGTGCAAAGATATCCATCTGGGCTTTTTATAATGGTAGTCTATGGGAGATGTTGCTAGGGTACCCAAAATTGTTGCTAGGGGCGTGACCTAATAGCTCTGGGGCAATCCTAAGAGACTGATTGGATGACTGGGTAAGATGAGCCCACCCCCATGTCTCTACGACACTCTAAAGTAAAGATATTCCATCTGGGACGCTTTCATTCCCTTATATGGGCATGTTTCCTGCCCCATTATAAGTCAATGGGAAATTTTGGGGGCCTCTTACACCCCAGGGGTATAGCTTACACCCCATTGTGATGTATGTTCTTACACAGCCTGTCAGCCTCCTTAAATGTGGTAAGCCACAAGTTTCTACAAGTTTCTCACTCACAGCTATGACCCGTCAAAGTTTGTCTCAATGTTAAGTCAATGGAAATTTTGGGGTGTTCGAGCCCCCCGTTTAGGAATTCGGAAGGTCCCATCAGTTAGAAAAGATATAGCACACTCCGTCAGACCAGTCTGAAGGTCCGTGGAAAATTTGGTGCATGTAGCTTGAAAGCTCTAGGACGAGTTACTGTTCGTAATTTTGGTCTCAGAAAAAGAATAATAATAACTAGATAGAAAAGTTTGTTGACAAACTTTATGTTGGCTTGACAAAGCGTAGCCTGTACGTTTAAAACGGTTTGACAGATGTTTAGTTTAGTAGGCTATCTGGCTGTTAGTATGTTTAAGTATGAAGCTAGCCTGTTTTAGCATGAAGCTAGCATGATTAGCCTGAAGCTAGCATGAAGCTAACATGATTAACATGAAGCTAGCATCAAGTTAGCATGATTAGCATGAAGCTAGCATGATGCTAACATGAATTAGCATGAAGCTAGCATGATGCTAACATGAATTAGCATGAAGTTAGCATGATGCTAACATGAATTAGCATGAAGCTAGCATGATGTTAACATGAATTAGCATAAAGCTAGCATGATGCTAACATGAATTAGCATGAAGTTAACATGATGCTAACATGAATTAGCATGAAGCTAGCATGATGCTAACATGAATTAGCATGAAGCTAACATGATTAGCATGAAGCTAGCATCAGGTTAGCATGATTAGCATGAAGCTAGCATGATGCTAACATGAATTAGCATGAAGCTAGCATGATGCTAACATGAATTAGCATGAAGCTAGCATGATGCTAACATGAATTAACATTAAGCTAGCATGATGCTAACATGAAGTTAGCATGATGCTAACATGAATTAGCATGAAGCTAGCATGATGCTAACATGAATTGGCATGAAGCTAGCATGATGCTAACATGAATTAACATGAAGCTAGCATGATGCTAACACGAATTAGCATTAAGCTAGCATGATGCTAACATGAATTAGCATGAAGCTAGCATGATGCTAACATGAATTAGCATGAAGCTAGCATGATGTTAACATGAATTAGCATGAAGCTAACATGATGCTAACATTAATTAGCATGAAGCTAGCATGATGCTAACATGAATTAGCATGAAGCTAGCATGATTCTAACATGAATTAGCATGAAGCTAGCATGATGCTAACATGAATAAGCATGAAGTTAGCAAGATTTATTATGAAATTAGCATAAAGCTAGCATGAAACTAGCATGAAGCTAGTAAGACTTAGCATGAAGCTAGCATAAGGCTAACATGACCAAAAGACCCAACCCCCATGTCTCTATGATGTTCGGATCCAGAGATATAAGGCTTTGTTTATTATGTTGCTAGGGTGCTCATATTTGGTTGCCAGGGGCGTGGCTTAATACCTCAATAAGAATCCTTAGAGACTGATTGGATGCCTGAGTAAAATGAGCCCACCCCCATGTCTCTGTGACACTGTGCTCCAAAGATATCCATTTGGGCATTTTATAATGGCAGTCTATGGGAGATGTTGCTAGGGTACTCAAAAATGGTTGCTAGGGGCGTGGCTTAATAGCTATGGGACGATCCAGAGAGACCTGAGTAAAATGAGCCCACCCCCATGTCTCTATGACACTGTAAAGCGAAGATATTCCATCTGGAACGTTTTTATTCCCTTATATGGGCGTGTTTCCTGCCCCGTTATAAGTCAATGGGGAATTTTGGGGGCCTCTTACACCCCAGGGGTGAAACTTACACCCCAATGTGAGGTATGTTCTCACAGTGCCTGCCAGCCTCTTCAAATGTGGTAACCCACAAGTTTCTACAAATTTCTCGCTCGCAGCTATGACCTGTCAAAGTTTGTCGCAATGTTAAGTAAATGGGACTTTTCGGAAGTTTTATGTCCCGTTTTAGGAATTCCGTAAGTCGGATCCCGTCAAAAAGATATAGCACACTTCTTTAGACCAGTCAGAATGTCCGTGGAAAAGTTCGTGGATGTAGCTTGAAAGCTGTCGGACGAGTTAGCCGCAGAAATTTTAGTCTCAGAAGAAGAAGAAGAAGAATAATAATAATAAGTTTAAATACAATATCAGTATGTTGGCTTTGTCAAGCCAACATAATAATAACTAGATATTAAAGTTTGAAGACAAACTTTATGTTGGCTTGAAAAAGCGTAGCTTGAACGTTTAAAACGGTTTGACAGAAGTTTAGTTTAGTAGGCTATCTGGCTGTTAGAATGTTTAAGTATGAAGGTAGCATGATTAGCATGAAGTTAGCCTGATGTTAGCATGATTAGCATGAAGCTAGCATGATGCTAGCATGATTAGCATGAAGCTAGCATGATGCTAGCATGATTAGCATGAAGCTAGCATGATGCTAGCATGATTAGCATGAAGCTAGCATGATTAGCATGAAGCTAGCATGATGTTAGCATGATTAGCATGAAGCTAGCATGATGCTAGCATAATTAGCATGAAGCTAGCATGATGCTAGCATGATCAGCATGAAGCCAGCATGATGCTAACATGATTAGCATGAAGATAGCATGATGCTAGCATGATTAGCATGAAGATAGCATGATGCAAGCATGATTAGCATGAAGATAGCATGATGCTAGCATGATTAGCATGAAGATAGCATGATGTTAGCATGATTAGCATGAAGCTAGCATGATGCTAGCATGATTAGCATGAAGCTAGCATGATGCTAGCATGATTAGCATGAAGCTAGCATGATGCTAGCATGATTAGCATGAAGCTAGCATGATGCTAGCATGATTAGCATGAAGCTAGCATGATCTTAGCATGATTAGCATGAAGCTAGCATGATGCTAGCATGATTAGCATGAAGCTAGCATGATGCTAGCATGATTAGCATGAAGCTAGCATGATGCTAGCATGATTAGCATGAAGCTAGCATGATGCTAGCATGATTAGCATGAAGCTAGCATGATGCTAGAATGATTAACATGATGTTAGCATGATTAGCATGAAGCTAGCATGATGTTAGCATGATTAGCATGAAGCTAGCATGATGTTAATATGATTAGCATGAAGCTAGCATGATGTTAGCATGAAACTAGCTTGATTCTAGCATGATTAGCATGAAGCTAGCATGATTAGCATGAAGCTAGCATGATTCTAGCATGATTAGCATGAAGCTAGCATGATGCTAGCATGATTAGCATGAAGCTAGCATGAGGCTACCATGATTAACATGCAGTAAGCATAAGGTTAGCATGATTAGCATGAAGCTAGCATGATTTAACGTAAAGCTAGCATGATTAGCATGATGCTAACATGATTAGCATGACGCTAGCACTATTTAGCGTGCAGCTAACAAGATTTAACATGAAGTTAGCATGATTTAGCATGAAGTTAGCAAGATTTATTATGAAATTAGCATAAAGCTAGCATTAAACTAGCATGAAGCTAGTATGACTTAGCATGGAGCTAGCATGAAGCTAACATGACCCAAAGACCCAACCCCCATGCCTCTATGATGTTCAGACCAAGAGATATAAGGCTTTGTTTATTATGTTGCTAGGGTGCTCAAATTTGGTTGCTAGGGGCGTGGCTTAATGCCTCAATAAGAATCCTATTAAGACTGATTGGATGCCTGAGTAAAATGAGCCCACCCCTATGTCTCTATGACACTCTGGTGTAAAGATATCCATCTGGGCTTTTTATAATGGTAGTCTATGGGAGATGTTGCTAGGGTACCCAAAATTGTTGCTAGGGGCGTGGCTAAATAGCTTTGGGGCGATCCTAAGAGACTGATAGGATGACTGAGTAAAATGAGCCCACCCCCATGTCTCTACGACACTCTAAAGTAAAGATATTCCATCTGGGACGCGTTTATTCCCTTATATGGGCATGCTTCCTGCCCCATTATAAGTCAATGGGAAATTTTGGGGGCCTCTTACACCCCAGGGGTACAGCTTACACCCCATTGTGATGTATGTTCTTACAGAGCCTGTCAGCCACCTTAAATGTGGTAAGCCACAAGTTTCTACAAGTTTCTTACTCACAGCTATGACCCGTCAAAGTTTGTCTCAATGTTAAGTCAATGGAAATTTTGGGGTGTTCGAGACCCCCGTTTAGGAATTCGGAAGGTCCCATCAGTTAGAAAAGATATAGCACACTAAGTCAGACCAGTCTGAAGGTCTGTGGAAAATTTGGTGCATGTAGCTTGAAAGCCCTAGGACGAGTTAGTGTCAGAAATTTTGGGGGGATAAGAAAGAATAATAACTAGATAGAAAAGTTTGTTGACAAACTTTATGTTGGCTTGCCAAAGCGTAGCCTGTACGTTTAAAAAGGTTTGACAGATGTATAGTTTAGTAGGCTATCTGGCTGTTAGTATGTTTAAGTATGAAGCTAGCCTGATTTAGCATGAAGCTAGCATGATTAGCCTGAAGCTAGCATGAAGCTAACATGGTTAACATGAAGCTAGCATCAAGTTAGCATGATTAGCATGAAGATAGCATGATGCTAACATGAAATAGCATGAAGCTAACATGATGCTAACATGAATAAGCATGAAGCTAACATGATGCTAACATGAATTAGCATGAAGCTAGCATGATGCTAACATGAATGAACATGAAGCTAGCATGATGCTAACATGAATTAGCATGAAGCTAACATGAATTAGCATGAAGCTAGCATGATGCTAACATGAATTAGCATGAAGCTAGCATGATGCTAACATGAATTAGCATGAAGCTAGCATGATGCTAATATGAATTAGCATGAAGCTAGCATGATGCTAGCATGATGCTAACATGAATTAGCATGAAGCTAGCATGATGCTAACATGAATTAGCATGAAGCTAGCATGATGCTAACATGAATTAGCATGAAGCTAGCATGATGCTAATATGAATTAGCATGAAGCTAGCATGATGCTAATATGAATTAGCATGAAGCTAGCATGATGCTAGCATGATGCTAACATGAATTAGCATGAAGCTAGCATGATGCTAACATGATTTAGCATGAAGCTAGCATGATGCTAACATGAATTAGTATGAAGTTAGCATGAAGCTAGCATGATGCTAACATGAATTAGCATGAAGCTAGCTTGATGCTAACATGAATTAGCATGATGTTAACATGAATTAGCATGAAGCTAGCATGATGCTAATATGAATTAACATGAAGCTAACATGATGCTAACATGAATTAGCATGAAGCTAGCATGATGCTAACATGAATTAACATGAAGCTAACGTGATGCTAACATGAAGCTAACATGATGTTAACATGAATTAGCATGAAGCTAGCATGATGTTAACATGAATTAGCATGAAGCTAACGTGAATTAGCATGAAGCTAGCATGATGCTAACATGAATTAGCATGAAGTTGGCATGTTGCTAACATTAATTAGCATGAAGCTAACGTGATGCTAACATGAATAAGCATGAAGTTAGCAAGATTTATTATGAAATTAGCATGAAGCTAGCATGAAACTAGCATGAAGCTAGTATGACTTAGCATGAAACTAGCATAAGGCTAACATGACCAAAAGACCCAACCCCCATGTCTCTATGATGTTCGGATCCAGAGATATAAGGCTTTGTTTATTATGTTGCTAGGGTGCTCATATTTGGTTGCTAGGGGCGTGGCTTAATACCTCAATAAGAATCCTTAGAGACTGATTGGATGCCTGAGTAAAATGAGCCCACCCCCATGTCTCTGTGACACTGTGCTGCAAAGATATCCATCTGGGCATTTTATAATGGCAGTCTATGGGAGATGTTGCTAGGGTACCCAAAAATGGTTGCTAGGGGCGTGGCTTAACAGCTATGAGACGATCCAGAGAGACTGATTGGATGCCTGAGTAAAATGAGCCCACCCCCATGTCTCTACGACACTCTAAAGTGAAGATATTCCATCTGGGACGCTTTTATTCCCTTATATGGGCACGTTCCTTGCCCCATTATAAGTCAATGGGGAAATTTGGGTGCCTTTTACACCCCAGGGGTGAGACTTACACCCCAATGTGATGTATGTTCTTACAGAGCCTGCCAGCCTCTTCAAATGTGGTAACCCACAAGTTTCTACAAATTTCTCGCTTGCAGCTATGACCCGTCAAAGTTTGTCGCAATGTTAAGTCAATGGAAAATTTGGGGTGTTTGAGCGCCCCGTTTAGGAATTCGGTAGGTCCCATCAGTTAGAAAAGATATAGCATAAATCTACGTACCAGTCTTAAAAGTTTTGTAAAGTTTTGTGGGTGTAGCTTGAAAGCTCTAGGAGGAGTTACTGTTAGAAAAAGTGTGGACCAGAAGAATAATAATAACTAGATAGGTACATTTCCTGAAGAAAATGTGAGTGGTGCTTGCCGTGGCAAAATTCTGGGGGCAATGTATGATTATACTCCGAGTCACGAGTCAAACGGTCCAACCCCCGTGTCTCTACGATGTTCTGATGTGGAGATATAAGGCTTTGTTTATTGAAGGTAGTATGATTAGCATGATGTTAGCATAATTAACGTGAAGGTAGTATGATGTTAACATGATTAACATGAAGCTAGCATAAAGCGAACATCATTAGCATGAAGCTAACATGATGTTAATATGATTAGCATGAAGTTAGCATGATGTTAGCATGATTATCAGGAAGTTGGCATGATGATAGCATGATTAGCATGAAGTTAGCATGAAGTTAGCATGAAGCTAGCATGATGTTAACATGAGTAGCATGAAGCTAGCATGAAGCTAACATGATTAGCATGAAGTTAGCATGATTAGCATGAAGCTAGCATGATTAGCATGAAGCTAGCATGATTAGCATGATGTTAGCATGATTAGCATGATGTTAGCATGATTAGCATGAAGTTAGCATGAAGCTAGCATGATGTTAACATGATTAGCATGAAGCTAGCATGAAGCTAACATGATTAGCATAAAGTTAGCATGATTAGCATGAAGCTAGCATGATGTTAGCATGATGTTAGCATGATTAGCATTAAGTTAGCATGAAGCTAGCATGGGGCTAGCATGATTAGCATGAAGCTAGCATGAAGCTAACATGATTAGCATGAAGTTAGCATGATGTTAGCATGATTATCAGGAAGTTGGCATGATGTTAGCATGATTAGCATGAAGTTAGCATGAAGCTAGCATGATGTTAACATGATTAGCATGAAGCTAGCATGAAGCTAACATGATTACCATGAAGTTAGCATGAAGCTAGCATTAAGCTAGCATGATTAGCATGAAGCTAGCATGAAGCTAGCATGATTAGCATGAAGCTAGCATGATTAGCATGATGTTAGCATGATTAGCATGATGTTAGCATGATTAGCATGAAGCTAGCATGAAGCTAACATGATTAGCATGAAGTTAGCATGATTAGCATGAAGCTAGCATGATGTTAGCATGATGTTAGCATGATTAACATGATGTTAGCATGAAGCTAACATGAAGCTAGCATGAAGCTAGCATGATTAGCATGAAGCTAGCATGAAGCTAACATGATTAGCATGAGGCAAGCATGATTAGCATCAAGCTAGCATGATGTTAGCATGATTAGCATGAAGTTAGCATGGTGTTAGAATGATTAGCATAAAGATAGCATGATGTTAGCATGATTAGCATGAAGCTAGCATGATGTTAGCATGATTAGCAAGAAGTTAACATGAAGTTAGCATGAAGCTAGCATGATTTAACGTGAAGTTAGCAAGATTTATTATGAAATTAGCATTAAGCTAGCATGAAACTAGCATGAAGCTAGTATGACTTAGCATTAAGCTAGCATGAAGCTAACATGACCCAAAGACCCAACCCCCATGTCTCTATGATGTTCGGATCCAGAGATATAAGGCTTTGTTTATTATGTTGCTAGGGTGCTCTTATTTGGTTGTTAGGGGCGTGGCTTGGGAGTGGCCAATAATGTGGCCAGTTATTACACTCTGAGTCACAAGTAAAATGGTCCAACCCCCGTGTCTCTACGATGTTCTGATGCGAAGATATAAGGCTTTGTTTATTGGGTTGCTAGGGTGCTCATATTTGGTTGCTAGGGGCGTGGCTTGGGAGTGGCCAATGATGTGGCCAGTGATTACATTCCGAGTGACAAGTAAAACGGTCCAACCCCCGTGTCTCTACGATGTTCTGATGCCGAGATATAACTGTTTCAATGTTATGTTGCTAGGGTGCTCAAAAGTGGTTGCTAGGGGCGTGGCTTAATACCTCAATAAGGATCCTGAGAGACTGATTGGATGTCTGGGTAAAATGAGCCCACCCCCATGTCTCTATGACACTGTGCTGCAAAGATATCCATCCTGGCATTTTATAATGGCAGTCTATGGGAGATGTTGCTAGGGTGCCCAAAATTGTTGCTAGGGGCGTGGCTTAATAACTCTGGGAGGATCCTGAGAGACTGATTGGATGCCCAAGTAAAATGAGCCCACCCACGTATCTCTACGACACTGTAAAGCAAAGATATCCCATCTGGAACGGTTTTATTCCCTTATATGGGCGTGTTTCCTGGCCCATTATGAGTCAATGGGGCACTTTTGGGCACCTCTTACACCCCAGGGGTACAATTTACACCCCATTGTGATCCATGTTCTTACAGAGCCTACCACCCTCTTCAAATGTTGTAACCCACATGTTTCTACAAAATTCTCGAGCGGAGCTATGACCCGTCAAAGTTGGGCGCAATGTTAAGTCAATGGGATTTTTCGGGTGGTTTTTCGCCCCCCTTTCGGAAATCCTGCACCCGATCGCTTATAAAAGTCATAGCACACCTCTCCTCAATAAACCGGTCAATTTGAGCCCTCTTTCGTGTGTCTACGACAAACCGCGCGGGACGAGTTACGCGCCGAAAAAACGTGCAGACATAAGAATAAGATATAATAATAATAATAATAAGTATGAGGAATAATAATAGTGATGCCTTGCATAAATGCAAGCACCACTAATAATAATAATAATAATAAGCTTAGATCGAAGAACAGTATGTTGGCTTTGTCAAGCCAACATAATAATAATAATAACTAGATAGGTACATTTCCTGAAGAAAATGTGAAGTGGTGCTTGCCGTGGCAAAATTCTGGGGGCAATGTATGTTAGCATGAAGCTAGCATGATGTTAGCATGATTAGCATGATGTTAGCATGATTAGCATGAAGTTAACATGAAGCTAGCATGAAGTTAACATGAAGCTAGCATGAAGTTGGCATGATTAGCTTGAAGCTAGCATGAAGCTAGCATGATTAGCATGAAGTTAGCATGATTAGCATGAAGCTACCATGATTAGCATGAAGTTAGCATGAAGCTAGCATGATTATCATGATGTTACCATGAAGCTAGCATGATGTTACCATGATTAGCATGAAGTTACCTTGATTAGCATGACGCTAGCATGATGTTAGCATGATTAGCATGAAGCTAGCATGAAGCTAACATGATTAGCATGAAGTTAGCATGAAGCTAGCATGATTAGCATGAAGCTAGCATGATGTTAGCATGAAGTTAACATGAAGCTAGCATGATTAGCATGATGCTAGCATTATTAGAATGAAGCTAGCATGATGTTAGCATGATGTTTGCATGATTAACATGATGTTAGCATGATTAGCACAAACTTAGCAGGAAGCTAACATGATTAACATGAAGTTAGCATGAAGCTAGCATGATTAGCATGAAGTTAGCATGATGTTAGAATGACTAGCATAAAGATAACATGATGTTAGCATGATTAGCATGAAGCTAGCATGATGTTAGCATGATTAGCAAGAAGTTAACATGAAGTTAGCATGAAGATAGCATGAAGCTCGCATGCTTTAACGTGAAGTTAGCAAGATTTATTATGAAATTAGCATTAAGCTAGCATGAAACTAGCATGAAGCTAGTATGACTTAGCATTAAGCTAGCATGAAGCTAACATGACCCAAAGACCCAACCCCCATGTCTCTATGATGTTCGGATCCAGAGATATAAGGCTTTGTTTATTATGTTGCTAGGGTGCTCATATTTGGTTGTTAGGGGCGTGGCTTGGGAGTGGCCAATAATGTGGCCAGTTATTACACTCTGAGTCACAAGTAAAATGGTCCAACCCCCGTGTCTCTACGATGTTCTGATGCGGAGATATAAGGCTTTGTTTATTGGGTTGCTAGGGTGCTCATATTTGGTTGCTAGGGGCGTGGCTTGGGAGTGACCAATGATGTGGCCATTGATTACACTCTGAGTCACAAGTAAAACGGTCCAACCCCCGTGTCTCTACAATGTTCTGATGCCGAGATATAACTGTTTCAATGTTATGTTGCTAGGGTGCTCAAAAGTGGTTGCTAGGGGCGTGGCTTAATAACTCAATAAGGATCCTGAGAGACTGATTGGATGTCTGGGTAAAATGAGCCCACCCCCATGTCTCTATGACACTGTGCTGCAAAGATATCCATCCTGGCATTTTATAATGGCAGTCTATGGAAGATGTTGCTAGGGTGCCCAAAATTGTTGCTAGGGGCGTGGCTTAATAGTTCTGGGATGATCCTGAGAGACTGATTGGATGCCCGAGTGAAATGAGCCCACCCACTTATCTCTACAACACTGTAAAGCAAAGATATCCCATCTGGAACTGTTATATTCCCTTATATGGGCATGTTTCCTGCCCCATTATAAGTCAATGGGAATTTTTGGGTGCCTCTTACACCCCAGGGGTACAACTTACACCCCAATGTGATGTATGTTCTTATAGAGTCTACCACCCTCTTCAAATGTTGTAACCCACATGTTTCTACGAAATCCTAGAGCGGAGCTATGACCCGTCAAAGTTCGGCCCAATGTTAAGTCAATGGGATTTTTCGGGTGGTTTTTCGCCCCCCTTTCCAAAATCCTGCACCCGATCGCTTATAAAAGTCATAGCACACCTCTCCTCAATAATCCGGTCGATTTGAGCCCTCTTTCATGAGACTACGGCAAACCGTGCGGGACGAGTTACGCGCCGAAAAAGTGTGCAGACATAAGAATAATAAGATATAATAATAATAAGTATGAGCAATAGTAATAGTGATGCTTTGCATAAATGCAAGCACCACTAATAATAAGTTTAAAAGCAATAACAATATGTTGGCTTTTTCAAAGCCAACATAATAACTAGATATTAAAGTTTGAGGACAAACTTTATGTTGGCTTGAAAAAGCGTAGCCTGAACGTTTAAAACGGTTTGACAGAAGTTTAGTTTAATAGGCTATCTGGCTGTTAGTATGTTTAAGTATGAAGGTAGCATGATTAAACATGATTTAGCATGAAGCTAGCATAAAACTAACATGATTAGCATGAAGCTAGCATGAAGCTAGCAAGATTAGCATGAAGCTAGCATGATGCATGATTAGGATGAAGCTAGCATGATGCTAGCATTATTAGCATGAAGCTAGCATGATGCTAGCTTGATTAGCATGAAGCTAGCATGATGCTAGCATGATTAGCATGAAGCTAGCATGATGCTAGCATGATTAGCATGAAGCTAGCATGATGTTAACATGATAAGCATGAAGCTAACATGATGCTAGCATGATTAGCATGAAGCTAGTATGATGATAACATGATTAACATGAAGCTAACATGATGTTAACATGATTAGCATGAAGCTAGCATGATTAGCATGAAGCTAGCATGATTAGCATGAAGCTAGCATGATGCTAGCATGATTAGCATGAAGCTAACATGATGTTAGCATGAAGCTAACATGATATTAGCATGATTAGCATGAAGCTAGCATGATGCTAGCATGATTAGCATGAAGCTAGCATGATGCTAGCATGATTAACATGAAGCTAACATGATGTTGACATGATTAACATGAAGCTAGCATGATTAGCATGAAGCTAACATGATGTTAGCATGATTAGCATGAAGCTAGCATGAAGCTAGCATGATAAGCATGAAGCTAGCATAATGCTAGCATGATTAGCATGAAGCTAGCATAATTAGCATGAAGCTAGCATAATGCTAGCATGATTAGCATGAAGCTAGCATGATGTTAGCATGATTAGCATGAAGCTAGCATGATGTTAGCATGATTAGCATGAAGCTATGATGCTAGCATGATTAGCATGAAGCTAGCATGATTAGCATGAAGCTAGCAGGAAGCTAGCATGATTAGCATGAAGCTAGCATGATGTTAGCATGATTAGCATGAAGCTAGCATGATGCTAACATGATTAGCATGAAGCTACCATGATGGTAGCATGATTAGCATGAAGCTAGCATGAAGCTAGCATGATGTTAACATGATTAGCATGAAATTAGCATGAGGCTAGCATGATTAGCATGAAGTAAACATGAGGTTAGCATGATTAGCGTGAAGCTAACATGATTTAACGTGAAGTTAGCATGATTAGCATGATGCTAGCATGATTAGCATGAAGTAAACATGAGGTTAGCATGATTAGCGTGAAGCTAACATGATTTAACGTGAAGTTAGCATGATTAGCATGATGCTAGCATGATTAGCATGAAGCTAACATGACCCAAAGACCCAACCCCCATGTCTCTATGATGTTCAGACCCAGAGATATAAGGCTTTGTTTATTATGTTGCTAGGGTGCTCATATTTGGTTGCTAGGGGCGTGGCTTAACACCTCAATAAGAATCCTATTAAGGCTGATTGGATGCCTGAGTAAAATGAGCCCACCCTTATGTCTCTATGACACTCTGGTGCAAAGATATCCATCTGGGCTTTTTATAATGGTAGTCTATGGGAGATGTTGCTAGGGTACCCAAAATTGTTACTAGGGGCGTGGCTAAATAGCTTTGGGGCGATCCTAAAAGACTGATAGGACGACTGAGTAAAATGAGCCCACCCCCATGTCTCTACGACACTCTAAAGTGAAGATATTCCATCTGGGACGTTTTTATTCCCTTAGATGGGCATGTTTCCTGCCCCATTATAAGTCAATGGGAAATTTTGGGGGCCTCTTACACCCCAGGGGTACAGCTTACACCCCATTGTGAGGTATGTTCTTACAGAGCCTGTCAGCCACCTTAAATGTGGTAAGCAACAAGTTTCTACAAGTGTCACACTCACAGCTATGACCCGTCAAAGTTTGTCTCAATGTTAAGTCAATGGAAATTTTGGGGTGTTCGAGCCCCCCGTTTAGGAATTTGGAAGGTCCCATCAGTTAGAAAAGATATAGCACACTAAGTCAGACCAGTCTGAAGGTCTGTGGAAAATTTGGTGCATGTAGCTTGAAAGCTCTAGGACGAGTTAGTGTCAGAAATTTTGGGGGGATAAGAAAGAATAATAATAAGTTTAATAGCAATAACAGTATGTTGGCTTTTTCAAAGCCAACATAACTAGATATTAAAGTTTGAAGACAAACTTTATGTTGGCTTGAAAAAGCGTAGCCTGAACGTTTAAAACGATATGACAGAAGTTTAGTTTAGTAGGCTATCTGGCTCTTAGTATGTTTAAGTATGAAGGTAGCATGATTTAGCATGATGCTAACATGATAAGCATGAAGCTGGCATGATGCTAGCATGATTAGCATGAAGCTAGCATGATGCTAGCATGATTAGCATGATTAGCATGATGCTAGCATGAAGTTAGCATGATTAGCATGAAGCTAGCATGATGTTAGCATGATTAGCATGAAGCTAGCATCATACTAGCATGATTAGCATGATGCTAGCATGAAGCTAGCATGATTAGCATGATGCTAGCATGAAGCTAGCATGATTAGCATGAAGCTAGCATGATGCTAGCATGATTAGCATGAAGCTAGCATGATGCTAGCATGATTAGCATGAAGCTAGTATGATACTAGCATGATTAGCATGAATATGATTAGCATGAAGCTAGTATGATATTAGCATGATAAGCATGAAGCTAGCATGAAGCTAGCATGATTAGCATGAAGCTAGCATGAAGCTAGCATGATTAGCATGAAGCTAACATGATGCTAGCATGATTAGCATGAAGCTAGCATGATGCTAGCATGATTAACATGAAGCTAGCATGATGCTAGCATGATTAGCATGAAGCTAGTATGATGTTAGCATGATAAGCATGAAGCTAGCATGATGCTAGCATGATTAGCATGAAGCTAGTATGATATTAGCATGATTAGCATGAAGCTAGCATGATGCTAGCATGATTAGCATGAAGCTAGTATGATATTAGCATGATTAGCATGAAGCTAGCATGATGCTAGCATGATTAGCATGAAGCTAGCATGATGTTAGCATGACTAGCATGAAGCTAGCATGATGCTCGCATGATGCTAGCATGATTAGCATGAAGCTAGCATGATGCTCGCATGATGCTAGCATGATTAGCATGAAGCTAGCATAATTAGCATGAAGCTAGCATGATGCTAGCATGATGCTAGCATGATTAGCATGAAGCTGGCATGATGCTAGCATGATTAACATGATGCTAGCATGAAGCTAGCATGATTAGCATGAAGCTAGTATGATGTTAGCATGATTAGCATGAAGCTAGCATGATTTAACGTGAAGCTAGCATGATTAGCATGATGCTAACATGATTAGCATGACGCTAGCACTATTTAGCGTGCAGCTAACAAGATTTAACATGAAGTTAGCATGATTTAGCATGAAGTTAACAAGATTTATTATGAAGCTAGCATGGTGCTAGCATGATTAGCATGAAGCTAGTATGATATTAGCATGATAAGCATGAAGTTAGCATGATTAGCATGAAGCTAACATGATGCTAGCATGATTAGCATGAAGCTAGCATGATGCTAGCATGATTAGCATAAAGCTAGTATGATGTTAGCATGATAAGCATGAAGCTAGCATGATGCTAGCATGATTAGCATGAAGCTAGTATGATATTAGCATGATTAGCATGAAGCTAGCATGATGTTAGCATGATTAGCATGAAGCTAGTATGATATTAGCATGATTAGCATGAAGCTAGCATGATGCTAGCATGATTAGCATGAAGCTAGCATGATGTTAGCATGATTAGCATAAAGCTAGCATGATGCTAGCATGATTAGCATGAAGCTAGCATGATGCTAGCATGATTAGCATGAAGCTAGCATGATGCTAGCATGATTAGCATGAAGCTAGCATGATTAGCATTAAGCTAGCATGATGCTAGCATGATTAGCATGAAGCTGGCATGATGCTAGCATGATTAACATGATGCTAGCATGAAGCTAGCATGATTAGCATGAAGCTAGTATGATGTTAGCATGATTAGCATGAAGCTAGCATGATTTAACGTGAAGCTAGCATGATTAGCATGATGCTAACATGATTAGCATGACGCTAGCACTATTTAGCGTGCAGCTAACAAGATTTAACATGAATTAGCATGATTTAACATGAAGTTAGCAAGATTTATTATGAAATTAGCATAAAGCTAGCATAAAACTAGCATGAAGCTAGTATGACTTAGCATGAAGCTAGCATGAAGCTAACATGACCCAACGACCCAACCCCCATGTCTCTATGATGTTCAGACCAAGAGATATAAGGCTTTGTTTATTATGTTGCTAGGGTGCTCATATTTGGTTGCTAGGGGCGTGGCTTAATGCCTTAATAAGAATCCTATTAAGACTGATTGGATCCCTGAGTAAAATGAGCCCACACCCATGTCTCTATGACACTCTGGTCTAAAGATATCCATCTTGGCTTTATATAATGGTAGTCTATGGGAGATGTTGCTAGGGTACCCAAAATTGTTGCTAGGGGCATGGATTAATAGCTCTGGGACAACCCTGAGAGACTGATTGGATGACTGAGTAAAATGAACCCACCCCCATGTCTCTACGACACTCTAAAGTGAAGATATTCCATCTGGGACGCTTTTATTCCCTTATATGGGCATGTTTCCTGCCCCATTATAAGTCAATGGGAAATTTTGGGGGCCCCTTACACCCCAGGGGTACAGCATACACCCCATTGTGATGTATGTTCTTACACAGCCTGTCAGCCTCCTTAAATGTGGTAAGCCACAAGTTTCTACAATTCAATTCAATTCAATTCAATTTTATTTATATAGCGCTTTTCACAATACTCAATTGTTTCAAAGCAGCTTTACATTAATAGAAGCAGTAAAAGCACAGAAAAATGACAGATAGCACAACATAATACACAATAGCATAAGCTGTCAAATTTGCTGAGGCTATGACTCGACATTATGAACGAGCGTATTACTAATGTAACGTCTAGGAGAAGAAGCTAAATTAAGCCCAAGCAGGCTACCTCCCCGGGGTAAAAAACCCCCTAGGAGAAAAAAACAAAAACCCCGGAGTAGTTGTAACGGGCCTGCATATGTCAAAATTTGATTGATTTATGACCCCTTTGACAGGGGGCGGGACTATCAATCAAAAGCTGTACAATCTGTCTAGGTTTGAGAATCGTATATCAAGGGCTTTAGACAGCGAGTATCCTGTGCGTGTTTTACGATGTGTCAATCAGCTCGTTGTTTTCCTGTGTGTGTGTTTTATGTCAAGCCTATGCTGTCATGTTTATTGCTGTCAAAAATAAGTTTATTGTTTTAGACTGTCCAGTTTCTGGCAGGTTTTATGACCGGAGTTTCTCCGTCCTGTGTGCGCTCCTCTCCCGGGCGCGCTTCTCGACCCCCACTGCGTGTCTCACAGCGGTGTCGGTGTTCAGCGGACCTGTGTGGTTCTTTAGACGAAAACCTGTTTATTATAAACTAAATAAAAATTTAACCGTGAGTCTTTTCACGACCCCTGCTCACTATGTTCAGGCGTATTAAAGCTCGATCACCGGTGGTGATAGAGAACGAGCCGAGTGTGCGTTCATATCTGTCGTTTTAAAATAAACGTAATAAATGTAATTCTGTCCGCTGTTGCAAAATAAAGATTTATTTTAGATTTAGGGGTTTCTTGAACCAAGTCTCTCTGATTAAAACATGTGAATGCGCGCACCAACGGTGACAGAGAACTTACGCTGATGCGCACTTATATCTGACCTTAATAAACTTTTAAATGTTTTAAGACGTTTTCATCCCATCTTCAGGGTTTGTTTTTAGTAATGTCTACTTAAAACCATGTGTGAATATGTGTATATTATACAACGAATCTTATCACGTATGCTCTGACAAAATAAAGCATTATTTTAGATTTTAGGTGGTGCGGACACATATTTATGGCAAATACTGTTGAATATAAACGTTCGTTTTGTCAAAAGTTTCTTTAAAGTCAATAAGTAATCAAACATTTTAGATGTATCTGGTTAAACTTAAATCTGATATTTTCTATCGATCTATTTCTTTAGTTTTCTGATCAGTCAACGTTCACAAGCTGCTCTCATGACCGTGTGTGTGTGTGTGTGTGCGTGTGAGATAATTCACAGCAGGGGCGGATTGTAAACTAGTTAGAGACTTTTAAAACCGTGATGGTAAAATGTAATACGGTCCACTCTGAAGAAAAGTAAAGTTTTATTTTAGATTTAGGGAATTCTTGAACCAAGTCTCTGATTAAAACTTTTGAGTGTAACATCACAAATATTTAATATATTCCGTATAGTTTAACCATTCCCTTATGCCATAACCTTAGGCGCCGTCAATACTTCTTTCTTTAGACTAAAGGAAATTTATTTTAACCTTAATAAAAGTTTATTCGCATCACAAAGTCCGTGAGTCTTTTCTAAAGGTCGATCACCGGCGGTGACAGAGAACGCGTCGGATGTACGTTCATATCTACCGTTTTAAAATAAACTTAATAAATATAATTCTGTCCGCTCTGACAAAATAAGGTTTTATTTTAGATTTAGCCATTTCTTTAACCAAGTCTCTGATTAAAACAAGTTACTTTTGCTTGGGGCAATAGGCACATGCACACACATATCTGTGGTATTAAAAATAAGATTTTTAAAGTTTAAGAAATTTAAACATTTGAAAAAAATCAAACATTTTAGAGGTGTCTGAGTAAACTTATAGGACGGGTCGCCAATACTATTTTCTTTAGACTAAAGGGTATTTATTTTAACCTAAATAAAAGTTTATTTGCATCACGAACGCCGTGAAACTGTTCATGCACCGCAATCTATTGTTCACGCGCATTAAAGGTCGATCACCGGTGATGACCAGAGAACGAACCGGGTGTGTGTTCATATAAACTTAATAAATGTAATTCTGTCCGCTCTGGCAAAATAAAAGTTTATTTTAGATTTAGCCATTTCTTTAACCAAGTCTCTGATTAAAACAAGTTACTTTTGCTTGGGGCAATAGGCACACACACACACACACACACACACACACACACACACACACACACACACACACACACACACACACACGCACACACACACATACACATCTTACCGTTCTCGTTATTTCCGACACCCTGTGATGTACTGGGTATACTGGCCACAAGGTTAGACAAATTCGCTACAATGGTAAAATCAATTTTTTAGTATTTTTGAAAGCAGACGTTGTGTTGGAATGAAAAAATTTAAAACACAAATACACACCCAGTGTGCGACGATCTGCAACGCCCCACACCGCCTTTCGTGGAGATGATCTGTTGTTATGCGCTGTGAAAATAGTTGTGTTGCTCGTAAGACATGGCTTAGCCAATACACACACACACACACACACGCGCACACGCACAACTTACAGTTTTCATCATTAACCATGGGGGTCCTCAATCCTGGAGGAAATAGTGAGTGTTGTAGATTAATTTTATGCGTAAGTATCATTTAAAATTATAAGTAGAAAACGTTAAAACATACCTGATGACCTATTCAAGTCGCAAATTTCAACTACAACATCTGCGTAGATGGGGTCGTTCAGGGCACCTAAAACAATATCAAATGATATGATATCTGCGCCTATGTGGTAATTTTGTAATAGAAAACATATTTAAAGATCAAAAACAGTCTGTTAAACATACTCACCGCTAAGGTATGACGCCATTTCTTTTCTAGACTTTTTAACGTAAACTTTCTTGCTCCGAGGTCCAGATACAAGTTTTCACGTGTGTTAAAATATACAGTGTTTGGGTCTTGCTTTATAAGAGTTTGGTAAATAGGTGTGTCTGTTAAAGACATGAGATCTGTTTTGTGTCAACTGTCATCAGTTTGTATGGATGTTTGATTCCTGATTATCTATAAAGAAACTTTTGATGTTACAGACGTATCTTAAGAGAGCGTATAAAATACGCATGGATGCTTCTATTGCTTTAGAGACGCACATAAAAAAACGCGTGGGGTAATTCACCTCAAAGCATGTCTCTGGATGGGTTCTAACTAGAAATAAAGTGATTGAACCACCTGTCAGAGCATCAGAGAGGCGTGAGTCATAAATTATTTTAGCCATTAGGGACAACATAGATAAACAATTGTTTTCACATCATCCCCCCAAGTGTGTCGGATAGTTGTGAACTGCGACACATACACACGTGTCCCACACCCTCATACAGATACTATCATAAGAACAAACCCCTGAAACCTTGTGCCTGTTTTAGAGGTCTTCGGAAGCAAAATAGTTTCTTTATTCAGAACACGGCTCAGTTGATATCTGATCAGCCGATATAAAAAATGTGGCCTACTCCTACAAACCTAAAACGCATGATTGTTCATGTACATGTTTTAATCGCTATGTACCACCGTTACGTCTAAAATGATCCTTATTTTTGTTAACGTGGACTGCATTACATTATTGTATACACATATACATACTAGGTTGTCGGGTTCCTTAATGAACACAACCAGAATATGGGCTGAGAATGTCTTAAACTTTAAAAATGAAATGCGGTCAGAATTACATTGATCGTAAATAGATATATAAACACATGGTTGCGGGGTGACCTTAATGATTTTAAACCATAAGAGGGTCTGAAATGTCTTAAACTTTTAAAAGGTTGTTAGCGATAGATATAAGAGCGCATCAGCGTACGTCCTCTGGCTACGTTGTTGTACGTATTCGCATGTTTTAATCAGAGACTTGTTTAAAGAAACCCCTTAATCTAAAATAAAACCTTATTTTGTCAGAGCGGACAGAATTATATTTATTAAGTTTATTTTAAAACGGTAGATATGAACGTACATCCGACGCGTTCTCTGTCACCGCCGGTGATCGACCTTTAGAAAAGACTCACGGACTTTGTGATGCGAATAAACTTTTATTAAGGTTAAAATAAATTTCCTTTAGTCTAAAGAAAGAAGTATTGACGGCGCCTAAGGTTATGGCATAAGGGAATGGTTAAACTATACGGAATATATTAAATATTTGTGATGTTACACTCAAAAGTTTTAATCAGAGACTTGGTTCAAGAATTCCCTAAATCTAAAATAAAACTTTACTTTTCTTCAGAGTGGACCGTATTACATTTTACCATCACGGTTTTAAAAGTCTCTAACTAGTTTACAATCCGCCCCTGCTGTGAATTATCTCACACGCACACACACACACACACACGGTCATGAGAGCAGCTTGTGAACGTTGACTGATCAGAAAACTAAAGAAATAGATCGATAGAAAATATCAGATTTAAGTTTAACCAGATACATCTAAAATGTTTCATTACTTATAGACTTTAAAGAAACTTTTGACAAAACGAACGTTTATATTCAACAGTATTTGCCATAAATATGTGTCCGCACCACCTAAAATCTAAAATAATGCTTTATTTTGTCAGAGCATACGTGATAAGATTCGTTGTATAATATACACATATTCACACATGGTTTTAAGTAGACATTACTAAAAACAAACCCTGAAGATGGGATGAAAACGTCTTAAAACATTTAAAAGTTTATTAAGGTCAGATATAAGTGCGCATCAGCGTAAGTTCTCTGTCACCGTTGGTGCGCGCATTCACATGTTTTAATCAGAGAGACTTGGTTCAAGAAACCCCTAAATCTAAAATAAATCTTTATTTTGCAACAGCGGACAGAATTACATTTATTACGTTTATTTTAAAACGACAGATATGAACGCACACTCGGCTCGTTCTCTATCACCACCGGTGATCGAGCTTTAATACGCCTGAACATAGTGAGCAGGGGTCGTGAAAAGACTCACGGTTAAATTTTTATTTAGTTTATAATAAACAGGTTTTCGTCTAAAGAACCACACAGGTCCGCTGAACACCGACACCGCTGTGAGACACGCAGTGGGGGTCGAGAAGCGCGCCCGGGAGAGGAGCGCACACAGGACGGAGAAACTCCGGTCATAAAACCTGCCAGAAACTGGACAGTCTAAAACAATAAACTTATTTTTGACAGCAATAAACATGACAGCATAGGCTTGACATAAAACACACACACAGGAAAACAACGAGCTGATTGACACATCGTAAAACACGCACAGGATACTCGCTGTCTAAAGCCCTTGATATACGATTCTCAAACCTAGACAGATTGTACAGCTTTTGATTGATAGTCCCGCCCCCTGTCAAAGGGGTCATAAATCAATCAAATTTTGACATATGCAGGCCCGTTACAACTACTCCCCGGGTTGTTGAAAGTTTCTCACTCACAGCTATGACCCGTCAAAGTTTGTCTCCATGTTAAGTAAATGGGAGTTTTGGGGTGTTTGAGCGCCCCGTTTAGGAATTCGGAAGGTCCCATCAGTTAGAAAAGATATAGCACACTAAGTCAGACCAGTCTTAAGGTCCGTTGAAAATTTGGTGCATGTAGCTTGAAAGCTCTAGGACGAGTTAGTGTCAGAAATTTTGGGGTGCTAAGAAGAATAATAATAAGAAACTAGATAGGTACATTTCCTGAAGAAAATGTGAGTGGTGCTTGCCGTGGCAAAATTCTGGGGAACATATATGATTATACTCCAAGCCAAAAGTAAAACGATCCAACTCCCGTGTCTCTACGATGTTCTGATGCGAAGATATTAGGCTTTGTTTACTCTGTTGCTAGGGTACTGTATTTGGTTGCTAGGGAAAAAATGGCATCCCATAGTGATTACACTCTGAGTCACGAGTCAAACGGTCCAACCCTCGTGTCTCTACGATGTTCTGATGCTGAGATATGAGGCTTTGTTTACTCTGTTGCTAGGGTACTGTATTTGGTTGCTAGGGAAAAAATTGGCATCCCATAGTGATTACATTCTGAGTCACGAGTCAAACGGTCCAACCCCCGTGTCTCTACGATGTTCTGATGCGGAGATATAAGGCTTTGTTTACTCTGTTGCTAGGGTACTGTATTTGGTTGCTAGGGAAAAAAATGGCATCCACTAGTGATTACCCGCCGAGTCAGGAGTCAAACGGTCCAAACCCTGTGTCTCTACGATGTTCTGATGCAGAGATATAAGGCTTTGTTTACTCTGTTGCTAGGGTACTGTATTTGGTTGCTAGGGAAAAAATTGACATCCCATAATGATTACACTCTGAGTCACGAGTCAAACGGTCCAACCCCCGTGTCTCTACGATGTTCTGATGCGGAGATATAAGGCTTTGTTTACTCTGTTGCTAGGGTACTGTATTTGGTTGCTAGGGAAAAAATTGGCATCCCATAATGATTACACTCCGAGTCACGAGTCAAACGGTCCAACCCCCGTGTCTCTACGATGTTCTGATGCAGAGATATAAGGCTTTGTTTACTCTGTTGCTAGGGTACTGTATTTGGTTGCTAGGGAAAAAATTGGCATCCCATAATGATTACACTCTGAGTCATGAGTCAAACGGTCCAACCCCCGTGTCTCTACGATGTTCATATGCCGAGATATAACTGTTTGAATTTTGTGTTGCTAGGGTGCTCAAAAGTGGTTGCTAGGGGCGTGGCTTATACCTATGTAAGTATCCTGAGAGACTGATTGGATGCCTGAGTAAAATGAGTCCACCCCCATGTCTCTATGACACTGTGGTGCAAAGATTTCCATCTGGGCATTTTATAATGGCAGTCTATGGGAGATGTTGCTAGGGTGCCCAAAATTGTTGCTAGGGGCGTGGCTTAATAGCTCTGGGATGATCCTGAGAGACTGATTGGATGCCCGAGTAAAATGAGCCCACCCACTTATCTCTACGACACTGTAAAGCAAAGATATCCATCTGGAACTGTTTTGTTCCCTTATATGGGCATGTTTCCTGCCCCATTATAAGTCAATGGGAATTTTCGGGTGCCTCTTACACCCCAGGGGTACAACTTACACCCCAATGTGATGTATGTTCTTACAGAGTCTACCACCCTCTTCAAATGTTATAACCCACATGTTTCTACAAAATCCTCGAGCGGAGCTATGACCCGTCAAAGTTGGGCGCAATGTTAAGTCAATGGGATTTTTCGGGTGGTTTTTCGCCCCCCTTTCGGAAATCCTGCACCCGATCGCTTATAAAAGTCATAGCAGACGTGTCCTCAACAAGCCGGTCGTTTTGAGCCCTGTTTCATTGGTCTACGACAAACCGTGCGGGACGAGTTACGCGCCGAAAAAGTGTCCAGATATAAGAATAAATAAAGATATAAATAATAAGTATGAGCAATAGTAATAGTGATGCCTTGCATAAATGCAAGCACCACTAAATATAAGTTTAAAAGCAATAACAGTATGTTGGCTTTTTCAAAGCCAACATAATAATAAGTTTAAAAGCAATAACAGTATGTTGGCTTTTTCAAAGCCAACATAATAATAATAATAAGTTTAAAAGCAATAACAGTATGTTGGCTTTGTCAAGCCAACATAATAAGTATGACGAATAATAATAGTGATGCTTTGCATAAATGCAAGCACCACTAATAATATCCCTGAGCAATAGTAATAGTGATGCCTTGCATAAATGCAAGCACCACTAATAATAAGTTTAAATACAATATCAGTATGTTGGCTTTGTCAAGCCAACATAATAAATCAGAAAAATAGTATAAACCAATACATAAATTGACATTCTAATGCAAGCACCAAATATAACCCTAAACCGAAGCGACAATGGTTCAAAAATAGGAAAAAGCAGTTGAGTAACCAATACATGATAATCACACGAAAACAAGAATTAGTTATACAATCACGAAAAAACGCGAAAATTCGTATAAAATACGTGACTATATCACAAAACTTTGTTACATCACATTAAATATCCAGCCTGATCTCACAAGAATTTGTACATATTTTACAAGTTGGCTAATTCGTTTCAATTCATACAAAGTTAATCGTGCAAAATCCTATGATTCTCATGAAAAAACAACAACAAAAACCAAACCCCTAACCCCAACGTCACAGGGGCAAGGCAAATCGTACCAAAACAACTTACGAATGTGGTCGTATAAATTAATACGAATTAGCCAACTCGTAAAATATGTACGAATTCTCGTGAGATACAGCATCATATTTCGCAAGGAAATACTGTATGTCATATTACAGGATACAAAGTAAACATTGTGTTATTTTTAAGTGGTCAAAGCCTGATAAAAGCTGTGTTTGGACTGCTTTGTAGGTAGCCAGTGAGTGCAGAATATGACTATTTTTGTCTTGTTATATGCCCTATCTTTGTTCTCCTTTCTTCTGCCTATTTTCTATAGGAACAGAGCGTTATACAGGCAGTGCCAGCTGACCTCAGTCAGTTCATCTACCTTACAATTAGGTCTTTTTTATATACTGTATATCCTGAGTCTGTTTGCTTTTCTCTGCCCTAAAGTTCTTTCAGAGAAAATGAGGACGGGAAAAAGTTTGTCAGTTCATTTATCTAAAAATGCGCAGAGACTGTATCTAGGCTTGAGAACAGGATATGATGTCTGCATGTGCATGGATACTGAAGGGTAATGCTTGGGCTGCATGGGGGTCTCTGGCCCATATCCTTACCTCATCATTAGGTTATACTGCATGAGGGATCCTGGCAAATGAAGCTTAGACCATTTTAAAGGGACAGGTTACCCAAAAATGAGAATTTAACATTTGCCATTTCAAATGCATATGACTTTCATTTTTCTGTTGAACACAAATGGAGATGTTCAGCAGAATAGGCATCATGTACAGAAAAATAAGCAGTGTTAGATTTTTCGATCTGGAATCTGGAATAAAAACGATGGATGTCCACGACCACCTTAAATACATTATGCAAGAATAGAAACAAATCACATTAAGTGTGGAATTGGTTCAGACAGCAATGTTATTATGCGCTTGCACTTTGCCACAAAAATTTAAAGCAATCTGATCGAGCGTACACTGGGTATCATAGCTAAGTGTCTGTCAAAATAAAGTGGGGGATAATATCGTACGAAAATTTATTTATACCAGGAACAATAAGGCTTCTGACAGTTTTAACGTTTATCAGTGCTGACTGGGAGAATAAAAGTGGGTGATCTGTAAAGTGATAAATGAGAGGTTAATGTGAATGTTTTCCATTAACTAGATTAATAAAAGAGTTGATTGAAAGAGACTGAAATTAAATAACATTCAGTTCCTTGTGGTAGCACATCTTGATGAAATGAAATCCAGAGACACACTGGGAAAATTTTTTAAATAAAATTGTTTGCTCACAAATTCCTTTTTGTAGGAGAAACATTCAGAAAGTTCCCAAATGTGAAGCATCTCACCACAGATCCAAAGTATCTATATCTAATTTCTTTTGAGATTAGTTCCACTTTTAATTACAGTAATAAAATATTGAAAAGATGTAGAAATGACTGTGGGGCTGAGTGGAAATACATTTCCTCATATCCATGAGCATTAAAAGGCATCTCCTGAACAGTGTTGGGTGTAACTAGTTACTAAGTAATTTCCATTGTAAAGTAAATTAAGGGATTACTTTTTCCTGTAATTTAATTACACACTGTAAAAAAATCAGTAGAAATTGCAGCTGGGTTGCGGTAACTTACCGTATATTTAAATTTATGTTATTTACAGGCAAGGTTTTGTTCAAAGTTAAATGAACATTTAACATTTACAAGTCCTTGTCTTTACAGAGTAAAACTAAAAAAACAGCATCAAGCAAAACGTTCTGGGAAACCGAATCTGAAGCAAAAAACAGAAAAAGGTTGATGGTGATTTCTGGTTCCCAGAATGCTTTGCATGAGGCTGTTATCGTATAGTTTTATTCTGTAAAGATAAAGACTTGTTATTATTTAAAATGTATTTAACTTTGAACAAACTCTTGCCAGTACACAACATAAATGTAAATCTACGGTAAATTACCGGCAACCCAGCTGCAATAACATTGTAATTTCTACGGATTTTTTTTACAGTGCAGTTACTTCTGATGCAACTAAATAGCGAGCCTATAGACTGTAAAACAATTATGTTTACTGTAATACAAAAGTCGATTTTTACATTAAAATTTAAAGTCTAATGTTAAAAAGCATGTTTCTTATTCTCACTACTAAATACTTTGGTAAGTTAAAAAGAATAACGGTAACATTATTAACTGGTTGTTTATTAGCATTTATACCACGGGTCTGTTGAATGCTGTATTCTGATTGGTTGAGAAATGTTCAGTGGGTATGCATTAATTGCTGATAACCGAACACCTAACTTGTCAAATGTTTAAAAAATAGGCACCAGAGCAATGTTTGTGGTTATCGTGGTATAAGAGGAATAATTGACTCCGGGCCATTGAAATATTTGAAAATAATGCGTAACGGCACGACGCGAATTGCACATTGGGTTTGCATTGTTTCCTTATAATTCAATGGCTCGTCGTCAATTATTCCTTACTAATATTACTGAGATTTTGTCTGTTTATTAGTACTTTTAGCACATATTAATGCCTTATTCTTTAAAACCGTATTCTACATAATTAACCAATACTTCTACCAATACTTAAAATTAACAACTACTTTACTAAGTATTAATAAGCAGTAGTTGAAGTATATTGAGGCAAAAGTAGTTAATAGTGAGAATTGGATCCTAAAGTGGGACCAGAATAGTTCATGTACTTTTATATGTATTCAATGTATTGTTTACTAAATAGTATTTAGAAAGTAATTAGTGATTTGTACAGTAATCTAGTTACTTATTTGTTAAAATATATTTTTTAGGTTGAGCCGGATCTTGAAATTGGTGACCTTTGTTTAAGGACTAAGTTTTATGCCAAATACGCCTGCGATATCTGCATAAATGTGCCTATTTATCTCCTATGCCTGTTTTAAAAAGACCAAAACAATCTCATGGTAATCTTATGAGAGTCATTAAATGAAACATGACTTGAATTTGCATACAGAAGAGCAACGCAGAACAAAACAAGAAATTGATGTTCATCTACTTTAGATTCAGAACTCATTTTACAGCATATATATATATGTATATATATAGTGCAGCCTTATAGCACCAATTCTCTGAATGTTATTCCTGAGGTGACCTTTACTGGGAATTTGTATTCTCCTCATTCTTACTGAACTCACTGTGAATTTTTTATTGCAAATGAACAATGATCCAGTCAAAATGAAACACTGTTCGGCAACCATAAGCAGTAATTTAAAGTGTGCAACAGGATAATAAACAGGGAAATACAGAGCCCTAATTTATCTGGAATTAATTACAGCACACTACTACAAAAAATGCACACACACTCATTTTCCCAGCAATAATAAGTGTACATTTACTAGACTGGAAAACTGTGCATGATATTTCTGGAACCATATTCTCAGTAGAGAAGCCGAGGAATTGTGTGAATTTCTACAAAATGACGTGTCATCATTGAAATGATATGTGTCGCAGAAGCCTGGAATACCACCTGTTTGGCCCCTAAGCAGCATCCAACAGATGTCCTCTAAAAAGGAGAAGAACCGCACTGGAGCTACGATGCCCATCTGCATGATGAGGTATTAATGAGTCTGCTCTGATATGTAGCCCCGTCTCCCCGGGAACTCATTACGGGTCCTGTCAAATACACAGAGCCTTCATTTTGCTTGGGAAAAAGGATCCACTGCTCGCAGTCATTCAGAAAATTCACTGTACTATGATAGTTTTGAAAAAGGCAAAGCTAGTTTTCAGTAGGAAAGATGGGCTGTTCTGTGTGTCTTTTATGTTTTTTTATTGAGATACACACTTCACTTGAACATAGAGGTTGTGAAGAAATGCTTAAAGGGGTGGTTTAATGCTATTTCATGCATTCTGACTTATTAACACAGTTTAAGAGTTGTAACCCTCATGCTTAAAGGAGCATTTCACCCATAGAAACATTAATCTTTATTAAAAGTGTGTCATATTTGTAGCCAAAATGTAACATACATTTCGAATTTGGTGCCAATTTGATGGAGAAAAGGGGTGTTTGTAGTCTCACCCCCTCAACAAACATATTGGACTTCCTTCTTTCAATGATGCAAAATAATGATTTTTTACATCAGTGAAAGAAGGAACTACAACACTGAAATCTGTATTTCTCCTGTCTCTGCAGAAACTGAGAAAATGGTGCACGACCATTCAAAAACATGACTGGGGTGATGTTTTTAATGCAAATGGGTGAAGTGTCCTTTCAACATAAGCAAAGTGTCAAAAAAGCAGTTGAGCTTGTAACAGAGTATTTCTGAGCCAAACTCACGCCTCCCTTTTCCTACAAGTTTCGTAAAGTTTTTTTTCAAATGGGGGTATCCGTTATGACTGATTGACCCCATATTCCTTTTATGGGCCTTTACCCCAGAAAAGCATGCCTGCCCTGCACGTCAAGTGAGAGCGAGAACGTGCATTAACATTGCTCCGTCGAGTAGAAGTCAACGGTAGACTAATGTTACGTTCAGACCAGCCACAGTAGAGGCGACAAGCGCGAGTAATTTCAATGTTAAGTCAATGTAAAGATGTGTTGACGTGCGTGTGGAGGTCTCTTGGTGCAAATGCGGCATTTAGTGCGGTGCGGTAGACGCGATTCCGCCTCATTCGCATGTCTAGTTCGCGCAATGGGGCGAATTGAAAAATTTTAACTTTGGCAGATATAGGCGCAGCGTTAACCAATCAGGAGCTTGCTCTAGTAGTGACGTGATTACAGAAAGCGAGGAGAGTTGCAGAAGCCCCTCCATTACGCGAATTTCCGCATGAATGTCTTGATGACTAGAATTTCACGCGCGAATGAAGCGAGTAAACTCAAAATGTTCAAGCGGCAAACTAGACGCGGTAGACGCGAATTTGACGCCTCAAACGCAGCTGGTGTGAACCCACGGTATCACTGCACAGCACACGATAACTTTGTTTTAGCAACATAGTTCGACAAAAGAAGTGTTTTTTTGGATGTTAGGAGAAGAAAACCTTATTTAGCTTTCCCTGTCTTAAGACAACAATAGATGCAGTTCATTTTTTCCCAGACAGCAACGTAATTGCAAATGAGTTTGTTTGTTCCTTGGCTGCATTTCGGAGAGGACTGCTTTACAAACAAGGATCAGTTTGACGCAGGATTTTCCACTTGTTTACAACTGCTGGAGCGGTCAAAACTTTAAAAGACTACGTTTAGGAGTCACAACCACAGGCGTAGGTTAATCAAAATCTCACGTGTTTTGTTTGCAATCGCGCATACTTGCATGTAATGTAAACAACAGCAAACATTTTTCGCCTCAGTTGGCATTGTACTACCTTTACAACATTTACACCTTTTAAAATGGGCAAATGCAGTAAAAACACATCAAGAATTATGTTGCTTTTTTATTAAAATAGCGGATAAACAAACAAGGATTATTTACAGAGACGTACTGCTGTAATCGTTGCTGCTGTTGTTCCTGTTCGTCCATTACTGACTCAGTATCCGATTCTGGAATATATGTATAATGTAAGGCTGGTTATTTAAAAAAAAAAGGAAAGTTTAATTTCCATCTATGTCAGCTGAAAATCCAAAAGTAGTATCCAAACCTGCGCGTACTCGTAACTCTTCAGCTCTGCCCACCGCACGCCTTCAAGTGTTCATCCTTTTCCACCAAAAATCGAAAAGGCTGTTCTTTCTTTTATAAAACTGACAACACGAAATACTCTTTGGACATATGAAGGATGAAATACTTCTTTATTGGTAAGCAAGATTAACATTAGATTGGCAAAAACGTTGTGTGTTATGTCAGCTTTAATACTGTACATCCCAGATTTGCAATAATCTTGTAACTCCATTTGAGCTTAATTTGGGTAAAATGTTAATAATGTATACATACAAATATCTTTCCATATATAAAGCCACAATATCAACTTTGACAACACAGTGTTAAATTATTAAAATGTTTTATCCATTTCCTGAAAAGTAGTGGTTTTGGAGATTTAAGGTTTCCACCTGACAGCGACAATATACTAAATTGCATGCAGCAATTTTATAGGGTAGGACAGATTGTGGGTAGTAATAATCGCTAAGGTAAAAATCATCACAAAATTTTTATTTTTATTGCTTTTCTTAGAGATGAGACTGAGAGCAAAGAGACTTCTGCATCACAAAATGTGCTCAAAACTTTTACGACCAACATCAAAATTGACTGTGTTGCTACTGTGTTAAATGAAGTTTAAATGAAAAGATTTTTGGGTGGGGCTGTGTGGTATCCAATATGAGATGGAAACCCACGAGAAAGGTTAGAAGCAATGAAAGAGTGTGTGAATACATGTGTGTGATACTTTACCACAAACACACACATCACAAGCAACTAAACAACCACCTCAAATAGCCTGTATGTGGGAACATGCCAAAATACTTTACATGTAACGCTTATGTGAAATGTTTAGCTTGAGTAGTTTTGCTTGTGCTCTCAATACATGCCATTTGGTTTGGCATTCTGTTATCCAATGCAATGCCGTTTCTCACTTGTCTTTATATGCAAAATCAACCCTTCAAAACAAAAATCAAATTGGACAAACCTTCAAAGTAAATGTACATTTTTCCTGCATTCCTATTGAGCAGTCAAAAGCAATTCAGTCCGGCTGATGCTGGCCGTCCGGTGTGGATGGTATAGTTACGCAGGAGGTCCCATCTGCACCTTCATAACAGCACAATAATATAAATGATCAAATGTGACATCACAATGCCACATGAGAGTGACCGCAAAGAGTAATAACACAGCGTGATGAAGGCCTGCTTTCTGCCGATCCCCTGTAAATGATCCAAACCATCTACAGAGAAAAACAAACACAGGTGGCACATCTGATGCAGTTTATTATTGCTCTGATAAGAAACACAGTCCTCTCACCTCGAGCGGTGCTACGCTTTTGCTTTTTATGACCTGCAGGACACAAAAATTTTATAAATAAGGAACTAATTTATTTTAAAAGGTCAATATTATAATGAATGTTGTAAAATACTTACTTATACTGGGTAATTCATTAAGTTTTTCATCATTTACTCAACATTCCAAACCCAAATTAATTTCTTCCTTGATGAGAAAAGAGACCATAAAGTAATCCAACTATATACTGTATAACTAATATAATTGTGTGAGAAAAATGTTTGTCATTGCTTATTGCACCGTTAGGAAAAAATGCCCAAAATAATAGTTCCTAGGGGTGGTACCCTTTCAAAAAGTATACATTTGCAGTTGATATTAGCATTTTAGAGGTAAATATTGGTACCAAGGACATACATATCTCTAGCTAAATGGTACAGTACATATTAGGTAGTGGTGGCTCGTGACTGCTCTTCCGAGGGGCGCAAATTCAAAATATGTGTTCGAAGTGTCATGTGTGTTGCTCGTGTTTTCAAAATGTGTGTTTGTTGCGTCATGTGAACCATGTGCATCACGTGTTTCGTCAAAATAAGTGCCTGCTGCACACACGTCAAAACCGTTTATGATAAAAGAGACGCTCGCGTTCACAAAATACTCGCAAGACACTCCCTTACATTAAACTCTGATTACGCATGAGATTATGCGAGTATCTGGCAAACGCGAGCGTCTTTTTTATCATAAACCCTTTAGACGCATCTGCAGCAGGCACTTATTTTGACAAGACACGTGATGCACATAGGATCACTCAGCGCGCCGAACACATATTTTGAAATTACAAACCACACACATGACGGGCCACATACATGTTGTGACGAACTTCCCATTGTCCCCCCTCAAAAAAATAAGTCATCGGCCGCCACTGATATTAGGAAATTTTTTAAGGGCACCGTCCCAGTGACAGCCTTGGTCCTTTTTTTCAAACAGTGGGGTAACAGTTCTTTGTGACTTTCTAAATGGCATTTTTGGCTAATTCGTATGAAGTAAATCGTACAAAAAGGCATGATTGTTAGGAAAAAAGCATTAATGAAAAGCCCTGCCACCTCCCAACATCATAGGGGTGAAAGCTAATTGTACAAAAACATTCAAATGTAATCACACAAATTACCAGCCTCGTAAAATATGTACGAATTGCCATGAGATTGCGTTTAAATTGCATGACAAATTTACTAATGTTATAGCACACTAAAACATTGCAATGACAAGTTTTTTCCTAACCTACTTTACACTCCCTATTTATCTTTTTGCACACATTCTGTGCCGAATGAAACTCACTACCACTGAGCCTTAAAATGTCACAAGGACAAGTGATGTTAGCCATCAGATGGCCTTATTTTTAGCAGTTTCGGGTGATATTCTTAGCCTGTTAGTTCCAGGTGTCCTTGCAGGCTTGGCAACAGACGAGTCTTTGACAGGACTGTCAGATTTTCCTAGTCGATCGTGGGTTTTATCAGCGAGCTGCAGATAGGACTCCCCACGCCTCAAGCTAAAGTTCAAAGACTTCAACCACCAGGAAGTGCTTTATAATACCACTCCATGGATAATGGCCAAGCATAAATCACAAAAATCATTCACATCTTAACTCCCGTGATCACCCAGAGCTCCTAATCTACTATGTCCAGAAGATAGTGAGGGGAAAAAGCAGTTGCAATCTTGTTTAAAATGTTCAGCTGTATTATGAAAACAAGAGCAGGAGTTCATTCTTACAGATTTATTTGATTTATTTATAGGGGTGCACTGATAAATGCAGATATACACTTATAAAACGATAACTATTTTGAATCGCACAGCTGATATTATTCACAGCTATTTCATGCACTACAGCTTTTGAGCATTAAGTCCTTATCAATCTGAAATCACTGTTAGTTTGAGTCGTTCATAACATGCATTTGAAAAAGCAACACTCGTCAAACATAATCATTATACATTTACATTTTATTTCTATGTTAATAATCAGTGGTGGCTGGTGCTAAAAATTTTTGGGGAGCGCATACACTGGACTTAAACTTTTACTGTATAATGCAGGTCTGCAAATAGCCGTTTATCAGGTGATGAATATCATTACTGCTTAGCTAAAATGCTACTGTTGAAGTCAACTAAAGCATGAAATAAATGTTCTATGTGTAAATCTGAGTATAATGTGGGTTTATTATTAGTAATTAACTAATAAAGGTAATCATTCACACACACACCTAGACACGCACACACACGCAGACACACACACACACACGCGCACACACACACACAACTAATAAAGGTAATCATTCACACACACACCTAGACACGCACACACACACACACACACACACACACACACACACACACACACACACACACACACACACACACACACAGAGTAAAGTTGTCTAACGTTAATCACAGACCATTACATTGCAACAAAGTTGACCAAGCCACGTTAAATACTTGATCATCATATCCACGCAACGGCAGTTCAAATGCGGCACAAAATATCACACAGTATATCACGTAAACTTTTAAACAGCAAACAGGGAAAACAATAAATGACTTACATAGCATCCAGCTAACGTTAGCCAACTCCGTTTGCCTCAAGGTATTTCACTTGCTTTCAGTGATCCGTACTGTATCTAGCAGTTACATGGCAATCTACAACGCGGTTATGAGACTCGATCCAAACGCATGAGGTCAAAGACATAATAAAGGATATTGATTGGCCTACAACATACGTGGAAGGGTTTGGGGCGCACAGTCCTGCGCCCCAGGGCGGATCCAAAACCAGCCAATTAGAGCTCTGCCTCAGGTCACATGTTTTTCCCCTTTTAACTGACCTAAATAGAAACTCGTTAGGGGTGTGCCCCAGACACACAAACATGACACACACACAACGAACACAGTTTTGATTTTTTTTTTAATGAATGATAACATGACTAACAGTGAAATAGTACAACTTAATGACTTTATTTTGTATTAATTTGCATTATATATTTAACTTTTTTGTAACATTTTACAGTTTTTACCAATTGCTTACACAAGTTTTCAAAACTAAGTCTCATTTTTTCAAAACTCTACACACAATTCTTAAAACTGCACACACAAAATGCAAAATAGCACATATCTCCTTCAAAATGCGACACTGCATTCAAAATGCCACAAACACATGTCAAAATGAAGCATTTGCATCAAATGGCAAACACTTCTTTCATAATAATACATTTTTGGATATACCATCTAAACACTGCTGTTCTAAAGCTCTTTGGTCTTTTATAGGCTTATATCTACATTTCAATACAATGTTCTACCTAGAAGTAATCTGCTGAGAGGGGTAACAAGTACACTGGAAACGCCAATCCAATGTAAAAACAGAAAATATTTATTATTTCAAACATTACTGTTGTATACATTAGCATACATCAAAACTATAAACATGTAAACCAAAAGTATATTCTTTACAGTGGAATACAGTAAATTGTGTCTGGTGACCCGGTCCAGGAAGTGGTAGGGGGGAGGGGGTGCAGATTGACAAAACAGGTAATCTGATCTTTGACCTATTTATAGGCCTATCTATACTACTGTAAAGTAAAGCAGTGATTGGTTAGTGATCAGTTAACCTATTAGTGTTTGCACATGTGAGGAGTGTGTCTGTGTGACCTGGTAAATAAGTGTAGCATTTTGATTGGTTGTGTTTGGAAAAGGAAAGCAAGTGACTTCCTCATAAATCTTTGTGTTTTAGGTAGAGAATTGTGTGTAGTGTTTTGAAAAAAGTGTTTTATGCAATTGAAAACTGAGTCAAAGACTGAGAAATAGCTTATGGTTTTGAAGATTTTGCATGTAGTTTTGCACTTTGAGTGAGAGCTTTTTAAAAATCGTGTGACATGAAAAGATTTTGTGTGTAACCAATCGTAAAAAACTGTAAAGTAGCTTTCTTCTCTGGCCGCAGCGCCCCCTATTGACCAGCCACCACTGTTAATAAGAAGATGCAGTATCTAGAATTTTCACATTTTCATATTGCAGTTTAAAAAAGCCTTTAACTTCATTAATTTCCTTTGAGGAAAACAAAAATCATCACTGTTTTTTATACTTTTAAGACAAATATCTAAAACAAAGGTGTACTTGAATTGATTTAACAAAATGTGAAATCTGCTAAGTTAAATAAAATGTAAAAAACGATTATATTATATGGCATGGTTTATTGAAACATTACTCCAATTCTATGAGAGGGGTTTCTGGAAAACGTTCCTCTTTTCTCTGGAGTTCCAGTATTGGCTATGTTTACAGATTATCAAAGATGTTTACATATCATAAATCTTTTGGAGAGTTTTCTGGCCACTGGGTTTGGAGGATGTAAAATATCAGTCACTGTCATCGACAGTTGGTGCTCATCTGACTGTGGTGGGGATGACAATGAATCACTTCTCATTCCAGCACAAACACACACGTCTGTGTACAGTCTTTGCCGTCTCCCACAGTGGAAACGTGGGCGAGAACGTCAAAAACGTCTGCGTTTGACAACCACTGATGCTACCTGCATCTGTGCAATCATAGCAAAATGTGGGTGTGCGCAGCCCTTAAAACTATTTCTTGCCATCTGAGCTTCCTTGGCAAAATCTTGGCAATGTTTTGAGTCATCTCTGCTGTTCAGATTATAAATACGAACTGTTGGATGGGTTGATAACACCAGTGTACATGAAAGGATGTTTTAAAGGAATAAAGTGTTGTAAGATGCCATGGCTTTCTGCTCAGCACTACGACTCTAATAGTTCGTAATTGTAATTTTAAAATATGGCTCAGGAAATAAAAAACTTGACCACTGTTAAAGTACTGTAAATGTCAAAAGGTGGCATAGACAGCATGGTGGGTGGTTTTTTTTTTCACACAAACATTGTAGTAAAGGTATTATTGTCTAAGCATGAACAGATGTACAGGTTGTACCCAGTCGATCTGGCTCCTTGTCTCTGAATACTGAGATGAGCATGCAAGGCCAATCTATCCTCGCCTCATTTTCCCCCTAATGAGATGAGGATCAAGGATGATAGAGGTTGCAAAACAAACAGCCGGCTCTATATCAACACGGAAGCCAATCAATTTCCACACATCGCAGGGCTAAAATGAAAACACTAAGATAAGCGATTTACTATAAAGAGAATTATAATTGGCAGAGGGGCGTCACAAATGTGGCATGAACATGGCTTCGATCAGATCTTGGAAGATGACTGTATGTGACATCTTTGTGAGAAATTGTCTCACTAGGGAGTTCTCATGACAAGTGGGTCACTATGACAACCGCATGGAAACTATGCAGCATTAATTAAAAAAGATATGTGTTGTGGTATCTAAATTAACCTAGAAAATGCTGTATTTTAAACAACCCAGCATTTTTAAAGTGTACATACTCTCTTAAAATAAAGGTGTTCCATGATGCCACAGTAGAACCATTTTTGGCTGCAGTAGGGTTCCATAAAGAACCTTTGAGATACAAATGTACCCAAGCTGTCACTGGGGAAGTACCCTTTAAACAGTTCCCAATACACACCATTAGGTACAGATTCACATAACACATGCTGTTTCTACTCATCTCATGCTAATCTTCAGTTCCTGTAGAGTAGTATTACATGCTTCATATCTCGGAAGAGTCTTTAGTTTCATCCGATTTATAAAAGCAGATCAGCTCTAGCAATTGTTACCGGAAAAGCATGAAATCCCAGAGGTGTCCAAGCGGGAGGAGCAAGTCACAAGCAGGCAACACACACAAAACATTATCCCAATATCTCTGAATAACGTATGATTCACTGCATGTTTCTGTCGTTTACATTATATGCACTTACTCGCCGATTGCCAACAAAACATAGACATTTGATGCAGTTTTACGCATGCAACTCGTGACCCAGTTGGGACTGCCCCATTTCAACAAAATCCAGCCTTAAACAAACACACAGGCAAAACGCTGTTGCTATCACGAAAAAACAAACTATATCCATTGTTTCCATAAGGCTTGCTTACTTGGAAAGTTGAACAAGGCTTTCTTCTTCTTACATCCAAAAACACACTACTTCTTTCGTGCCATTGTTAAGTCTTCATATACAGTGGCAAGAAAAAGTATGTGAACCCCTAGGAATGAACTGATTTTCTACAGTGATTTGCCATAAAATGTGATCCGATCCTCATCAATAGACTGCCGAATGAGGTTCAACAAGCTATTAAATCCAAGGGTTCACTTACTTTTTCCACCAGCACTTTGAATGTTTAAAGGGTGTTTTCAAAAAAGACACAAGAAACTCTAATTATTTGTGTGTTGTCAGCTTCTGCACATTTTGTTTGTCTATTGTTGTGATCTAGATGAGGATCAGATAAGATTTTATGGCAAATCACTGTAAAAAAAAAACAGTTAACTCTTTCACCGCCAGCGTTTTTAAAAAAAAGTTGCCAGCCAGCGCCAGCGTTTTTCATTATTTTCACAAAAGTTTAATGCCTTCCAGAAAATGTTGTTCCTCAAATATATAAACATACAATATACCAAATGAAAGAACAGACCCTCTGCTTTCAAAAAAAAAAAAACGTTTCATCCTACCTTCAGTAGTTCTTTTGTAATCAGCTTTTAAATATGGGTAGATTTCTGCAAAAACACCACATTTTGAGCAAAAAGCAGAGATAATTCAATTTTTGGGACACTTTTCATAGAGATCCCATTCAGAGCGATCTTTAAAACAGGCACGGACATGCAGCAGCTTGTCATAGGGCAATACTTCCTTAAAAAGTTGCGGAAGGGCGCCACCTAGTGGATAATAGCGGTATTGCGGAAAGACATAAATACTCGTCATTGGCGGGGAAGCGTTTTCTCTTGATTGACGAGATATCTCGTCAATGGCGGGGAAAGAGTTAATTTCCTCGGGTTCACATACGTTTTTTTGCCACTGTTAAACAATGCTGTCGCCGTGTGCAGTGATGCCTGTAACTTCTACTCGAAGGAACAATGCCTAATAAGCACCCTAATTTGCTCTTACTCTGATTGATGTATGGGGTCACTGATACGTAACGGGTACCCATGTTCGAAAAAAACTTTGTGAAACTTGTAGGAAACAGGAGGCATGAGTTTGGCCCAGAAATACTGCTTTTATTGACACGTTGCATTTGTTTAGCATGAGGATTACAACTCTATAAAGAGCACTTATTGCATTGCTAAAACAGTGTTATTTTGTGTATTATTTGGTATAATACAATATGTTGGCGTAATTTATGGATAAAAACACATTATTTTCCACATACCGTACATTTTTGTAGCTCCAGATTTCACTCTCTTCCTGAAACGCACGAATAGAGACAGAGCGCACTGCGTCATAACCCGAAAACCATGCCCACCGGGGGGGGGGGGGGGGACAATCCAACTGTCTCCGTTGACTTTGTATTGTGTGGGGCTGCCTCCTTGTCATTTCTGGCTTGTAACAAAAACAGAATAATGCATAAAAGCTGCTTGAAAATATGTGTGAAAATATGTACAGCTAACAAGCCAAAAAACCCAGAAATAAGTTTTTATAAGCTGTCGAGCCGTAAAACCCAGCCTTTCAGGAGAAAAAGCCCAGATAGCAGACAAACAGTGAATCAACATTGAAATGATGTTAATCCATCAACCAAATTATCATTGAATCAACATTGAAATTTTACATTGATTTTTCATCAGGTTTGCACCCTGGAATAATGTTATTTCAATGATGCAAAATCAATCTAAATGGTTACAAAACCAATCTTAATTCAACATAAATTCAATCACTTAAGGTAGCAGACCAACAGTGAATCAACATAGAATTGATGTTGATGCCATTAACCCAATTATCATTGAAACAACGTTGACATTTTTCATTGATTTTTCATCAGGTTTGCAGCCTAGAATAATGTTATTTCAATGATGGAAAATCAATCAAGATGGATATAAAATCAATGTTTATTGAACATCATTTCAATAGTTTAATTAACAATATAGCAACATTGAAGCAATATAAAAAAACAAGCTTTATCTACTGCAGGATTCAATGTTACTAAATCAAGTCTGTTTTGACTAGTTTTTAAATCAGAGACCATGTAGGGCTACAATTAACATACTTTAAACCAAAAAGTCACTAACTTGCAATACACCCACACAGTTTACACAGGATACATCACACTCAAGAAATTAAATACCACGAGCAAATAAACGTATATATATATAGTAATATACAATTGTATGATTCAAATTTTTTTGACATAAAATACAAAAGTACAAATTAAATTTATAAATATTATTGCCACTAGAGGACTCTGGAAAATTGAGACAACATCATAAACATACATCAGCAAAATGAATTTGGAAAAGCAATTCAATTTCATTTCAATTCAATTTTTAATGACCACATACAGGTACCATACAAAACTCAAATACAAACACAAATGTACTTCTTGAAACATTTAGAAATTGAAACATTACCACAGATCATTGTTTAGGACTATTCAGTAACTGAAGCTCCTCCTCTGGTGCAAATGCGATGGATTTTCTTCACATTAAACAGAGACACTGTTGAACACTGCAGGCCCTTTTATACACCAATCCGTTCACGGGCATAACATAGCTGTTTTTGCACAGTCACAGCAAGGACATACTCTGAGGTCTCCTAAATTTCATTGGTTCTTGTGAGACATCTAAAGAATTAAAAACAAGCAGGAAGTTAGAACCGCATACTGTGGCTACATGGGGAAAATATTTCCTATACAACATAGTATTGTGTATGGAAGAGTGTGGTTCAAAATGAGATATATCACAGTATGAGTGTTTCAGCTTTATGTTTATATTGTTTTTGGAATATACAAATTTGCCACTTACTAATTAGATTTAAACTAAATGCTCACCACAGTTTTAAAAATATAAGTTAAAGTTAGTGTTAAAGGGAAAATGCAATAAATAAATAAAAGATAAGTCTTAATAGACAGAATCTTGTTTTTGAATCAGTTATTTTTTGTAGGCTATTAAAGATATACTAAGCATTGGAGATGCACCAAAAGTAAAATTCTTGTCCGAAGCTGACAATTTAAAAAAACATATTTTTCTAATTATTTTGCCAATTTTCTCAACATGATTGCACAATTAAAATTTTCAAAATGTCCTTTTTACTATATTTAGTTTACATTATTTAAAACATTTTTTTACATTACAGCAGTCATTAAATGTCCTTTTTACACCTGGTCACTTCTCTGATCAGATTCATTTGGTCACATAAATGAGTTAATGTTAAAGAGTTAATCCGATCTACTATTCTGCACAAATGGTAAATAACATTTTCACTTAGGAAACATTGTACTGTATGTTGAGCAGCGAACGCCGCTTGAGCGATGTAGTTTGACGATCCATTTGCTAACAGGACAACAACTTTTTTCAGAATGACAAAAAAAGAGACTGAACAAAGAAAGTAAAAAGCGACAAGACCACTTCGAAACAGACTCCATGATCATTACCTCATAGCACCTGTCATATTTATAATCTCCATATTTAAAGATCTCATATAGCCTACATGTATTTTCCTGTCAGGTTTGTGCATATTCATACTTGTTTGTATGCCTATTTCTAATGTTATGTATGCATAAATATAAAATACAATGCATACTATATCTTCAATAGCCTAGAACAGTGGTTTTCAAACTGGGGGCCGGGGCCCCCTGGGGGGCCGCGAGATGGTGCCAGGGGGGCCCCAGTTTAATGACATTTTATGAAATACATTAATTTTATAGGAATTCTGTGTAATTAAACCTAAAAAAATAAGGCTACTTACCAAAAGCATTACTTTTTAGTATAATTTAATGTTTTTTTTTAGTAAAATGAGTTTTATAACAGTTTTTGTCACAAATTTTCTTTGGGGGGGGGGGCGCAAAGGAATGCATCGTATACAAGGGGGGCCGCACGCTGAAAAAGTTTGGGAACCACTGGCCTAGAAAATAAATAACTGATTTTAAAACAAGATTCTGTCTATCAACCCTTAATTTTTTGTTATCTTTAGTGCATTTTCACGTTAACACTACCTTGAACTTAATACATTTGAAAAACTGTGATGGGCATTTAATTTAAAGCTAATTAGTGAGGGGCAAATTTGTATATTCCAAAAACAATATAAACATAAATCTTAAACATATATACCGCTACCATGAAATAAAATGACAAATTGTGTGGGATGGATTTTGTCATACCGCCCGCATTCACGGCATTTCTGCAACTTAAATCAGGCTCAGCAGAGTGTGTCGACTGCCACGGGTGTTTGTACAAAAACTATTATGCGAGATAGAGGTAGTGATATAGGGCTGGACAATAACGCCCCATTCAGACAGCCAGCAACCAGCAGTAGCAGAGCGACGCGATCTCATTCATTTCAATGGAAACCTGGCGACTTCCGGCGGCACGAGCGAAAGCGACCGTTGGCGACGGTATCGGCATGTTCAGCGATGCGAGAAAGTTCATAAAAGTTTAACTTTATGCAAATGTTGAGCGAATTTCGAGAGAGGCTACCAATGAGAACGAAGCAGTGGAGTTCACGTCATCCTTCTCTCGGCAGTTACTGGAGTGGATGGTACTCATTTGTTTATGATAACCAGATTTAAACACGCCTCATTGAAAGAGACGGGCGACACACAGCGATAACGTCGCTGGCTGTCTGAATGAAGGGTAATTAAATATCGAGGTATAATTTTTTTCAATGATATGGCTTCTAAACACATTTCCGATATTTCGATATACATTATTGCATCCCGTTGCCGTTCCCATGTCACTTCCCACGTTCAGACAGCCAGCGACGTTATTGCTGTGTGTCGCTCGTCTCTTTCAATGAGGCATGTTTAAATCTGGTAGTCATAAACAAATGAGTACTATCCACTCCAGTAACTGACAAAAGAAGGATGATGTGAACTTCGCTGCTTCATTCTCATTGGTCGCTCCCAAAATTCTCTCAACATTTGCATAAAGTTTAAATTTTCTTAACTTTCTCGCTACGCTGGACACGCCCAAACAGTCGCCAACGGTTACTTTCGGTCGTGTCGGCGGAAGTCGTCAGATTTCCATTGAAATGAATGAGATTTACTGCTGTTCGCTGGCTGTCTTAATGGGGTGTAAAAACACTTATTAAATGCCGGTCAATGCGCTTCTTTCTTTAGAGCATGTGGCGTCTTTTGCAGCTAAGCAACCATGAGCCGTGCATTCCGGAAAACAATGCCTGATAGAATTTAAACTCTCATCTGTGCTTGCGTCAAATCATATCATTGTTATTATGAGATCAATGAATCTGCTGTTCGCCCAGAGAAGAGCTATCACTCAGAATATGAGAAGGAGGTGCGGCTTTAGTTCGTGTCAAGTCACAGCTTCCAATGGTGACATCAGGGAGGGAGAACAGGAGATGTAATGCAACAAAAACTGAACTACAAATGAGAAAAATCAGGTTCACGTGTTAAAAAGGGGGAAAGAAACGTGCAATAGATAAAAGTATGTAGGCAGCTATTCTTCTCGTTATGAGTATATGTATAGACGGTTTCATCGGACGCACGTGATACACGTCTGGATCTGAACCTTACTTCCGGTTTCCTTTTTTTGATGGTCTGACTTGTTGCTAAACTGATCTCTTGAACAAATGCCTCGTCGAAAATAACAAATGTTTTTGTTTCTTAGGTAATCTATGTGTTGTTTTTTGTGCTTGTTATATAAATAAACTACGTTTAAAGAACTTTGTTGTTATTTATTCTTAGCGGAGTTTACCGGAAGTTACGTGCGGATCGCGACAGCCGCTTGTTTATGTTGTTACTGCTGAAACAGTCTATATGAAGTAGTATGCTAGTGTCCAATATATTATGTAGCTTGCTATGCAATTACAAATAGAGCTTTGATATAAATGTTTCTGTCCAACTATCTTATGTATCATTAAATAGCCTACTACCATTCAAAAGTTTTCGGGTCACTTACACTTTTTCAGATTTTACTATAATAGTGAATTGATAAAAATTATGGCACTATGAAAGTTAATACTGTGATTGAAGAATTTGTTATTAAAATGATCCATTAGTTTTAGAGCCCTGCATTACAGCATTTATCACTGACTGAACCTTATTAATATTAAAGGTGAGCCCTAAAGTCTGATTATTTGACAGTGAGTTTACATTTAATTTTGTATGAAGGCTTAATACAAAAAAAAATGAAAGCAGTTGAAAATGGACAAAGAGAGACAGATTTAAACACCAAGTGTAAACGTAATGTGTCTCTCTCGTCCACTTGTGATCTGATCGACGAAAACACATCTTAATACCAAGTTTAACAGCCCCTGGGATATTTTTCCTCACGTCGATGAAAAAGGAGTGTCTAAGCTACGTATATGGTTGCTTTTTGTATGTGATTTTAAGCGGAATCAGACTTTTTCCATGTTAAACATAAATCTGTGTGCTTTGATGGATCACAGGCAAAGGACAGTGCAAATTGTTCATTTTGTTTCATTGCTTTTGCTTTGTAGCTACTGGAAGCCAGGTTAACCTTGGCATGACACGGCCGGGCCATCGTACGAGTTAAAACGCGTTCCGAATGGGTGGGGGGGGGGCTAGTTATATTATATATATATATATATATATATATATATATATATATATATATATATATATATATATATATATATATATATATATATATATATATATATATATATATATACAACATAAAAACTTAAGATTTACATTACCATAACATCTTCTCTCTGAAGAATCACTCTGAAGATTCACTCAGCTTCTTCTAACTTTGGCAAGTCTTTTAGAAAGAGTGATAGAGGTAATATGACAGAGATTAGTAGCTAGCGAATACACTTCAGTTTATACATTTTGTACATTACTTAATTAATTGCCATTTACCTTTCATTATGTACTGTGACTGGATAATCCATTCGCTGACCTTTAATAAAAAAAAATACAAAGATAAACTAAGTAATAATTAACAACACCTGTCACATCATGTATCAACTGGCAGAAAGGCACTTTTACCATGTTTGAGAGAACGCAGGAAATCACTCTAATGGGCCTACAAAAAGAGAAATAATGAAAGGGGAAAACACTCCCATTAGGCAAGTTTTGAGCCAAACATTGGTTGTAATTTTGGTGAAGTATTGACTTCAGCCACGTCAAGCTATAAGGAATGTCAAAATACATTAGAACTTTTAAAATATATACTCTTCTTTAAGTACCTAAATAAACAATTCGTATTATTACTGTTCCTAAAACAACAACAGGCTTTATAAGGTTAGCCATAATAATATAAATAAGCTGAACAGTTCTGTGCAATTACATTAAATTAAGACATATTTACAAAAACACCCACGAAAAATTAAGCATTAACAAACCATTGTAAACCGCAAGGTCCTGCTACTAGTGATGGGACATCTGAAGCGAGGCTCCGGAGCTTGTGTCGAGCAAAAAGGGGCGTTCCAGATGAAACCCCGATTCGAGGCTTGTATCGTTTCCGTGAAAATCACGTGACGATGACAAACGAGGCCTCGTTTTCTGTTGAATACGTCATTGCTTCATTCTGAGTTTCGCTTACGGTTCGAAACTCGCGCCTCTTGTGGGTTTTGCAGTACGTTTGCATTGATGTTAAAGTGTTGTAGCGAGTAGTGGCGAGGTTGTAGTGAGTTTCTAGTATAGTTATCATTATATATCATAGCCTGTATTATATATTATATTACACTTAGTTTAGTAGATTATTAGAGTAAATTATACATAGCCTAGTTCAGTAGATCATTAGAGTAAATTAGCATATGTCTAGTTCTAATAATACGTAATTATATTATATAGCCTATATTTATTATTATATATTATTGCTGCTGCTGTTATTATTATTATAAGACTAGACTGTATTAGGGATAACCTAGAAGGACTGAGGATCCATTGGGATATTGGAACAAACAGAAGGTCCAATATCCCAATTTATATAAGCTGGCACTGATCTTCTTATGTTGTCCAGCATCATCAGTGCCCTGTGATAGGGTGTTTTCTAAAAACAGAAACCGCCTCAATCCAAATACTGTTAAAAAACTTTTGTTTTTAAATAAAAACCAGTAAACCCTTTTCCATGTTGCAGTTTGCTGTTCCACACTTCCAGTCCCACAAGCATTGCACTATTGGAGCCCCAGTTCAATAAGCACTGCACTCACGATAATTTGAAGAGTTTCGTTGCAAAACGAGATAACCACCGTTTTTTAATTGTTCAGAAATCTTGTTTTTTGGTTGTGCATTCCAATTAATTTCAATGCAACTGCAGTTGGTTTGTTTTGATTTAAACCTTCATAACTTAAAAAATACAGCTAAGTAGCACCATAAAACAAAATAATAACATGATAACGTAATAATAAACATGTTTTGACAAAAATAAAAAAAATGGATTTATCTCGTTTTGCAACGAAACTCTTCATTTCTTTATTTTGTGCATTCACTGTTATCACTAACTCAAGAACTACTGTATAGTTGAACACAAAGTTGTGTATGTGTGAGTTGTGTGTACATAGGTTAACACAAGCAGATGTAACAGGGTTAATAATGTTACTATAAATGTTATGACTTTCACCAAAATTGCTGTGTTTTTGTTCATTTATTAATTGTTTGGGGACCCCTTGTGGCGACATTAAGTAATTAGTGGGTGAGGTGACTTGATTGTGAAACCACGCCCCACCCCCAGCAGAGAAATGTATCCGATGCTGAGAGGTGGTAGGTAAAATGTGCTCTGCTGAAATGAGATTTCTGTATAACTTAATATTTGTTAATTTCACAAATAATGTTACAATTGAAGTTCAGTGATGTTGTGAAACGAGATATTAAGTGATTGTGACTGTATTTGATGAACTTTATAGAGTTTAGATGCAATTTGTTCACCATGTGCTTTGCATGGCTGACACCATCTTTATTGAATCAAACACAGTTGAATCTCATATTCCTTTCGCTATTTTAGATAAATGTAAATGCCCACTGTCGCCAGAGGATATATATGTTCTTCTTGTCTCCATGTGGTTACAGGTATGTTAATTAGTTTGAATATTGACTGTTATATTGAAATAAATGCGCGCTGCGTCGCGTTTAAGTGTTTAAATCAACAGCAGAGAAATGTATCCGATGCTGAGAGGTGATAAATGTAAATGCCCACTGTCGCCAGAGGATATATATGTTCTTCTTGTCTCCATGTGGTTACAGTAAACAACGCATGAAACGCAGTTCTCTGTGTCTGCCTGTGATTTGTGTGCGGTCGGAGGAGAAGCGTTACACTGGTGCCGTGACTCGTGCATCACAAAGATCCGCATGACGCAGATCGCCGTGTGGTTGCTAAACGTCATATTTTCATTGAGGAACCAAGAAGACTGGACGAATGGTACATTGGTTGGTCGTTCCATTTACATTCTGAACAGTATTTCTTGAGATAAGTAAAACATTTGAAGTTTTGATTCATTTGAATTTCGGAATCACCTTGAATTTTCGATTCAGTTGAACTTTGGACTCACTTTGGATTTTTGATTCAGTTTGAACTATGGACTCGTTTTGAATTTTGGATTCATTTTGAATTTTTGATTCAGTTCGAATTTTAGATTCATTTTGTGCCTTGGACTCGTTTTGAATTTTGGATTCATTTTGAATTTTTGATTCAGTTCGAACTTTAGATTCATTTTGTGCCTTGGACTCGTTTTGAACTTTGGATTCATTTTGAATTTTTGATTCAGTTCGAACTGTAGATTCATTTTGTGCCTTGGACTCGTTTTGAACTTTGGATTCATTTTGAATTTTTGATTCAGTTCGAACTGTAGATTCATTTTGTGCCTTGGACTCGTTTTGAACTTTGGATTCATTTTGAACTTTTGATTCAGTTTTACCTTTAGATTCATTTTGTACTTTGGACTCGTTTTGAACTTGGGATTCATTTTGTTTTTTTGTTTTTTTTCTTATTCAGTTTTAACTATAGTTTCATTTTGAACATTGGACTCATTTTGAAGTTGAGATTGATTCAGATTTTTTTTTATATGTACTTTTGACTAATTTTAATTCTAGGACTCTGTTTCAACATGGCTGAATTTGCAATGTATTCGTGTTTGAACTAAATTGGTTTATGCAAGCACATGTTTAATTTTTTTTTTTGTAAGGTTTTTGTTTTAGTTATTATTATTGTTATTTTTTTTTTAGCTATTTTCTTTTATCCTTCCCCATCCATTTTGAAATAATGGCTGAAAAATTTCCTTCAGTCTATGATACTGCTAGCCCATTTGTCCCCAGAGGGAGAGGTGTTTTGCTCTCTGGGTTGAATAATAGTGGCATGACACGTAACGAATCATTTTGTGGAGGAACTGTCAATTTTCAGTCTATGAGCGATAGTGAAAGGGGTATAGGGCGTGGTCACTCCACAACTAATCAGACGGCAAGACCATTTTTGGGGGATGGGCCTTTTGTCTCCACTCCAAGAGCTGATAATACAGACCATGCATTGCAACAGTTAACAGATATGATGGGTAGACTCGGAACACAAATAGGTGATTCAATCATGGCAAGACTTGCTGAGACTGGAGTCATGAATACCAATTGTAACTCACAAAACAGCAGACATGTGGGCTTTGATAGCGTCAGACAAGATACACCTCAAGTCACAGTTCATGTTAAAGCAGACAGAGAACCGGTGATATTTAAAGGTGATAGTTCTGATAAATACTCTGTCTGTGATTGGATTGAGATTGACAAAATCTCAACTAAACAAACAGAAGTGTCCAGTATCTGATCAAGCTGACGAAATCCTGTCAAGACTAATGGGCAAAGCAAGGGACATCGTGAAAATTGGGTTGAGGAGTGATGTTTCTCTTGATGTGGTACGCAACCCTGAAATTATCTATTCCATACTGCTCAAATACTTCAGCGATGCTTCTTCCTGTTTGCCTCTGGCTGATTTTTATTCCACATGTCCAGAGCCAAAAGAAAATCCAGTTGATTACTGGATTAGACTGAACAAAGCAGCTGATTTGGCTGAAGAAGGGTTGCGTAGACAGGGTAGAATTCTGGATAATTTTAGCATGGAACTGGCGCGAATGTTTGTGAAACACTGCCCTGATCCTGAGTTGTCATGCCTCTTTAAATGTAAGCCAATTGACGAGTGGAATGCGAGAGACATTCAGCGGAGGCTGGATGATTACCAGAGAGAAAAAAGAGCACCATTGAGACATGCTAGTCCTCATTTTCAAAACGTTGCTGCTGTTGTTCAGTGTGATGACCCGCAGCAACCATTTGAAAATTGTCAATCTGATGCGCAGACAAGTCGTCCCAATGGTCCTCAATGTACTGACACAGTCACCTCCATGCCTCAAAATGTGCGTAAGCCAGATGGGGAAATCTTTAGCCGCATGATGAATATGTTGGAACGAGTGCTTGAGAAAGTAGAACAAAACAACAATGCACACACTTCACACAGTGCTGAGTTTAGACAAGGTGACGGAGTGAGGATATGCGATGTCTGTAGAGCGCGTACCCATTCCACCAAAACCCATTGTCTAAGAGAAAGATTATGTTTCTCTTGTTTTTCCGCAGGTCACACACATAGTGCATGTCCACGCAGGGTGTCTGCTCAGCGCAGTCAGACTGGGGGAAACTAATAGACCCGTATATGGTGGGGGGGTGTACGGGTCTAGGTAGCAACTCCCATATGGCTGATGTTGATGTTGAGGCGGCATCTACACTGATCAAAGACTTTTGTGATTCAACTGACAATGTTGTTGTACAGAACATTAACAAAATTTGCAAAAGTGATAGTTTGTTTTACACGCCAGTTATCGTGGGAAACAAGTTAACTCTTGGCGGCATGCTCGATAGTGGGTCAATGGCTTGTACAATGAGTGAAAGCGCAGAGGCCAAACTCCTCGATGCTGGTGTGTTAAAAAAAGAGAATGAATCCAATTTTGATGTAGTTCTGATAGGCTGCGGTGGCAGTCGAGTAAAACCTAAATCAGCTTATGATGTTGAAATGGAAGTGTATGGCTGTAAGATCATTGTGCCTACCCTAGTTGTTCATGGCCAACTGGATGAACTTATAATAGGGACAAATGTAATCAAACATGTGATCCAGCAGTCTAAACGTTGTCCTGCTTACTGGAAAGCATTGTCTCATCCATGTTCAAATGCTGATTTAGAATCTGAACAGTTTCTTTCTATGTTAGCAGGAGTGGAACGTTGGAAAGGTGGGGAAATCCCAGATAAGATTGGTACAGTCAGATGTGCTGCAGCAGTGTGTCTGGAACCCGGCCGTGAATACCTGCTATGGGGAAAGTTGGATAAGTCTTGTGCCTTTTCTCCTGGTAGTACTGTGATGACTGAACCCACTACTTCCAGATCAGCCCCCAGACAAGTATTAGTGGCTAGACTTGTTAGTCCTTTATGGGGTGACGGATGGGTACCACTGAAGCTCATTAACATGTCTCATCAGCAAATACTGCTGAGACGCAATGCAAAGATCGCTGATGTGTTTGCATGTGTGGCTCTTGAAGATATGGAAACTGCTGTACCTATCAGTAAGGAGGTTCCTCTATTGAGCTATTCTCAGGTGGCCGACTCCACACCAAACCAGGTTGGAGGGGTAGATGAGTTAAATGAGCAGCTTCTACGTGTTGGTTTGAGTGGACTGGACATTAACTCATGTGAGGTTTCTGAGGGTTGTAAGAAACAACTTCTAGACCTTGTTTTGCGGTATGAGGATATTTTCTCCCGCCATCATCTTGATTGTGGTAAGGCTGATGGGTTCATACACAGAATTCATGTTACTGATACCAGACCCTTCCGCTTGCCGTACCGTAGAGTACCTCCGAGTCAGTATCAGGTTCTTCGCAAAGTGCTTAATGAGATGGAAGAGAGAGACATAATTCAAAAGTCAACCAGTGAATTTGCCTCTCCATTGGTGCTGGTTTGGAAAAAGAATGGGGACCTGCGCATCTGCACTGATTTTCGGTGGCTAAATAAGAGAACGTCAAAGGATGCATACCCGCTTCCTCACCAAGCTGATTGCTTGGCTGCATTAGGTGGTAATTGTTTGTTCAGCACCATGGACCTCACATCGGGGTTTTACAATATGCCCTTGCATGTTGATGACAGGAAATATTCCGCTTTTACGACCCCGATAGGGCTGTACGAATATAACCGTCTTCCACAGGGGCTATGTAATAGTCCTGGTAGCTTTATGAGAATGATGACAGCAATTTTTGGTGATCAGAATTTCTTGAGCCTACTCTGTTATCTTGATGATCTTCTCGTTTTTGCTCCTAGTGAGAAAGCTGCCTTGGAGCGACTTGAGATGGTCTTTAGCAGATTGCGTGGACATAATTTGAAGCTGTCACCAAAGAAATGTCATTTTCTCAGAAAGTCAGTCAGGTTTCTAGGACACATAGTTGATGAGACAGGTGTCTCTACTGACCCTTGTAAGGTCGAGAGTATTATGAGAATGACTTGCACTGATCTGATGGAGCGTGATGGTGTGACTCCGAGTCAAAAACATATAAGGTCATTTCTTGGCATGGTAAACTATTACCAACATTTCATACCCAAGTACTCATCCATTGCTAGACCTCTCTTTGAACTGCTTGCAGGACAGACGAGAAAATCTAAAGTTGGATGGAGGTTGAAGCAATCTTCACAGGGCCGTAAGCTAAATCGTGAGCACTGGACTGATGACCATGTCAGAGCCTTTGAGATGCTGAAATCATCCTTGCTGAATAGTGTGGTTCTGGCACATCCAAACTTTGATCAGCCTTTTATGCTTTCCACTGATGCTTCTTTGGATGGCCTTGGGGCTGTTCTTTCTCAAGTGCAAAAGGGTGACACTATTGCCAGGCCTATTGCATTCGCTAGTAAATCACTGTCTCGGTCTCAGAGAAACTATCCTGCTCATAGATTAGAATTTCTGGCTTTAAAATGGGCAGTATGTGACAAGTTTAGCCATTGGCTAAGAGGTAATAAGTTTACTGTCTGCACTGATAATAATCCGCTAACCCATATCATGACGAAGCCAAAATTGGATTGTTGCGAGCAGCGATGGGTAGCAAAGTTAGCCGGCTATGATTTTGACATTAAGTATGTCCCAGGCTCTCAGAATTCAGTTGCAGATGCTTTAAGCCGTGTGCCTTTTGTGAATGTGGGACGCAGATTGCTGAATGAATCGTTTGATCATCTTAGGTGCAATATGAAAGAGATGTCTGATGCTTCTGTTCAAAATGCGTTTCGACAGGCAGCGAGTGGTGCTGACCAATTCTCTCACACAGATTCTGTTGCCCAGAATGTTACATTAGTGTCAAGTGACAATGTTTCAGCTGTCCTGCAGTCTCACAACGAGTGGGAAGCTGGTGCTCGAGTACGTGCTCTAACCGCTTTGCCAAATTTGCCCCAGATGGTTGACACTGATTTTGACTCTTTCCCTGCTTACACAACGAGCGAACTTTGTGATAAACAACGCAGTGACAAGATTCTCTCTCGTGTTTTGGAGTATGTAGAGAGAAGTCGTAGGCCCTCTAGGAGAGAGAGAGCAAAAGAGCCTGCTGCAGTTGTAAGATATTTGAAACATTGGGAGAAACTTAAAATTGTTGATGGGGTGCTCTACAGGGTGTCTAGGGACAGCTTGTTGAAGACAAAGCGCTTTCAGTTTGTGGTGCCAGATTCTCTCAGAGTTGAGGTAATGAAGGGTACTCATGACCACGCTGGTCATCAGGGTCAGTACAGAACCCTCAGCTTGGTAAGACAACGTTTTTTTTGGTTGCATTTTGACAGGGATGTGCGTGAATATGTACGCCACTGCCAGCGCTGTGTTGTAAGCAAGACTGTTGAACCTGATGGTAGAGCCCCTCTGGTGAATATTCAGTCCGATAGGCCTCTGCAGATTGTCTGCATTGACTTTTGGTCAGCTGAAAATTCGCAGAACAAATCTGTTGATGTCCTTGTTGTGACTGATCACTTCACTAGACTGGCTCAGGCCTTCCCATGTAAAAATCAGTCAGCCAAGGAGGTAGCCAGGGTTTTATGGGATAAATACTTCTGTATCTATGGGTTTCCAGAGAGAATTCACTCTGATCAAGGGACTAGTTTTGAAAGCAACCTTATCAGTGAGTTACTCAGAGTCTCAGGTATAAAGAAATCCCATACAACCCCGTATCATCCAATGGGGAATGGTGCTGTTGAACGTTTCAACAGGACACTTGGTGGTATGATTCGTGCATTACCTCCTGGTGAGAAACACGATTGGCCAAGACGATTACAGACTCTAACTTTCACATATAATTGCACAGTGCATGAGACGACGGGGTTCGCCCCCTTTTATCTCATGTTTGGGAGGGTTCCCCGTCTACCTATTGACATGATGTTTCGAAGTGTTTTAAGTGATTCAACATTATCAGATTACTCTAAGTATGTGTCCACTCTGTCTAAGGATCTTTCTGAAGCTATGAACATAGCTCAAAAACTTGCTTCTAAGGAACAACACCGTCATGCTGTACTGTACGACAGAAAGGCAAAAGGGTCTAATATTGAAGTGTCTGATCGTGTGCTTTTGGCAAATCGTGCTGAGAGAGGGAAGAAAAAAGTTGCTGATCGTTGGGAATCAACTGTTTATACTGTGGTTGACAAGATTCCTAGTACAAACACTTTCAGAATTTGCAATACTGTCACTGGACAGGAAAAAGTTGTTCATCGAAATTTGCTGTTACTGGCCAACTTTCTTCCTGTTACAGATGCTTGCTGTAATGACTCAACATCTTTGCCTTTTTCAAGTGATGTTGATGCTGATAGTCCCTCATCCACTTCTGAGAATGCCTTTTTGCATAATACCAAGCCGTGCTTCACACACGATGGGACTAGAGATTCTGAGGGTAACAGTTCGCATGAGACCATTCATGCAGGTTCTGATGTTGATACCTGTAAAACGGCTGTCGATGACTCTGCTAGTATTGCCCCAATTCCGCCCGAATCTGTGCCTATAATGGATGAAACGGATATTTGTGAGCACACAGAGGTGACATCTTTAGATTCTTGTGTCAAAGATTGTACCAATAGAACTCTAGAATGGGTTTCTCAGTTGCCTGATGATAACTCTGACCGGGTTGATCCTGGTCTACACAGTGAAGTGTCTTATCCTGTAAGTGCAATCAATGATTCTGTTGTGGTGGATACAATAGCGGGTGGATCTACCACTCAGCCAGAACAACCTTCTGTAAATTTAACACTGCCAGACCAGCAATTTGATGTGAGCAGTACTCAATCTGTTCAAGAACCAGTTCATGATGCTGTTCCAAGTGGATTTGCTCGAGTGACATCCAGATTCGGACGTGTTATTAATCCTGTAAACAGATTGATATATACCATGTCTAGACAGGATGTAAGCTATGACCCTAAGAGTTATGTTAAAACCATTTGTAAGTCAGTTGTTCAAGCTCTTCGTGACTAGTGTGTTATTTACTGACAAGATTTCTTGTTTGTAGATGTTTTGATTCTGTATGAAAAAAAAGTATTTTTTTTTTCTTTCTTTAAATTATTTTTTTTTTTTTCTCCTTTTTCCCCTGTTATTACAAGGAGATGTACACACTTGTATAATATATGTGACAGAGTAGTGGGGTGTAAACTGGGCACCCTACAGCCAGTTGTTGGGTTGAGACGCTGGCGCCAGTCTCTTCCCATTCCATCCCTATGGGATACTTTGATAGTTGGCAGTTCTTTTCGAGGACCCTGTCTTATGTCTTTGTAAACTTTTGTGTGTATTTTGTTTTTGGACTTTATACAATTTTGGTGAAATTCCGCAGGGGTGAATGTAACAGGGTTAATAATGTTACTATAAATGTTATGACTTTCACCAAAATTGCTGTGTTTTTGTTCATTTATTAATTGTTTGGGGACCCCTTGTGGCGACATTAAGTAATTAGTGGGTGAGGTGACTTGATTGTGAAACCACGCCCCACCCCCAGCAGAGAAATGTATCCGATGCTGAGAGGTGGTAGGTAAAATGTGCTCTGCTGAAATGAGATTTCTGTATAACTTAATATTTGTTAATTTCACAAATAATGTTACAATTGAAGTTCAGTGATGTTGTGAAACGAGATATTAAGTGATTGTGACTGTATTTGATGAACTTTATAGAGTTTAGATGCAATTTGTTCACCATGTGCTTTGCATGGCTGACACCATCTTTATTGAATCAAACACAGTTGAATCTCATATTCCTTTCGCTATTTTAGATAAATGTAAATGCCCACTGTCGCCAGAGGATATATATGTTCTTCTTGTCTCCATGTGGTTACAGGTATGTTAATTAGTTTGAATATTGACTGTTATATTGAAATAAATGCGCGCTGCGTCGCGTTTAAGTGTTTAAATCAACAGCAGAGAAATGTATCCGATGCTGAGAGGTGATAAATGTAAATGCCCACTGTCGCCAGAGGATATATATGTTCTTCTTGTCTCCATGTGGTTACAGTAAACAACGCATGAAACGCAGTTCTCTGTGTCTGCCTGTGATTTGTGTGCGGTCGGAGGAGATGCGTTACACAGAGTAAAATACTTTCTTTAATATACTTTATTCAAAAGCCCACACCATGACAATTTGGTTGCTCAAAATGAATAGATTTGTGTGCGTGTGCGATACATTGCTTTGCACAGCAGGTGTCACTGGAGAGCACAGTGTTTCATGAGGCTTCGGGTAAATGAACCTTTTGGCGAACCAATGGCCTGGAAAGCCTCATTGGTTCAGGAAGCCTCGTTTGGCCATCACTACCTGCTACCACACCATTACTACGACATAAACTTGCAAACCTCCCCTAACAGTAATTACTAACTAAGCTGTAACAAACAAGACAGCAAGAAACTTATGCAAAACTTAATAAATATTTTAAACTTACCTCTAAAACCCCGCTGGCACTGTCGTTTAGTGATGGGTCGTTCGCGAACGAGCGGCTCTAAGAGCTGATTCTTTGTAGCGAACGAGCAGAGCCGAATCTTCAGACGCAGGCAGGGGAGCCGGCTCTTCTAAGGGAGCCGAGCTAGAAGAGCCGAATCTATGAAAAGAGCCGGACTGCCATCACAAAAATGTAGGCTGTTTCTCAATATGCGTTCTTCAGCGATCTTGCGTCCTCGTGTCCTCGCTCTACGTCATCATTAACGGTCGAAGTTCAATTCCAATTCTCAAGAACGCAAGGACAGAGGACGCATGAAAATACCCGGATGTGTTCTTGATATCGAGGATGCATCGAGTGCAGACTTGCTGAAATCGCTTTACGCCCCAGAAGTCATTGCGGCAAAACTTCCGAGTTCGTTCTTCCAAGGTCGCCTGGCAAGACCGATCTCCGCGAGGACGCAAGTCCGTTCTTTGCGTTCTTGGAATTGAGAAACAGCCGTAGAGCCAGCGCTTGAACCGAAAGAGCCGAATCAATGGAAAGAGCCGGACTGCCCATCACTACTGTCGTTGTCCTTTCGCGCCCAAACTTAACGTTCTAATCTTCTGCGCTTCTAAACTGAGTGGCGGTTGGCAACTGAAGGGTCATTACTGCCACCTACTGGACTGGGTGTAGCGCATTTAATAGTCAGTGGGGGGATTTTTTTATTATATACTGTGTTCTTTGGGCTATTAAATATTAACTGAGCAATAAATGAAAATTAAAGTTAATTTAAATTTCACACGCTTTTTTCTATAACACTTTACATAATTATATGCAAATTTGCTAGACAAACACTATAAGAGATATAAGAGCAACAAAACTAATGTTAGGTTATTTATTTCATAACTTTACCAATTCCTGCAAAAATAAAATTAAATAATAAAATTAAATAAAAATGATAATGTCATTGATTTGTGATTATTAATAATATGTTTTGACTTATGATTGTTGTTTGTTAATATACACTTAGTTGGCAGTTTTCTGACGATGGTAAACTAAGGCATTTCTGTCTAAGGCATTTAGGTCATTTTTGTTAAACGTATTTAAAATAGCTGTTGATTCCCCAAAATGATCATACATTTGAAATCTTCTTGAACACTCACATATTTAGAGATGATCGGACCAGATCATTTTTACTTGCTGTATAAAAGCAAAAAACTTGTCTGATGGTGGTCCTGGGGGGGAAAGGTCTTTAGGTCATAAAATGAACAGGACTTTATAGGATCGTAAATATTTTCACTTAATTATACAGAAATTCACCCAATTTGATTTGTGTTAAAGTGTGCAGATGAAGCTGACCAAAAATCAACATTGAGTCTATGTTTGGCTTTTCAACATTGAAAAATAAATGTATTATAAACATTGATTCAATGTTTGGATTTTCAACATTGAGAAAGCAATACATTAGCAACATTGATTCAATATTATTTAACATTGAAATTTCAACCTTAACCATAATGATGATTCTGATGGAATTTCAACATTTAATCAATGTCACCTTGCTATCTGGGAGTGGATTGCCGACTACGTTTCCCCCTAGTGGACATAGTTCTACTAATAGGAGTACTATGAAAAGTTGCCGGTTTCCATTTTTGTGTCTTTAAACGCTCGTTTTTGGGGTCGACAGCTTATAAAAACGTATTTACAGATAAAACTAAAAAACAGAATAATGCCCTAAAAGCTGTTGTGTGACAACGTGTACAGCTAACAAGCCTAAAAACCCAGAAATAAGTTTTTATAAGCTGTCGACCTCAAAAAACGAGTGTTTCAAGACACAAAAGTGGAAACAGGCAACTTTTCATAGTACTCCTATTAGTAGAACTGCATCCACTAGGGGGAAACATAGTCGGCGATCCACTTTGTTCTCCTTGAGGGCTGGGTTTTGTGGCTCGACAGCTTGTGGAAGCTTGTTTCTGGGTTCTTTGGCTTGTTGGCTGTGCATGCTGTCGCACAGCAGCTTTTGGGCATTGTTCTGTTTTTGTTATAAGCCAGAAATGACAAAGAGGCGGCCTCTCGCAATACAAAGTCAATGGAGACGGTTGGATTGTTTTCCCCCCGGTGGGCATGGTTTTCAAATTTGCATAACTGCGCTCTGTCTCTATTGGAAAAGCACTATGTCCCTGATTGGCCAGCTAATATCTACGTTGTGATTGGCTCTGACGTCAGCAGGAAATGTGACGCTCCTTACCATGTTTGAAAGATTCGGTCGTTCTTTACTACATCTCCAATCCCAGGAAGTAATCTGTTGCCTACAATCCGTGTGTTTGTTGTAGTACAAGAAAAAAAATGTACATTGGAAATGATAACTCGCGTTATGGTTTACTTTGGGGTATGCACCTTTTGCATATTATTAACATGTACTAATACACACCTACACACCAAAGGAAATGTAAAAATGTAAATAAGACAATAGGTGCTCTTTAATTGTGCTAACAAGTCAGAATGCATGAAATAGCATTTCCCCCTTAAAATAATGCATATATAACCGTCATGGATTTGTTTAAGGTTCCGGTAGCTTAGTTGTTACAAAATTCTGTTAGCATTGCATGGGTTTGAATACACAAAAACAATTTAAAATATATTCCCTGAATGTATAGACTGAATTAAAGCATATGCAAAGTCCAAAAATGCAAATGTAAAGTGAGGTCATGTCTCTCACCAAAAATGAAAAGTTACTTTGGGAGCTTTCATGACAAACTGATTGTATTATTTTTCTGTGTGCATTTTTTTTCAAGTCAAAAGTTATTTAAGATAAAGAACTGACTTTCTTTTCACCTTCAAACAAATTGGCTTCAGAGACCTAGTGTGGCTGCGGTTACCTCAGATTTCCTGCTCGAGTCGAAAGGCTAAAGGCGGACTGTATTATTGAAGACAGTGCTATTCTTTTCTCAAGCCTGCTCTCAGTGGCCTATATCTCATTGATCATTAAATATAAATCCCACCTTTAAAACGTATAAATGGACTGAACGGGTCACACATACAGAAATAGACAAATGGGGAAAGAGGAAGTAAGGATATCTTAATGTCACAATAACCACGTCTCTACTTAAATCTTGTCTGGTTTAAATCTGATGATCTAGCGGTGCAGGCTTTGTGCTCATCTGTGAGGTTTGGATTTGGACCAGCACTGCAGGGTAAGACCAACTGCAAAATCCCCATCCTCCTAGTTCTCTCTCTCCCTTCAACATCATCAACCAGGGCCAGATGGCTTTATGCTTAATATGTCAGATACATCACAATGTCAGTGACACAGTCATAACACAATCTAATGTGTGTGCAAGCCTCCACATCCACAAACAGCTAAACATGACACAGCAGCAGTTTAATTAACCCGAGAGTAACACGCCACCTGGACACCTACTATCAAACACACACGCACACAAACACATTTACTAATGGCACATTCCATAGACTGTTTTTGTACACCGTTATAAATACTATAACCAGGTTTTGCTCTGCTATTCAATGCTATTCAAAATCACAGTTTGACATAAGTTAGAGCAGAGGTCCACGGCCTATATATATATATATATACACTCACCTAAAGGATTATTGGAAACAACATACTAATACTGTTTTTGACCCCCTTTCACCTTCAGAACTTCCTTAATTCAGGTAGGCCGTGGCATTTAAACGATGCCCAATTGGCACTAAGGGGCCTAAAGTGTGCAAAAAACAAAAACAAAACATCCCCCAAACCATTAGACCACCAGCCTGCACAGTGGTAACAAGGCATGATGGATCCAAGTTCTCATTCTGTTTACGCCAAATTCTGACTCTACCATCTGAATGTCTCAACAGAAATCGACTGTACAAATTTGGTGAGCTTGTGCAAATTGTAGTTTCTTTTTCCTATTTGTAGTGGAGACCCCGGTGGGGTCTTCTTCTGTTGTAGCCCATTCGCTTCATGGTTGTGCGTGTTGTGGCTTTACAAATGCTTTACTGCATACCTGGGCTGTAACAAGTGGTTATTTCAGTCAAAGTTGCTCTTCTATCAGCTTAAATCAGTCGGCCCATTCTCCTCTGACCTTTAGCATCAACAAGACATTTTTCGCCCACAGGACTGCCGCATACTGGATGTTTTTCTCTTTTCACACCATTCTTTGTAAACCCTAGAAATGGTTGTGCGTGAAAATCCCAGTAACTGAGCAGATTGTGAAATACTCAGACCGGCCAGTCTGGCACCAACAACCATGCCACGCTCAAAATTGCTTAAATCACCTTTCTTTCCCATTCTGACATTCAGTTTGGAGTTCAGTAGATTGTCTTCACCAGGACCACACCCCTAAATGCATTGAAGCAACTGCCATGTGATTGGTTGATTAGATAATTGATTTAATGAGAAATTGAACTGAACAGGTGTTCCTAATAATCCTTTAGGTGAGTGTGTATGTATATGTATATATATATATATAGTGAGATAATTATTGTTCTCGACTCTCTTAGTTTGGAAATAGATGTGTGTATGCGTGTGGAGTGTGATAATCCTCAATGTTGCTTTAGGGGAAAGTTTCTGATAGCAAGTGCATCAGTGTGGTGTTGTGTTATTAACCACAAGGCCCGAATGCTTTTAAAAAGCTTTTTACTCTGTATGTAACTTTACTCCTCACCTGCTTGTCGAAAGATAAATCATTTCAAAAGCTCCGGCAACCCATCCCGCTCACAAAATAAAAGCATAGAGGATCAAGTAAATCACACTTTGAAGTGTTACACTGTTGCACTAGCTTAAAGGCAAGCATGCACACTCGAGTCAATTACTGCAAACAAGAACAACTTGCCCCTAATGTGGAAGACACTTTTTTGTTCCTCAAAAGCACATGACATTCACCTTACACTGCTAATGAGCTGAGAGGTTTTTTGTTTTACTTTTGCATGCTATTCATTATGTAATCAACATAGCACAAAGTACAGAGAATACTAAAAACATCCAGAAACAAATCGCAGCGTCTCAAAACTAATTGTTAATAAAAGGGCCGTAGGAAACTGGCTGACAGTGGAAAAAATGTGCAATGTTCTTATTTATTACCATGGACTAGATTTGTCAAAATAAAAAATGTGAACAGCGCCTTGGGTTTCAAAAATGTTTATTTAAACTTTTCCTATCTGACTTTCACACTCGGTTTTGAAACCCTGGCAGCATTTTAAGTCAACATGAACATCCGCCTGACATGAAACAGCAGCATGAATGTGCTACACTGTTAGAAAAAAATGATCAAAATGTGGGTGTACCATTAATAAGGGTCCTAATATTTATACATTTGGTACCTACTAATATGAACTTTTTAGGTTCAAAGCTGTACTTTATGAAAGGGTACAGTTCCAGTGCCAGCTGAGGTTTATAAGATGAGTTGCTTTATTCCTCTAGTTACTTTGGATAAAAACGTTTGCTAAATGCCAAAATGTACTGTAAGATAATTGGGATGCAACCTTAGTGGATGAAGCAGACTAAAAAAAACATGACAAATGTACTTAATGCAATACTTATACAGTATATATGCTTACTGTATACCGAATAGTGCCTTATGTGTGTTATTGCAAGTTAATGAGCTTTCATACACTTGCCATATTCACCTGCCAATCATTTAATTTATAGCTCTCTCGGGCACTGAGCGAAAGCTCAATTGTGGGTTAGCAGGTGTCAAGACTGAGTACCCATAACAGTTATCATCACTAGTAAATACTGATGTGCCTATTTTAATATAATCATGAATTACTTAATCAAACATGTTGCCAAAAATATAATATAGTAGACTAAAGAACAGTTTTTACATGTGCTATTGGAGTACTCAACACCAGGGGGTGCTCGTGAGAAAGTGTGAGATGAACCTGGAGCATGACTTGCACCTGCATGAAGCCCACAAATGCCCTAAAACTGCCCGGGTGCTTTTTGAGTTATCATATCGTCTGGGTCCAAAACGAATCATGTCCCATTATGCAAAAATTATTACACGGTTATTATTTTACTCAGCGTGTCTGCAGTAAGTGTAATATTTTTGCTGTATATTTAGAGATTATGTAAAACTTGGCAGATTCAAGTCTGTCCACCCACTTGGTGCACAGTTCATCTGAATCTTTCTGAAACACCCACAAACCCATGTTCCTGTTCTAGCAGCACAACTCCTACAGCTCCGCTGAACATTTCACAATCTTTTAATGCCAATAAAGCCAGAATTTTTCAAGCATTAATTATTTCACTTTTATAATTACTGTGCCAGTTATTAAGTTATGGCATTAAAACCCACACATACTTCACAGGGTATGTTTCTATTTTTAGCTCCCCTATGGACACATTTAAAAGTGCACACAAGATAAAATGTGAACATACTGACTGCCTTGTCAATATTTACTTATACAGACATCATTTATTAAATATATATCAAATCTAAAGGCAAATTATCATGATTTTGTATTCAATAATATGTTATGCTCAATTTGCTCATAGTTAGAGCAGCACAAAATTTTGGATCCGATTTCTCACATACTGATAAAAATGTATAACTTGTCTTGAATGCACTTTACAAAAGATAAAACCTACATTTAAATTTTGAATTCTAGCATTCTGGAAGATGAGAGAGGTATGATAAGGTTAAGAGCTCTTTTATACGGAGTCTAAATAGAGAGTCAATGTTATAACCTCAACACTGTCATTAATTCTCTGAAATCGGAGCTCCATTAAACATCAGGCGATGCGATTTAAGAGAGTCCATCAGAGGTAATCTCAGATGATGTCTACTTTGATTTTATTAAGGAATAAGGGAGTTATAATGGTGAAGTATAATACTGGTAAAGTATTTAGGAAGGTGTTCATGTCACCTTCAGATCTAATAATAATTCTTATACTGTAGGTGAGGCATACAAACAATCATATAAACAATCGTAAAGGTGAAAACAACAACATTACCAATTTGGAGTACAATCACTACTTTTCCATTACTCATGGCAGGCCGCCCTAGTGGTTGTACTCTAAATGGGTAATTTTGTTATGAGCTATTTTTGAAAAATTGGTGCAGCTGAAAAGGTTAAAAACACTGACTTCATGTTCAACTTTTAAGTTTATTTGTCATCAGCGCGAGATGTGAATAAGAATTTGTACATTTATATTCTGGATGTGAGGCTCAGGCATTCGGCAGCAGTGCAAGACACAGAGTAGGCTAGAGTAAAACAAGGTAATCTAGATGAACTGACATTTTAGATCACTTTGGATAAAAAAAGGTGTGCTGGGGTAAAAGATGGCTGAGATATTATAAGTATTTTTATAAACCTATTGATCAGCTCTTCCAAGGCAAATATAAAATAGGTGTTACATCATTGATGAAAAAAATCATAAGAAATATTTGATCAATATTGCATGTAAAACAAACATGAAAGTGAAATTGAAATGAAGAGTAATAGGATAACACAGACCCCCCAACACCTGTCTTGTTTCCAAGTTTAGTTACATTGTGTGTCTATTCAATTCTTCTAGAGGGCATCAGCATCATAGCCCACACTGTCACATTCAGAGGATGGAGGCGAGGTGAAAACACATCTCAGTGGCTCCTGCTGCTACATTTAAAGGAATACAACTAATTTCTCCTTTAAGATCAGATGGGAAGCTGGACCACAAACCGGCATTATGCACATCTCTCCTTGAACATGCGCTACACATCGGAGAAACTTTAAATGTCCGGATGCGTTTTCTTTTCCAGAAGGGACGATAAATCTTTCAAGATCTGAAATGGTGATGTGAAGCAACGTCTATGAGTCACTTTTACTAACTGATCGACGATTCAGATTAAAGAATAAACCACTTGCGGCTTTTCATGCTTCATGCCTCACTGCAATAACGATGAAGATTTCTCCGGTGCGTAAAGGATATAAGACCTCTAATGGGACTTTATTCCGTGTCAAAACGACGAAGACGTGAATCATTAACACTTTAATTAATTAGACGATGTGTATATTTCATATTACTCAAGACAGGAGTGAGAAAAACTTGTTTCTTATTAGTACATGATATTTTCCCACGGTATGGAGAGCTCGCCATGCGCTCCTTTGGGAACGACTGCTGGTAACTTTTACGCAATGGATTCAGGAGGGATTGCAACAAGTTTAAAGGGTCGTTTAACTTCTGGAACATGATTTTAGTTTATTCTATGACTTTATGGTAGCAAACAGTGTCGGGATTTTAAAAGACTTTGGATTTTGAAAAGGTTTTTCCTCATTCATTTATCGCGCAATCCGGAGCAAAACTCGTTGGCTCTTATGGGAATGAAACACTCATCCCGTTGTTTGCTCCTCAGGAGAAAAATGGCGGATTCGGAGAGCACTGAGGTAAGCGAAGAGGATAAACATATAAAGTATATAAATGTGATGTTTGTCATACGAAATGTGGTGTTTGACATACCAAGGCTTAATAGCTACAGCTAAAATCGCGGTTCACAACTCCGCATTTGAGAGCTTTCGTGTTTATACCCAAAGCGACTACGTTCACAAGATTATTCACGCGCGATATTAATCCAGCTCTTTTTGTCAACGATATATCATTTAAAATAAAGCATGCAAGCAAATGTTAACATACATGTTATTAATAGTTTGGTTCATCTGTTATCATACTTAGTCTTTGGTTCGTTTGTGTCTATCACTAAAAGGTTGCAGGTTCAAATCCTGCAAGTTTTAATACATGATTTTTTTGGCCCTTTGAGTAGGACACTTAACAAGTTGTTAGTATACAGTAAGTTTCTTTATTTAAAAGCATGAATAAAAGTCAAAATCCCGCTAGTATACTAGTGCTGTGCTTTGGTTCACTGGTTGCGGACGGTGGCTGCTGTCCATGGTGCTGCTGCACCTGTCACGAGGAGCTTTTTTATTCAAATTCTTAAAACTGATTTAAGAAGAATACCTTTTTTAAAATAATATCTAGGTATATTTTCAAACGAATAAAAAAGTACTGTATATGAACTGTAATACACGTGACTTTATAAAAAAGCATTTGTCCTAAGTCCTGACAACACACTTGATAATTTTAGTAAAACATTATATTCAGTTATAGGTGTACCACTATGATGTGTCCTAGCTGTTTGAAAATATAAGAATTTTTGGTGTAAAATAAGGGAAAATGTTTGGCACTGCTAGACAAACATCTACGTTTTGACTCAAAACCCATGGCAGCTATTGTGACATCTAACCCCATTCCACTCCAGTAGTATTAAAATGGCAAAACGTAGTAGAGAAGTTAAGAGCTAAGCAACTTGAAAACAATCAGTTAAAATAAATAAGAAACTGGCCCGCAGTCTGCAAAGTTATAAGGTTACGGTTTAGCCCTCCTTTTGAGAAAATACTTTAATTTATTTCACTTTTATTTATAGCCTTGAACTTTATGCATTTATCATCAATACAGAATTATCCAACCGGAATATATTGCCATGGTCATGCAAGCATAAAAGCAAATCCATGTTCATTAAAATATAAAGGAAAAAGGCAAGCTTTTGTTAAGCATTCCCAGTAAAGTTCAGCGCAGCAGTAGGTCACGCTATAATGTCAGGGGATCTTTAAAACCATTTGATGGATGATGCCTGGCCTCTGAAAACTCTCCCAAAAATAGCAGTCAGGCTCTGTACCTGTCAAACAGCCGTCCGCTAAATCCATGCTTGATGACTGAGTTAACACTACATTTTCTACATGTTGATGAAAGCCTTCAAGCAATTGACTAATGCCTTCAAAAATGTCCATCTCTCATTGAAAGCGTCTTTGTGTTCGATTCTCACCTGAAGCTGAGAGGGTGACGTGCATGTATTTCAAGGTCGGCAGTGGGTGTAAAGTATAAAACTTTACAGATGTGCCCCTACTTATCTTTGAAAGACACTGACAGCTTTATAAAACTACAGCCAATAAAGAAAAAGCTGCTCACAGAGCTGCAAAATTCTTAAGAGCATTTCTAAACGCATTAATAATTTAGTATGCAATGCAAAGCAACTCTTAAGCTTTTAGAAAGAGATGTGCTGATACTGAAGGCTGATATATTTCACTGTCATGAACTAACACCAGAGGAAAGTCACGCCAGTGCAGTTTGTGAAAAGATCTCTTCTTCCACATGCAAATCAATCCAAATGTCACGAAAAAACAATTTGAGCTCTTTTCTCGAGGGCTTGTTTTAAAGGTGGAGCGTTGCCGAAATGTGCCATTTGTTAGGGTTAAAAATAGAATCCCAAATTACATTTGTAAGCCGAGCGGAGGGGCAAGGACATGTGTTCCCATTCTCATTTCTCTAAAAGATGCATTCCTAACACCCTTACACCTCTTGATACAGCTGATCGCCCCCTCTGATGACACTCATTACTTTACAAACACAGAAAAACACACATGATGGCCAGTAAACATAGGCCCTATTATGTAAATACAAAGATATACACTAATGCTGCGTTCACAATTTTGACGCCCTAAACGCGGCTGGTGCGAACCCACGGTTATACGTACACATCAAATGCAGGGCATCGCATTACTCGCTCTAGATTAATCGCGGGATTTAACTTCGTGTCATGTGAATTTTTCGCCCAAGTTGAAAATATTCAACAAGATGCGTTTGAGGCGAATAGCGCATATTGTCATGGCAAACGCACTGCCCATATCGCATAAGTCGCATCGCCCCATCGCCTCATGCAACTTCTTTGCTTTGACTTTGTATGTAATCTACTCGCGCAAATCGTTGAACTCGCGTCTGGTGTGAACCCACAGTTAACACTAGCTGCGTTAACGTGGACATTTGTAATCCGTTTAAATTATCAATCTGAATAAAAATGCTCCATGTAAACACCTCAATCGGACTAAAAAGTGCCAATCTGATTAAAAAGTTAATCCGTGGGTGGGGTGGTTTATACCTTTTGTTATCCGCTCAAAAGGACATGTATACACTTGATCGGATGGAAAACTGAAACTGGGACGCTCTGCGCATGTGCTATCGTCTTTTCTTTTTTAATGGCGGTTGGCAAACACACTGAAAAGTTCATTTCTGCCACCTACAGGACGGGAGAGTGGAGCATATGCACACATGCAATGACGTAGAATTGGCTTAATGACATGTGACGCAAATAACTCAAGTTTGTTTTGTTGAAGGAGGTCACAAGAAGTGATTGTCTTGTAAATCCTGTTCCTATTATCCTTCCAATTCCCCAAAAAGTGATACAAGACAGCGTTGTCCAGTCAGTCCATGATTTATACTCTGATCCACAAACGGGTGTGTTTGGACTCGCTCTCGCGAACGGTCTCTGCAGCACTGCGCTTTTTGAGCACACGTGAATGGGTGTTTTTGCTGCTGCTTTATAATCAGTGAGGCACAAAGCAAATCTTGAAACAGCGTGAAACTATATTTGTGCAATGTGCGCATGTCAAATGATCAAATCTGATTTAATTCTTGTGTCATATAAGCACGCACATCAATCCGATCACATTATTAAGTGTTCATGTAAACGCTATGATAGGATTTATTAATCGGAAGGATTTTAATCCGATGAAGGCAAAATGTGTCCATGTAAACGTAGCTACTGTTGACACTGGCACAATACCATGTACCAAAGGTTCTAAGACATTATCAAAAATTTTCGATATTTAAATTTTTAGGGACCAGAAAAAGTTGGAGGAAATTTACTGTTTATTCTTTGTGCAACTTCTAGCAACAGCCCCTGAGTGCTGCCCCATCCCATTCAGTCCAGCCATCCCCACTGCCCAAACCAGTGTCGTCAGTCCATCAGATTCAGCGGCCCACACACCCGTCCCACCCGCCTCACACCCCTCACTCGGCCAACCTGACCAGTTGCCCCGGCAGAGGAAAGATGTCCAAGTTCCTAAACCCAGATGAGATGACATCCAGGGACTACTACTTTGACTCCTACGCCCACTTTGGCATTCATGAGGTACGAGCAGACCAAAGCACGCTTACATTTAAGAAAGATGCTGAGAAGTATGATCTTGGATGCACTCTTATGCTGAGTTCAGACTGCACGATTTTCAAAGTAGTCGGGTCACAGATCTTTTCACATTGCATGACTGGGGTAGCGTTCATCGTGCTCTGTTGACACTGAAAGCTGGATTGGTGAAAGGGGGTTTCACACTGCATGACTTTACCATAGGAAGAATCGTTGACAACTTTGTCTCGGTCCACAAACTACGCCTTACAATCAAAAACGCATGCAAGAATTGGCAAGAAAACAACGCGTGGTCATGCATGCAAGACCAGAGTTCTCACACGAGACTGGGATTATTATTGAAAATGGTAGCTCACAAGAAAAAAAACGCAGATGCGCTCATTTGCAGCGAAAATAAGAAAATTAAGATTATGAAGGAGGAAATGGTTGGAGAGGATCCTCCCGAACTTCCAGGTGCCCTGTATGTTGCTCTCTCATTGGATGTAGGTCATTGCCGAAGTTATTCTCAGTCAGAACACATTTCTGATTTTAAATCGAAAACAGGTCCAGATATCTAGCATGCCAGATATTTCACGGGTGTCGGCGACTCATCCGCAATTTGCTCAGATCGTGTCTTTGATCGTTCAAACTGTTTGATTGATTTCGGGCATTTGTCAGCGGTTTCTGAAAACCTGTCAGCAAGTCAAAATCAGGGCTAAAATCATGTAGTCTGAACTTGGCATTAGTAATCGACATCAGTCTTCCTGATTTATTTCCTGGGTGTAAAATATTCAAAGAAGTGGAGCAGGGTGAGAGAGAAGGGGGTGTCATTGAATTATAGGATGAGAGTAAGCGCAGAACAGGAGATTCAGGCGAGACCTGCAAGATTAATTTTCTTCATGCTCATTTTTAGTATATAGGTCAGATCTTTTTCCCTTCTCTCATCTCAATTTGACAAATTTGTACCGCAAAAGAACTGCAAAGACATGCTTTAACGTTGATGGCACCAGTTATTCATTCTTATTCATTGCACTATGTCAGAGAACGATGTTGGAGCTGTTTATATACCAATGTTCAGATAATAGTGTTTTCTCAGCAGTCTCTGTGCACAAAAACAAATCAGCACGGATATTATAAAGACATAATGTCACTTTTGTGCATTTGGCAGGCACTCACTCAAAAGTGGCTTTGAATACTATAAAAACTGAGAAACGTTGCAATCATTAAATGCAACGTGACTACACTGGGTCAAAAAGGGACGAATGCGTTGAGTTGTAATTTCACCTAGGCTGGGTTGTTTCAACCCAAAAATGCTGGGTTGTTTTAACTTATTGTTGTAGCTGTGATGCCTAAAAATGTTGCAGAGGTTGTCATCAAAACCTAACTCTTTGCTGTCTACTGCCTACATATACTCTTAAAATTCCAGTGTACCGTGGGAGGGACACACAACTACTCAACAACAAAAAGCTAAACATGTCACATATCTTTGGAAAGCTGACATTCTTTTGATTTGAATGATGTAAACTGTTTTAAAAATAAAAATCAACACAGCAGGTAGAATGTGTGTCCTTTTTAGAAGAGGCATTTTTTAGCCTTTTTAGGAATGCCAAGGGGTTAAAAATAAGGGCCAAAATGGTGTGTATCAGGCTTTATGGCTGCATTCACACGACAAAGTTTTGGGAGCGACAACTGCATTTACTTACAGGTGTCTATAAGTCTGAAAATGTCCTGTTTACACAACAGATTACAGTCACAGCTTTAAACCCATATTTTATTCATACATGATGCCGTAAGACAGACAATATCAAAGATTGCACCATCAGAAAGTATTATTTTTTATCGGACTTTGCGCTGAACAACTATGCGCAATTTAACCCGTTAGTTGTACTAAAAACAAACACAACACTTGGATGCATGCAGTATGTGTACACAAGACAAGTTGGCATTGCACTGTGCATGGCGTCTTTAGCTGGGTTTCCATCACACTGATTTTATGCACATTTTAAAGTATCGCAAAAAACGAGTGATGGAACTGCCAAATTTCTAATAAAAATCCCTTAATTCGCAAAAAAAGTTTTTACACTCGCTTTAGGTGGTTTTTGACTTATGCGAAAAACAGCAAGTGCGAATAATGGGAGATTGAAAACGCATTTGCAGAATAAATTCTGACGTAGCGAACATTAAACCCACATGACTGATCCTCTAGCTGTATTAGCTGACGTTGTCTTTACCATGTATGGGGCTCGACGTTGTCGCAATGCCCTTGCTGCTAGTGCCTTCATCAAAAAATTCTGCATTTCTTCTTCTGTGCACAACATTCAGTTTGGCAATAACAATCTGCACTGCTGTAAATTTATAACTTGCCAAATCATGACCAAATGCAGTCCTGTTTCCATTTTCTAAGCATGCCTTGTCTTATTTACTGTAGGATACTAGGTTAGCAATACCACCGTCATTCGCTCGGCTCGTACAACTTGATGGAAATGCACCTAATTCGCATGTGTTTGTTTTTCTTTGTTTTTCATTAACATTTAGATTGAAACACAACATATGAATGGTTACCGGTTTGCCATCTCCTTCATAAACTCTGTACCTCAACACAGTGAATGACAGATGACAACATGTAAGCAAGTTCACAAGCTTCTCTGTAAATGCAGTTTTGAATGCACTGTCAAAAATAAAGGTACGAAGCTGTCACTGGGGCAGTACCCTTTAAAAAGGTCCTAATATGTACCATTTTGGTACAAATATGTACCTTTAAAGGTACATTTTGGCAGTTCAAAATACTAATATGCACTCTTTGGGTACAAAGGTGTACCTTTTTGAAAGGGTACTGTCCCAGTGACAACTTTTGTACCTTTATTTCTGAGAGTGTGCTGAATATTTACAGGTGCGCGTTTGGTTATAGAATGCGGTCGTCACTCCCGTAAATAACCAAACTGTGAATGCAACCGTATTGAGGACTCGAAACCAGGACTGATCATTTTCTGGTGCCGTGTGAACATGGCTTTTGGTTCCATAATAGTTCAGGTCCGGAAAGCTGATGTTCAATACAGCATTTCTTCTGAAATACACAATATGTATATGTAGGCAGCTTGGCAGGTTTTGGAAAACAGCCATTATGTTACATAAGAGATGATGTACAGCCAGCAAGATGCAATTGCAGAATAATCCCAACAGGGTGATGGGGTCTTGTATCACCCAGAAGGGATTTATGCATGAAACTAGGTTTTGACAAATGTAAAATATCCGTGAGGAAAAACTTTTTTCTAGTGGCTTTAAGCCAAGACGCATTTTAACAGGCTCAAGACAAAAATGCATTTGGTTTTATCATTTGTAAATCTTGTTTATGTTATTCATTATGCATATTTATATTTAATCTATTTGAAAGTATAAAGTTGCACTTTTCAAGTGAATCACAGTGCCATGATGCTATGTTATCAATTTCAGGTGGTTGCATCTGGGAATGACTAATTTTGGAGTGCCGTAATAAAATGCATAAAATATTGTGTGCATGTGTGTGTGTGTATACAGGAGATGCTAAAAGACGAAGTAAGAACGTTAACATACAGGAACTCTATGTACCATAACAAACACATCTTCAAGGACAAGATTGTACTGGACGTGGGAAGTGGAACTGGCATCCTCTCTATGTTTGCTGCCAAAGCTGGAGCCAAGCACGTGTACGGGGTAAGAGGCCACAGCCCTCCTTATGCCTAAAACTACATGTGCCTGTATAGTCTCCTACGATGCTGAAACCGTCCTCCATGCCAAAAATAGCATCACGGCAGCCACACTGCAGCGGCTTAGAGCTTCTGAATACAAAGCAAATAATCCTCTTTTGTGGGGAATTTGATGGCATAAAACCACCTACTTATTTCATAATAAAGGCTGATCAAACTAGGCCCTCTATCAAAGTACCAGGAAGTACTATAGTAGTACCATATGGTAATCCATCAGTATCATGATATAATCATCATCAATGTCCATAAATCACAATTTCACAATTTTATTCCCTTTTTTGTGCATTCAAACCTCGGCTTGTGGAGGTTTTTAGCAGGAGTCCATTGACCACACGGATATTGCACATCACATTGTCAGGTCTTTTAGTAATTGGCTTCCTATATCAGAAAAAAAGTTAAAAAGACACAGTAAGGAGGAAAAAAGAAACATTAACCACATGGTGCTTCTTTTGCACTCTCTCGAACTGACGCCTGAGCTTGTTAAGTCAAAATATGAACAGACAGGAAAAAATTTCCTGAAAATTCTCTCTCGATATCCCGTGTCCCAGGAACCTCTGGGGACTAAATGTCCAGAGAGCTTTTCCTCTTTTTAGCGAGTAAAGGTACCTAGAGAAGTGGAGCTGTTGTCTGTGTCCTCTGCTGTAATTGAGTTGATGTGATTTGCACTTCGCTGGTCTTATCAAGTTGCACAGCGCTAATGAAAAATCATTACATAATCTAAATGCCAGCGAGAGCAAACTCCGTGACTATGTTACAGCTCTTAACAAACCACCTGCTCATCATCGCAATGTCAAGGCAAGTCAAATTTATTTATACAGCATAGCTCTTCTTTACATTATTGCATTGTTACAATATACACATTATTGTATAGCTCAGTGGTAGAGCATTGCGTATGCAGCGCAAAAGTCATGCGTTCGAACCGGTAACACAAATACTGCTTAAAAAAAATTATAGCGTAATGCACTGTAAGTCCCTCTGGATAAAAGCGTATGCCAAATGCATAAATAAAATAGATTACAAACTAATAAAACGACATACTTTTCTTCAGCTATTAGACATTTAATGAATATATATAATAAATAACAGGAATCATATTAAACTAGACATGCACCTTTCCATCTTACACAGAAGTGGAATATGAGCAAAAGTGTTATGTTGCAATAATATAATGCTATTGCAATAATACCATGAACAGCTTTAGCGTCTAGTGTATGAAAATTCATATCTTTTGTATGTGAATTTTGTCAGCGTTTTGGACCCCGAATATATATCCTCTTTCCCCGCCACTGACAAGTTATCTCGTCAATGAAGAGAAAACGCTTCTCTGCCAATTGTGAGTTTTTATGGCAATTCGTATTTCCCATATTATCCAATAGGTGTCACTCTTACCCAACTTATAAAATAGTAAAGCACCCACTGATCCAAAAACAGTAAAAACTCTGTATGTTTTGATCATTTTTGTGATTCTGATCTCTAAAAAGCAAGGGGGTAATTTTTTGATAGATTGTATGTTTATATATTTGAAGAAGAACCTTTTCTGTAAGGCATTAAAGCAACATCAAAGAGTTTTTTTTACCTTAGAATAATGTTTCCAAAAAAGTTTCAGTCGTTCATCCACTCGAAACAGGGTGAACGGCACTTTCACGTTCGCTTTGCAGCCCTCTATTGGCCAAAACCGCACTAAAGAAGTTTCCAACCGTTGGGTTGCGGTCCTGTAGTTGCAGTGAAAACTACAAAAACTTGCTTTATGGCACATCTACAATCCAATCAGAGCCAGCTATGCTGCAGTATTTACGACAGTGGGTAATTTGGACAATCTAACCTGTAGGGGGAGCAAAGAGCAAAAACTCTTTAGTGTTGCTTTTAAACTTTTGTGAAAATTAGGGCTGTAACAAAGCGGTGGTGATGTGCGACAGAACAATGAGGCAAGATATTAGCCGTTTCTCAATCCGAAGGCTGCAACCTCCGTAGGTCGCATTTGTAAGCTGCATACATCATTAAGACTGTCTTAATAATTATAAAGTTGACTATTATTCTTGTGAAATGCTTATGACTTGCAAATGTAATGCTTAGTTAACTGAAATGGCTTGATGACATATGGGACCTCCGGAGGTTGCAGATTAAGTATGTTTCTCTCTTGGTCACTTAAGGTTGCGAAAAAGTATCAATCTGCGTTACACCATCAGAACGTGTTTTCAGTGTGTCTGGAAACATTATAAACAAAAAGGTTCCTCACCTGTTGTTTCACGGATGGAAGTGCTACAATAAACACGGACAAATAAATCACTTAAATCCCTCCTCAACTTGGCTTATCTTTGTTTTCACCATCGCAAACGGAAATACCTATGACGCAGTTTTTTTACCTGACGGGAGGGGTTCTGGTGGACCAATCACAGCACTTGCGGTCCGCATATAACTGACGCGCTGTTAAAAAATTTGCAAGGAGCACGTCAGGCTACGCAGAGCTATGGATAACCTACGCCGTAGCTATGGCGTAGATCTTACGCACATAATAATCTTTCATAATCTGAGTTTGTCCTCCTGCGGTTTAAAAAAAAAATCCCCTTCACACATGCTCGGTTTAAAAGAAATCTCCGCCTACATCAACACAGAAAAACACATGATCACGCGCTGTCAAGAGCATGCCACACCAGCAGGCGGTGATATAACCCTAATCGTAAAGCAACGTCAGCCAATCAGAAGCCTAAATCAGAAGCAAAAACCCCGGTTGTACTGTCTACACGACAACACTGCTTTTCTGAAAAAACGTACCCTGGCAGTTTTTTTTAAATGTTAGGGTTTAGTGACGTGATACTGCATTTCCGTGTGGACGAACGGCTGAACCGCGTAAAAAAAGTCACGGTTATAAAAATACCCGTGTCCGTGTGCACAAGGCCTTAAACCACACGTAAAACGTGACCGCGACACTTTTCTCATCCTCAAAGCAAGTTTATTGTTTGGAAATGTATAAGTTAATACAACCTATTTATCTGCAGTCACATTTGGTCTGACATATAAGTTTAAGTTTTTGGACGAATCACGTTGCACAATTTTCATACCAAACTAATTATGAATTCCTAACATCAGGCTCTTATTTTCTATGCTTAAATGTTTTGAATTCAAAGAATTTTCAAAAAGAATGTTGAAAATTCTTGAAAAATCTTAAACAGAAATTTTTACCACCAACAATAACTTTTAATGATTGTTCTTATGTTTGCAAGCGTTTGCCCTTGATCTACAGCATAGTTGAAGCCCAAACAGTTTCTTCTCCCCTTGATCACGTACATCAAAAACTTTCTTTCTGAGATTGCTGGAATTGTGCTGACCATGTAACAGTATGTGCATGGCTGATTACATTGAAACTCTCTGCCGGTGCTGGCTGGGGCTGCACTGCAGTATGTGACAGGCAGAAAAGATGGCGGCGATACTGATCATATCTGACTTTAGTCTCTGTTTTAAACTTAAGTTGACAAAAATGGCTATGGACACTAATGATGTCTGTTAGACACACAGGGGACATTATGCACCAAAGATGATAGCATTAACCTCTCACTTATAAGGCTGTTGGCTTCGAACTATATCTCTTCCTTTCTCTTTAGCCTTGGGCACTGACAGCCCTGTTACTGTGTGTGCTTATATATATTCGTGCCTGAAGAAGGGGCGGAAACTCAGTGTGTAAATATTAAAAAAAGGCCATTTATTACTGCAGAAGAGTGGAGAATCGTAGTGGAGACGGACTGGTGTACAAAGCTAACTTCAAATTCAAGGACCTTTCAAGGACTTTCCAGGTCCAATACCCTCAATTTCAAGGACTGTGGGGACACATTTCAAGTGAGTGCAAGGTTACATTGTGTTACCTTTTAAGACAGATGTTACAGTTCCCTTTTGAGGGAACTCGCGCTGCGTCACTGCGGTGACACTTTGGGGACGTCTCCAGGGGTAAGTGCGTCTGAATGTGTATATATCAAATTCAACCAATGGTGAGGCTTAACGACAAAGACAGGGTGCAGGAAGTATATCACTATCTGAAATATTGCCAAAGATGGCATTACAGGGACGCAGGAAGTATGGCAAGGGAGACGCAGCGTCTCGTTCCCTTCTCAGGGAACAACAGTTACACACATAACCCGAGACGTTTTCATGTGTCAAACACAACTATGCAAAAAAGCATTTTAGTATGAATCAACATTCGCATACAGAAGATATAAGCATTTAAAGCAACAGTTTGGCACGTGTGCTTAAAAAGTCTAGAATTTTTATGATATTATCCTACACTACATTTTGGATTGGATTTTTTCCCAGAAAACTTCTTGCATAAAATAGATTCAAGCACTTTCAATGACCTGTATCTATCTGATTATTTTGTGTTTTATTTTTGTCTTTTTTTTTAGATCGAATGCTCAAGCATATCAGAATACTCTGAGAAAATCATCAAGGCAAATCATCTGGATAGTGGTAAGAACATATACAGCATCTATATTTCATGTAAAGCTGCTTTTTAACTATGCAAAATGAGAATGAAATATGATAAGACATTAACTGGATAGTGTTGTCAAGCATTCTCCTGTACGGCCACACATACATAGCTATGAAGGCCTGCAGTAATCTGAATATTAAAAGAGTATTTTGAATTTATAATGTTCAATGTGCTTTATAAATGCTTTGAGAGTTTAAAGAGAAGACGGCTACAAAAGAGACTGTAAAATTGGTGCTGCTGTATGCTGTACAGAGTACATTTTGTAATTGAGTTGACACTCCTAGAACACACAGTATCTGTTGAAGGGCTATTTCCTGTTTTATTCCGAAAAAAGTTCAGTTTTTAGGTCACTGCGGTATCTCTATGGGACTTTAACAAAAGCTGATGTTGCAAACTTAGTTGGACTTGCAGCTCAAACACACACACACACACACACACACACACACACACACACACACACACACACACACACACACACACACACACACACACACACACACACACACACGATGGCATATGTCCCAGGTAAAAAAGTACTACACTTCCATAGTGTACTTAAAGTGCTTTATTTTCGCACACTACTTTTGTACTTAATTTACTAAAAATTCATCTTTAGTACTTCTTAAGATGTTCTTAAGATTATCTAAGTGCACTTCACTGTGCTATTTTGAGACACCATAAATATGAACTAAAATGCACTTTTAAAGGACAAGTTCTGTATTTTACACTTCGGTATTTTAGCCCTGTTTTCAGATTGTTTATGATGAAATAAAACGGTTTTGACTGAAATTTGGACATATGATGCTGGCCCGAGATATTGTTTCACCTCCCACCTCTATAATGGCTGTATAGGTGCACAGGAACAATCCTTCCTAAAATGCATTAAACTTTCGTTTACAAAGACGTGAAACTCGCCGAGTGGTCAGGGGTCTTCACTGATATGCTCACACAAAAATAGCTGCAAGAGACGCATTCCAACAGGTTTTATCGTAGTTTTTGTCCAACTCCATTGACTTGTATTAGATGTGCTGTGAAGTACATGCCGGGAACGTTGTTTATATTCTTGCAATTGGCAAAGGCGGGTTATCACCACTGGGCTGGAGTGTTTATTATTCAAGCTCTCAGCGGAAGAATATACGGGTATGAGGCGTTTGGAAAAATAGGTCCACAAGTTTACAACGAATGCTAAAACACCCATTGGAAAGCATCTTTTGCAGTGATTTTTGTGTGAGCATATCAGTGAACACCTCTGACCACTCGGTGAGTTTCACGTCTTTGTAAACGAAAGTTTCATGCATTTTAGGAAGGAGGTGAAACAACAAACACCCGAAAATTCTCGGTCCATAAATTCTCAAATTCTCGCATATGTTGAAATTTCAGTCAAAACTGTTCTATTTCATCATAAACAGGGCTTTAAGTGAAAAATACCGAACTTGTCCTTTAACATACTATCTTTGTATTAAAACATTTATTTAGTTAACACTTGTATTAAACTTGAACTCATTTTCATACAAAGATGAGTTCAAGTTTACTACAAGTGGTACCTAAATACATTTTTAGCACATTTTAGTTCATATTTATGGTGTCTCAAAATAGCACAGTGAAGTACACTTAGATGATCTTAAAGGAATATTAAATTTTCTTAAAAGAAAAATCCAGATAATTTACTCACCACCATCTCATCCAAAATGTTGATGTCTTTCTTTTTTCAGTCGAGAAGAAATTATGTTTTTTGAGGAAAACATTGCAGGATTTTTCTCATTTTAATGGACTTTAATAGACACCAACAATTAACACTTAACTCAACACGTAACAGTTGTTTTCAAAGGACTATAAACAATCCCAAACGAGGCATAAGGGTCTTATCTAGCAAAACGATTGTTATTTTTGACAAGAAAAATAACAAATATCCACTTTTAGAGCACAACTTCTCGTCTAGATCCGGCCGTGATGCGCCAGCGTGACCCCACGCAATACGTCATGACGTCAAGAGGTCACAGAAGACGAACGCGAAACTCCGCCCCAGTGTTTACAAGTGTGTTGAAAGAGGACCGTTCCTACGTTGTTGTATGTCAACTGATACTAATTAATGTCTTTGTGTCAGTTTATTGTTTACAATGGTCCGCAAATGTGCGTTTTATATATGTAACACGTGACCTCCCTACGTCACTACGCATTTACGTTAGGTCGCGCTGGACCGGATCTAGACGAGAAGTTGTGCTTTAAAAGTTTATATTTGTTGTTTTTCTTGTCAAAAATGACAATCATTTCACTAGATAAGACCCTTATGCCTCGTTTGGGATCGTTTATAGTCCTTTGAAACTCTGTTGAAAAAAACTGTTACGTGTTGAGTTAAGTATTAAGTGTTGGTGTCTATTAAAGTCCATTAAAATGAGAAAAATCCTGCAATGTTTTCCTCAAAAAACATAATTTCTTCTCGAATGAACAAAGAAAGACATCAACATTTTGGATGACATGGTGGTGAGTAAATTATCTGGATTTTTCTTTTAAGAAAATGGAATATTCCTTTAAGAAAATCTTAAGAAGTACTTAAGATTAATTTTTAGTATATTAAGTACAAAATAGTGTGCGAAAATAAAGCACTTTAAGTACACTATGGAGTGTACTACTTTTTCACCTGGGTTGTGTATTCTAATATCTTACAGACCTTTGTACCTTTTGGCGTAGTCATTGTGGTAGCATTATGAAGTGAATTTCACAGCAACTGCATCAGCGCTGGATACCAGAGGTAATTTTATGTTATAGACCTCAGCAATGAACATCTTCACAGTCATTTCAAGTGCGCCTGACCTTTGGAAGTTCAAACAGCTCTTTAGGCGTTACCAAGTACTTTTTTTTTCGTTAATTCAACTTTTTCTTTTTACAGTGTAGTTACTAACTGAAATGCCTTATTTTCACAAACGTCCCTTTAGTCATTTAGGGTTGTTCTCCAAATTTTCTAGGTTAACACAAGCACTAGGGACCCATTTTTAGCACTTAAACATGAAAAAGTCAGATTTCCATGATATGTCCCCTTCAACAAATTTGGTATTTCACTGGAATTTAACATATCTGTCTTTATCTGCAAAACCCTCTAAAATAGGGGTGTGTGTGTGATAAATCACCTGCGATTCTCATGCGTATCTCATCAGTAAAGCCGGTTTTGTAATAAGTAGTAAATCGCCATCACCTGCTTTTAAATGGAGCGGCATTTACTACAAGTAAAATCGCATTCATAATTGTAGACAAATCGCATCCGATAATGTACAGTATCAATTTCGCTGATCTTCTTAGTGAAATACGACTCTGTGTAGTAAATGCTCTTCCATCTGAAAGCAGGTGATGGTGATTTACTACTAATCACAGAACCGGCTTTGCTGATGAGACACGCGTAGGAATCGCAGGCGACCCATCGCCCACCCCTACTCTAAGTACATGCTTTTCTGACAGAAACCTATAAATCCACATGCAAAAAGTCAAAACTCAAAATGCAAAAATGAAGAAACTGAACCACGCATTAGGGGGCGCTGTGATGCATGTGCCTGCCATATTCAGGTTGTTTTCAGGTCCAAGTACTCACAAGGGACACAAGTTTAAATGTTATCCACAGTCACTTCCCAATCCCACTATCTCTTTCCAGTCACTCCACACTGTCCTTTCTGAAGGTTAAAGGCTCAAAAATTCAATCAATATCCGCATACGTTTGGTAAACCTCCTTAATCCGGGAAAAAGCTTAGTTCGACAATTGAAATCCAACTTATACGCGTGCTGTTGTTAATCAAGTTCTTCTTTCGTGCACTTAGAGGACTTTGCTGAAAAAGGGACGTGGCTTTAACAGATTCTGCCAAAAAACCGTTATTTCTGAATTTTTTTGTCTTGGATTAAGCGGATTTGAAGTGAAAGTTCTGCATGACTAGATTTCATTTTTGACAAATCTTCAAATACATGCATATAACTATAAATAGTGGTCCTCAACACTATAAATGTGCTTGCACTTGTCTCTCACTAATAAAGCCAAACCTGTACACACACACAGTTTTATACACATGTATTTTAACCAGCCTTAAACAGAATAAGAAGTAACTGTGGTCATGTTTGTGTTATTTGCTGCTGTGTATTTCAGTTATAACCATCTTTAAAGGACAAGTGGAGGAGACAGAGCTTCCAGTGGATCAGGTGGACATTATCATCTCCGAGTGGATGGGCTATTGTCTATTTTACGAATCAATGCTGAATACTGTCATCTATGCCAGAGATAAGTGGCTGGTCAGTACTGAAAATGTGTGGTCAGTGTCTAATGGAGCGTACACACCAAACGCGAACTCAACGATTTGCAAGAGTAGATTACATACAAAGTCAATGCAAAGACGTAAACTCGCGCAGAGTGATGCGAATGACACGAATTGGGCAGTGCGATTGCGCTATTTGCCTCAAACGCATCTTTGCGCAAGTTAAAAATATTCAACTCAAGCTAAAAATTTGCATGACACGAAGTTAAATCCCGCTAGTAATCTAGAACGATGAATGTGATGCCTCGCGTTGGGTGTGTGCGCAGCATATGTTTTTCCCTCCTTCGTTAAAAAAATATCTCCACGTCCACACGAACACGCAAAAACCTGCTATGAAGCGCAGTCAAGAGCATGCCAAACCAACAAATGGTGATATATCCCTAACTGCAAAGCCATGTTGACCAATAAGAAGCCTTTGCAGAGTCTCGCCTCGGCCCTAACAATGATGTCAAAATTCTTTACCTTGGCAGACATTTTCTTAAAAATTTGGTTTCAGTCATACTGCGCTTGCGTGTGGATGAACGGCCAAACCGCATTAAAAAAGCTACAGTTGTGAAAATACCTGTGTATGTGTGGACAGGGCCTATAGTAAACTGAGTTTCTTCATCTTCAGAAACCTGGAGGTTTGATGTTCCCAGACAGGGCTGCTCTTTATGTGGTAGCTATTGAAGACAGGCAGTACAAGGACTTTAAGATTCACTGTGAGTAGATATCTTACATACTGAAACACAAATACCACATCTACTGTTAGACTCTTAGCGATGTATATCTTGCTGTTTAATTAGGGTGGGAGAACGTTTATGGCTTCGACATGACCTGCATCAGGAACGTAGCCATGAAAGAGCCGCTAGTGGACACTGTGGACACGAAACAAGTCGTATCCAACGCCTGTCTGATCAAGGTCAGCTCGCATTGTTGCACGAGCGTGTGGGTTTCTCTGTGCATGTGTGGGAGATGAATTGAGATGAAGCCATGGAGAAAACAGCGGCATTATATTTAACTGATCATTAACTTTATCACTCAGTGTGACGGTTACGTAATGATCTGTTGAAATGCAATTTCATTTCATTATAAAGCACTGGAGAAGGTGCTGATGAGATGATTATTGCTTCAATCGGATTCATCAAGACTGAAAAGTTTATGGCACCACAGATGGGCTGTGAAATGCATCTGGAAACCTTTCATGTATCTACAATCCTCTCATTTGTAGAAAGATAGATATTTTTACCAATATTTGAAGGGATAGTTCGGCCAAAAATGAAATTACATCATGATTTACTCACCCTCAAGCCATCCTCGATGTAAATCATACATTTATAATTCAAATGTGTATTTATAATTAAAATAAAAACAGCATAGTTTAATATTTGCTTCATCTAATGCAATGTCCTGTTTCTTCAATATGTTTCGACTTTCAACCTTTCTCGCTTCATATAGTCTTTTTTGTAAGATCAGGCTAACGTAACTTAAGCTTATTTTAATGATCACATTAGTCAAATTGAGCACAGCTTGAAAGTAATGGATGAGTGCACTTTAACGTACACACAGACAGACAGACACAAGCATCAACATCATTGTCTTGTTTGTATGGTAATACAGTGATTAATGATGCTTTTCCAAACGTTGTGCTACATCTGAATCTAATATCAGATGACTTTACAAATGGAAGACCTGGGCTGCATTCGGCCCAGATAAAACGTCACGCAGTGTTTTCTAAAGAGCACCATTTTCCGATTCACAATCTTACATTTCCTTTGGTGCGTAAGTGTGTATTAATACATGTCAATGATATGCAAAGGCAAAAAAACCAAAGTAAACGATGACGCGAGTTATCGTTTCCAACGTAAATTTCTTTTCATGGACTACACGGATTGTAGGCAACAGTTTACTTCCTGAGATTGGCGATGTAGACAAGACCGCCATTATCACATTATCATAATTCCTCCCGCTTGGACTGACAGACTGTAAGTTAACTCCTGTTAGCATTGCATTGTGACTGATCTTTCAAACATGGTAAGGAGCGTCACATGTCTTCGGCACGTCATGCAAACTTATGTGCATCACGCATGATCTAAACATACCTGCCTGCTGCACACGCGTTGAAATGGTTTATGATAAAAGTGCCCTTGAATGCCGGATTTAAAGTGAGAGGAATATAAAACTATCCAGAGAGGGCTTGCCAATATTAAGAGAAACTGTTGATACTTAAATGAAACGTTGCTTTTGAAAAATGTGTCCTCCATTTGATCTCATGTGTATGATGCTCTTTTTCTTGTCTCAGGAAGTTGACATCTACACAGTGAAGCCAGAAGACCTGTCCTTCACATCCTCCTTCTGTCTGCAGATCCAGAGAAATGACTATGTCCACGCTCTGGTCACCTACTTCAACATAGAGTTCACCAAGTGTCATAAAAAGACTGGCTTCTCTACAGGTGTTGTTAAATGCACATCCTTGCACTCTTAATTCTGAAAGCATTGCATTGGGTCCATTTGGGTTTGCAAGCTTAAAGCGTAACTAAACCCCTGGTCAGAGCCTGACTCCAGCCACTGGCAATATTTGAAAAATGCAAGAAAAGTGTGCAGACCCCAGCGGAGATAGAGGGGACGAATTGAGCTCGTACCAAGGGTGTGGGGAGATCGTAACAAGGGTGTGGTGAGCTTCAAATTGCTTACTTAGGGTCGTACCACTTACGTCACGCGGTACCACAACATTAAATAGGAAAATTCAACTGCAGTAGCCACCGTTTAACCTGAAGAGGGCAGCACGTCGGACGTTTTACGCCATATATTGTAGCATTGAAACACTTTATACCCAAATGTCAAAAAAGTTACTCAAATCAATGTACAGCACTAATAAAGCCACAGTCTCACAGATCATAAACTATAAAAAGTTGGTTTAGGGTTTAGTTACTCTTTAAAATACCATTAAAATACCGAAGTGCTTTATTTGGGGCTTTAACACTGCACTTAACATTACGTTATACTCTTATAGACTCAGGTTTAGAGCCAGTTCAGTTGTTAAAAGACAGTTTTAACCCGGAGTTAAAAGTTAATCACTTTTAACTTTATCACTCAGTGTGATGGTTACGTAATGTATGGTGTATAGTATGGAAGTAGGCGGTTTGGGATTCAGTCTAAAGCTGTGTCTGAAACCGCTCCCTATCCACTATATAGTGCACTATATCGGGTGTCGGCCATTTTGTAGTGGTGTCCGAAACCTGAGTGAACAACTTCATTCCCTACATTCATTCACTACTTTTTACCCACAATGCACTCTGATTTTAAGGGTACATTCGATGTACACTCGTTCACTCATATTTCCCATGATGCAACGGGAGACGAACGTGTAACTTGAATCAGCTGAAGGATACTGACAGTAAACACCAAACATTTTCTTGTTGTCAGTTATTTTCTACTTTTTGAAAATAAACAAATGAAAAATAATTGCGTTATCTTTTATTTAAAATCTAATACACATTTTTATTAAACAATAAATAAACAGCAGTAAATAAATATTATAAGCAGTTGTTTTGTTCTCTTTATTATCAACTAATACAATAAACATGACAAATGTGAAAAACAGTAAGAAAGTAGGCTAAACTTTACCATTTCACAGCACAATCAATAAAACCACACAGGTGTTTTTGATGAATCTCTGCGACAGCTCTCTGACGCATGATATTTGCGTCAGTGTCCGAAATCGCTCACTCATTTTCATTTGCTTCTTCCCAATATAGTGGACTCAACTGTCATTCCCCATATAGGGAATAGTGAATGAGTGAACGGTTTCAGACACAGCTTAAGACTCACTTACGTGCCTTGAAGTCGGCAGCTTTGCTCGATGCACTGACGTAATTTACACCGCAACCGGAAGTGGCCAAAATGTGAGTGGCTCCGCCCAATTTAAAATAGCGCTTAATTTACCTAGCGGACTTGAATCTGATAAAAACCTGAATCTGATAAAACAATAATTTTCTCTAAATCTAAATTTTAAAAGCTTACACTGAGCAGAAGTGCCATTTAGAACGGTTCAGAATGTATGTGAAAAATGACTAACAGATCCAAACGCATAAGATTGAGTGATATAAAGGCTATAATAGGTTTATAATACGGTTCAGAAAATTTGATGAAGTCGCGTTTTGAATTTGACCATCGGTAATGACCTCATTAATATGCAAATGAGAACGTTTGCGCAGAGTTTATGAGCGATAAGCCCTGTGTAAATTATGGTCAATGTCTGCCCCCTTGTGGACGAACTAAGATAGCGCAATGGCAAATTTAGCCAAAATAGCTAGTTTTGACTAAAAGTGATGTTTGCTCGGTATTTTCAATTGAACCATCAGGTTGGATTAAACAATACAAATATGAGGAGTATGACAAAACTGAGAAAAATAAAATTGATTATTTATTTGACAAAAAGGCATGCTACATCACATCAGAGAATTTGGCTTTATTTTAACAAAACAACAAAATGCTTACAGAAATAAATCTGCATGTATATAACAATTTTATTAGCTATTTATATTTTTTATCCTTTTTGTATTTGATTTAAAAAATATTCTCCTGCAATTTTACAAAGCTGTGTGCATGCATGCATGTAATTTTTCAAAATGTCCCTATATTGTTCCCAAAGGTGAGCTTCAATTTTAAACTCCAAGCACACAACATGCATCATTTTTTAAAATACATTTCTGACAATGTGTTTGAATAAAGGGCAAAAATATCACTTTTTTCCACTAATGTAGTCACAGAACACAATTTCCTATAAGAAATATCACTAAAAGTGGATTATTAAATATTCAATCCAATGCAATCCTACATTAATTCAGTGTTTATTTGAACACAAACAGAGCAGAGAAAAGGTTTTGTCTGGTGTTTTGCCACAGGTCAGGCTCTTACAAACAGCTTAACACCTCATTAATTCCAGCTGTTGTCCAAAAGGCTCATTATATTGCCTGGACAAAACCAATTTGGGTGTTGAAACAGAGTAGGCGATTCAAACAGATTGTCTGCTGTAATTTACATGAATGTGCTATGTGTTGCTTTACTCTTCTCTCTGTCTTTCATGTTTTGTACATCAGCAGTTTGATGCATTATACATTATATAGTCAAGAGACTACCTGACCGGTTCTTGGATGTTGAGCTGCAGTGTTGTCAGAAGGCTTTTAAGATGAGATTGTTGTGGTATCCCTAGACAAAGTGATCAAAGGGTTCTGTAAAGTTCTTCTGACCTTTTAAGCCTGAAATATTGCTCAGTTAGCACACAGTTTTCTCATGGGTAGAAGAGGAAGTGGATTTCCAGCTGGCATGAAAACTGACAGTGATGTTACAGGAATACAAACTATGGAGGTTTATGATTAGGGAAAGATGGAAAAGGACTAAGGACGAGCACTTGCCTATTAAAAAACATTAAAGATTGATTTTATGTTAAACTATTTTGTGTAAAGAATACAATGCAGATGCATGAAACCACATGTAGAAAATAAATTTCAATTTTTCAGAATATAAATATACTTTTAGAAGTCATAATTTAAAAATATACACATCGATAACCCATTACATTAGGACCACCCGTACCCACAGCTGTAGCTGGCACTTTCCCAGACCATAGCCAATTATGATTTTATCTAAGCTCTTAATGAAATTGAAATATAAGAATTCATATTTTATTTGTCTTATCTGAATATTTTAATAGGTAGACTCGATAAAAACCACAAAGCCGCACTTTCTTGTTTGCTGAAAGGTGCCCCCCAAGCACAAGCAAAAAATATAATAGCCCACATATATTATTGTATTAAATATTATTGTTTATCTTTAATCTCCATCATAGCACCAGACGCTCCGTTCACACACTGGAAACAAACAGTGTTTTATCTGGAGGAGTATCTGACTGTGAAAAGAGGAGAAGAGATAGTGGGCAGTGTCACCATGAAGCCAAACGAGAAAAATGCAGTAAGAAACCTCACAACTCATGTACATACATCATGTGTGCAATGCATTGCTAAGATGTTTCATGCATTTGTTTTTTTCTGTAGATTGTGTCATGAAACACCTCAGTCTGATTTTAAAACACGAGTCAACGATGTTTATGTATCATTTGGTAATAGAAGCCAGATACTTATATCAATATGGCTTTCTTACTTGTCGTCTTGTTTTATTTTTCAGCGTGATCTTGACTTTTCCTTCGAGTTGGATTTTAAAGGGCAGCTATGTGAGGCCGCTATCGCTCACGACTATAAGATGCGTTAAGTGTCCTGGAGGGGACGATACAGAGATCCTCAAAAAAGCAGAGGCAAGGGCCACTACAGCACTGCTGGAGAAACAGCGATCCAGACCGAAGCTATTATGTCTGGGAGACTTGCCGGCATTTGGAAGCGCTGTGGCACTTTTAGCTATAGCAGCTTTGACTTTGCCAACAATAGCCTGCATTAGTATGCCATCTTTACGACTGTTCAGGGGCCAACTTATGTACCCCTCTTAAACAAAAGAATGTTATTGTCCTATGAATGTTAACCATTTGTTTATGTTTTGTTGTGGTTTAGGGATGGGATGTTCAGGATGATAAAGTCTGTGCCTCTATATTAATAATATTTCAGCATTATCCAACATTTCTGTGTAGAGAAAAACTCAGTTTGCATAGTTAAAATCCCTATTATTAGCCAAAGCAGTATTGCACAATATAGTTACAATGCAGTAGGGTAAGTCATCTTGTAGATTTAGGAACAGGAAAAGTTTGTTTTTAAAATTTGAGTGATTTTGAGTGCAAAATCTCAACTATCACGATTTAAAGGTGGTGTGTTTAAATTTTAGCGGCATCTAGTGGTGAGTTTGCGAATGGCAACTAACAGCTCACCCCCCAATTTCAAAACGCATATGTAAGGAGACCCACGTTGTATGTAGATAAAAGTGGCTAATTTTAAGGTTATAAAAACAATATAGTTCATTATGTATGGTCTTTATACACCACTGATAATATAGTTATGTAAATTATATTGCATTTCTGACAAGAGATCCTTCTAAAAATTACACATTGCACATTTAATAAATGCAATATTTTGCATAACACACCAACCAAGATCTATTTAAATAATGTGACCAAGTTTAATATCATATCATGGAAAGTAAATATTGTGCAATATTGGGAAACATGAACAGCAAATGTTTTCCAATATTGTATCTCCAGAATGAACAGTGTGTTTGTTAATTAAATGTGAGGTTTATGTTCCATTTTTGCCATTATATGGAGAATAATTAAAACGATATGAAATAAAATAGCTTAAAATGAATTAAACTATAAAAATATTAATAGGTGTACAATAGCATGCTATAGTGATGAAGTTTTGGCTGTTTATAGAACATAATGCTGTTAAGACTCGTAAAATACGAGAGTGATGGATAATAATAAATATAATACATATGATCATTAAGAATAATGAAAGAATTGTGATGTAAAATGGTGGTTGTTTGAACTAATAAATCAGTTATTTGTAGTGTCTAATAATGATTTTGACATCCATTTGCCTGCATTTTAAATAAGCTTCCACAAGGGGGCGAAATACTCCCAATAATAAGTCAACATGAAAAGTTTAGGACTAGAGTCGTGGGACAAAATGTTGACTGGGCATGAGGAAAATTAATAAATGTAAAATGTACACTCTTAAAAATAAAGGTTAATTTTTTGTGTCAGGATGGTTTAATGAAGGTTCCTAGAAATTAAAATCGATATTTTTAAGAAACATTTACTCCAAAACATTATATGGTATCACTGCAGAAAAAAAATAATTATAAGATTGTAAATTAGTCTTAGCTATAAGGCATCACTACCAGTGCCATGTTAAATCGCCTTTATAAGTAGTTATTTAATATAACTTAGTGCACTTGAATAAGGGGGCAAGGGCAGCGCTGCGGGCACCATCTTGTGACGACATGTGGAAGTTCATTTGGCACGCGCATCAAATAGTCGCAGTGTACATTGTACACTCAATTATGGGATTGAATAAGTGCACTCGATAATTTCCACTATTTTTCGACACCACTAAAAAATGGCTGTCGGGAAATTGGGAGCTATTTCGGATGGGTTGTTGTGTCAACCCATATTTAGGTTAAATATTTGACCCAACCAAAGGTTAAAACAACTGAGTATGTTTAGAGTGTACCAATTCCAACGAGGGCTAATTTTGAAAGCTATTTGAACTGGTAATACCTGTTAAACTTAACTTTACAAGTAAGACTGATTCATTATTTAATTGGCAATGCATACATTTCAACACACAAACTGGTGTAAGACAAATCATGCCAAGTTAATGCAAACATAGAACTCTTTATTTCAACATTACTTCAAATACATTTCTATTCAATATTTATACATGTACATAATAAACAACAACAACATGAATAAGACTACCACTAAATTACAGATTGTAAAATGATCCAAAATGTCCATATGATGTTCAAACCTAGTGTTTATTCTTCATCCGGCCACAAGATTGGCTGAAAAATGTGTCTAGAGCAAAAAAGTCTAGCAATGTCAGAATCAACATAAGTGCATGTATGAAGACCCATACTGTAATTCACTGAGTGATAAAGACTAAATACAGTAGCCCTGGTATTGTTTCACATATTTCAAATGTGCATAAATCCAGTATGATGGACAGTTATAAAATATATTATTTTGCTGGGTTATTTTCAACTCAAAAAGGGACAAACACAGCCATTGAAATTAATTTGTTTTTAATAAATGTTTATATTCGACCCAACACTGGGTTAAAAGAACCCAGCATACTGTAGGTTAAATTACAACATAAAAAGTTGGGTTTTTTGGCCTTAGGCTGGGTTGAAAATAACCCAGTGTATGGTGATGGTTTCAGCCCAAATTTCTTTAAAGGGTTAATATCAGCAACTACTGTAGGATCTTTTGCACTCATTTAACCCTCATTGAATTAAATTGCAAAGAGAGTCAGTGTACGTTTGCATGACACATTAATGTTGACAAAAATCATAAAAATACAAAAAAATTGATAGTAGTCACAATATATTCCCAACGATCATTTGTTCGTTCAGTACCATAAAGCGAACAACAGTGAACCCTGTTAAAATCGAAACTTAACAAACCAAGTTCACTTTATGGCTATTAAAACTATTTAGGTTTAGGATGGTGACACGAGCCATTTTTCAAAATGACTCGTGTCCTTTTATTCAGTGTCCATTTGAATTAAATATATAAACTCTATTTCATGATTTTTATAATAAATTACAATATATATGTGCGTAACAACTGTGCTGTAAACACATTTAGCAAGTGTTGGAGCTTATTTTGCTTAAAACACACACTTAAAAATATGCTTTCTTTAACCCTTATATTAAAAAGATCTATTACCATATTTAGGTCAATATGAAATACACATTTGCTTTTTTAATAGTGTGATGGGTGTCTAAGATTCAAATGACCTGAAAAGACACTTTAGTGCACTTAAAAGACAAAACATGTTTCACTAGAAATGTCTAAACTCCACAGTGGTCATACAAAAAGCTAATATGCAAGTAATGCCGAGGACACACGAACCCAAACTTCTAGTTCAGCAGAAATTTCGGGAGTGTTTGTGGCTGCTTTCTGCTAACAGCAGGACTTCTTCTTTGTGAGGCTGTCAACTAGTGACACGGTTTTCTCTTTCTCGCGATCTTCTTGTTCTTTTAAAACTCTGGCATAGAGAAAACAGTGTCAGAATTTATAGTCAGTAGTAATAATAGGTGACAATGAGAAACTATTATGCTGCGTTCACACTAGCCGCAGTAGAGCCGTCAAGCGCGAGTGATTTCAATGTTAAGTCAATGTGAAGATGCGTTGATGCGCGTCTGGAGGTCTCGTGCCGCGAATGAGGCATTTAGCACGGTGCGGTAGACGCGATTCTGCCTCATTCGCGCGTCTAGAAAAATTTGAACTTTGGCGGAAAAACAAGTTGCGTTAACCAATCCGGAGCTTGCTCTAGTAGTGACGTGACTACAGGAAGCGAGCGGAGTCGCAGAAGCCCCTCCCATGACACGAATTTCCATGTGAATGTCGTGATAACTAGAATTTCATGCGCTGCTTTCGCGCACAATTGAAGCGAGTAAACTCAAAATGTTCAAGCGGCAAACTAGACGCAATAGATGCGAATTTGACGCCTCAAACGCGGCTGGTGTGAACCCAGCATTAGGGTTTAACTGAGTTAAAATGACGCCCTGTCACTTATACAGCGTTGGTGATCACTAAAGTGCCGTCAATTTTTTTTTTTTTTTTTTTTATTATTTTTTTTTTAATAAGGCAATTGATATTCTAGTCCTTTAATTATCATGTTCAAAAGTAGTTTACTATACTTCTGTATTGTAGTTTAAAACATGGTTACTGATTTGGTTAACTCTTTCCCAACCAGCGTTTTAAAAAAAAAATTAAAAGCATTTTTATGATTTTCACAAGTTTTATGCCTTCCAGAAAATGTTCCTCTTTAAAAATATAAACACACAATATTAAATGAAAGAACAGACCTTTTCCTTAAAGGTGCAGTGTGTAAATTTTAGCGGCATCTAGTGGTGAGGTTGCGAATTTTGCAACCAACGCCTCAGTCCACTGCTCACCCCTCGCTTTTGAAACACATAGAGAAGCTAGGGTAGCCGCCACCGGACAAACATGTCATCGTCGGAGACAACTTAGTAAAAAAATTGTCCTTTAAGGGCTTCTGTAGAAAAATGGCGGCACAAAATGGTGGCTTCCATGTAAGGGGACCCTCTGTGTATGTAGATAAAAACTTCTCATTCTAAGGTAATAAACACATAGCGGTTCATTATAAAAGGTCTTTATACACCCATGATAATATAGTTTTGTATATTATTTTGCATTTCTGTCAAGAGATCCTTCTAAAAATTACACACTGCACCTTTAAAAAATAAATTAATAAATAAAATCCTGTCCTATCTTCATCTGTTCTCTTTTTCTCACTCCTCAAATATGGGTAGGTTTCTTCAAAAATGCCACATTTTGAGCAAAAAGCTAAAGAGATATTGCTTTTTTATAAAGGACTTTTGTTATAGATTAGATTTAGGATGAAGATCAAAACATACACATAGTTTTTACTGTTTTTGGATAAGTGGATGTTTCAGTGTTTTATAAGTTGGATAAGAGTGCCATCTAGTGGATAACAGCGGAACTATAGAATGCCGTAAAAACTCGTCATTGGCGGGAAGTATTTTCTCTTAACTGAAGAGATAACTTGTCAATGGCGGGGAAAGAGTTAACGAAGATATACCAAAATAATACCATAGTATTTTCTCTAAAGTTTGCTATGGAGTCCCATGTAAATACCATTGACTGTAAATCTGGTAAGCTTGGTGCTATATGAAGGTCTTCGCTTACCTTGCCATGTGAATCATGGACTCCATCACATTGTGGGCAGAAAAAGCACTACACTCATAGAAAATCAACTGGAAGTCCTGGAACACAATGACAAATAAGATCCAGAATAACAGGTTCATTATTAAAACACGTCATTCAGTTAATCTCGCTCCATGTGTCTGATGAGCTCACACTTGTCACTTCAAAAATCCCATTAATGCCTTTGTTAATGCTTTTATACAAAGCAACTTACAGAACGTATCATGTGTTATTAGTATGTCAAACCTACTATTAAACCTCCAAAGGAAAGAAGAGAGAAAGTTAAAGTGAACTGTAGGTAAAATTGAAATAATATTCACTTCCTCACAATGACCTGAGGATTATTTATTTAATTCTGACTCAGATCTTTTACTGATTCATGTGTTTTAAAGGAACAGTATGTAGGATTGTGGCCAAAACTGGTACTGCAATCACAAAACTTGTGGCTGAAACTGGTACTGCAATCTCACAACTGGTGGTCAATACACAACATGACAACATAAACATAAGTTGAGGGCTGCAACTCCACTTTTTAAATGACAATATCCTGGCCAGACCACTGTTGTCAGTGATATAAGTATTTAAAATAAAAATAATTTCTTAATGTCTAGTGACATATCAGGGCCATTTTATGATTAATTGATATAAATTTCTTACATACTGTTCCTTTAAAGGTAATCAATAAGTGCAACCCACCTTGGCTAATTTCTCTCCCATTCCGAGGGGAATCTCTCTCTGATGATCTACATCAGTCTTATTGCCCAAAAGCATGATGGGGATGTCTTCACCGGCTCCCTCCTGTTAGATAAACATGATCATTTATGAATTTGTGCCATAAATTTAAATGCAGGGGTGGGGAATCTGTGAACGTTATTTCACCAAGTAGGATTTGATCGTGGATCAACACTATTGTAAAAACTCTATGGGGCGGTTTCCCGGACAGGGTTTAGATTAATCCAGGACAGGGCCTTAGTTATTTTAGGACATTTAAAAAGTTTTTACAAACAAACCTTACAAAAAATATACTGGTGTGCATCTTGAGACAAAACAATGGCACTGATATATGTTAAAATAAACTTTAATTGAATTTAAAGTAGCTCAAATATGCATTCTAGTCTGGGACTAGGATCAGCCCTGTCTGGGAAACCGCCCCAATATTAGTTTCCATAAAAACATACGCACCTGCACGCTGGTCAGCCACTGCCTCACTGCCGTAAACGTCTGCTCATTAGTGATGTCATACACGACTACCACACCATCAGCCTTGCGGAAAAACTGCTTGGTGATGCTGCGATACCTGCCGTCAAAACCCCAGATTCAGAGTCACTTTCAGCATCCCCTAATAAAGAGTCTTTGAACTCTTTATTAAAGTTAGGATATTAAAACACATTAGGATAATAACACTATGATTTATAACAGTAATATAAAAAATACACTTGCCTCTCCTGTCCTGCTGTATCCCACATCTGGAGTGCGACCTGGCTGTTGTCTACCAGCAGAGTCTTAACACTGTAGTCAATCCCTATATAAGTGTTAAACATAAAAGCATGTATTGTTTATCACATATAAACCCTATAAGCATTTAAAAATAGCTAAATGTTTTCATTCTGAATCATAAGTTATACAATTGTCAAGCTGATGCACACAAACAAAATTTAGCAGTCATAAAATGACTGGTTTCTTGAAATATTATTTTTGTAAAAATATTATTTAAAAAATAAGTTATTAATTAATGTATAATGTAAAATGCATTTAGCAGGCGCTATTATCCCAATTTTATCTTATACATTTATCGGTATGCGTGTCCCCTGGGATGAAACCCACAACCTTTTGCACTCCAATGAATATACACCTTGAATATAGGAGCACCTGAAAACATTACATTACCATGGATGTGTAAGAGGTGAACTAATCATTTAAAAACAAACAAAGAAACTGGGCAGTAAAGATGATGAAAGTGTGGATGACTTCAAAATGCTGTATGTGCTGTCTGTGTATGTGGTCACTGATGATCTTGTTGAACAAGTCAGCAACCAAGGTGATGTAAAACCTCCCCAATGGTTTAAGATGCTTAATAAGCTTTAAAATGTGTTACAGTCATCAGCATGTGGCGAACTAACTGATCAAGAAATAGCTAGACCAACAAGAATAAAGGGACAGTTCACCTAAATTCAGTTGTATGCAGCCTTACATCAGCTTTGCATTAGAATTTTAAAAAATTGAAATTTAGTGAAAATTTTAAATGTAAAACTTTGATGCATTCAACCTAATGCACCAGAAAAAACATTCTTATATGGTCTTGAGCTGCACAAAAGTCTCTTACATACGCATTAAGATATGACTTAAGTGAACAAAAAGCAAAGACTTGGATTATAGTAACATAAAATATACTTTTAAAAGCTTTTCTGCCCTAAATGATTTTGGGTAAACTATCCCTTATATTGAGTTCTGTAAGGTTAAATCATAGACGTTAAAAAATATGGACGTAGTGTCCGTGACGTCACCCATAGTTTTGTTGAAGCTTAAAGTAGGCGGTGCCTGCCGTCGCCATCTTGGCCACGCGTCACCGTGCATCACTCGCTGATAACCGAAAATAGGTACAGAGGTGGAATGTGGGTGAAGCTAAGGTGGCTAGTAGCTAAAACCACACCCACCTAGCTCGATTCTAGTGACAGCAGTGGCAGTTCACCCGTTACTCAAGTGGCCACGCCCTTAATTATGCAGAACTTTAAGGCTTAATATCATTTAAACGGATGTGTTAAAAATCCCACCACCAAAAGTTGTCATGAAGGGCAAAATTTGCTATATAGACCCTTTTTGTACCAGGCTGTATTTTTTTACTGTAAAGTTGGGCATTTTAAAATGGGGGTCTATGGGAATTGACTCCCTTTTGGAGTCAGCCTCTAGTGGCCAGTCAATGAATTGGAGTTTTAAGTCACAATGAAATTGAAATTAAAAACTATATACATATACATATATATATATATATATATATATATATATATATATATATATATGGATTAATTGGCAAAATTGGCGTTTATCGCGTTTTGGAACCAAACTCTTCATATATATATATATACATATACATATACATATATATATGAAGAGTTTGGTTCCAAAACACGATAAACGCTAATTTTGAAAAAAATGAGTTACTGCCAAAATCAGTATTATATCAGATCAGTATTTAAAAGTAAATAATTAATTTTACGCAAAATCCAATATCCGCCGTGTTATTCTGTCATCTTTTCTCCCATTTTTCCCAAAAATGCGATAAACGCCACTCCTCCTTTTTCACAGAATGCAATAAATCCATTCCAGAAATTACAGCGGACCATTCACGCAATGTAAACAAACATGGCGGCGCCATGGAATCCTAGTTTTCCTCATCTACTTTGTACTTCGTGATCAACAAACAAAACAAAATAATACTTTAATGGCATTGATAAACCTGTGGTTGTTTTCTGTGACGGGAAAGATTGTCATCAACATCTAATAATTTACACGAAGCACCCGGGAGACTGGTGCTTATCTGCCGACAGCATCAAGTTTCTCATGCTAACACATTGACCCCAGAGGATCTTATGAATAACTTTACATTATTTTACTCAAAGTCAACGAAAATCGAGCAGGACCAAAACATTTTACAGCTGATCGCTGTGAAAAATGCTAAGGAACGACGTCAAGTATAACCGCTGCAATGACAGCGATCTTAATATGACAAAGTAAGTGTTTTGATTAATGCCATTAATGTTTATTTTGTCAGTGTATATCACTGTTCAACTAAATGAATATATCATGGCAAAGATGAATGCACATTTATATTCGCGTTTGATTCAATACATTTATAGATTTTTGAAAAAAAAAAACGTCTTGGATTTATTGCATTTTGTGGAAAAAATAATTCGTTTTTATAATAAATCTTTGAAAATCAAGTTATGGATTTGAAATTTTTATGTTTTTATAACCTAAAGATGCTATGGGAAAGGTTGTAACAGAAAATAGTGGTTTTCATCTTGAATAGAATAGAATACACTTTATTGTCCCCAAGGGGGAAATTTGTATTGGGCATAGCGTTACAATCTGTTGCATTACAACATGACAACACAAAACAAAACAAAACACAAAAACTCTTAAAATCCCTCTAAAAACAACACAAAATAAGTTACAAAGACAATACACTAGAATAGAAGACAACATGAGGATAAGAACAGCAGAGCACATTTAAAAGTATAAACTCAACATCTATATACTGACCATGGTAATTGAAGTGCAAAGTGCATAAAAGTGCGAGTGTGCTGTCCTTTAGTCTGCTAAAGTTTACTACTGGAATTCAGCAGCTTGACAGAAGTTGGAATAAATGATAACTTTAGTCTGTTTGTTTTACATCTTGGCACACGGAATCTTCTCCCTGATGGCAGTAGTTCATATTCAGGGAAGAGGGGGTGTAGGGGGTCTGCAGTTATTCTTTCTGCTTGTTTTATGACTGCTTGCTCATACAGGCTCTGTATGGGCCTGTATTCTTTCCTCCCTATTATCCTCATAGCTGTTTTGTGTATGCTGATCAACCTGCTTTTTAGTTGCACCGTTAGGTTTCCAAACCATGCCGTTATTCCATATCTGATAATGCTCTCCAGGATTGCCCGGTAGAACATGAGCATAATCTGACTACTTACTCCATATAATCTCAGTCGCCTTAGAAAATAGAGTCTCTGCTGTAATCTATTACAAAGATGGCCGATATGTGTATTCCAGCAGAGGAGATTGTCTATATGGACACCTAAGTATTTGTAAGACTTTACTTGGACAATTTTCTGATTTTTTATGGTGACTGGGTCGTGGTCAGTTACTTTTCTTGGATCAATAATCATCTCCTGTGTTTTTGTTACATTTAAGATGAGGTGGTTGGTGTCACAAAGAAATCTTGTCACTTTCTTGGTATAGAAAACACGTTTTTACCGAAATTTGTCAAAATGGATTTATTGCGTTTTGGAACCAAACTCTTCATTCATATATATATATATATATATATATATATATATATATGATATCGGAAGGTTGCCCTCGGGTTAAAGCAACACTATGTAGTTTCCATGTAAAAAATGACTTACAGCTCCCCCATGTGGTTGAAAAGTGCAACAGTGCCTGGCATCAGACACTCTTCTGCAGGCAGGGGGAGGGGCTGGGCTGTGTGCTCTACCCTCCACCACCACTTTCAGAGTGTGCTTCTAGCAGCTAGGAGACTGCTCAGGTTGCAGCAACAGTACAATTTGTCCAGTTAAACGTTGTTCTATCACTAAAATAATTTTAGAGACATTATTTAAAGGTAAAAAAAACTACATAGTGTTGCTTTAAATACACACCGGTACCACAAATACATTTAAATGGCAGGTTTTTAAATGACAGGAATGTTGGCGGGTGGACTGACCTACAGTAGCACAAGTACCAGGGTGAAAACAATCGTCACAGAAACGCCGTAAAAGAGACGTTTTTCCAACACTTGAATTCCCAACCAGAACGATCTTAAACAGGCGATCTGGACCTGAAGTGGCCCCTTCCACCTAAAAACATAAAATAATTAATAAAAAAAAACATGATTTAAAGTTCTTAATTCTGATTGGTCAATAGCTGTGTTTCATTTACAATAAAACATAGCAATGACCACCGCACCCAACGATTTTATGTATCACTATGAAACATTCAGTTGCTGTTTAGTCAGTCAGGGACTATTATTTCGAGGGGAAGAAAAGCTTTTAGTGATTTTACTTCATGGAAGTTGCATTGAAGCATCATTTTTTGCTTTAATATATTTGTATTGTGTAGTAACAGTTTTATAAAAGCAATAGGGCTAATACTGTAATGTGAATAAGACACGGCAGAAGGGGTTCGCTTGTGTCGTGCCTAATACAGACTTATTTCAGGATACAGCATAATTTCTTACAGAATAAATCACTGATGCTTTAATTTTACAGTTATAATTTATTTCTAATCCACATTAGAAACAAAACAGCTGAACTGCACATACAGATCATACAAGAATTTGACCATTAAAAAGTTTTCATACCGAGTGGACCGTCTCTTTGCCCACGGGCTGTCCCCTGGGTGAGGCAGGTGTTTGTGACTCTCTGTTTCCAGCAAGGCTTGAAGCTGACGTGGGAGTGCTTGTTGTGGGGTAGATATTGCTCATCTGGAGGTCAATGCCGTCTTCAATCTCCTCATCTTCACCCAACTGTCTTAGCTGGGACTGATAATAACCCTGCTGCAGGAGGTTGGGGAGAGGGTCCTCCTCAATCGAGATGATCCTCTGTAGATGATGTTTGGGAGAAGGTCGCCCATCTACAATGTCATCCAAATCTACGCTGTGTCCATTTATGGCGGTCATGTTCTTCCATTTTGAATGCGTCACAACTTCTTCATCACCATCACTGAAGATGACAACAGACACATGAACATTTACAGGGTATTTACAAAATTGTCAAAGCATTTCAGATTTTATTTATAAATGGAACAAACCACAATACTGGTTGGTAACACAGACAATGAATCAGTATTACAGACAGGACATCAGTATCATCTGCAAGTTTTTTTTTTCATTTTTGAAGAATTGTCATTAATTCTTCAGATTCACAACTACACATTGACAAATGAGAGTGACTAAGTGTATTATGAGGTGAATTTAACCCAAGTCTGGTATGAAAATAATTTGTTTGTTTGGAGTGTATTATAGCTTGTACTTTTTGTATGATGCTATCGGCGACCCCCCCCACCTCCCTTCAGCACCCCCCATCCCAATTAAACCATCCCCTTACTGTTCCCCCCCACAAGTACAAAAGGCAACTGTGCACTTGTTTTGACAGTAAAAAAAAGACTTAGCAATAACATGTTTACTACCGATAACAGCCAAACCATTGGTGTGTTTAGTGAAATGCTGGACCTCTGATAGGATGTGGTGAGTTTCAGCTACACTATATGCTTTTGTTGCAGATGTCATTATGCACAATTGATCAAACTTTCAGAATAGGAACATAATTATGAACCAAAAAAATCATACAACCTCCTTGACTAACTGTCAAATCTTAATAAAAGCAAACGATACATTATTAATGTAAAATAAGAAGAAAAAATTATAAATAAAATAGACTTCAAAATGTGTAGGAAAGAAAACAACAAATGCTTTTTAATAAAAGTATTAAATAAAATGTGTTCAATACCTATTCCCTGTGTCATTTCACTTTATTTATTATGACTCAACTTGTATACTTAAATGTTCTGATTTCTTTGTATGAATTCAACATTTGGCCTGATGGCTACATTTTGTGTCAATAGTCCACTTAGAAATCCCCTTACTGATAAAAATGCTGAATTGTGTCAAATACTTATTTTCCCCACTGTAACTCTTTCCCCACCATTGACGAGTTATCTCGTCAATTAAGAGAAAACGCTTCCCTACCAATGACGAGCTTTAACGTCAATCCATATTTCCACTATTATCCACTACGTGGCGATCTTGTGCAACTTATAAAACACTGAAGCATCCACTGATCCAAAAACAGTGAAGTCATTTAGAAAAAATTCAATTATCACAGCTTTTTGCTAAAAATTTGGTATTTTTGAAGAAACCTACCCATATTTGATAGGTAATAAAAAGAGAACAAATGAAGATAAGATGAAATTTTGTGTTTGTTTGTTTGAAAGCATATGGTCTGTTCTTTCATTTGATATATTGTATGTTTATATATTTAAAGAAAAACATTTTCTGGAAGGCATTAAACTTTTGTGAAAATCAAAAATGCTGGCACTTGCTGGCAACTTATTCAAAATACACTGGTGGGAAAAGAGTTAATGTCCTAACCATAAGCTTTGATCAAACTAGTTCGTTAATTTTGGTAGCGCATGTACAAATAAGATTATTGTGAGTTATTAAAAAGCAGCCTTGCCTCTTAAATGACGGCTTTCTTTCAGCATACTTCAAGGTAATTGATCCAGATCTCTGTGTCCATGAGAGTTTTCCAGCGGAGCTTTTAGGCTTTTGAAGAACAGTAAGCAAAGATTTAAAACTGTCAAAACACAGAGCCAGTACAATTATTTAATTGATATAAAATGTACCTACCTGATAGCACATGTCCCTTTCATCCCGCAAATGTTTGTTCATTTCCCTAGAGGAAGAACATGAGATGTGAAATCTGGGCTGACATTAAAACTTTGCTTTTTTATTTGTGATGACATCTTACCTTAGTAAGTCAAGCTGTTTGAGGAGACTGGCTCTCTCTCTCTGCAGACTCTCTGTTACCCTGTATATCTCCCTGAAGAAAACACAGATAGTCTTACAAATGCTGATATTGACGTATTGGGCGGTAGGTCAAAGAACAAATCAAAGAAGGGATAAAATTAGCAGACTTGTGGAATGTAAGTCAATATTTTAAAACATTCAGACAAAACAAAAATAAATAAATAAATGGTATTAGTGACTGTTATTGTAGATCTGTTACTGAACACAACAGTAAGTATTATCATATGCTCACATCTCTCTATCCTCATGCAGTCGTGAGGACTGTTCCTGGAGCATCAGGAGTTGTTCGTGGGCGAGACTCAGCTCTTGTGTGGTGGTCTCCAGCTCACGGCTCAAGTCCTCATTATACTGCTTTAGCTTCACGTTCTCTACGGCCGTCTCACGCTGCTCGTTGTGCAGCTCTCGACACTGACGCTCCAGCTAATGGACATCAAAAAACACACACAAACGAAAACAGAGAACAATGAACACTCAAGACATCATTCAAATTCAAATAGGTGACAGTCGTGCATATGGTCGAATCTCAGCTATGCTAATATAAAGATAACTGAAAGCCAGTCATGCAGTTTTAAATGTTACTTAAGTTCACATATAATGTCTCTCTATGTGTTTGTCTGTCAATCTGTTTATCTATACATCCATTGATGGCCTAAAACTAACTTTTTGCCAGACCTGCCAATAGCCAGTGTCTTGTTCTTTTTTAATCACTGTATACCATTCATCAACTAAATGAATAACATAGCAAAGATGAATGCACATTTATATATTGATTCAATAGATTTATAGTATTTTGAAAAAAAAACTTGTCATAGATTTATTGAATTTTGTTTTTATAGTAAATCTTTGAAAATCAAATTATGGATTTTAATTTTTCATGTTTTTATAACCTTAAGATGTTATGTGAAAGTTTGTAACGGAAATAGTGGATTTCATCTTGTCACTTTCTTGGTATAAAAAAAAACACATTTTTAAAGGACAAGTTTGGTATTTTACACTTAAAGCCCTGTTTTCGGATTGTTTGTGATGAGGTAGAGCGGTTTTGACTGAAATAGGGAAATATGATGCTGGCCCGAGAATTTTTGGTTTCTGTTTTATCACCCACTACCTCAACAATGGCTGCATAGTGCACTGGAACAATCCTTCCTAAAATGCATTAAACTTTCTTTTACAAAGACGTGAAACTCACCGAGTGGTCAGGGGTGTTCATTGATATGCTCACACAAAAATCGCTGCAAGAGATGTTTCCAACAGGTGTTTTACTATTCAATGTAAACTTGTGGACTATTTTTCCAAACGCCTCACACTCATATATTCTTCCGCTGAGAGCTTGAATAATAAACACTCCAGCCCAGTTGGTGGCGATAATTCGCCTTTGCCAATTTGCAAGAATTCAAACAACATTCCCGGCGACGGAGTAATACCGTACCTCACAGCACATCTAATACAAGTCAATGGAGTTGGACAAAAACTACGATAAAACCTGTTGGAATGCATTTTTTGCAGCGGTTTTTGTGTGAGCATATCAGTGAACACCCCTGACCACTCGGTGAGTTTCACGTCTTTGTAAACGAAAGTTTAATACATTTTAGGAAGGATGGTTCCTGTGCTCCTATGCAGCCATTGAGTGCGTTTACATGCACTGTCTTATGCCGATTATGCTTATTAAACTGATAACACGTGGGGTCATGTAAACGCGTAAAACGGGTTTCCTTTATTGGGGAAAGCCCATAAACGGTGTAAGAAAAAAACGATCGGCACAGGTAGTTTTTTGCTCATTACGCCAATTTCGCGTGGCATGTAAACACCTTAACCGGGTTTCTCACGGTTTTGTCCATGTGCGCATGTCTCCGCGTATGAAAGATAAACGTCACACGCGGAGGTAAGCGCAAAGTAACACATAAAACTCTCGACTAAAGCAGTTGGCAGAGAAACTGTGAAAATAGAAGCTCATGTTACATTTACAGGTTCTGCAGTCACGAGAAGAGATACAACAGTACAGCTTAAGACAGATATGCCGTTGACTTTTTGAACGACTATTGTGTATTATAGGTGGTGACATCACTGCCTGCGAGAAAACTGATAATTCTTCAAGTCCCATGTAAACGCAGTTGTCTGCATAGCCGGCTTATTGATTTGCATGTTTCCTGTAATAAGCAGATAGTTATCCGCTTATTCTGTGCATGTAAACATACTCATTGTAGAGGTGGTGGTGGGGGGGGGGTGATACAACAAACACCCGAAAATTCTCGGGCCAGCATCATATGTCCAAATTTCAGTCAAAACCGTTCTATTTCATCATAAACAATCTGAAAACAGGGCTTTAAGTGTAAAGTACCGAACTGGAGCCGGATTCACAAAACATTCTTAAGAAGAAAAATCTTCTTAACTGCCATTTTTATCTTAAATTCAAGCTTAAGAAAAAAGTTAAGAATACTTTGTATTCTCAAAAAAGCTTCTTAAGAAAGTTCTTATTTTTTTCCTTAAGAAAAAACTTAAGAATTCCAATTCTCGAAAAAAAACTGTCTTAAATAACATCTTAAAGTTAGGATAACCTTACAGTAGTCTTAAATCTCAAAATGTAAGATGTTTTATAAGTTAATGTGATTGTTTTAAATGTGACATGTTGTTTGTAGTCTGAAATGGCAATTTAATCAGTTTACTTCACATAGATTAGTTTAAAGAGGAATTCCACACTCATATAATGAAGTTTAATGGCTACTCAGTATATGTCATGAAACAAAAATAAGTATTAGTGATAATATTAGCAAACATTTATCTTCCTCCGTAATAGCCTGCATTCATTGTGAAATTACTTAACAGCTAAAAGTCGCTCTAAGCGGGAGGCGAACCGGTAATCGCTCCGTCATGTGAGTTGAGGGCTCCGAAACCACGGGCACGCTTCACCCTCCGTGTCCGTCTCTTAACGCGTGAGCGCCGGTCGCGGGAGACGAAGCCGTAGGCACAGAGAGTGAAGCAGGCACACCCGGAGCGCTCGACCCGCATGACGGATCGATTGGGACATTATGGAATTATATTTACGCACCGCACCGCCTCCTCTGTTACAACAGCGAATAACATCCTGTAGTAGTCCTAATGCATCACTCGTTTGTATCGCGTTAATGATCGCAAGGTAGTCAAAAGATTAATGGATAAGTGTATTGTTACCTTATTAGCAGGGTATCTTAATTCATTTAAAAGCTTGTCATTTTATTCTTAAGACACAAATGTAAGATATTCTTAAGAAAAAAATTGAGAACTTCTTAAGAAATGTTTGAGAATTCCACTTAGGAACATTCTTACGCACTTCTTATAATTTATCTTAAGAACTTTCTTATTTTTTGTCTTAAGAATGTTTTCGTGAAACCGGCCCCTGGTCCTTTAACAAAATTTGTCAAAATGGATTTATTGCGTTTTGGAACCAAACTCTTCATATATTCCATATTCATATCCAAATATACCATCCAAATCCTTTCATCCATCCTTCCATTCCTCTCTCCCTATATATATTCCATATACTATTCATCCATCCGACTTCACTTTGCTCATGAGTGTCTTGTACCAATCAACGCCTACGCCAACAATTTAACCCTTCCCATCACCCAAAACTTAATTAGATAAACTGCAGGGCGGGCCTTTGGCTGAACTGGTTTGGGTAAAAATTCCACACATGGTAATCATATTGATGATTAAGCTCTCCTCCTTATGCTTTTGTTTCATTTACTTTTTGCCCTGACTGTTTACACTTATAACAGGTTTAATACATGACTTCAAGTCAAAAGGTAATTTCCCACTGATGATCTGATCTCAATGTTTTAGAGGTTAAAGATATGTTTAAGACAGAGAGGAGGAATCTATCTATCTATCTATCTATCTATCTATCTATCTATCTATCTATCTATCTATCTATCTATCTATCTATCTATCTATCTATCTATCTATCTATCTATCTATCTATCTATCTATCTATCTATCTATCTATCTATCTATCTATCTATCTATCTATCTATCTATCTGCCTGCCTGCCTTTATCCATTCATCCCTACATCCCTATATACATTCAATATACTATCCATCCATCCAAATCCATCCATCTATCCCTGTATCTCTATATGAAGAGCTCAGATGCAAAACCCTCCAAGTACGTCTGACATGTTTTCTGGTATATGAGCATTTTTAGCAGAATCTTAATGGATTCTGCCAACAACCTGGTATTTTTAGGGTGGGAGTAAGCGGATTTCAAGCTAGAGTATTTGATAAATGTATAATGTGTGCCGAGAGCATTCGGTTAATATCTCATTTTTGACAAAGGTGCCGTTTAGCGGCTTTTGCATCCGAGCTCCTCGTATATATTTATAGAAAGAAACGTGAAGATATCAAAGTTTTTTAACTGCGTACTAACTGTAACCCAGAAGCAGCACGTGAAAGTGTGATGGCCTCAGTTTGTGCCATTGTGAATGTTTGGCAAGGGCTACGGTGGGAAGAATGATTTGATAAGAAAGCTGCTACACTTATGCTACTAAATATAGAAAGAAAATAGGACACAAACACAAGGTCTATTACCAAACATGAGAGTCTGCTTCACAGCACAGGCTCACAGGTTTATCATAAGTTATACTTCACCAAACAGCACAATGAAGAAAGTTAATTGTTGATTACAGATGACATGAGCAGAAAATAAAGCTTGCAATAAAAGGCAGGAAGAGTTAAGACTACGCTGATGCTACTTTCAATTTATTCATTATAATTAAAAGGCTTTGCATGGTTTTGTTATGTCTGTTAACACGGTCTGTCTTTAGAAATCCTTTCTCTTAAAAGTTTAACACAAATTGTCACTGAACGAATGACCACTCCTTCTGAGTGTGTTAGCTAAACAATTTGAGATGAATAAAGGTCAGGGTTCCCACACCTTAGTTAACGCCAAATTCAAGGACATTTGAAGGACTTTCAAGGTTCAATACCATCAAATTCAAGGACTAAATGTGGGGACACATTTCAAGTGAGAGCAAGGTTACAATGTCTTTCCTTTAAAGCAACACTATGTAGTTTCCATGTAAAAATGACTTACAGCTCCCCCATGTGGTTGAAAAGCGCAACAATGCCTGGTATCAGACACTCTTCTGCAGGCAGGGGGAGGGGCGGGGCTGAGTGCTCTACCCTCCACCACCACATTCAGAGTGTGCTTGTAGCAGCTAGGAGGCTGCTCAGGTTGCAACAACAGTACAGTTTGTCCAGTTAAAAGTTGTTCTATCACTGAAATAATTTTAGAGACATTATTTAAAGGTAAAAAAACTACATAGTGTTGCTTTAAAGATACATTGTTACAGCTCCCTTTCGAGGGAACTCGCGCTGCGTCACTGCAGTGACACTTTGGGGACACCTCCAGGGATAAGTGCATCTGAATGTGTATATCAAATTCGACAGGATGATGCGGGAGCCAGGATATATATCGCTATCTGAAATATTGCCAAAGACGGCATTACAGGGACGCAAGAAGTATGGCAAGGGAGCGCAGCGTCTCATTCCCTACTCAGGGAACAACAGTTACATACGTAACCAGAGACGTTTTCATGTGTCAAACACAACTATGCAAAAAAAACATTCTGGTATGAATCAACATTCGCATACAGAAGATATAAGCATTTAAAGCCAACAGTTTAGCATGTGTGCTTAAAGTCTAGAATTTTTATGATATTATCCTACACTACACAGAGAATAATATGGATTTTTTTCCTTTCCATTTTGCATAAAATAGATTCAAGGACTTTCAATGACGTGTATCTATGTATGTATATTTTCCAAAACTTCCCAGGGCCTTGAATTTCCCCCACAGATTCAAAAACTTTCAAGGATTTCAAGGACCTGTGAGAACCCTGCTCAGTAAAAGTTGCAAGTGTTGGCTAATATTGCATACATTAATTTTACACTGTAACGTTAGCTCGGTGTAGTAGTTGATGCAGTTTAGCTATGATTTGAATTAAGGTAATTTACTTGTTATTTATTTTGCTTGTTATCAAAAAAAAATGTACTCTATAAAGGGACTCTGTTACTGATTCCTCGCAGAAGTCTACCGCAAGTTGAGTTTGGGCCATAAAAGCCAATTGTTTATGTTGTTGATGAAATTGTCTGTATACACCATCTGCCACTTTGCACTGTTTTTATTACTTACATTTTAAGTAGAAATAAGCAAAAGAGTTTGTCTATTACCCACCCTTTTCTGTTTGTTAGAAAGGATTTCCAAGTCTTTCTCCTTGGCTGAAAGCTGATGTTCCATGTCTTGACTCCGAGTTAAGAATCGCTCCGAATCCTTAAGAAAAAAAAACAGATCACATAAGTCTTGCATTGTGTGGCTGTAACTTTACAATTCGGCATCCGACTTTTATCAGAGTTGCATTTACTGTACAGTATGCATTTTCACATACACATGACCTTGGCTTTGCTAGCATTGCACTCTATTAACTGAGGTACAGAGGAGATACTTTAAATTCATTTTCAATTTCTGATGAAAGTTTTTTTTTCTTTTTTTACCTCTAACAGAATCCTGTCTTTCTCGTTCTTGATCTGCTGCTCCATTTCTTCATACAATCTCTGGATTTCATTATCATGCGTCACTGCTTTCCTACAGTATAAAAGACATCATGATCACAAAAGCTTAAGTCATTTGTTCAAGTGAGATTTTTAAACATTATTCAATGCATTCATTGAACAAAAAGTTGTTCAAAAGGCATTAATTCTATTCCAGGTAATTCAGAGGACTTAATCTCTCCTTTCACTGCTTTTTTTGGATGACAGACTGAGAGAGAACAAGAAGGCACAAAGCAAGGGGCACGATGCTCTGACACAGACACAAAAAAATCAAATGACAAAGGAAAACTGAAAAATATTCAGGGATAAGTAGAAGTCTGATTATATAAGCTGTGCCTATGTTATCACCATTAGCGGGTCAGATTGACATTTCAAAATTATATCTTTATAACAGCTATGCAATAGTCTTCATAATGGTCCATACAAACTAACAGTCACCACGCTCTACTAATACTTTACTTGTGTCGCTGTTTGTTTTCAGTTGTTGAAAGACGTTTGATTAGATCAAATTGCAATAGGTAAAAGTGTAACATCTGACCTTTTTAGCGCAGTCTCCATTTCTGTCTTTTCCTGGTTGGCTTCTTTGATCTGATAAGTCACTCTTGAAAGAAACTCCTCAAAATTGGACAGCAGGTGCGGCTCATCTCTTTTGAGTTGGGCCCACAGACTGCGCACCTCTTCTGGACTGATACATCACAACAAAAAAAACAAGATATGCGTCGTAAGTCTTATCAAATATTTAAGAATTACTGGAAATGTTTGTTGCATGTTTTAGATCTTTTATGCATTAAGGTTGGTTTTGACTGAAAATCAAAACAATGTGCACTCTAATCGGCTGCTCACAAAAAAAACTGCCGTACCCAAAGATTACAATCAGTCAAAAAGATGAGTCTATGAAATTGATGTCTTCCACCATCAACATTAGCTTTTAAGGAGTGGCGGTTGCCTGTGCTCATGCGTTACGGATGTCCTTAACTTGCCATATGGTCAATGATAAGAAAACAAGTGAACTGTATTAAAATCCCTTGGCCTTTGAGATGACTGGCTAAGTGTCGTCTCCAACTATTGATTCAATTTTAAGTCAGTTTGTGATGGTCATACTACAGAATTATCTAAATGTCAACATGGCCAAGGGAACAGCCAGACAAGAAAACAGCAAATGCTATTTTTCCCCACAGAAATTACACACCAAATTGAAATGACAACAGACTTACTACCAAATCACTTACTCTTCAAAGATATTACTGGCCCCCAGGTTCTCCATTAGCATGCTGAAATGTTTCTCATCATCATCATCTTCACCAGCGCTGAGACCTTCATCCCACTGACTCTCATAGAGTGACTCTGATCTCTGCTGTGAGAGAGGTTCTTGAGCGACCGATGCCACACCTGGACCGAACATGAACTCACCTGAACAGGAGTCAGAAGACAGCAAAATTTCAGGTTATATACTGTAGTTAAAATTATTGAAAAGTTTGTTTGCAAGGTCCAAAATTAACTCTCATCAAGCTAAAAAAAAAACACATAGCATTGCTGAGTACGACAGCTAAGCCATTCACAAGTTTGCTGGTATATTAGTGACTTTCACAAATGTCTACATTTAATTTTAAAGGGACACTCCACTTTTTTTTGAAAATATGCTAATTTTCCAGCTCCCCTAGAGTTAAACATTTGATTTTTACCGTTTTGGAATCCATTAATCCAATCTCCGGGTCTGGCGGTAGCATTTCTAGCATAGCTTAGCACAATCAATTGAATTGATTAGACTAGGGCTGGAACGACGCGTCGACGTAGTCGATTACGTCGATTACGTAATTACGTCAATTTGCCGGAAATGCGCCGATGCGTCGCATTGTTTACGTTTTCAAAGGAAGGCGGCTTCAGCTCCGACCGGATAATACAAGTGTTATACCAAACAGCCAGAACGTGATCAAAAGTGTGGGAATACTTTAAGCAGAGACCAAATAAAACACATACTGTGTAAAACTGAAATGGCATACCACAGCAGCGCAACATCTGTGCATGATCATCTTAAAAGAAAACAACCTGGAGCTCTCTGACCTCAAAATGACGCGACGGCAGCGTAAGTATTTGAATTTTTACAGTAAGTTTTTATAGAATCAATGCAGGCATATATTGGGCTTAATACAGCTGTGTTTACATCTTAGTTTAATACGAGCTGCGAGACGCCTGACAGACACGACATTGCATCGCGTCTGGGCAGTATGTTGAAACAGTAAATAAAGAGCGGGACATGTTTAACTTTTTATATTAAGAAGTTATGAAATAATAAGTTACTGTTACACTGAGATAGGCATGTGCCCGCGTGCACTGAAAGCCAGCTGGCAGCGCGGAGTTCCCATAGCTTATTTTTTGGCTATGTGCGCAGATATTATAAAAGCTCGTCTCGTTAGGTATTCCTGACATGCGTTTATTTAAAGTAACAGCAGCGTAAACGCCGTTCATAAAATATTAGAAGATCATACTAACTAAATTTGTATTTACCCGAGACTTAAGAAAAGTTAAATGTTAAAGTTGATGCTAAATGAGAATGCAGTAACGTTACTACTGATAGTAATAATATTAACAGTAATAATATAATGGTTACATTTTATAATAAGGGTTAATGAATCACAATGAACTTATTTTTACTTCAGTCTGAACTAATGCTGAGTAAATGCATGTACTAATCATAAACTAATGAAGAGTCATCATTAAGTACAACATGACATGTTTTTTAGTTAATGTATTAATAAACAATGATTTCATGTGAGTCATTTTGTAGTTAATGATGACTCTTCATTAGTTTATGATTAGCTCTAGGGCTGGAACAATAAAGAGCGGGACATGTTTTTATATTAATAAGGAGTTATTATTCAGTTTGATTTATTTTTATTTTACTTCTTTAATATTAATATATTTTATTTGTTTAAGGTGAATAATGCCCCTTTTGCACTGTTTATGTTAGGCTGAATTAATGTTGGACTTGTTTTTATGTGATTTGTTATATTTTCCTTGGCACTGGCACTGTTTGTGTATTTGTTTAATTGAGAAAATTCTTCAATAAAATGTTGGCATTAATAGCAGATGTTACATTTATTATTTGTAAAAAAAATCTTTAGACTATTCGATTAATCAAAAAAATAATCGATAGATTAATCGGTTGAAAAAATAGTCGAAATTTGCAGCTCTAGATTAGACCATTAGCATCGCATCGTGTTGACCCTTCTGTAGTTACATTGTGTACTAACACAGACGGAAAATTAAAAGTTGCAATTTTCTAGGCCGATATGTCTAGGAACTATACTCTCATTCTGGCGCAATAATCAAGGACTTTGCTGCTGTATCATGTCTGCAGCAGGCGTAGTGATATTACGCAATGCCCGAAAATAGTCCCGTTGGTTACTTTCAATAACAGGGGACTATTTTCAGGGACTGCGTAATATCACTACGCCTGCTGCAGCCATGTTACAGCAGCAAAGTCCTTGATTATTACGCCGGAATGAGAGTATAGTTCCTAGCCATATCTGCCTAGAAGAACGCAACTTTTAATTTTCCGTCAGTCTTAGTACACAATGTAACTACAGAAGAGTCAAGTTTTAAATAGGAAAAATATTGAAACTCTTTGGTTATTTTTTTTGTGCGATGCTAATGGTCTCATCAGATTCAATGGATTGTGCTAAGCTATGCTAAAAGTGGTACCGCCAGACCCTGAGATCAGATGAATGGATTCCAAAACGGTAAAAATCAAATGTTTAACTCTAGGGGAGCTGGAAAATTAGCATACTTTCAAAAAAAAGTGCAGTGTCCCTTTAAGAATGCTACTTTGAGGCAAGCAGATGTAAAGCCGCTCTTCCACTGTACACAACAAATGACGGCCATTAAAGCGGAAGTCATTCATTCCCTATGGAGAGCCGCAAAGAGTTAATTTTGGATTTAGTTTGTATGCATTTAAACCTCCAATAAGAAGCAAACCCACTAAAGCCGGAGGAGAATTCATCAAACGTCAGGTAACCATTGCCATCCGTGTCCAGGGTGTCAAAGACGTTCTCGAGTTCGTCAGAACTGAGGGGCAGCTCTGCGTGTAACCTCTATAACACAAGACAAAAACAATGTGTTACTACACAAAGTGTACAGAGCTTTGAGAAGCTGCTTTTAAAAGGCGCTTGTATTATATAATTTATTTATTATAATAAATATTAACTGTTTCTTTCTAAGAAACAAAATATATTGCTATCCAAATGATGTTACCTCCTGACTAAGCTAACAAAACTGATGCATGAAAAGTATCTAATAGTTCTCCCAACAAACATGGGATTTGCATCTGTTAAGGCTGTGTTTGTGTAAAAAATCCGGTTTATGTCAGGTCATTTATGGAAAACGCACACATGCAGGTCGCATACTTCAGCAATCAACCCAGTTAACACACAATACAGACGTTACTAATCTTAGAAAGTAAATAACACACCCTGTGTGTTAACTTCATGAGTAAGTCCACAACACACACCCATCACAGGTCAGATTAGCCCTGTGTGACATGGATCTTCCTTTGTATTTTTAAAGATCAGTCCATTACCCAATTTCTCTATAAACCAACCAGACAGCAACAGCAGCCTTCAACCCCGAAGGCTTAAAAATTGCTCTCTTTGAAACAAATAGTGTCGTCAGCGTTTTCTGCGTAGACCAACATGCTGAATTGTGTAACTTTGTGGTTAGCACATTGGACGAATGTTACTGTGTCAAAGATATGTTTTGTGATGGTTTTCACAAAAGTATATCCACAGCATGTAACAGAAAGATTGAAATCCGTACGAATTTGAGGGATCTGTTTACTTCAACGAGGCGAAATAATCAGAGGCATGATTTAAATAAAGATGAGCAGCAGATGTTTATTAATGCCTTTGCCAAAGACACTGGATGAAAGGTGTGATGATGTTAAAAGAGGCTCTTTAGAGCCCAACAGACAGACTTCAAAGGAAACCTGCATGATGAATGGAAAATCTAGAGGCGATCAAATCTACACAATAATACAACTGAAGGGGTGGTGGTCTCAAAACACCCACCCCTGTTTGAGTCATAGCAGACCATGGCTGTCTTATGAGCTCTTCTGGCTCTATTCAATCTGAAAAAAGTACCATAGTATTACAGGACATAATGAAAACATTCACACTGTTAACATTTGGTTTAAAGGTTATATTTCTAAATTGTACAAATTAAATTTGGGCCTTTAACGAAGTGCTGTGGTGGTCATATGGTTATGCTATGTACAATGGCACTAAATACTAAATAATTTGAATACTGTATATTATAAAGTGTGCATTTACATTTAGGCATTTGGCAGGCGCTTTAATCAAAAGTGACTTACATTGCATTTTTTAGTAGTATTTTATAATTGTATAAATAATTCTCTATAGCAGTGGTTCTCAAACTTTTCGGCATGTGGCCCCTCTTGTATGGGGTGCATCCCTTTGCTAGGGTTCCCACACCTTAGTTAACTTCAAATTCAAGGACCTTTCATGGACTTTCCAGGTCCAATACCCTCAAATTCAAGGACTAAATGTGGGGACACATTTCAAGTGAGAGCAAAGTTACATTGTGTTACCTTTTAAGATACATTGTTACAGTTCCCTTTCGAGGGAACTCACGCTGCGTCACTGTGATACTTTGGGGACGCCTCCAGGGGTAAGTGCGTCTGAATGTTTATATCAAATTCAACCAATGGTGAGGCTTAACGACAAAGACAGGCTGACGCGGGAGACAGGAAGTATATCACTATCTAAAATATTGCCAAAGACGGCGTTACAGGGACGCAGGAAGTATGGCAAGGGAGACGCAGCTTCTCGTTCCCTTCTCGGGAACAACCGTTACATACGTAACCCGAGACGTTTTCATGTGTCAAACACTACTTTGCAAAAAAGCATTTTGGTATGAATCAATATTTGCATACAGAAGATATAAGCATTTAAAGCGAACAGTTTAGCACGTGTGCTTAAAAAGTCTAGAATTTTTATGATATTATCCTACACTACACAGGAAACAATTTGGATTTTTTCCCCCCAGAAAACTTCTTGCATAAAATAAATTCAAGCACTTTCAATGACTTGTATCTATGTATGTATATTTTCAAAAACTTTCCAGGGCCTTGAATTTTTTTCCCTCAGATTCACAAACTTTCAAGGATTTCAAGGACCCGTGGGAACCCTGCTTTGCGGCACCCCCCAAAGAAAATTCATGACATCAAAAGCTCTCAAACTTTGTGTTTATTATGAAAAAACATATTTAATTATACAATGTAGTGCTGCTGGTTAGTAGTCTTATTTTCCTGAGGTTTAATTACACAGAATTTATTATAAATTAATGTATTTTGTAAACATCTCAGTTTGAGAACCACTGTTCTATGGTAAGTTACACAACTTTAGTTTTTAGAGTTCCCACTAAGCGAAATGTCAACTTCCCTAACTTTTCCCTGACTTTCACTGACTAAAAAGTTGAATTTTTATGACCTATGTCTGAGATACTGTGAGCCTGATAATGTAGTGTATCCTGTGAGTTTATTTATTAAAAAATTTCCTAAATGCGTAAAATGAATAAACAATGCCAAGAAACAGCTGTTTAGAATGTAGCCTCACTTGAAATCACTTAACAAGTTAACAATACTTAACAAGCGAATTACATTTTGATAAATGCAAACTAAAATTTAAAGTGACAAAAGCCCTGATATTCCATGACTTGGACAAAAAATATAAAAAATTCCATGACTTTCAATGTATGGAATAGACCTTTGAAAATTCCATGATATTCCAGAAATGCAATGACCCATGGGAACCCTGAGTTTTGTTTATTTTCTTATTAATTTACAAGGCCTGGAAGTAGGGAATTACTCTACTTAAACTGCCTCTTTAACTTTGTTTTAACTTTGTTTAAGGTTAAATAAACACACATTGCCCTAAATAAATGTGCACTTAAAAAAAAGCTATTTCATTTATCTTTTATAATTAAACTACAGGCCTAAGCACACAATCACAGTTCCTCACAGTCTCTCCCATGCCAGCAGCATCCTTACCTGCATGTCCCGTTTCGTAATGAAGCCCTTGCTCTCTATATCACAAATCTGAAAGAACTCTTGAGTCTTCTCCAGCACAGTGCTGCAGTCGCCATCACTAGATGTCTCCTTTCTCCTCTCTCCTCTACGATGGGGTGGCCGATCCACCTTGGGGCCACAGGTGCTGGAGAAAGCTGCCATGGCGTCCATGTGTGCCTGTGTGTGTGTGAAGCACCCTGCCTCACACAGGTCAGCCCTTGACAGAAGAGTGAAAACAGAGCACAAAGCTTTTGAGTTACACCACATCACATCCTCTTAGAGTGCCGCCAACCGCATCTCTTAGCAACCACCCCTTTAATTAGACAAGCATGCACACGAGACGGGTGCAGGAAAAGAAAGAGAGAACAAGAGAAAAAGAGAACGACAGAGAATGAGAGAGAAAGAATGAGAGTGTGTGTGAGAGAGAGAGAAAGAGAAAAAAAAGATAGATTTGAAGTAGCAAAAGTAAACATTTTCTTAAAGGGGACATTCCACAAGACTTTTTTAAGATGTCAAATACATCTTTGGTGTCCCCAGAGTACATATGTGAAGTTTTAGCTCAGAATACCATATAAATAATTTATTATAGCATGTTAAAATTGCCACTTTGTAGGTGTGAGCAAAAATATGTTTAAATGCAAATGATCTGATCTCTGCATTAAATGGCAGTGCTGTGGTCGGATAGTGCAGATTAGGGGTGGTATTCCCAAATTACAAGAGGAGCCAAATATTCTGACATCACAAGGGGAGCCAAAGTTCAATGACCTATTTTTTCACATGCTTGCAGAGAATGGTTTACCAAAACTAAGGTACTGGGTTAATCTTTTTCACATTTTCTAGGTTGATAGAAGCACTGGGGACCCAATTATAGCACTTAAACATGGAAAAAGTCTGATTTTCATGATATGTCTCCTTTAAGTCAGTGGATGCATCATTACATGTAAAGCCTAATAGATCTATTATAGCTGAAAAGTAACAAATAACCACATTGACATCTAATAATGTTACGAGGGGAAACCACAAAAAGATCTGCTTTCAATTACTGGAAACCTACGTTATGTCCAAAACAAGCCCCTGAACATATAGAACAAAAACAAGAAATTGTAATGTAACTAGATCTGTACTTTTTAAAAGGTTAATAAAAAAATGAGCATTGCTACCATAGTTGTATACTGGTCCCACTTAATAATACCCAGCTCACCCACATAACATTCTGGGGTCTCATTTATAAAACTATGCATAGGATCCTCACTAAACGTTACATGCGCCCAAAAGCCAAAAATGGTAATAAAAAATATTAAAACGTATAAAACAAAGCAATGTTCCCTTTATAAATCACAGATCACCTGCAAGTGTGTGTGCATGAATCGTCCTCAGAACCCACCTTGCAAGCCCATTCTCCCATCAATTTTTTGCGTGGGAACTGGCGTACGCATAGGGCTGTCACAATGATTAAATAACCATCTCATCGCGATTGTTTGACCTCATCTTGATGATTTTAGATCACCACAATGATTGCATATTTCTCTAAAAACCACAAGGGGGAGCTGCAGGAATTGATTTTTAGTGCGTTTATTTCTTATGAAGATTTTTTTGTTTTTGAAGTATATATTCATTAAATAATTACTTTTAAATATGTGTTATGTGTATTAATATTTACTGCCAGGTAAACCTTGCAAAAGATTTTATTTAAATAATCACAACAATGTATAAATATTATTTCATGAACAAACAAAAAAAAGATATGAGAATTAAATGTCAAAGCAATAAAACAGGCAATTAATCATCATAATCATCCCAATTTATTAGACAATTAACCATCAGCCAAATTTTATAATGATGACACCCCTACGTATGCACGTTTCCAGCCCCGTTTTGTGCGTATGCACGCTTATAAATAAATGGTCTCTACATAAGGCTCACGATTCATCCTTCAAAAACACCTATAGGATTTGTCATCTGTTTTCATCACTTCAATAAATATGATTGGCTTGAAAAATACTACAGTAGCAAATTTGTTTTCAACAAGCCACACGATTTGAGGTATCATTATCCAATTATTCAAACAAACAGGTTACACAACAAATGTTAAGTTATAGTAAAGCATCACCAAAAATGGCACCAACATTACAGAGAGACAGTTAGACAGCCTGCATGAATATGTAGACCTACAATATTACTTTTCGCGTATACTGTAAAGCCGTTAGCTTGCAAAGCATTGAATCTCAGACTTAACTTAATTTGTCTATACACAGATTGTTTTTTTCCCTGTAATATTCATAGTATAGCACAAACTCAAAAACTAGTGGCATTTGCAAAATCTAATTTTTGTTGGGGTCTTGCTGATTAAACGCATCTAGAAAGACAAAGAGCTATAAAAATGCTTCTGAGGAAAGCACAAACCCGAACAAAAACCGCACTGGAACACTGACCCACATGTCTCTCTCATTTGGTGGAAAACAGATGTCATTTGTGCACTGACCATGAATTAGCACAAGATTGATGAAATCCGACAAGCCATACCACAGATTTGAGAGTGGTGATGCATATTTTCTTTGAATATTGACTGAGAAAGCCACAGGTTTGCCATTCCAAACTTTTGAGTGCAGTGGCACAGAATGATGATTTCAGTGCCCCGAGTCTGACCATCGATCACAAACTACAAACCTGGCCACTGAAGAAAGACCAATACCACATCACAGGCAACATTATGGATGTCTGCATATAGTCTTTAGTTTTGATTTATTTCTTATTACATTTCATAAAAAAGAAGAAAACAAGTAAACTGATCATGTTCTAATCCTCAGGGTTTGTCTGCCGAGCATTTCTTTGCGAATTTGGTCAAACTATAGCATTTCCTTTAAAAAGAATATCACTAGGCCTACTGCTTTGCATGAAAGCTTAATCTGTCCTGCTTTCTTAACAATGAAAACACTGTACGGTGGTGTGATGTTAACACAGCGCAGGTGCTTAAACAGGCAAAGTGGAGCATAATTCAAGAATCTAACAAACTACGACTAACTTACAAAATAAAAAGAACATTTCTGGTTTTATTTCATTTTTAAAAGAATATTTGGGGGATAATTGCAAAAATGTCAATGTGGTGTAACCGGTCGGTCAATTGGTGTAACTACTAGTATTTTTTTTAAATGAAAATATATTCATAAAAAATGTGGAATAAAATATAATCATCTAGTTTAGTGTAATATGATTTTTTTACATACATTTTTACATCATTTGTCAAAGATTATTTAGATAACAGCTGTTTTCAGCATCAGGACAAATATTACAAAAACAAATTGAAATTTACATTTAGAAATAACGAATAAAATGAAATTTATTTTATTTAATTTTATTCTTTTATGATTACGCTTACATGCCATCAAGGTGGATAAAATATTTATATTTCTCATTCTTTGGCACAATTGGCGGTTACACCATTTGACATTTTCACGTCAATTTAGTCTTAACTTTCATATGGTGCAAATTAAATTTTTTATTGCATAAAATTAACAAAAATACACTATGTGCATTGAAATAAACCTAGTGTATGCTTTTAAAAAAAAAATTTTTTTAAACAACAAAAAAAAACAATTAATTTCTTATCTTGCCAAACCGTTTGTCACTAACCCAATTAATAATGTATTGTTTTGAAAAAATGTATGTCTTTTGTGTTTTAGATGCTAACTGTGAATTCCCCCTAATACTTAGGCGGCATGCACACCAAAGCTTTTTTATGCGGCTAAAAACGCTTTATTTCAGCCAGCTGCCAGCTTTCTTCAGTTGAGCCCTTTGGTTGCTGTGATACTTCTGCTTTGTTTTTCAGTCTTTGTACAATGCGGCGATTGGTTGTTGTGATATTTGTCCCGCCCCCCCTCCACTGGGATTGGACGGGCGTGTAAGTACTGACATTGACAAGCTGAGCTTTTCACCCAAAGTTGAATATTTTTCACTTCTCAGCGTGGAAAAATCAGCCAGCTCCGGCTTTCAGCGCGAAAAAAAATATCTAGCTCCTGGCTTTTTTGAAAAACGGCACACTTACATTGGAAACAATTGAAAACATATGCCAGCCACGGACGTAAAAGCTTTGGTGTGCATGCACCCTTATACTTAAAGGCGGAGTCCATGATGTTTGAAAGCCAATGTTGATATTTGAAATCACCTAAACAAACACGCCCCTACCCCAATAGAATCTGGACCTTCTGTTGATAGACCCGCCCCACACATACGCAACCCGGCATTTGATTTGATTTGATTGGCTATAAGTGTGTTTTGGTGGTCGGCCCGTCTCCTTTTCCAAAGCATTTTTCAAACATCGTGGACTCCGCCTTTAATACAGTTATACAGTAATTATGCTAAAATTCTCCATTGCAGGAATAAAGCATAATGGACTACCCTATTTAAAGCAAGCGTGCCGCACAAGCCCTGAAAAGGGAAGCCAAAACGTCTCAATCGCCCCCCAGTGACTGGTCGCAATATAGGTTATAAACCCCGCCTCGCCCATGTTATTTAATGGGACTTGAGACCAACTAAACAATTTATTTACACTTTAATTATCTTTTAACCGAAGCTGGTTTCTGTCATTTATTGTAGTTTTTATCACGCTGGTGTAAATTCAAGTGTTTGTTTTTAATTATTTAATGCTATAAAAACGGTGGTGTCACATCATGATTGACAGCTGTGATATGCACATTCTGCGAGAGCGAGGGCGGGACCTTGATTTCGCGGCTTTACTTCCTGCTCACTACTGCGCAGGACTGGTCTCGAAAACGCTACTGTGCAGACTCAAGAGCCAAGATGTCAGCGCCGTATCGGGACACTGGCGGCTTCACTTTTCACTAATGGAAGAGACCAAACGGACATCGTCCATTTTTTTACAGTCTATGATTTAAAGGCACAATTTAAAATTTTCGCTGCTGGTCGTCATACAAAAAAATACCGCAGCTTGATTATGTTGTGAACGATTGACTGGCATATGACATCATTTGGATCACTCTCGCAATCTATGATGTCATATGCCGATCTGTCCGCAAAGTGCTGCATGAAGTCAAACATATCTATTATTTCTATCGAGTAAAAGCGAAAACCGTGGAGAATGCGGACATGACACCATTGGCAGGTGACCCTATGAACATAAAATTGCTAATTCTCTGGATTCAAACATTGTTGAAAAAACTTTTAATAATGCAAATATGTGAACAAAATATATAACAATGTGCTAGTAGTTTATTTTTTATATTTTCATGCAAAAATCTTACATATTGTGTCTTTAGGATAAATTAGCAACCCATAGCTTCTCAATCCATTCCATGCACACATTCTCCACATAGTCTGCATCAGTGCAGGTTTCATTAACAAATGTTTTTTTATGAACACTGCATAAAATGAACAAGCAAAGATTTTCATGCATAATGACTTTGATGGAAGTCGTTTCTTGTCAATCCAGTTGGACTACACCTATCTAAACAAAATGGTGTCTTGTTTATGAATCAACTGATGACCTGAACAAGGGCGTTTCTACATAAAAACCACAAAATAATTGTTGTGTTCCAACATATAATGCAATGTTCTTGTGTTACACTGAGAACAATACAGGTCAGGGTGTTTTCAGCTACAGGAATGAATGAGTCTGTGGACATCTAGAAAATATACTGTTACAAATGTTTCTCATGTGCTTGAATGTAAGCTCTGCTCACATGTAATTTTGCCTACGTTAATATCTCAAAATTAATAAACTATGATATTTGTGTTTACTGTGTTGCAAATACCATGTTACTGTTGTTCGGTTGCGTAAGAAAATGCATTATAAAACGTTTACAAGAAAATTTACAACAATTAATCACACTACATCACACTAATGTGAAAAGAAAAAGTAATAATTTTGGTTTTATTGTAGCAACCATGTTTTTGGCAGATTTATTGTATTACCACAATTTAAAACAAAATTCATGGTTGAAGTATGCTGTAGGTAAAAGGTTTACTACAAATAGCCTACTATAGTTAAAATACGGAAACTAAATCAGTTTAATTTTTATAGTAGGGCACATACATACAACCATATGTCAATATTCCTTCGCACATAAAGCAAAGTAAAAAGGTCATATAGTTACATCCTATACATCGTTATATTTACAAAACAAACATGTGCAATGCTGGAAGCAGCTGATCATAAAACAGGAACAATTGTTTCCTTCTCAGATTCCTTTACACACTTAACTATAATTTTAACACTTCCTGTTTAAGCAAACCAGAGAAATTGTCGAATTTAACGCAGAGACAAGACAAAAACTTTAGGCTTACCTTAACCCAGAGCGAAACTTGTATTATTTTGAAAGGTCCACCCATGAAGCGACTATCTTTAACTTTCCACAAAGTTCAACTGACATTAACGTTAAATCTTTAACGGTACAGATAATATTTGCATGCTAAGACTGTCCACCGAACTGAGACTAAAGTTTAATTCAACTTCCAGCAGGTGACACTTGATCGGGTTTGGTACGCGTGAGTTCAGAAAGCCGCTGGCGGAAAGTTTGGTCAAACACAGCTGCGCGCTCACGGGGGAGGGACTCAAGTCCACGTGGACCTGCATCCGTCTGTAGCTATAACAACCAAGGAACACACACGGAAGTTGGAGGGTTTTTACTACATACACAAAAAATGTATACAAACGTATACATCTTTCAAACGCAAATTAAAAGATAGAACAAACTGCCTTTTGGAATCATGTTCCTACTATATAAATGATAATATATAGCCTAAAGCATATATTTTCAAATACTTATAAAATGTATAACACTACACATACAGCGCGGTGGGTTTTACAGTTGATATAGAAAAAGTATCCAAATAATAATAAAAAAACGTTTTTACAGAAAAGAGTAAAGTGCATATTTTAGAAACGACGTGTGACATCAAGTACCGCGAGAGCGAAACGAAGGCTGTGCTTTCCTGATGGTCTCGCGGTACTTTAATGGCGTGCGCCGATCGGCCTGCGCAGCGCCGCATGAAGTCGAGAACACATAAGTCATAACAAAATGACAGGGTTTACAGTAAATTTATAAATGTGTTGGTTATTTATACACTTATAAACAGAACTATGAATTAAAGTAGTAAAAACACATTAAATAAATAAATTTTAAACATTCAAAAGTCCGTACAGTCATTAACAGTACACTCTTAGAACGAATGTGTTAAAAACAACAGATTAGTGTTGATTCTGGGACAACACACTAAATGCGTTGTCCCAGAATTCACCCATTTCTGTGTTATTATTAAAACAACACATTTTGTGTTACTTTTAACACAACATGTGTTATATTTTAACACAAAATCAACACAAAATGACACATAATGTGTTAAAATTACACATGATGTGTTAAAAACTTACCGCACAATGATGTGTAAAAAATTAACATGAAAAACTTTTGATAATGTAAAGTGCAAATCCCATTAATGCGCAATTTCATTCCTTAGAATTGGTAAATAACAAGAAAAAAACTATATGCAAAATTTTATATAACTATATTATTGAATGCTTTATTTATTTTTTTGCTTTTTTATATTTTGCATACATTATTGATTACGTAAAATGGATAAATGGAAGTAGACCCTATGTATGTCACATAACGTAGTCTGTAATGTACAGTGTCATCTCGTGGTTGCGAGTGATAAGAAAAAGTAATACTAACATATAGCATAACATAACAGTGGCAATATTACAAAACATCCAGGTTATTACTTTAATAACATATTATTACTTTTATAACAGCAACAATATCAGTGAAATACTATTTTTAAAACCTCTCTTCCATGAAATCGCATGTTCTGCATATTTGAGTGAAAGAGAAACACATTTAAAATTGTGTATTTTACTGATATTGTTATAGTAAATTGTAATAGTAAAATATATAAAAATAATATTATATATGAATATTATACAGAATACAGTTTAATTTTAGACAAACCAACCTGCAATAAAAAGCATCCACATGGTGGCGCCAAATGATTAGGTCATTAAAAGGTGGCTTTGAAAATAAATGCTTGCATGCCCAGTGGCAAGCACTCTGACAAAAGGGTTATAATAGTACATTTAATTTTAATAGTAACAATAAGAGGAAAGCAAAAAAAATTTTTAGCAGAAAGCGAAAGCTTACTTGCTTTGTAAGACAAAATATCATGCGAGCCATGACTCAAGGTATTCGAGTATAAAAGTGGAATCATTATCCAAAAAGCTTCAGTGAAATATATACATCATATGTTATTTTTCATGATATTCAATGAGACTTTTGCACATTAAACACTCTCACAAGCACAGATGGATCATTACTGTCTCTGTTTTTCCAGCACTAACACCTACCAGTAGAAGAGTGAAACGGTGCCCGCAGGAGCAATTTCCACGAACTGAGAAATTCTGAAAGAGCATGGAAACAGTGAAAAGAAAAAAGTAGAGTAATCACAGGCCAGACTCCATGGGAACAAAGCGCTCTGTTTTAACAACCCATTATTCTGTCCTTCTGAGAAAATACATTAGTTTCTTGTGTTCTCTGTCCAATTTTCAGACCTGTCACATTTCAAAATGTCCAGTGAGGTCCAAAACTCGGAGAGTTTCTATTTTGCATTATTTTGCAAAATAGAATCGGCATACAGTATAACAATTTCTGTACAACATTAAATTAAAATGAAATTAGAGTTCTCCAAGATACCCACCATTTGCATGACAGCATTCACTTGTGCTGGCATGGACTCTGAAAACTTTCACATTTTCCATGATGATCCATGTTACAGGTCATGCTTTGACAGTATCCCTATACATTCTCAGACAAATGGATATAAGCTGTTTCTATAGGGCCCTTTCAAAAAGTACACTTTGCACCTAAATAGTGCATAATAGTAGCTCAAAAGTATCTTTATATAGCCTATATTATGAGCTTATATAAAGATAATGTCCAAGTGACTTCAAATAAAGAAAATCATATAAACATTTTTTTGTTCAAAATGTTAGTTAAGATTCAGCTTTGTATCTACGATAATTACTTTCTTGGGTTTATACGCACACACCTCACATTATGTAGTGTTTTAGCTTATAACACACCACCAAGTTTTGTGCCAAGTTGCGTGTGTTCCCGTACAGTCTGCAAAAGGTATTAAAACTTGTGCCATAAATGCAAATGAGATCAAATGAAAACTGACTCTGGATCAACACATACTGCATGAAGTGTTATGCTGTGAAGTGAGAAATGTGTCAACTTAAGGAGTACCTGTAAAAAGCTGAAAGTGGAAAATGTGTGTAAAACCACAAGTCGATATGCGGTACTTATAGCCTTTGCAGTCTGTTATTAACACAAATGTTTTAATATATATCACGTTTTATAAAGCAACAAAGTGGGAACTGTTTTTGGCCCTCCACCGTCACTTTCTTTCAAAGTTTGTCCTGCCTTACTGTGCTGGACAAGGTAATTACACGCCCCATTTTCAGGCAAATCTCGAGGAAGCAGAGCTGGGGCGGGTTGCCAGTTTTTATGATAACAAATCTCAGTTGCCCCAACCAGCTGTTAGGGATCTTGAAAACTTGCCTGGTTCCAATTGAGATTAGCACAGGCCAATTAATTAACCTGCCTGTGAAAGGCACACTGACTGAAATGCACCGTGAATGCACTGTAATGGACTCTAATGTACCGTGCACTGCACTTTAACACTAACCAACCCTGCCATCACCCAAATATCACAGCGCATCCATAACTGCATTATGCGGATTACACATGTGCTGTTGGTGACAATAAAAGTCATTTGAGTAACTTGAATCAGAAAATCTGTAAAAATCTATACCCCAGTTGTCAGTCATTGGGTTGTCCCCTTTCGAAAAGTACACCTTTGCACCTAAAAAAAATCATATTAGTAAATCAGAGGTACCTATTGGTACCAAAGTGTGCTTATTAACGTCTCAAAGAAACATATTGGTACATATTGATACCAAATGCATAATGTATCTGTACCTAATGATACACATTAGGACCTTTTGGATACTGTACCAGAGACAGCTGTGGACCATATTTTGACCATTTTCTCTAACAGTACACTTAAGAGCAGGATAACATGAGCTTGCTTGCGATAAAAGAAAGAGTCACTTTCTAAAGTTGCATCTAATAGCTGCATCTCCACTTTAAACATATGGTTTCCAATAAAAACTGTTTAGACCAACTCAACTCAATTGAATCATTACATTTAATTTATATAGCCAGAGGGTAGCATATATAAACTTTCACATTTTCACGATGCAGTATACACTCACCTAAAGGATTATTAGGAACACCTGTTAAATTTTTCATTAATGCAATTATCTAATCAACCAATCACATGGCAGTTGCTTAAATGCATTTAGGGGTGTGGTACTGGTCAAGACAATCTCCTGAACTCCAAACTGAATGTCAAAATGCGAAAAAAAATGTGATTTAAGCAATTTTAAGCGTGGCATGGTTGTTGGTGCCAGACGGGCCGTTCTGAGTATTACACAATCTGCTCAGTTACTGGGATTTTCACGCACAACCATTTCTAGGGTTTACAAAGAATGGTGTGAAAAGGGAAAAACATCCAGTAAGTGGCAGTCCTGTGGGCGAAAATGCCTTGTTGATGCTAAAGGTCAGAGGAGAATGGGCCGACTGATTCAAGCTGATGGAAGAGCAACTTTGACTGAAATAACCACTCATTACAACTGAGGTATGCAGCAAAGCATTGGTGAAGCCACAACATGCACAACCTTGAGGTGGATGGGCTACAACATCAGAAGACCCCACCGGGTACCACTCCTCTCCACTACAAATAGGAAAAAGAGGCTACAATTTGCACTAGCTCACCAAAATTGGACATTTGAAGATTGGAAAAATGTTGTCTGGTCTGATGAGTCTCGATTTCTGTTGAGACATTCAGATGGTTCCATGGATCCATCATGCCTTGTTACCACTGTGCAGGCTGGTGGTGTTGGTGTAATGGTGTGGGGGATGTTTTCTTGGCACACTTTAGGCCCCTTAGTGACAATTGGGCATCGTTTAAATGCCACAGCCTACCTGAGCATTGTTTCTGACCATGTCCATCCCTTTATGACCACCATGTACCCATCCTCTGATTGCTACTTCCAGCAGGATAATGCACCATGTCACAGAGCTTGAATCATTTCAAATTGGTTTCTTGAACATGACAATGAGTTCACTGTACTAAAATGCCCCCCACAGACACCAGATCTCAACCCAATAGAGCATCTTTGGGATGTGGTGGAACGGGAACTTTGTGCCCTAGATGTGCATCCCACAAATTTCCATCAACTGCAAGATGCTATCCTATCAATATGGGCCAACATTTTTAAAGAATGCTTTCAGCACATTGTTGAATCAATGCCACGTAGAATTAAGGCAGTTCTGAAGGCGAAAGGGGGTGAAACACAGTATTCATATGGTGTTCCTAATAATCCTTTAGGTGACTGTATATTTTGTGGCATAAATACAGGATATTCCTTCTTCCCAAATATCGGAAAAGAGTATTATTTCATTAAAAGCAATTTTGTTTTGTGTGTGTTTACCCCTTGTGAAGGTTCATATTAACCCTTTCAAACATAACCCATGGTTAAATTTCATTCAAAGCCGTGATTTTTCATGTTTTCTTGGTATATCGAATGTCATTATGATGACCACTATAGTTACTGTAGCAAAACCATGGTTTAAAGGGGTCATATTATGAGATTTTTTTAAAGATGTAAAATAAGTCTTTGGTGTTCCCAGAGTGCGTATGTAAAGTTTAAGCTCCAAATACTCCACAGATAATTAATTATAGCATGTTTGTCAGAGCAAAAATGTGCCGTATTTGGGTGTTTCCTTAAAAATGCAAATGAGTGGATGAAATGCAAACACTGATCGCAATGATGGTGGGTAGTTGCAATTGAAACTCAATTGTGCTGTGAATTATTTTTTTCTCTCTCTTTCTCTCTGCACTTAATAACAGTGCTGTGGTTGGATAGTGCATATTAAGGGGCGGTATTATTGTAATTAGTTTTATCCAGTTTGATAGAAGCACTGGGGACCCAATTCTAGCACTTTATTATGGAAAAAATCAGATTGACACGCTATGACCCCTTTAACTAAGTTTACTTTTTTATTTTATTTGTAGAAAAATATGGTTATTTTGTTAAGCAAAAAGTCCACTGCATTCCCAGGTTACTAAACAACAGATGAAGTCAAGTAAAAACATCATATTTTAAACTTTTATTTGGCTTTATTTCTTTAAAAACTTTTACAAATTGGAGTCAGAATCCAAAACACCACAGAGGGACATAAACTAACTTCCACTATAAATATAAGTTATACACAGAAATGAAAAACAGGTGCTGTTTCAGTGTTTTTAATAAATATTGCGAAGCTTTTGCTTAAATGTTCAAAAACCAGTCTTGTGTGTTTTTGCACTCTGAATAAAGTGATTGACAGGTGAAATTTAAGACTTCCCCAAAACTTTTTTTTTACTTTCCTCCATATAGACGTTTCTAAGTTTGGTTCTGTCTTTGCACAACGCTCTACATTTCTCCTCTAACACTTCCAAACAGCTTGTGCTTCACTGTCATCCCAAAACCACAAACATCTGAGGCTAAAGCCACGAAACAGTTATAGGAAATAGTTAGACTACCACTTTTAGTGCTGTTGTACTAAATTACAAATCTATAAATATTGCAGGTTTTGTAAATGTGTAGATGATGAGTCACTCAGTAATTTCAAGTAATTTTTTTTTAAAAAAGCAAACCATTTCCAAATGATTTGATATTGTTATTATTGGATATATTTATTTTTTAAATTATTTTTCCATTCATGAATTGAACATGAAACAATATAAATATATATATATATATATATATATATATATATATATATATATATATATATATATATATATGTTTATATGTATATATATTTATATATATATATATACACTGTAAAAAATTTGCTGTAATTTTGCAGCTGGTTGCCAGTAACTTACTGTAGAAGATAAAGTCTGAAAATGTTTCATGTTCATTTGGCTTTGAACAGGATGTTGCCAGTGAATAGCGTGAATGTAGAATCTACAGTAAGTTACTGGCAGCTAGTTGCCAGTAATACCCATTAATACTGTAATTTCTACAGAAATTTTTTACAGTGTATATATATATATATATATATATATATATATATATATATTCAAATCTCATGAGATAACATCCTTGTTTTCATACTGACTAGACCATATATTTCCATTAATTTTAATGACAATATTTTAAATAAAAAAACTTGGGCATTGGGCTACTAAAAATCATAGAATTTAATTAATCGCAGCATGTTATATAGTTATTTGTCATTCTGTTATTTCTCTATTCACTTACAGTTTCATTCAACCATGTACAGTACATATCCATTCATGTATATTAAATAATTATAATTAATATTCATATATATCCCATCAATTAGTTGAATGATGCATTAATTTATCGTACATAACTGTTTATCTCTTTTATAACCCAACTTTTCATTTCATCCTCTGCATATGTACACACTACATGGATTTGCTGGAATTAAAATTTTCATCTTAAAATTTTGCACAATATTTGCAATTCCCTTTGTGGCACATTTGTAAAATCCTATGCACAGTACTATTTACACAATATTGCACACTTTAAAATATTTGTTTTTCTTTCATTACATGCTCATATTTGATAACATCTATGCTGAAAAATATTTGTACTCAGCATAATTGCCATGTTTATCTTCATCAGAAATGCAGAAGTGGTAAAATGTTTCCATAATAATAATGTATTTGGCAGACATAAGTGTTTATTTTGAAAGACGTACAAAGTATTCCACAAGGCCTACTTGAACCACACTATTTAACATATGCTTGACAGTTCATATTTTTTTTTAACATTTTCTATCACTATCATAAAGGTTTGCATTTAAAAAAAATATGCAAAGACAAATATTACAAAACCATATGTAACAGACCTTTTTTAACCATTGCTAAGCATCCCAAATGACATTTCAAATTCAAATGTGACGGACACATCAGCCTTTCTTCATTTTGTGAAATCATTCACCCATGACAGTGTTATAATAGTGGGAGTGACTGTGAAAATTCAGCAGAATTGAGAGTCTGTCTCACTAAAAACACACCAGAGAAATTCAGATGACATTGTGATGAGCAGCTAAAAGCATCACAGCATGTTGTCCTTCCGTCAAGGTTTGCTTCCAATCGTCAAAGCCTGAAAGCCAAATTGGCAATTTTTTCCAAATGGCACTATTTATTATTTTCAGTTTCTTTTCAAAATGAACAAAGCATTATGATTTTGCATTTATTATATAGAATTAATATATAAATCCCAAAAAGAGGTTGATATTAACGAAAAACAAGTAATACTTCGAATTCACCTTCTCAAATGCATCAGATGACTAAAATAATACGAAATAAGAAAAGTGCTCATTTGTAATTTATTGAGGTAAATAACATTAAAATCGTCTTGGATGCTTTAGTTGTTTTGTTACTTTTAACCTTTTATTAGCAGACATTGTTTTTCAATCATACCAATGTTTACGCATGTAGCAGATGCTATTTTGTAATAGGCAGTGTTTGGGGGGAGGGTCAGGGAGGCACTGCCCCCCCAGACCAGAGTCAATTATGATTTTGAGCCAATAATGAAATAGAAATAAAATAATTAATATCTTAATATTTTAATAAGTAGACTGAGCAACTTTTTACAGAAGTGTCTGAAGGTGAAAATATTTTTTATAGCAGTAATATTTTATTTGTAATAAATAAAAATTTTAATACACAAAATTTAAAAAAAACTGAGGTTTGTGTTGGATTGCTGTGAGGTTTGCTGCATACTCTTGTCACAAATGATTAAATTACAGTTCCTGCATTGTTATTTCTGCTAAAAGGTTTTGAAATATGAAAACTACATTCTTAGACCTTTCCAACAATATATAGTTTGTCGTGATAGATTAACATTTACATGAAAAATATTGAAGTAAACTTAGGTGTCCCGCTCACGGGACGGTGCCAGTTGCTGAAATCCATTTAAACCATAAAGCCGCACTCTCTCACTAGTATCAAAGTATTGCAGTACCCTTGTTTGCCGGTACAAGCCCCCTCAAGCACAAATGTGAAACTCCATATGGGTATAGCCTATACATTTTATTAGTGTGTATGTTCCTTGGGATCGAACCTACAACCTTTAGTAAGTCCCTAAACTCCGCACAGCGCCACCACTTTGGGATATCAGCTTAAATTGAAATTAACAAAATATGCACGTTGGAGTGCTCGTGGATGTGAGATGGGCTGGTAGAGTAGAGTAAGTGTTAAGAAAGTCACATCTGTAAATATGTGTTTGCTAACTTAGTTGATGGAGTATTAACCAAACTCTTACCTATTAGAAATGTCATAAAAGCCTATAACTGTGCCCCGAAATTGCCACCCATGCCCTTGCTCACTATTATCTATATTCTTTAACTAAAATAATTGACTTCAAGTGAGTGAAATCATGGCATTGAATGAGTATGGCGATAATGTCCGCTAGGATTTTGGATAGAGTTGAACCACAAATATCTGTTACCTCAAATAGTGCATTTAAGGGTAAAGGGTTATTTCGGACAAAGGCCTATATTATGTTTAGCAATGGGAATTATTAAAGTTTAAGTAGTAAAACTCCCCAAGGCTACCTAAAGTTCAGGAAACACCCTTTTGAGTATTGCTCTCTCTTTGCACATCTCAAATGCACCTGCCCCACACCAGTACAATGCAAAACTTAACATTTTTTGGCAAAAAAAGAATCGTCTCATCTGGTCTCAGTTGGAGCTCTGTACCAAAGAGGAACGAATGAGCACATCTCACTGTTCATTACAATTCTTGCTTGCATTGTTTTTTCATACTGCAGACCATCTTGAAAATCAATTTTCTTTTAGCGTTGAATAAGCATAATGGGGCTCATTTTTCCTTAGGAATGCACTTCTAACAGCCGCACGCTGGATAATAAACGGGCTCATATCCGAACACACCCATCAGGTGGTCATTGTAAAGATTGGTATGGACCGAAGCAGTGAGGCTGATCCGGTGTGCAGACATTGCAGGCTATTCAATTTTTTGCCAATCTGAATATGGGCTGTTTTAGCTCAGCTCCATAACTCAAAAAAGCTACAGTACAAAAACAGAAATGATGACCTGAGTACTGTTTAACTACATTCTCACTAGTAAAATAGTGATAAAAGAAAGAAAGTTCAATAGGAGGTTGCTAAAATAAGAGTGATAAAAACACAAACACAAGAATGTACACGGCATCTTCCATTGTTTGGACAAACAGAAACACCATTTACAGTAAACCATTGGTTGCTATTGATCATTGTTTTTGTTTAGGCACAACAGTGGCAGTGTTTACTCGTTTAAGCGAAACCAAACTATGAATGGTTTACTTCTGGGACAGGAAAAGTATTTTTATAGAAGGAAGGAATTACACTCATATGCCAAAAAGAATAAATTGGAAAGTGAATAAGCATATGTTTGTCTCTTTGACAATTTATTTTTATAACAATAATTAGAATCAAGATTGATGTCTCTAGTGCAAGTACAAACATGTCAATTATTTGTGACATTTCTCTTTATTAAGGGACCACAAAACATAATTTGCTTTCCTGGAATGTGAGCAGCTACTTTCTCTCGTTCCCTTTTACCCGAAGCCTTAATCTCTTCAGTGTTTTGATTTTCATTGCTCTTGTCCTTCACTTGCTCTCTAAGGGCAGTACCTGTTGGCCAGAGTTTATTCTGTGGTTTATCTTTGCTTGTGTGCTTTTTGCCAGATGTGGTAAATTCTGCTTTTGCTCAGCTCCTGGTGGTATTAAATTCATTCGAATTCCTCAATGTCACAAAAGGTTTTGTGCCTTGCTGAAACTTAACAAAGCGCGAGTGCATTAAAATGCATATCTACCCAGATTGAAAGCTGTGGGGGTGAAGAGTGTGGTTGATAGTGGTTTAAAGTCAAACTATTTTTCCATGGGCATTATGAATCTGTGCCTGAGCCAAAAGTACACTGCAATCCAGACGGAGAACCTAAAGCCTAAAACATAGAGCAAAGACTACCTCATAATCTGTCTAATAGAGTGCTGCAAAGGGACAACGTATTTTTCTAGGCAAATTCAGAAAGTGAGTTAGCACTTCCGGTTCTATCGCCCCGAAGTCACCTTTTTTAGGGTTTTGGTTAAACTTGTTAAATAAGATCTTGGGTTAACATAAGCCCGAGATATTTTCATTTTTTATTCTACTCCATAAAACCCCACTTGTGACCTTTTAAAGCTTAAAGGGGTCTTAAAAAAAGCGGTTGCTTACAAGTTGTTGCATGGGACTATACAGACTTTGTCAGGGACTTTAAACATCATCACGCATTAAGATCTCAAAAACAACGCAGCATGGGCACGATTCCAACAAAGATATATCCAAAGAGTATTTCCTTATTAGGGAACATGTTTTAAATGGCACCTATTTCATTGATAAAAAACCTTATTTGTGTATTTGGTATAATACAATGTTTGCATGGTTTAAGATTAAAAATGTTTTTCCACATACTGTACATTTTTGTAGATCCAGATATCCCTGCCTCCCTGAAACACAAGGATTTTGTACAAAACTCATTGATTTGAAAAACGATGTGTCCCTGATTGGCCAGCTAATCTGTACGTTGTGATTGGCCTGAATACCTCTGATGTCAGTTGGAAATGTGACGCTCCTAACCATGTTTGAAAGATTCGTTCACAATGCAATGCTAACAGGAGTTAATTTACAGGCCGTGTGTCCTAAGGGGGAGGAATTATGATAATATCGGTCTCGTCTACATCACCAATCCCAGGAAGAAAACTGTTGCCTACAATTCATGTGTTTGTTGTAGCCCAAGAAAAAAAGATTTACAATGGAGACGATAACTTTCGCCATTGTTTACTTTGGGGTATGTATCTTTTGCATATCGTTAACATGAATACACACTTACACACCAAATCCTGAATTGGACCATAGGTCCCCTTTAATAAAGTTTGAAAGAGCTGTTGGAAGCTTGGCGGTGATGATGTTAACTCCAAGAGACTGCGATGTAGTTCGCTTGTAGCCCTTAGACAAAAATTCATAAAAGTTCTGTTCATCTGTGAAGATCATCTTGTTGGACAAAACGCGCAAGTGTCATAAACTTTTGTTAAACACAACATAATTTTAAATGCAAAAGTATAAAAACAATGACAATGAAAAAAACAGCATGACAATCACGTGATTGATTGAATTGTTCAACCCTGCAAAAACAAATTTTACAAATTTCAATTTAATTGTAATAAGTTTTTGTTTTAAAAATATATTTATATATAATTATAAGATGAATGCATTTTATGCACTTAATTTGACCTCATATGTGAGCATATGTGATTCCGCTCCTTGTGAACGCAGCAAAAACAATAATGTTGTAATTTTTGTATTCAAAATTCATTTTAATTGCAATTTTTAAAAATGTAACAAATATGTTTACATATAATTATTAGATTAATGCATTTTATGCACTAAATTTGATCTTACGTGAGCACATGTGATTCCGCATCCTGTGAAAACCGCAAAAACAATAATACTGTAATTTTTAAATGTAAAATTCATTTTTATTTGCAATTTTTAAAAACTTAAAAAAAAATATTTATATATAATTATAAGGTGAACGCATTTTTACACTGCTGAGGTTTTGGAAGTATTTTGAGTGTCCTGACAATGCTTTAATGCTTGAGATAACTAAACAGCAGCAAGGAGCCTGTGACCGCGCACAGATGCTGACGACAGCTGCGACAGCGCTGTTGCGTCTGCAGCGCCTGCCCTGTCGCGTGAATAAAGCATGATCAAAAAACCCTATCAAGAAAACAGAAAAATCTCTGTGACGAGGATGCAGTACAGAACGATAAGGTTACTCACCTAACCTTGACTCCCTGAAATAACGGGAATGAGCATTGGTGGAAACTCCATAGCATCAGCTACAGATGCAATGTGAAATGAACCGTATTGAAAGGGAACTGATCATTTTGTGCATATTAAACATATTTAAAAGCAAGTAACCAATTAATAGACGCTTCTTGATTTAGAGATGGCATCCAAAATCCATTTGGCTCAAAAAACGTGTCCCCTCAGTTTGAATGGGCATGATGCCTCTTGCTATTGCCACCGCAGATGTCACGGCCCTCATGCCACTTTAACAATATTCTTAGCTAAACCAAAGTAGTAGTAAATTAAAAACACCTAACAAGCAGGATTTAGACTTAACTCTTTAATGCTTTATTTTTTATTTCACTTTTATATGTCTCTGTAAATGTTACCTGATGGTGCTTTGCATAGGGACATTTTTAACACAGTTTGTTGCAAGTCTCTACTTTCTGTACAGATGTTGGGGACCACCCAGAACTGTGCTGAGTGGGCATTGCTGGTATCACGGGTGGCAAGTTCAGTAAATTTCCTAGTTTCACTGACAGTCATCCCAGTGAAATCCCTGATTTGGTTCAGTGCTGGAAAATGGCAAGATGATATTCAGACAGACATGAAAAACTTGTAATTTGAAAACTTGTGCAAGGTTAAAAGGATTATCGTTGAAGTACAGTAACACAGTGTGCCGGTAACCGACGCTGCAAAGGTAGTGATTTTGTCGGGCCACCATGAAAGCCTATATTTCTAAATAGTTATTTAGGATTTTGCATTCCATTTTTTTTAAACAGACAGTCTGCAAATATATGTTTGTTATAAGTAGTCCTTACTAAGGCAAGAAAGGAGAAATGAAGTTGAAGATTGTCCTTGAGAATTTTGACTACATTAGAAGACCGTAGCAACCACATAGCAACATAGTAGTCACTCAGAAGAACATTTCTGCATAAGACATCTGTAGACATCTAGGGGTTCCAGTTATGTCTTTGAACTAGTTTATAATCTTTAACATACCAAAATTATAGTTTGATGCCATACAAGAAGCATGTTTGGGCGTTTGGTTCCATAAAAAAACTCTTTGGCATCTGAGGAACCTTTCACAAAAGAAATGTTGTTGTTGAAAAAAAAGTTGTAGATTATAAAAAGGTAGATTATTAACCTTTTAACTAAATGGTTCTCTGGGGAACCAACAATTGTTTTTCTGTTGCACTGCTGTCAAGAAGCATTTGTAGCACTTTTATTTGTAAGATTGTAGTGTTTATGTGACCCCCACCTGTGAAACCAGTCTTATAATCTAATTTTGAGATTAGGAGCATCAATTTTTGACTTCACATCATGATTTTAATCGTAGACATGGCCTTATTCAGTCAATATTAAATATTTCAAGGTTAGACAAATGTGATTGGCATTTTCGGTACCAACATTGCACAAAAAAGTACAATACAGGCACATACATCTTAAGACAATAAAGTCATTTCTTTTACTGTTCTTTACGCCCGTCTTGGTTTACATTGAAAACATATCAGGCAAAGTTTATTTAAAACAATTGGCTCTAGTGAAGTTTGGCTCCAAATGATGAATCTGTAAATGTCAAGAAATGTGCTTGTAACTCACTGAGATTTCTGGACCAAGTTTGATGGAGAATATGACGCCTAGAATAGAGACCTTTTCACAGTTTTTCTCCATATTATTAATGGTGTCTTGGAGATGGATCTGAGGTCTATAAATGGCAAGATGATATAATTCAAAGGAATAGAAATAAAAAGAATAGGTTCATTAAAATGTGAAAATTAGCTATTTTGAAAAATCTTGGCATGAGGTTGCTTTTAATATGCAACATCTGTGCAATATAACATTTGCATTTATGCATTTGGCAGACACTTTAATCCAAAGCGACTTACAATGTATTACAAGGTATACATTTTCCCTTAGTCTAAACCCGTGACCTTTTGCACTGCTTACACAATGCTCTAAGAGAACGTATAAGTGCTATAAACCCCAAAGTTGTATCACTTATAATTCTTTATTTATTTTGGAATATCATATATAAATATCCTTTTTTCATTCAAATGTATATTTGCAACACGCAAAGTTTACAAAACAAAAGAACAAATTCAGTTTGAGCCTCATATATTCAATTGGCATTTCCAGCAAATATTATTCACACTTCTCAGTCTGGTGAAACTTACAGATTTTGGATTCTCTGCACCAAACCTGAGACACTCTTTGGGAAAAACTTGTTTGAATCACATACACTAACAGGCTTAAGTGAATACAAATGTTTGGCTGAGAGTATTTTGCTTCAGCTGACGTTCAGATTCGAGTCGAGCCGTGGACCCTGGAGATCAGAGAAGAGACTCTCTCATTTACTTACTCAAATTATTACAAGATATCCTTGAAAAGCAAGAAACAGAGCAACACATTCATTCTTTGCAATGCTTAACTTTTTTAACTCTGGGACCCTGTACCGGGTCCAGAATTATTTATTATTTCTTAATATAAAACATTCCTTAAATTTTTAATGGTCTGTCATGGACCCAGTATCACATACTGTTTGAAAGCTTAGAATCACTACTTTCTGCAGATATGCATCACTTTGACATATCTTTTACTGTAAGAAAGTTATTTACACGTAATTTTTAAATATAATTTAATATTCACATATTTCATATTTTTCAAATATGACAAACATGGGCAAGTCTTATATCAAATGAAAGCTCTCACTCTCAGTAATAAGGCTACATCGTTATTTTTGTTCTATTATCATCACATATCAAACAATCGTCAAATGAATAATGAGGTAAAAAAATCGCCTTTTGTAAACATATGGGAAACTTGAGTGTGAACTGCATCAGATAGCACAGACAGCCAGTGGTGTAGTGGTGCCTGGAGAAGTGGGTATACTCTTAAGTTGTGCCCCCATTTTTTTTTAAAGTAAAAGTGGGTATACCCTATGCCATCAAATAAAGAAGTGGCTATACTGTGTATACCTGCATATACCCTCCACTACACCACTGCAGATAGCCACAAATGCTACACCATCTTTTATCTTAGGTCCTACTCTAAACAATGAGTCCATTCACAGCATTTTCTTTGGTTGTGTGCATATATAATCCCTTGCTATTTATTATAAGTGCAAAACAAAAAAGCATTTTTATATGAAAAATGTATTTTCACACCCTTCAGTACAATAAGAATAACTTCTGAAGTCGACATGCTAAATAGATCATTCTTTTTTGGGTGTTTACTGTCTGCTGCTGGTAACAACCAGAACTGTCTGCAGTCTGCTAGAGCACCCAGAACCAGAGATATTCACTTTCAAAGACAGTGTTTACAACATAAAAAAAGACAATTTTGTGTTTCATCACATGAAAAACAACATAAATAACAATATTTGTCACAAACAGCAGCTTTTTATGTAACTTCAAAGGGTTTTCTGTAAAATGATATAAAGAAATTGGATTTATTCCACTGTATGTGGTTATGGGGACACTTCAAATATTTTTAGGCAGAAATTAAATACAAAAAGGGTATTATTCCTCCCTTCAGTTGGAGTAGAATAACTTTTGCATAGATTATGATCCTATAAAAAAGGATAATTAAATCCTTTTTCCTCTGTAAGCTGACAATTGCTGGAACCAAACAAAACTGTCTGCAGGTTTCGTTGCCACTCAGGGCCAGAGTTATACACTTTTAAATACAGACTTTAGAAAAAAAACATCAAAAAAATTATTTTTGTGTTTATTAGAGGACTGACAACACATACAATCATGTTTAGCACTTTCAACAGTGTTTCATGTAATTTCAAAGGGTTTCCTGATACCAAACTTTTGTATGTTCACCTCTGCATGTGGGTATGGGAAGCTTTTGAAATTAGGTAGGCCAAATCCAGGCGGAAATCCCCAAAATAGCCTCAGAGTGTAAGAAACTCAAAAACAAAATATGACCCATATTAATGCTGCTATTCTCTATAATAAATCATATTCAGACCCATAGAGATACTCTGCGACAGTTAGATTTAGCTAAACGTGATTTTGCCAGTGGTTTGTGGGTCAATCTCTGTTAGAATTCAGATTTGCTCATGGTAGTGTCCAAAATGTGACATTTTAAAGTTCACCAGTAGTGGGGTAAATATTATGACATTTGCTGGGAAAGCCAAACTAATAGATCAGGCAAACCCTCTGCCAGAGTCTCCACACATGTTATTGGATTTTAGCAGTGATAGATTGTGTGACTTTTGAGCCACGGCTCAATCACAAGCCATGCTGAGACTGAACATTGTAATTCAGCCTGTGTGTTCATCGAAGGTGTTGCGAGGTCAGGCGAAAACATGAAAATGCTTAAGATCCTGACAGGGTCTGAGAACAGCCAGAGAAGAACGGAAAAAGAAATATTTTGGAGACATAAACTCTGCATACAATAAATCTTTGGACTGAATATTCTTTATAGGTGTTGGTGGGGGACGTGTCTTGGACTGCACATTCATAAATTAGTTGTTTATAACTTTCTTTCTCAAAGCCAGAACTTAAATATACGTGCACACAATACCGTTGCATGACTATTACTTTAGATTGCTTGTTCGTGTTGTCGTTATGCCATGGGTATTTGTTCTTATTAGATTACAATACTTTAAGTATGTTTGAATGTTTTTTATCCAAATCAGATGCTGCTGATTGGCTACAGGGACTGATGGATTCCTTGTGTGAGGTTTGCTGTTGTTAAAACAGGACTCCTTTACACACCTAAGAGGCTTTGCTATGCTTTCTTGCAGACGACAAAACCAAGTTACTGGCTAAGTGCTTGCAGTTGTATGTTCTGGTTTGCTGTTGGCTGTTTGTACAGATGATGTCACTCCACCTGTAATGTCCTGCGGGAGTTCGTGGTCATTGCACCACGCTATACTACAGTACAATTTCCTGCTTCATCAGTGCTGTGATGTCTCAGATCCTGAAATAATCCACGCTAAACATGTTGGCACCAGTGTTTGCATTGAACAGACTTTCTCTGGCACTGCACAATACCAATAAGATGCGTTAAATCCTCTCATCGTATTTCCTCTCCCATTTTTCCTGGCACTGGACAATAGTTGCTCAACAGATTAAAGAGGAATGTAGATTAAATAAAATTCACAGTCGATTAAATAACTGCATATGAGGGGTTAACCAGACAGGACTTCCCTTACAAAAATTAACCATGGTTTTTATCTGGTAAAAGTGTAATAAACATGTTTTATTGGTGTATTGATTACTATTAGCAAATCCATGCTTTACTACATTAGCCATGGTGTAACTATGTAACTATTCCTTTGAGTAAATTATTGGTTAACCCTAACCCTAACCTAACCCTAATTTTCGTAAGGGTTATCCTAGTCCCAAACTAAAATGCATGTTTGAGCTGCCTCACTTATCTTCACATACAGTGGGGAAAATAAGTATTTGACACATCGGCATTTTTATCAGTAAGGGGATTTCTAAGTGGGCTATTGACACAAAATTTCCACCAAATGTTGCCATTAAGCCAACTATTGAATTCATACAAAGAAATCAGAACATTTAAGTATACAAGTTGAGTCATAATAATCAAAGTAAAATGACACAGGGAATAAGTATTGAACACACTTTATTTAACCCTTTGTAGAAAAGCCTTTGTTGGTGATTACAGCTTAGACGCCTCTTGTATGGAGAGACCAGTCGTCTGCATTGCTCAGGAGTGATTCTGGCCCATTCTTCCACACAAATGGTCTTTAAATTTTGAAGGTTTCTTGAGCCTCTTTTATGAACTTTGATCTTCAGTTCTCTCCATAGTTCTCAGTTCTCTCCCACAGTGCTCACAGGAACATTTAGGATTCCGGAAATGCGCCTATAACCATTCCCATCAAAATGCTTTTTAACGATAACATTACGAAGATCTTGAGAGAGTTTTTTTCTTTTACCCATCATGAAGTCTTTCCTGTGTGCCTGCTGGGTAATGAGAATTTCACTTTATTATGACTCAATTAGGACTAAACAGCTGATATGTAACATCCATATTGCCACGCCACCAGAGGGAGTCCTAACCGGAGTTCTGAACTGGCGCCACCCTCTGCTTCTCTTGTTTAATAAACATCCGCAACTGGATCCCGCTTTGTCGGTTACATGATATGAATTAGTTCTGATATGGGGCAGGGTTTCTCTCTCAATACTGACAGATTTCAGGTGATCTCTTGGCTTTTTATGCCATTTTGCACCTTGTTCTCTTCATGTGTTCGGTGCTTGTTCCCTGTGTCATTTCATTTTATTTGTTACGACTCAACTTGTATACTTAAATGTTCTGATTTCTTTGTATGAATTCAATATTTTGGTTGATGGCTACATCTGGTGGATCCCCTAGAAATACCCTTACTGATAAAAATGCTCATGTGTCAAATACTTATTGTCCCTGCTGTATATCAGTGACATTGTTTTGTCTCAAAATGCACACCAGTGTTGTTTTTTATTGTATTGTACTCTCCTAATATAAATGTTTTCCTAGTCCTGGATTAATCTAAACCCAGTCTTGGAAACGGCACCATAGTTATGTAATGGAAGAATGTATTAAATAACAAACACACTACATTTTATACCTTTCTGCAAGGGCCTGACATATGTATCAATGGTATTATGATGTCTACATATCTCCCAGCATGTACATGGTAAAAAAAAAACTAAGGGGTTGTTTTAACTCATATGTACAAACCCAACCATTGGTTTTAATTAACCTATAACATTTCCATATTAACACTCCAGCCTAGGTTAATTTAAACCCAAGTGTTGGATTTGTCCATTTCCAACCATGGGTTAAACCAACCCATCATTTTTTAAAGTTTAGATTCAGCTTTATTGTCATTGTTCAGAGTACAAATACAGAAATGATGAAAAGCAGCAAAGTCACGTTTTTTTTACTGGAAATCGAGTGCCTAGCCACTAGACCGCCAGGGAGCCACAAGACCAGCAGTGTGTTTACGCTGTCTCATATCAAAGAAGCCTGACCAGAACTTCCTATTAGTTGTTTGCAAATTACTTTGTAGTTTCTAGTGGAGTGCTGCTTATTGGTCAACCAAAGTTAAGGGTTTGTTGTTCAAGCCTATGACTAAAAAGGCCCCTTATAGCCTTAGAGGCTGTTTACACTTGGCATTAAAGGCGGAGTCCACGATGTTTGAAAAACGCGTTGGAAAAGGAGACGGGCCGACTACCAAAACACACTTATAGCCAATCAAATCAAATCAAATGCCGGGTTGCGTATGTGTGGGGTGGGTCTATCAACAGAAGGTCCAGATTCTATTGGGGTAGGGGCGTGTTTGTTTAGGTGATTTCAAATATCAACATTGGCTCTCAAACATCATGGACTCCGCCTTTAACATGCGTTTTCGTCGATCGGATCACAAGTTGACGAGAGAGACACATCACGTTTACACCTGGTATTTAAATCCGTCTCTTTTGTCCACTTTGACCACTTCTGTCCTGAATACTGTCAGGGGGTGGTCTGTCGAGACGGTGGGCGAGTCTCTCCGCTGTCATTCAAACGCGAACGGGAGTAATTATGAGTTTATATGGACGCAAACTAATATTAGTCCACTGCTTGTTTAGCAAGTAAACATGCTGCACAGTGTTTTCTACATGTATAGAGCTTTCTTTGAATTTTCAGCGCAATTGGTGATATAGGATCGCGCAACTTTCACACGCTTGCAAAATGAAACTGCGGAGATAAGCCGCTTTACTTTTATCAATGAAAGGCTAAAAATAGCGCTTTTCACTGTGTGTTCGCGCCAGAAGTCAGAAAAGACGAAAAACATTGTGTTCAGTATCTCAGATAAGATAAATGTGCGGAGAGAAGGCGGTCACGTGTGGTTGTTCGAACACATTCAACCACATGTGCGTTTACAATACAAAAGCAATCCGATCGAAAGGGGTTTCGACTACCTCTGAATGTGGTTGAAAGTGGTCGAAACGTTTTTAACACCGTTTACACCTGGCATTAACGTCGTCCACTTGTGATCCGATCGACGAAAACGCATGTTAATGCCAAGTGTAAACAGCCTCTTATTTACTATTTCCTACATTATTTTATTAATATACTCCACTTAAATGAGTAAATGAAAATGTAAGATTGAATAAGTGCATTCGATAAAGTCCACCAGTGGTGGCCGGTGACTTCTTTTTCGAGGGTGCATGATGCAAAGCTCGTCACAACATGTATGTAGCCCGTCATGTGTGTGGTTCGTCATTTCAAAATATGTGTTCGGCGCATCAAGTTAACTTTTGTGCATCACGTATCATGCCAAAATAAGTGCCTGCTGCACACGCTTCTGAGGGGTTTATGATAAAAGAGATGCCCACGTTTTCAGATACTCGCTTAATCTCATGTGTAATCAGAGTTTACTGTTAAGGGAGTGTCTTGCATGTATTTTGTGAATGTAGGTGTCTCTTTTATCATAAACGGTTTCGACACGTGTGCAGCAGGCACTTATTTTGACAAGACATGTGATGCACATGGTTTACATGACGCAACAAACACATATTTAAAAAATATGAGCAACACACGACACTCCGAACACATATTTTGTATTTGCGCCCCTTGGAAGAGCCGCCACTGAAGTCCACTCAAATTTTGGCCAACACAACAAAATGGTTGTCCCCTAAGTGCACTACTTAAGGGTTTAGGGGCCTATATAGTACAGCCTATGTTTTAGCAATAGTGATGATTTGCCTTGACAATGTCAAAGCACTGTCTTCCAAAATCAAGATCTTTGGGGCAAATCAGGTTATCTTGTAGGCTATATTCCAGTTTGTCCATGTGTTTTCAGGTCATTTTTTATTTATTTTATGGAATGAAGAAAGCTGCCGAAACAGATAAAGCACATCAGACTGAGTGATCAGACAAGCATGAATCACGGATCCTCCTCTGAAAGGTACTGTAGACATGTGGACACCACATGGGTTATAAATCCTGCAATACCTGGCGCAAACGATACAATACCCCGCATCCGCGCATCTCTCTCTCAATCACGCTGTTTCTGAGCCAAATAAAGTTGGAAGAAGGGATCTCTTAAACTACAATATGCGAATTACCTAAGATGTCTTAAGCTGTTTTGTGCTTATGTTGCTCACAAACTATGTTGCAAGAATCAAAAAAGGAAAGCATAATCTCTTGTGATATTGGTGGGTTTTATCGGTTGCACAATGGTTCTTACTTGAAAGTGCAAGAATGTTCAGACAAATGGAAAACAAGATTCGTTGCTTGTGTTAAAGTGGTGTCAACATTATGACGACCGCACATCTGGCTTTGCAAAATTTTGGATTGGCATTGTTTGTGCTTAATCCTTATTTTGTGATGGAAGCAAACTTCATGGACAAAGATAAGTGTTTCCAATCCGCTGTGGTTTACTGGAAAACAAAGCAGTGTGAAAGAAGAAGGTTTTATAAACTAAATTGGTTGTGAAAAGTCAGCAACTATACATAATGTTAGATTAAATAGACCTGTCGAGTTTCAACCTTTGATACAACAATAGGAGGACAGCATAATCAGCACGTTTTTGAGATGTGGGCTATAGTTTTGGGTATGAGGGTATATCCCCCTCATAATGAAATACAAAAGTTAAATTGCCCATACATACACTCACCTAAAAGATTATTAGAAACACCTGTTCAATTTCTCATTAATGCAATTATCTAATCAACCAATCACACGGGAGTTGCTTCAATGCAATGGCGTGTGGTCCTGGTCAAGAGAATCTCTTGAATTCCAAACTGAATGTCAGAATGGGAAAGAAAGGTGATTTAAGCCATTTTGAGTGTAGCATGGTTGTTGGTGCCAGACGGGCCGGTCTGAGTATTTCACAATCTGCTCAGTTACTGGGATTTTCACGCACACACATTTCTAGGGTTTACAAAGAATGGTGTGAAAAGGGAAAAACATCCAGTATGCGGCAGTCCTGTAGGTGAAAATGCCTTGTTGATGGTAGAGGACAGAGGAGAATGGGCCGACTGATTCAAGCTGATAGAAGAGCAACTGTGACTGAAATAACCACTCATTACAACTGAGGTATGCAGCAAAGCATTTGTGAAGCCACAACACGCACAACCTTGAGGCAGATGGGCTACAACAGCAGAAGACCCCACCGGGTACCACTCATCTCCACTACAAATAGGAAAAAGAGGCTACAATTTGCACAAGCTCACCAAAACTGGACAGTTGAAGACTGAAAAAATGTTGCCTGGTCTGATAAGTCTCGATTTCTGTTGAGACATTCAGATGGTAAAGTCAGAATTTGGCGTGAACAGAATGAGAACATGGATCCAGTATGCCTTGGTACCACTGTGCAGGGCGGTGGTGTTGGTGGAAGGGTGTAGGGGATGTTTTCTTGGCACATTTTAGGCCCCTTAGTGCCAATTGGGCATCGTTTAAATGCCACAGCCTACCTGAGCATTGTTTCTGACCATGTCCATCCCTTTATGACCACCTCTGATGGCTACTTCCAGCAGGATAATGCGCCATGTCACAAAGCTTGAATCATTTCAAATTGGTTTCTTGAACATGACAATGAGTTCACTGTACTAAAATGGCACCCACAGTCACCAGATCTCAACCCCTTTAGAGCATATTTGGGATGTGGGGGAAAGGGAGCTTCGTTCCCTGGATGTGCATCCCACAAATCTCCATCAACTGCAAGATGCTATCCTATCAATATGGGCCAACATTTCTAAAGAATGCTTTCAGCACCTTGTTGAATCAATGCCATGTAGAATTAAGCCAGTTCTGAAGGCGAAAGGGGGTCAAACACAGTATTAGTATGGTGTTCCTAATAATCCTTTAGGTGAGTGTATTTTTTTATATAATATAGTGAAGGAAAAGTCAGAGCTGTAGGTTTTTTAGACATACTTGACATTGGGTGGGAGAAGTGGTCTATCATATCTTTAACAATGCCACAGATACCACAAATGATCAAATGACATAATAATCAGACCACAAACCTAAAACATGTCAGTTTTTTATATTAATGATCTGTGATATACGATATGAGTTCATTTTGGGTACCCACAACAATTGCTAAACTCCACATTCTCAACCTGCCCTCATGGCAGAGACATTACTGATCTGAACCGAATATTTTTTCAAGTCTGATAATGGGGTTAAATATTGGGAAAATGTAATGTGAACCAGATCCAAAACCCATTAACATTGTATATGCGTCAGTGTTTTTATTCATTGACATTGAAGGGAATGCTTTAATCACAACCCCTTAGCAGAATCCAGACATAATCACACTGCTAAATGCCCTTAAACTGAACTCAGGTCAGTTTTAAACACTGCAGAGAACTCCATTATTTCCTTATTACATCATTACATCAAAACCACAGATGCGGGCAGCACATATACATTCTGCTGTGCTATTTGTCTCATATAAGCATTTACTATAAACTATGCATTACGTTAAAACAAAGCCAGATTGTAGACATCCATCAACGGTTACAGTAAAATATAGGCGAAGGGAAAGAAATGTTCTGGTCTGACCTGTTGACCTGTGGAAAGTATCGAGCTCTTTTTTTACTGTAGTTGCCTTCGGAGAGAAACAAAAGTAGATTTTGAATCGCATTCAGAGTGAACAAATGATAAATGAATGCTGAAAACGTGATTTAAAAACAGCACTTTTCAAAATGCCCTTGACCACATATGAGGGTGTTTATTTTTCCTCATGTCAACTGTCTGTCAAGATGTTACTAATGAACCAAATATTCCATTATAAAGGTAAATATAAGATGTCATTTTACATGAAGAAAACTTTCAGCTTGAAATACAACTTTAAAAAGTTAAATTATGTGTTATAATGAACATGCATAGCAAATGCAATGACTTAATTTGACTCCTTTAGAAAAACAGTTATGACTCATAAAACAAGTTGAAATTGCTTAAAGTGTATGTTGCAGGTTAACCACCACTGTCGATTAATGGGTACATAAATCACTCAAGATATGTGTATAATTTTTAAAATGTCTCAAAAATGGTCTTAAAGACCACTTTTTTTACGTTTTTGGTATTAACGGTTTTTTAACGCAATTCTGCGATGATGTCACGTTGGGGAGAAGTGGAGAAAGACTCAGCCAGAGCCATAGAGATAGATGAGACATTTATTGCTGTTTAATACTTACGTATATAATTTGGAAATCATATATACATCGTAGGAAATATATAATGTGTTATACTGCAAAGTTACCTTGCTAATTATTATTTATGATATATGTGGAGATAAATAAAACTTCGCAAATCTGCTGATTTGATCCATTCATGTCCTGACCACCAGGCTAGAGATTTTTAAACATCCTTAATCCACACTTACTAGTCTATCAAATAATATCTCAAATATATTGTTTTGTGAAATAAAAGGATGCTTTGTTATATTGTTTATGCGATTATAACGAATCACACGATCATTTTATACGCAGCAGCAGTCAGCAGCTACAGCACACTCGGATCCGACCGCATACATACTGTAATAAACAGGCGTTCGGCGGCTTTTTACATCACGACAGGCTAAGCCATTTGAGGAGGAACCGCTCATTGATCACCGTATTTTTATAAATCCTGTACATGTTTGGACCTGCCGAACAGGTTGAGCACTTTTATATACTTTATTGAGCAGAGAGGCTGCCTGCACAGTTTGACCAGCGGGCTGCGGGAACCGGCGCACATCACGCCGCCAGACGGTGTTGCTAATATAACTCGAAATGTATAACTATTATCAGATCGGCCCGGGAAAGTCCCGACTCTCTCGATTGCCATTCCGCTACTGGCTGTAAGAAAGTGAGTGCATTTGGGTCGCTGGTCCCCGCGAACAGACGTGACGTGCTTCACTCACCTTCCAGGATTAGAGACATGCTGCCAAAACCGTTTGTGCTGAAGATCGCATAAAGTTACACCCATTTCAGGCAGGATCATGGACCCCCTCAAGCCAGCATGCACGAGTATGTTAATTGTTTGTTTACTTTCTACACGAAGATATGCTAACCTTATGCTATCTGGCTGTCTGCCTATCTCTCTATACTAGCCTATCCATCTGTCTGTCTGTCTATCTATCTTATCTATCTATCTATCTATCTATGTATCTATCTATGTATGTTTGTATGTATGTATGTATGTATTTATCTATTATCTGCGCTATCAGAACTGTACTTTACTCGTCTTTCTATAGTCATTCTCAATGCTCTCAAGGCGGCTTTGGTCAATTCTCTCCCCAGCGTGACGTCATACAGTGCGTTGTGAGGGAAAGGAGAATCATTGCAAATTGCTGTACTTTTTCATACTTTTTCGGGTTTTGTGATACCCAACAACATAAAATACAATGGATAACAGTTTAAATGTTTATTATCAACAAGCAAATTGCACAAATTCGTTGAAAAATTTTACCTGCAAAACGCCCTTTAACTTAATTTGATGGGTTAAAACATTATGTGTTGATAAAAAATTAAACTAGCAAGGTAAAATGAGTTTTTTGTAAATTCATATTGATTCTACTTAAAATCTGAAGGCAGTCAATTTTTTTGTATACTACCTGAGAGAGTGTAGATACGGATTTAGTGTTTGGAGGGGATTGGAGTTTATACCATGGTAAAAAGTTTTTAAAAATTAAGGTAATTTTTATGTGATTTTTTTTGTATTTAGCATGTTGCTATGTGGTTATTTGCACAGCCTAATGGTGCATTCACACCAGTCGCAGTAGAGGTGGCAAAAACGAGCTATTCGCCCGTAGTGGGACGCTTGAACATTTGAGTTTACTCCATTCGCAAGTGAAAGCTGCGCGTGAAATTTAAGTCATTCGAGACATTTATGCGTAAATTCGTGTCATTGGGGGGGCTTCTTCGACTCCGCTGAGACGCCGCTCGCTTCCTGTAATCACGTCACTACTACAACAAGGTCCTGATTGGTTAACGCGGCGCAAAGATTTTTCAACTCGTGCGTTTCTCGCGGCAACGCTTCTTTGCATATACCGCGCCACAGGGTGCCTAATCGCGTATTAGCACTTGACTTAAAAACTCTGTGTCCCTGATTGGCCAGCTAATCAGTACATTGTGATTGGCCTGAATACCTCTGACGTCAGCCAGTAATGTGACGCTCCTTACCATGTTTGAAAGATTTGGTTGCTAACAGGAGTTAACTTGCAGGCTGTGAGTCCAAAGCGTGAGGAAATATGATAATGTCGGTCTTGTCTACATCACTGATCCCAGGAAGTAAACTGTTGCCTACAATCCGTGTTTGTTGTAGTCTAAGAAAAGAGATTTACGTTGGAGACGATAACGAGTGTCATTGTTTACTTTGGGGTTTGTACCTTTTGCATATTGTTAAAATGTACTAATACACACTTACACACCAAAGGAAATGTAAAAACGTGAATCGGACAATAAGTGTTCTTTAAAGGTGTAGCGGAGGATTTTCTTGAATTTTAGAAAAGAACCGCCTTCTCCACTTTTTTAAGAAAAGAATTGCGCAACACTCCTGATTGACAACTAGATGGACCAATAGTCTTGATGATCCACCCGGAAAAAAGAAAATCCTCCGCAATACCTTTAAAATTTAATTACAGAATTTATTATAAATGAATGTGTTTTATAAAATGACTGGGGCCCCCTTAATTGGGCCCCCTTATGAATTGCCATGAGATTTTGCTGTATATGCATAAATAAATAACTTAGACTGTTGGAGTGTTAGGGCCTTGCAGTCTTGCCTTAAAAGGCTTTAAATTATGTGTACAAGTGTGAGTTTTAGGAAAATATTTCACTGTCTGTCAGCGTTTAAAATCTTATTGACATTCTGTTTTGAAAGCTAAGTGTGTCCACTGTTTTTCTTTTCAAGTTATGCCCGATGGACATTTATTTTAGCCCCACAAATGATGGATTAAAGATCAGTTTTGGCAATCAATTTTCTCCCTTGTCACTTTGATAGGGCCAGAGGGCATACGTGTTACGTATCTTTTACTGTTTTCTGACAGCTCCGTTTAAACACAAACACAAGAGAAGATGGAGGACGCGGAGAATGTGGGCTTCCATTTCCCTCCCTGATTTACCCCATATGAAATAATTTCCCTATGGAGATCTTTGTGGCACTGCTTTTAAACAAGAGTGATCCGTCAATGGCTTCTTGGTGAGTGGACACATTGAAAACACAGTCAATGATGAGCTACAAAATAAAGTTTAACATTTTGTTTCTCTTAGATGATGGTTTAAGTCTACCCCGAAGACAGGTTTATTGCTCTTTATGACAACTTCATGCATTTCAGAAATAATGTTATATTTAATTCTTAATTTTATCTCTGATGGTTTTTCTTGGGAGAAATAAAAACAGGCAGGTTGACTTACGAGACTATAAAGCAATGTTTTTGTTTCTGATAGCTTACATTTCATACTGAAAGTTCACAGCTATTCACATTATTAGTACAGTTCTGTAAACTTATAACCCTCACCCTATGTCAACCATCATCTCATTTGTGTCTATTTTTGTTTCTGGTTGAGAATTTTAGGAGTGGACAAAGTTGATAAATATTTTTAACAAGTTATGTTTAATAACTATGAACTTCCTGGTGTATGAAAGCAGCAGCCTCTATAAATAAAAGATAAAATACTCCACAGAACAAAGCAGTCCTTGTTTAACAAAGAAAAAATGATGAATTTATTTTTGTAAGATATATTCTTACACTATATATTAAGCTATGTAATGCAAATCTTTTAAGCAACCATCACAGCATACGAGATGAATCAGGTGATTTGGCACGATAACTGGACTAATTTAAATCACCTTTCATCTGAAGGTCTATAGGATCTAGGTTTAACTTTGTACTTATCAACAGACTTGTTTTGCATTATTGTCCGCTGATTGATCACGCATATACATTTCCCTCTGTGTGCAGGCCGGTGTTTATAGTTACTGGAGTGTGTTGGCTAAATACTGGGATTAACATGAAGGATAGATCAATTGGTACTGTTGGAAACCTACCGGGTTTCCTTCACAAACACTAATCCTGTGACAGGAGACTTCTCAGCTGTTCCATCCACCTATACTGTAGGAAGCAACTTTATATGAAGTGCGCATAGAGAAATGTACAGAACCTTTACACTTACAGACCTGAATCTTTTGACATCATGCTTTGTTGGTTTGACACACACACACACACACACACACGCGCGCGCGGTAATGTAAATACGCTGTGATCTTTTCTGAGATTTATTCGCCACTGACATGCTTTTCTACACCATCATTTACAGGCCGTCAGCAGCGCTGGAAAATGTGGTAACTGGAAAATAGATATGCACACTAGTGTTTGATGATCGTCCTTGTTTAGACTATAAAACTGTTAGGTATGGTTGTCATACTTTACATCTAACTGTACTTTATGGTGATTTACCTAAAAATCAAAAATTGGTTACTCTGTTTTTTTTACCAGTGTGTGTTTTTTTCTGTTTGCAGAATGATGATCTTGATGTTTTTCATTTACATGGAAAGTGACAACTCCTACAAAAGAAACAAAAGCTGTCATCGGGGCAGTGCCTTTTAACTCTTTCGCCGACATTGTCGAGATATCTCGTCAATTAAGAGAAAACGCTTCCCCGCCAATGACGAGATTTTCCGTCTTTCCGCAATACCGCCCTTATACAACCCGGAAGTGGTGCCTCACGTGAAAGAGAAAGAACTCTGTGTATGTTTTAAAGATCTCTCTGCATCTGATCTCTATCAAAAGTCCTTCGCAAAATTGGAATTATCTCAGCTTTTGGGTGTTTTTGAAGAAACCTACCCATGTTTGAGAGGTGATTACAAGAGAACTAATTAAGGTAGGATGAAACATTTTTTGTTTGTTTGTTTGAAAGCAGAGGGTCGGTTCTTTCATCTGATATATTGTTTGTTCATATATTTAAAGAAGAACATTTTCTGGAAGGCATTAAACTTGTGTGAAAATCACGAAAAATGCTGGCGCTGGCTGGCAACTTTTTTTTAAAAACGCTGGCGGGGAAAGAGTTAAAAAGTACACATTTGTACCTAAAGGGTTTATATTAGTTCCTCAAAAACCTCATTTACACAGGTCCCAGAAAAATTCCATAAAATTGACAGAGAGGCTTACATGTCCCATAAATGTTCTGGGATCACCCCCATACAGAGGGAACCTAGTAACATTCCCGTCACGGAAAGCATTCTGTATGAACAACAGGCAGGAACAATGGCGTAAGGTGCGTGCCGTAGTAAGGATGCCCATGTCATCACAACAAAAAGTTATGGTTCAGCTCTTTTACACAGGGATTTAAAGGGACACTCCACTTTTTTGAAAATATACTCATTTTCAGCTCCCCTAGAGTTAAACATTTTATTTTTACCATTTTGGAATCCATTTAGCTGATCTCCGGGACTGGTGGTACCACTTTTAGCATAGCTTAGCATAATCCATTGAATCTGATAGACCATTAGTATTGCGCAAAAAAATAACTAAAGAGTTTCAATATTTTTTCTATTTAAAAATTGACTATTCTGTAGTTACATTGTGTACTAAGACCGACAGAAAATAAAAAGTTTCGATTTAGGCAGGTATGGCTAAGAACTATACTCTTATTCTGGCGTAATAATCAAGGACTTTGCTGCTGTAACATGGCTGCAGGAGGTGCAATGATATTACCGAAAATAGTCCCCTTGGTTACTTTCAATAGATGGGGACTATTTCTGGGCACTGCGAAAAGAAATGTGGCAAACTGGACTGCAACCATTTCAACCACGCCAATCATAACGACACGACCCGTTTCTATAGCATCAAATTAATAGCTAAAATGAAACTTATCACAAAAATGAACACTTGAACATATATCAGTGTGATAACTACTTGAAAGGACCAAAACCATCTTTCGGAAACTTTTATTGGAAGTGTAAATAATTTTTTTATTTAGAGCAGAGTCCCATTTGTTTGAATGGAGAGGGCGGGGTTTATGACTTCTACTGCAGCCAGCCACCAGGGGGCTATCAAAGAGCCAGCAACTTCACTTTTCAAGATGTATGAGGCATACCCGGTGTGAATGCATGCACAGATCCCAGAAAAACATTAGCATTTTTTCTCGAAAAAATCCCAAATGCATTTTCCGTGTATTTTCCCTAATCTTTGTGTAAAAAGGTCAAAAGATACATATTGGTAGCTCAACGGTACATACCTTCCTAAATTAGGTCCTTTTTAACAGCTTTTGTACTGACAATGTACAGTATGGACATTCTTTAACATCAACCTTTTTATTAAAGAGAAATACAAGTAAAGTTAATTATCTTGAAAAAGCAATGATACTTACAATAAGGATCTATAGCTATTCTATATGGGGCGTTAGACCGTCAACCCTCATCTATCTTACAGTACACAGCAGCATTCTCACACATATGCAGCACAGATGTGGTCTCGTGTAATCCACAGACACAAAATGTGATGTTTCTTTAATTTCTCTCCTATAATTACAAGTGTCTGCCATCAGACCCAGAACACCGGCATGAATAAAGTATTAACATATGCATGATAAATCCACGCGGGATGTCACTCAGTTTATTTCAGCGATGTTGGTTGAAGCTTTATACAGCCTGCCAGCCCAACAAAGAGCTCTCTCACAAGCCGCCCTCAATGGATCAAATTGATACGTTGTGTATGTGTTGCTGTTTGTTAGGTTTCTATGTAATGTCTGCCTGACAAAGAAGATAAAGCATTGTTTAGATCATTTTCTTTTCATTTCTCTCTTATCTCCGTCTTATTCATTGAAGTGGCAAATCGTGATGGATTACATTTAGTCTGAGGGCCCATGGACCAAGTAAACCAAAATGATGCTGTGATCTTTTTTGCATGTTGGCAGTCCTTGTTGCTTGTTTGAATAGGGAACAAAGGAAAGGCATTTGAAATGAGCAAACTTGAAATAACACACTGTACTGCAAGTTTATCCTGCTATTCAAAAATCTAAACTTTGAATATTTTTTAGATAATATATTTTTATTAAGGATGTGCATACATACAGTTGCCATTAGCCATTCATTTGTGTATTAGCCTATCGCTAAAGTATCAAAGTTACTTTTAAGTTCACGATACTTTATCAAGAGCAGTTTTCCATACATATTTTCTTTGAAAGTGTTTAAAAATAGTTATATTACAGACTAGTTGGATTGCCTTGATGACAGACACACAAAGCCGCCCCATTAAGGGAAATCTGGTCAGACATGAAAGTTCATAGTTTGTTCCTTCTGCGTCGTAAAGCTTTCATCTTCATTTGCATATTTTGACATGGCGAAAGATGAGCCAATGAGGCTTTGGATTGGAAATTAACTGAGGTTTTGGACAAGATTGTTTGTGGTTAAAGTGACGTTAGCTTTAACTCATTACAGCCGGGCCAGTTATTTAAAGTGATGTAATGCTATCCATTTGCTAACAGCTTATTGAGTCTGTCAAGATTGTAAATGAAGACAGTACTCGCATACTGTGTGACCGCAAAATATGTTTTGTTAAGACACTTAAGTTTTGTTTAGACACTTGCTTGAATATCACTGCAGATAGAAAACAATTTAAAGTGGGACGGCACATTTTAAGCAAACATTTCACCAAAAGCCATTTGTTAGGTTGTAAATGATAAAACAGATGCTATGCTGTTTAAAATGAAGACAAAAGGTACTCTTTAGACATTTTCTGGTTGTCAAACTAAATGGAAAATTTCTGCAGTTAATGTGATGTACTACACTTGCGGCCTGGACACATGTGTGAACTGACTTGATATGTATACTAAATGACTCGAAGAAAAAATAGGGCCAGAAACTTATTAAATTTAGTTATGAGTAGAGCTATTAAAGACAGGATAGGCAGGAATTATCTAAAAAACTTTTTTACAAATTTGTTTAAACTGTCTTTATATACCAATACATAATTAAAATGTAAGTACTCTGAAAAAGAGAGTATAAAACTCGAGTGTCTGTAGACCTCTCACAACTGTTTTAAACACAGTTAATTATGTCCATTCGGGACGAAACAAATGATTGGCTTGCGTGACTATCATTCTCTCGCGCGACCATGGCACCACCCCTGTTGCTATGGGATCTGCCCACGCATGCGCACACCCAATTGATTTGAACGTGCATGAGGCACTCTAGGAAGAGCAAAAGTACGGCAGAGAAAGAGCATTCAGAACTCACAGTACCTGCATATGCGAAGACAAACAAGGCAAAAAAAGGAATAAACGAAGAAATCAAACGAGAGTAAATATCACGTGGCTTTTCCTCGAGTTGACGATGCATTGACGATACTAATCCAAATGCTGTGACATCGATGTAAATAAAACGTACTTTTTTTTAATAACTATGGCTTACAGTAAGATACAGTCATACATATATGATCCAATCGGATACTGAGTCTGTAATTGATCAATAGGAACAACAGCAGCAACGATAACAGCAGGACGTTTTGATGGAGCAATGCTAATGCACATTCTCGCTTTCAATTTGATTGATGTGCAGGCGTGCTTTTCCGGGGGGAAGTGCCCATAAAAGGAATACGGGGTCAATCAGTTGTAACCGGTACCCATGTTTGAAAAAAACGTTTAGAAACTTGTAGGAAAGAGGAAGCGTGAGTTTGGCCCAGAAATACTCCGTCACAAGCTCAACTGCTTTTTTGACACTTTGCATTTGTTTAGCATGAAGACTACAACTTTTAAACTGTGTTAATAAGTCAGAATGCATAAAAAACGTACCCCCCCAATGATAGAATAGGGTTGCCATAGAGTCAAATGACTTGACCGCAGAGTTCCTCAAAACATATGTCAATAAACAGTGTTACAGTAGAGGTTAGACAGGGCTATGACAAAGATGAAAGAGATACAGTATCAGATTCTCTACAGATGTACGGATTAGCTAAGCCAGTAATGATCTTATGTAACTTGTTAGAATTTTAAGCTTACAATTTTAAACTGGAATTCATATTTTATATAAATTAGGACTGAAAATCACGTAATACTTATGTTGATGTCACCGTGCTGCTGGCAAAAGCATAAAGAGATCATAATAATTTTATGCCAATACAAATGTGTTTTACTAGGTGGCTAATTCGTACGACCACTTTCGTACATTTTGTACACTCTAAGAAAGGATGTGTTAATTTTAACACATTGTTTTGTGTTAAACTATTTAACACATTATGTGTTATTTTAACACATTGTGTGTCATTTCGTGTAGAATGTGAGCTTAAATAAATGAAATGGACAACACAAGATGTGTTAAAACAACACAAAGTGTGTTATTCCAAAAATAACACAGAGATGTGTTAAGTTAAGAACAACACACTAGATGTGTTGTCCTTAACTAGACACAAGATGTGTTAATTTAACACATTCATTTTAAGAGTGTATGAATTGCTTTCGCCCCTGTGACATTGAGGCAAGGTCTTATACTGTTTTCATACATTTTTGTATGATTTACATTGTACAAGTGCATACAAATTAGACAACCTGGCAGGGCCGGTTTTTGCTATGGGCAATGTGGGCGAACGCCCAGGGCGCAATCTATGTGAGGGCGCACGAGCGCCCTAAAAAAAAAAAAATTATATCAAAACTGCTCATTTCCATGTCAAGTTAGTGCTGAGAAACACAGTTGTGTGCGTGTCAGAAGCGGCACGGGTGAGGGGGGCGGGGAATCAACTTGCGACTGCAAGTCCCTCGCTCGCCTTAAGGAGGGTGAGCAAGGGATTGACTGATCCCAGGGATTCCCAGGCCACACAACACAAACTGCTGCGTCTGCTTCCAAGTAAATTGTATTTTTCATTCCTAAAATTAACATGGACCCATATACCTACGAACATGTAATTAATTGGGTTATGTGAAAAAAATTCTGTAGAGTCATCTAACTTACGTGACTCACGTCACGTGACTCCGGTTGATTGACGGGTAAAACGGACGTTGTTGTTGGCAAAATGTAATGCAAAGTTAATGATGTCGAGTCTTCATCTTCATCATCATGGATCAAATTAAAAGACCAAAGTAGCCAAATCAGTTGCACGGTTCAGGAAAAGAAGATGAGGAGAAACGGGCAAAAGATAAAGGTATGCCGATTTCTAAGAGTGACAACGTGAGTGACGTGACAGTAGGAAATAGGCTATTTATATTAGCCTCGCACTCTTGCTAATATCTTGCTATTAGCTACAGAATACGACTGTATTTGGTTTTAGTTTTGCTGAACTAGCAACTATTAGAATTGAGGCATCATGCCATGCAACTAAATTCACTCTATAGGCAACATAGTCTAGTTTGTGTGTGCAACACAAAAAAGTGCAAATTCACACAGACCTCCTGACTGTGTAATTTTTTATTGCTTTACGCTATATGTGTCAACTTAAATAACTTCTAATATACATTGACATGGCATTTTGTAAGCTACAGTGATATAGCTTTTTAAATAATTTGTAGTGTATGCTTAGTTTATATAGGATGTTAACAAATACTAATAAAATGTGTGTTATGGTCATTTTAATTGGGTAACTGATGCATGTGTGAAATAAGTGTATCTAACTTACATAATTGTATCTTAATTGTAAATTCAGGGGCACTTCTGAAATATTTTAGAGCTAGAGCACCCACTGGCCAAAATGAGGAGTCAGATACTTCCACAGCAGCAACTGTGTGTGTGTGTGCGCGTGCGTGTGCATGAGTGGGTGTTTATACTGTATTACATGTTTTTCTCTGTTCTTGCTACCTTTTTGTATTTAAGATTATATATAACAAAATAATACATGTTGGTGGCGGGGTTTGGGGGTAATCCTTTGTTTTTTTTCACTATAGTACCCTTTAAAAAGTAGACTTTGGTAGCTAAAGGGTACATAGCGGTATGCATTGACATCACTTTTCCACGTGATCACGCGGAAGCTCGCCCTGTTGAGTGGCATAACGTTCAACAAAATGGCTGGCTGTTCTAGCGGCGGCCATGAAAATGTCAGCATAACTGACAATTATCAGCAAAAATGAAATTTAGTTGCACTTGATAGTGACTCGAGCAACTTGTCAACCCACCTGTGGTCAGTGGACGTTGGCATGGATGATCCATTTACTTCTCCTTTCGGTGTTTCTTGACAGTCTGAAAAACAATAGCTCCAAATTCTTGTTAAATCTCTTAGTACAGTCTATCGCACAACAGCTTTTTCCCATTTAGACTCGTTTTCCCCATGTTTTCGCTAATTTTACACTGTTCACAGATTCTGCCGCTCTGTTTTTTGCCACTCAGTGGGCGTAACCGCAGTCATTTTCATCGAAGGTGACGTCACGTGCATACCCTCTATTAGTTCTCCTAAAGGTTTGTACATCAAAGCGTTTAGTGCGGCTAAAAACGCCAGGCAGATGCCAACTGTGGGTACTTGCCAGCGTTTTTTCAGATACGGTTTTGAGGTACCTCTATTTTGACACTCTCCACGTCCTCTTTCCTTGACGTACAGTAACGTCCATTTACGCATTTTCTGCCAAAGCGTGCATTTTTGTTTCTTTTTTAATCTGCTAGCTTCAGCAAGTGAATGCACAAAGTGGTTGTAGCAGCGAAAACACAATGAAAGAGACAGAAGACGAGGGTGTGTTTAGCACTGCAGGAGATATTGTCCATGCAAAACGCAGTGTCCGCTCTCTTAACATGTTGATCAGTTGATTAAAAATGATGTTGTGTGACAGATCAAATGCTCAAGTTTAACAGCTTTATTTTTTATATTGATTTATTTTACAATTTAATTTTGTTTCTAAAACTACCTCAGTGATTGTCACTATGGCACATTTTTGCACAAAATACTAAAAGACTTTGACTGTTGCCATCATAAGCTTGATTTTGTGTTACATTTTGCCCCTCGTTATTCATTTTTCTTTATTTAAAAAAATGTATTTTTGTTAGTTTGTTGTTGTAAATGTTCCAAATGGGACAGAGATTGTTTAATAAACTGTTCATCTTATACACTCAAAAACATTATTCATTGGATTAACTCAATAAAATTGTGGGCAGGATTTCTATCCAATATGAATGTGTACCCCTAACTCATAAAAAAACTGCTTTACAGAATAAAAATATATTGAGTTAGTCCAACTCAATTTTAAGTAAATGCCAATACTCAATTGGTTGCCTCAACTCAATTTAGTGTAGTCTGAATAACTCGATTTAGCGTAGTTTTAATAACTCAATGTAGTGTAGTCTGACTAACTCAATTCTGTTATTTTATATAAAACGTTTTTATATCATACTTATAAGCATAAGCACATGTTAGCATGCTAATAATAATAAGATATGATACTTTGGATGATCATGTGAGAAGAGACTGATCTCCAAACAGGCATTAACTCAGTTAGTGCTCATTGAGAGAAATACGTCACATCCACAACCTAACCACAAGCGCCACTCTTCTGCACGATGGTAACCAAACAATTTGAAAAAATATAACACAAACGCTTCTAAATCAATAAGATAAACGGACATTAAACAGTCTTTCTCTTTATTTAAAAATAAAATAACACTTAATAAAAAAAACACTCTCCAAAAGCAGTTGCATGCAAAGCATGCTGGGAAATTATTTTTCCAGAAACCAAACTCAAACGAATTGCGTTAACGCAATAAAAAAAAATCAATACATTATAGTACATATCCATTTTGTGTTAGACTAATTAAATATATATACTTATTTTAAATTAATTGAACACAATTTTAATGTGTCATTTCTAAGAAAGGCTGGAATCATTTTTTTGAGTGTATATTTTGGTTGCATTTGTAAATAAATCTTAACTTGGCATGTAATATAAAAATATCGATTAATTAACCAAATCAGTTCGAATCGAAATCGCATCCAAGAAGTGTTTGATGTATCGTCAAAAATCGCATCGATGGCAGAGAAAAAAAAAAGATTTAGTATTGAATCGTAATGAACGTTTCAGTTTACACCAGTAGCGGCTCGTGACTGCTCTTCCAAGGGGTGCAAATTCAAAATATGTGTTCGAAGTGTCATGTGTTGCCCGTGTTTTCAAAATATGTGTTTGTTGCATCACATTAACCATGTGCATCACGTGTTTTGTCAAAATAAGTGCCTGCTGCACATGCCTGAAAATGCAGTTTATAATAACGTTCACAAAATACACGCAAGACACTCCCTTAACAGTAAACTCTGATTACGCATGAGATTATGCGAGTATCTGGCATACCCGAGCGTCTCTTTTATCATAAACTCTTTAGACGCGTCTTCAGCAGGCATTTATTTTGACAAGACACGTGATGCACATAAGTTCACTCGACTCGCAGAACACATATTTTGAAATTACGAACCACACGCATGACGGGCTACATACATGTTGTACCGAACTTCGCATCGTGCACCCTCGGAAAAAAAAGTCAGCGGCCGCTGACAGTCTCTTGTTTCGTGTGGAGGCTCATGCCTTGTTTATTGTGGCATGTGCCTCTGGTGTCTCGTCTCTAGTCCCCGCCCCTTGTTCTCCCTGTTAATTATTCATTATCAGTTCATCCCTCTCATCTGTGTTGCCCTCGTTATCTTGTTTAATTTCCCCTATTTAATCTCCTCTTGTCTCTTGTCTTGTGCTGGATCATTGTGCTGTATCGTGTCATGTTATGCAGTCTTTTGTGTTCTTTCAGTTTAATGATTTCATCGGAGTGTTTATGTCTAGTCAGTGTTAGTAATTCATGTTTAATGTTGTGTTGCCCCCTCGCGGGCTCTTGTTTTCATGTTTATTTATAATAAATGTTCTGTGTTCAGTCCCCGATATCGTCTGCGCATGGGTTCTCTTGTTCTATGTCTCCAGTTTCTCACAAGTGACAAAAAGGTAAAACTTTTGTACCTTTTTTCTGAGAGTGTAGAAGTAAAAGTGTATAAAAATTTTAAAACGACACTTAAAGGTGTCTAAAGTAAAACTACGTGGATAACCTCCACAGAAAAGTGGTAGTGAAACACACAGACTGTTGTATGTAAGAGTTGATCTTATCTACTTAGACCCCGTGGCCCTTGCTAAATAATGAAAAAGGGGGGTATGAATAATGGGGTAGTTCTGGATTTCCTTTTGCTATACGTTATGAATCGGGACATCTTTATTATTAAAGTAAAAATGAAAAACATAATGTGCCAAAACATGTTTATATCTTCACTTTGAGGTCATTCATGATTCACACAAGAAAGAAAATTGTTTTCTCTTAACATGGACCCGGTCCAAATCTTTTTTTTTTTGTTGCTCTAAGTACTTTTTGAAACTCTGAATTTAGATGTTAATAGTGATTGCATTATTATAGACGACTGTGCATTATGGTGTTTCGCTGATGGATAAACCTCTCTATGAGTCTTTAACAGTTTATAACCATGCAATCTTGAACCAAAACAAAGACATCAGTGAAATATAAGACAAGATCGACACTTGGATAGCTGATTAAGCAGAAAAACTACATTTTATTGATTAGGCATTGTAAAAACTTCACTTCTTGGTTAATTTACATATCCAACAAAACCTTGTACATTTTTGGGCACAACCGCAGATCTAATTTCACACATTTGTTTTGAAGAAAGAAACCTCAGATGTATCAATTGGGTGATGGTCGGGACTGGAGTTAATTATTTCTGCTGTCCCCTGACAGTTATTTGAGCTAGTGAGCAGAGTCTGGATTATTTCTCTCCTAAATGTGTCACGGTTTAATCATTTTTCCACTCGTTTTCATCTTTTCTGCCAAAGTTTATACCTCTGAGAAATTCAGCTTTGCGAAGAAAAGGCGGGTTTTCTGTGTCTGTGCACGCTTCATAAACACTTACTACCTGAAATTTTGCAATTCTGAGTCCTGCTGGGAGAAAATCACGACTCTCTTGGCTTATTAAAGTTGATCATATATTCTCAATACAGTCTTTGAGAGGACAGGTGCTTTATAGACAGCAATCAGAGAAATTCTGAGTGATTACACATGATTACTCTGAGTCATTGAATAGCCAACTCTTTTTATTTTACTTTATGGGGGCACTTATCATCTTTGCAGTGTATGTATTGAAATCACAAAATTATGTGTAAGTTTATTCACAAGAGATGTGCTATTACTTTTCTACGCAATCATGCTTAAGCTGTCTTTACATTTTTGGTATGCATCCAAAGCACAGATCAGACCTAAATATATTTTCATGCATGGATGGACACAACCTCCTTGTGCAACTCTCCATAAGAAATGAACAACTTTTGGTTTATTGGTTGTCGGCTGTTGTGTGCAGTGAAAAGGCATCTCTTTAGTTTTTATGTGGCGGATGATAAAACAGATGAAAGATCTCACACTTACATTTATGAAAATAACATATCTTGGAATCAGAATGTGAGCAACCCCACCTAGAAACCACACAAAGCCCCCTAGCCAATATCTAGCAATGCGGATGGCGATGCAATTTATTTGGTCTTTATCGTCAGTCTATTTATAATTTGATTTTATTATTTGAGTTATTAGACAGTGAATTACAAATATTCTTTAAATAAATCATAAAAATGTAAGGTAACATTTTACTTGAAGGGGTGTTCATAAGACTGACATGACACATTCATAATCATGACATGACACATGCTATGAACATGAAGAAGATTTTATGCACGTTTATGAAAACTGTCATTTGTTTAATTATGTAATTTTTAAAGATGACATTGTTTGAGATTTCTTTGCTATGACAACTTGACATTAACCAATGCATCATAACTTGCCATGACAACTTGACATTACCAAGACAACTGACCACTTTAAAAAGTGAAACAAATTAAATTTGTCTTTTAAATGTCATTAAGTGCTATTGCTCCGTCATATAGTTTTATAACAGCATCATAAATTATTTTTCTTGACCTCAGCTACAGTGGTACAAATATAATTTGACATGTAAATGTCATTAAGTGTTAATACTCTGTCATATAGTTTCTTAACAACATCATGAATATTTTTCTTGACCTCAACTACAGTGGTACAAATATAATTTGTCATTAAAATGTCATTAAGTGTTAATACTCTGTCAAATAGTTTAATAACAACATCATGAATATTTTTCTTGACCTCAGCTTCAGTGGTACAAATATAATTTGTCATTATAATGTCATTAAGTGTTAATACTCTGTCATAGTTTTATAACAGCGTCGTGAATATTTTTCTTGACCTCAACTACAGTGGTACAAATATAATTTGTCATTATAATGTCATTAAGTGTTAATACTCTGTCAAAAAGTTTAATAACAACCTCATGAATATTTTTCTTGACCTCAACTACAGTGATACAAATATAATTTGTCATTATAATGTCATTAAGTGTTAATACTCTGTCAAATAGTTTAATAACAACATCATGAATATTTTTCTTGACCTCAACTACAGTGGTACAAATATAATTTGTCATTAAAATGTCATTAAGTGTTAATACTCTGTCAAAAAGTTTAATAACAACCTCATGAATATTTTTCTTGACCTCAACTACAGTGGTACAAATATAATTTGTCATTAAAATGTCATTAAGTGTTAATACTCTGTCAAATAGTTTAATAACAACCTCATGAATATTTTTCTTGACCTCAACTACAGTGATACAAATATAATTTGTCATTATAATGTCATTAAGTGTTAATACTCTGTCATAGTTTTATAACAGCGTCGTGAATATTTTTCTTGACCTCAACTACAGTGATACAAATATAATTTGTCATTATAATGTCATTAAGTGTTAATACTCTGTCAAAAAGTTTAATAACAACCTCATGAATATTTTTCTTGACCTCAACTACAGTGATACAAATATAATTTGTCATTATAATGTCATTAAGTGTTAATACTCTGTCATAGTTTTATAACAGCGTCGTGAATATTTTTCTTGACCTCAACTACAGTGATACAAATATAATTTGTCATTATAATGTCATTAAGTGTTAATACTCTGTCAAATAGTTTAATAACAACCTCATGAATATTTTTCTTGACCTCAACTACAGTGATACAAATATAATTTGTCATTATAATGTCATTAAGTGTTAATACTCTGTCATAGTTTTATAACAGCGTCGTGAATATTTTTCTTGACCTCAACTACAGTGATACAAATATAATTTGTCATTATAATGTCATTAAGTGTTAATACTCTGTCAAATAGTTTAATAACAACATCATGAATATTTTTCTTGACCTCAACTACAGTGGTACAAATATAATTTGTCATTAAAATGTCATTAAGTGTTAATACTCTGTCATAGTTTTATAACAGCGTCGTGAATATTTTTCTTGACCTCAACTACAGTGATACAAATATAATTTGTCATTATAATGTCATTAAGTGTTAATACTCTGTCAAAAAGTTTAATAACAACCTCATGAATATTTTTCTTGACCTCAACTACAGTGATACAAATATAATTTGTCATTATAATGTCATTAAGTGTTAATACTCTGTCAAATAGTTTAATAACAACATCATGAATATTTTTCTTGACCTCAACTACAGTGGTACAAATATAATTTGTCATTAAAATGTCATTAAGTGTTAATACTCTGTCAAATAGTTTAATAACAACATCATGAATATTTTTCTTGACCTCAGCTACCGTGGTACAAATATCATTTGTCATTAAAATGTCATTAAGTGTTAATACTCTGTCAAATAGTTTAATAACAACATCATGAATATTTTTCTTGAGCTCAACTACAGTGGTACAAATATAATTTGTCATTAAAATGTCATTAAGTGTTAATACTCTGTCATAGTTTTATAACAGCGTCGTGAATATTTTTCTTGACCTCAACTACAGTGGTACAAATATAATTTGTCATTATAATGTCATTAAGTGTTAATACTCTGTCAAAAAGTTTAATTACAACCGCATGAATATTTTTCTTGACCTCAACTACAGTGGTACAAATATAATTTGTCATTAAAATGTCATTAAGTGTTAATACTCTGTCAAATAGTTTAATAACAACATCATGAATATTTTTCTTGAGCTCAACTACAGTGGTACACATATAATTTGTCATTATAATGTCATTAAGTGTTAATACTCTGTCAAATAGTTTAATAACAACATCATGAATATTTTTCTTGACCTCAACTACAGTGATACAAATATAATTTGTCATTATAATGTCATTAAGTGTTAATACTCTGTCAAATAGTTTAATAACAACATCATGAATATTTTTCTTGACCTCAACTACAGTGGTACAAATATAATTTGTCATTAAAATGTCATTAAGTGTTAATACTCTGTCAAAAAGTTTAATAACAACCTCATGAATATTTTTCTTGACCTCAACTACAGTGGTACAAATATAATTTGTCATTAAAATGTCATTAAGTGTTAATACTCTGTCAAATAGTTTAATAACAACATCATGAATATTTTTCTTGACCTCAGCTACCGTGGTACAAATATAATTTGTCATTAAAATGTCATTAAGTGTTAATACTCTGTCAAATAGTTTAATAACAACATCATGAATATTTTTCTTGACCTCAGCTACAGTGGTACAAATATAATTTGTCATTATAATGTCATTAAGTGTTAATACTCTGTCATAGTTTTATAACAGCGTCGTGAATATTTTTCTTGACCTCAACTACAGTGGTACAAATATAATTTGTCATTATAATGTCATTAAGTGTTAATACTCTGTCAAATAGTTTAATAACAACATCATGAACATTTTTCTTGACCTCAACTACAGTGATACAAATATAATTTGTCATTAAAATGTCATTAAGTGTTATTACTCTGTCATATAGTTTTATAATAGCGTCATTAATATTTTTCTTGACCTCAACTACAGTGGTACAAATATAATTTGACATTTAAATGTCATTAAGTGTTAATACTCTGTCATATGGTTTTATAACAACATCATGAATATTTTTCTTGACCTCAACTACAGTGGTACAAATATAATTTGTCATTAAAATGTCATTAAGTGTTAAAACTCTGTCATATAGTTTTATAATAGTGTCATTAATATTTTTCTTGACCTCAACTACAGTGGTACAAATATAATTTGTCATTATAATGTCTTAAGTGTTAATACTCTGTCATATAGCTTTATAACTGCGTCATTAATATTTTTCTTGACCTCAGCTACAGTGGTACAAATATAATGTATCATTAAAACGTCATTAAGTGTTAAAACCCTGTCAAATAGTTTAATAACAACATCATGAATATTTTTCTTGACCTCAGCTACAGTGGTACAAATATAATTTGTCATTATAATGTCATTAAGTGTTAATACTCTGTCATATAGCTTTATAACTGCGTCATGAATATTTTTCTTGACCTCAGCTACAGTGGTACAAATATAATGTGTCATTAAAATGTCATTAAGTGTTAGTACTCTGTCAGATAGTTTTATAACAACATCATAAATATTCATCAGTTCATTATGTTTTTTTAAGTTTCCTCTGTGTGTTTAACAAATAAAATCAATCATTACATAACAATAATAAAAATTGATAAAAATATACTTTATTGCATTTAGAGACCGATTCACCTAAAATGAAATGAAACCAGTACAATAATGGGTTAAGCCATGCAGCGTTGGGTCCATATTGCTGCAAAGTTAATTACATTAAATTAAATTGATTACATGTTTTGTTAGTTTTTTCTTCTATGTCAGAACATTTCTGAAAAATATCAAAATTTCTGTTAGTTGTCAGTTTTTTATGTATTGTGCACATACATACAGTTATGTTGATGTGTCTGTTGGATTTAGTGAAGGTATTTAAAATTATTTTACATAGTATTAACATTTATTGACATTTAAATGACAGTCATCTTTGCATTAAAATGCATTAAAAATGACATAACTGAACAAATTACACTTAATGACACTTGTGCATAAATGTGCATAAAATCTCCTTCATGTTCATAGGACATGTCATGTCATGATTATGAAGGTGTCATGTCAGTCTTATGAACGCCCCTTCAAGTAAAGTTTTACCAAATATAAGTAATGTTATACATCTGGGTGAAAACATATATTTTGGTTATGGAGCAACTTGTTCAATGTACATAGGGGAGATTGCAAAATAAGCTCGAGAAGTCTTAACCCTAAACCAAAGAATGTTTAAAAATGTGTTATAGATAAAATGTTTTTATGGTCTGTTTGCCTGCACCTTGCTCTGAATGTAATAAAGTATCTTAACTTTGCTCAGTTCAATGTTCTCACTTCCCTTGCATCTGTTCTTATTAAGCATGCACATTTTCATTAAAGGAAACAACCTTTAAATGAAGCAATATCCTTTCCTGGCTAATTATCGAGACCTTTTTAGCAAAATTAATCACAAACGTTGCCCAAGAGCGTCCTATTTCAGAGCACCAATCTGTCTGCCGTTTCACATCAGATGAAGCCTCCTGTAACTCCAAAGCAGAGCGAGAGGAGATGGATCTGGTTGCGCTGACGCCCGTCCCTCCAGACAACATCACTGGAGGGTGAGAATGAATCAGGCTGACGGTCCGTTTTTTCTCAAAGCGGTGGCTCGCTATTGTCAGGCTGCGCGTAGAGATCTTTTATTCGTTTTATCATCGTGCACATTCATCATTAAGTCTACAATGCTCAGGGTTGGTCTGCTAATGCAGTTTTCTCAGAGCCGCTGATGGAGGTTCCGGCTCAAACAGATGTGGATGGATGTGTTTGTGTTTCGCGCGAGCTCCAGGTGCTCTCATCCCACATGCTTCACCACACACACACACACACACACACACACACACACACACTCACACATATATATTTTGTACAGATACTGTACTTACAATTATATCTCCCTGAAGATGTAAACAATTGCTCATTTAATGCAGGAGCAATGCTGTTTAAGCTTAAACTTAGCTATGTTCCGGTTTAATCAATTTATCCATGTTTTCCTAAGTTTCCATGATATTCCATATTTTTGTTACAGTGAGGTCTTGCAGCGTGTGTGTTGTTATTGTTGAAGAAACAAATAAAAGCCCAGGAGCACTGCCTTCAGGAAACCACCTTGACTTAGTTCAAAATTTGATCCTGTGATGAGTTTTTGGAAATAATATTAGTAGGCTAAATAAAATAAAAAAATGTTGCTTTATTGTAAAAAAGTGCAACATGATTTCATGGAAAGTCGTGTTATAGTCACAGAAAATGTTATAAATTTATTCGTATCCATGGCACGAAATTCAGCTTTTTTGTGTCACCCACATAAATTTCTATAAATAGTTTTTTGTGTCCGTGGCACGACTTTCTTTATCGTGTTATTTTATGTATTGTTTTCTCATTTTTTTCCTATTGTCACTTGGGGTTGGGGTTAGATTTAGGGTTTGGGTTAGGATGTACTTTTAAGTATTGGTTTCTGCATGTTTTTCGTCCGCTTTTAAAACTATTCTCGCCTGGAGTTAGAGTTGGAGGTTGGGTTAAGATGTCTAAAAATGTAACAGAAAGTGATTCTAGCCCCAACCCCGAGCAACAATGGTAAGACAATAAGAAAAAAACTATGAGAAAACAATACATAAAAAAAACGTAATGAAAAAGAAATTCGTGCAACCTAAATTAAAAATTATTTATAGAAATTTTTGTGTGAATTTCGTGACATGGATACAAATAAATTAATACAATTTTGTGTGACTATAACATGACTTTTCGTGAGATCAAAATTAATCATTGGTTGAAAAAGTGTCAATTATAAACTACTGGTTTTATCTGCTCAGTCAGATTACACCGTCCACCGAACCAAACTGCATTCACAGGATTATGGGATGTCATATTTGGGCATACCTTGATGTCTTGGTAGCCTCTCTGTATTTTGCCTGAGATGTGCTGAAAAAATAAAATAAAATAAAAATGTAATTGGTTAATAAATACATCATATAAACATTTATGCATTTGGCAGACCCTTTAATCCATAGGGACTTAAAGTTATGCATTAAAGTTATGTGTGTTTCCTGCACTGTCAAGAAAATTGTTAAAAGATGATCCCAAGCTTTCATTGCAGTACACTGTTTAATAGTACACTTTTGCACCTAAAGAGTTAAATTTTAGCAGTGGCGGCCATTGACTTCTTTTTTCGAGGGCGCACGATGCAAAGTTCGCCACAACATGTAGCCCGTCATGTTTGTGGTTCGTAATTTCAAAATATGTGTTCGGCATGTCGAGTAAACCTATGTGCATCACGTGTCTTGTCAAAATAAGTGCCAGCATCAGATGTGTCTAAATGGTTTATGATAAAATGAGACGCTTGTGTTTGCCAGATACTAGCATAATCTCATCCGTAATCAGAGTTTACTGTTAAGGGAGTGTCTTGTGTGTATTTTGTGAACGTGAGCGTCTCTTTTATCATACCGTAAACGGTTTTGACGCGTATGCAGCAGGCACTTATTTTGACAAAACACGTGATGCACATGGTCCACATGATGCAACAAACACATATTTTGAAAACACGAGCAACACACATGATACTCCGAACACATATTTTGAATTTGCACCCATCGGATGAGCAGTCATGAGCCGCCACTGCATATTGGTGCCTCAGAGGTATATTGGTACCAAAGAGTGTATATTAGTACGTTAAATGTATTAGTACCAAATGTATACATATCTTGTGCCTAAATAATACATATGACCTTTTTAAAGGGCTTGGGACCAGTTTTAGTCTATTTTTCCGACAGTGTGAAATCAAACCCATGACCTTCGTGGTGCTAACACAGTACCCTACCAAATGAGCTAAAGGAACCCACATGGTATGAACAAACTCCCTCAGAATGCAGACAATTTGCATAAAGTTTAACTTTTCTCCGCATTGTTATCAATATTGTCAATGGTAACTGTCACTCATGTGGCCAGAAATTACAGAAAACGAATGACTTCCGGTCCCTGTCTGTATAAACCATAAGAGGGCAATATTTCTCCAATTTGGGACACATCCCATAACTCATCTTTGACATTTCTGAGCCCACCAGCTCATTAAGCTTCCAAATAACTCCTTGAGGGAAAAGTGTCTCTTATCTCCGAGCACACTGTCTCCAGCATCTCGCCTTCGAGCTAAATCTTTTCCTTTATGCATTAGGAGTGATATAAAACACAAAAGCAGAGTACACGGATGACAATCAGGTCTGTGCATGAGAGAGGTTCATATGTCAGAGCGGTGAGATTGGCTCCAGATGCCATGAAATGTATTACAGACCAACAGTGGCTTTGTAATGTGAGCGTGTGGGATGTGAGAGCTTTGTGCTTTCCTCTGGATACGGGCGGCAGACGTGGTGCCTGGGCCTCATGGTAATTGCCTACTGCTTGCGCGGTTTGAAGATCTATATGAAGAGCGCCGGGTGGGTGGACACGCCGTTGGCTGCTGGGTCTGTCCTAATAAACAAGTCTTCTGCTGAATATGGTGATTTTTTTGCCTCTAGTAATAACCAGTGAGAAACGCTATAAACTGTGAACTCGCAGTTCCAGATGGAACTTTAGGCGGATATCTTTGGGAAGACCTGTTGTCAATCTGTACAGGTATAAGGTTTTTACTTTTTTAACATTGTAAAGCACAGTAAAATGTAGTTAAATAAATTTTTTTTGACCTACAGTACTTGTAGGCTATTTATAGGAACACTTCACCCAAAAATTTTACATTTTATATTAAAAAAATATAATGTTGAATGTTTCGGTTTTCCTGGTTAGCAATGTTTATAATGTTTTTTATAGCATTAAGCTTAATAATAGGGACATTTTTTTTAATTAAACTAAGAACTATTCAGTAAGTATATATACACTGTCAGAAAAAAAAATATCAAAATGTTCCTTACACTGCAAAAAATAATTTTCATGAAAAAAATTATTAGTATTTTTGTCTTGTTTTCAATAAAAATATCAAAAAAATCTTAAATTAAGATGCTTTTTTGATGAGCAAAATGACCCAAAAAAAAACCTAGTTTTTATACAAAAAATATCAAATTTGTGATTTTGTGCATAAAACAAGCAAAAAATCTGTCAATGGGGTAAGCAAAAAAATCTTGAAAATTTTTCTTAAATACTAAATTCAAGAAAAATTAGTTTACCCGATTGGCAGATTTTTTTTGCTTGTTTTATGCATAAAATCACTTAAATTTGATATGTTTGGTCTAAAAACTAGACTTATTTTCTTGGGTTGTTTGCCCACCAAGAAAAAGCATCTTAATTTAAGAATTTTTAGATATTTTTACTGAAAACAAGACAAAAACTAGAAAATCTTTTCTTGAAAATCATTTTTTGCAGTGTAAACACTAAATTCATGAAAAATTTGAGAAAAATTTGCTTACCCCATTGGCAAATTTTTAAATTCTTTATGCTTGTTTTATGCACAAAATCACTTAAATTTTATATTTTTAGGCTAAAAACTAGACTTATTTTCTTGGGTCGTTTTGCTGATCAAGAAAAAAGTATTTTAATTTGAGAATTTTTTTGATTTTTTTTTACTGAAAATAAGACAAAAATACTAAGAAAATGTTTTCTTGAAAATATTTTTTTGCAGTGTAAGCTTTCACAGGGGCAAAAAGTACATATTGCTACCAAATGTTTACATAGCTGTACCTAAATGGTAAATATTAGGACGTTTTTAAAGGATACTGCCCCAGTAAGCTTGAGACAGTATTAAAAGATGGCCAGCCCTGGTCCCATCTGCCTATTTTAATTCAGTACTTCAAATTGTTTAGTATATTATTGTATAGCAAATAAAATTATAATACAAATTGTAATAAATTGTTATTTGACATTATTTGTATAAAGTATCTGCTAAATGAATAAATGTAAAGAGAGCTGTTGAGTATTTAGTGCACAATCTTAGAGTTGCAATGTTTAATCAGTAGTTAAGTGCAGTGGCAGATCTCAGATCAGTCGTAATGAGCGCCACACTAATTGGACTCTGGCAACCTCTTTTCTCATCTGGCTGTCCTTTATTATGTATGGGTGGAGTGGGCAGGAGCCAGGAAGCCCACCACTTCAGAGCGCACCGCAACGCAAATAAAACTACACTGATGAGATTAAACAATTCAAGATGTGTGTGGGTACTTTTTAAAGCAAACAGTGAGAAAGGGACCTTTCCGTCTTTCGCTGTCATTGTGTCCTGTTATTGCTCCATTGCGTGCACACCCCAGACACAGCCACATACGCGTTTCTGTTTGTTCTCTTACATGTTGTTTTGCAGAAAATAATCACAGTGCTTCATAACTACACTATATGGGACGATACAAATAGAGGGAATGTTCCACAAATTAAGTAAACTGTCAGAAAAAATGGTCCCAAGCTGTCACTAACTTTAAAAAAGGTCCCTAAATGTATAATTTAGGTAGAGATATGCGTACTTTTGGTACCCTTGATTTACTACAACTCACTCTTTGGTATCAATATGTACCCCTGAAACACTAAAATTTACTCTATGCGGTGGTTTCCCAGATGGGAATTAGACTAGTTATAGACTAAAAAAAATGTAAGAGCTGTCCAAACTGAAAACAACTTGCACTGACCTATCTTAAAATACATCTGTACTCTTTGTTTTGCCTCAAAATGCACACAAGTAATGTTTTTAGTAAAGCATGTTTGTTCAAACTAGCTATATTTCCTAATTAAACTAAGGCCTAGTCCTGGTTTAAGCTAATCCCTGTCTGAAAGGGTACTGCCCCAATGAAAACTATGGATCATTTTTTGACCATTTTACAGATTTTTTTTCTTACAATAACTTGAAAATGAACTGGTAACTTTCTGCCAGGACATTATTTGTTCATTTTACGGACATCTCCATAAACCCTGAAACAGCGACAAGCAAAATAAAACAATGGAATAGAAAATTCCTTAATATTAATACAGTACATTTTGTTTTATATTTACATGTTTTTGTGAATTGAAGAAGGAAATACAATAATTTACTTGTCTTTCCACTTTGATGTTGAAATGTTTCAAATGATATTGCTTAGATTGGGTGTCTCAATTGCTATAGTTTATATAATAAGAGAAATCATAGTGACAGGGTTGTATGGATAATGTATGAAACAGCTTAAAAGTTAATATTAAGTTATAGTATTTAAAATTTGTTAATAAATATTGTCATTGTTTTTGAAATTAACTTAATCGCTGTGCTGGAATACTTAAGGAATAATTGAATACGGGCCATTGAATTACTAAAAAAACAATGCACACCCAAGATGGCAATCCGCCATGACACAAAACTGGGTGTGAAATATTTTCAAATAATTAAAAAAAAATGTCATGCATCTGTTAATCAACCTCAGTACTGATCAAAACTACCAAATGTTTACAAAAATGTCCATGATTTTAACTCTTTAATTGCCAAGTTCATAAGTGGTGTCACTGATTTGGGGGGAAAAACACACGAATTGACCGATTTTGTGGACTGGCACGCCAAAGATTGGTAAAAACATTGTCTTTGATGCATTTTTGGGTTTTTACCTCCATCATTTACTGTTTTTGCCCATTGACTTCCATTGTAACAACATTATTTGATTGCAGAGCCATGACACCTTATTATCATGCATTCTTGATTCTTTGTGGTTTTTCCTTTTGCAAAGAGGTCAAATTTGTCATTTTTGCTGTTGATAACCATTAACCCTTTGGTAGGCCTGTGCAAAAAAACAGAGCTTAATATGTGTCAAGATAAGATTTGTCACCAAAAATCATTCCATTTGCAGAAACTCAGACTAAGTTTTGGCCAAATTAAGACATAAAAAAACAAAAATGGCCAAAAATGGCCACAACAACCCATAAGGGTTAAGTGCTATAACTGGGTCCCCAGTGCTTCTATCAACCTAGAAAATTTTAATAATAACAACCCAGTAACTTAGTTTTGGTAAACCATTCTCTACAAGCATGTGAAAAAATAGGTAATTGAAATTTGGCTCCCCTGTCAGAAGGGGATAATACAGCCCTTTTATCTGCACTATCCAATCACGGCACTGCCATTTAGTGCAGATATCAGCTCATTTGCATTTAAAAGGACACACCCAAAACGGCACATTTATGCTCACCCGGCACATTTATGCTTAAAGTCCCCTATAAGACATTTGACAGATTAGGTGTGTGTTTTACAGAAAGATAATCAACACACATGGAACATTCCTCAACCAATCAGAATAAAGCATTTAACAGCCCCATGGTATCAATATGTATAATTTGTCTAAAACTATTTCATATTAGGCTAAAATAAACCACTGAGTCTGTTTTAAAAAGCTAATGGGGTGTTAAGTGCATCGTATTCGTGAAATTTTCAAGCAGTGGTCTTTTGGCTTAGGACTTCGCTTTTAGACAATGCTCAGTGATCTGGTGAATCATACAGTATTGTTGGCTGGGAGAATGAATGGAAAACACACATAAAACACAGAAAAAATGTCCTGATCTTCGCCAGTAACCGTTAATGGCTCATTCACTTCAGATACCATGTCAAAACAGAAAGTGTTAAGCGCAGGAGAGTTTCCATGCCAGTAGCGTAAGACTGACAAGGCTTTGGACCGCTTCAAATACAAACATGTAAGTTTCAGACCAAATCCAATTCAATTATACACACGTGCACATATGTGCTGGACCTCGGCCCAGAGTTCTGATGTCCAGGCCACCATGGGTTTATAGGTTTGGCCCATTTAGTATTTTGTGGGATTTTTTGTTTTGCCAGTGCTAAAACTGTCTCATTAGAAGACAATTCCAGTGTTTACGTTGTGTGCTTTATGGGAGTGCATGATTGTGTGTGAAAGGAAGTGCTTACCAGGGCGTGGAGCTCTCATGGTTCAAATCTTTGGTTTTATTCATGCTGAAGCTTTTTTCCGTTTTTAAGCTCAACGGCACACTGCCACGATAACAGACTGTACATGCTGGAAATAGACTCGTGCCTAGAATTGACACCACAACATTCACTTACCCTTCAAAGTTCGGCAGGTACCCAACAAGTTTGTGTGATAAATAGACTGAAGGTTAATTTGGTGCTCATTAAAAGTCTTAAATAATATCTGATTTTTGGAACATTAAAATATGATTATGACTGAGCTCAAACATGGACTATCTGTTTTATGTTTAGTACACTTGTCCCCAAGTTCAAATCTGTATCATTACAGGTATAAAAAAACATAATACAATGTTGTACCTTTTTGGGAACAATACTGGGTACTGGGTATTGTGTACCTTAAAAGGTGCAGTTAAATGTTTTATACCCCTAACATTTAACTGGTACAAAATTGGTCCTGAAAGCCCCTATGAAATTAAAATGAAACATTTTTCCTTTAGTATAAGAATAAATATGAACTGGTATGGTCCAAAACACTGAGAAAATTCTCATACACAAGATATAAGCATTAAAAACTTAGTTTGCGTCTGAAAACGCCAACTTCCATACTATATAGTAGGCGAAAACCACCCTGTCTCATATAGATGCGTATAAATAGCACAAAGTTTGAAAAATTGTGCAATACTTAAGAAAAAAACAAATTTGGCGTGCATATGATATGCCAGTCCTTCCAGTTCACTTAAAACGGCGCATCATTTTTTGTCGTTTTTCTTTTTTTTATTGGTTCTCAATTTTTTCTGTTTTTTTTAATCATTGTCACTTTGGTTTAGGTTAGATTTGAGCTTTGCTTTAGAAGGTTATTTCATATACAGGTTTCTCCATGTTTTTGTCTATTTTTAAGCCTTGGTCGCTTGGAGTTGGGGTTAGAATTGGGCGTTGGGTTGTCTTTTTTATGTAACAAAAAGTTGTTTTAACCCTAAACCCAAGCGACAATGGTAAAAAATACAAAAAAATTGAGAAACCAATACATTAAACGACAAAAAAATGCACCTTTTAAAGTGAACGGGAAGGACGGGCGTATCATATTCACGGCAAATTGGAATTCGGCATATTGTATGAGTTTTCACACTTCGTGCTATTTATACGCATCTCTTTGAGACTTGGTTCGAAAAGCAGTAGGCAAGGTGAGTAGTATGTCCGAATTCATAGTAACAGTAGGCGAAAAGTACCAGGATGAACTACTACTTCTGGCAAGATCCTGAAGTGTTAATTTGAAGGACACTTTGCTATCCCGTGATCCCCCAGGAGTTGAGTTATCCAACGAAGAAGAAGAAGACGGAGGGGCGTTGATGCGCCAATTGTTGCAATGTGATTGGACGGCCGAGTGAGAAGTGACATTGACAAGCTGAGCGTTTCACCCAAAGTTTAAAATTTTTCAACTTATATTTTTATAAAGGTACAAAAGTAAATTTTTCATATTTAATTGATGTGACTGAATTAAATAAATGTTATGTGTACTGATGAGCTTTAATTTAAGCTTGTATAATACAGAAACTTTACTCTTTTCAAATAACTTATTGTAGTTGCTTTGTATAACTACCTTACATTTCCTTAATTCTTATAAAATAAATGGTCAAAACATGTACCTTTTAAAGTATTGTGTTGAAATTGCACTTTGAGTCCAATAATAATAATAATAATAATAATAATAATTCCAAAATGACAAAAAAAAACTAAATAAAAAAATGCAATACTTAAATTACATTTTTATTGCATTTTAATACATCATCCTAAACTGGACCTTCCAGTGATTATGACTCATGTTTGACTGTTTCAAACCTGTGTGCCAACAAGTAAGAGATGTCAACAAAAAACCAAATGTCAACATCAAACCTTTTACCATTTTCAAGGTAACACTGTGATATCAATGCATAATACAATACATAACAGGTTTCTTAATTGTTTACTTACTTGTGTTGCCAGATCTTGGCAGTGTTTTCATTTACAGTAAACAGTCACACGTCTCTATAGTGGGTGACAGTGCGTAGTTTGTGTACCAACCCAAACACAAATCTAAAATCATATATCAACATTGCTTACTGTATAAAATTCACAATGGCTCTTTTTAAAGCGGAGTGGAAACAGGCATGGCTCTGCGTTATGGAAAAAGGCCGTGTGTAGTGAAAAACTGTCAAAATATTATCAATCAATATGACCAATATCAACGTTTTTCCCTATTCACCCACTGTCTGTTGGATAATATGGCTACTGTGTTGACCAGAAATTCAAACAAGGCCAAAAACGTTACCCATGCTACACACTGAACCCATATAACCCCGAAATGATTTTTAAGCAGTGCAGCAGGAATAATTAAAGCACTTCTGGAGCTCCATTGCATCTGAGGACATTCTCCATGTGTTGCCTTGAGTTTTGTTTTTGCCTGTAGGGAAAATATGTGGCTAAGCTCTTTCCGAAATGTTATGATTCAGATCTTTTGTAAAACCTTGTACTGCGGATTTGGTTTGTCATTATGTATTTCCATCATTTTTTACATTTCAACGGATGTGTGTAATTTTTCAATGTTAAAGTGTTTTCTTCTATTTCAACTTGATTTGAATTGACAGCTATAAGAAAGACATGCGTAGGCTGGTTTCTGCAGGTGTAAACATTGTGTCTCCGTGCATCATTTATAAACTTGCTGTGTTTGTTTGAGCAACCTGACATTATTCTAACCATTAGCATTAGTTTAGAGAGGAAATGTCGGTTTGTCTGGAAAATGACAGATTGGAGAGCGTGTTTAGGAAACCTTTTGGATTATTTGGTGCAAATGCCTCATGCTTTTTAAAAAGCATTCAAAATTATTTTTCATGATATTAACACACTTAAATATATAATGCAAAGCCTTGCATTGTGTTCAAGAATAAAAATGTGTTAAAAATTAACTCAGTACAGTGCTTAGGTCTCAACCACATGATCACCAAGTGTTTATAAACATAAACAGATTTAACATATGAAATATCACTATAGTGTATAGTGCTCTAGCGTTGTGCGAAATTAGAAAAAAATTAGCTGATTTTGCAGATAACAATAACAGATGATACAGTATGTTGGATCCTTCAAAAATGTGTTTGGGAAAATCTTTTATTTTTCTAGCTACCTTATAACATATTAATAAAATTAAGGTTAATGTTGGTGTTATTAACCAAACAAAAAGGTCTTTATGATTTAAAATGGAAGCATTCAAGTAAATAGTACTGAAGAGTAGCTTACTTAAGGCAAAAATAACATTGTAGTAAGTCAGAAAATCCTCATAAAAATTGCAAAGAGCGTGATTGGCTAAAGTATTAAAAATTAATATGGCATTGATTTTTACAAGCCAACACGCTACAATCAAAGGTGCTGCTACATCACGCTCTGAAAGTGCATGCAAATTGAATTTGTGGGCACTGAAGGCTGGATTTTTGAAAAGCAAGTGATATACTTGATAATATAATTTTGCATTGTTAAAACAACAATAACAACAACGATATTATTGTGAACCGGTATATCTTGCACACCCCTAATGCACTCTTTAGTCATCAGTTTAAATTCTGTGAGCATTTGTTACGTTTTTAAAAAAAAGTAGCATCATTAAGTGTATAAGTATTAACATGTGTGTGTATAAAACATTGACTTGACTGTATGTAATTCATAATTATTTCTTTTACTAGATTAAAGGTGCAGTGTGTAATTTTTAGATGGATTTCTTGACAGAAATGCAAAATAATATACAAAACTAAATTATCAGGGGTGTATAAAGACCTTTCATAATGAACCGTTATGTTTTTATTACCTTAGAATGAGACGTTTTATCTACATACACAGAGGGTCCCCTTACATGGAAGCCGCCATTTTGTGCAGCCATGTTTCTACAGAAGCCCTTAACGGACAAACTTTTTTACTAAGTTGTCTCCAACGATGACATGTTTGTCCGGTGGCAGCTACCATAGCTTCTCTATGTGTTTCAAAAACAAGAGGTAAGCAGTGGACTGTGCCGTTGGTTGCAATTCTCAACCTCACCACTAGATGCCGCTAAAATTTACACACTGCACCTTTAAGTCATCTTTTTGCATATTTGCGATATTCCTTTTTCGAATTTCCTGAAAACCACATCACCTAGTTTACAGCCCACCCAACCTAAAGAATTCACTTTTAAATGTGTTTCTATCAGAAAATGACTCGCTGGTGTGTGTGTGTGTGTGTGTGTGTGTGTGTGTGTGTGTGTGTGTGTGCGTGCGTGCGTGCGTGCGTGCGTGTGTGTGTGTGTGTGTGTGTGCAGAAACATCCTGTTATTATACAAATCCATCTATTCTTCTTTGTGTAATCTCCTTTAAAGCGCAACAGTCACACAAAACAGGCTGTTGGGGATCCCCTAACAATGTGATGTCACATTGATTACGCCCCACCCATGAGCACTCACAGACTCCGCCTTACGAGTACGTAGTTCAACCTTCTGCCAGAGACACATGCTTTGATGTAGTCCAAAGCACATGTTTAAACGCTCAACCCCCTACTTTGAAAGGGGAACAGAAGCTTTCTTTGCATTTAAAGAGACACACACAAAAATAGCGCCTTTTCATTGCAGCCAGAAATGGTCATGTTCAACATTGTATAATGAAAGATCTGTGGTGCATTTTGAGCTGAAACTTTACAGACACATTCTGGGGATACCAGGGACTATTTTAAAATTGCTGAAAAAACCTAGGTTAGGGGCCCTTTAAGTAGTTATACTGTATATAGGATTTTTTGCGAAAATGTAGTGTTTATTAAGTGCTTTTTCAATTCGCTAAAATTTAAATTTGTGTAATCTGAAAGGTAATGGAAGTGCATCGAGGGAGAGAGAGAGAGAGAGAGAGATTTGGTCCACACATACACAGTGGTAAATCAGCTGTCTGTAAACTGGGCCAATTCTATTGTTGGTGTCTCACAGAAGAAAACCGAGTCACTACTTACATTAGTATTCAGGACTGGACTCATTATAATTCAGCCAGTGTTTCTGCCCTCTACACGGTCGTCAGCACACCGTAATTTGCAACTTCTTTGCAAAACCAGTTACAACATATCTAATTGACAAACACTACACTTAACACTTTCAGATTTAAGTGTATACTTTAAAACACTTTTATTGTACACTTTAATTGTACTCTTTAGTGTTCCTGTAGCTCACTTGGTAGAGCACATTTACTGATACACAAATACTGATAAAATGTAAAGCTTGAATGCACAGTAAGTTGCTATAGATTAAAGCATCTGCCAAATGCATTCAAGTAAAAGTAAAAACTAGAAGACTAAGGATAATGCTACCCAGTCTCATGCAGATGTGTATAAATAGCACGAAGTGTGAAAATTGTGCAATATATAAGCCAAATTCCAATTTGGCGTGCATATGATACGCCAGTAGTCTCCATTCACTTAAACGGCACATCTTATTTATTATTTTATTTATTGGTTTCTCCAATTTTTTTTTAAACCATTTTCACTTGTGTTAAGGGTTAGATTTGAGAGGTTATTTAATAGACAGGTTTTTCCATGTTTTTTTTTATTAGAAATATTAACAGCAAGTTAATTGTTATTACATTTTTTTAAGCAAACAAAACTTAAATTTTAACAAATAAGCATAAAGTAAAGAAAATAAATAAATTAATTAATAAATACAAAACCCACACACAAGAGAAATAACTATTAGACTGAAAATATAAATAACATTAACCTTCCCAGCAAAAAATACAACCCATAAGTGCTATCCAATGGTTATGATAGGTAAAGTATGCCTGCTAAACAAATTAATCACAAGTTTGCAAAAAGGAAATAAATGGGGACCAAATTTTTCCAAATATCAAAGTAGGTTTCTCCATGTTTTTGTCTATTTGTAAGCCATGGTCACTTGGAGTTGGGGTTTCGGTTAGGATGTCATTTTTATGTAACAAAAAGTAGTTCTAACCCTAAAACCAAGCGACAATGATAAAAAAAGAAAAAAAAGAAACCAAAAAAAAACCAAAAAAAAAAGATGTGCCATTTAAAAGGATGGGGAGAACAGGCGTATCATATGCACATCAAATTGGAATTTGGTGTATGTATTGCACAATTTACTTCGTGCTATTTATATGCAACTCTGTGAGACTGGGTTGGGTAATGTTTGTAATTTCTGTGTCTGTATCAGCACCAAACGAAATACGTGATGATTTTTAGATATCATTCCCTTCATCAGATATGAGGTAAGTGTCAGTATGTTCAAGGTAAGCATTAGCCTGCAAAACATAAATTATTCATTCAATATGGAGGCAGTCAGTTAAGAAATAGTCAAACTGCAGATGTGCAGGTGAAATTCGGGCATTTTAAATCTTGCAACTGACCAGGAAAAGCATTTCAAGAAGAACAAGTTTAATTTCCTGTAGGAAAGGGAAGCTTTAAATGTCAAATGGCCCTGGTAAAATATTTCTCCTCACTTTTAATGTAATGAGTTTTAGAAGGAAAATTCAGAGGATCTCCACAGACGAGCTGAACGCTGCATAGATTTTTGTCATAAACAAAATTAACTTCTGAAAACTTGCTATGTTCATTTTACAAAGCTATGTGTCGTCTCAAGCGTCAGTGTGTGGACGGAAAACAGAGCCTTAATGTGCAGTAATGTGTTTTATAAACACAGTTTAGGACATCGATCTCATTTTTCTCTTAAACATGCGTAGTAGGGTTCAGCAAGAGTTTACGTTTACCTTTATGTTCTCTGCAGATGCTTTCTGACCAAAAGGACTTTTAGTTACGTTCGCAAATCATGTTAATGGAAATTTCTGTGATGGGTAATTGCCATTCACTTGATTTGTGCACTTCATAGTACAAAGTCGGTGTAACATCACAGGCTGGTTCAACTATCAGCTCTTAAGTTTCATAACATTACCTGCCAACACCTGCTGTCTCTCTCCGAGCTTTACGGTCCAAGAAAGTTCATGATCTTGTCCACTTTCTAATGCATAATGTATCACTTATTTTGCCCTTCAGAAACTCTTAATGCATGCTAGGAGACTTTGGCCTTTCAATGCTTAAGTAGTTGGCTATTTTACATTAATATACTGTAGATCTTTTGTTAACATTTTTGTGGTTTTCTGAAAATATTTACTTAGTATTTCTGTCTTGTTTTCAGTAAAAATATAAAAAAATTCTTAAATTAAGATGCTTTTTCTTGATCAGCAAAGCGACCCAAGAAAATAAGTCTAGTTTTTAGACCAAAAATATCAAATTCAAGTGATTTTGTGCATAAAACAAGCAAAACAATCTGCCAATGGGGTAAGCAAATTTTTCTTGAATTTTTCTTGAATTTAGATTTAAAAAATGTTCAAGATGTTTTGCTTACCCCATTGGCAGATTTTTTTGCTTGTTTTATGCGCAAAATCACTTAAATTTGATGTTTTTGGTCTAAAACTAGACTTATTTTCTTGGGTCGTTTTGCTCATCAAGAAAAAGCATCTTAATTTAAGAATTTTTAGATATTTTTACTGAAAACAAGACAAAAATACTAAGAAAATTTTTTCACCATTTGTTCATTGTCTTTTAATCTTCTTTTTTTGCTGGTAAGAAAAATGACATCTCTGATTCTCAGCCCTGAGAATCAAGCCTTCTCATCAATCCATCCGGGATGAATATCCAGGCAACATCCAGCTTTGGAATGTTGCAGATGACACGTTTCTCAACAAACACAGACATATCTGAGATGTTTCTAGAATCTAAGACGTTTGATGAGGGGTTTTATGTGAAGCAACGCTGTTTTTGATGAGCAGCGTGCCATCATAAAGCCAAGAGGCATGTGATGAGATTCCCAGCAGATCTCGGATAATGTGTCTGGCAGAGGATCCGCATGGAAAGCTGAATCATCCGTTAAACCACGGACAGAGCATTCAGGCGTGCTGTATACTCTTTGTGCATACACGCACACCTGACAGTAAAGTACATTTTTGGGAGGGGGGTGGTGCAGCTGTCTGGATGAGGTATGCAGGGTATGTCAACACAAACTGAAATAAAGAAGGATTAGTCCTCTGAAAATGAACATTCTGTCATCATTTATTTACCTTTATTCAGTGTCATTTCAAATTTATAATATTTCTTCTCTGAACACAATGGGAGACTGTGGATAAAGGAAGATAACAGGAAATACAGTACAGTGTCAAAGCTGCCTTTTATTATAGCAAAATAGCACAGTGAGAGCATGGACTATATCCTAAGACTTTAACTCATACGATAATTTTGTTTAAAGGGGACATTTCACAAGACTTTTTTAAGATAAATAAATCTTGTCCCCAGAGTATGTATGTAAAGTTTTAGCTCAAAATATCATATAGATTTTTTTATAACATGTTTAAAATTGCCACTGTGTAGGTGTGAGCAAAAATGTGTTGTTTTGGGTGTGTCCTTTAACATGCAAATGAGCTGATCTCTGCACTAAATGGCAGTGCTAAGGTTGGATAGCGCAGATTAAGGGGTGGTATTATCCCCTTCTGACATCACCAGGGGATCCAAATTTCAATTACTTTTTTTTTCACATGTTTGTGGAGAACGGTTAAATATAACTTAATTATTACTTGGGTATGCCACCCTCTCATGGTCCCAGACTTGAAGGTCAACACTACCGAGTCTGTTGACCCACTTTCATATGAGACACCAGGAGGACCTAACCAATGACTGCTAGGCATTCTGGGGCGCACCATCTGCACACATGGGTAGGTTGAGTGCTACTGTAACATGAAATCCGATTTACACCTTTTCTCATTTCTAGTGTGTGATGAATTAGATGGGTCTAGATTATTTAAAGCATACGTCAGGAGAGTCTCCTGGTGCATTCTGAATAACTATAGAGACTTTCAAGTGAGTTAACTTGAAATAAACTAATATTTGAAAAAATTTGTCTATTTAAATCTCACATAATATATACTTTTCAGAAGCTTCACTTCTTTAACAACGTTTCCCTGCCATCACCAATCCTTCGAACCAACTGGCTCCAGAGATATGTCACATTTTGTAAGTAAAATGAGTCTGACTGCAGTTTCCTGCTGACTTTAAAACACTGTACTTGGACATTTTACTGATATGAAAAATGCAGGATACGGAGAAGTTGTTTCTTTAGGATAGCTGAGAATGAAACAAGCTGGGTTTTGAATGTGGAAAAACTGCACAGTGGGGTTATTTGATTATGTAAATCAGATGTGGGATTCATTGGATGCTGAAGTGGAGTGAAACTATGGGCGGTTGGAACAGGACTCCATCCAGCCTCTTAATGACAGTCATTGACCCCCTTCTGTCGAAGACTCTTTGAGAATAAAAGCCACAGGAATGCTCACATTCCTACATTCATACTGCATAAACAGATGGAAACTTAAAATGTTTTGCTTAAAAAAGTTCACGTATATTTTATATGATATTGCGAATGATCACTTTACCATGCACTGTCAAAAAATGGTTTGAACACACATTATTAATGAATTAAAAGTTTTCCTCTAATGGAAATTGCTGTGTGATGAAGTGAAACTAAAGGGTTAATAAACACAAACTAAAGCAGATGTTGTAGAATGCTTAAATAACCCCAAAACATAAGTCCACTTACGGTTCTCACTGAGACGTGTTTTATCAACTGGCTATCCTCCAGACATGACGGACCACGTCCGCGCTATTCTCTGAGATGTTTTATCAACTGGCTAGTTATACACCAGTGACGGTCCAGACCATGTTTTTCTCATTTCGGTCACGTGGCGCACGTGCCCGCTCGCGATGTGAAGCGCGTCTGCGCTATTCTCCGAGATGCACTTGACGGCCTTTTGTGCAGCGAAATATATATATATATATATATATATATATATATATATATATATATATGTATGTATATATATATATATATATATATATATATATATATTTTTTTTTTTAGGTAGGGTTTCCCAGCTTAGGCGGGCCACCCAAACTGCAAAGTGCTGCGGGAAACCCTGCTACTATAGAAGTCAATGGTGTTCAAAAACGGTTTGGTTACAAGCATAACTCAGAATATATAAATATAGAAATGTATACAGGATTATAAGACATTTTTGGGTGAACTATGTCGTTTTAAAGTAAAATATATTTTTGGTCATTAGAAACGCCAGTTTTTAACTTTATCTCAATAGGGGGAGTATAGACGGTTTCAGCAGTAACAACATAAACACGCGGCTTTCGTGGTCATCACGTAACTTCCGGTAAAATCTGCGAGGAATAAATAATAACAAAGATCATTTTAAAGTAGTTTATTTATATAACAAGCAAAATAAACAACACATAGATAACATAGAAACCCAAAACATTTATTATTTTCGATGAGGTATTTGTTTAAGAGTTCAGCTTCAGCAATTACTCAGACCAATAAACAAACAAAAACCGGAAGTAAAGTTCGGACCAGACGCTTATCGTGTCACCTCATGGGCGCCCGATGAAACGGTCTATAGACGCGATACGCGTCTGGTCCGAACTTTACTACCGGTTTCAGTTTGGTCTGACTAGTTACTAAACTGAACTCTTGAATAAATACCTCGTTGAAAATAACAAATTCTTTGGTTTCCTATTTACGTGTTGTTTATTTTGCTTGTTATATAAACAAGCAAAATATTTATTGTTATTCATTCTTAGCGGAGTTTACCGGAAGTTGCGTGTTGACCACGAAAGCCCCTTGTTTATGTTGTTACTGCTGAAACCGTCTATAGATTTTTACTGTAAAAATAAAAATAATAAAAAAAAACACTTTAAGGACACCTTACAATAGATTTGTGTTTGCTTCAAACTTCAAAATTTCTGCATATTTTTATACATTTTTAAAATCAAAAGTTGAATCTGTTAACATTACTTATTGCACAATGAACTAACATGGACACTATTGGCATTAACTAACATAATAATAAATCATAATAAAGATTAACAAATGTTAGGTAATGCATTTTTAGGATATGTAACCTTATGTAAGTGGTACTGAAAAAATAAAACTTAGAAAAATGAATAACCTGTACAATATTATGTTCTGGGTTAGAATTTGCATTACATTTCTTTGCAGTTCATCTATTTAATCTTTTCTTTATCACACTGCCATGAGTAATTTAAAATCTCCATCTTAGCTGGATATTAGTGAGACTATTTCTATTGTGTTATGGGTTTAGGCAGGTGCATGCATTCAAGTGTAATATACTTGTGCTTTATGGGCATGAAGTACTTTGCCCTTAACTCATATAATAAAAACTGACTGAAATGGATCTTGTCCAAATACTTCATTACACACATCTTCATGACCATAGCTCAGAGAACTGGTGTTTTGTGTGACTCATACAGTTTTGTGAAAGTCAGCCTTGGGTTGATTCATTGCAAACAACTGAAAACCATCAGCTCTGACCTTTTTCTGTTTAAGATCACAACCTAAATATTTAGGTCGACGTAAATATTTATGGGCTTGAATGAGATTTGAACTTAAAGTGTGAGAGAAAAACGATATGAAAATCACACATTTGTTATGTACAGTGTGAAATATTATATAAATATGCTGTAATCCATTTGAGTTTTGAAATAAAAAATTGTCAAAATAACTGAACTGTTGTAACTGCGGCCTATGTCCCACGCAACTCTTGTTTTATTAATCTCTTCAGTGTTTAATCCATCATTCGCTTAAGTACAACTATACATTCCCAAAGGTAAGAAAGCACTCCCCTAAAAGAAAAATTCATCTTAGTTTAATTGTCTCATTGCATCTGTGCCGGCGCTTCTCTGCTTAATATGCAAACAAAACTCCCTCAGACAGACCCATGTGACTCCATAACTATGTTTTCACATTACAATCACACACTGTACTGTACACACATCCTGTGAAGAAAGGTACTATATTCAGGACATCATTTCAGGGCAGAAAGTGTAAATTTGAGAGTCTGGTTGAAAAGACATCTGAAAATTTACATGCAGACAAGCATACATTATAATAATATTGTGATCTTTCTGAGATGTTACAGTGGTTGATGTTATAACCTCAGATGAAAACCCTTCTGATGCCATCAGAATGTACAGTTTTTATGAAGCATGTAATGTGTTGAAAAGTGCTGGTTATAAAATGTAAATATTTCAGACGGCTGAGTTTAAAAAACCATATGCAAATAGCAGGCTTTGTTCTCTTTAGAGAAATGGAGGTGGTTCCCACACAGGAAATGTTATTAGAAAATCATAAAAATTTGACATTGACAAATGCTTCACACAGATGCGCCATGTACAAGAGGGATTAAACCTCTTTCATTTATAAGAATTTGATATGATACGGTAGGTAATGTCAATTCAGGGCACCACATGACACCTACGTTGAATTTACATAAATCCATTACTCTTTGTAATCAGACAGCTGCGCTCTGTTTTTTGTAAATTCGTAAACAAATAATTGACAGTACTGGGCACCATGCCACCATTAGATTTGTTGTTTTTGCAAGGGTATAGTGATCATATATAATAAATTCTCAATCTCTATAAATAAATATTGATGGACATTAAAACTTTGCTAAAACAACTAAGCTGCTGGTGGTGGCTTTTGCACAGTACTGTATATCTATAAAATTGGGATTTGTGTTCTAGTCAAAGGGAGTATATACCCTTTTATTAGATTTTAATTTATTTATGAGGACAATAACAGTTGCAATAATACCATACACTCACCTAATTCTACTTGACTCAACAAGGTGCTGAAAGCTTTTTTTTTAGAAATGTTGGCTTATATTGATAGGATAGCATCTTGCAGTTCATGGAGATTTGTGGAATGCACATCCAGGGCACGAAGCTCCCGTTCCACCACATCCCAAAGATGCTCTATTGGGTTGAGATCTGGTGACTGTGGGGGCCATTTTAATACACTGAACTCATTGTCATGTTCAAGAAACCAATTTGAAATGATTCAAGCTTTGTGACATGGTGCATTATCCTGCTGGAAGTAGCCATCAGAGGATGGGTACATGGTGGTCATAAAGTGATGGACATGGTCAGAAACAATGCTCAGTTAGGCCGTGGCATTTTAGCGATGCCCAATTGGCACTAAGGGGCCTAAAGTGTGCCAAGAAAACATCACCCACACCATTACACCACCACCACTAGCCTGCACAGTGGTAACAAGGCATGATGGATACATGTTCTCATTCTGTTTACACCAAAATCTGACTCTACCATCTGAAATCGCGACTCATCAGACCAGGCAACATTTTTCCAGTCTTCAACTGTCCATTTTTGGTGAGCTTGTGCAAATTGTAGCCTGTTTTTCCTATTTGTAGTGGAGTTGAGTAGTACCCAATGGGGTCTTCTGCTGTTGTAGCCCATCCGCCTCAAGTTTGTGCGTGTTGGGGCTTCACAAATGCTTTGCTGCATACCTCGGTTGTAACAAGTGGTTATTTCAGTCAAAGTTGCTCTTCTATCAGCTTGAATCAGTCGGCCCATTCTCCTCTGACCTCTATCAACAAGGCATTTTCGCCCACAGGACTGCCGCATACTGGATGTTTTTCCCTTTTCACACCATTCTTTGTAAACCCTAGAAATGGTTGTTCAGGAGATTGTCTTGATTAGGACCACACCCCTAAATGCATTGAAGCAACTGCCATGTGATTGATTGATTAGATAATTGTTTAATTGCAAAATTAAATAGAGAAATTAAACAGGTGTTCCTAATAATCCTTTAGGTGAGTGTATATTCTTCAATTCTATTCTGTACATTAATAATCCTCCCATTTTCTGTGCTTTCTTTTGATGTTAAGCTCATTTGAAACTACACTGTAAAAAAACTTTGCTGCCTTAAAATTTTTTGTTAAATCAACTCAGATTTACAAGTCATATCAACAGAGATGAGTTGTCACAACTTAAAAAATATAGTTGAGAAAAGTCAACTTAATTTATGAGTTGTAACAACTCACTTGTAGTTACAACAACTCATCTCTAGTCAAGATAAATAATAGTAAGTTGAAATGACTTGTAAATCCGAGTTGATTCAACAAAAAATTTAAGGCAGCAAAGTATTTTTTACAGTGTATGCAACATCACTATACAAATAAAAAAACTCTTGTGTCTGTGGATTTATCAACGTGACAGTTAAATAATGTATAATTTATGTTAATGTACAGTATATTCCAGAAAAAAATAGTTTCAATTCTAAAACATAAAGCTGAATTTGAGAGACATAACAGAAAAAGTGGCAAAATACAGAAACATTACAAGCAAATGTGTAAAGTACTCACATTTTTCAAGTATATGTACTTTATCAGAGTGTTTTTCTTTTACTTCACTACATTCTTAGGCTGTACCATCATTTCATTCTACTACATTTCATTTCATTTTAAATTTCATTTAATACTTTGTTACATTTTAGAATGTAATACTTAATTACTTTTACCTAAGTAAAAGTAACTAAAAGTTTTAAGTATAAGTAAAAGAGTACTATTGATTTTTATATACTTTAGGGTTTAAGGGAAAAAAAACTTTCGTAATGAAAATGAGTGAAAACTACAATATTATGAATCAAAATTTAATAAAAGTTTGCTAAAGATAAACATTCTGAACAATTGCAAATATAAAATAAAAATTATTGAGAACTTTACACCTCTTATGCAAACTGTCATACACTTTGTGCAAATAAAATATAACTAACATAAAAATTGTGCAAAACACAGATCTCAAATTAAGCCATGCAGTCAGAACTGAGCAAAATAAACACAGTAATTACAGTCTCAGAATAAAGAAATGGTTTTCTTGCGGCACACCCATAAATTCGGGACAATTTCAGTGTATTTCACTGCTGGGCCTCCAAGAAAAGCATGAGCTACAGTGAGACAGAAGCAAAGGGTCACTTCAGTTTTATAACAGATTACATCACAGTGCTGTTGTGTGAATGCCCACATTGAAGCCTGTCTAAGTAGCCTGGGTCTTACTATTGAACTGGAATTACATCAATATTCACTGGACCATAGAGCATTCTTTGTGTCCTTAGCAACTACAAGATTGATTCTTTCTCTCTCCCACCATTTCTTTTCATGTCGTCTCCCTTCTGTTTGAGGAAAAGGCAGTGCTGGACTATGTCTAGATACTGACTGTATAAAGACTTGGTAGAGATTTGACTGCTGTGACAGCTCTTGTTTTGAATGTGGGCCCTCTACTGGATGTTTGAAATTTCTCTCAACGCTCATCTAATACTTCATTACACAGCACTGATTGAAAATAGACTTGACAGACACCCGGACCTTAGTCAGAGTAAACAGTATATTTAACCTGTCGTAAAGAATAAACGGGGTTTGCAGAAAGCTCCTACAGTGTATAAAAATATATATCATTTTAAAAATGTAACAAAAGCTTTATTTGTGCGATTGTGACGATAAGTTCCAGACTGCATATAGGAAATAATTGATTTCAATTATTGATTTCACACATTTTTCTTTAGGTTCTAATTTGCAATAATATGTCAAAATATATGATTAATTTCTGCCTTAATGATCTGCTGATCATCAGCTATCACCAGATGTCTGGAATAATTAATTGCACAGTGAATTTCTCACTCACATGTCAACGATGCATTTTTAGCACATTTTAAATTCACAATGTGATTCATTAATTGCATCAACTGCAACACCACAGCACTTACATCTGAGACATGGTTAGCTTACAGCAAGGACTTTTGCTATAAAAATGCTATTGGGTTATTATGTCATAAGTTAAAAAGCTGCATGAGAGAGACAAAATCTGTGTGCATGTCTTATTTTCTTTTAAAGTCTAAAAGAAAGTCTTGTTTTTGAAATGGGAATACATGCAGATTCTCAGTTTATTGCATTGTTGTTCTTATGCATTGTTGTGCAAATGCAGCCCCTTTAACAACTTTACACTCAAATCACACTTCAAATGTTTGAATACCATTGCATTAGATAATAAAATATTGAGTAAAATCTGCATAAAAGAAATGCTGGAGCACAAAGAGGTTCCAAAAAGAATTTATTAAAAAAAATCGTCTAAAAGTCTTAATTTTAAACAGTACATATTTTAAAGCAAACAAAACACAAACTATTAGTTTATAAAAATTGTATATACTGAATTTTTTTCCTATTGCTGACATGACAATCATAAAAAACAAGTTATAATCAACCAAATAACTTTTATTCTGATCACCAACATCACGTTTATTACGTTCCGTCTCTCTTTAAACGTGTCTGTGGACTTATGTGTGTGCGTGTACTCACAGGAGGAGGGACTTTGCGCATGCGCACTCGATCCGTGAACCACACGCGGCTCAATCACGACGTTTATTCGGCGTTCACTATGCATCATGTCAACACTCTGTGTGTAGGGACGTCCAAACACAGTCGACCGTACTGTAAATACAGTATCTGCACCATCCACTCTGCCATACCGGATCGGCTCGGTTCTGTTCTCCTCCCAAATAACATGGGTTAAGATGTCTGGATAATTTATCTCAACTCTTCGCAAGGATGGGGACTCGGACAATCCGTTTTGGCAGGCGCATTTTGACAAAGGCGAGAAGAGAAACCAGAAAACGGCTTTAATATCACTCTCATCCTTTCATTTCCTTTCTTTTTTCTTTTCTTTTTTTTTGAGAGATGATCGCAGAGTTGGTGTGCAGCGTCGTAGCACTGGTCCTGTATGTCAACACACTGGACGCGGATTTCTGCTACGATGACAGGTAGATGAATGAATCGGATACATCTGCGTGTTTTCATTATAACAATCGTAACAGTTGTTTCATAGCAACCAGCGAACGAATGTAGCGGCGACTGCTTTGTTCTCTTTGATTCTGATACATTGTTGCGATAGCGCGGGGAATGGCGGCGCGCGTGACATCTGTCAGCAGAGATTTCTGTACCACAACCAGTAGTTCAAGTTTGACGCGTTAGACATACGATGATGATGTTTGTATTGTGTCGTTCTCAAACAAGGACGAGAATCACGTGTTGTCTATTTGTGCTTCGTAGAGCAAGTGATGATAAGAATATATGACACTCAGGTTAAATTTGTACGAGGGGAGTTGTCACCCTGAGGGAATTTGTCTTAGTTTTACAATCTAGTTAGTTAAGATTGGAGTCATGTGGTTCTTTTAGATGAGCGTTGAGGTGTTTTTCCACTTGTTCGTGATATTGGATGGCAAATGCTTTCATCAGCTCTTACACAGTGAGGACGGTAGCTTTTCATACTCTTTCACACTCCCACCCCACGTGGATGAAACATTTATTTTGAGTGGAGTTTAGGGCACGTTATAATAACGTTAAAGACACACTTGGCACCGCGCAACGTTACGTGCAGTTGAGAAGCAATAATCCAGAGAGAGCTCGCGCGGCACTTTATGCCCATTGTGAAATGAATGCGTCTCTAGAGTCAGATTCTTACATTTCCACTGACTAATTTAATTAATTAAAAGTGCTATAATTAACATAAATTTATTACATTTCATTAAACTCTATTTTTTTATTTACGCATTTTTCTCGGGTCAAAATGAGCGCATCTTTGAACTTCCCAATAGCAGAAAGCTTGTGAGATTATGGGATATTATGCTGGCACTGGCCATGGAAAGCCTGTGAATATTGGGATATTTAAATTGTGATTTGATGAGCTGCAGAAGTCGATGCCCTGCTGAAAAATCCACTGGTCTCCCTGCTTGGCTTTAGCTGGTTTTGCTGGACAAGCAAGGTGGTCTAGCTGTGTTTGGTCACTTTTTAAGCTGGTCCACCAGCTGACTCACCAGCTTTGCCAGGCTGGGAGGACCATCTTAAACCAGCTAAAACCAGCTACCAGCTTATGCTGGTCTTAGTTGGATTTTTCAGTAGTGTGGTCAATCAATAAAATCTTCAAAAGTGATTGAAGAGTTATGATAAATGTCGGCAGCATAGTAAATATTATTCTAGCTATGTGTTGCTCTAAAACAATTCATTATATAATTTTTTTTATCTATTATTTTATTTTTTATATATGTGTGCATTCCCTATTACAGAATAGAGAATTTCCAGTTTATTCCTGGAAAGGTCATGAAAACGCATGGGTCAATAAAAATGTGTGTGTGCCCCGTGAATAAGGATAATTAAATGTGCTGGACCATAAATCCTGTTGTGCACATTGCCGCATTCGTGGAAGATGCAGCCTGACATGATTTTCAAGCAGTGCCCGCTACTGTATTTATTTGCATCATGCCTGTAATTAGTAGCAGACGAGATTTATAACAGAAGTGACATTTTATCTCTCAGTGTCTGCATAGGTGGCACACAGAAACTGTAACAAGCGGAGAACAAGTGTCCTGGGCAAGGTTACACACCCTGTGCTAGTTATCCTTTAATTTGTATTGAAAAAGAGCAGATGTGACATGGTGTGGGAAGAAAAAGCCTTTTTTTAGATATTGCTTGCATGTGCAAACGAGAACTGTCTCTTAAATCACCACGCTGACCCCTATTATTGAACCACAGGCTTGCGAGGATCGAGGTAGATATCCATAGTCATATAACAGCTTTATTAAAAACGGGAGGTTGGCATTTGATTTTGGAGCGTTGAGGAATGGGGTTATGATTTTAATGCGGAGACAGGAAACCGAGCACTTAGCAAAGTAGTTCTGCACATATATATTGCAAAGTAATGTACAAAACATTCGCTTTAAAATGCTGGCTAAGAAGGTCCCCAAAAAATGAAGAATGTGAAATTTCGATGGCAAAGGCTGCATGAATTATACATCTCCATTACATTATATGCAGGATCGCTTAGTTACTGTTCAAGCATGACATTTTGTTCTTTTTTTAAACAACTGTTTCATGTTGGGACTCTGGGAGATGTTTATAAGAAGAGTTATTGTTTTTAGAGTTTGCAAGAAGAAAAAGCTATTGATTTTAAATGGTGACTTACACTGCTGTATATAAATCGCTATTTCTGAATATATGATGCATTGTTAAAACCATCTGTGAGAAACAAAGCAACTTCATATGTCTGAAGGGCAATGTTGTATTGAGTCTTTGATATAACAGTTCTTTGTATTTGTAAATGTTTTTATTACAGTACTTTATATTTTAAATAAGTTTGCAGTCATTCCAACTTTGTTTCTTATTGATGTGCATTAGACTTTTGGTGGGTACATTCATAGCTCATTCATAGTGATTTTTTTGTTGAATTGAAATAGTTGAGGGTGCTTGAGAATGCTGTATGGCATGTAGTCATGTTTCCCCTAGAGTATTCAATATGAATTATTGACCAGAGAAAAACTATATAGTATTGAGAGTTAAAATATTCCCCTGCAATACGCCTTACATTTTTGGACATTCTTTCTTCCTAAACTTCAGGAATATTTTCCTTTATTTACAGTTTAACATGTACACCATTTTGACAAACCATAACTTTGTTAGGCACTTGGTAAACTAAACTTTAGTGCTGTTTGTCCCAGATCTACCTGGTAGGGATGTGCATTTATCTAATTTTTTCATTTCGATTAATCCATAGGTCTAAAGAACGAGTACTTGATTAACTGGGGGCGGGGCAATCAAAGGGGCGTCATGGTGAAAATGAAAATATTTTTATTAAAAATGCTTAAATAAAACTGAATTTTGAAGAAACTATGACTGGGTGAAGCTGCGTGATGAAGTGAAACTAAAGGGTTAATAAACACAAACTGATGCGCTTTTTTATATGACGCACTCTACATAATATTAAGCCTTATGTACAACATAAATGTATTATACAACGTGCATCTATCTGCACAAAATGCAAGACTTCAACTAAGTTATGTACTGAAAGTGCTTCAGTGATGTGAGGTGTGGTCGGCCTCGTGGGATCGGCGGGTTGCCGTGGCGTGGGTGCGCAGACTTATCTGTTTGTTTTTGGGGCGGCAGTGGCTCAGTGGTTCATGTAGGTTGTCTACGAACTGGAAGGTTGGTGGTTCAATCCCCGGCTCCACCGGACCAAGTGTTGAGGTGTCCTTGAGCAAGACACCTAACCCCAGCTGCTCCCGACGAGCTGGATGGCGCCTTGCATGGCTGACACCGCCATCGGTGTATGAATGTGTAAGTGAATGGGTGAATGTGAGGCAATATGTAAAGCGCTTTGGATGGCCATAGGTCTGTTAAAAAGCGCTATATAAATGCAGTCCAGTTACTATTCAGTTCATTTTTTGAATCATGCATGCTAATGTTACTGATGTCATACTCCGGTCTGCGTAACTCAACACAACGTCAAACACGTGACGCACCCAGCCTTTATTACAACAGGCGCTTGTAACGCTAACCAGACATCCAAATGCTGCCATAACTACAATAAATAAACCTACGTGATCATCATTTTCGTGATCGATCATCGATGCCATGTTTGAGTAGGCCTACTTAAGCAATCAAGTACTCGTGCCCATCCCTACTCCACCGGGAGCTTTGTATCTGTCCCGGGTCTCCATATCACACCTGCACCGCAGAGTGGAAGCTATAACTTGTAAACCTCATATCTCTCATGCCATAATCCCTGCACCCAGAGATGGGAAAATCTGTGAATAGATGCCAGATGAGAGTTACGGCCTCATCTCCTTGGCCTGCTATGAACCTGTCCAGCTGCCTGATAAATGAGCTCGCATGAGGTTTCATCATCATTCACCTGCAATTGAGGGCAAACCCATTGCCATTTTAAGTTCATACAGTCTCTATTTTGAAGTGGAAGTGTATTTGAATTGGATGAATGGCTTGTAAAAGGGCCATTTTTGGTTCTTCTTTCCAATGTCGAGTAGCACTTAGACGTATACTTGAAAAAAGTATGACACATTATTGGCAAGGTTCCTGTATAGCTCACTTGGTAGAGCATTGCTTTAGCAGAGCAAAAGTTGTGGGTTTGATTCCCAGGGAACACAAAGATTGATAAATCTACACCCTAAATCGCTTTGGGCAAAAGCATCTGCCAAATGCATACATATAAATCTTAGATAATGTGCTGTATTTACAGTTTAAAAGAATGTTACGTTGGAAATAATGTTGTGTAGGATGTGAGTTTTTACTTTGGGATTTCAATTGGCCTGGATTAAAAAGTGCACTGTTGTACGCTATGATCATGTTTTTTTTTCTCACGCTTGCTTACAGTATTGATTAAAGCAGCATAATTATTTTTGTTTTGCAGTTTTGTACAGGACTGCACTGTTTGAACTAAGAAAATGTTTTTGTATCAATATGTACCGATATGTACCTCTGAGGTACTAATATGAAAGCTGTGTAGTGTGTACTCTTTGAACGGGTACCACCCCAGTGACAGCTAGGGACCATTTTTAACCATTTTTTCGGACTTATATATGAGTTCATAAAATGCTATTTTATTTTACCTTATATCACATAGATTCAGAATCTTGTGTATTTTATCTGAAAATAATCAGATGAAATAATTTTTTTATTTTATTAAGGAATTATAGAATTTATAGAAACTATTAAAAGGATTTATAGTTTTATCCGTAATTCATAAAAAAATGAAGATTTTTTGTATTGGTTACTAATATTCTCACCGTCTTATCAGATTGTCGTATTAAAATAAAGTACATAGATTTTTCATGCATGATAAGAACAGACATCAGTAATCAACATAAACTCAGATTTGGCCCTTTTTACATTTATATAGATTCCTGGTCATATGTCATGAATGTTATTCCAAAGAAAATGTCTGTGTAATCTTGTCCTAATCCAAAATAAAATAATAGTCCTGCGCACCCTGTTTGTCTTGTTAAATGATGCTACAATTGAAAATGTTAGGCGACAGATGAACAATTGCTTGCATACATTTATTATATTATTATAATTTATATATTTATGCACAGGGGCGGAGTGGGACCAAAAATCTATCGGGAAATTTTGTAGACCACCGGCTCTCGGTTGTCAAAAAATAAATAAAACATAGGGTTGAACGTGCTCATAAACAGGAAGTAATAAATGGAATAATGTGTGCATCTTTGAATAAGTGTAAGAATATTTCCTTTAAATATAATTTTTTGTCAAATAAAGTTTTGAGAGATAATAATGTTTTTTTCCACTGTTATTGCTTATTTAGACTTGTTAGTGTGGTTAAAAGCATGTTTGCCGCATTTACGTCAGAGTTTATTTCAGTAATATTGCTGTTTTTTCGATAATAATAATACAATTTAATTTCAATCCTGCTTCCTTCTCTGTTTATTAATTTCATTATGCTCTTATGTTAAGTTATGTACATTTATTGCCATGAGACGTTGTCGTTATATGAATACTCTCGTCTAATTTTCAAATCATATGCGGAATAATGTGTGCATCTTTGAATAACTGTAAGAATACAGCTTTGAAATAAACTTTTGGCTTAAAGTTTTGAGAAGTAATAATGTTGTGAGGATATTTATTGTCACGTGAGACGTTTATTGCCGTTGAATACTTGAGTATATAACACGCTGCAGTGCACTCGGATCCGACCGCGTATACTGCAATAAACAGGTGTTCGGCGGCTTTTTACATCAAAGGCCGACAGGCTATGCCATTTGGGGAGGGACCGCTCACTGATCCCCGTATTTTTGAAAGTCCTGGACATGGTTGGACCTGCCGAACGAGCACTTATATATATACTTTGTTGAGCAGAGAAGCTGCACAGTTTGACCAGCGGGAAGCGGCCGCACATCAGACGGTGTTGCTACAGTAATAAAATCGCACTGTATAACTATTATCAGACCGGGAAAGGTCCCAACTCTCCCTATTGCCATTCCGCTACTGTTTATGCATTAGGCAGATGTTTTTATCCAAAGCGACTTACAGTGCATTACAAGCTATACATTTTTTTATCAGCTTGTGTGTTCCCTCGGTTCAAACCCATGACCTTTTGCGCTGCAAACGCAATGCTCTACAACTGAGCTATACAGGAACACATTTGTTATTGATTTCTTGTAAATTAAATAATTTTGACATTTGTCGTTTATGATCACCAGAACTTCTCCACCGACTTTTCTCCATTAGGCAGTTTTCCGAGCGGTTCTGCTGGCAGTTTAGTTTCCAAGTCAGTTTAGCTGAGGCTGCAGGGATGAGCTGCTGTGTGCTTTAAATAGCCTGTGCTGTTGGTTTGGGTTTTGTGGTGCTGTCTGGCTCCGTTCCCTATAGGCGCTACTGGAGTGTCCACCCTGTGGAACCGACCACACACTTTGGATCCGTGGTGATGTCGAGAACCAAGGGCGGCAACCCGGACTGGGAGCATCTTTCTCCGAAATCAGTCCATCTCAGCGGTAGCCTGTAATTATCCCAGAGAAAAAAATTGTGTGTCTCTAGCTCTTATGGCTCGCAACCACCCCTCCACGGCCCCCTTGTAATCCTCCAAAAGCTCTGTCCAGATGGTCGCATTTGCAAAGCATTGTGGGTGTTTTATCTGTATGTTTGTTTGAGGAGGAATCATGGGGAGTTGTTTGCAGTACTGAGACGTAGACGTCAGTATTCCAGATGACAATAGTTTTGACATTGAGTCCCTTGTGAGATCGTTTGCATATTGCGGTCTACCGTGCTATGTTTGCACTTCATACAAACGCTATAGAGAGCTTGCATTCGCATTCTGTTTTCTGCATCGTATTAATTGTTGCAATGTGTTTTCCTTTGAGTCTCGTAAATGATTTTGTACAATATGTGAGTCAGCCTTCTACACTTAGAGCTTTCATCAGGTTTTTGGGCTAAGACTAAAAATGAAGCTCATAAATTTTATATAGACAGTTCAGATCCACACCGGGTGTGCGCCAGTGGCCTGCAAATGCAAGACATTTTAAGCTCTGGGTTAAGTCATATAACTTCAGGGAGTCTTTTAGCTAGTGCTGCCACTAACGACTAATTTTCTAACGACTAATCTTTTGACTAATTTTTCGAATAGTCGACTATTCTAAACGACTAATAAAAAAAACCTCAAGTGTTTGTTATTTCATTGTGTCCATTTTATTTTGAACCCACCGGTGTCATAAACAATATGAATAACTTAAATGTTACCAAATAAAAAATTACAATGTAAACAATATAAATAATAATAAAAACTTCCAGTGCAAAGTAGATGCTTAACAGAAATATGAAATGTTTCACTTCTACTCTTTGATCTTATATTGCATTTTAACACAACTGAATGCTATTTTACATATTATCTGATCTGTTGTAGCCTATAAAATAGTGACTAAACATGACCCATCACCTCGTTTTTATCCAACCAGCTGTTCCTTTAACTGCTGCTAAAATCCTGATTTAGATATGCAAAAATCACCATACATTTACATTGTAGCTTTATTGCTGTTGCTCTTCTCATAATTGTTGTTGTGTTTTGAGCCATTTCTTGATTTTAAATGCGAGTGATATAGCGCAGACAATTCGGTGCAAATTCAGAAATATAAGAGAATACACTGTTGTTGTTACATAGACTACAGAACACGTCATACAGCATCATAGGGAGGGAGAAAGCTCGCACACAGACTCACACTACTGCTAATCTTTCTTCAAGTCATGTTAACTCGATCAGTCGTCTTTGTCAGAGACATCTGTGAATGTTGACGTTTACGCAAAAAAGAAAGTACATTAAAAACACTGCCACCTTTTCACTGTCACGTAAGAGAGAGGCGCGCGCGGTCGAGGCGCTGCAAGCAACATGAGTGATAGAGAGAGAGAGAGAGAGAGAGAGAGAGACACGCTGAACACTCGCAACAATGAATTGAGCCGTTTAAAATAGTAAAATAAAAATGTAAATGGGAATCATGAAAAATCTATTTGTTGCGTCCAGTGTTGAGTCCGTGGCGGAATCACGAGCAAACAAACACTGATAGCCTTTAACATCCAAAGACAGAGTCATTATACTTCTCAAAATAGTTAATAAAACAGTACTGACTAGCTCGCCGTTTCATTAATAATCATATAACAGTTACTTACGTTTTCCTATTCTCTGTGGGTGTATCGTCAATAACTCCCGAGTGTTTTCGTTTGAGATGCTCGTGCATTGTCGTTGTGCTCCCGTGATAAGCCAGCGACGTTTAGCACGGTGTAACAGACCACTCTTTTATCACAACTTGGCTTAAAATACTTTCATACTTCGGAAGCTTTCCGACTCATAATTCCATAGACTCGCCTGCCACCGCCAATTTTTCAAAATTAAAGCAGTGAAGGCAGGGGGAGAGGGAAAAAAGATGATAGCGTAGCAGATTAACCAGCAGGGCGCGCACAGCGCACAGACTGGTGTGGAGGTGAATTACATTGAGCCATTTGAGACATGAGACAGAATTACAGTGGGCCGTTTGAGACGGAAAAAAAATAAATATGCGACTCCTCGACTAAAAAAATTGCCGTCGACAAATTTTCATCGTCGATTACGTCGACTACGTCGACTATTCGCGGCAGCACTACTTTTAGCGCATCTGAAATGAGGGAAATGTATTGCCTCACCTTTGGTTTGAGTAGAAATGCTATAAAATAAAACCTGTGCCATTTGCCCTTTAGTTAAGGCTGTCTGTAAAACAGCTGTTTTTAGCACATTCACTTTCAGTGCATTACAAATATTTTTGCTTGAAGTTCATTACAACATGGCTGTGGTTTGTCATTGCAGCGGGATTTAGATCAGAGTCCAAAATGAGCACTTTTGAGTCGGAAAGCTGGTAAAAATTGGCTTGGTGAGTCGCCCACCAGCCAATCGGTGTAACCGGAAAAGATCTGTTGTGCATTGTGCAGAGGTTGGAGGTTTTTCCATCCAGAGTTTTGTTAATTTGAACCCTGGATAAAAACCACCTGTAACCCTGCGGATGTGAAATAGGTTTTAGCTCCAAGACACGATTGCAATTCCTGCAAGACATCTTAATTTTTTGACATTTTTTCAAAATGTATATTTTCCGGCCACGTAGCACAAACGTTTAGGGGACTGATGATTGAAATAGACAGTTGACAGCGTTTTTGGATTAAGTGAGGAGTATATCGGCATGTGCTTAGTAAGTATACGTGGCTTTGTCCTTAAGGAAGACGGTAATTTCTCTATGACGTGTTTAACCTCTGCCATCTGACAAACTGCAAACACTATTAAACACAACCTGCTCCACTATAGTCAACGTTTGTGTGTTTCTTAGTGTCTCCTGTCTTACTATCTTACCATCTAACTTTTCCCAAGGCTGTAACCTCAAAGCAAACTTTTCACCAATTTACAGCAGTCCTGCTGTGACACAGCTTTAAAGAACGATAAAAGCATTCTGGTGTCATAGCAATGCCTGTGCAGATAATAATTAGTTTTCTGATCATTAGTGATGGGTATTGGCAATGCAACAGCCCTGTGATCCAAACTTGAGTGGGAGGGGCAGTCATGTCCTTGTGGATAGAATCTGTCTTGTATCTCAAAAGTCGCCAGTTCGATTCCCAAGCCCACAAGTAAGATTTGAACTGATTTACATAATGGCTCCATATGTAGGTTTATTGTTTTTTAATCACGTCTAAAAATGCTTTATAGAAAATAATGCAGATGCCTCTTGATAGTCATGTCCATTGTCCAGATGGCGTCTAGACCAAAATCTCAGGATTGGGACCAAGCGGACGTTCGCTCAATCTTCTTGTTAAGCAAAGGGGGTCTTTCCACCCGGACCACCTGTGGTTTGATTACTAGAGCGCAGCGCTGTCAGGGCAGGCAGAGATCGGATGGCCTTCGTCCCATCCTATTGGCTCTCAGAGAGAGTACTTTTCCCCCTGCTATTGCCAGGGCAGATGACTGTCATTTGTGATGCGTGGGGCGAAATGAACTCCAGGCCTGTGTGGCCTGACCCATCGCTGACCGTGGGGCTGGAAAATGGTCTGCTGTTCACAGTTGATGGCCTTCCTGGACCTGTAAATCATCTGGGCTTGGACAGGCTATAATCAGGGCTGAAAGAAGAAGGCCATATGTACAGCAGGTTTACTGCACAGTAGCGGACAGCAGCGGAGATTAACTTTAGCGGGCACGCAGTTGGAATGCATGGCTGCATCTACGAGCTCACTGCGTGCGTACTCATGACTGTCGTTTAATTAAAACTAACAGATTATTTGTCCGGATTTGTTCCTGTAGCTTGTTTGGTAAAGCATGGCGTTGGCAGAGGTCAAGGGGTTGAATCCCAGGGAACACGCACGTGGTGATGAAATGTATCCTAAACATTTAAGACCTCAAACTATTGACATCTTCAGTCTTTATTGAAATATTTTATTAAAGATGCATTTAAAAAATAAAATTTGTGTGTGACATGAAGCTCAGTTTTGAGAAAAATTACAAATTACACGAATGTGCAAAGTTTGCAAAGACATAAGCCCGGGACAGCCAGTGACTACAAAATATTACAGGACAAAAAATGATAACAGATACAATTATACTGCATGCATGCTTTATTATCAATGAGCTTATTTTTTTAGTGCTGCCTCACGTTTGCAAAATAAAAGTTTTTGTTTACATAATATATGTGGGTGTACTGTGTATAATAATTACGTATAAATACACACATACACATGCATGTATATAATTAAGAAACATTTGCATGTGTATACACGTTTATATTTATATATAATCTATATTATATATAAATATAAATATTATATAAATATTTTTTTTCTTAATTATATATGTATGTGTATAAAAAATTATACATGTATGTGTGTGTATTTATATAAACATAATTATTATACACTGTATACACACATATATTATGTAAACAAAAACTTTTATTCTGCAAACGATAAGTCGCGACTAATCGTGAGGGAGCACTATTTTTTTCTATGCATTTTTTTGTGTATTCGGGAAAAAAAATCCCTAATCTTTTTCCCTGTGGTTTGCCTTTTTGCCAAATAATTTTGTTTAATACATACCTAAAAAGTTTTGTGTTTTGTCTGCTTTGTACAGTACACCTCATATTTTGATAATTTGATGCATTATTTTAAATATTTCCCTCTCGGACATCACTTTTGACCAGTACTGTGCATGAATATATGTAAATGAATTGATCAATTTATTAACAATAATTTACTTAACCCATAAGGGCAGTTTTCCGGACAGGGTTTGGATTAATCCAAGACTAGGCCTTAATTACATTATGGCATTAACATCGTTTTTACAAACAAACCTTACAAAAAAACAATAGCACTGATATAAGTTAAGATATGTCACTGCAAGGTGTTTTTACATTTCGATATATGTTTTAGTTTTGGACAAGGATAAGTCCTGTCTTGGAAACCGCCCTATAGTGTTTTAGCCTACTGATTTTTTGTAATAAAAGATTAAAGCTTGCCTAATAATATGCCAAATGGCAACAGTTGTGGGATTGGTTGGTAACCTTTTTAAAGGGGCTTAGGGAGGAGGAGGAGTCAATTATTGGGTTAATCACATTAGTAATTCCAATAGAATTATTTCACTTCACGACCCTGCAAATCTTACTGTATCGCTGTTCACACTTTGGTCCTACAAACCCTTTGGGTTTGATATTAGAGCATATGAGAAGCTCGTAGCAGAAAAACTTGGGTGCACCGACAGATGGATGAATTTCAGTAGTGTGTGTGCGCACTGTCCGCTCATGCTTAAGGGGATATTTGGAAGGAAGCCACTGAACAAAAATTTGGTGTAACATTACGGCTTGATGATTACACACAGGGCTCACATCGTTCTCTTCCATTTCACTACAGACAGGAACTTTGATTTAGGACTAATGTTCCTTCACGGATCTAATACCATATTCCCGTCCTGTGCCGGCTGGCCTGCCTTCATTGTAATGGGATTAACGGTGCCCTGTGGATCGTGTCAGTAAAGAGCTTGATCCATTTGAAGCACAAAACCCCCCTGGTGCTTGCATTTAAAGAGGATGCTATAGTGCACTTAAAAAATAAAGCAAGTCTCTTTTTCAAGGCTGTCTTCTAGGGTGTTCTGGGCAGCCTCTGTTTTTGCAGAGGATGATGGGATATGATCTGGCCAGGGAGCTTTTGTGCCTTGTGGAGAGCTGTGTGATCTCTCTATTTTGTGCACTCGCTGATGAGAAATAAGCCTTTGTTGTGTTGGCTAAGATAAACAAAAGAAACTTTCATTTAGAGCATGGGACACGTCCTGTGCCGTTTGTGTACCAACCTGTCAGAAACAATCTTGTCAGTGGTATGAGAGGATACGGGTTGGAACAGACAAGACGTACTAAACGCTAATGGCGTTTTTTATGATTGCATGCTTCATCTGTTTAGAAGACAGTTAGATTTATGTAAGGCTTATTTTGTCAGTGACTTTGTAGCCAGGCTGCAAGTGTGTATACATTTATTAATATTGGTTATAGATGGATGGATGGATAGATACTGGCTGCACAATATTGAAAATAAAGTAAGCAATGGTTTATTAAATATGCAATATAATAATGCTTTAAGTTTCTAAAATCAATTTAAATAATAATACAATTTCTGGAAAAAAAACTGAAAATTATATAACCAACATTTTTTGGGAAAAAAAGCATCACTCTCTTTCTCACCAGTTTAAAGGGACATTCCACTTAAAAAAAATGCTCATTTTCCAGCTCCCCTAGAGTTGAACATTTGATTTCCTACCATTTTGGAATCCATTCAGCTGATCTCCGGGTCTGGTGCTAGCACATTTAGCATAGCTTAGCACAATCCAATGAATCTGATTAGACCATTAGCATCGCACAAAAAATAACCAAAGAGTTTCAATATTTTTCCTATTTGAAACTTGACTCTTCTGTAGTTACAACGTGTACTAAGACCGACGGAAAATTAAAAGTTGAGATTTTCTAGGCTAGATATGGCTAGGACTATACTCTCAAAGTGGCGTAATAATCAAGGACTTTGCTGCTGTAACATGGCTACATGCGTAGTGATATTACGCACTGCCCGAAAATATTCCCCTGCTATTAAAAGTAACCAAGGGGGCTACTTTGGGGCAGTGCGCAATATCACTACGCCTGCTGCAGCCATGTTACATCCTGTTACATAATTAAGTCCTTGATTATTACGCCAGAATGAGAGTTTAGTTCCTAGCCATCTGCCTAGAAAATCGCAACTTTTAATATTCCGTCGGTCTTAGTACACGATGTAACTACAGAAGAGTCAAGTTTTAAATAGGAAAAATATCAAAACTCTTTGGTTATATTTTAGCACGATGCTAATTGTCTAATCAGATTTAATGAATTGTGCTAAGCTATGCTAAAAGTGCTAGCGCCAGACCCGGAGATCAGCTGAATGGATTCCAAAACGGTAAGAATCAAATGTTTAACCCTAGGGAAGCTGGAAAATTAGCATATTTTCAAAAAAAGTGGAATGTCCCTTTAACTGCTATCTGCATTGACCTAAAACTTTGACTGCATGTAAGTTATTGCAAACCATTGCGATATGCATTTTATAATATGCACATTTAGCACATTTTAATATATCTTACTACACTAGTTACTACATTTTAACTGGTAGGGCATTGTGCCTGCAAGGTCATGGGTTCATTGTGGCATGACTGTATTGCATCAAACCATGAACCGTATACATTTTCAACACTTAAAGTGGGCACAGCAAGTGTGCATGCTACTGTTAAATGGAAACCAAAACTTGAATTCACCCAACAAATATTTCCTTTTACCGATCTTTAAACATTTGCGTAAATCTTGTAATGTATTTATGCAAAGTCAACAAATGCAGTTGTGTTTGGCTTGTACTCAGTCAAGCCTGTATTTCTCGAAGGGGTTCATTCCACAGCACTTTCTCCACACCGATCGTATCAGCAAGTTTACTTTCACTTCAGGAATCCTGCGGCAGACTTCGCTGCCCAGTGATGACTTTGCCAGCCTTGTGTAAGCAAACTGGGGCATATGAGCTGTCGGCTTTCCAGATCTGAGATCACACCAGATGTGCTGTGCCCAATGGGTTAGTTACAAAGATCAGGCCTGTAGGAGGATTAGATTCTGGTGTGTAGAAATAAAGGCTTTAGAAGATGATCTGTATGGTGTGATTAGCACAGACTTATACAGCTAAACTAGTTTCCTAATAGATGATTGCTTACGGTATTTATTTTACTGACAGTGTAATTTGTTTTGATTTGTTTAAAGGAATAGTTTACCCAAAATGACATTTCTGGCACGTTTTCCCAATTTCGTATGATTTTTTTTCCGATGAGATTTTTGTATTTGAAACACGAAAGACATTTGGCTGCTCTTTTAAAAGTGAGTTCGAACTCCGGATGCCAGATTTGGAAATAATGAAAGTGCAGCATGAATGCTCTGTAAATCTATAAAAGCTTGAAATTTACAGAGATAGATTGATCAAAAAGTATAATCTGTCATTTACATTGCATAAAAATTATAAGCTGAACTAACAGGTGTAGTTATGCAGTTAAACAAGTGCAGTTTTAGTCTTGAGAACTAGCAGAAAACAGCAGAAAGGAAAGATGAAATATAAAGAAAAAATATTTGTGTTCATCCCTTGCCCTTACATGACATGTCTGCAGGTGGTGTCTATCACTGCGGCACTGTAAGCTGTTAATTGGCCCCGTGGTGGACACCTCAAAGCCCTTAAAGAAATTATCACTGTTTGCCATTAGCTTCCTGTCTCTAACATCAGATATCACACTTTTTCAACCCAGAACCGTCACAGATCTGTGATATGTTTCTCTGAAGAGAATTATGCTGCCTGTTCTTAGATGCCTATGCATATTTTTTGCCATTTCAGCAGAAAAGTGAGACCAGGCAGAAATGAAAGCCAGCAGTATTTGTTGTGTCTTCTCTCAGATTCTGCTTTGAGTGATTGTGGAGAACATCAAGAACTCGCGTTAGAGACACTTGGAGGCTGAGTCATCGCTTTGGACCAACGTTCATGTTGTTCTTCGTCCAAGTCGTCCCTTCTGTCATCACCATAGCGCACTCATTTAAAAACATCTGTAGATCTTACATCAGCATCGGAGTGGATGGAAAATGCAGTTTTGTTGTTTATGTCAGTGTTTCGACTGGTTTTTGCTTTAAGATATTTTTTAATTGGGCGTCTACCCAATAGACTGGGTTGTAGGGTTTTCTAAGATAAGAGGTTTAGGATGTTATACTACTTGCCTGACGTCATACCAATTTTGGCTTTTCCAAAGTGTCCAAGAAAAAATAAGCGCTAAAATCATTTGACATCAACACAAGCAAAGACATGGAAAGCATTTCCAATTCCATGTTTAGAAGTTGCATTTATTTATTTTACTGAAATCCTAAATGCACTATAATCTTAATATGGTTATGTGCTTTTTATTGTTTATCTTTTTTCCGCTGGTTGAAATAATGCTATTTCAGACTCTGAGCTGTTTTACGCTAAACAATAAACTTGTGTCAATTTTGCCTGCCAACAGTCACACGCAAATAATAGTAAAAATGGAAAGTTGTGTTCATAATGGCCTATTGGGAAAAAATGAATCAGACGTTTGCCGGATAAATAAATGCTTTTGTGTGTTGTGTTTGTGACAGAGCATCGATCTTCTGACTGAACTATGGGAAGTTGTCCTTCACTTATGCCGAGTTTAGTATGTCCATTAGGATGTCAGACAGAGTAGCCACTTCCTTTTCTGGGTAGGGGAGTTAATCGAGGTTTATTTTTGGGTCTCAAAGGATATTAGGGTTATGAGAGAATGCACATCTTCTGACAGGCTGGCTACAGTTCCTGCTGTACTTTAAGGCATCTAATAATATTTGCTACTGAACATGAGTAGTTACACGAGTAAGTATAATGGCACAAAATAAAACGTGGCGATTTAAGCGGATATTGTATGGTGGAAGAGCACTTAGTGTGCAGCACTTCGACCTCGGGTGCAGTAATATTTACGGAAGTTTGAACAAGAGGGGGAGTAGTCAGGAGTTATGATGTTACTGCGCGCCAAGGTCGAAGTGCTGCAAACTAAGTGCTCATCCGCCATACAATATCCTCTTAAATTGCCACGTTTTATTTTGTGCCACCCTACTTACTCGTATAAGTACTCATGCAACAGTCTTTAAATAGGGAAAACAAGTGTTAAATTCATCTCTGTTCGGATCCTAAGGAATGAGTGGGACTAGGCTAAATGTTAACACATTCACGACGCGCTGTACAAAGATTAAGTGCACGCATTGAATAAAGAGAGGTATGTATTAATTTGTCTAAGTTGAGGTAAGAACATAGTAAAATATTGAAAACGGTGGTGTTTTCCTTTAAACAGTCTATAGGCATTTCTTGGAGCTGCATTTGTGAACGATACTAATTCTTTAAACAACTACTTAAAGGAAAACACCACAGTTTTTCAATATTTTATTATGTTCTTATCTCAACTTAGACTAATTAATACATACCTATCTTTTTCAATGCGTGCACTTTTAATCTTTTAAAAAGCTAAAACTTTTAAAGAATGTGTTAGCATTTAGCCTAGCCCCATTCATTCATTAGGATCCAAACAAGAATGAATTTAGAAGCCACCAAACACTTCCATGGTTTCCCTATTGGAAGACTGTTACATGAGTAGTTACACGAGTAAGTGTAGTGGCACAAAAAAAACCCTTTTGTTTGGAGCCATAGGAATGAATGGGGCTAGGCTAAATGCTAACACATTTAAGAAGAGCTGTACAAAGATTAAAAGTGCACGCAATGAAAAAAAATACGTATGTATTAATTCATCCAAGTTGAGGTAAGAACATAGTAAAATATTGGAAAGCGGTGGTGTTTTCCTTTAAATAACAATATTAAATTGAGTATCTTAAAAAAATAGAGAACTAAAGAAATGAGGTCTTGAATTGGCTGGGAACAAATGCATGCTAATAAGGAAGTTGTAAATCAAAGAGGTGTCATCTTCAAAGCAAAATGTCGCTAAAAACCTTGAGGCGTCTTCTTAACTTTCTGTAGGCTCCTTTGTGTTGGCCTGTCATGTGTAATATCTGTTTACCACTAAACATGCTCATGTTCCTGAACCTCAGGAAGCAAATTTTTTCAAACATCTAATACAGAAACAGTCAAACTTAGAAAGCAAAAGCTCATATTGACAGGGTGTCTTCTTTAATTTACTCATATTACAACCCAAAGCATTTCATGTTGTCATCTTACATCATGTAACGTAGCAACCCGTTGCATAGACAACCAGTCTTAGGTATTGATGAACATCTGCAGAAGTAGACGATTTAGATGCATGCCTGGCTTGCAAAGTGCCATCAAATGACATTGTCTGTTGCCTATAGCATCTCATTTCAGACCCTGAATGACACACAAACGTAATGCGTCTGGGAAAGACATCATTCCTGCAGGCTGCGTCTGAGGAACGGTTTGTGTATGCGTGTGAGTGTGTTAATTGTCTCTGTGATGAATACTGGATGTCTGTAGTAAGATGAATTGGCAGGCTCCTGCCCCCAAATGTTTGCCGGTAAAATTTGTCTTTAATTGCACACTAATGGCTTGACATGAGAAAAGGCAGAGATGGCCGGTAATCACAAGCTTAGAAAGAAATGCAATCACATCTTGCTTCCAGTTTCAAAGGACAATTAGCCAAAAAACAGGTTTTGTCATGCAGTGAAAGACCACTTTGCGATCGAAAGAGCGAGAGGAGATTTTCCATCAGCCGTTGCTTAGCGATGCTCGTGCTTATAAGCGGTGCTTGAGAACCAAGAGGCTTCTGTCCTACCACATCATGGCGACCCTTGAATTCTTCAGCTTTCCCAGTTGCATCCGCGGCATCTTCTGTTGATGTCATCAAGTGTTTTTTTTAGCACTTGCTGGGACTGCAGGCAGTGAATTGAGTTTATAAAGGAAATTAGGATGTCTTAAAGGTTTCCTTGAATTACAATGCCTCACACAGGCTCGGACATTACACAGACTTGTTACTTTTGTCAGAGATGTTATTTTAAGCCACCTCATTCCAAGTCTTGTCAGTCAGTGCATTCAACTGGAATTAGTAGTGCTTGCTTAGGGAGGCACTAATGCTACTATCGCTTGTGCTTAAGGTATTAAGAATTTAAAATATCCTGACTGTAAGAATTTGCAGACAGAAAAAACAAATGAGAGACCGGGGTTATTTCTAGGGGTGGGAATTTTCTCCTAAGGGGTTTTTCAACCAGCCTTCATTGGCTCAACTTAGCACGCTCTTCTATACACGTTACATTAGTAATACGCTCGCTTATAATGTTGATTCATAGCTGCAGCAAATTCTGCTACTTATGATATCTGTATTATGTTATGCTATCTGTCGATTTTTCTGTGTTTTTCCTTGATTCTATTAATGTAAAGCTGCTTTAAACAATTACCAATTGTGAAAAGGGCTATATAAATAAAATTGAATTGAAAAAAAAAATTGAATACAGAGGTTTGGGATATAACCAATTGCGTGTAGCAATTATATATTTTCGTTACATAATCTTGCGTTAAGGTTTTCAATTGTATTGTTGGTCAATTAAAATTAAGCCATTTTAAGATTTTTTATTTAAGTTTCCAGACAGGATTATTTAAGTAACAAGAATTTAGGAAATAATGCGGTTAAACGTAAAAATGCGAAATTGTAATAATTTTTAAAGAGCACCTATAGTTCGATTCATGTTTTAAAATTTCCTTTGGTGTTTAAGTGTGTATTAGTACATGTTAACAATATGCAAAAGGTACATACCCCCAGTGTTTTGGCAACATTACTTTAAAAAAGTAATTAGTTATAGTTACTAGTTACTTCTCAAAAATAGTGACTGAGTTAGTAACTGTGTTACATCATTATAAAAGTAACTAATTACCAGGCAAAGTAACTATTGCGTTACTTAAAAAAAGTTCAAATATTTCAAATAACTTGGAGGCCCCCAATATAAAATTTGTTAAATGAATGAATTAGACACTAAAGAGAAATTACTAATTTTGTGGCAGCATGTGCTGTTGTGGGGTGCTTTATTAGATCAGAATTACAGAAGCGAAGAGGCTCTTTCTTACTCTACATAAGTTGCACATTACATAAACATTATTGCGTTTCACCTCAACGATGGAAAAATAGTGCTTATTATACTTTGTGTTTGCGACTGCTATACCTTTGAGTTTGTTGTACTTGTCATCGCTCTGTCGTTTCGGGTGTGTGGGACTCGGACGGACTGCATCGCGAGGACCGGGGTTGCCTGTGAGTGGCTAGCAGCATCACCCGCTGCTCGTTGAGGAGAGAGAGCGATACATGCTCGCGCGTCAGTCTCCAACCACGCCAGAAAAGATTGCTAGATTTGTCCTTGACGATTTTTTAAAATAAAGTCGCTAAAGGGGTTCAGAAAGTTGTTAAATCTAGCAACAAAGTCACCAAGTTGGCAACACGGCACTGAACTTCTCGGACTGTGCATGTGTTTGTGTATGAACTCTGCCTGCCTCTGGTTGGCTAACCATTGAAATTAAGCCAATCATCATTGGTTATGTGGTTGTCCCACCCCCTTTAAAACACACACACCAATCATCATCAGTTATGTGTCTCTCAGTCCCCAACACACACACACACACACACACACACACACACACACACACACACACACACACACACACACACACACACACTAGTGAAAAACATTGACTGTCTGGATGTGAGAACCTACCCTGGTGAAAATTGCTTTAGTGAGATTAATTATAGTAACGCGCAGCATTTATTGTCAGTAACGTTAACGGCATTATAACGGGGGAAACAGTAATTTATTTGATTACTCGTTACTGAAACAAATAACGCCGTTAGTAACGTCGTTTATTTCTAACGCTGTTATTACCATCACTGCATACCCCAAAGTAAACGATGATGCGAGTTATCATCTCCAAATTAAAACAAACACACAGATTGTAGGCAACAGTTTACTTCCTGGGATTGGTGGTGTAGACAAGACCGACATTATCATAATTCCTCCCACTTCGGACTTACAGCCTGTAAGTTAACTCCTGTTAGCAACCGAATCTTTCAAACATGGTAAGGAGCATCACGTGTCCTGCTGACGTCAGAGGTATTCAGGCCAATCACAAAGTACAGATTAGCTGGCAATCAGGGACACAGAGCTTTTCAAATCTGTACGTTTCAGGATGAGAGTGACATCTGGAGCTACAAAAATTTACAGTATGTGGAAAATACGTTTATTATACCAAATACACAAAATAACGTTTTTAGCAATGAAATAGGTGTTCTTTAATAAAGGCTTTATTTTCTTTACGCAAACGATCTGTTTTTGTCTAGTTCATCTGGGAAGTCGGTGAGCAATGTTTTTGCTTTGTATGAAAACAATACATTTTCAAAAAATACAAACTTTTTGGAATGAAAACGATATTTACATTTATAAAGAATACAAACGTGTAACGTCTAAACACTGCCTGGTCATTTGCAGGTTTTTCCAGTTGTTAGCACGTTTTTTTAGCCCAAGCTTGGTCGCTCGTCGCCATTCCAGTCAATTTGAAGTATGTTGTGTTAAATTGGAGTGTTTCTGTGTAGCATCAAGAGCACTCAGAGTTATTTGTCTTACTTAAACCGTATCTGATTTATAGAGGAAGGATCGCAGCTCCCAGTGAAATCTATAACCTCAGAACCCACTGAGGCTCACGGTTTCATTTTCAGTTCCTGCGGTGGTTGTCGTTGGTTAACATCACAAGTTCAGCTCTATTTAAATAGCTTTAATCATCCGCTGGCCGGGATGCGTTTCTCCTGGGAGCGGTCCTGAATGAGCTACTTGCCGTCTGCTCCAGGAAGCCTGATTTGCTATGAGGTAATAGGCCATGTAGCCTAACAGATTCACTCGTTTTATAATGAAAACCATGATTATACCTGCATGGCAATAAATGTAGGCTTTATACTTGATACTCAACATAAAGTAGTTATTAGTATTTATTAGTTCCAGTAGTGTGATGACAACAGCATTTATTTAAACAAATTTGGAGGTATTGTTTTCAAGCGGTAGCCACTGAAGTACTTGAATGAGCGCGGTCCGGATCGACAGCTGTTACTGGATCAGTTTCTCGCAATAAACCCGATTAAGAGTTAAATCCCCATTGAGGCACCGTGCCTGGAATCGAGAAAACTCTAAACCTCTCGAGTGATTCTTACACTCGCACACCACGCAGGGTTTACCTTTCTAAAATTGTGTTTATGAGGGAACAAAACAGCACAAAAACATCCTGATTATCATCGCTAAAGGCTTCCTGTTAAAACAAGCCAAGCTATAACTGAAACCTTTTGTGTAATGATGTTGCATTTAGGCAAGAATGTGACTTGAAGACATGTGTAATAAGGTAGTTTACAGGGGGATTTTTGTTAAAACAACTGGTGCCTTGAGCTATATATATAGCACAAAACTAATGTTTAAATAATGCTAAGAAAGCACACTTGCCTAAACTCTATGTAATGCAAGTTTTGTGAATACAACAACAATGTTGTGTGGTTTTTAATATAAAAAGTGTTATCGGTCTGTATTTTATGGTTCACTAGCTGTAGTACGGTTGCCATAATGCTAAAACTAATCATTTATTTAAGGCAGCAAAACGATTAATCGCGACTAATCGTTTGCAGAATAAAAGTTTTTGTTTACATCACATGTGTGTGTACTGTGTATAATAATTATGTATATATAAATACACACAGATAGTATATATTTAAGAAATTTGTACATGTTTATATATATTTTTATATTAATATATAATTTATATTATATATAATTATAAATACTTATATATAAAAAATTATTAAAAATTATACATGCATGTGTGTGTATTTATATATATGCATAATTATTATTCGCAGTACGCACGCATATGTGATGTAAACAGAAACTTTTATTCTGCAAACGATTAGTCACGATTAATCGTTTTGCACCCTTAAATGTATCCTTTATTATGATACCACCAGCATATATTAGTCATTCTTTATTTAAAGGCTTAAGTGTGTACTTTAAAATGTTTTCAAAACCTTAAAATGTATATTTAAGTAGATTATTAGTAAAAAAAAACACAGCGGAAAACACAATAGGCACACAACATTTTATTGCATTAGAGATGCTCCGATCAATGCCGATCTGCAATAAAAATACGTGGCCGATCACTATTCTGAATCGGACAGCCGATCTTAATCCCAGCTATTTCATGTACTACGGCTTTTGATCAGTAAGTCCTTATTGATCTGAAATCACTGTTAGTTTGAATCGTTTATAACATGCATTTGAAAAAACAACACTCGTCAAACATAATTGTTATACATATTCTTTATTATCATGAAAATACCTGAAAAGGTTTAAAGAACAGCAATATAAATATTTCCTACAGCCATTTCCTGGAGCTGCGTGTCACCATAGCTGCGTGTGTATTGTTTTTCATCTACAGCGCATTTTGAGTTTCTGCACGAGAGCGCCCCCTGGCTTTTGGATGTAGCGGCATTTCACCATAATTCATGGAGAAGCATAGCAAGCATTATCGGCCGATCGATCGGAGCATCCCTATATTGCATTTAACTTGTCCATGCATTGTCAGAAAAAAATGGTCCCTAGCTGGAATGGTACCCTTTCAAAAGGTACACCTTTGTCCCTAAAGAGTTAATATTAGTACATCAAAGAGGTACATATTGGTACCAAAAATATACACATCTGTACCTAAATGGTACATATTAGGACCTTAAAGGGTACTTGTAGTGACCAAGATGCCATTTTTTTGTCCATTTTTCTGACATTGTGGTGACAGCACTCACATACCGAATTGAGTCGATCTTGCTGATACTGTAGAAAAAGCAGCATTGCTACATTTTATATTATGTTAGTGTCGGCTTTCCTTGGTCGTCCCTAAGCTGTCGTAGTGTCGGCTTTCTTCGGACGTCTCTAAGCTGTAGTGAGAGAAACAAAGCATTCATACGATTCCACCAAAGGCCAATTCGTCTCTCTCCAGGGCTGGATTGAGAAGAGCTATCGAATTTATTAACACGGACAAGCATTTCCAGCTGTGAGAGATGAACATGAACTGTCATGAGTGTCCTACATCTTCTCCTCAAATTCCCTCCTCACTGTTTGAGTTCTTCAATTGCAATCTTCCTCTTTTCTTTTCACCACTGTTTGGCATCATTTCATACTTGTACACCGAGTATCAGGGGTAATAGGCCGTATTGCTGAAAATGTAGTTGGATCTTGGAACATATATGTGTTTTTAATGAGTCGAGACCTTTAGCTCACTCTTAAGGTTCTGGTAGAGCAATCTAGTAGATTAGATGGTAGGTTGCTACTGGCTGGCGTCTGCATTTATTGTTCTTCTGAGATAAGAATAATTACGATGTTGAGTGACAGCGCTTGACCTTTGGATGACATTGAGATAGACGGGTTCAGACAGGTGATTGAAAGTTTTGGTCTACTAGTGTCACTAAATAGATGTGGGTAAATAATGTATTTACGGTAAAATGGTTTCCCAGATGCTCCCCAGAGCAGATTAAACAGTTCAGCCTCAAACTCACACCATTGTTTGAGCCAACACTCTTAAAAATAAATGTTCGTAAATGTTCTTTGTCAAGATGTATGTTTCCATGAAGATCTTTTAATATCTTCACCATAAAAATAGTTGCTGCTTTAAATTTAGTGTGTAGGTCATTTCAACTTCAATGTCTGGACTAGTGGTGAGTTGCTGTACCTTATAAAAGTTACAATGTATTACTGTAGCACAATGGTGGAGCATTCTAATAGCAATGCAGAAGGTTGTTGGTTTGATCCCAGGGGGACCACACATAATGATAAAATTAGAGATGCACCGATTGCAATTTTCTTGACCGATTCCGATTTTTCTGTAGGTGATGGCGATACCGATTTTTGCCCATTTCCGTTTTTTTCTAAGAACTATAATTGACAGCATATAGGCTACAAACAAAAAACTCTTCTTTAATAAAAAAGTTAAAAAGTTAAAATAAATGATTAAACATTGCATTTTCACGCAAACTGCATTAAAGAGATAGTTCGGCCAAAAATGATATTAAACCCATGATTTACCCCGAAGCCGTCCGAGATGCATATGTACCCGGGTGATTCTCACGAAAACTTGGTTTTAAAAATGTCAAGCATGAAAATGTAGAAATTGCTTAAATGTACTTTTTTTCCCACCAGACATTGAAGTCTGGAGTAAATGGGAACATTAATTTAAAAACTTTTACTTATCATTTAACACTTTTTGTAACATAATTTAAAAAACTAGTCCTAAAAAATCTCATTACCGCAACAGTCAGAAAACATCAACACTGACATATTTTCAAAATGACATGACAAACCTGAAAGAACATAATTTGGAGATTCTGCACATGCATTTAAAATCAAAGTAATATGCTTCTATTAATTAAATTAACATTTAATAAGCATCTGTTGCGGTAATGATAATCAAAATGTCGTGTAAGCATTCTGACAAGACAATATTTCAAATTAACTGTAAAAAAATGATCTTACCTGGTAGCCATCTTGAAGTAACTGGTCCATGTGCTTGGTCAGTCAAAATCAAACTTTATTAAAATTCTGTATGTGTGCTTAAACTGTTCTCAAAAAGTGTTGCGGAGGATGAGAACATCAGGCATGGACACATCATTTTCCTAATTTTTCTTCATTATTATTATACATGAATATTCAGAAAATATTTTTTCTCTCATCTAAAGTAGTCTAGCAAAACATCCATTTATTTTTTTCTTAATATTTTTGTGTTAATTTGATTAAATTACAACATAACGCATGTTCAAACACAGCCGGACACATTGCGGTAATGAGAATTTCAGCAGAAAATGAGATAAAATTTCCAATTATAAATTCTTATGTTGAAATCACACATTGTGCAAGGTAGAACACAGTATTGTGTTAATTCTGATGCTTTTTAATGTTACTACACATTTTAAAGCTAAAATCATTAGTGCCGTGGTGTTTCAATGGTTTCGTGAGAATCACCCACCCATGATTTACTCACCCCGAAGCCGTCCGAGATGCATGTGTCCTTCATTTTTCAGACAATGACATTTTCAGTTATTTTAGAAAATGTTTTAGTTCTTTCAGTTAATCAAGTGCGAAGTTACGGGGTCCACGACCTTCAATTCCAAAAAGTGTGCATCCATCCTTCACAAAATAAATCCAAACGGCTCCACGATGATAAACAAAGTCCTTCTGAGGGTAATCCGCACAGTTTTATTGTAGAAATATCCACATTTAAAATATTATAAACCAAAATAACTCGCATCCGGTAATGCTGCCATCTTAGTCACGTCCGCATTCAAGATCAGAGCTTTACGCAGCATACGGAGGTTACTCTGCTGCTGCTCTGTGCCCACGCCCTCAGAATTTGTCATACGTCACTAAGAAAAGTGCGTACACTACGCCAATACTCTCTCCTGAATACAGAGGAGTCCAAGATGGCGGCGCTATACCGGAAGTTAGCTACTCCGGTTTATAAAGTTTTAAATATGGATACCTCCACAACAGCACCGCACGGATCACCCTCAGAAGACCTCTATCTATCATCCCGGAGCTGTTTGGATTTAATTTGTGAAGGATGGATGCACATTTTTTGGACTTGAAGGTCGTGGACCCCGTAACTTCCCATTTAATTAACTGAAAGATCTAAAACATTTTCTAAAATAACTGAAAATGTGTTTGTCTGATAAACGATGGACATATGCATCTCGGACAGCTTGTGGGTGAGTAAATCATGGGTTTAATATCATTTTTGGCCGAACTATCCCTTTTGAATTACAGGATCTTCTTTAATTTGAAGAGATTTCTTGCATCTTGCAAGAATTTACCTAGATTCACCTAGCATCTTGCATGCTTGAAAGTTTATTCATTCTTTTAACCATACAGAGAAAATGTGCAGCAAATAAAGCATGCTGATCGTCATGACAACGGCCGCATTGTGTCATGTGCACATGCCATTTTTCATTTTAGTGTTCAATCTGTATTATTAGAACAGTGCAGAAAACCGAATAATTTTTTCCATAAACCTTTTCCACCCTACAGTTACCGTGAAATAAATATAGTACGGTAAAACCTTATCTCTAGACCAAATCTATTAAAAACACACAACAGATAAACTTAAATGTCAATGCTTATTTGAGGTTGCTGACGTGTTGTTTGATTATAGGGGTTTTTGTGTAGTGAATTACTAGTTTGGCAACTCAGTCATGTCAATAATTGGTGGTTGCGTGGAAAATATTTTCGCCATCATTTTTCTGTTCTCTGCTATTATAGCTTAGATTTATGGGAGTTAATAGCGAGTGGTTTCCAACAGTCCTGTAAGCCAGATATCATCACATGCATAAGCAGTAACAAATCTTTGCCATCCAAATGACCAATAATCTCTATTCTTGTTACTTACTTACGGTTTGGATAATTGATTGAAGACGTTTTCGATTGCACGTTAGTTGTTCCAAATAAGCAGTCTATTGTGTAAGCGCCGTGCCCATGCTGCTTTTGTTAACCATGATCTGTGAAATCCACAAATTGTGCTTTTCTTGGGACGAGGTTTATTTTGTCAGCATGTTGAGATGAACCACGAGTGTCCATCCGGCATTCCCATCTGCTGCGAGAACCCAAAAGACTGTTTGTTTTAGTTCATTTGGACGTTGTGTTGTTTCTAAAAGTCTCTTTTGTTTTTTTTGAGTATGTGCTATTGTGAGGATGCTTTGTGGTGCTCTAGGTCAATGCAGAGGAAAAGCAGATCCATTAGTTGCTGACTTGGCCAGCGTCCAGTGGTCCTGAAGGCCTCTGTATTGATCAAAGGAGGTCATCGCAATTGCAATTCTCAATAAACGCTTAGATTGCGGCATTCTATCTATTGTCCTCCATTACCTAATTGGAAAGGATGAATCAATGGCAGCAGAGCTGAAATCGGCCAGATTAGTTCCTGTCCGTCCTGCCGGTATTGGGGCTGTTTGTGCACGAGGTGACGGATGTGGAGGCCGGATAATTAAGGCACTGTCTGTGTTCTAAGCCTTTTTAACTGTGATTGGCCTGCCTAGGGCAAACCATCTCCTGGCTGGCCTTCAGAGAGACTAAGACACAAACACATTGGGATGATTGTTGAAGGACAACAGGGATGTTTGTCCAATAGGGCTGACAGCAATGCTAAGGACGTGGCTTAGGACAGAACGCTGTGGTGAATCTAACTGAGCTATTCATCACGATTTCGAAAGCTGTGTGTTTTTGCAAAAAATAAATTTGTATCATATGGCTGGTTTGTCGTAAGGACCAAAACATTTGTGGATGTATATGCATCACTAAAGCACAAGAACATGTTTTATGAAGTAACTTTAATCTAAAAGTATTTACATTTACATTTCAATTTTTTATATGACCTTACACAGTCAATCTTAAAGATATCAAGGTTATATTTTCACAGAATGTTCTTTACATTATGTAGGGTTTTCACTAGTCTAATAGAGAATGAGACGTGGTCTGGGAACCACATGCTAACTTTCTCGTATTTGAGGCGTGGTTTACAAATGCCCAGAGCCGTTTATTGGGCACTACGAATGTCTATCAAATGCGACTGTACGTAGCTCATAGCTAATCATTTAAATTATACCAGATGACGTATGTAGAGCGACATAAATTCAAGCGTCAACAACTTTTATCGGGTACGTTTGCACACAGCTGAAAGCTATGCAATTAAACCGGTAGCTGTATATTGATATTGAAAAGCAACACAACTTAGTGGCACTGTGACAACCACAGTAGGTAGTCTGCAGGCTTAATGACAATATGATATTAATAAATACCACTTACCATGTATAAGTTAAATGGACTTCGTTGACGACAAGGCCTAGCAGGTTGGTCCTATATAACTCATAGAAGTCGTCATCGTCTTGCTGCCCCCTCCCCGTTCTGTGATTGGTTCCCTATTTCAGGGGGAAAATGGTCCATCAGGGCTCCAGACTGCCACCAAATGGTGACATTTTGCCACCAAAATTTGAGAGTGTGCCACTGAATTTTACATCCAGTCACACATGCGTGACCAGTAAATTTTACCACTTTTTTATGATGTGACACTGAATTTGAAACAGCACATTGTACTTTCTGCATCTATCATTAAAGTATTTATTAGTAATACAGTGGGAATTAGAAGAAATGTGAATATTTGGTTTGCATGTTAATTTACAGTGTGTGCCCCTAAATTTTCTGGATGCGCCCCTAAAATTTTCATTCGGGGGTCACTGTGCTCCTAGTGAAAAAAGTTAGTCTGGACCCCTGTCCATAGTTTCCATGCTAGACTTGCAGCGTGAATAAATTTGCGCGCAAGGCAGCATGGGGAAACCCAGGCTAGGTTTTCACAGGTAGGGTTACAATTGAACATTTGGCAGGTGGTTTTATTCAAAGTAACTTCTATATTTTAATCAGTATGTGTCTTTCCTGGAAATGAAACCCATGACCTTTGCTCTGCTAACACAATACTCCACCAGTTCAGCTATGAACAATAGACATACTGTTTAAAATTAGGAGAAAAGCTACATGGGCGCTGTTCCAAAGTTTCAGTAGTTTAGGGTTATTTTTGTATGGTTAACAGTAAAAATGCAGAATAGCTCTTAAAAGGTCTTGCGTTTGTTTGCAGGTGCCAAATAGTTTGGTGTTGTGTTATCTAATGCAATGACAGTGAAATTGTGCAGTTCTTAATAAAATGCATGTTTGCATCATTTTTATTCATGAGTTTTCCTTTGCATAAAAACCAAAATGATCACATTCCAAAAAAACAATAGGAAACCGCAGAAAACTCTCAAATGCAGCCATGATTTATTCTCTGTCCAGTGCCAGTGCAAAGCCAATTGAATGCAGTTCATCCTTTTGATCATTTTTGGAAAATAAGGCTTGTTGCTGCTGTTAGGATAATATGTTCTGGCTTGTGTCGAGCAGTGGTGGTCTTCCAGTGTTGGACTTGACAAATAAGGGTTGGAATGATGGTCTGCAATTTCGCAAAACTGTCTAAAAGGATAAGTGAGGCTGATGGGGATATAATGGTTTTAACACGTACGCACACGGCCGCTAGTGCTAGGGCACATATTTCTGCACGGCTGATTTGCATTTACAGTCTGTGTGGCCTTTGGTGCCAGGGCAAATAAATGAATTAGTTTTTGACTGCACATGATTTTAGGAGATCAAATTGGAAAGACACAACATGAATCTCATATGGTGCATTCATTCAGAAATGGCTGCCATGATGCTAGGATGTTGCCGAGGTGTGCAGTTTTGTCTTGCTCACACATCTACTAAAGTCAAGTCTGAAGTGTTATTGAGTGCTTATGGGTTTTATTTCTCATGTAGATGAAATAAGAAACTCTTAAACCAGCTGTTCTCTTGGAAGAGAAGAGGTCCAAAGCCTCTGTTTTCATGCACTGAGCCTTGCCATACAGTACCTGGCAGCCTCGTCTTTCAGCAGTGCCAAAAACAGGGCTTGGTCAATTGCACCTACACTTTTCAAATCATAAAATCTCTATATGTGTATTATTCTTTGGGTTTAAGAAGTCTTTAGCGAGTGGAAGACAAGGAAGTTGAAATAATACTCAGCTTTGCACCTCGTAAAGATCGGTGCTTGTATGCGAGATGGAGTTCTCCGCAATCCTACAACACTCATCTTCTCCAAGTGTTGTTTGAAGTGATAAAGACTTAAAGCAGCATACTGTAAATCTTCAGCGCTCCTTGCCGCAATGCACTGAAGTAAAAACACCTGCTTGTTGGTAAGGACACCCGCTGGAGTCTTAAACTGTAACTGTTTACAAAAAATATTGTGGTGTAGTGTGTTAGACATGCTCTAATATTCTAATGGCTCACCAGACTTTCAGTTTTGGAAACCGGGATGTGTTTTTGCACTCTTAACGTTAGTCACCGGCATGTGAGTGTTTCAATAGCTGTTTACCACCACAACTAAGCAACGACCATGCAGATGTCTACATCAGTGTGTTACTGTAATATTTTCTCTTAATGCCAAACCATCTAAGTGCGCCTTGACTTCTTTTCTTGTAAATTAGTATTATTTTATCGGACTCTTAAAGGGTCACTCCACTTTTTTTTTTAAATAGGCTCATTTTCATTTCCTCCAGCTCCCCTAGAGTTAACATTTAATTTTTACCATTTTGAAATCAATTCAAACCATCTCCGGGTCTGGCGGTACCACTTTTTGCTTAGCTTAGCGTAATCCATTGAATCTGATTAGACCATTAGCATCATGCTCAAAATAACCAAAGAGTGCCCGAAAATAGTCTCCTGCTATTGAAAGTTAACAAGGGGACTATTTTCGGCTGGTGATCTTTGGTTATTTTTTAGCGCGATGCCAATGGTATAACCAGATTCAATGAATTATGCTAAGCTATGCTAAAAGTGGTACCGCCAGACCCGGAGATCAGCTGAATGGATTCCAAAATGGTAGAAATCCAATCTTTAACTCTAGGGAAGCTGGAAAATAAGCATATTTTCAAAAAAAGAGGAGTGTCTCTTGAATGGATTTGGCTAACAAACTGGTATTTCTAAATGGCCTGAGGCCGGGATTAAGAGGATTTGAAGCGAAAGTATTTAAAGGACAAGTTCGGTATTTTACACTCAAAGCCTTGTTTTCAGAATGTTTATGATGAAATAGAACAGTTTTGACTGAAATTTGGACATATGCGGCTGCCCCGAAAATTTTCGGGTATTTGGTGTTTCACCTCCCACCTCTACAATGGGTGTATAGGTGCACTGGAACAATCCTTTCCTAAAATGCATTAAACATTCATTTACAAAGAGGTGAAACTCACTGAGTGCTCAGGGGTGTTTGTGCTCACACAAAAATCACTGCAAAAGATGCTTTCCAACAGGTGTTTTAGCATTCGTTGTAAACTTGTGGACCTATTTTTCCAAACGCCTCGCACCCGTACATTCTTCCGCCGAGAGCTTGAATAATAAACATTCCAGCCAAGGTGGGGGTGATAACCCGCCTTTGCCAATTGCAAGAATACAAACGGGTTCCCGGCGTCGAGTAATACCGTACCTCACAGCACATCTAATACAAGTCAATAGAGTTGGCAAAAACGACGATAAAACCTGTTGGAATGCGTCTTTTGCAGCGATTTTTTGTGTGAGCATATCAGTGAACACCCCCGACCACTCGGCGAGTTTCACGTCTTTGTAAATGAAAGTTTAATGCATTTTAGGAAGGATTGTTCCTGTGCACCTATAAACTCATTATAGAGGTGGGAGGTGATACAAGAAACACCTGAAAATTCTCAGGCCAGCATCATATGTCCAAATTTCAGTCAAAACCGTTCTATTTCATCATAAACAATCTTTAAACAGGGCTTTAAGTGTAAAATACCGAACTTGTCCTTTAAAGAACGTATCATACGTTTCAAGAGCCTTCGCTTAATATTACTATCTAATTTTTTACAGTGGTGGTACTACCATACCTGTCAATCACATGACTTTTACTTTAAGAAGGTTTGGATGCATTAATTTAAGTATGTGATTTTATACAAACCAAACAATCCAAAGTTCACTGTCAAACAGGCTGTCCAGAACTTCTTGACCAATAGAAATCTCTCTTTTGATATGAATTATTTGATTTTGATTTAATGTATATTTCTCTTTCTGGAGTGTAAAATAAAAGCAAAGAGTCTTTGATGTTTATAGTCATTTGAAGGCATGGCAGCAGATGCTGTACATTGTTTGCTGAGTTTAGCTGCATTTGGCCACATTGCAACCGTTGGACTGTTCTTGTGGCTGCTGAGCTGAATGTTGTGAGGCTTTAACCCAGTTTGCGTGACTTGAATATTTAATAAGATCTAAACTCCAGCAATGCACTCAACTGCATCTCCTTCACTCTCTCTCTTTCTCTGTCTCTATCTCGCTTTATCTTGACTATCTCTGGTCTGTCTTCTGCCCTCTCTCTTATTCCCCCCATGCACACACACGCTGGTTGAATTATTCAACAGACGCTTGGGGGGAAACTCCCACAGATGCTAAAGTGGTGATTCAATTCATTCAGCGCATTAATGAAATAGAGCACATGGGCGGCTACAGATGCCATGTTTTTCTGTGCGCTATATCTTAATCTCAGCTTGTTTAATTTTGCAAAGTTTGGTTGAAGCGTAGTTAGACTGTGTTATGTAAAAGACACTTGTTATTCCATTTGACTTTTCATGTTTCCATTCTGTTTCATTTACAGTTGTTAGGTTTTAATCCATATTGTCAATTTAACTTTAATTCCTGTTAGCGTATTGTTATAACTAACAAAAATGTTTTGGCATCATGGCGTCAGGAAGTGACATCACTTCTGCTGGAATACAAGTCACCTGAGCATGACCACTGCATGTTTCTAAAAGTTTGTTGGAGGGGTCAGAATTGAAATAACCCCATTGAAATGTATTTTAAATAAATAATGATTCAGTCTTAGAACCTGTCCACACCAAGTGTGCTGCACAAGCCCTGAAAAGTGAAGCCAAAACGTCTCGATCCCCCCTAGTGACTGGTCCTAGTATAGGTAATAAACCCCGCCTCCCCATGTTATTCAATGGGACTTGAGACCAACTAAACAATTTATTTACACTTCAATTATCTTTTTACCAAAGCTGGTTTCTGTCATTTACTGTAGTTTGTATCACGCTGATGTAAATTCAAGTGTTTGTTTTTAGTTAGTTATTTAATGCTATAAAAACGATGGTGTCACTTCATGATTGACAGCTGTGATATGAGCATTCTGCAAAGGCGGGGCCTTGATTTCGCGGCTTTACTTCCTGATCAATACTGTGCAGGCCTGGTCCGAAATCGCTATTGCGCAGACTCAAGGCTCAAGATGTCAGCGGCATATCGGGACACTGGCGGCTTCACTTTTCACCAATGGAAGAGAGCGAACGGGCGGCTTCCATCTTTTTTTACAGTCTATGGTCCACACGTACACTGGTATTTTCTAAACCGTCCAAACGCAATATCAGGTGGCTGAAACCAAACTTTTATGAAACTCCTCAGGGTGAAGATGTTGGCTTGTGCAATGACTTCTGATTGGTCAACATGGCTTTATATGGCTTTTGGATTTATCATCATCTGTTGGGTTGGCATGCTCTTGACAGAGCTTCATACTGGGTTTTTGCGTGTTCGTGTGGACGCAGTTTTTTTATCAAAGGAGGGAATAACCACCATACATGTGGACTAGGCCTTAAAAACCGGGCAGATATGAGATTATCCTGATTAACCTGACAGGACACATAAGAAGGCAGTGACACATCCTGCAGACAACGGATTAACCTCTGTCTTGATAATCACAACTGGTGATCAAGACTCTTAATCCTTAAGCTGTGTGATGCAACACTGGGTCAAAATGTTTTGACACGGCACCGACAAATGTCCTTACCTCTTATTTAGACCTACTGTAAGCAAACTTGATGCTTAAAGACAGGTCTGGGATAAGGTTTATGTGGACTGCAGTATGATTGTATGCTTGGGATGAAAAGAGTCTTGGTTTAATCCTTATGCAGGGTTCACACCAGACGCGGTACAGGCGGCAAGCGCGAGTGATTTACATGTTAAGTCAATGGAAAGATACGATTAGGCAGTGCCACGGGGAAACGCGCAAGTTGAAAAATCGGAACTTCGGCGGATTTCCGCACCACGTTAACCAATCAGGACCTTACTGTAGTAGTGACGTGATTACAGAAAGCGAGCGCAGTCGCAGAAGCCCCTCCCATGATGCGAATTTCCACGTGAATGTCTTAAATGACTAGAATTTCACGCGCGAATGAAGCGAGTAAACTGAAATGTTCAAGCGTCCAACTACCGCGAATAATGCGTTTTTGCCGCCTCTACCGCAGTTGGTGTGAATGCACCATTAGAGGCAAAAATTTAAATTTATTTGACTGTTGCACAATTATTGTTTCCTGGATGATTAGTGAAAAAAGTTTTATTTTCTCTTGTCTTGCAGTGCATTCTCTTTTATATGTTAAAGAATTATGGGGCGGACACACTACACTTTTTGTCCCACTGAATGCTGGAGATTAGAAATGCAAACACAAGAAATTTTGCATTTCGTTGTGTTACAGAGTTCAAGTGTGGTCAACTCTGACCTGCAAATTCGTACCATGTAAAGACGTGGCTGCGAAAGTCTTTCTATCTGGAGGAAATGCATTTGCGTCAGCCAACTGAAAACCAAGCGGTTTGCATTAAATGCAACATGATTTCTCTGAGAGTACACACATACTATAATACGGGTGATGCAAACGAATGGTTTTTGAATATTCTGCGGTCTACCTTATTTGCATGAATGCAGAAAGTGCAGGAAAGAGATGAAGAGTCTTATCTATTGGTCCTAACCAGCAGGTGAGAGTCTTATCTACTGGTCCTAATGAGAGGAAGTTGTAGGTTTTGTGATTATCGTAGCAGTGATGGAAATGTGCAGAGGACCCTTTGATCCAGTAACACATTGCAGACGATTAATCACAGTCTGTTGTCTGTTTTCCCATGCTCACGAGCAACGTGCGCCTATAAAACGAATTTCTACCCAGCGTGGGCTCTAGAGATTTATTTGCCTATAAAATGAGCTAGACCCAAACTGAAACTAGACCCAACGCTTGTTACTTTGACAATAGGATACATGTTTTTGTTTTGTTTGTTTGCTATTGTGATGGAAGTGTCTTTGCGGCAACATGATTAGGTCTGCGCTGTAGGCGAACAATGAAACAAACACAAAAATGACAAACAAAATATATCATATTGTCTTGGTTGTACTCAACGACACTTTTTGTCATATGGAAGTTTTTATCTGAAAGTTTTTTCCTCTTTCTTAAACTCTAGAATATTACAGAGAATTTACTGCGTCAGATGGGGTGAGCAAGTCTGGATCCCAGACCTCCCAGTTCCCCTGTTTGACCGGATCTCTGTAAATTACAGGCCAACTTTTTTTTAGACTTAGTTATTTACTCCAAAAAGCCTTTATAAAATGTCTGTCCTACTGTTTCAGAAAGTTTTTGTTTGTACAGTATGGTCTTACAGTATCTACTGTAAAGCATGAGGGGGAACTTCCATAAAAACTGTAATAATTGCTTACAGTAGTTCAGCTTTGCAGGGTTTGGCTTGCACAATTCATGCTGTTGTGTGGTAAAATAAAGTATGGTGTGGGAAAGGTGTGGAATTTTCTCTTTGGCTCATTATCTGACGATTGATTTTAAAACAGTAGAGAAAAAAATAACTTATACAGACCCTTTTGCTTTCTTTCAACTTTTTTAAGGTTTATGAAGTGTTTCTTAAATATTTTTACTGCTGATATTGGTATGTTTTGTATCAAAGTTTTATCATTTAGGAAAAAACTATAAAAAGATATTTTTGAGAGTGTGTGAATTGAATCTTAAAAAAAAAATGATGGGCACATTTCCATCAAAAGAAGGAGTGAAGGTCTGTATTGGATTTAGGCCTTGATGTGGTTCCAGCTTTTCGGCAGCAAGACATTTTTTGTGCTATTTGCTCTTTAAACTTGGCCCCTCTTGTCATTTTGATTTAAAATGTGGTAAACGTGTCCACATGAAAGAACCTCAGAGTTACTGTTAGTTGTCAGCGCAGTATTATAAACCTTGCGATAAGTTGCCACAACCCGAGGAGAAGAAATGTAAAGACTTGTAAAGGCAAGGCCAAAGAGAGATGCACAGTAGTGGCTTAAAGTAGTGGCTTGTCCGAATGGGGGGAAATTTGTACAATATGTGACCCTGGACCACAAAACCAGTAAAAAGTAGGACGGGTATATATGTAGCAGTCAACGGAGTCAAAAAATATGTAGACAAAATAATACATTTTTTTCCAACAGTAAATTCAAAAATATATTTATCATTAGTAATATGTATTGCCAAGGACTTCATTTGGACAACTTTAAAGGTGATTTTCTCAATATTTTGATTTTTTTTGTACCCTTAGGGCCCTATTTTAACGATCTAAGCGCATGGTCTAGAGCGCATGGTGCACGGTCTAAACGGGCGTGTCCGAACGCACTTTTGTTAATTTAACGACAGAAAAAATAGTTTAGCAAGCGCATGGCCTAAAAGGTTTGTTCCTATTTTCATAATGAGTAATGGGTGTGTTTTGGGTGGTAACATGCAATAAACCAATGAGAGTCTCAGCTCTCATCCCCTTTTAAAAGCAAGTTGCACATGGCGCCATGCCTAATACCTATTTAAAAAGCGGAATTTATAAACTGAAAAACTACGCGGAGAAAGAAGACCACCAGTTTAAGATTAATGTAAAAAATTGTGTTGTTTTTATTTGTATTGAAATTATTATTTTTTTGGATTAAAACATTTAAAAGCCATTTTCTTTCAGCCATAGAAGTAAAAATAGCAGGCTTTTAATGGCTGTAAATGTATTGATATCCTACATAATCATTGTAATCTCATAAAATAGTTTGCAAATATGCAAGAAAAGGTTTGTACTATAAAAATACTTTATTTGTAACAAACAAGAGAGAATTTACAAAACGTGCACTTCGCACTCAGAAAGCGCCATGGTCTTTTTAAAAGCCTTACTTAAAAATGTTTCTCATCTCACCATATCCACAGGTACAAAGTCATCATATACAATAAATCAATGTGATACCATAAATAAATAAAAATAATAGATGCATGTTTAAAGCAAAGCATTTAATTACTTACCAGGCTAGAGGTGAAGCAGCTCTTTACACCTTCTAACATCTCATAATCGGTTCTCATTTATGTTCAAGAGACTCAATAATAATCTTTTACATTTTAATCCTTTAATTTTTCATATTTAAAAGCATTTGTGTGCTGCTGCGCATCCATATATGTGATAAGCAAACCCGTGTTGTTGTCCCGTTTATAGGGGCATATTTCTAACACGCTCATTAAATAACAAAAACAATATTGCGCCATAGACTTTAGACCAGGTTTTTGTTGGTCAATGGCGTAGTCTATTTTAGTTGCCTCAAAATAGCACCAATACGCCTGAACACACCTCGTTTTCAGACCAGAACACCCATGTGCGCAAAATTGGGCACAAATGCATTTGCTATTTAAACAACATGGCGCTAAACGTGAAAATAATAGTTATGCCGGGTTGAAACTAGCAAAAGACACTTGTGTCGCGCATCCAGATTTTCAAATAGTCGGATCTCAGCCAGAATTTATTATTTTAAAAAATGACTCTTATGACTGCTTTTGTGGTCCATGGTCACATATTTGCTTTTAATACCCCTTCAGATTGGATTACCATCAACATATGAGGTATATGGTACAAAATAGACAAAACATTAAACTTTAAAAGGTATTTATTGGACAAAATAATTTGGCACAAAAGCAAACTACAGGGTACAGTTTTCAGGAAATCTGTGTTGTATTCGAATATACAAAAAAGCATAGTAAGCAAAAATATATAGTTCACATATAGTAAAGCACACATAAATAATTGTATCTGTTGTAAAAGTTGTTAATCTCTTTTTTTTGTGGTAATATTTTATAGTCATTATCCTGGGCTGTCTTTAAAAAAAAGCTTCAGTTATTCCCATCACACCAATGCAACATCCATACAGGGATGGATAAATATTTGAAAAGATGGATGAATAGTTACACAGGGATAGATAAACAGATTTTTTATAATGTATTACATTATATTTAATACATTTTTACTATTATTTGCATTTCACATAAATATTACATTTCAGTCATTTCTTTCATTTAACATAAGTACTATTTAAATGGAAGTAGTCCTGTCTGAATATAGCTTAAGTTTAATTTACAGAATAACTAGTATGACATACCTTGTGGCAGATTACATTATTTAGATTATAGGTATTTAAAAGCAGTCAGACTAGTCTTTTTGTATTTACTTCACAACATATGATCAAGGCTGTATGATCTATTTTTCGTTGTATGTGTGGCAGACTGGAAAGCCTTTTACTATTATTGTTCAGTGTCTCTGAATCATTTCTGCTTTCTAGGTCACTGTGCCATTTTTCTTTTAGCACGTCTATCCTTTTTTATTTTTATAGCGGTGTGTTAATGTACGGTGGGGGAGGGTCGATGCCACCCCCAAAACGACCTGACCCAGAATCACACCTCTCTCCCGGTTACCAAGGGATTACAGCTCAAGATGAACAATTGACCTGAATTAAAGATCATTTGGAAAACTGTGTAGGCTGCTGATATCAATATGCACCAAATCATGAATCTGTGTATAACCACAAAGCTAAGGCCCTGTTTATATTAGAGCATTTGCGTTTTAAAATGGGATTTTAAAATGAAAACGATCCTCGTTTATACTGGCATTTTAAAAAGAATCTTCATCCACACTATACACCACCATACATGCATGAAACATGACCAATCATGTAACTGGGCATGCGCATAAAAGTGTAAAATAACGTATTACTCTAATAATAGCTTACCTTTGCGCGCTTATGCAGCCTAGGGGTGTGCGATATTGACAAAAAGTCATACCTGGGTCCTTTGCTGGCAACTATAACAGACACTATTTTTGAACCTATAAAAATGTGTTTGGGAAAGCCTTATACTGTTCTAGCTCCCCCCTACAACATATTAATATGATTAATAGGTTAATTTTGATTTTATAACTGAACAGAAAGGTCTTTATGATTTAAAAAGATAGCATTCAAGTGAACAGTACTAAACAGTAGCGAACTTGAAGCAAAAATAAATTTCAGCAAATGCATACTTCAATCAAACATATTAAGAGGTGAAGTATTGCTTTAGCCTACCAGAAATGCTTATTGCATTAATTTTTAAAAGTGTGCGAGGTCCGTGCACGTCCTCCGCTAGCAACAAAGAAATAGCGCCTATACGAGCATTATATATTAATGACGTTGAGTTTATTGTTTTTATTCATTTATATTCACAAAACTTATCAACAAAACATCGATTAAAATTAAGAGACACATTATCTGAAACGAAATTCATTTTAAAGTAGCAAACAAAACTTACATTAAACTGGAAAATAATGTCTGACCCATTACAATTCTCCCTTCATATTGGCCTTTATAACGCCTATATGGGTTTAAAATTACAGTCTATCTTTCGTAAGCTAACTAAATTTAAACAAAACATAAACACATTACAACAATACTCAAACCCAACAATACTCAAACATTAATATAAAACAGACATTATCTATAAGGATACATGTTAAAACAATCCGATATAGCGTTTATTATAGCTGGTTGGTAGATGTTTACTATTTTTGGCAAAACCTCCGTTGCAAACCAACATTTACATGAATAAAATAATTTTTACTTTGAAAATGATGCGCTGTCACGTTAACATCAGCTGTTCGTTTACATAAGACTCCGTCTACGTTCATTTACACTCAGAGCAACGTCTGAGTTCTCAAACTAAAACAGGGTCTTCAGCGTTTGCGAACGAATCTGTTTATGAGGGTCGAAAACGGTGATGTAGTGTAGATGAAAGGCGTAAACGTAGCAAAAGTAACGCGTTTTAAAGGATAAACGCATTAATGTTAACACAGCCTAAATTTCTATTTTATTTGTTTATTAACCTTTTGAATCCCAATTGTTTTTATTTTAGAGATTATGAATTTTTAGGGTTAAAAACAGTTTAGGGATATTTCAGAGATAATAAAACTACAAATAACAAAAAAGTCACTCATGACTAAAATACTATTCTCAAAAAAGTGTCTTGTTTCAAGTAATGATTGGGTCAAAATAATAAACATATTCAACGATTGGGTTTGTTCATATTTTACCCAACCATGTGTTATAGATCCCTGCATTATTAAGAGTGTTTTTTAAGAACTATTTAACGAGACCTTCTACTTTCATCTAAACTTGTTTATCAGCTCACAGATAATGTAGTGTTTTCGTACAGATCATCTTGGAATAAAGATATTTCTCCAAAAATAAGCTGTCCTACTATCAGTATGTTGTCTGATCTAAGCTTTGTTTATGCTGGTTATCTTTATTTAAACTCAATTCCTTCTGAAGTTCTTAAGAACAGATGAGTTTAAATCAGCCTTTCTTATCCATGTGCTTTAAGCTTTTTAATAAGAAGAGGTAATGTTTTATGATATTTGCTGAAGCTTGGCTTACATTTACCGTTTCTTTTCCTGAGCTGTCTGATACGATAATCTAATGTTTAGACAGCTTAAGCAATAAGTTGTGAGAGAGTTAGATGCGGTTGTCAACACTCATTGTCTTCAGTGATATAAAAAAATTGTGTTTGTTCAGTACTTCCTTTTTAATCTCTTTTAGTTAACTTGATTTAATAAATGTCTTTTAGTAGTGGTTTGCCCCAAGACTTAATATTAAACTTTGGGGTTTCATATTAGGTCAGTGAATACAATCAATTGATTTATTATTCCATATTTATTTTTATGAAATCTGTATCCATGCATTTGGAGGACGGGCTATTGCATGTGTTGTAGATTGTAAACAATGTTGGAGAGGAAATGCTCTGTGATCCAAAACACTTTCCTTCCTGCATGACACTTCATCCTTTATACGCACAGCCGCACGCACAGTTTGACCCTAATTTCTTTAAGAGGCGGTTGTGTCTGTGACCTCGATCTGCAGATGACCAGGAAGCGAAACGCTGGGCGGATTGACGTACATTAACGCATCTGTTGTTGAGAAGGTCTTTGAAGCTGTTGGCTCCTTCTTTTGAATGAAGTTGTAGACAATATAAAAACGTGAAGATTTAACATGTTTGACTTCTCGATGCGTCTTTTCATTATGGTGGGTCTCGCTATAAATATTATGTTCCAGTCAACAGCAAAAGTTATATTCACGCCGATTCTGTTGCCACCTGGCTCTAGTTTGGATCTCTCCTCTCTCCTGAGGTTCTTTCGAGTGCCGCGTATTTCAGCTTTTAATGCGACGTATTCAATGGGTTACTCGTTGAATGGGCTTAACTATTGTCACCCTGAGCTTTTCTCAGCTATCTGGCCTATTTACCCGCCGAGGGAGCTTCCGTTGTCTTCCAGACATGGGGAATAGTCAAGCTGTTACTGGTTGAGTAATGGACCACACATGATCGAACCTCACACGGCTTTCCTATTGCCCTGCCTTCAAGTGTGGGCAGAAGAGCACCTCTCCATCTCCGCCCTTCGTGCGTTCCCACTCATCGCAGGCGCTTGAGAGCCACAGTTGTTTCTTTGTGTCGTGCATTCATAGGATTGGTGTATGGGCAGAGCCGAGCCTGGTTCTTTGTCCTCTGCGTTAAGAGTTGCCTCCCTCAACCCCCCGCCTAATTTTTCTGCTCTCCATCTACAATTCAACAATAGGCCACTAGCAAGCATCTCAGACATGCCATGAATTTTCGGTGGCTTTTGTTGGATTTCTTTTTTTTACCTGATTGAGCTGTGAAAAGGAGGCATTTTTTATTGAAAGTTTAAATCAGAGACTTGTTTGTTTTTCTTCACGTATGGTAAGCTTAAAAATAAGATCTATTTTTAAATAATAACGTATAATGGTTCTTCTTATATATACAGAAGCCTAATGCCGAGTTCAGACTGCATGATTTTAGCCCTGATTTTGACTCGCTGACAGGTTTTGAGAAATTGCAGACAAATGCCGAACTCACAGGCAAATCAATGCTCGTGCACGCGAGTGACAATCACACAGTGTGAATTATCAAAGACGTGATCTTAGAGAATCGCCGAAACACAGACACCGGTGAGATATATGGCAAGCTAAATATCTGGACCTGTCGGCGATTCAAAATCATGCTATGTGAAATGTGTTTTGACTGAAAATAACATCGGCGATGACCTACAGCCAATGAGAGAGCAACTTTCAGGGCAGCTTGGAAGTTCGGGGAGGAGTCTCTGCAAACATTTCTTCCTTCATAATCTTTATTTCTTCTTCTTTCTGCTGCAAATGAGTGCACATGCAATGTGTATGGCTAGCTTCTTGCAGGCTACCATTTTTAAAAATAATCCCAGTCTCACGCGTGACCTCCCGTTGTTTCCTTCGCGTGACTTCTCGTGTGCGTTTGGTTGTGAGACGTAGTTTGCAGACCGGGACAAAGTTGTCGCCGATTCCTCCTACGGTAAAACGACAGCGACAGCAGTCTGAAACAGCAGCGACTGAACGCTAACCTAGATAGTCACGTAGTATGAAAACATCTGTGACCCGACTAGATTGAAAATCATGCAGTCTGAACTCGGCATGAGGGGCAGTTCACATTTCGTGTCTAAAATCGTGTGGAAAACACGAACGGGCCGCTTTCCTTGGTCTTTCCAACGTGGGATTCTGAAAAGTTCAAGTATTTTCAACTGTCTGCGGCTCCAACGTGCTTGGATAAAAGAGCGCCTTGCGATTGCTTCGCTCTCTATTTGAGCGCTCTTGCCGTGTGTCTACATTCAAAATAATGTATTTGCATGTGCAAAAGACGCGAAATGTGAACCGCCCTAAGTACCTGTTTACACCTGGTATGAGGTAGCATGCACAAAAAAGCTTTTACGCCGGTGACTGGCGTATATTTAAAATGGTTTCCAATAGAAGCACCACACATTTTTTAAAAAGCCAACAGCTAGGGGTATTTTTCCACGCAGAAAGCCGACGCTCAATGGTTTTTCCGCACTTAGTGCTGAGTGCGAGAGTTGAAAAATATTCAACTTTGGATGAAAAGCTTAACTCATCAATGTCAGTTCTCACACAGCCGTCTAATCACAGTTGAGTAGGGGCGGAATAAATATCACAACAACCAACTGGCGCATCGTTCAACAACAAATAATAAACAAAGCAGAAGAATCACAGCAACCAAAGGCCTCAGCTAAAAAGAAATGGGAATCGGCAGAGAACAAGCTGGCATCCGGCATCCACCTGGCATTTTCAGCCGCGTTTAAAAGCTTTGGTGTGCACACCCCCTCAACTCTTTCCCCACCATTGACGAGTTATCTCGTCAATTAAGAGAAAACATTTGCGTGAAAAAAAAACTTGTTCCTGATGAGTTTTTATGGTTAACTGTAATATCGCGATTATCCACTAGATCAGTGGTTTCGTAAACTTTTTCCGCATGCGGCCCCCCTTGTGTACGGTGCATTCCTTCGCGCCCCCCCCCCCCAAAGAAAATGTATGACAAAAACTGTTCTAAAATGTATTTTTTAATTAAACAAAACATATTAAGTTATACAAAGTAGTGCTGTTGGTTAGTAGCCTTGTTTTTATTAGGTTTAGTTACACAGAATTCATGATAAATGAATGTATTTTATAAAATGTCATAAAACTGGGGCCCCCTGGCACCATTTTGTGAAAGTTTTGTGAAAATTGCAAAAAATGCTGGCGGGAAACTTTTCAAAAAAAGGCTGGCGGGGAATGAGTTAAGATGCATTTTGGTCGATCAAATCACAAATGGATGGCGCTAAACATAGGTGCAAGCCGGGTCTAAATCGTTTTAAGCACTTCCACTATCGACCACATTCAGAGTTTATCAACTTTAACCCATCATTTGTCTCTCTTTTGTCCACTTGTGATCCGATTGACCAAAACGCATCTTAATACTAGGTGTAAACAGGGCCAAAAGCACCTTTGTGTAACAAATCTATAGCATTGTGTAACTCTCTTAATTTTTAAAAAATGTGTGTATATTAATTTTACTAAATTTACATAAAAAAGAAAATCTAGGAGAGGCATCATATTGCTGCTTTCCAGAATACCTTCTTTTGGACAAATTTTAATGCTGCACACGCGGTGAAAAAGCAATCCCATAATGCACTGCATCAAGGTCAATGAAAAAATCCATTAGAGATGGGGATGATATAAGAGCGTAGTTAAAGACACGCCATAACTGTGGCACAGAGGGAAACATTCCCTCAATTCTTAATTTCGATTGAATACACAAGTGCACAATGATAAAAAAAATGGTGGAGCCATATTCACAGTGCTGTACAGAAATAAAGATGCCTGACCTCCTTTACGTGGTTGCCATAAACACATCTGCCATCCTGCAACATAATATACAACACTTGCTTTCATACTTTTAACATGGCTTGTGTTTCAGCCGTAAATCCTTAAACATGTGAAAGGGCCGGTTCTGGTTAAAACAAGGAGCCGTTTGATGTGTCACACATATGTTGAAGTGCTTTCAACCCTTAAAATCGCCGCTGCACCCATGTTTGGATAACATTTGTTGTCGTCAGAGCCTGGGTGACTTTTCCCTTCTGTAAAATTCACAACAATGTTTTTTATAACCTTTGATAACAACTGAATCATATCTTTATTATCTAGTAAACATGAAGTTTTTATTATGGCGAATGTTTTATTATTTGTTCACTGGAGAGCATTGGTGGAAATATGAAATGTATTATCTCTGGAGTTAATTCCATTTTGGATGCTTTTATCCAAACCCAAAAGCTCAACTCAAATGGAAAGCATGTAAATACTTCAATTGAGATGAAAAAAGAGATTACAGATTAAACAAATGCTGCTCTTAGTGTCTGTTCAGAATATGTTACATCCAGTGTGTGGTTAATGTAAACCGCACATATTTAAATGACTTCTAATAGATCTGTGCGTGTGAACGTCGTCTCTGATTAAAACATTTACGGAAACCTCACCAAAGGAAATTCAGGATTAGACGACTCGGTAACCCTTCTCCTTTCTTCTCAAGCTGTTGCTGATCAGGAAATGCGTTTTGTTTTAAAACTTCAAAGAGACAGACTTGACAATGTGGAAATTGCCTTCCGACTAACGCTTGTGCTTTTTAAAAGAGGAAATGAAAACATGTTTGGAATGTGCTTCCAGTGTCCGGTTTTGGATCGTATTGAGATACCAATACGTCTTCTTTTTATTCAAACAGATCTATCATAATAACATAGCTGTAAGTGTAACGTTTGCGTCACTTTCCCATGTGGCACAGTAACGTATTTTTTTAGGATGAGTTTTCCGCTTCGACTGCATTTGTAATGTGTCTGATGTATTTCTCACAGTGTGATGTGTGGCACCGGCCCATCTGAGGTGATGTGCTGGCTGTGCTCATCCGTGCAGACGTCGGAGAGAAATTTGGCACAGAATGGTGTTGATTGATGTATTGTGCTCCATGTATTCTTTTGTTACCTCGTCTCAGGCCGTGAAGAGGAGGCGCAGGAAATTTTAGCTGTTTTCTGATGGGTTTCCCCTTGGCGTGCTCGGATGCAGCCGCTCGCCGAAGGTCTCTGGTGTTTCGATTCATCGAAACCATATGATAGTCTGATATTTTTGAAAGCATTCCAAGCAGCAAAATTCATCAAGTTATTCAAAATGAAAAATTAAACAGCAGAGATAACGATAGCGCTCGTCTGCTCGATTGTAAAAATAAAATTGGGTGAGTCTAAAAAAAGTAATCCGTCTTTGCGCTTTGCACACAATTTTTAAGTTTACCACATGGGTAGCGTAATTGTATTAAAACAGAAATCACAATCAACTTGAACAACGAATCGGGTGCTTGCTGACTGGTTGTCATGGCAACAGTGAGAAGCCCGCAGAGCGCTGTGATGTGCACGTGCTGTTTGTGCCAAAGGAATCTGCTCCCTGATCAGGGAGTCGGACATTTTAAGAGCTGTCTCAATCACGGATTCCTGCCAGTAGCATTTAATCCTTAAATATTCCCACAATGAAACACAAAAACTGGGGGCATCCATGTTCATTATGGGTTTTTTTCTAAAACCAATCGAAATTGCATGTGCCAGGTTAAGAAACATCATGAAACGTGATAGAGCTTTCGAAAAAGCAAACCTTTGCACTAAACATTTAAACGAACCTTCGACTGAAATGTTGCACAAATACATAATATATAAAACACTTTAAACTGCCTTAAAAATAATGTTAGAAACATATGAGTTATGTCTGTTGTTGTGAGCCAGGGACCTTACCAGTGCCCAGACTCCGAGACTGAGACACACAACAAGTAAATGCATTAAGCAAGCAAGCAAACAAACTGGATGTTATTAAAGTATTCAGACAAACAAAACATTCAGTGTTAATTTTCTAAAAGTACAGAAACTTGAAAAAGCAACACGCCATTTTCATGTTACCCTGACTTGTTATAGACACTTAGTGTCTCTTCATTGTGCACCCTCACAATGATTTAAAGTGCAAAATCAAAAGGCTATAAAATGTGATTGCTTACCAAGATGGTGATGTGGTTTCTGCGATTCTGTGACTGTAAAGTATAAAATGCGTAAATGAGCTCCTTTGCAAAAATGCAAATTGACACCATGTGGAAGACAAAGCATTTAAACACAGTTTAGTGGCTGGTTGGGTTCCTTTTAAGAATGTTTACGGCATTACCAGACGTGTTCGTCTCACGCAATAGCACTGGTAAATATATTTTGGTAACTTGATGTAGTCAGTGGTTCTAAAACTTTTCGGTGTGCCCCCCTCTTGTAAAGGGTGCATCCCTTTGCGACCCCCCCAAAGAAAATTCATGACATAAAATTCAAACTTAGAATTTGAATGAAAAAAACATATTAAATTATACAATGTACTGCTGATGGTTAGTAACCTTATTTTTCTGAGGTTTAATTGCACAGAATTTATGATAAATTAATGTATTTTATAAAATGTCATTAACTTGCCCCCCGGCACCATCCCCCCAGTTTAAGAACCACTGCTTTAACGGAATATTCCATTTTCTTAAAAGAAAAATCCAGATAATTTACTCACCACAATGTCATCCAAAATGTTGATGTCTTTCTTTGTTTAGTCGAGATGAAATTATGTTTTTTGAGGAAAACATTGCAGGATTTTGTTTCATTTTAATGGACTTTAATAGACACCAAAAATTTATACTTAACTCAACACTTAACAGTTTTTTCAACGGAGTTTCAAAGGACTATAAACGATCCCAAACGAGGCATAAGGGTCTTATCTAGCAAAACGATTGTCATTTTTGACAATAAAAATAACAAATATACACTTTTAAAGCACAACTTTTCGTTTAGGTTCCGTACAAGAAATATGCGGGCTTGCATGATTTCACATTCCCCGCATTTTTGAAGCAAAAATCACATATATCTTAGCTGAAAGTTAACATTTTTTGCATTTACTTCACACAAGCGCAGCCATGTCCCCTGTTGCCATAGGAACGTTATGAAGTGACCAGTTTTTGCAAGTTCCCGCAGTTTTTGCAGGTTCCCGCAGTTTTTGCAAGTTCCAAAAATTGCATAAATATCTCGTATATTCCATCGCATTTTTTAAGAAAACGTGCTGCAAGATCAAAGAGTTTTGCCCGCAATAATCCCCAAGAAACTCTGCGTTTTTCTGGAAGGACTGCATATTGTTCTCTTTCCAGTTTAGACCATTGTTTGAAAACAACCCCTCTTTATATACATATATTGTTGGTTAAAATAGCTGTGTCACCTACACTTACGCATCTACTTCCACACAAAGATTACCGGTAATTAGGGATGCACCGATATGGAAATTTTGGCCGATACCGATAACTCTTTATATTTGGGGGCCGATAACGGATATATATTCATATTATTTTTACAATGAAAAACTCCCAGACCGCGGACATCTTGTCTTTGCGCTAGACTAGCATACTCTTCTTAAGCCCGCAACACGTGTCATCTTCATGCTATGTCACAAAAAGCACCAATCAAAACTCCACATGGCCAGCAATGAGCAAGTGAAGTGGTTCAACAAACCAAAATAATCCATCAATTATCGGCTTTCATTTATCGGCCTAATTTTGCTATCAGACCGATACCCGATAATATTAAACATAAGCAGTTATCGGCCGATAACGATATGCCGGCCGATATATCGTGCATCCCTACCGGTAATCATAATAGATTTTTCCTGATTAACAGACCTTACCCGGCATTATCTTTCTCTTGTGTGCTTTCCATATCACATCTTGTATATGGTTCTGCTGTGTTTAAACAAAGTACTAGAGCTCAAATGTTGTGTCAGGCTGACAATTTAAGATTTATCTCCAGTTAATGTCGATAAGCAACAGATTTAAGTATTTAGTATATGTTTTAGATAGACAAGAAGCATTATTGAACCCAAAAGACAGAATGTTCTACCGGATTGGCTTTAAAGTCAACATCACTCATATTCTTACCCTTGGAGATCAGCTGGGGAACACAGTCGGGACCCTGAACATATGTACCTTCAATTATGAAGCAGACCCCTAATGTGAAGCTAATAGCGTGTGTGCTTGAATAAAAGGGGATTGTGATAACAGTGTGATTGCATCTAATGAGATCACACTGTGCAGCACCATGTAAGATCCGCCGTGATTATCTGTTATTAATGTGGAACATGTGGAATCACACATGGAAGTGTGCTTTGTGTTCCAGTGAGCTCATTTACAAAGGGGATTTGTTGTGTAAAGGCACAGCGTCAGGGAAGATGAAGGTTTTGGCGTTTCTGCATTGTTTGCTTTGTAATTATGAAAGCGATTTATACAGAAGAAAATGCATTAAAGATTTTGGAAGTATCACATTTATTTTACATGCACATTTAGCAAATGCTTTTATCCAAACTGACTTGCAACAGTGAGGAAAACACTAAACGATTCATCTTAGGTAGTATCACATATTGCTTCTGTTAGGGAAAAGGTTACTGGGTACTTGGATGCGACGGCATGGCTTGATCGTGTAGATGAAATGATGAATTTTGTCATGTTTAATATTGACTTTCCAGTCTGTCAGGAAAACAAGCAGCACTTTTTGAAGTGCATTCGGGTGTATTCGCAGTCATAATAACCAAAACTTTTCTCTCTTTACAATGAATTATTATTGTCACTTTTTTTTAAGTTTAGCATATTTTCCAAAAATTCATTATTTTGATTCTTGGCAAGATGTAGACGCATAAATCATGCACAGCACGGGATTGCACCACAGGTCTCGGAGGTGAAGGCAGACTCCTCTAGATTGATTTGCTATCTTGGCCCCTACGTGATAGATGACCGGGTTTACTCCTAAAGGGCGAGGCGATCAGTATTCCATCCAGAAGATCATTCTCATGATGAACAAAGACTTGAGGTTGTGAAGACCAGAAACAGCCATAGGGGATAAGAAAAAAACATTTCACGATTTATTGCGCTTTTTTGACTGCATCAGGTTTTGTGTGCGGGTGGCGAAGGGTTCTTGGCTGCCATTGTTTCACTGAAGATCCTCAGATCTGCTCGGTTGAACTGCTGGCATTCATGGTCGCTGTGCACTTAACTGCAGTGAGTCTTGGCTAACCAATAGCGTGCCATGGCCTGGCTCGACCCGATTGCTGGTATGCCTCATAAATACAGCGCTGCATCGCATTTTAGCAGGCACTCCAACCCACAACTGCAGAACATCCGCCACGTGTCTGTAGACGCTGTCTGTGCGCTCCAATGGAAAAAGCAAAGCCAAGTCAAGAAGCTAAATACTTCTTCTCAAGTAACGCTGATGATTTTTGTCTACAATGCGCTTGACCGGAATGCAGTGGCACCCCACTGACAAGGCAACAATTGGGAATGTGTGCTTGTCCGAAAATAGAGAAACATTCTTGGGAAGAAAGAGAAAAACCTAGCTCAGTGGGCACTCATTCGAAAGCTTTTTTGTGTGGGTTTACATTCCCATCCCTATACCACATGTTCCTCTAAGCCCAACCCTTGCATTCTTTCGGCTGGTTCTCATCCATCCCATGTCAGTCTTCTCGTTTCCCTTCCCACATGCTTCTGTGGGTCAACAAGAGCCCCTCGAATGATAAAACAGCCCGTCGGTGGTCAGGATGAGCCTTGCACGCAAACAGATTTTGAGCAGGATGCCTCGCTCTCTCTTTCTCTCTCCTTGGAAAGACAAAGAAGCTTCACAAACAAGCTAATTTATTACACTCCGGCCAGAGGGTCTCAAGCCGTGACAAACAGCCTCCTGTTGTGAAGCCTGTGTAGCTTGGCCAGAGAGTGGGCTGAGTATTCAGACCTGGGTCAATCTCTGGATAAAACAAAGTCTTTTTCGTTTAGTAGAGGATTCACAGAGCATAAAACATTTGGCACATTAGGCTAATTGATATTGGATGGATGACATTTTGTGTGCATTGTAGCAGTTAAGTAGCATTTCATGGCGCTTATCCTGAAGAGTCTTATCCAATGAATCTTTACTTTAGATTAAGCGTGGGAATAAACAGGTTAGCATATGGATATCTTTTATCATATTAATAAAACAATATTTTCTGAGTTCATTAAGAGATGGACCCACAGTGATTTGGCATACTTCTCTTTGCCTTTTATATATGTTCGGCCTCAGAAAAATATAAGAATTATGTTTTTAAGTTGTTTGGCTTTTGGTCAAATTATAACTATTCGCACTATTTGCCTCAAACATGTCTTCTGCGCAAGTTAAAAACATTTAACTCAAGCGTAAAATTTGTATGAGGTGAAGTTAAATCGCATGAGTGATCTAGAGCAAGGAATGTACCCATCATGATAATGTTAACTCTTTCTCCACCATTAATTAGTTAACTTGTCAATTAAGAAAAAACGCTTCCCTGCCAATGACGTGTTTTTTCGGCATTCAGTATTTCCGCTATTATCCACCAGGTTGCATTCGTACTCCACTTCTAAAACCCAGAAGTATCCCCTTAGTGCAAATCGTTCAAACTCAGTGTATGTTTTAAGGATTGCTGTAAATCTGATCTCCATTAAAAGTCCTTCACAAAAACGCAATTATCTCAGCTTTTTGCTCAAAATTTGGATTTAAAAAAACCTACCCATATTTGAAAGGTGATAAAAAGAGAAGAAATAAAGGTAGGATGATTTTTTTAAAGCAGTGGGTCTGTTCTTTCATTTGATATATTGTATGTTTATATATTTAAAGAAGAATTTTCTTGAAGGCACTAAACTTTTGTGAAAATCATAAAAAAATGCTAGCGCTGACTGGCAACTTTTTTTACAAACGCTGGTGAAGAAAGAGTTAATATAACTTTTTCTCCAATATAAGTAATATAATCAAGTAATAGTAGTACTTAAAAGTAATGGGAGCTACTTGCTTAGTGTTTTTTTAAACAAGCTATTTTTTACAAGTATAGTCTGACATGCTACATATGAGCTACTTACAACATACAACCAAAACGGTACCGAGATACAACTTTAGATGCCCCCTCTCTTGTAAGTAACATTGACGTTAAAACCTCATTGTTTTTGTGCCAGCAATTGTGCTTAGTCAAGGGTGATACAGTTTTAAGGGGTTTATGTGGCTCTTGTTTGGAGATAATATATATATAATAATTAAACACAGTGTACACACATAAATTATGCAAAAAACTTTTATTTTGAATGTGATAAATCGTGATAATTCTTTTGACAGGCCTAGTATAAACATAAGACATTCAGTGTTATGTACTTTTGGCCTCAAGTCGCTTTTTTACCAGTTTAAAAATCTTTTTCCTGTTTCTCACATAATTTTGGAAAAACCAAGATATGTTCCTTTGGCAAGTTTGTTTGACAGGAAATAAGAAACAGTTAAAGCCTCTTGGTATGTTTCTTTTGTGAGTCAGAAACTCTAAAACATAAACATTTTTGATGTGACCATGTCTTTTAATTCGCTTTCATACCATTAATTTCTTATTTTATTAATAGTGAATGTTCAACCTTGTAAATGCAGGCCAGAATTGTGTGGGATTCCTGGGAAAATCCCTGTTTATGCTGTTGTAAAGATCCGTTTCAGGTGATCTAATTCTTTCACAAAGAATAGCTTTAGATACGGGCGTAAACCCCATCCAAAATCATTTTGCGGTCAGACCTCTCAAACCACAACTGGAGGCAGACAAAAAATGTGCCAGCATTGCATTTGTAATGTACAGTAAATGCTAATCCACATGCACGTTAGTACCAGGTGTTAACTGCCAACTGTATTACCCGTCCGCTTGTGATCGGATTACCCGTGACGGATTTAAATATCAAGCGTAAAAGCGACAAAAGCACTTCGGAAATTCTGTTTCTCTCCGTGAAAGTAACAAAAGTGTGGGGTATAACTTTCAATTCTGACCACTTTCTTTCGCTCACCCTCACTTTCGCTCACAGGAAATGGAAAAAGAAAAGACAGTCATCATTTATGACCAGGCAGTGTTAATGACAGCCAAGGAACATCATTCAACAACAACATTCCTCTGGTATTTGTAGAGCACCACAAAGCGAAAGGAAATGTGAAAACAGTGTGCCATAATCTTTCTAGGTGAGCCAAGTATGATGCATAGAGGTCTGATAGATGTGTGGAGTCCTGCGGTTAGTGGTGTTAGAAATTGCTAGGTTTATAGTAACAAGTTTTCCATGGGGAGGCAATACCTATGATTTTTTTTAAAGTGTAAAATTCTAGTTAGTTGCGGATTTACATTTTGCATTTGGCAGATGCTTTCATCTAAAGTGACTTACAAAGGCATTCAAGCTATAACGTTTACCAGTGTGTTTTCCCTAGGAATCGAACCCACAACCTCTTGAAAAAAGGGGTCAATTGAAAAAAAAAGAAAATGGCAGGTGCTGATGTGCTCTGTCGTCATGAAAACATTTCCATTAAAGAAAAATATTGGAAGTCTAGGCTGGATGCTAGATGGCATTTCATTACATGAAGGAAACCTGTGGATTGGTCCTGCCGTAGAATTACAAATAACCCGGCTGTCAGCCCATGCCTTGTTAAATCAAGTCTTTGCCAAGTTCTTTCGAAACTTAATATTGTTCCCAAAGTAACACAATTGAGGTAACAGGTCTTGTTTTTTCAAAAAAAGAGTGATGTGGGATAATGAAAACAGTTCATCACTTTAGCACCATTGCTAATTTAGTGCACTCACAGGTCCAGTCAATGTGCTGACTAGGCTTGTTTCATTTTTTTGTCAATATAGCCTAAATGGAAATGACGCTTTCATTGATTCACCATTAGAGGAGGATTGATACCCATAGAAGTCTATTCATCCACCTTACTTTCACAAAATAACATACAAGAGTCCATACTTAGAAGACTAGCGTAGACTAGCCTTTATTGATTTTCTGGCCTTTGCATCTATCTTATATTCTAGCTCATTCTTGATGTTCATTAGCCGGTTAATCTGCACCTCACAAGAATCTGAACGACCGAAAAAGTTTTTTTTTAAATGAACCACAACAAAAAGGCCACATCCATGCACATGTACAAAGTCTTGACATGGTTGCAAGCCAGATAATGTTGCTATTGTGGCCTTCAGATTACCGATGTCCAGCCATGACCGTGTTAATTTCATGGTGGCCTGTGATGGTTTGTTCTGTGTTGTTTGTAGAGGCCGATTGAATGAACACTTTAGCTCTGACCCCATTTCAATAACACACCATCTGACATTTGAACTATCTAACATTAGAATTCCTGCGTGAAATGCATTGACGTAGTTCATAATGGCGATGGTTTTGTGTTATTTAACAAGGGAAAGTGTGTAGAATCCATTAGTTAATATCTCAAGAGAGCACTTTGTTTCCGACCCAATCGACCCATGCCGTTTCTTATGCGTTAAGAGTGAATTGATTTGTAATGGCTTCGTTTATAAGATTACTCTTGTGAAACCTCAATAGTTTACCGTGTATAAATTATTTATTTATGCAAATTGATTGTCTCAGTTTTTTAAGGTTTTAAAGAAACTATAGCTTAAAGGAATAGTCTACTCATTTTCAATATTAAAATATGTTATTACCTTAACTAAGAATTGTTGATACATCCCTCTATCATCTGTGTGCGTTCACGTAAGCGCTGGAGCGCGCTGCGATGCTTCGATAGCATTTAGCTTAGCCCCATTCATTCAATGGTACCATTTAGAGATAAAGTTAGAAGTGACCAAACACATCGACGTTTTTCCTATTTAAGACGAGTAGTTATACGAGCAAGTTTGGTGGTACAAAATAAAACGTAGCGCTTTTCTAAGCGGATTTAAAAGAGGAACTATATTTTATGGTGTAATAGCACTTTTAGGAGTACTTCGACTCGCCTGAAAAGTCCGCTCCCCTTCTCACTCTCATAATGGGAGAGGGAAGGTGTTACTGCGCCGAGTCAAAGTACTCCCAAAAGTGCTATTACGCCATAAAATATAGTTCCTCTTTTAAATCCGCCTAGAAAAGCGCCACGTTTCATTTTGTACCACCAAACTTGCTCGTATGTGTGTGTTTGGTCACTTCTAACTTTATCTCTAAATGGTACAATTGAATGAATGGGGCTAAGCTAAATGCTATCGAAGCGTCGCAGCGCGCTCCAGCACTTACGTGAACGCACACAGATGATAGAGGGATGTATCAACAGTTCTTAGTTAAGGTAATAACATATTTTAATATTGAAAATGAGTAGACTATTCCTTTAAAGACATCTTGGTGTCTCATAACATTTTGGGTTGCATGTTTAAAAGCAGACTCACCCAACCTACGGTATTTCATTCATTTTATGTCGTTGTGCCCCTCTCAAAAATATATTCATGCAAAAGAGTGAGAGAGATGAAATATCCTACTAATATACTGAATAAATATACCTTGAATGCACTGTAAGTTGGTTTAAAGCATCTGCCAAAAGCATAAATGTAGAAAGCGAGAGATAATTTGTATGAGCTTCTAACATTAACAAATCCCTCAGCATGAAATGTGTGTCCTCAACAGTACGCTGCTTTATTTCGATGACAAATTAATTGATTATCATCCTTTCATAGTGCACGCAGCTTTTCTTAATTCGTCTGCACAAAGGAACAAGTCGGTCGTCCCCGAGAGCTCTCTTCACATAAGTGCCACATAAGGAGAAGGTATTCTGTTGTTAACCTGCAGGCATTCTCATGGGAAGAAACCATAGACAAAAGCCCAGGCAGGAGAGCCGAGTCGCCGGACCGGACGACCTCTCCGTAGGCCCTCTCAAAATATGACTGCGGCCCTTTCATACACTGAAGCCGGGCGATGACACATACTTGGCAGACCAAAAAACACGTTCCCCCACTGCTTGTGCTTTTCTTTTCTTTATTTCACTTTCTGGCATAAATCAAAAACAATTGCGCATTGTCTCAAATGTTCGGATGAGTGGAACTAGTTTTTTTGTCTTTACTAAACATTAATCAAGCATTGGTGTTTGTTTACGTTGAATGTTATTTTGTATGAAGTTACTGAAGGTTATTTAGCTATACTTTTTTATTTTTATGCCTTTATTGTGACAGGATAGTGGACAGTGTATAGGAAAGTGTTGGGTTGGGAGAAAGCATGATCCACAAAGGACCAAACTTATGTGCAATATATGTTGACGCACTAACCCCCGATTTACACCAACTGCGGAGCGGCTGCAGATCAGCTCCGCTGTGTTACGGCTCCGAACTCCGCTGTCCGCCAATACTCACCAGTTCCGAATTTGTTGCAGAGCGGCTGCATGCTAAAGTGACGAGGACCAAGGAGGTCTCGCAAATTCACGTGATGATCGCGCGATATCTAGTTCTGTCTCCACCCATTATGACATTAAATTATGGCGTTTTGCTGGACCAGCCCAGATCACAACACGAGATCTCGCGAATTCAGGTATGATCACACGATATAGTCATGGCTCCGCCTTGCGGAGCTGTCCGGCATCCGTCAAAAATAGAAGTTCTGCGGATTTGTTCCGGAGGGCTGCGGATGGCCGGAGCTGTAACGGATTCGGAATGCAGTCAGTGGAAATACACACATTGACTTGAATGGCAACCGATTGACTCCGCCGCCGTTCTGCAGCGGATCCGCAGCCGTTCCGCAGTCGGTGGAAATCCGGGGTAACAACGTAGCTATCATTGAAGACACCGTAAAAACGGTTTGCGTGCTAAGTTCATCATGTGTCAAGAGTAAGTATGTGTCAAATTTGTAAAAGATAGAAATGTGATCCTTTGAATATGCTCGCGGCAGGTCATTCCCCACTTTTGAATTCGGCTCTCCGACACTTTGTGGTTTGTGTTGCTTCTGGCTCCAATCGTCAGCTTTTGTTACGAAAAATTGCTGGGCAGTACTCGTCTCAAAACATTGATGTCAAAGTCTGCGAATTTATGCTCCTCTCTTTGCCAATGAGCTCTCTGAGTCTTTTGTTCAATTGGATTCTATATTGCACAGAACCTATTATGGATTTCACTTCTCATTAGCTCTGCGCTCGCACAAACCGCAACAGTGTGCCAGTCACCACAAAGAGAGATAGATAAGTAAACATGGTTTGACAGAAGTGGTCACAGTATCCCCAACTCACTGATTGCAGATCAGACGAGGCAAAGTGAGGCGCTGCATTCCCGGAGAACTATCGAGAGTGCTTTTGGATATCGGTAAAAAGCTTCTGGACTTTAGGTTTTGTCTCTTCCGGTCTAGGTCTAGTCATGGCCAATAGAGATCACCCAGCGCCAGAGATTAGTTACACATTAGTAGTCTCAATAACACCACTTACAATCATTCCAGGGTGCCTGACTTCCTCAGGCTGCTGTCAAGCCAAATCAGGCACCGAATCAGGAATTCATGCGCTCGTAACGCAATCCTCCGCTGTACGTGATCTTCAGTTTCAATCCAGCACCGGAGCTCCAAGTGTGTCTTTTTGATTCACGCTACACGTGAAAGTCGATCTCTGCATGCTGGGCCTGGCACCGGGTCCTCGTTCTCTGCTGTAGTGTTTGACCTGCCGGGAGTCCTCGGGCCGTGACGTTTGTTTTCTCTGGCTCACAGTGCTATGCAGTAAACTGGCAACTTCGTCCAAATGATTCAGAGGTGTAATTAAACCAAAATGCCCCTCGTGTCTCCCTTTGTTGGGGAAGATGAAGATCTAATTTGACAAATGGTCGAGAGAAAATAAAGCAGGCGTACCTGCGAGGAGAAAAAAACAAGAGAACGTGCCAAGTGAGTGAATGATTGGAAGTCAAGCAGTGAATTGTAATGTGTTCGATGACAGAAAGATTTATCTCACATAGACAGGCAACTCTTTCAGGGCAATAGTTACAGTTTCAAAGCGTCTCGTTTAACATTTGTTGTAGACTAGCAAAAATAGTTTTCAACTGACTCTTCAGATCTGTGTCCTGAGGCATTACTATTAATAATCCCTGTGTTGTTTACAATTTACGTCTGTTTTCATTGGTGACAGGTGGATATGTTTATGTTTTTGACTTTGCAATACTACTATTGTCGTTAGCTTTTATGATCTAACTATTTTTACAGCATTTATTATTCTAGTTTAATTATAACTTGCACAAGTATTGTTCCTTGTTAATTAAATTTTGTATGAATTTACTTGCTTTTATTAAACGGCTCATTGGAATGCTTGATTCTGATTGGCCAGTCGTGACATTTGCAGGATTGTTACTCCATGATCTCAAAACTAAAACCACCTGGATGCTGAAAATCATTTAATTTAACAAAAAATTCTAACTAAATATGTCTTTACATAACATAAATGACATTATATTTAAAAATTATTAAACCAAATACTGTGTTCATGACATATGAACGTCTTGTCTTATCTTAAAACCGTAAGTAAATTGGTTTTCCCCGCAGAAGGTCTGCATTCTTTAAAAATAAGCAAATAAAATATTCGAATTAATATTTAATGTTGTTTACCTTACTTATGAGGTAAATAGCCATGTAATAAGCAAGATAATGTATTTCATTATTGTGAAATAAGCCCCTTCAGCATATATATGAAGAGTTTGGTTCCAAAACGCAATAAATCCATTTTTACTAATTTGGGTAAAAATGCATTTTCTGTACCAAGAAAATGACAAGATGAAAACCACTGTTTTCTGTTACAAACGTTCACATCGCATATTTAAAACATAAAAAATTCAAATCCATAATTTGATTTTCAAAGATTTCTTTTAAAAAATGATTATTTTTCTGCAATTTAAAAAAAAAATGCTATAAATCTATTGAATCTATATATAAATGTGCATTCATCTTTGCCATGTTATATTCATTTAGTTGACTAGTGGTATACACTGATAAAAAATAAACATTAATGGCATTAATCAAAACACTTTGACATATTAATATCACTGTCATTGCTGCTGTCATCCTTGGGACGTCATCACTGAACTTTATTGACAGCGATTAGCTGTAAAATGTTTTGGTCCTGCCCGATTTTCGTTGACTTCGAGTAAAATGATAGAAAGTTTTTCATAAGATCCTCTGGGGTCAATGTGTTAGCATGACAGAAGCTTGATGCTATCATGTAAGAACAAGCAACAGCCGGCATTTTTCCTTCGCCTGATAAGGAAAAATAGGTGAACTGGCGTTTGTCGCGGTTTGTAAAAAATGGAGAAAAGATGACAGAATAACATGGTGGATATCGGATTTAGCATTTTTGTTGATGACCTGATACAATGCTTATTTTGGTGGTAACAATTAAAAAAAAAAAGACATTTATAACGTTTTGGAACCAAACTCTGCATCCCACACATTTGAATACCTTTGGCTGCAATGTTTTTTTGGTTGAAAGACTGTTAGTGGTGAAAATCTATACGCCAAGTCCTATACTCCTGCCAGCACTTTATCATGTAGCACTAAATCTCTCATGCCTTACGTGAGACAGCCGTCTCTCACTTGTAAACATGTTTCCATTAGAAATCTTGTATTGTCTCCATTGAGTGTTAATTGCATGTTTCTTCTGCGATCGCTGCAGGGACTCATTATTTGGTGGCTCTGATGTCGTGTTATCACACGTACTGTGTTTTACCCATCACATGTTTTAATTACAACTCTCTATGTCTTCTCTCGCGCTCTCGACGGAAGCTAATTACGCTGGATGGCTCGACACATTTCATGCGTGCAGGCGTATATCCACGAGTACACAATGTAGTGGGAGTGTGTTTCACAGCATGATGCCACTGCCTAGGGTTGAAATGACATAGATTTTGGCACAGATTACTGCATAACTGCTTAGTTTTGTTGTTTATATGTTTTTTTTTTTCTTCAAGGCCTTTCTCGGTTGTGTTGAAAGGGATGGGCAAAGAGCGTGGGCAGTCTCTCCAAAGCCTATCCAGGCCAGCTTTTTCTTTCCCACCCTGTACGACTTGAAGTTTTATCAAGGTTTTCTCAGACTTTTTAGATAATTCCCAAAAATGCACATGTCCCCCGCCTAGCCACTCATTATTTATTTTCTCCATCTGTGTCTTGTTGATACGCCATCCAAATTTGTGTTCCCGTTCGGTTTTGTTTCTTCGTTTCTCGCTTTCTGCTGGATAGCCGATAGTGGGTTCCTGGCACGGTCATGTCGGTTTGACTGACAGACATTTGGTACCACTTCATGCTTGCTTATGGTAACATGGAGGTCCTTGTCTTTCTTCTTAAGATTTATTTGTTTTTGGTCAAGGATCTGGTAGATGACGTCCTCCAGTTTTCTAAACCCAAAGGGAAAGTCTAAATTAGTATTTTTTTTCACTTCGTCCCAATCAATTCAGGATGTCAAGAGACAAATTTCCTCAACTAGATTTCCATTCAGAGCTTGGTTAACATGATTTAAAGGTCTTGGCAGTGGTTGCCAAGGTGTTGCCATGTGGTTGTTAAGGTTTCCAGTGGTTTTTAGTGTGTTTCTAGGGCATTCTGTATGGTTGCTAAAGTTTTAATGGTTGCTTGTTGGTTGTCTATCCGATCTGAAGTCAAAAAACTCCCAAGTCCATGTTATTTATTCTGTCTCAGGCCCATCCAGGGCCATGTTTTCTTGCCATCTATATTTTAAAGGAATAGTCTACTAATTTTCAATATTAAAATATGTTATTACCTTAACTAAGAATTGTTGATACATCCCTCTATCATCTGTGTGCGTGCACGTAAGCGCTGGAGCGCGCTGCGACGCTTTGATAGCATTTAGCTTAGCCCCATTCATTCAATGGTACCATTTAGAGATAAAGTTAGAAGTGACCAAACACATCAACGTTTTTCCTATTAAGACGAGTAGTTATACGAGCAAGTTTGGTGGTACAAAATAAAACGTAGCGCTTTTCTAAGCGGATTTAAAAGAGGAGCTACATTTTATGGTGTAATAGCACTTTTGTGAGTACTTCGACTCGGCGCAGTAACACCCTCCCTCTCTCATTATGAGAGGGAGAAGGGGAGCGGACTTTTCAGGCGAGTCGAAGTACTCCCAAAAGTGCTATTACGCCATAAAATATAGTTCCTCTTTTAAATCCGCTTAGAGAAGCTACGTTTTATTTTGTACCACCAAACTTGCTCGTATAACTACTCGTCTTAAATAGGAAAAACGTTGATGTGTTTGGTCGCTTCTGGCTTTGTCTCTGGATGGTGCAGTTGAATGAGTGGGGCTAAGCTGGATGCTGTCGAGGCGTTGCGGCGCGCTCCGGCGCTTGCGTGCACGCACACAGATGGTGGAGGGATGTATCAACAATTCTTAGTTAAGGTAATAACATATTTTAATATTGAAAATGAGTAGACTATTCCTTTAATATATATATATATATATATATATATATATATATATATATATATATATATATATATATATATATATATATATATATATATATATATATATATATATATATGGATGTATAACGTTTAAATAAGAAACGGCTTCCAGAAGTCTATCACTGTGCACTTGACATACACATTTTTAGTTTCACACATGGTCTCTGATATGTTTGAGTTTAAGCCGTGCCCTTTCCCTGATCTCTCGTCAGCAGCAATGTGTCAAAGCACAGGGCTTTAACAAATGATGAATGTCTGTAACAACACCCCAGTGACAGCTTGTGCAGTAACAGAACAATAGATGCGATATTAAATCTAACCTCACCTTCACTCATCAAAGCCAGAAGAAAGAGATTTCATTCAAAGCAGGCCCTCATCATTCTTCTAATGCACACCATACTGAATTCATTGACATTTCTAAATAAATCTAACGCCATTTGATATTCAGCACATGCCCTTTAAAGATATTTGGGCCTTAAACTGTCTTTTCTTTTTTTTTCACACAGCCGTGCAATCAAAACCAACCAGGACCTTCTCCCTGAAACGCCTTGGATCAACATCTTCTACGATGACTTCTGGGGGACGCTCCTCACCCACAGCGGCAGCCACAAGTCCTACCGCCCGATCTGCACCCTCTCCTTTCGTCTCAACTACGCCCTGGGCGGCTTGGACCCTTGGGGCTACCACCTGATCAATGTGGTTCTCCACTGTGCTGTGACGGCCCTGTTTTCCAGTTTTTCAGGCCTGCTGCTTGGGTCTGGTTGGTGGAGCCTGCTGGCCGGGCTTCTCTTCGCAGCTCACCCCATTCACACGGAGGCGGTGGCGGGCGTCGTGGGTCGAGCCGACGTGGGTGCCGCCCTCTTTTTCCTTTTGGCCTTGCGATGTTACATACGCCACTGCGCCCTGAGATCCAGCGGCGACTGCAGACAGAGCTGGTCGTGGTTTTTGGGCACCCTAGCATGTGCTTCCTGTAGCATGCTGTGGAAAGAGCAGGGCGTGACGGTGCTGGCTGTGGCAGCCATGTACGACGTGTTTATCTTCCATAAGCTAAAGCTGCTGCAGGTTCCTGCACTCTTCTGTAAGGTAAAAAGGCATTGGTGTTTTTTTACACATAGTTTGAAAACTCTTGACTGAAATGTTTCCAATGATCTTTTAATCTGAAGTTGTATGCATTTTTTTTTAATCGATGACTTAGACTGAAAATTAAACAAATAGCAGCCAATAAGAGTCTGAAATAAATGTACCCTTCTTCTGTAATGTTTAAAATTCTAGGGACATGGTGGCCACACTTTTAAAGGTGAAATTTGGATTAATTTTTCAAAAAATACTTCAATTGGTAACACCTAAAAAAATATTTATTTTAAAATGAAAAGTGCGAAAATGTAAGTGGAGAAAGCTTACATTTTTTTTCTCTTAAAATAAGAAAATTTAAGTTGATAAAATACATATTTTAGGTGTTACCAACTGAAGTAAGTTTTTTTAAGTAGATCCAACTTTTACTTTTCACAGTGCACACTTCAAATGATAAAGTATAACAGTTTTGTTTTATTTCTTATGCTTTTAACACACAATTCCTATATTTGTGTTATTCCGTAGTTTGGATGAGTTCACTATTATCCTTAATGTGGAAAAATGTCAATAAAAATGGGAAAGTCTTTCTAAACTTTTGACCGGTACTACATGTGATTTTTCTGAACCCCTAGGTGGATTTGGGACCTAGTGGACAAAATTAATTGAATCATTCTGAATCATTGTGTAAATATTGTTTATTCTCAGGGTAATATTTGAAAAAAAAAAACTATTTTTTTGTATATAAGCACAAAGGACAATGAAAGGAAATTGCTCTGTTTGTTTGTTTTTCTGGCCAGAGATGTTTGTGTTTATGGATGGCGGCACATGATGTCCTGTAATTACCAACTTTAATTGAAAATGCCTGCATCACATCAAATTTCTGTAATCTTATTGGCTCTCCTATTGTAATTATATTCTCCGCCCAGGGAGTTTGCTAAACGTCCGCTACGTAAATTTCATTGACCCACTGCCGTTCATCCGAGCCCGACACGGGTCAAGTCAGAACCCTGTAAACTGCTGTTTTTAATGAACCCATTATAATTACCGAATTTCCGCAACACTAGAGGGCTGGCTGATGTTGTGAAATGTTATTAATGATCAGAGAGCAGTTGTAATGAGTGAGGACAATTAATGATGTGTAATGATGTTGATGTATTGTGTTTGCATGAGGAGGGAAATTAGTGCAGTGATCGCTCATAAGGTATGTGTGCGTGCATGCATGTGCGTGTGTGTGAGTATGTGTGTGTTACTAAAGAGGAAGGAAAAACAACACAGGACAGTGAAATCAATGAAAATAGAATTACTGTCTTGTTCTCTAGTGCAAACCTCTGTTGTCCAAGCACCGGCATTCACGCATCAGGATTGCTTTTGCCGAACCATTTACGATCGATAGTCAAAATGCTGTGACATTTGTGACCTTTCCCTCTCTGTCAATCTGAGCAAGTTGAACATGCCATATGCACACATGACTGTGGGTAAAGTAAGGAATAGTTGACGACGGGCCATTGAATTATAAGAAAATAATGCACACCCCGCGGAGTGCATTATTTATAGTTCAAAGGACCAGAGTCAATTATTCCGCTTATACCACTTTTACCACAAACATTGCTCTGGTGCCTATTTTTAAGACCTTTGACAGTTTATGTGTGCGTTTATTGAAAAATAATCAACACCCATGGAACATTTCTCAACCAATCAGAATGAAGCATCCAATAGCATTCAACAAACACTGATGAATGCTTTATTCTGATTGGTTGAGAAATGTTCTATGGGTATGCGTTATTTTTTATATACGCACACCTGACCTGTCAAATGTCTTAAAATAACCACCAGAGCAATGGTTGTGGTAACTGTGGTATAAGCAGAGTAATTGACTACGGTTCTTTGAATTATTTGAAAATAATGCACACACATTACCACTTCGGGTATGCATTATTTTCGAATAATTCAACGGCCCGTCATAAATTAATCCTTACTTATGGTGCATTCAAGTCGTGGGTTGTTCGTATGTATGAGCCTGTAAGTCATCTTTGCGACGTCAAGTGCGTTCAAGTCACTTTCGTCAGCGCATGATGGTGGTGTACCTTTTTTTAATTCCATGAAAAATACACTAAGGTTTGTTGACTCTACCTATAGAAAATTAAAAACTAGGGATGCATAACAATTAGTCGCGATTAATCTATAGCAGAATAAAAGTTTTGTTTACATAATATATGTGTGTAAACCGTGTATAATAATTATGTATATATAAATACACACATGCATGTATAATTTTAAGAAAAAAATATTTCTGTATTAATATGTATTTATATTTATAGATAATATAATTTATACATAAATATACAAATTTATATACACATTGAAAAAATTTCTTAAATATATACATGCATGTGTGTGCATTTATCTATAAAAGGCAATGTATGTTTATCCTGTAAATACATTATACAGTATCCGACATGATTTAAAACTCACCATTAGAGATCCTTTGGACTTACATTAGAGTATAAAGATTGCTTCGTTTTTGCTAAATGCGTAAATAAAATGTAATGAAATCTGTGATCCTGTAAAGCATTGCGGTAGAGCATTGCGTTAGCAGTGCAAAAGGTTGTGGGTTCGAACCACTGATCTATATAAATGACTGGATTGCGCATGACGTCACAACTCTGAAGCCACCGCACCGCCATGTTGGTATACCTAAACATTCTATTAAATGAATGGACGCGATCAGATTTTAATGATAAAACATCACTTTACTAATCTTCGTTTTTATATCTGAAGTTACCCTATACATTATTACAACACAAACGTCCTAAGCATGTACATAGTTATTTACTGAAAGTTGTAGATTTTAGTTTTTTAATCAGTTATTATACATTCATCTTCATTACAGTATCAGATCAGCAGACAGACCGCAGCATATTTAGTATTAATGACAAACGTGCTCATTCTGAAATTTAAATAAATAATCATACTTTGTACCGTATGTGCATGCAATAATTTGCTGGTTTTATGTTATCTAAACTTACAAGTTACCTCGACTTATTTAGAGAAATAACGCTGACCATGTAGCTGAATGTCAAACAAAACTTTATTTATACCCGTGTCATTAACAGAACGCAGCAGACACACTCACCTTAACGGTTTTTTATAAATCCATTTTCCTGCCCGATTAAGAAAAAAACATTGCAAATAACACCAGAATTAACAGGTCATTTACGTACACATATCCTAAAAATAATCTTGCGTCACTGATACGCTGTAAAGCGGATGAATTTAAAACATGATTTTGAATGGAAGTCAATGACGCCGTCTGCCGGTTGGGTATACCAAGATGGCGGCTCGAACTCTGCGCTGGCTTCACCTCACGCCCTTACGTTAAGCGTTCTATGCGCAATCCAGTCATTTATATAGATCAGTGGTTCGAACCCAGGGATCACACATGATGATAAAAATGTATATTTTGTATTCCACTGTAATTCACTTTGAACAAAAGTGTCTGCCAAATGCATAAATGTAATGTAAATATAAATATATCACATGAGAATCCCAGCCAATAAAACTGTTACAAAGAGCATCCAGACACATTACAGTAGTAAGAATAAAAAAAATACATAAAAAGCCACAGTGCATACTTTAATCTGGCTGTATATCTCCAAATATGTTTTTATTCAAATGCATTTGTATGCATTTATATTTTAGGCCGATTCAGTTTTCTTACAATGTCTTATTGCAACAGTCTATGACGGACATCTGCGAGACAGACAGACTTTGATGACTTTTTTACAGACCGCATTAAGAATTGATGGCACGTGAGTTCATGGCCTATAGGTGTGAAAAGACAGTGATCTGTCACATCTGACAGAACCTTGCTCTTACATCTCACTCCAGATATTCATTTAAACCATTTCAATACAGTAGAATAGCTTCCTTTTGCTGTGTGCCAAAGAGCATCCGTCTTCCTGCAGATGCATGAGGTCCACATATCATCTCCGCATCCGACTGTGTTTTTAACATCACTATCACCCAGTATAGGGGTTTAAAAGTATTACAAATTTGTCCTAAGAAAATAAATCCAGATTTTTTTGTTCTACTTTGACTTACAACAGCTTAGCAAAGAGTTGAGTCATATAGGAAGCCAGAATTACTACAGTATGTAAACACATAAGTCTAGGCCACTTTTCATCTGGGTGGCTGCAGTGGATGGGTTTAGACAAACTGCATCCTATAGTAGTACACCCAAAGTCCTAAAGACTCATTTGGCATGATGAGACCATAAACTGAATCTCAATAGGGTTGCATAACTTGGAATAGTCGGCATTTCTGTCTATATTTTTCACTTGCATTGTGGCATGTTTTAACCTTGTTGAACTCATGAGAGGCGGAGAAACATATTAATGATCCTCTGCAGTCATCTTTATTAAAATGTGATGGCCTGCCTAAGAACAGTGGTATTGTGGTAGCACTTAACTGATTGCGGTACACAGTGCATTACATCACTCCTTTGCTTTATGTCAATGGTAAATCATAATGTCTCCTATATAAGTAAATGGTGTCTGGTCTAGACTGGAGAATAGTCACTTACAGAGATGAATGGTGCACTCGAGTCAATTATCTGAAGTTTAAGTGTCTGGGTTTTTAAACTGCATTACAGCGTTTTTATAATCTCCCACCAGTGCTGAGTAAACTCATTTTAATTCCAAACTACTTTAATACATTATTTGTCCATTTGTTTTCTTGCTTTGGTTTTCTGTTTGTAGTGCTGTTTGTATGTGTTTAATAGACTTCAATACTAGTAAGTGACATTTAATTTGTTGCGAAAATTACAATGGCCATAAATAACAGAAGTACAGTTCAATACAGTCATGTCTTACACACAAAAAAAATTTGCTTTAAGCTGGGCGTACATGGTGTGAGTTCTGACGGTCGGAACGACGTGAACAATTGAGTTTTTGCTAAAATAATTCAGACGCAAAAATTACACAAGATTCACCCGTAAGGATGAAGTAAGTTACTTTTCGTTTTGGCAGAATGTACAAAAATAAAGAAGAATACTGCAAAGATATTGGCTTAAGTGCAGAAGCCAGGAATTTCGGTTCTTTTGTATTTCTGTTTCTGCATTCCGAAATTGCAATAGGTTTGTTGTTGACGTGTTTAAATGTTATAAGGAGGTCATGAGGTGCTATTAACATGCCCGGCTCGTAATTCCTCTCATACGGGGTGAGCCGTGACCATAAGAGCATCAACAATTTGCTCCCGAGAAAAAGAATCGCATGCACCTACAACAACAAAAATTGCACCATGTATGTCCGCCTTTAGCTTTAGGCCCAATCCCATTTCTCTGTCTTACCCCTACCTCTTAGTTTTGCATGTTCACCTGAGATACGGGCTATCCCAATTGGTGGGATATCTCACACGAATGTGCAAAACTAGTGGGTAGGGGTAAGGGGTAAGACATAGAAATGGGATTGGGCCTAAAGTACATCCTACACTGCAAAAGATGATGACTTTCTAACTTAGTATTTTTGTCTTGTTTTCAGTAGAAATATATAAAAATTCTTAAATTAAGATGCTTTTTCTTGATGAGCAAAATGAACTAAGAAAATAAATCTAGTTTTAGGCAAAAAATATACAATTTAAGTAAATTTGTGGATAAAACAAGCAAAAATATCTGCCAATAGAGTGAGAAAAAAAATCTTGAAATAAGATTTCTTTTTTCTTAAACACTTAAGCAAAAATTTCTCACCTCATTGGCAGATATTTTTGCTTGTTTTAAGCACAAATTCACTTAAATGGTATAATTTTTGTCTAAAAACTAGACTCATAGGTCATTTTGCTCATCAAGAAAATACATCTTGATTTAAGAATTTTTTAATATTCTTACTGAAAACAAGACCAAAATACTAGTGCACTACAAAAAATGAGTCAAAAAAAATTCTTAGTATTTTTGTCGTGTTTTCAGTAAAAATATCTAAAAATTCTTAAATTAAGATGCTTTTTCTTGATGAGTGACCCAAGAAAATAAGTCTAGTTTTTAGACCATAAATATCAAATTTAAGTAATTTTGTGCATAAAACAAGCAAAAAATCTGCCAATGGGGTAAGCAAAAAATCTTGAACATTTTTCTTAAACACTAAATTCAAGAAAAATTCAAAAAAAATTTCCTTACCCCATTTGAAGATTTTTTTTTGCTTGTTTTATGCACAAATCACTTAAATTTAATATTTTTGTCTAAAAACTAGATAAATTTTTTTGGGTCGTTTTGCTCATCAAGAAAAAGCATCTTAATTTAAGAATTTTTATATACAATTCAGTAAAATATTTTTACTGAAAACAAGACAAAAGACTTAGAAGATATTTTCTTGAAAATCATTGTTTGCAGTGTATCTAACTTAAACTGTTTTTATATTAAAGCCATAATGTATGATTTTTGTAATAAAATATCCAAAAACCACTTGCGCTGTATTTTATATTTATGCACTTGTGTACTTACTAGGGATGGGAGTTGATAAGAATTTAACGATTCCGATTCCATTATCGATGTTGCTTATCGATCCGATTCCTTATCGATTCTCTTATCGATTCTCATTGGGTGAGGGAATAAGCACAAATTTGTATGTTTGTATTAACTCGCTTTAATATCTGTTCAGAAGACACAGAACAGAGTATACACACATTATGTGTAGCAACCTCAGAACAAACTTAAAAGTAGGTGAGCTACTTCTTAAAGTAAAGTCCAGGGACCTATAGCCTAGGGCAGTGTTTCTCAACTAGTAAATATGTGATAGGACTAGGAATTAATAAAACAGAACTAGACTAACATAAAACATGCAACTTTTGGTCATGCATGTATTTGTTATTTTCTTTTGAAAAGACATGATGCTGGACAAAATACAGCAAATTAACCTACCGAAATGCAGAGGGATTTACTGTGGCAAACGGATGCAAACCCTTTACCACAAACTTAGTCACTGCTCGTCAGAGGTGGACACTATTTGAGTATTTTAGTTTTATTTTCCAAGCATCTGTGCTTTATCAGAGTGTTGTCTTGGGAAAAATGTACTTTACTAAAAAATGTTCACTACATTCTAAAGCATAGAATCATACTGTGTATTCCTTTTATATTGCATATGAAAATTGATTTAACACATAATTACATAAAATGTAATACTTAAGTAAAACTAAAAACATTACTAGATTTGAATGTACTTAAATATTAAATATAAACCAAAAACGTTTTATTGATATTGATAATATGGAATGTATTTTTTCAAAAAAAAAAAAAAAAAAAACTGATGAAATACAAAAAATACTTGAAAATGTACTTTTAAGTAGAAATACTTAAGTAGTGTCCGCCTCTGCTGCTTTGTGAAATTGTTTATCCTCGCCTCGGTCATTTTATTCCTCCCTGCCTCTATAAACGGAGTAGCTAGAGGTGCACGAGAGATACTTTCTGCAGCCTCTGAGCCAGTGAGAGAGCCAGCCAGACTTGCCGTCATCAATTTGATGGACAATGACAACGGAGATTATCCGTATAGTAAAAGTTTACATAATGAATAGGTGCTCACATTAACAAATTACCTTTGGCAATTAGCTCAGCTGGTGCTTGACTCGCTGGTGTTGTTGTGTAATAGTGTATCGAACACGCGACCTCCTGGAACGCGAACGTATTGTCGTATTTTCGCGTGAAATATAAGTTATTGATTCAACTGTTTCAGTGTTTCACGAAGCCTCCCTCTGCCCACCACTAAGTATAACCAAACTTTGGATCGTTCTGCCTCGATGCAATGTTTGCTGCGTTCTAAACCAAAACAACACAGCGCGCGTGTGACGTCATGATGACACATTTGCAACGAGCGGAACCGATAAGCGGCATCGTTAAGCAGGCATGCTAACGGTTCAAAGGAATCGATTCACTTGGAACCGGTTCTTAAGAAGTTCAAAGGAATCGATTCACTTGGAACCGGTTCTTCACTTGGAACCGGTTCTCGATTCCCATCCCTAGTACTTACATTATTCCAAAAGCTCTCAAGGATTTGTAAATCCAGAGAAATGACTATTTTTAATAATGGCTTATCTCTTGCCGCCTATAAATGAACTAATATCCATGGTGGATATCCTTTTGTAGAAGCTATAGCAACACTTGTGGACAAATGCGGAAGTGGTGGTTATACAGCATCTAACACGCAGCTGTTGTCCTTGCAGCTAATTTATTACGATATAAAATAATGTAATAAAATGTTCAGGTAATAAAAAATAATTAATTACTTGAACATGATTAGTGAAGTCTATGCATCTCTCGATGGAGAAAATGACATCATCTATCATTCCACTCTCCTTCATCCTACATATTGTGCCTTTAAACCATTTGTGTTACGATTTGCACAAAACTCTTGAGAGAGCCAGTTGTTGAAAGCAAAAAAGTCTTTCCAACCAGTGGCAGACGAGATGAATGTTTGGGAAGCAAATTGTATGCGAACAAAATTAGTTGTTATTCCAGTGACTTTAGGAGCACAGAAAACACACATTTCATCTTAAATTATATATTGTTTTCTGTGCTCAAAACATAACCCAATGTCTTCCATATCATCATTGCTATAACAGTCTTTTGTCTGCATCAGCTGCAATCCTCACACCTCTGATGTTTCTCTGCTGTAATGATAGCCAGACTGAAGCATCTGCTCTGAATGCACAATGAGGTATTTCCATCAGAGCTGTGATCCGATCATCTCTGTAGACAAATATTGGATGTAATATTCCCGTGTTTGGGTAGAATGCATTAAGAGCGGATTGTTGAGAAAAATCACACATTCTCGTGTGCCGTTTTATTTATGGTATATGGCATGTTTACAGCCGTCCGGGTGTGCGCATGTGTGCCAGCACAAGGAAAACGGAGAGAAAGTTAAGCGCATAAGCACATGTTGAGTAAACAGGGAGCTCTGATCTTAGCACTTTTGGCAGCTTATTCACCCAAAGCTCTTGGGGGATTTTTATTGCAGGTTCTCTTAAGCTCTAAGATAGTTTTGGTCATTGCTCACCCATTAAAAAAAAAACGTACGTACTCGCAGCCCATCATCTGGTGTGATGTTTTGGATTGCTGTGCATTCATTGCAACGTTCTGCTCGCAGATTAATGATCAGCTTGAAAGTCATGCATTTGAATGTAGGTTTTTAAAAGCACCCAAATAAACATGGCTAGCAAATGCAGCTTTTGCATTTATGGTGTAATCGGTTTATCTTTATGTGGAAAATTGCCTTTTTATTAGCTTGTTTTCTGGAACAGGTTAATAGGCTCATTTTCAGTAACAGATACTGAAAGTAAATACAATTAACACAGCACGTTTGGCATACACACCTTTCAGAATGAGATCACAGTGTTTATTCATCAGCATGAAGCTGTAAAATGTCTTTCCTTAGGACTTGTTGGCAATTTTGTGATTTTCCACGTTGCAACAAAATGCATTTGTTGTTAAGCCGTAAAAGTGAACCGGGGATGGCTTTGTGACGGTGATCTGCAGCGTTTTAGAGTACAAAATGTAACAGTTGTTCACCATTGTTTTATCCTTTAGATTTGTGTTATTATGTAATTTGTTGTTAAAGTTTTATTATCTATTCTGTACAGTGTTAGATGTCAGCTTTATGCCATGCAGTGCTACAAATACAACGTATGAATGGCCAGTTCTTGATATAAAGTAAAAATAGTGCTTTACATAAACAGTGGATTGTATGTAATATGTAATATGTATGTTATTTAGGGTACACTGTAAAAATGGTTACTTTCAGCATTGGGTCAAAAAAGACAATCCCAACCTAATGCTTTGGGTAGTTGAGTTGGTTTTTTGAGTTGTTTTAACTCTCTGAGGCCGACCGCGATTAGGTTCGGGTTAGTGCGCGCCGCAAACTTTTTATTTTTTAACTCTTTCGCCGCCAGCGTTTTTCATGATTTTCACCAAAGTTTAATGCCTTCCAAAAAAAGGTTCTTCTTTAAATATATAAACTTACAATATATCAAATGAAAGAACAGACCCTCTGCTTTCAAACAAAAAAAATGTTCATTAGTTCAGTAGTTCTTTTGTAATCAGCTTTTGAATATGGGTAGGTTTCTGCAAAAACACCACATTTTGAGCAAAAAGCAGAGATAATTCCATTTTTGAATTAGCGTTTTCTCTTGATTGACGAGATATCTCGTCAATGGCGGCGAAAGAGTTAATCACTCCGCAAAGAGACTTAATTACTTTGATGATAAGAGCAACTATGGTTCGATTCACAATTTTTCATTTCATTTGGTGTGTAAGTGTGTATTTGTACATGGTAACGATATGCAAAAGGTACAAACCCCACAATGATGCGAGTTATCGTCTCTAACGCAAATCTCTTTTCTTGGACTACGACAAACACACGGATTGTAGGCAACTTCCTGGGCTTGTTGGCGTAGACAAGACTGACATTATCATAATTCCTCCCGCTTCGGACTCACAGCCTGTAAGTTAACTCCTGTCAGCATTGCATTGTGAGCGAATCTTTCAAACATGGTAAGAAGCGTCAAATTTTATTTATTCAGGTATTCAGGCCAATCACAACGTACAGATTAGCTGGCAAATCAGGGACACAGCACTTTTCGAATTGATGAGTTTTGTACAAAATCAGTGGTTTCAGAGAGAGAGGGAAATTTGGAGCTTAAAAAAATGTAATAATGTGGGTTTTTAGCCATAAACCACAAGAACACATTGTATTATAACAAATACACAAAGTAATGTAGTTTTTAGCAATGAAATAGGTGCACTTTAACCCATTGTTGGGTCAAATATAAACATTTTCTGAGATTATTTAACCCAACAGCTGGGTTCGTCCATTTTTGACCAAAAGCTAGGTTGAAAATTGTTTAATTGTTTCAAGGCAGCTTTACATTAATAAAACAGTAAAAAAAAATGAAATATCAGGGGACAACAAAAATCAAAGAGTACAGCGGCTTAAATTAAGTAGTAATGTAACGTATAGAAGAGAGTTCTAAGTTAAGCCAATGTCAGCTGACTCCCTAGGGGTTGAAAAAACTCCTAGGAGAAAACCCCCTAATTTATAGAGGGGGAAAGTCTATGGAGAAAAAACTCCTTGGGAGAGAGAGAGAGAGAGAGAGAGAGAGAGAGACAGATTCTATGGAGGATATACTATATATTAGATACTATAACATTTTATGGGAATTAAAACGTATATCTCAGTTAAACAGCAATCCAGAAAATAAAAATGCAGACTATAATAAAGCACTATGGGTGTCCAAGGGCTATAAGAAAAGCAGGATTGGGTATTTTTGTGAAGAAGATGATTCCAGAATGTAATGTCCAAAATAGTTCAAACATTCACTTTGCCTTTATAAGGTTCATATTTAGTTAATGCTGCCCTGAAATATTACAGTGTATAAATTCAACCAATTAGTAAAGTGCACATGTTAATAGCACCATATAGATGTCTTAATGTATAGCTGCTTTAGGAAAGAAATTTTTCTTGCTTGTTTGTTTAAAAAAGCCTAAAGATCGTGCTAAACACCATAGGTTCCCCCTAGAAGTCATGTCCAATAAAAAAAAATGGTGCTGTGTATTACATTACATTAGATCAATAGGTGGAGAGTATGCGGTCTTTTGTGGCTGCTCGGACACATTCGACCACATGAGCGTCTACACCACAAAAGCTATCCGGTTGAATGCGTTTTCGACTACTTTTGAATGTGGTCAAAAGTGGGTGAGCTCAAAACATTTTACACCTCATTCTCCACCTGTCTTTGGTGTCATCCACTTGTGATCCGATCGATCAAAACGCAATCTTAATACCAAGTTTAAACAGCCTCAAACATGTGCTTTGTCTGCCTTGCATAAGTTTGCCCCCAGCCAGGTGTCCAGAGTGTAAATAATGTATATCTTCACTGTAAAAAAAATCCGTAGAAATTGCAGCTGAGTTGCCGGTAATTTACCGTAGATTTAAATTTATGTTATTTACTGGCAACATTTTGTTCAAAGTTAAATGAACATTAAACATTTACAAGTCTTTGTCTTTACAGAGTAAAACTAAAAAACAGCATCAAGCAAAACATTCTGGGAAACAAAATCTGAAGCAAAAAACAGAAAAAGGTTGATGATGATTTCCGGTTCCCAGAATGCTTTGCATGAGGCTGTTATTGTATAGTTTTATTTAGGGATGCACCGATACCACTTTTTCCATCTCCGATCCGATTCCGATACCCGAATTCTGAGTATCGGCCGATTCCGATACCTACCGATCCGATACTACTGTTTTTTTCTTGATCAATTTAAATTACACACAGACACACACAGACACACAGACACACAGATACACAGACACACACACACACACACACACACACACACACACACACACACACACACACACACACACACACACACAGACATACACTATATAAATGTCTAAATCTAGCATAATATAATTATATTATATCTAATTATACTTTTAAATTAAAAACCAATAATTTAAAATGATTTACAAGTTACAAGAACATTAGTAATTATTAACCATGGCAGTGTTTAGGAGAAAATAAAATAGGCACGTTTGATCAAATAAGTATGCTAAATATATTTTCCTTAATTGCGCAAAAAGTCACAGTAAAAAAGCTTTAGTGTGCAGATGGTTATTTTGGGAATTATGCACTTAACCGGACCTTTTATGCACATTGGGGGTGCAGAATTGATGCGCCTAAATCATATTGAGTGCGCATTCTGCGCAATACTGTGCAGCATTGATGCTCTAGAAGCGTCCTCACACTCGCATGGGAATCCTCGCTCCGCAATGGAAAGCTAAGTTCATAACTATTAAAACACAAAAAGATTTGATGCATCGTGTGCTCAGCACATACTGAATTGCATCCATCCAACAACTAACTGAGACTTTATAAAATCAGATCTTTAAAACAGCCTACAGTTATTGAGGGTTCGTGTGTTGAATGACGCGTTTCATCAGACCGCTTCACCTGTGAATCCTCAGCACATAGTGAATTGCATCCATCCAAAAGCTTACTGAGACTTTATGAAATCAGATCTTTAATAAAGCCTAACGTTACAGTTATTGTGTGTGTTATTGTGTGTGTGCCTGTGTTGAATGACGCGTTTTTATCCGTCCGCTTCTCATCAGTGGATTAACTCAGTTTGCAAGTAAGTTACAGTGTTTCTGTGAACATTAATATTTTTAAATGTGTGTTTGTTCCTTCACATGAAGCTATTGAGTGTAAGATGACGTTGATTATAGTGCATAAAAACGTTTATGGTGCTTTTATAATACTTTGACGTTTTAATCGCTTGTCAGTGACAACCATGGGTAATGCGCAGTATCGGAATTGGATCGGTCCTGTTAGTCCGATATCCGATCCAGCAAAAAATGCCTGATCGGCCCCAATACCGATCCAGAATATCGGATCGGTGCATCCCTAGTTTTATTCTGTAAAGATAAAGACTTGTTAATATTTAAAAATTTATTTAACTTTGAACAAACTCTTGCCAGTAAATAACATAAATGTAAATCTACGGTAAATTACCGGCAACCGAGCTGCAATAACATTGAAATTTTTACGGACTTTTTTTACAGTGTTTGTGCATTTCTAAAGGAATGTATTTTTGCTTTTTTTATAAAAGCATCATGGTATTTAATAAGGAAGTCAGCTGGTTATATTGTTTAGGTGGTTCAGGTGGAAGTACTGATGTGTTTGGGTTTGGGGAAACAGGTGTGAATTTAACACATGTCCTTGTACACGCACGGACACACACACAGATGGTGTTGTGTATGCTCTAATGCTTTCTGTCAGCATGTGATGAAGTGATACTTCGTAGGCATTGCCCCATACATGAACACCTGCCCGCAGGACAATTTTTACATTGGTCTGCAGTAAACCTTTGGCAATGAGAGCTGCCTCAAGAATCAAAATGGATGCACACAAAATGCTGTTAAAAGTAAATAAGGTAAATGAGTAATGACATAAAATAAATCTGTCATTATTTATTCGCCTTTCATGTCGTTCCAAACCCGGATGACTTCTGCGAAAGACAGGGCAAGAATTTCATGGGCATTTATTTTTTAAATAATGAAAGTGAATAAGGACCGGGCCTGTCAACTTTGATTCTCTGTTGACTGAATATGTTCTTAATTTGCTCCAAAATGTTTTGTTTTGTTTTTTTTTATTTTTGGGGCATTTTCTGGGATTCAAACCTATGATCTAGTGGTTGAGCAACATGGAAGCTGTTTTATTAATATGTATCTCTGCTTTGTCATGTCTCTTTTCATTTATTTATTTTTAGCTGCTGTTTAGTTTGCGGAGTAGCATGTGGGAAGCGCTGCAAGGCTTTGGTGTTTATTTTTCCCAGAGTAACACAGAGGAGCACACATCCAGTGATCTGTCACAGATCCTCTATATATAGCACTGTGTGGTTACTGTGTCTTTCCTCTTGTGTCTGCCTTTAAACTTGAGTTAATACAGTCTGGAAACGGGACACATGCTTTCCTGCCACAGTCACGCAGAAGCTGCGATGATCCACTGATGTTTTGGAGTTATCTGGTATGCTGGATGATTGGTTTTGGCTGGCCTGGGTATCTTTCATGCATGTTTTACCTCTGAATGAGCTTCTGTTACAAGAACCTCAAACAGCCGGCACACACTGTATATAAAATAACCATTCCCAGAGTGTTTTTATGGACATGTTTACTTGAATTTCCATCATGTTTTCAACAGATACTAAATTTGCTTATGTGCATCACATGTGATGTCAAAATACGAGCCTGCTGCAGACGCCTCTAAAGGTTTACGATAAAAGAGACGCATGTGTTTGCCAGATACTGTGTAAACAGAGTTCAGTGTTAAGTTATTGTCTTGCAAGTTTTTTTTTTTTTTAACGCGAGCGTCTCTTTTATCATAAATCTTTTCGACGCGTGCTCAACAGACCCACATAGGGCAACAACTTCATATCCATTCAAAATGTTTAACAAACACTCTTCTTGTTTGGGCTTCCGTTGGCAAATGCCAGGAATATTCTCCGCAACAGAGCGAATAGCATTCTGTAGCCGTTTCTCAATGTCAAGGAAGGATCCTCGGAAGCTAGAATTTCGAGGATGCTACGTCATCGACGTCCGTCGAAGGACTGTTCCAATGTCTAGGATCCTTGAAATTTCAGCCAAGGACTGAGTCCTTCGTTCGAGAAATATCCTATATACAGGAAAGGATGCAAATTTGTATCCTTCGCGCTCTTCACGCCCTGAAATCACCCACAATCATATGCGCGCAGCACCGAAAGCACACCTTTCAATCACGCAATGACGTAATGACCTGTTCCATTTAACGTGTTCTCCAAATTCTTAAAAGGAGCCTCGCCTAGCCTCTAAAGGAGATTTGTAAGGACTAGTCCTGCCAAGGAAGTATCCTTGACATTGAGAAACGGCTCGTGTCTCTATGTCTGCTGTAAACTTCAATCTTACATTGTGCCGGCAGATTTTGAGCCGGAGGAAAACGGTTATAATGGGAGATATCTTAGACTAAGTATAGAAGCGAAATTAAATTGAGCGGAAGTACGAAGTCTGACGTAGTCAGGCTAGCGAAAAACACCCTGTTCATCAGAAACGTTTATTAAATATTCAACTAAAGTGAAAAATTTGCATGACACAAAGTTAAATCTAGAGCGAGGAATGCAAAGCTTTGCGTTTGGTGTGTATGGAGCATTAGATATAAAAAATCTGTAAACCAAATTATGCCAGTTTAAAGTCCCTGTAAAGCCAATCTTGAGTATTGTTTTTAAATACATTATAAATGTTAAAAATACAGCAGGTAAAATAAGTATTTATTTTAAAAAGACAGGATTTCTGAGTGGGCTATTGACACAAATTTTCCACCAGATGTAGCCATCAAGCCAAATATTGAATTCATACAAGGAAATCAGAACATTTAAGTATACAAGTTGAGTCATAATAAATAAAGTGAAATGACACAGGGAATAAGTATTAAACACATGAAAAGAACAAGGTGCAAAATGGCATAGAAAGTCAGGAGATCACCTGAAATCTGTCAGTATTGAGAGAGAAACCATGCCCCCTATCAGGACTAATTGATATCAGCTGTTTTAGTCCATATTGATGGCTTATAAAGGCTTCTCTTTACCCAGGAGGCACACGGGAAAGACTTCATGATGGGTAAAATTCATGTGGCCTCATAATCTTTAATTACCCTCCTCGAAACGATCTCTCTTTACTTTGGGTCATATGGTGTGGCAGGTGGGCGGGTCCGGGAAATGATCGCAGCAATTAGCAACATGACCCAACTTCAAACAATCCAAGCAATTCTTGATGGACGAAAGTCCTACCTTTGTTTTCATTTCAGGAGCCGTTTCACCACAGGGAAAATAAGACAATCGTTAATTCCGTTTCATGGCGACTTTAATTACAGATACTGAAATACCTAATATCTAAAGGGACTTTAAAGGAACAGTGTGTAGGATTGTGGCCAAAACTGGTATTGCAATCACAAAACTTGTGGCTAAAACTGTTATTGCAATCACACAACTGGTGGCCAATACACAACATGACAACATAAAGATCAGTTAAGGGCTGCAACTCCACTTTTTAAATGACAATATCCTGGCCGGACCACTGTTGTCACTGATATAAGTATTTAAAATGAAAATTATTTCTTAATGTCTAGTGACATATCAGGGCCATTTTTGATTAATTGATATAAATTTCTTACATACTGTTCCTTTAAGTTTAAATGGACTCTTAACTTAAAACGCCAACTTTTTTGTCATTGATTCTGTAAAAACAATCCTCATTTAAATAAACTATTTTAAGAGTATCTTATTAATGTAATGAGGGTAGGTATAACACTACAGATTCACCGAAGATTCACAGCTCTTTTTCTTTATAGTTTCTTTCCTAATTTCTTAACTCCATAATTACCAATTAGCATTCTGCTCTCCTGACTCACCCGCTTGTTTAATTACTCACTTAGTGAGCAAACCATATGGAGTTCAGAAGAAGATTTGTTCATTGAAGAGGCTGTTGATGTTATGTTTGTCATCTCTGTTTACTTTCTTTCTCAGTAATGCTAATTATGGTATTTAGCAGATTCACATATTCACGTATTGTATAATTGCCTTGTGTTTCAGATCAGTTTGTTTATTTGTCACATACACATTCATGCAGGATACAAATTGCAGTGAAAGGAATTTTATATAATTTGTTCACTTTTGGTCCGTTTCCATGTAAAAGTGAATGACAGGTCTGGTTTAGTCATTTATCAAACTAAATGTCCTGTTGTTCTTACCGTTTGTCCTTGTTCATTTTGTCCTTACATAAATCATTGACACTCAGCATGCATGAATATGCCTGTTTGACATTCACATTGTAGTCATATATTTTTTGTAAAAATCTTTTTATTAGGACTACATATGCAAGTATGGGTACATTACTGTCTATATTTATTTTATTCTGTATTATTATTGCTTTGCTAATGCCAAATTGTGAAAAGCAAGATATAAATACATTTTAATTGAAATGATTCATTCACAATGTGTGCTGAAAGTCTGCAAGGTTTAATATTAAAAGGTTGCATTGACAGAGCATCTTTCTCAGACTCCTGAAGATGCAGAAGAAAATTCTTCAGCTTTCTCTTGAGGCACGACTGCCATTTTACATTTATGACATGCTCTAAATGGCACAATCACTGAAGCATGCATTCATTTGGCTGATCCAAGAGTGCGCACTTATCTGGCATGAAATTCTCTCTGGGAAATGCTTTTAAAATTGTGTGCCTTGTTTTAGCATTTAATTTATTTATAAGTTCACTTATAATGTATTGTGCACCAAATAATGTCTAAATTTAGGTTATCATTTTCCACTCAACTTTAATAATTTGTTTTTGTTGTTATACCTTAAGACCCCCTACATACAGTAGTCTTACTAGCAAAGCAAGCTGTATTTAAACTTTAAGGGAATTTTTTTTTCCCATGAGATGTCCCTTTTATAAAGTGACCTTTATTACTGCACCGCACTGCTTTATTATTGAGACCACCCATACGCTGACCTGAAAACAGTTTGACAGAGTACACTGGAAAGTGAAACGGTCATTAAATGATTGCATTAAAAATGTTGGGATTGACACCTCATTGTTTTAAGTGGTTGGCACACAGGGCTTTCTTTCCCACAGATCTCTGTATTACAAACACCTACACTCCATATTTTGTAATGCCAAGAGCAATAGAGAAATTCATACATAATTACAGCTGACAGAAGGTTTGAGCAGTATGATTAATGATCGCACTAAACCGCGCATTTCATCTATGTATTTTGTTATTTTTGTTTGTATGAAGCTCTGCAGCTGTTCTCTCTCTCTCTTTTGCCCCCCCCTCTCTCTCTCTCTCTCTCTCTCTCTCTCTCTCCCTCTTTCTCTCTCCCTTTCATAGACTTTTTTTGTCCATGTGTTACTGCAGTGTTGCAAGTTGTGTCCCCAATCGGCAATCTTGGTCCATTCATGTTTATCATTTTACACATTTGAGTAATTAGTGTCGCAGTAAAACCAGAGTAAAGCATCTACCAATGACATGGATGCTACTGTTGTTTAGATAGTAACAGCTGTGGTGGTATTTCAGTATCTATAATTCTTTCAAAGGGCTAGATTTGTTTTTGCTATAATTCACCATCAATGTTGCAATTTCCATAAAACAAGAACATTGAACCTTGTATCTGAACATAACACATTCAGGAGAATAATTTACCCAAAACGTATTAACCCCCTTGTTGTTCCAATGCCTTCGAGTATATTTATGCATTTTCATAAAACAGTAGAATAGTGACTTTGTCATTTTTTTGTTGCTAAATTCAGGGTTCCCACGGGTCCTTGAAATTTTGTGAATCTGGGGTAAAAATTCAAGGCCCTAGGAAGTTTTTGAAAATATACATACATAGATACAGGTCATTGAAAGTGCTTGAATCTATTTTATGCCAGAAGTTTTCTAGAAAAAAAAATCCATATTATTCCCTGTGTAGTGTAGGATAATATCATAAAAATTCTAGACTTTTTAAGCACACGTGCTAAACTGTTCGCTTTAAATGCTTGTATTTTCTGTTTGCGAATGTTGATTCATTGTTCATGTTTGACACATGAAAACGTCTTGGGTTACGTATGTACTGTTGTTCCCTGAGAAGGGAACTAGACGCTGCGTCTCCCTTGCCATACTTCCTGCGTCCCTGTAAGGCAGTCTTTGGCAATATTTCAGATAGTGATTAACTTCCTGGCTCCCGCGTCACCCTGTCTTTGTCGTTAAGCCTCACCATTGGTTGAATTTGATATACACATTTAGACGCACTTACCCCTGTAAGCGTTCCCAAAGTGTCACCGCAGTGACCCAGCGCGAGTTCCCTCGAAAGGGAACTGTAACAATGTACCTCTAAAGGTAACACGATGTAACCTTGCTCTCACTTGAAATGTGTCCCCACATTTACTCCTTCAATTTGAAGGTATTGTACCTGGAAAGTCCTTGAAAGGTCCTTGAATTTAAAGTTAACTAAGGTGTGGGAACCCTGTAATAGTCTTATTGTTAAGTGTTTCTTTTTTTTAACGGTAAGCCCTTATGTAAACTCTGGGCAAACACAAAGCTTTATTTGGGTTGTCCAGTGCACGTCTGGCTTAGGATGAAGATGTGATCTTCAAGAATCCATAATTTCCTTAAAAAGGTTTTATAAACAATGAGCCTTGTGGGAACTTGGAATGTTTTCTTGTATTCACTCACCAAAAATCCAGGTTACCGTTGCTGGAAACATCGAATAAAACATTGAATTCTCAGTGACCTCAAGGTGGCCACATTCATGTTAAACACTCAGAAAAGCAGGAAGCCTGTACGCCGCAACTTGTCGCATTTCACTCACTCATGTACGGCATGTTTTCTTTGATCAAGTGCAGCCAATGCAAACACTCCTGAATTGGCTAAACCCTGACGCAGCAACACCGCTGGAAACTCCGCAAGGTCAATCATTGTAACCTACACAGCTAAATCGCTTTCTCTCTCCAAGACAAGTCATGTTAGTTTCAGATCATTCGTTTTGGAGAGCTGTGCTGACGGTGCACAAGTTCATGATGGAGGTCCTATTTTTCTCCTCTGCACTTTCCAAACTCTGTCGTTAAGTTGAGGCTGTCAAAGGCTCTCTAGGGATGGATGGATAAACAACAGGGAGGCTTTAAAAGCATGTTTTCAATTTTAAAGTAATTTTTGGGAGTACCATGAGTTTGATTGGATCTTGATAGCCTTTTGATACCCAATATTCAGGTAATTTTTTTACAGAATCTGCCACTACCTTCTCGAACCCTTTGACCTCTGAAGAGATGAAGAATCTGTGTCTTGTATTTACCGCTGTGAATCAAAGTCTCTCTCAGCCTTACAAAGGTTAAACAAACCGCAGACATTTACAGTAGAGGTCTATCTGTGGTTGCACCCAATACATTTTAGCAGGAAGCAATTTTGAGTTTGAATGGATTGAGGTTTTTCAATCTCATCACTTTATTTGCGTTGATATATATTTTTCTTTTTTGTGGTAAGGTTGCATGTTTTGCTAAGGGTGATGCATGGCTCATGGCATTTCTTTTGGCTACCTTGGAAAGCTTTCGTTCTGAAATGCTTTAAATGTCGTTCTTCTCCAGCTGCGATCAAATCAAACTGAACTGGCTGAAATACCGAAAGCGGTTTAGAATGCAAGCAACCATACGCCAAAAAAATTTCATACTCATCTTTCTGTTCTGCTTTGTGCTTTCAACACTTACGGCCTTGCTAGGTAATACATTTTTCTCTTTATTTGTCGAATATAAAGTTTCATATAGAGCAAAACGAAGGCTCTGCACGAGTCCTTTAAATTCAAGTTTATTGCTTTCTTATCAAAAAAATTGTTTGCTTAATAAGTTATTAGTTTACATGAACTGCATTTTTCCCCTCTGCTTTAAAAACTAGCTTAAGAAGTATGTCTATTTGCTATTTATTTTAAGTTTGTTACACTTGGCATGGCCTTTGTTGATCAGTCATGCTAGCATACGTGAGCACATTTCTTTCCGAATTGTGATGATTAGGATTGTGGCCATAGCCTGTCTGGAATGCTGGGATAATATCCTGAGGTGTTGAAAGTTTCAAGCATTCCTCCAAGCCAAGGTTTGACAAAAACTCTCGTAACTGTTTGAAGGATTTTTTTTGTCCATGCATGTTTGCCTCGAGTTGGTATTTGTGCTCGTGATCGTCCCGGCTCTGGCTCACAGTAAATTAAAATCAAATGTCATTCGCAACGGCTCAGTGGTGATAGAGATGATCGTAGGTTAAACCATAGGTTTGATCTCAAGACATTTACAAGAATTTACTTGGCAGTTATATTTTTCTAAAGCATTTTACGGTTCATTGAAGGTATTTGAAGGTGACATGGTTGTTCCCTGTTAAGTCGAACCTGTATCTGTAGCTCCATGCTTTATAAGCTGAGCTACAGGATCAGTTACCAGCCTATAGTAAAAAAAACAATGCACACCTGATTCAGTTGATATTAGTCAGATTTTCATTAAAAATGCATGCAAAACTTTAGCATTATTTTTTAAATGTTTATAAAATACTGTTGCGAAATGACTCTGTTTCCATTAATGTTATGCGACTAAAACCATTACGGCATGTGTAACATCATGCAGACCGGCATGCGACTGACATCATAATACCTACAGGGCAGTCGACTCTCTAATTGTTCTCGCAGAATTTTATTGTCATGCGCTTGTTGCTTCTTGCAACACTGCATGAGGTCGAACAACTTTTCTGTCTTTTCCTCCAACCAAGCATACCGCTCCTATTTAAAGAGTGATCATTGGGCTTTTTTACCTGTAAATGCAAGAAAATACATTGCAGTTTTCCAATATGTTCTTTTTTGTAATAGCCTGCAAAACCACTTCACACACATGAAAAACATTTTTGCGCTATATTGGAGCAAAATTAGCATATTTCCGTTGCGCGCATCATTTCAATTTGAAGTGTACTGGAAACGCATCTATTGTCAGAATATCCATCCTGTCGGATTTGAAAATGAAAAAGTTTGTGCCATAATTTTGCTGGTGCGTGTTAGCCTGCTAGGTCTCCCTGACCTAAAAATCTGTGATGTAGTTTCTATGGCTAAGTAGAGTACCATTATAAAGTAACATCGTGTTACAGGCTGTAAAAAAGAAAGCCTAATTTGTTGTATTTCAAAGTGTGAAAATTCATGCTGTGTGGTTATATTTGCAGTCCACTGAGTGGTTTTCTTAGCGATTATAAAGCCCTGGCATCATTTGACTTGTTCTTTACAGTCTAAAACAAGACCCAAGCCATAACTATTGCTTTTCTCATAATTCTGTTTTTTTATGTGACCAAATAATGCATTAATCACCCTTGTGTTCTTCTAAACATGTATATAATATTTGTTTCTTACACACTGTACAATAAAAATGGCCTATGCAAGATGTTGTACCTCCAAATGGTATCATTTCCATTTTAAACATGGTATCATAGGACATTGGCTCAATAAACATTGATTAGGGTATTAGGATGCTACAGGATTGCTGTGTGAAGTTAACCGTAGTAAATCATCTGTAGCTCTGCACCTGTCAGGCGTTTCTTGAAGTTGCAGATTCATATGAACAGGCTCATTAAAAGCTGCTGAATATTAAATGCAGACTCAGATGGCTTAGACTCTTAAATCCCTCATGCTTACATCCAATTTACTCATGAAGACAAGTCGAATTTCTGTAACACCGCTCTTCTATCAATAACGTACATTAATCCAAGAGTGATGAGACGCTGCGGTAGAAGGGGAATGGAAACGCGGACTTTCAGGAAAGAGTAAACCTAAACTTTGAGGAAAGCTTAACATATATCTGGACATAATGTAAGTTTAGCATGTTGGTTTAAGCGAATTTTAATGCAAAATCCTCATGTCATCTCAGCTGATGAGCTAGTTTACTTGGCCCATTTATAACAGAGCTCAGAGTAAAGCTATAGAGGGAACGTTCTTGCTAAAGCTAAATTGCAAATGTCACTGGCTTTGAGTGAATGTCTTAGATGTTTTCCCATGCACAGTTTATTTATACAAGTGGCTGAGCTCTGCAGAAATTTCATTAAGGTGGAAGTGGATGTTGTAGGAAAATGTCAAACTTCTGAAAAATGTAGCTTTTAATAATTATGGGTGTATCGTGAGACTGACAGACAGACAGACAGACAGACCAAAGCAGAAAGACAGGCCGAGACAGAAATACAGACCGAGACAGAAAGACAGGCCGAGACAGAAAGACAGGCCGAGACAGACAGACAGGCCGAGACAGAAAGACAAACCAAGACAAAAAGACAGACCGAGACAGACAGACAGGGATAGACGGATACATACAGACAAATACATTAGACATGCAGACAGACAGACAGACAGACAGACCGAGACAAAAAGACAGACAAAGACAGAAAAACAAACCGAGACAGACAGATACATACAGACAAATAGATTAGACATGCAGAGACGGAGACAGGCAGGCCGAGACGGAGACAGACAGGCAGACCGAGACAGACAGACAGGCAGACAGTCCGAGACAGGCAGACAGACCGAGACAGGCAGACAGACAGACAGACCGAGACAGGCAGACAGACAGACAGACCGAGACAGACAGACAGACAGACCGAGACAGACAGACAGACAGACAGACCGAGACAGACAGACAGACAGACCGAGACAGACAGACATACACACGCAGACAAAGAGATTAGACACGCAGACAGACATAGATAGACAGACAGAGACAGTCAGTCAGACGGAGACAGACACGCCGAGGCGGAGACAGACAGACGGAGACAGACAGACGAAGACAGACAGACGGAGACAGACAGACAGACGGAGACAGACAGACGGAGACAGACAGACAGACGGAGACAGACAGACAGACGGAGACAGACAGACAGACGGAGACAGACAGACAGACGGAGACAGACATACAGACGGAGACAGACATACAGACGGAGACAGACATACAGACGGAGACAGACATACAGACGGAGACAGACATACAGACGGAGACAGACATACAGACGGAGACAGACATACAGACGGAGACAGACATACAGACGGAGACAGACATACAGACGGAGACAGACATACATAAATAGATAGACAGAGAGACAGACAGACAGACAGACAGACAGACAGGCAGGCAGGGACAGACAGACAGAGACAGATAGACATGCAGAGAGAGACAGACAGACAGACAGACAGACAGACAGAGACAGACAGTCAGACAGAGACAGACAGTCAGACAGAGACAGACAGACAGAGACAGGCAGAGACAGACAGACAGACAGATACAGACAGACAGAGACAGATAGACAGAGACGCAGACAGACAGACAGACAGACAGACAGAGATAGACAGACAGACAGAGACAAAGAGATTAGACATGCAGACAGACATACACAAAGACAAAGAGATTAGACATGCAGACAGACATACACAAAGACAAAGAGATTAGACATGCAGACAGACATAAATAGATAGACAGAGAGACAGACAGACAGACAGACAGAGATAGTCAGTCAGACAGAGACAGACAGACAGGCCGAGACAGAAAGACAGACAGACCCCGACAAAGACAGAACACACAGGCAGACAAACAAATAGAGTAGACACACGGAGAGACATGGATGGACAGACAGACAGACAAAAACATTTCAATACAATATCATACAATACTAAAGAATGTATTTTTGCAGCTGCACAGAGTATTGAATTTTTGTCATGCTTTTTTATTTGTACTTTCTGTGTCAGATGCATTGAAACAAAAAATTGCAATCGCCAAATCTGATTTTCTTTCTTTTCTTTTTAATCGGTCTGCTTTTTGCTTCATCTCTGTGGATGTTATCCTCATATGCCTGTTTCAAGTTTAATTTCAAACTGATAGAGAAAATTCTAAAGTGGAAAGAACCTCCATCTCTTCTGCAGGCCAGTGTTAAACCACTTATTTCAATACAAACTGGATTACAGACCAAAGAAACAAATGCTCAGTTCAACAGTGGGCAGCAGAGCGGGGTTTCGATCTTCAACATGGCAGTAATTATGATTTCAAAGACTTGACATTGAAAACAGGGTCTGTATTATAAAGATGGACACTTTTCTTTGTACAGGAGATGGAAAAGATACAGTAGCAGATTCCTCCCAGTGTTTGACCAGTGGTCATTCCCTAAGGGTTTGGACCTATCAGATTTTGCTTTGCTCTTCAAAGCAGCTTTTCAGTTCCAATATTCGTTTCGTCTTCGAAAGTGTGCACGACTGCAGAAGAGGACGTTGCGTGCCGGGATGTTGTTAAAGAATTGATTTTTGCTGTGTGTGATAGAGAGCTCATTCCTTAACTGTGACATGTTTTTGCACAGAAAAGCGTTCAGGCTGCGCATGTGGAGACGGTTAGATCTGCTGTGTTTTACCCAGTTTATGACGCAAACTATAAGTGACATTCTTGCTGGTCTGATGGCCAGGTAGTGTGTGAATAGAGACAGATAAAGCTTGACTCAAACTCTTTATTCAAACACCCTGAAACATTTTTGAAGATACTTTAAAGGAAAACACCCCCGTTTTTCAATATTTTACTATGTTCTTACCTCAACTTAGATTAATTAAAGGAATAGTCTACTCATTTTCAATATTAAAATATGTTATTACCTTAACTAAGAATTGTTGATGCATCCCTCTGTCATCTGTGTGCGTGCACGTGGGCGCTGGAGCGCGCTGCGACGCTTCGATGGCATTTGGCTTGGCCCCATTCATTCAATGGTACCATTTAGAGATAAAGTTAGAAGTGACCAAACACATCAACGTTTTTTCCTATTTGGGACGAGTGGTTGTACGAGCAGGTTTGGTGGACCAAGGTGGAACGTGGCGCTTTTCTGGGCGGATTTAAAAGAGGAACTGTGTTTTATGGCGTAATAGCACTTTTGGGAGTACTTCGACTAGCCTGAAAAGTCCGCTCCCCTTCTCACTCTCATAATGGGAGAGGGAGGGTGTTACTGCGCCGAGTCGAAGTACTCCCAAAAGTGCTATTACGCCATAAAATGTAGCTCCTCTTTTAAATCCGCTTTTTAAATCCACTTGTGTAACTATTCATGTAACAGTCTTTAAAAAGGGAAAACATGGAAGTGTTTGGTGGCCTCTAAATTAATCCTGGTTGGATCCTAAGGAATGAATGGGGCTAGGCTAAATGCTAACACATTCACAACACGCTGTACAAAGATTAAAAGTGCATGCATTGAGGTATGTATTAACTCATCTAAGTTGAGGTAAGAATGTTGTAAAATATTGAAAAACGGTGGTGTTTTCCTACATGCATTGTATTTGCACACAAATATATTTGGCTACAGTTTGTGCTGTGAACCTGCATGTGCTTAAAGGTAGGGTAACAGATTTGATCCTGAAACATTTTTTGTTATGCTGGTTAAAAGTCTCCTTACATCCTGATAGCAATCACTGTGTTAAGTTGTTTAAATGTATTTGTAGAAATTTATGTCATCTGTGAAAGGCGTAGGACCAAAAAATGTTCAACAAATCATAGATTTCGGTCCGAACGGACGTTTCCATTTTTGTCCCTCATACGTAAGCATAATTTGAATGCCCACCGCGCAGCGAGTCCACGCAGACACCATACGTCATCGGCGCGTTCACGTGCGCTCACCTCCTGCCTGTAAACAGTGAGAACAACAAACTTTTCTGCTAAATTGACAACCTACACAGGAGGCACAAAACTAAAGGCATCTTTTATAACAACAACAGCAAAAACTGCCTGGATCAGCAAGAGCAAAAAACGAAATTAACATCAGTAACTTTACTGCTTTAGCACGAGATGAAACAGCTGCAGGAGCTGCAAAGGGTCTGAAAGAGTCGTTGCACTGTTTATTTTGGTAAGGTAGGTACGCGATATGTTTGTATTGAGATGGATTCAGATATTCTACTTTGATGAAACATTGTGTTGCTTATGAAATTTGTGTTCGTTTACGGATTAGCGTAACGATATAGCTACTACGTCTACACAACGTGTGCTTAAACTAATTCTGATGTAAACCAGTTGTTTGGTTATTTTGGCAGTGTTATTAGACTTTGTACTGCAAAGTTGTCTCACTGCTGTATGAGACTTGAGATGTGACCGTCTGATCTGTGCGTGTTCATGTGTTTTGAAAGAGGCGTGACTTTGGATGGCGGTTTGACTTGAGGGTGGGATCGGGATTTCATTGCTAGGCGGCTACCGTTAGCATTTTTCAAAATGTGTTACCCTACCTTTAATACCCACTAGTTATTCATAGCATGTGCAGTCGCAAACCTCCAGAAGCCTCGTAAATCTATGAGAATCCTGTGTATAAGCTTTCACACTCTTCTGTGACCTCGCCGGCACATCTTCAGACTCCTCAATCGCACCTCACTTGATCCATCTCAACACCAGTATGAGCTCTGCCGGGCCATCAGTAATTCATCTCGATTTTATTTATTCATACATGTTGCCAGGTTGGCTGGCAGGGTTATGTGGAGTTCATGTAGCTGTAATTTGGTTTGCTTGAACATAGAATGACAGATGTCTCCATCACCGACTGATTCGCAGTGATTTTATATCTGTTGAAAACTATGATGTCTTCTTACTCAGTCTGAATTTACAGTCCTGCAGTGCTGGGTAAAGCTAGTAGTATGTCATCCTAAAGCTCTTCTGACTGGTTTGTAAATCCTGTATTCAAGGCGTATTTTTCTGACATAATTGCCTCATATCTGCACAGTAATAATTCGTCTTTTACTGCTGTGATTCACTAATAAGGGACCTTCTTCTAGATTGAGATTCTCCTCTATAAGGGGGTATGTGAAGAATTTGAAGTAGTAATAAAATTCTCTAAATCACAAACAATGACTTAAACTGGGTTTTCACAGACTGAGTCATGCGTTAAAAGAAATTAAGGCATGCATGGACAAGTAGTATTTTTAGCCAAAAAAATGTATGCAACATTTAAATGTGCAGTGTGTAATTTTTAGAAGGATATTTTGACAGAAATGCAAAATAATACACAAAACTATATTATCAGGGGTGTAAAAAGACCTTTTATAATGAACCGTTATGTTTTTATTACCTAAGAGTGAGACGTTTTTATCTACATTCTGAGGGTCCTCCGAAGATGACATGTTTGTCCGGCGGTGGCTACCGTAGCTTCTCTATGCGTTTCAAAGCGAGGGAACTGAGCCATTGGTTGCAATTCGCAACCTCACCACTAGATGCCGCTAAAATGTACACACTGTACCTTTAAAGGGGACATTTCACAAGACTTTTTTAAAATGTTAAATAAATTGTTGCTGTCCCCAGAGTACATACGTGAAGTTTTAGCTTAAAATACCCTATAGATAATGTATTATAACATGTTTAAATTGCCACTTTGTATGTGTGAGAAAAAATGTACCATTTTGTGTGTCTTTTTAAATGCAAATGAGCTGATCTCTGCACTAAATGGCTGTGCCGTGTTTGGATAGTGCAGATAAAGGGGAGGTATTATCCCATTCTGACATCACAAGGGGAGCCAAATTTCAATGACCTTTTTTTCACATGCTTGCAGAGAATGGTTTACCAAAACTAAGTTACTGTGTTGATCTTTTTTTACATTTTCTAGGTTGATAGAAGTACTGGGGACCCAATTATAGCACTTAAACATGGAAAAAGTCACCTCTAAAGAAAGTTGCATTAAAAGATTGATTTTAGCTTGCTAAGAATCAGCTTTTACTTTGGATAAGTGCAGAATGATTTTATTTTTAGTTATGATTTATGTGATTTATGTATGTAGTCGACTTCCATATCGCTGTGTTTTTTTTTAGATGCAGAAAGTTTCTCAATGCAGTTCTGTGTTTCTCTTTAGATGGACTGTTCCGCTCTGCCTCTGTAGCCTGCAGTTTAATGGCCCCTCTGGGGTCTCCATTTATGACCTCTTCCCTTCAACCCGCAGTTCAGTCCAGCGGGACACGCACGTTCCACCTGCATTAGCCAGACGCATACATGAGATCAAAATACTTTGCGATCTTATCATTGTTTATCCTGTTAACAGGTTTTATTTGCTCAAATAAAACATCCTTAAATGACTAATGTCATGTTGTGTGATCAGGACATTTTTGCAATGGGTCGTTTTGATTATTCATCGTATGGGAGTTTTATTGCTCGCTTTATGATTTCGGTCAGTAAACTTAAACAGATGTCACAGGAACTTGCAATCGCAGGTGGTTAACTTGATTTTGTCCTGGAATTTAATTGGCGAAAGATTTACGGGCGTGGAAACTTCTTTCTTCAAGGGTACTGCTATAACAGAGGAACAGGATGGTGGTTACTAAATTAAGGTTCCAGCATTTTAGTTCAAGGTTTAAGTGGATCTGTTCTTCATCATAATCCCACTCGGATAAATTGAAATTCAGAGTTGAGGTTTAGGTGGCATGTGGTGGTGAATGTCATATCACATATTCAAGTGTTTGCAAGTACGATATAAGGTGAAGGTTGTGCCTTTAGGAAAATCCTCTCCATGTCATGGTCCATAAAAGAGATGACCATACAGAAGAGCTGGATATAATGCAAAACACATACGCATATTGCGTGCGAGTCAGCAGTGGTTTGTTGTTTACAATAAATTGTGATTTTACATTGTCAGATGTGGTTGAAAACGACTGTTCTGTGTTTTCCCAATTTAAGTTCACCCAAAATTAAAAATCCTGTCATTTTCTCACATTTGGGGATACACAACAAGAGTTGCAAAATCCTTGGAATTTTGAAAACTTTCCATGGAAATGACAAGAGAATATATGGGAATTGTCGCAATCGGATAAAAATTTGTCACATATTGAGGAAGCTAATGTTTGTATGTGATAGAGTTTGCATAAATGACCCAATATGTACAAATTATTACTTTACCTACTTAAGTTTCCAACTTGGAATATTTTCAAGATTCCAGAGCTTTGCAACCAACGCAATATCATGGGAAATCTTACGTTTTTTTACGATGTGGCTACTTTATATTAACTATTCCCCGCCAGCCACTTTTTGAAAAGTTGCCCGTCAGCATTTTTTGTGATTTTCACAAAATGCCTTCCGGGAAAATTTACTTCTAAAAATATATAAACATGCAAATACAAATACAAAGAAGAGACCCTCTGCTTTCAAACAAACAATAATTTTTTTTTATTTTTTACTCTTAAATATGGGTAATTTTCGGCAAAAATACAAATATTTTAGCTTAAAGCTGAAATAATTGCATTTTTGTGAAAGAATTTTGTTAGAGATCAGATTCAGAACGATTATCGAAACATACACAGAGTTTAAAATTAATAAATAGCGTTTTGGCTTCAGTTTTTTCATAAATTGGGCAAGTGGATAATCACGGTATTGCAGATTAACATAAAAATTCATCAGGAACACATTTTTATGCTTTTTTTTATTGACGAGATAACCCATCAATGGGGGGAAAGAGTTAATTTGTACGACCACATTTGTACGTTTTTGTAGGATTTGCTTTCACCCCTTTAATGCTGGGGTAGGATTTTATTATTGTTTTTTTTCTAATAATAATTCATATAAATTAGCAAAATCGTTACAAATTCCTGTGAGATCAGGCTGGGATAAACACGTTCCAATGAAACAACATGAGGTTACATGTTTTTTTTTTTTGGGGTAAACATCCATTGGGTGACCCATTTATGCAACCATTTGCGTGTTTGTTAGCTGTGCCAAATGAGTTCCGTGTTTGGAGGAAGTCATAAAATTGCTCGAGGGTGCGCTCGATCCAAAATCAACTTGAAAAGGAAGGCGAATTGAACTTTGCAGCTGCTATATAGGGAATAAACAATATTTTCTCCCTCTTACTTAAAGTGCAAAATATTCAAACACTCCATAAATGAAATCATTTCCTTGCTGGAAATAGGAGAGTGTTTAATATCAGTGCTGTAGCATGATGGATAGGCACCTTTATAAGGCCGTATCTTGTTTATTTGGTCAAGGCTGTAAAAGCCGGGTGCAACATGGCCTTGAATCGTGATGTAAAGCTTTACTTGCTCAGCAGCAGTCAGTGCTGTTACGTTTATTATTCTGGGCACTAAATATAAATGTAGATAATGGGTCTCTACATTTGGCCAAGACTACTTGCACTGCCCGCTCAAACCCCCCAGTTTGTTTTCGGAAATGCACACTAGTACGGATTCTTATTAACCATCATAGGCTTTTTAAAGGATTGATGTCAGTATGAAACTGTAATACTGTATGTTCATGTGCTAAATATTACTCTTAGGACTCTAGCAAATTGTTCATGAAATAGTTTTTTTTTTTGCACTCCAGAGTTTGTCGTTCTCAGTTTTCATACTTTTGGATGCGTTTTATTTTTCTAAAATTTTATTTCAAATTTAAAGCAGTTAGAAACCCTTTACACTGTGGTTTATCTTGGTCTGGGTTTACAAACAAGGCCTGGTCCAGATTTGACTCAAGGGATTCAAAATCTAAAACTTCCAGACAAAAATACAGTTTTGGCGCATTTTGTAATATTTCTCTTTGCTGCCTTTCCAATTGAATCAAATTAGTGCTCTTATCGACAATATTATCTTACTGTTTTTCAGAAGAAAAGTCTGCACCTGCTCCTGAGCGTGTTTCTGCTTGGCTTCTGGGGAATCGTCCTTCTGGCTTTCCGATTCTACTGGATGGGCAACAAACCTCCAAACTTCTCCAACTCGGACAACCCTGCAGCAGACTGTCCGTGTTTTATAACAAGGATGCTGACGTTCTTGTACCTACCTGCCATTAACGTTTGGCTCCTCATGTGCCCTGACATGCTAAGTTTTGATTGGTCAATGGATGCACTGCCGCTTCTACGGAGCATTGCCGATTGGAGAAACATCCACACGGTCGCCTTCTACCTCTCGCTTTCGGCACTGGCATGGTTTGGACTTCGTAGTAGCCCTGCCAAAAGCAAGGAGACCAATGGAAAAGCCCATCACGTAGCAAACGGGAAGTCCACCAATGGACACACTTATAGCTCTGAACATGAAAACTCTGAGTTTTACTCAAACTCTGTGCATATGAATGGAAGTAATGGTACGGTAAAACACCATGTGTCGACCTTACCAACCACTGAGAGTTTGGTGGCATTTTCATTGGGACTGTTGGCTATTCCCTTTCTCCCAGCCACCAACTTGTTCTTCTACGTGGGCTTTGTGGTAGCCGAACGTGTACTTTACATTCCTAGTATGGGCTTCTGCCTGTTGATAGCAGTGGGGATGAGATGTTTATATGTCAGACTTCGAAGAAAATTCTCCAGGAATTTACTGCTGGGCTGCTGTGCAGCACTGGTCCTTGTCTTTGGGATTAAAACAGTACTGAGGAACCGCGATTGGCGGAATGAGGAGATGTTGTACAAGTCTGGGATATCTGTGAACCCTGCTAAAGGTAATTTCTGCATACTTGAACATTCAGATTTTATTTTAATGCCCGATGTTTAGTGGTAAGCACTGCAGTTTCCATAAACCTATTTTTGCAAAAAAAAATATTATTATCATTATCAGGACACTATAAGACTTCAGCTGTTTGGGCCATACAGTAATTCTTGTTTTTTCAACCATTATGTAGTACTTAGTTGGTCAAAGTCAAGTTGTTATCCAACTACAACAATCTTGTACTTTAGAAACTAATACTTGACAAGGTGAAAGCAGGACGTGTTGCAATGATTTATTTCTCCACATGTTGCCCAAACCAAAAATGGTTTCTCATTTTCGGGTTGTGCAGTTTATGATTCATGTAATGAGTTTCCTTTATTTATTTTTTTTAGAGACATTTGATCTATCAGTCAAACATTTATGGTACTCAAAGATTACTGTGTGTCTGTGTTATTTACAAATCTTAACTTTAAGCAAGTTTTACCAATTAAGTGTGACCCTGTCTGTCTGATAATCAAGTCAATATTAGGGATGCCTAATAATTAGTCACGACTAATCGTTCGTAGAATAAAAGTTTTTGTTTACTTAATATATGTGGGTGTACTGTGTGTATAATAATTATGTATAAATACACACATGCATGTATGTATGTAAGAAATATTTGCATGTGTGGGTGATTCTCACGAAAACTTTGTTTTAAAAATGTCAAGTGTGAAAATGTAAAAATTGATTAAATGTACTTTTTTCCCACCAGACATTAGAAACAAACTTTGGAGTATATGGGAACATTAATTTAAAAACTTTTACTTATCATTTAACACTTTGTAACATAATTTTGAAAATAAGTCCTAAAAAATATCATTACCGCAACAGTCTGAAAACATCAACAGTGTTAGAAAAGCTAATATATTTTCACATTTTTTAAAATTGATTTTTAATAGTCATGCACAGTAATTTAAAATTCTGTATGTGTGCTTAAACTGTTCTCAAAAAGTGTTGCGGAGGATGAGAACATCAGGCATGGACACATCATTTCCCTACTTTTTCTTCATTATTATTATACATGAATATTCAGTAATTTATTTTCTGTCATCTAAAGTAGTCTAGCAAAACATCAATTTATTTATTTTTTTCTAAATATTTTTGTATCAATTTGTTTAAATTACAACATAACGCATGTTCAAACACAGCCGGACGCATTGCGGTAATGAGAATTTCGGCATAAAATGAGATAAAATTGACAAATTATAAATTTTTATGTTGAAATCACACATTGTGCAAGGTAGAACACAGTATGGTGTTAATTCTGATGCTTTTTAATATTACTATATTACACATTTTATATTTAAAATCATTACTGCCTTGGTGCTTTAATGGTTTCGTGAGAATCACCCATATATGCATGTTTATGTTTTATATAATGGGGAGTCAGCTGAAAAGCATCATAAGCATTTTTACAACCTGTTGCTCATGTGCAGCGTGCAGATTTGTATGTCTCTCTTTGCCTTTACAGAGATATGCGTATGAGGACGCGCTCCGGTAAACAGCGCGAGGCGTCTTCACATCCCCATCAAACAGCGTATACAACACATATCTATCACGGACAATTGCATCCTCATGCCAAAAGTTTCTTATTTGCATGCGTCTTAAAGTTTTGAGCGTTTAAACTTTTATTTTCCTCACAGCTGCTTGTCTGCGTTCAGCCACCGCCTACGTAAAAAATGTCTTTAATTGCAACCGCATTCAGGATCCTTTTGATGACAAAAGTAAACAGAAAGATCGGTTTATGAGATCGGCAGATTTAGCGAGCACCGATCGAGTCATTTAATGCCATTATCGGCCGATACCGATCGGCAGCTGATCGATTGGAGCATCCCTAGCTACGGTAGCTGCCACCGGACAGTCACGTCATTGTCTGAGACAACTTTGTCCCACATTTGTCCGTTAAAGGCTTCTGTAGAAACATGGCGGCACAAAATGTCGACTTCCATGTAAGGGGACCCTCTTTGTTTGTAGATAAAACCGTCTCATTCTAAGGTAATAAAAACATAACGGTTCATTATGAAAGGTCTTTATACACCACTGATAATATAGTTTTATATATTATTTTGCATTTCTGTCAAGAGATCCTTCTAAAAATTACACACTGCACCTTTAAATTATTGTGAAAAGCGCAATATAAATAAAATTTAATTTAATAATTTATATTATATATAAATGAAGAGTTTCGTTGCAAAACGAGATAACCACCATTTTTTTAATTGTTCAGAAATCTCGTTTTTTGGTTGTGCATTCCAATAAATTTCAATGCAACTGCAGTTGGTTTGTTTTGATTTAAACCTTCATAACTTTAAAAATACAGTTAAGTAGCACCATAAAACAAAATAATAACATGATAACATAATAATAAACATGTTTTGACAAAAATGTTAAAAAATGGATTTATCTCGTTTTGCAACGAAACTCTTCAAATATAAATATTTATTATATATATTTTTTTCTTAAAATTATGTATGTGTGTGTATTTATATATACATCATTATTATACACAGTACACCCACTTAAATTATGTAAACAAAAAACTTTTATTCTGCAAACCATTAGTGGCGACTAAACATTAATTAAAATATTATGTAGAAAACCACTACAAATGACTTTAGCTGGGTTTTCACAGGCAGGGTCACAAATAGTTTAAGGGTTGAATACTAATTTGCATGCGAGGCAATGACATTTTAACACGAAGATATGCATTCAAGTCATCTGTTCTTCACTTTAAGTTTTCCCAGTTGATCTCTCACATACGGCAGATTAATTTAGACTGTGAAGGAGAGCCACTGAACTGTTAAATTGCTCTCCCCTCTTATTGAATTCAATCTATTAAAGACAGCCGTCTTTATCAGCTAAGTCTTTTAAATTGATTATTGTGACAATTTCAAACCATTTATCAAGCTAGACTGCATCAATATGATTTTGTAATTACCGCCTCGTGATCCAATTTTACAGCCCGTGGCACTCTCACCCTTTATCACAGCACAGACTCGATGCTTGGGCAGCATCTTAGATTTAATTATAATGGTGTAATTTTTCCCTGTGGTTATGCCTCTTGTAACCAGCATTATGTGTATAAACTATTTTTTTTTAAGTTACAAGAAAAAATAGAAAAATAAAGTAATAATTTGTTTCTTTTTGTTCTTACTGAATTCCCCATATTTGTAAATACAATAATATAAAGACGAATCATTTTGTGGGTCACATTTATGTTGATTTTCGATCTATCAATTCTATTGATTATTGTCTTCCAGCCTGGGGTAACCTCGGAAATGTCCTTAAGAACCAGGGGAAGGTGGCGGACGCTGAGCAGGCGTACAGGAATGCTTTGTACTACCGCAGAAATATGGCCGACATGCTGTATAACCTGTGAGTGAATGAACTTCATGTCTGCAGCAGACTCAATCGATCTGACCTATTAAAGTATAGGATATCTCTGGAGAGACCACAGCTTGACGGTCCCATAATTCATTTGGTTTCCACGGGGTGTTGACAGAAACCCCCAATGTGCACATTAACCCCAACGTCAGGGAATAAAGCCACCCTGTGATTTGTTTTAATACATAATTCATGTACCGCACACAGATCTGATGGGAGTCATGATCTGATTACAGATTTTCCATGAATCTTATTTGTCTGCACCAATCTTAGGTGCACAAATCTACAATAAAAAGTGATGCAGGTTATTATAGCTTAGCTGGGATTGATCTAAGGGAAGCGCATACATACTGCTAAAAATGTATAGCTTGAATGCACTATAAGGCAGTTTGGATAAGCGTCCAATTAATTTAGTCATTAATTATGATTTTTTAAAATAAATTATGCATTTTTGTGCTTTCATATGAAGCATTTAAGAAAGAGATGCACCTTTATATTTGCCCAGACCCATGAAATGGTTACAAAAACAAAGCTTTGAGTTTTGGAAATAGACATAGGTTCAGTAAGTTCAGTAACTTAAATATCATTAAGGAAATATAATGGCTTGTCTATTTATATTAATTATTAATTATGTTCTCAACTGTTCTTGTTTTTCTTACTGTACTTTTTCTACAGAGGTCTCTTGCTCCAGGAAAACAACCGGTTCTCAGAGGCTCTCCATTATTATAAGCTGGCCATTGGGAGCAGACCAACTCTGGCTTGTATGTACAGCTTCACTTTTTATGAGCAATTTCGAGTCTCCACAATGCTCACTGTGTCCAGGCAACTGCCAGTCTGTGTCTTTCTGTGTATGCTCAGATGAAGTCCAGAGTTAAAGTAGTGATGATGGTTCACAAGCTCTACAGCCGCCCTGTTTCCACTTGTGAATGATTGACATTTGATCCAATTTAAAGAAGAAAATGAGTATCCAGGCCAAAATCCTTTCTTACTATCTGGCCCAGTGTGGATGCATTTTCGTGTCACACATACAAATGAAATGCATTTGCTATTTTTGGCCATTTTTAGCAGGTTTCATGTAGAAAGTTCGGTGTTGTTTTAGTACCATGGAAGGAAAATATTGCTCCGCTTGAAGGGATAGATTTGCCTAGGAAGACAGTTATCATGACATGTGCACTGGAGGTTTCTAGATTTAAAGGGACACTCCACTTTTTTGGAAAATATGCTCATTTTCCAGCTCCCCTGGAGTGAAACATTTGATTTTTATTGTTTTGAAATCCATTCAGCTGATCTCTGGGTCTGGCGGTACCACTTTTAGCATAGCATAATTCATTGAATCTGATTAGACCATTAGAATCGCACTCAAAAATAACCAAAGAGTTTTGATTTTTTTCCTGTTTGAGGCTTGACTCTTCTGTGGTGGCATTGTGTACTAAGACCGATGGAAAATTGAAAGTTGTGATTTTCAAGGCCAGTATGGCTAGGAACTATACTTCCATTCCCAGTCCTTCCAGAAAAATGCAGTGGGTTTTTTTTTGTGATTGGTGCGGGCAAAAGTCATTGATCTTGCAGCACGTTTTCTTAAAAAAATGCGATGGAATATGCGGGATATTTATGCAATTTTCTGCTATGAAATTGTGGGAACTTGGAAAAATTGCGGGAGCTTGCAAAAACTGCGATTTTCTAGGCAGTTATGACTAGGAACTATACTCTCATTCTGGCGTAATAATCAAGAACTTTGCTGCTGTAACATGGCAGCAGCAGGCGTAGTGATATTGCACAGTGCCCGAGTACCAAGGAGAATATTTTGGCTGCTGCGTAATATCCCTGCGCCTCATGCAGCAATGTTACGGCAGCAAAGTCCTTGATTATTACGCCAGAATGAGAGTATAGTTCCTAGACATATCTGCCTAGAAAATTGCAACTTTTAATTTTCCGTCGGTCTTAGTAGACGATGTAACTACAGAAGAGTCAAGTTTTAAAAACGAAAAATGTTGTAATTCTTTGGTTATTTTTTTGGGCGCGATGCTCGATTTTTGAGCGCGATGTTAAAATATCAGCCATTATTAGTATGAATCGTGATAAATCGTCTCAGTCCTAGGGTGCTTGTCTGTGCACATCTGGATATATAAGGCACATTCATTATCAGTTGATCAGTTATGTCTACCGTAATCAATCAAATTTACTAGAGATGCACCAATATATCGGCCACTAATCGGTTTTGGACATGAAAAGCTTTTTTTTACAACTGATTGTTTAAAAACAGCCGATAGTCATGGCCGATATATCCTGTCAATCAAAAGAGAAGAATTCGAGCTGTGTGTATAGAAAATTTAAAGAAACATCACTAGTTTAATGTTTATTATTTATGTTTATTATACGAATTAATAGCATTCAAAAAGTGTTGTTTTAAGGCCTTTTCGGACGGGATAAGTTTTACAGGGGGGCCTCTGAGAAAATTGTGCTTCTCAGAAGTCCTCTGTGTTTTTAATCCCGTCCGAATCGGCCATGTCTGTGTTTTTCTCTGACGACCTCCGTAAGAATTCCAGAGCAATTTACCTACTTTTTTCGCCGAACTCAGAGGTCCTCTGAGAAATTTAATTCCATCCAAATGCAAATGTCTGTGTTTGCCCGCAATATCTTTTAAAAATGTGGTTCATTTCGTGTTTTGGCCAACGTGATTCGCCGTAAGGTCTTATTAATGCGCGTATATTGTATTTTCTGAGTCCCATTCATTCAGATATGAATGTTTTTTCGCATTCGGCAAAATAAAATAATTAAATCAAGACGAGCTGAATATCATACACTGTTAAGACTAAACACTGTAATATCATTAACGTTATAAGAAACTCCGTTTAAAGTTGTTCAACTCCGGAATGTTAATGTTAATTAATAAAGATAATACATTTTTAGTAATCATTATTTCTTCATTTCTTTGTGTTTATTATAAACAGACAGTTAAATAAAACACATAGGCTAACGTTACTTTAGTAGGATTTGTATATTTTATTTTGATTTGTTAAAATTAAATTAATCAATTACATGTTCTGTCATAATTTTACATTTAAAGCAAAATATTAAACATTACCAACACGCGCCCAAATGCATGAAACAGACACTCCCAACTCTGGAATAGCCTGCATCATTTTAATCCCGTCCGAATCGGTACATAAAATCACAGACGTCCTGGGGGACATGCTGAAACTCAAACGTTCTTTGGAAAACGAATCCTGTCCGACTAGTGCTTTAGTTATTGCAAGTTAATATAACCACCAAACTATGAGCATTGGTATCGGCATATATCAGTCTGAAAATCGTCTATTGGTAAAAATATGTATATTGCCGCATCTCTAGAATATACACATAAACCCATTTTATCGGTATTGATTGCATTTTGAAAAAAAAAAAAAAACTTTTAAAATAAAACCCAATAAATGACCTAATTTCAGTGTTGGGGAAAGTTACTTTTAAAAGTAATGCATTACAATTTTAATTTACTCCCCAAAAAATTAACTAATTGTGTTACTTAAAAAAGTAACTCAAATATTAATGTGCATTTATAAAGTAATGCGTTACTTTACTCGTTACTTCAAAAAAGTAATATTATTACCTAATGCACGTTACTTGTAATGCGTTACCCCCAACACTGCCTAATTTACTATAATGCACAAAACGCTGGTTTGCGGGTGGTTAGTGAATAAGATGCAGGTTTTGGCACATAACTATTGCATGAGAAAGGTAGTGTAGCTTCTTGGCGGATCCCCCTGAATTTTAATGCCAAAAATCTCTTTCAAAAAATAATTATACTTCTATTATTTAAAAGCCTTTGGCTCTGCAGTTTTCCCAAACACACACACACAGGTTTCACATGCTGTGAGACAGATCACTAACAGTCAGAGATCAGAACAGGCACATGTTACAGATGGCCTCTGTGAAGAGTGATGGATGTGTAATTTCCCTGATCCCCTGCTGCATGTTGAGTAGTGATGGATTTTCCTGCCTGTGATATGAAGACATTTAGACGCATGGGTTCGTGTGTATACATGGGCCATTAAGAATGTCAGAACTAAGCCTACCGGTGGACTGCGTGTCCCCCCGCTGACTTAGAGTTGATTCTGGCGCGGTGGATTGCGAATACGAATTGGCATCTTATTGACTAGACTGCAGGCTGCTGATCTGCATGAATCAGCCGTTTCTTTCCACAAGTCCCATTGGAGGTTTTTGTTTGAGCCCAAATAAGCTTTATTACCTTTTGCACATTGATAAAATCTCTCTCTCTTGCTCGTTCTCTCTCGCTCTCATTTAGCCGCCTACTTGAACACGGGGATAATCCAGATGAACCAGGGCCATCAAGAGGAGGCGAAGCGGACCTTCCTCACCTGCGCTGATATCCCGGATGAGAACCTGAAGGACCCTCATGCACACAAGAGCTCCGTCACCAGCTGTCTCTATAACATGGGAAAGCTTTTGCACGAGCAGGGTCACCAAGAGGTGAGCTGATCTCAGCACAGTTACTGTAAAGCCAGTATGATATCTAAATAGATCAGATTGTTCACACAATTTTTGTGTTATGGATTTATTGGTGCACATTATTTTAAATATGTAGTGTTTATTTATCTATTAAGGGTTTAAGGCGCAGCTCTCTTTAGTTGACAGTGGGGTTTGTTGTTTTGGTAGGAGGCCATATCTGCATATAGAGAAGCGATACAGAAGATGCCCAGACAGTTTGCTCCACAAAGTCTTTACAATATGATGGGTGAGTGTCTCTCTCTCTCTCTCTCTCTCTCTCTCTCTCTCTCTCTCTCTCTCAATATACATATACTTTATAACTACTTTACTTTAACATGTTGTTTTTCTTGACTCACAACTCTGCAGTTGTGTTTTAAAAATCTCTTTGTTTCATCTATGTAATTATTTTAGTCAGATGTACTCCCACAGCTTTCTCTCTTCTCCCATTTCATTTTCTCACAGTTATGTCTTCTCTTGATGCTCTTTCTTTCTTTTTTATGCTAATTTCTCTCCAGACTCCAGTTGTGTTCACTTATCTTCCTGCATTGCTCTTTTTAAACTGTGGTTTGCGGACGTTAACAGCCAGAAACACCAGATGTCCCCTTTGACTATATGAGTTCAAAGCAATTTGAGATCAGATTGTTAAAAATGTCTAAAAACCCCCAGAAGTATTACATTTAGCATACAGCTGAATAAGTACACTGTAAAAGTGAAAATTTGCATCAATTTTTTTAGGTGAAAAGTGTTACCAATTGAATTCCTTTTTTAAGTTGAAACAACTTTTCACGTTTTATGTCTATGTATGATTGTAGTAGATGGTTTCTTGGCATGATAAAATATAATTAAATAATATAATTATTTTTAGGGCTGCATAACAACTAATCGCAACCAATTGTTTGCAGAATAAAAGTTTTTGTTTACATCATAGAGGAAAATAAGTATTTGAACACCCTGCTATTTTAAAAGTTCTCCCACTTAGAAATCATGCAGGGGTCTGAAATTGTCATCGTAGGTGCATACCCTACATTAGATTCATCTGTTTAAGGTCGTTAGCTGCAAAAAGACTCCTGTCCCCCCCATACAATCCATAAGAATCCAACTACTAACATGGCCAAGGCCAAAGAGCTGTCCAAAGACACTAGAGACAAAATTGTACACCCCCACAAGGCTGGAAAGGGCTACGGGGAAATGGCCAAGCAGCTTGGTGAAATAAAGGTCCATTGTTGGAGCAATCATTAGAAATTGGAAGAAACTAACATGACTGTCAATCTCCCTCGGACTGGGGCACCATGCAAGATCTCACCTCGTGGGTAGAGGTCGACCGAAATGGCTTTTTCTCTGGCCGATGCAGATATTTAAAAATCAGGGCAGCCGATGGCCGATATGTTTGGCCGATTTTGTATATGTACATAATAATCAAAATGTTCTCATCATTAGCAGATATTCTAAATGTAAAATGTCACTATTTAAGTCAAAGTATTTAAAAAAATGATGACTGGTCTTTCTGGTCCTCTGCACCATGCATTTATCAGACACAGATATTACCTGACACCCTGCTGTCATCATCTTTGATCAGTTTTTTACCATGGCTTTTATTGCTTTGTAGGATAAAATCCTTATTTGGTAGACCTGATAAATTATTTATTCATCATAAAGTTTTTAGTTGAGACTGTTATTTAGGGCAGATCTTTCTAAACACATTTAAATTCTCATTTCTGAGGCGCTATAAGTGACTGATTGTGCTGACAGTGACGTCTTGTGAGTTTAGTGTTGGGACAGATCTGTTGTTTCAACCGTTCATTCAAACGAATCCGTTCAAAGGAGTCAGTTCCCGAATCGGACGCTGTTCTAATCCAGGCTGAGCAGCGCAAAACTGTAAACAAAGTCTTACTGTAACAACACGAAAAACATTTGACCTTTCGCCACCGAGTCAGTTTTGTTTTGAGTAATAAAAGCAGGGAGACGGTTTAAAGACAGAAAGCGCGCGCGCGGCTCTGCTCCCTCTGTCACGCAAACAAAACTCATCATCACTCATTAACACATGAAATGAGCCTAATCTTTGCACGGACATTGCACTGCGAGACATAAGCCCGTCGCGCTGTTGTACTGGCTGCTTAATTTGCGCGATCCCGCCATCGTTTACTAAAGCTGTTTGTGAACAAGGCACGGCTCCACACACACGGGACGGGAGCGATCTGCTTGCAGCAAGAGGCAGCGTCACGAGTTCTACAACAACGCTTAGGTGCCCACAGATGCGCCTGCCTATTAATCGGCCTAATTTTGCAGCAAAATCGTCCAAAGCCGATTTTTTTAAATATGCCAAAAATCGGCCAATTAATCGACCGGCCGATAAATCAGTCGACCTCTACTCGTGGGGTCTCAATGATCCTAAGAAAGGTGAGAAATAAGCCCAGAACTACACAGGAGGAGCTGGTCAATGACCTGAAAAGAACTGGGACCACCGTTTCCAAGGTTACTGTTGGTAATACACTAAGACGTCATGGTTTGAAATCATGCATGGCATGGAAGGTTCCCCTGCTTAAACCAGCACATGTCCAGGCCCGTCTTAGGTTTGCCAGTGACCATTTGGATGATACAGAGGAGTCATGGGAGAAAGTCATGTGGTCAGATGAGACCAAAATAGATCTTTTTGGTCATAATTCCACTAAACGTGTTTGGAGGAAGAAGAATGATGAGTACCATCCCAAGAACACCATCCTTACTGTGAAGCATGGGGGTGGTAGCATTTGTGGCTTTTTTTGCACATGGGACAGGGCGACTGCACTGTATTAAGGAGAGGATGACCGGGGCCATGTATTGCGAGATTTTGGGGAACAACCTTCCCTCAGTTAGAGCATTGAAGATGGGTCGATATATATATATTTGTGGATTTATACCGTTAAACCAGTGTTTCCCAACCACTGTGCCGTGGCACACTAGTGTGCTGTGACAGCTTGTTTGGTGTGCCGTGGAAAAATTAAAAATCACAACTGCGTATGTCAATGTCATCAATTCCAGCCAGGATATAATCTGTGTGTTCATCAAAACAAGTGTACTTGCATTGAATGTGAGTTCTACATTTAATAAAGTAAAATATCCCAGTTAAACAAGTCATTTAAGCATTGCAATAGAGGTTTGTGCATTTCTTTTAATGCTTTTTGGTATAGTGGTGTGCCGTATGATTTTTTTACCTATTAAAACTGTGCCGTGACAGAAAAAAGGTTGGGGAACACTGTGTTAAACAGTCCACATATCTTTTTTTCAAGATTTTGATAACTTATTTTGTTTATTTGGTGTTATTTTTTAATCATTCAAATTTGGCTTTGTGGTTAATATAACATTTTTCTGTGGTGTCACAAACCGAAAACACATTAAATATCGCACTTTACATGGATCTTAAAGCATTTACACTGCATGTGTGAGCAGTGCATGCTCGCGTCACAGAAGTAGAGATGATTGTTCATTGCAGAGTCTATGCAGCATCCATACTTATCTATTGCTCGGACTATCTGATCCACTCGGTCAACTGTGTCGACGTGAAATGTTTGTGACGTTGGAAACCGAGGCCATTTTAAACCACGGTTTTGAGTCTATCTTTGGAAAACTGCAATTTTATGGAGAAAATACTCAGCAATGGTGATGAATTAGCACATGTTTTGACTTAAAGCTAATTAAAACACCACATAGACATATAAACAACAATAAAAACTTGATTTTCACCGCAGGGGGACTTTTAGTCATAAAAACATTTATTTTCCATAAACAAAGCAAATGATGTGAGGATTAGTTGTTCTGTAAATTACGGTAAATCAACTTAAGTTGTTTTGCTTTTCTTTAAAACTTCATTGGCTTTTTTTAAAAACAGTATTACCAGGTCATAGTGAAAAGAGTGAAAATACAATGTGACAACATAAGTTTATTTAAACTAACGTCGTCATTTAGCATTTAGCCTCACGTGTCATACGACAGACTTTCAGACTGTTCAGATGACCTGCACGTCATATATATTTAACACAAACATGACATGGGTGCAGACAGACTTGTAATCAGTCTGCAGGGTCATGTGAAACTCTAGTGCAGTCACGTATCCTCCGTCTATATTATTTCCACCGTCATAACATTGCATTAACATTGTTTAGGTTGTGTTATCTCAGTGAAGTAGCTGTGTGATACAGTTCTCTAATAATCTTCAGTCTGTGAGGAGCGTGTGTATTATTGCAGGTGGGTGGGAGCTTTGAGGCTGGATGAGGTATTAGATGATGTTTAAAGAACAGGAGTGTGTGTTTACACCCATGTCATGAGGAGTCGGCTGTTCGTCTGGTGTTACAGGAGAAGGGTTAGCGCTGGGACAGATGTTGCTCTGTTCTGTAGGGCTCAGAATCAGAATGAGCTTTATTCGCCAAGTGTGCACACACACACACACACACACACACACACACACACACAAGGAATTTGTTGTGGTTCAGGACAGAAGAGACTGAGGACAGAAAAGCGGCTCACCGGAGGCCTTGTTTTGGCATTTCTGTAGTAATAGCTGGTTGAACAGTAGAGTTTAAATGTGGCATTAGCCAATGGAATTATTTTAATTATTTTTTTAATTGTATTTAATATTTTACTGTATTTATTTTTTTACTTCATTTGTGTAACACTTTATTTATTTTTTTAAATAATAATAATGCAGTGTTTACACATCTACTTTTTGTGGAAAATCAGACTAAAATTGTTTAATGTAAACTCTAAAAAAAAAATGGTGGCAAATAGCACCGAAAACTCGTAATCATAGGGGAAACATTTTTTGGGCTATATAGTACATATAAAGAACCATACAGGGGTGGTATAGCACCACTATAGCACCACATATGGTTCCACATAGCACAATATGGTTCTAAACAGGTGCTACACATGTACTGCATAGGTGCTATATGGCACTTAAAATGGTTCCCCTATGATTACGAGCCAGTGAAGCACTTTTAGTGCTATTTATCATCGTTTGTTTAAGTGTATAATTGTTGATATTCAGCATTGATATTTAATCATTAATATTTATAATGCTAAGATACAATAAGGTTTTGTTTTTTACAGTAACATTAGTTCTTCTTTAGTAATTTTGCAACTATTTGCTATGTCTTGTCCAAAGAAGTAGATTTTTTAGTAGTGGAGGTTTTCTCCAAAAAAAAGTTTCGATGCACTTAGGGGCGTGCACACCAAAGCTTTTACGCCGGCAGAGGTTTTTGGTTGTTTCCAATGAAAGCTTGGCGTTTTTCAAAAAAGCCAGAAGCTAGCTTTTTTTTGTGCTGAAAGCTGGCGCTGTGCTTTTTTTCGCGCTCAGCACGGAGCACCGAGAGTTGAAAAATATTCAGCTTTGGGTGAAAAGCTCAGCTCGTCAATGTCAGCTCTCACACAGCCGTCCAATCACAGTGGAGGAGGGCGGGACAAATATCACAACAACCAACCTGCGCATCGTACAACAACTGATAAACAAAGCAGAAGTATCACACCAAAGCGCACAGCTCAAGAAAGCTGGCAGTCGGCTGAAATAAGGCTGTCTGCCGGGCGTTTTAAAGCAACACTAAACAGTTTTTGCTCCCCCTACAGGTTAGAAGCGGAATTGTCCATTACCACTGTTGTAAATAATTTAGCCTACTGCAGCATAGCTGGATCTAATTGAATTGTAGGTCTGCCGTAAAGCAAGTTTTTGTAGTTTTCACTCGAACTACAGGACCGCGACCCGATGGTTGGAAACTTTTTTAGTGTGGTTTTGGCTGATAGTGGGCTGCAAAGCGAATGTGAAAGTGCCATTTACCCTGTTTCGAGTGGATGAATGACTGAAACTTTTTTGGAAATGTTATTTTAAGGTAAAAAAAGCGTAAAAAAGCTTTGTGGACGCTTTAACACTCGAATGCATTATCTGGATTATCCTCTTAAGCGGAGGTTTCCGCCTTCCGGCTGGTTGCGGCCGAACAAATCCAGCCTCCGATTGGTTGCCGCCGAACCGCATCATAGCTCATTACCATAAAGTTGAGATAATTTCAACTGTCCTCGATGCTCACACTTCCGGCCACTTTGACGCTCTCGCCGGTGGCGGTGTGAACGCACAGTTAGACAAATTTGTTAAATAACAATAAAACTGAATTTCTGTAAATAAAGCATTTCAATTACTAACTAATAATCTTTTTATTGCTATTAAAGTGAAATTACTGAAACTAAACATGATAAAAAAAATTAAAAATTAAAGCTGCCCGCTGGGGGCGTTTTCTGCCGCGTAAAAAAGCTTTGGTGTGCACACCCCCTTACAGTGTAAAAAAATGATTTGTTGGTTCAACTTAAAGTAAGATACCTGTTGCCCTAAAATTTTGAGTAAAAATATTAGTTGACTCAAAAACATGTTTCGTTAAATTGTTGTCAACTAATATTTTTTAAGTTGAATTAACTAAAGACTAACTGTGCGTTCACACTGCCATCGGCGAGAGCGTCAAAAAAGCTCTAGCTGCCCTGCCAATGACTATAGAAAAAGAGTAGCGGATGCTCTGACACTCGAATGCATTATCTGGAATCCTCTTAAGCGGAGGTTTCCGCCTTCCGGTTGGTTGCCGCTGAACGATTCCGCCCTCTGATTGGTTGCCACCGAACCGCATAGCTCATAACCATAAAGTTGAGCTGATTTCAGCTCTCCTCGATGCTTACAGCGTACATGATGCACCGGCTTACGTTGAAAATTAATGACTTCCGGCAGCTTTGACGCTCTCGCCGGTGGCGGTGTGAACGCACAGTTAGACAAATTTGTTAAATAACAATAAAATGACATTTCTGAAAATAAGGCATTTCAGTAACTGACTAATAATCTTTTCATTGCTATTAAAGTAAAATTACTGAAACTGATAAAAATGATAAAAAATTATAAAATGCTCATTTACAAGAAAAAAAAGTGTGTACTTTTTTGTCAATTGTCAAAATGTATATTTTTCAAAAATGTATTGATTTGCATGTCCTATGATATTTATGCATTTGGAAAACGCTTTTATCCAAAGCGACTTACGGTGCATTACAAGCTATACATTTTTATCAGCATTTGTGTTCCCTGGGTTCGAACCCATGACCTTTTGCGCTGCAAACGCAATGCTCTACCGTTGAGCTATACAGAAACGCTATACACGCGTGTGATTTACATTTCACATTTGTTAAGTATGCTATTGAGTAAATTAACAGACTGGTTTTGGTTACTCTTAGTGCTGGTTGCTCATAAGTGGACGAAAGGCTCCTGTGTCACATTTCATCTGGTGTCAGACTTTCTGAGGGTCGTTTCAGTTGACTTCCTCCATCTCTACTATGGAATAAACCAAGGCAAGGGAGTTTGTGGGGGTTTGTGTGCTTCCTTAACCTCTGACCTGTTGACCTGACCCTTGTCTTCTCCTTTCACAGGAGAGGCGTACATGAGACTCAACAAACTCACGGAGGCCGAGCATTGGTATAAGGAATCCCTCCGAGCCAAACCAGACCATATACCTGCACACCTCACATACGGCAAACTGCTAGCCATGACGGTAAAACACATCTCTAAACTCACTCTAATGTTGTAAACATTTTAAACTTTTAGTCACTATTATTACAGGCCTGCACAATATTGTGGATATTTTGTTTTACTGTGATGCATATTGCAATAGGATAATTGCTGGAGAACTTCCCAGATGACTTGAAAAGCTCTGTTTGAGAGGAATTAACTTCTGCCTTGCATTTCATGCATCTCTCTGCTTCGTTTACAAATGAAGCTTGAACAAATGTTAGCTCTCTGAAACTAAGAGAAGATATTGCTTACAGTGTGTACAACCAAACTTGTTTTTGTCATGAGGACCTCAGAAGTCCTTTAAGCTCAAAAGCATTCTTTTGTCTGATGTTCATACTTAAAACCGCAAAGGGGAATAGGCTGAAAAAACGTATGCCGCGAGTCTGAATTCACTTAATAGAAATCTGTGTGGACAGATATAAAAGCAGAGGAGGCCCTAAATTTTAAGCTTCTTGCCTACTGTGGAGTGGGTTGTCTCAGGTTTACATGGGTTTTTCTACACTCGTTTCCACTCTGGATCTCTTCAAAGTGTCCTCGTACATGAGGAAAACCTCTTTGAAACCTGAGCAGATAATGCTAGAAAAGTATTGTTGAATAGAGTGCCGCAGAGATGACGTATTTTTGTAGGCTAACACGGAAGGACACTGGTTCCCCTACTAAAAAGACCATTCATTTTTCCCATAGACATTTGGATTATTGCAGAAATAATCTCTGTGTTTAATAAAAGTTTGACACTTGCACTTTTATCCAACAAGTTATTCTTCACAGATGAACACAACTTTTATGATTTTTTAATTCAAAATCCGGCTTTTCTAGTAAACACACACTAGGGCTAGGCGATAGAGCTTAAAGGGCGTTTGCCAGGTAAAAATTTTCAACGAATTTGTGCAGTTTGCTTGTTGATAATAAACATTTAAACTGTTATCCATTGTATTTTATGTTGTTGGGTATCACAAAACCCGAAAAAGTATGAAAAAGTACAGCAATTTGCAATGATTCTCCTTTACCCCACAACGCACTGTATGACGTCACGCTGGGGAGAGAATTGACCAAAGCCGCCTTGAGAGCATTGAGAATGACTATAGAAAGACGAGTAAAGTACAGTTCTGCAGATAATAGATAGATAGATAGATAGATAGATAGATAGATAGATAGATAGATAGATAGATAGATAGATAGATAGATAGATAGATAGATAGATAGATAGACAGACAGACAGACAGACAGACAGACAGACAGATAGATAGATAGATAGATAGATAGATAGATAGATAGATAGATAGATAGATAGATAGACAGACAGATAGATAGACAGATAGATAGACAGACAGATGGATAGGCTAGTATAGAGAGATAGGCAGACAGCCAGATAGCATAACGTTAGCTTATCTTCGTGTAGAAAGTAAACAAACAATTAACATACTAGTGCATGCGGGCTTGAGGGGGTCCATGATCCTGCCTGAAATGGGTGTAACTTTATGCGATCTTCAGCACAAACGGTTTTGGCAGCATGTCTCTAATCCTTGAAGGTGAGTGAAGCACGTCACGTCTGTTCGCGGGTACCAGCGAACCAAACGCACTCACTTTCTTACAGCCAGAAGCGGAATGGCAATCGGGAGAGTCTGATAATAGTTAATTTCGAGTTATATTAGCAACACCGTCTGGCGGCGTGATGTGCGGCCGGTTCCCGCAGCCCGCTGGTCAAACTGAAGCCTCTCTGCTCAACAAAGTATATAAAAGTGCTCAACCAGTTCGACAGGTCCAAACATGTACAGGATTTATAAAAATACGGTGATCAATGAGCGGTTCCTCCTCAAATGGCATAGCCTGTCGTGATGTAAAAAGCCGCCGAACGCCTGTTTATTACAGTATGTATGCGGTCGGATCCGAGTGTGCTGCAGCTGCTGACTGCTGCTGCGTATAAAATGATCGTGTGATTCGTTATAATCGCATAAACAATATAACAAAGCATCCTTTTATTTCACAAAACAATATATTTGAGATATTATTTGATAGACTAGTAAGTGTGGATTAAGGATGTTTAAAAATCTCTAGCCTGGTGGTCAGGACATGAATGGATCAAATCAGCAGATTTGCGAAGTTTTATTTATCTCCACATATATCATAAATAATAATTAGCATGGTAACTTTGCAGTATAACACATTATATATTTCCTACGATGTATATATGATTTCCAAATTATATACGTAAGTATTAAACAGCAATAAATGTCTGATCTATCTCTATGGCTTTGGCTGACTCTTTCATCACTTCTCCCCAACGTGACGTCATCGCAGAATTGCGTTAAAAAAACCGTTAATACCAAAAACGTAAAAAAAAGTGGTCTTTAAGACCATTTTTGAGACATTTTAAAAATTATACACATATCTTGAGTGATTTATGTACCCATTAATCGACAGTGGTGGTTAACCTGCAACACGCACTTTAAATGTTAATCATCGATATAACTTGTTTTATCGTTTCGATAGCAATAATAAATTATAAATTTTTATTAAGCTTTTAAATGAAATTAGAAAAAGTTTTAATTTAACCACTGTATGTTTTATTTACACACTTTATTAACTATTTTAGTTTAGCAGGACAAAAATGTGTATATCTTACAAAAAGATTAAATTGGTGTTAAATAAACTCTATAAATGCTCTCTCTGGAGCATTTTGTCACCATAATGTTTGATTCCTGTTTTTTGTTTTTTGTTGTTTGTTCTAAACTGTGTTTGCAATGGTGGATCGGCTACTTTTCTTCACCTACGTTTTTTAATGTATTATAAATGTCGCCAAATCAGTATGGCCTGTTAGAGGAATCATTTGAATAAGAAATCATTTGTGTTGCATATGTGTCAAACACTGCCATCAGCGCGTAGCCACAGCAAGTATACTTTGAAAGCTGAGCTGACGCGTGCAAAAAAAAAAAAGTATGCCCAGCTTACACACAACATTGTTCCGATGCTGGTCAGATGCAAAAAAAACTGCCACACTGGCAAGCTAACATTTCCTTTTATTATTGACAATCTCCTCGGGCACAGCACTCATTTTTACACGTTTTCGTGCTTTTCCTGTTACAGGGTGATGGCGCAACCGAACCCCACAGCAACACTTGCTATTGGCTGTTTGCTTGTCACTCGTGGCACGCTCCTTTATCATTGCATATAATAGGCTGTTTAAGATCTAGAAACGGCGATGTAATGTAGTCCAATGCAGTTTTAGCAATGCATTAACGGGCATCATACCGAAAGCTTTTTTCTATCGTTATCGATAATGGTGTATCGACGGTACATATCGATTTCGTTTTTGTCGCCCATCCCTAATTTACACTTCAAAATTCATAAAATGTATGTATTCATCTGTGAAGATTAACTTGTTGAACAAAACGTGCAAGTGTCATAAACTGATGTTAAACACAGATCTTATTTTTTGCGATAATGCAAAAGTCTAGGGCAAAAATTTATGGGCTTTTTTGTGAAAGAACCAACTTCCGGGTTGGCTTACAAAAATATGTCATCCCTGCGGGACTCTCTTCAACAAAATATGAGGGTTAATAATCCTAAATGATAATAAGATTAGACAGAATAAACATAATAAAATGGTATAAAGTCCTCTTAGAGCAAAGAAGAAGAATTGAATAAACAACAGTAGTTGGGTTTCCATCTAAACGTGAAGCGAATCTTTTCAAAATTTGCAAAAAAAGAAAAATAAACAAATGCAAATTAGGTACGTTTCCATCAAGTTGTTTGAGCAAATGACCTTAAAGGCGGAGTCCACGATGTTTGAAAAACGCGTTGGAAAAGGAGACGGGCCGACTACCAAAACACACTTATAGCCAATCAAATCAAATCAAATGCCGGGTTGCGTATGTGTGGGGCGGGTCTATCAACAGAAGGTCCAGATTCTATTGGGGTAGGGGCGTGTTTGTTTAGGTGATTTCAAATATCAACATTGGCTTTCAAACATCATGGACTCCACCTTTAAGCAAGTGTAAAAACTTTTAAAAATCTCTCTCTCTCTCTCTCTCTCTCTCTCTCTCTTTCACTCTCTCTCACTCAGTGTACATTTAAAGTGTACAATTTGAATGAACCCATTCAGAGAGACAAGGACTGTTCAGTCCACAGAGACAAACTTAATACATCACATGCTGTGATGAAACTTGGTGAAGTGTGAGGAAACTGAAAGGGTTTTTCTTAACTTCAGAGAGTTCAGTATTGATTTTGAACAAGGTTTTCAGCTCGGATCTCAGATCTGTGCGGTTTCTCCTTGTTTAATGCACAAACAGAGTAGAACAGGAGTACCCACAATCCTTGGGGTGAAAAAGAAGCTTTCTCAAGGGTGAGCACTGGCCTGCGCAGTGATCCGATACTTGCTGCGCTGACCTTGAATGTAAAAGAACTTAAATGTGAAGAAACAGTTTTGCACGGAAATGTCTAATTTTAAATGTGAAGGTATCTTTCTGATCATAAAGTGCGTGGTCAATTTATTTTAGTTTTTTAGCTTGTGCATTAAAGGGACACTTCACTTTTTTGTAAAAAAAAAATGCTAATTTTCCATCTCCCTTAGAGTTAAACATTTGATTCTTACTTTTTTGGAATCCATTCAGCTGATCTCCGGGTCTGGCTCTAACACTTTTAGCATAGCTTAGCACAATCTATTGAATCTGATTAGACCATTAGAATCATGCCTAAAAAACAAAGAGTTTTGATATTTTTCCTATTTAAAACTTGACTCTTCTGTAGTTACATCGTCTATTAAGACAGACACAAAATTAAAAGTTGCGATTTTCTAGGCCGATATGTCTAGTAACTATACTCTCATTCTGCCGTAATAATCAAGGACTTTGCTGCCGTAACATGACTGCAGGAGACGCAATGATATTACGCAGCAGCCGAAAATAGTCCCCTTAGTAACTTTCAATAGCAGGGGACTATTTTGAGAGTGAGAATGAGAGTATAGTTCCCGATGTAACTACAGAAGAGTCAAGTTTTAAATAGGAAAAATATTGAAACTATTTGGTTATTATTATTTTTTTTGGGGGGGGCGCGATGCTAATGGTCTAATCAGATTCTATGTATTGTACAAAGCTATGCTAAAAGTGGTAGCACCAGACCCGGAGATCAGCTGAATGGATTACAAAACGGTAAAAATCAAATGTTTAACTCTAGGGGAGCTGGAAAATTAGCAAATTTTCTAAAAAAAGTGGAGTGTTCTTTTAAAAGGGCCTAAATTCTGTAATTTCTCAACCCTGACCAATGCGAATTTGCTCAAGCATGCATTGAGTGTTTGTGGACATCCTGTTCTCTTCTTGCCACAGAAAACATTTTTTTTGCAGTTGTGGTTAAAAAGCACAGCATGTTTAATTATATAAATTTAAGAAGAGGTTCAGATGTTTTCAATTTTCTTTTTTGGCAATATTTTATCAGCCTTATCTATTTACTCTCTATAATTTTTCATTCATCTAAAGCATGAGATAATAATAACAAGGAAGCGTTCATCCTGTAAACATTGTAGACAGACTCCAGTTCCTGACAGGGGACTTGCAAGATGTCGCGGTCAGGGGTCACTTTGGGGAGTCGTGATGAAACTCGGCCCTTTCACCCGCTGTGCCGACCTACCGTGACCTTCCCACTCAAACCCACCGGGGTCAAAGATCCCAACCCCGGGGATGCGTCTGTCTGTGTGTTTGGATGGGGGAGGATCTCTCAGCTGCGTTATTGAATTCTCTCATTTCCGCAACTAATCAGACTCAGGCTCCATTCGCAAACACCTCAGAGACGTCGGAACAGCAGCTTGTCTGTTGTCCCTCTGATGTCACGGCCAGATTAGGGGGTCAGGGGTGTCCAGCAGAGGGGTGTGTGTGCGTGTGTTTAGAGGAAAGGAGTTATAACAGGATATTGCTTAAGAGCGATAACATGACCTCAGCGGATGATACTAAGAGGTGTTTGTCAGGAACTTACTGACAAAGCTTATCATTGTACTAAACCTGTACTTATTGAAGACATGCATCATTTTCAGATAAAAGGAAAGAATGCATTACCACCTATAATGGTTTATTTTAGGTCCTTTACTTGTTTGTATTATATACTGTAGATACAAGCGGCTGTCGTGGTCTGCACGTAAATTCCGGTAAACTCCGCTAATAATAAATAACAACAAAGTACTTTAAACGTAGTTTATTTATATAACAAGCAAAAAACAACACAAAGATTACATAGGAAACCAAAACATGTGTTATTTTCAATGAGGCATTTGTTCAAGAGATCAGTTTAGCAACTAGTCAGACCATTAAAAAAACGAAATCGGAAGTAAAGTTCGGATCCAGACGTGTATCAGGTGCGTCCGATGAAACCGTCTATAATGGGTTGATGCTATACTTTACATGCCAGATTCAAACCTGTGTTCCCAGATAAGAACGGATGCATTTTAACTCACCTGTCCCATGTCACTGTTTTCCTTTTCTCACACTCCTCTGTCATTTGGTAAGGATTTACGCATCCATATCTAACAGTAAACAGCAACAGCTCCATAATGTCTAGGCATAAATCTGAAAGCATTTCATTGATTTAAAAGTGCACACCACTGCGTTTGGGATTTAAAGGCACAGAAATGCAGTAAAAATATATCAGTTTTGCAGCTGCTGGGCAGATGACTGCATGCACTGTTTATCATGGGATTCAGAGGATGTTATTATAATGCCTTGTGAACTGGAACCAATATGGATTTCGTTCACGCCTGAAGTTGCGTGAAACATATTTTTATCACATGCCTGTTGGAATACTTGATTCTCATTTTGGTGAAGTCACGACATTCTGTGATCAAATATTTTGTGAAATGAACTTTATAATTAAATGAGATCAAATGTTGCCTTTCTCCTCTTACAATTTTTTTAATTCATGATTTTTTATGTATTAATTTTTATATGTAGCCATGCAGTACAGATTACATACCCTCTTTAAAATGAAGGTGCCTAAAATGTTCTTCTCAGCAATGCCACAGAAGAACCATTTTTGGTTCCTTAAACAAAACATTCAGTCAAAGATGCCTAGCAAAACATTTCTTTCATACCTTTTTATAATTAAAAGAACCTGTTTTGAAAAAATTTTTTTGAATGTAACTGTGGGTTCACTCCAGTGGCGTTTGAGGCGTCAAATTCGCGTCTACCGCGTCAAGTTTGCAGCTTGAACATTTTGAGTTTACTCGCTTCATTCGCGCTTGAAAGCTGCTCATGAAATTCTAGTCATCAAGATATTCACGCTGAAATCCGCATCATGGGAGGTGACCCTCCTCCTGTAATCACATCACTACTAGCTCCTGATTGGTTAACGCAGCGCGTTTTTCTGCCAAAGTTCAACTCGCGCATTTCCCGCCACAACGCTCAATTTGCACTATTCGAATTAGATGCGTAAATGAGGCGGAATCGTTTCTAACGAGCCTCGCTAAAGACCTCACTCGTGCCGCGAGACCTCCAGACACGTGTCAACACGTCTTCACGTTGACTTAACATTGAAATCACTCGCGCTTGACGCCTTTACCGCGGCTGGTGTGAACCCAGCAATATACATTGTATGAAATATTTAATGTGCATATTTGCTTAAATAGAAAATATAGCGGTCAGATTAAAAAACTGTAATCTTTTGTGAAAAACATTTTGCAGTCAAATCATGTATCTTTAAATTCATAATATTATCCTATAGACGGTTTCAGCAGTAACAAAATAAACAAACAGCGTCCGTGGTCTACACGTAACTTCCGGAAAACTCTGCTAAGAATAAATAACAACAAAGTCCTTTTAAAGTATTTTATTTATATAACAAGCAAAATAAACAACACATAGATTGCCTAAAAAAGAAAACATTTGTTATTATTTGCGACGAGGTATTTGTTCAAAAGTTCACTTTGGCAACTAGTCAGACCATTTAAAAAACTGAAACCAGAAGTAAAGCTCTGACCAGACGCGTAATCGTGTCACCGCACGTGTGTCCGATGAAATCGTCTATACTGTAACATTGTGAATAGGGCTATACAAAATAAATTTTCATTACATTGAATGAAGATACTTAATTTTTTTTTATTTGCAGGAAGCCTTTAAATATTTCAAACTTCACTTTTTCAAATTGCTAATGTAATCAAAGTGAATAGAAACATTAATCATTGGAATTTATAAACAAGTTTTCTGCTGCTTCAGTCAACATTTTACAGGTCAGAGGTCAAAAATAAAAAATGTGAAGCAAGCCTCATAAAAAAATACCCCCAAATAATTCCTGACATGCTTTGTTTTATATTTCAGGGTCGCAAAACTGAAGCAGAAAAATACTTTCTCAAGGCGATCGAGCTTGATCCCACTAAAGGAAACTGCTATATGCATTATGGTTGGTAGCATGTTTTTTCTCTCTTTAATGTGCACACACATGGGCTAAAACAATGTTAACCGGTCACCCCATAATGGGAAGATAATGAGCTCACGAGAATCCAGACATACCCTAGCTATGCTGACAGAGGAATTTGTGAAATACCGCATGTGCGGTTTATTCAAAGCGACGCATTAGCTGTAATTTTTCACATTTAGTTCTTATCTGTTGTTGGCCTTCTAATTGTGGTTACATTTGTAGGCTGTGTCTCGACAAGATAAATGATGCTGTGTTAGGAAGTCATTGTTTCTTATCTGAGGCGTACCTGCTGTACAGATGTTGTTCCAGTGAGACAAAATCACCCACGCCCGAGTGAGCAGTCAGGGATAATTAGATCTTATTTCTCAAAGGAAAACTTCATATGAGTGTCTGTATGAGCATGATTTAGGCAAATTATTCCCTCCGGCTACATTCTCTTGGAGCGAGACTCGTATTATTGGAGCTCAGTTTACTTTTTGGATCTTGGTTTTGCCCCTACAATTTGTTTGTTTTGGGTAATTAAAGCTGTTCATCATATTTAGATTTTTACTTTCTGTGCATTATAATCATTGTACAAAATGGCTGCATTTTTTTTCAGTTTAATAGTTTCTGTAATATTTTAAACCTAGAAAATATTTAGAAAATTGTGTTTATTACATTTTAAAGGAATATTCCATTTTCTTAAAAGAAAAATTCAGATAATTTACTCACCACCGTGTCATCCAAAATGTTGATGTCTTTCTTTGTTCAGTCGATAAGAAATTATGTTTTTTGAGGAAAACATTGCAGGATTTTTCTCATTTTAATGGACTTTAATAGAGCCCAACATTTAATACTTAACTCAACACTTAACAGTTTTTTTCAACGGAGTTTCAAAGGACTCTAAACGATCCCAAACGAGGCATAAGTATCTTATCTAGCGAAACGATTGTCATTTTTGACAAGAGAAGTAGAGAATATGCTCTTTTAAACCACAACTTCTCGTCTAGATCCGGTCCAGCGCGACCTAAAGTAAATGCGTAGTGACGTAGGGAGGTCACGTGTTACATATATAAAACGCACATTTGCGGACCATTGTTACCAATAAACTGACTCAAATACATTAATTAGTAACATTCGACATACAACAACGTAGGAACGGTCCTCTTTCAACACATTTGTAAACACTGGGGCGGAGTTTCGCGTTCGTCCTCTGGGGCCCCTTTTGACGTCATGACGTATTGCGTGGGGTCACGATGGCGCATCACGACCGGATCTGGCCGAGAAGTTGTGGTTTAGAGGTGGATAGTTTTTGTTTTTCTTGTCAAGAATGACAGTCGTTTCGCTGGATGGGACCCTTGTGCCTCGTTTGGGATCGTTTATAGTCCGTTGAAAAAAACTGTTAAGTGTTGAGTTAAGTATTAAATGTTGGGCTCTATTAAAGTCCATTAAAATGAGAAAAATCCTGCAATGTTTTCCTCAAAAAACATAATTTGTTCTCGACTGAAAAAAGAAAGACAACAACATTTTGGATGACATGGTGGTGAGTGGATTGTGTGGATTTTTCTTTTGGGAGAATTGAATATTCCTTTAATATGCATTGGAAGATATCTATATAAATATATCTATGCCTCTACTGAAGAAAGATGGGTAAGCAATCCCTGCCTCAAGATTATATCGAAAATTAAATGTCAAATCATCAAATTAATTTTATTTTTCAGTTTGGCCAGAATGATGTTTCAACATGATGAAAATGAAATAATTTAATTTAATGTTTTAATTTTTATTTTATCATTTAATTTTCAAATTTGAGACATTTTTGTGATTTATTTTTTTATTTTATTTTTTAATTTATAAAAGACCAAAAATAACTTTTATAATCCCTGTGACCCCAGGAATAAGGTATGGAGGATGGATTAATATACAGTAATGGCCAAAAGTGATGTCTAATTTTGAACAATTGACATGTTCCCTCTTTATTAAAATAATTTGTTAAAGGTTTGTTAAACATTTTGCATGTGGCTTTAGTGTGTTTGGAGTGTAAACCAAAAATTACACACAACATGTGCAAAGTTGAACTGAAATATTACCATAAATTGTAGTCAGTGTATGCTTTATTACTTTATTACTTTCTTTTTTGCTTTTGCAAACCCACACTGTTGTAAAAATTGTCAAAAAAATTGTCCCTAGCTGTCACTGGGCCAGCACTTTTTCAATGATTGCTCATTTGCACATGAATAGTCCATGCGAATGTACATAAGGATATCAAATGTATTCATATCTGTACCTAACTGGTACACTTTCAGGAAAAAGTACAAAACTGTACCTTTTCTGTTGCTGTGTTGGTACCCTAAACTAAGGTTCCTGTTTGTACCTTTACAGGTGTACAAAACATAATACAATGTTGTACTTATTGTGTGCCTTTAAAGGTACAGTTAAATGTTTTGTACCCCTAACATTGAACTGATATGAAATAGGTCCTTAAATGTACACAATAGTTCCTTAGGGTATAATGTACAATATTTCAATGTGTTGTATACATGCACAGTTTTGTACTTTTTGTCTGCCAGCGTACAGACAGTATGCCCCACATTACTACATACTTTCCCAGTGCAGCTTGGGACCATTTTTTTGGCATTTTTTTCCTGACAGTGCAGTTCCCTAATATGCTGTGTTTTGCCTTTTAGCCAAATTATTTCATCCAAACATTTTGTGTTTTGCTTATTTTGTACCAGACCATTTTGTTCTATGATGGTTTAATCTAATCTGAGGGACAATAATCAGTCCTTCCAGAAAAACGTGATTATGTGATCGCATGATTCAACGCATTATCAGCCAAAGTCCGCATATTTATGTGGGGGCCGCATTTTTTTAAATACGCCGCACTTTTGCAGCATAAATTGCAGATTTCCGTGCGCAAAATATGTGGGCTTGCATAATTTCATAATCTCAGCATTTTCGTAGCAATAATCACATATATCTTAGCAGAAAGTTGAAAAATGTTGCATTTACTTCACACAAGCGCAGCCATGTCCTCTGTTGCCATGCGAACGATATGTAGTGACATAATTATGTGATGTGAACATCATTCAAAAGCTGCAAAGCGGCAAGTTCACGCAGTTTTTGCAAGTTCCCACAATATTTGCAAGGTTCCGCAATTTCATTGCATAAAATTGCATAAATATCCCGCATATTCCATCGCATTTTTTTAGAAAACGTGCTGCAAGATCAAGGATTTTTGCCCGCAACAATCACAAAAAAATCTGCATTTTTCTGGAAGTACTGAATAATAGCAAATATTGTACAAATTCGCCCCCTCTGACATTACTTTTGGCTATCTCATATTTTGGTATTTAAATATGTGTGTGAATATATTAGGGTGACCATACGTGCCATTCTTCCTGGACGCATCCCGTCCAGGATTTCGGTGCGTCTTCCGGAAGTCATCTTTGTTGAGCGCATACGCCATTCAGTTAAAAACATAAGATAAACAATCGTAGTTTCATTCTTACCTTAAAATGTAACGGTTGCTTTTCTGTAATAATAATAATAATAATCCTCTATGACGTATGCGGTCGACAAATACTACTTCCGGGAGACGAACACAATATCCTGCGTGACGGGATGCGTCCGGGAAGAATGCGTCTGGGAAGAATGGCATCCCATGTTTTTAGACAGTAGTGTTGATGGTTTATCTTGAAGTCCTTTTTTACGGTTTTCTTCAAATCTGAGATTTTCATTGTTGTCACTGGATGCACCCAGTTTGTGGATTGTATCCAGATAAACACAACATCAATAGCTAACACAGATAACTTCTGTCTTTCCGCTCAAACTCTGCCAAGGCGTCTGTGTAATATAATCTATTATGTGTCTGATCTGAAATCTCGTACTATCAGAAGACCATTAAGATGATTTTGTGTTTCCTTCAATTGTTCTCTGATCTGAAGAACGTGCCTCCTTTATTTTCCATTCTGGTGAATCAATCTTGTATCTCAAAAAGCTGCTACATATTAGTTATTTATATAATCTTGAGTATTACACTTTTTCATATAACTTATATAATCTGAAATCATTAGGTTAATTGAGACATATACTATATTTTCTAAGCCACCTAGCCACCATAAGTGACCGATTGCATAAAAATACGCTTTTTGGTTGTGTCATAATCGTTAAAAAAATATTTGAGTTTGATTAATTATATTTTTACACAAGCAACACACACATCTCTGCTACAAATGAATATTTGAACTTTGTTTCTAGTACTTACAGTTCTTGGACAATTACACCAAACATGACAAGGGTTCATTGTAACAGGCAGGGGGTTAGTTGTTACACTTGCTAAAAATTAAGTTGGCAGGCTAATACTTCAATACTATTTTGTCTATATACTTGAAGTGGATATTGTTTATATATCTGCCTGTAATAGACAGGTATCCACACTGTATTCATTCATCCAGCCCTTTTCTAACAAGTTCAATTATAAATGTATACAAATGTCTAAATATGTGAGAAAAAGCAGCACAATTATGACAAAACATTTTTTATATGTGACGCAGTCTGTAATAACTATACTACAGTTTCAAAATCAAATAATGAGCATCAAAGTCTGATTTTAGCCATTAATTTCATTATGATTTCAATCTTTGACGTGACCTTATTCAATCAATATTAAAGATATGAACAAAAATCTATTTGACACATGTAGAGGCACATTTATTTTGTTGGCAGCCAGCAATCATTCGTGTGTAGACTATTTAAAACAACAGCAAGAATTACGCTAAAGTTAGCAGTTTTCATATCGTAAGTGCTGAGGAGTTAGTTAGAACACAGCGTTACAATTAACCTCGCTGGGTCAAAATATTTTTAAGCCCACCAAAAAAGTTGCTAAGAGCTGCAGACATATTTCAAAACGATGCTATGTTTTAGTCAACAAGATTAAGATTACCCCTAAGATTAGTCTTACTAGAGCAACCACTGAAACATCTTGGCAACTGTATAGCAACCCTCATGACTTATATTTTCTCAAATCATTTTCTTAAGAATACTTTGAAATGTTGTATTGGCATTTATAAAACCTTAAACATTGAAATATTGAAGTTTTTATTGTATCTAATCATTTCTACATTAACCCAAAGCTAGGAAAATGTCTATTTTTGTCCATGAAGCTCAGGAATTGTGGAAAAGCCACTCTGCCAGTAAGCGACAGACTATTTATTTCACTACAGTCGTGACCAATGCTTGCAGCAACAGATCCCAGATAGTCCTCTTACCACAAGCCAACAGGAATAAGCATTTAATTTGTCATGGAAAGCTGCCTATCGGAGAAATCTCAATTGGACAAATAGTCTATCATTGGCTAGCGCTGTATAGTAGCGCCCTGCTATCTCACGTTTCAGAGACTCAGACCGAACCATCCGTTCCACAGCCAAAGGAAATATTTCACATTTGTATTTTTGAGGAAGCCATAGAAAATATTAAATGAAATTCCCCGTTTCCTTCCTCAGGTCAGTTTTTGCTGGAAGAGTCTCGGCTTTTGGAGGCTGCTGAAGTGGCGGAAAAGGCCGCGCGTTTGGACAGTGAAGAATTTGATGTGGTTTTCAGCGCAGCTCATATGCTCAGGTGAGAAGGACATGCTAAGATCCACATGGACAACATTTCTTTCTATGATTAATACCCTTAACTCTGTATAAAGCATAAAGGTTTTCCATAATGCACTGTAGACACATGGCTAAAGCTGTGGTTGTCTAGAGCCGTGGATTGTGATCCAAAAGCGTGACGCCGGTCTGGTCTGTAAGGGTCATGGACGGATGGAAAATTGAAAAATTATTAAAAAGCCAGTTTATTCAACACAATCTCATGGTAATATGGACGAATTTTACAAGGTGGCTAATTCGTACCACCACTTTTGTGCGTTTTTGTCATTGGCGCTCAATGCAAAGTTCGTCACAAAATGTATGTAGCTTGTCATGTGTGTGGTTCCTTTTTTCAAAATATGTGTTCTGCGCATCGAGAAATCCTGTGTGCATCACGTGTCTTGGCAAATAAATGCCTGCTGCAGATGCGTCTAAAGAGTTTATGATAAAAGGGATGTTTGCGTTGCCAAATATGCGCATATTCTCATGCATAATCAAAGTTTACTGTTAAGGGAGTGTCTTGCGTGTATTTTGTGAACGAGAGCGCATCTTTTATCAATAACGTTTTGACGCATGTGCAGCAGGCACTTATTTTGACAAAACACGTGATGCACATGGTTCACATGATGCAACAAACACACATTATTGAAAACGCAAGCAACACACATGACACCCCGAACACATATTTTGAAATAGTGCCCCTCGGATGAGCAGTCACGAGCCGCCCCTGTAACTTTGGGGTTGGGTGTGATTTTAGTATTGTTTTAGTTATAATAATCATTGAATTCATATGAATTAACCAATTTGTACGAATTTCTACTGGTTTATCATGCTGGTATAGAAAGTTTGGATAACATAATTAATATGACCGTCAATTTGTGTTGATGTCAAGAAATGTGCATCCAATCAAAATAATTTTGGTATAAAAACAATTTTTACTTGGTACAGTAGTAGCTACACAAATATTGCAGAACATGGACCTCAAAGCATGTACAAAACTATCTGAGCCAAATAATATGCCAGCAACCAGTTTTCACTTGGTTTTTGCAGACCTAATTTTTTTATATCCAGTTTATTATTGCCCTCATAAATACATAAATTGCAAGATCAATTTTAGACTTGAGGACATTTTGTTTGCTTTTGCACAGCAGTTTTGCCACCATGTCGGGTTGCCATTGAACATCAATATTAAAATCGGGGAAATTTGAAGTCAAATTTCCTGCAAACCACTGCCCTAGAAAATATCCGTTCTCTTTCATTCACTGTATCTTTCCAACCAACCATTTCTGTGGATGTGTTTTCTCTTGCCATACCACTCCACCCCAAGTGGAAATACAGTATTTCAGGACATGTAATGTCAACGTTTCTACCCTTGCCCGAGGCTTTTGTTCAATGCACTTGTATTATAATAGCTACATGGAGTTCACATGGTGTATGGTTACATATAACCTAAAAAGTATTATAGCCCTAAAGCAGATTTTGCATGGTGCTTTATTCTACACGAGTTCAAACACTTGGTTGTTAATTGCTGTCTTAGGCTGTGTCCTCTTGCCATCACGCTGGCTTTTGGTCCAACTTATTTGAAGATCAGGTTACTTGTTTGTCTTGGAAAGCGCTACCGAAATTAAACCGAATGGTCTGAGCGGTGTGGGGAAATACAAGGCTCCCTTAGATGTGCAGCATTTTTTTTGTGGCTCTCAGGGGCCCGTCTGCATCCAGAGGGGTTCGTCTGCACAGATAGGTTTGCTTCCTTCCAATTAAATGAGTGTTTTAAACCCTATCCAAACCGGCACCATAGCCTGTTTGTTTATTTATAATCTGTCGACTAGCCTATACAGTGGCTGTACTTATTGTGCATAGTGTCCATGTTATATATCAATATATACAAATGCAACTTGTTATTATTTTGTGGATCGACCCTAAACCAGCCTCAACCAAGGCCTTTTCAGGACTTATATGTAATTCAGACAACCCACTAACTATTACTGTAGGCTTCTAAGCAAATAAAGACCTTCTGAACTCTCATGTAATAGTCTTAGGTGGTTATGTCAGTGACTCATGAATTGTTTTATGCATTTATTCTTTTTACAAGGTTTGCAAGGATATTGAAATCAGTAGATTATATTGCATTGAGATTAAGGAAATGTTTTGCTTGCCATTTAAGTAATTGGGGGTTTGTTGTATTGAATTTTGGAAGTTTAGATCTTAACCAGGGAGGTCCAATTGCCGCCGTCTTTTTTTACCCTGTATTGTAGTTGTGGTCATGGGGACCAGTCCAGTTTTAGACACTGTTTATTTCAAATGATCCCTTTGTCTCTGCACACATTTATCTGTCGTAAAGGGCTATAAATGGTCCCTACCTGTCACTGGGGCAGCACTCTTTTAAAAAAATCACTTTTACACCTGAATAGTTCATTTTAGTACCTCCAGGGTACATATTGGTAACAAATGTATTGGTACATATTAGGACCACTGCCAACTTGGACTACTTTTGACCATTTTTCTGACAGTGCACACAGTTGCGATAATGATAATGTGATGATTATGTGATGTTTTATTGCATGCATGTGAAAATAAAAATGACAGTGTTAAATTCGACATTTTCTCTTTTTAATGGGCACTTTTTTTTTTCGAAACAAATGGAATAGAGATAGTGTAGACATACAGCATGCAAATATATCAGGTGCTCTCCTCTTTCTGGATTGAAAAAGATTGAGATGGATTGAATGCCTTTTAGCCTTTAAAATGTTATATGTACACTGTAAAAAATCTGTAGAAATTACAGAATAATGGCAACTGGTTGCCAGTAACTTACTGTAGATTTTACATTTATGTTATTTACTAGCAAGAGTTTGTTCAAAGTCTTTATCTTCTACAGTAAGTTACTGGCAACCAGCTGAATAATTACAGCAATTTTTTTACAGTGTAGGTTTAAAATGTATTTATCTATTACGGATATTGTAACCTACTTCTACCATATACAGTATATTTCATGAAGTAAACTTAAACCATTGTGAACTAAATGTGTAATTTCTCACTCTACTGAGGGAAAATAAAGACACATTATTCAGCTGTTCAATGTTTGTACAATGATGAGGTCTGTGGGCAGATGGGAATGCTGTCCCTGGTTTTGTTGTGAGGGGGCTCAATAAGGGCCTCCAGGGTAAGGCCCACACCCATAACACTTTTATCTTGTGCCATGTACATTTTTTTGTGATTTAGGGATGGCCAAATAAAATCCCCCACCAAGAACTTTTATTTTTTCATATTTTAATAGACTGGAACAAGAAATAAATAAATCAGGGATCACAAAATGTTGCAGGCCAGATTCAAACTTGCATTGTCCTCAATGTATCAGAGCATCATGCCTCTCAGCAATAGTGTCACTTATTCACATTAATCATTGTATACACACTGCAAAAAAAATACTTTCTTACTTAGTATTTTTGTCTTGTTTTCAGTAGAAATATTTAAAAACTATTTAATCAATATGTATCTTCTTAATTAGCACAATGACTTAAGAAAATAAGTCTAGTTTTTAGACAAAAAAAATGTAAGTAAATTTGTGCTTAAAATAAGCAAAAATATCTGCTAATGGTGTAAGAAAAATTTGCTTACATTAAGTGTTTAAGAAAAAAAGATTTTTTTTTCTTTTTTCTTAGGTCATTTTGCTTATCAAGAAAAAGCATCTTTTAAGAATTTTTTTGATATTTGAAAACAAGACAAAAATACTAAAAGTCTTTTTTGCAGTGTTTTGCTTTTATTTTTGAGGAATTTAAATGCATTAAATTTTTTCCCCTTGAATTTTATACCATTTTCAAAATCTTAATCAATCATCGTCTTCATTCAATCATTTTGACGCACTAATGTCAAGGTTACTAAAGTGGAGCATTTCCATGCATACAATTTGTTCAGAATCACTTGAATATTTTGAGTACATACTATTTTCCTTTATTGCAAAAAATGATTTTCAAGAAAAAAATTTTGGTATTTTTGTCTTGTTTTCAGTAAAAATATCAAAAAATTCTTAAATTAAGCTTTTTCTTAAGAAACAAAACGACCCAAGAAATAGTTTTTAGACCCAAAATATCAAATTTAAGTGATTTTGTGCATAAAACAAAAAAAATCTGCCAATGGGGTAAGCAAATTTAATTTTTCTTGAATTAAGTGTTTATAAAAAAAGGTTCAAGATTTTTTTTTTTTTTTTTGCTTGTTTAATGCACAAAATCACTTAAATTTGATATTTTTGGTTTAAAAACTAGACTTATTTTCTTGGATTGTTTTGCTCATCAAGAAAAAGCATCTTCATTTAAGTATTTTTAGATATTTTTACTGAAAACAAGACAAAAATACTAAGAATTTTTTTTCTTGAAAATAATTTTTTGCAGTGTTCACATAAAGGTTGTTTCCTGAATTTTAACCTTAGTTTTGTTGGGAAAACTCAATTGTTTATGTTGATGTTGAAGTGGGTTTATGAATCTGGGCCCAGATATCTCTTCTATACAGGAAAGAAATGCAATCAGTCAGTACATGCCACTAAAGATGCATACCCAAGATATATTTGGCTACAACTTCAATATTTTGACTGCAATTTTGTCAAATTGATAATAAAAGGAAAGTTGGTTCTATAAAAAGGTCTTGGGTTATTTTATTTCCAGATGCACTTGGTTTGGTACTGAATTTCATACATTTTAAGTGCAACCTGAGTTCCTTTTAAATACAAAAAGCAACATTTGAGTTTTACAGTAGCCAAAACCCTTAAAAGCATCTAGTTGCTTTTTGGTCATAGCTCAAGAAGTAAGGGCCAAATAAAAAATGAAGAGGCAAGTAGTTTTATAACCCTACTTGGCTTCAACACAGTTTTTCCATGTTGGTTCCGATTTTAATGGTCAATGATAAACTTTTGCCCTGCGGGTTAAAGTAACACACAATGTTTATGTGCTTTTCAAGGCAAGCCAGTCTCAATGATGCAGCTGAGAAGTTCTACGGACAAGCAGCCAACCTGAGACCCAATGTAAGTAGTAAAGCTTGAAGCGTGCCATGACTTTATTTCACTGGTGTGACTCAACAGTTCCCTATTAGGTCTATCAATAACCAATTGTGTAAGCTTTGTTGGCGGTTTTGTTATACAGAGTTCATTTTGTGCGATTGTAAGGCCTTTGGAATACATAAATACAACTGAATTTCAATGTATACCTGGACCTTCCTTAACTGAAGTTGCCCTTTTTCAGTAAAGATTTTACTGTGTTTGAAACATTGGAATTGTGTAATATTTGAAGAGGTTGGTTCCAAAACGCAATAAATCCATTTTGACTAATTGGGTAAAAATGTGTTTTCTATACCAAGAAAGTGACAAGATGAAAACTACTATTTTCTGTTACAAACTTTCACATAGTATCTTTAGGTTATAATAACATTAAAAATCCATAATTAGATTTTCAAAGATTTATTATAAAAACTGATTATTTTTTTCGGAAAAATGCAATAAATCCAAATAAGGTTTTTTTTTTCCAAAATGCTATAAATCTATTGAATCAATATATAAATGTGCATTCATCTTTGCCATGTTATATTCATTTAGTTGACTAGTTGTACACACTGATTAAAAAATAAACATTAATGGCATTAATCAAACTTACTTTGTCAGAACACTGTCATTGCTGCTGTCATACTTGGGACGTCATCGCTGAACTTTTTGGAAAGCGATCAGCTGTAAAATGTTTTGGTCCTGCTCGATTTTCGTTGGCTTCAAGTAAAATAATGGAAAGTTTTTCATAAGATCCTCTGGGGTCAATGTGTTAGCGTGACAGAAGCTTGATGCTGGCGTTTGAGAACAAGCAACAGCCGGCATTTTTCCTTCGCAGAGTGCCTCTCGCGTAAATTATTAGATTTTGATGGCTTAAGTTTCTTACCCACCACAGAAAACCACCACAGTTTAATTAATGCCATCAAAATTATTATTTTGATTTCTTTTCTTGATCACGAAGTACAAAGCAGATGAGGAAAACTAGGATTCTGTGTGTATTCAATGCGCCGCCATTGTTGTTTACAATGCATGGAATGGTGCGCTGTGATTTGTTGAGCAGATTTATTGCAGTCTGCAGAGCGTTATCGCATTTTGGGAAAAAAAGGGAGAAACAATGACAGAATAACACGTCGGATATCAGATTTTGCGTAAAATTATAATTTTACTTTTTAACTGACCTAATACAATAGTGATTTTGGTGGTAACTCATTATTTTTTTTAAATGGCGTTTATCGCGTTTTGGAACCAAACTCTTCATTTGTTCCACTAGCATCACAAATGCTAGCCCCATCTTTAAAAAGGCCATTGGTTGATCCATTGTTGAATGAATGAACCTATAAATGGCCTACTTATAGATGGACAATTTACTCTGGGATGGGAGTAAGTATTTTTCATTGAGTGTATCTTGAATCTTAAAAGGATAGTTTTCCGAAAAAGAAAAAAATCATACTCATCTTGTTCTAAGTCCGTATGAGTTCTTTATTCTGTTGAACACAAAAGAAGATATTTGAATAAATAATGGTATGCACACTGTTGATGTTACCCATTGACTTCCACAGTAGCCCTTTTTTTTTCTACACGTCAACTGTGTTATTTTTTACCCTGGACACATGATGATTTTTAAACCTCGAAATGCAAATTACTGTGCCGTCAACTATAGTAATATATAATTACTCCCGTGATGTTGTGTCTTTGAAGTGCACTCAAACTATATTGCTTCTCGAATTCTTTGCCACTAATAGTAACATTTTCGCTAAGAAAATGCCATCACTTCAATGGCCTGATGTATCTGGACGTTTTGCACTGGGTTACTTTGGGCCAGCAGCTGTTTCAACAAAGGTCACAAGATCTTTGGCACATCTGGTTCCGCTGATGCCGTCACTGCGTCCCAATATGGTTTTTGTGGGGGATACTGTGTGGTCATGGAGAACAGGGTGAAGGAAGGAGGGCGGTCAGGAAACTTCTTGAGGCCACCGCAGGGTTCATTCCCCAACCTCCACTGCTCCACTTCCTCTCATGTGACAGTATCTTGTCTGTATGGTCTGTGGTGTGGTGTGGTGATGGTTATTCATTGTTTATGGATGGGAAAGACACAGGAATCGGTTTCTGTGTGTCCGGCATCTGGAGGATTATTTAACATGGCAAAAATCAACCGTCACAGTCATGCCCTTTTGAAAGCATGCAAATGCACATATGACCGAATTCAGTACACTTTTGCTATACTGTTGTTAGCAAATATATAGACGTATTTGTGCAATTACGTTCCTTACAGTTTGTTCATCTTTCCTTGTAATTATTTAACTGGATTATTTAAATTAACATTCATTCATTCAACATTACTGCTCGGATATTTAATATTTATGCAATTTTTGACCATTACACTTTTTGCATTTTCAGCCAAAATACCAGTGATATTAACCAGTAATTTGATGTAAAAGTACTGTGCTTATTTAAAGCTCAGTGGTAGTAGATTGCATTAGTAATGCAAAAGGCCATAGGTTCGAAACCCAGGGAACACAGCTAAATAAATGGGCGTTATTAAAGGAATAGTCTACTCATTTTCAATATTAAAATATGTTATTACCTTAACTAAGAATTGTTGATACATCCCTCTATCATCCGTGTGCGTGCAAGTAAGCGCTGGAGCGCGCTGCGACACTTCGATAGCATTTAGCTTAGCCCCATTCATTCAATGCTACCATTCAGAGATAAAGTTAGAAGTTGCCAAACACATCAACGTTTTTCCTATTTAAGACATGTAGTTATACGAGCAAGTTTGGTGGTACAAAATAAAACGTAGCACTTTTCTAAGCGGATTTAAAAGAGGAACTATATTGTATGGCGTAATAGCACTTTTGGGAGTACTTCGACTCGGCGCAGTAACACTCTCCCTCTCCCATTATGAGAGGGAGAAGGGGAGCGGACATTTCAGGCGAGTCGAAGTACTCCCAAAAGTGCTGTTACGCCATAAAATATAGTTCCTCTTTTAAATCTGCTTAGAAAAGTGCTACGTTTTATTTTGTACCACCAAACTTGCTCGTATAACTACTCGTCTTAAGTAGGAAAAACGTTGATGTGTTTGGTCACTTCTTACTTTATCTCTGAAAGGTACCATTGAATGAATGGGGCTAAGCTAAATGCTATCGAAGTGTCGCAGCGCGCTCCAGCGCTTACGTGCACGCACACAGATGATAGAGGGATGTATCAACAATTCTTAGTTAAGGTAATAACATATTTTAATATTGAAAATGAGTAGACTATTCCTTTAAGATGAAAAAATAGGATTTAGTCAAGCCAGCCTCTTTTCTGTACATGCACTTTCACTGTGCAGTCAATTAGTCATTATTAGATGTATTTGGTTTTAGTTACATACAATAGTTGATTTAAATCTGTGTTTGCCCTTTAATATGTTAGAAGTAGGCATACAGTATGTGTCACATGAGTATAGTTAATGTAGTTCAGTTCATTAATCCCTCAGTGTTAGTTTGAGGTTTGACTTCTCTGCGTAGGGTCAAATAGCACTAATATATTTCTTATGCACTTACATTACATACAACAATCGCGTCGTTCTCATTTTCCACGTAGAGCGACCTGGCAGTCGGCCTATAAAGGCAGTTAGTTTAAGACTTTTTTGTTTTCTCTCTCTCGAGTGTTGAGGAATATACAACTCTCTCACCGAGCATGTCCAGAGTTAAAAACTTTTGACATTGAGAAATCCGTGTGTTTTGGAAGCTGGTCTTACTGTACCAGCCTTTGTTTTGGCCTCAACCACTGCAGCAAATGTGTTTTTCAAAGACCATGTTGGGACGCCGGCGGCTCTGTGTGGTATGCTGGGATTAGTTAAGGTACAATTTGATTTACGTGTCTATTCAGATCCCTTCATGTGAAAAGAATCGGCGTAGTCGACATATTGTTTCCATTGAACCCGATTCAGTCAACATGAATCATGTATCCCTGATGTAAGAAAAACAGATGATGGGTGTCCAGTAGAGTTATAGGCTGTAGAATAACAGAGTTTCTCGCTAAATTTATGGATTTGTGAACATTAAAGAAAATAATAATGATAGGAATTTTTAGTTGGAGGTCACCGTAACCTCAGGTTGCACGCAAACTCGATAAATATTCATTGGTACCTCATATAGGCTACAGTAAGTACATTAACATTCGTCACCCTGGACCACAAAACCAGTCATACGTCGCCATGTATATTTGTAGCAATAGCCAACAATATATTGTATGGGTCAAAATTATAGATTTTTTCATGGCAAAAATTATTAGGATAATATGTAAATATCATGTTTCATGAAGATATTTTGTAAATTTTCTACTGTAAATATATATATATATATATATATATATATATATATATATATATATATATATATAAATAAAAAATTGTAAATATTGAGAAAATCGCCTTTAAAGTTGTCCAAATGAAGTCCTTAGAAAGACATAGTACTAAAGATAATTATATATATATATATATATAATTATCTTTAGTACTATGTCTTTCTAAGGACTTCATTTGGACAACTTTAAAGGCGATTTTCTCAATATTTACAATTTTTTTGCACCCTCAGATTTTCAAATAGTTGTATATCAGCCAAATATTGTCCTATCTAAAGGGATAGTTCACCCAAAAATGAAATTTCTGTCATCATTTACTCACTCTCATGTTGTTGATAAATGGTGACAGAATTTTCTTTTTTGGGTGAATAATATGTAAATATCATGTTTCATGAAGATATTTTGTAAATTTTCTACTGTAAATATATATATATATATATATAAAAATTATCTTTAGTACTATGTCTTTCTAAGGACTTCATTTGGACAACTTTAAAGGCGATTTTCTCAATATTTACATTTTTTTGCACCCCTTAGATTTTCAAATAGTTGTATATCGGCCAAATATTGTCTTAAAAGGATAGTTCACCCAAAAATGAAATTTCGGTCATCATTTACTCACTCTCATGTTGTTGATAAATGGTGACAGAATTTTCTTTTTTGGGTGAACTATCCCTTTAACAAGCCATACATGGAACCATGCATTGGAAAGCTTATTTATTCAACTTTAAAGGGACACTCCATATTTTTTGAAAATATGCTCATTTTCCAGCTCCACTAGAGTTAAACATTTGAGTTTTACCGTGTTGGAGTCCATTCAGCTGATCTCTGGGTCTGGCGGTACCACTTTTATCATAGCTTAGCATAATCTATTGAATCTGATTAGACCATTAGCATCACGCTCAAAAATGACCAGAGTTTCAATTTTTTTCCTATTTAAAACTTGACTCTTCTGTAGTTACATCGTGTACTAAGACTGAAGGAAAATTAATGGTTGCAATTTTCTAGGCCGATATGGCTATGAACTATACTTCCATTCTCAGTCCTTCCAGAAAAACGCAGAGTTTTTTTTTTTGTGATTGTTGCGGCCAATAATCCTTAATCTTGTGGCATGTTTTCTTACAAAATACGATGGAATATTCGGGATATTTATGCAATTTTATGCGATGAAATTGCGTGAACTTGGAAAAATTGGGGGAACTTGCAAAAACTGCGAGAACTTGCTAAAACTTTTTGCAGCTTTTCGTTGATGTTCACGTCGCGTAATTATGTCACTTCATAACATTCCCATGGCAACAGGGGACATGGCTGCGCTTGTGTAAAGTGAATGCAAAATTTTTTAGCTTTCTGTTAAGATATATGTGACTTTTTGCTACAAAAATATGGGGATTACGCATTGAATCATGCGATCGCATAATCGTTTTTTTCCTGGAAGGACTGCATTACGGTGTAATAATCAAGGACTTTGCTGCCGTACCATGGCTGCAGCAGGCGCAGTGATATTACACAGCGCCGCGAAAATAGTCCCCAGCTATTGAAAGATACCAAGGGGACTGTTTTCGGGCGCTGCTCTTTGGTCGTTTTTTTAGCGCAATGCTCTTGGTCTAATCAGATTCAATGAATTGTGCTAAGCTATGCTAAAAGTGGTACCGTCAGACCCAGAGATCGGCTGAATGGATTCCAAAATGATAAAACTGAAATGTTTAACTCTAGGGTAACTTGAAATTGAGCCTATTTTCAAAAACAAGTGGAGTGTCCCTTTAAGATGATGTATAAATTTCAATGTATAAATGGACCCTTATGACTGGTTTTGTGGTCCAGGGTCACATTTTTGTCAGTATGTATGTTCTGTGGGTTCCAACCTATGACCTTTTGGACTGCTAACTCAATGCTCTACCACTAAATAAAGTAGCACGTAGAGAACAATAATGCAAAACAGTCACACAATTTGTATCTTTCTCATAGTATCCTGCAGCTCTGATGAACCTCGGTGCCATTCTTCATCTCAATGGTAAACTCCAAGAAGCAGAGGCCAATTACCTACGAGCCCTGCAGTTGAAACCAGACGACAGCATCACTCAGTCCAACCTAAGGAAACTGTGGAACATCATGGAAAAGCAAGGCTTAAGGACCATGGCTCCTTGACTCGGACAGCTTTGACTATTGAGCACCTTCACTGAGGTCCCATTGGAGATGCTGAGCTCTCACTGGTGAGGTAGTACAGAATAAGGAAGCCCTCAAAACCTAGTTCACCTCATTTGATGTTTCACATTATGATATCAGCTACGTCTGGTAAAACTGAGAATTTCCGGAACGCTCGAGAACCTCTGAGGTCTGGAATATCTGCTCTGCGAAGTCCTCAACTGGAGACTTGAACTTGAAGTGACCCGCAGATGCATACTTGAAGTGTCACGATAGATTAGATTTTAATTAGCTAGTTGATGTTTAATGGTCTTAAAGGGCAATATTTGTCCTGAGGCTGTATAAATTAAGAAGGAATGCGAGTTCCTCTGCTCTGCATGTACAGAACATTCCACGGTAACAGGTTCCTTGATCCATATGATTGGAATCATTAATATTTAATGAGTTCATTGGGGCTTACAGACAAATCATTTCCGTTTAATTTATGCACAGGGCTGGCACGTGATTCATGGCATTGAAACTAGATAAATGGCCAGTGAACAAAAGTTATACCTTTTATGCTTCAAAAAGCAATGTCACATTTTTGATTTGGTTTAACGTTTGTATTCCCACTGAATATAATCAGCACAGATGTTATGTGAAGTCTTGGTTCAAGATGGATTTATAGCAAAATGGAGTTTGAAAATGAATTAAACCTACTGTATTTTTACACACTCCATCAATGTCACATGCATGCAGAAATGTCACAACCACAACATTTAATAAATGGGATCGTGAAATTTAATCCATTTTAAAGTATCTTGCCAAAAACTACATGAATTCTGAAGGGAATTTTCCATAAGGACGTTTATGTGACACTGTAGCTCTTTGCCTTAAAACTGTGATGTACATTGCATTACATTACATTTATGCATTAGTAGACGCTTTTATCCAAAGCGACTTATAGTGCATTTAAGGTTCGTCCCTGAGAATCAAACCCATGACCTTCGCTGTGCTCGACCAATTGAGCCACAGGAACATTATGATGTAGCAGAAAAAACTCACATGACTTGTGTTCTCTTATTGCTTTACTGACATTAAAGGTGAAGGATTACAAATGTTTATTTTCTACAAAACATTCATTACAGATTGGTTTTATTTGGTCAGATGGTACAATCAAGGACCACGTCTATAATTCAAATGGTAAAGTCTCCATCAGTGCTTTAGTTCAGCGGAGCGGTAGTGTAAAAATACAAAGCCTTGACTGATAACTCCTAACCAAATACAAATCCTTTCACTGGTTGCACTCGTCTAACAATATACAGCCATATTTTATAAGGGGGTTGTTTATATGTAATATTGGTTTATTTTGTTTTATGTCTAAATGTGTATAAATGGAACCTAATATATAAAATGACACATTACACATGTATATTGTCGCTCTAATGTGAAAATGGTAAACCAGAATCACAATATGCGAAATCATTTTCAAACTTTCGATCACCTGTTTCATTGTCTGTTCCTGATCTTCAACTTTGTGTACAAATTAAGAATAATTGCATTTGAGCTCTTATTTGGTGGTCTCGCCCATTTCTCTGAGAAATGAATGTGAGATTATTATGAAGGGTGTTTAATGTGATGTCAGCTTCCCGTTATGTTAAAGGTCTAGCAAGTGCAGCCAAGTCAGTATTAACTTATTACCTTTGTGTTAAAAACAGCTGGCACTGTGTTATGTCAAGTGTACAAAAGATTTGCACAGATCTTCCCTTATTAAGAAAGTTTGTAATGAATCCAGTGAATCATTGTGTAATGGGAACATTTTAGTGGGAACATTTGGAATAAACCCGAAATTTGTCATGCATTTGTCTCAAATGTCTCGAAGAATTCGCTTCATGTTTTCTTGTTGTTGTGGTTTCTCCCACAGTTCTGACTACAATGCAATCAATACTCATTTTTATTTAAAGTATATTACTGATATTACTAACATTAGTCAGTCTTCAGTCTTAAAGGAATATTCCATTTTCTTGGGGGAAAGGTCCAGATGGTTTGCTCACCACCATGTCATCCGGGGTGTTGATGTCTTTCTTTGTTCGGTCGAGAAGAAGTTGTGTTTTTTGAGGAAAACATTGCAGGATTTTTCTCATTTTAATGGACTTTAATAGAGCACAACATTTAATACTTACCTCAACACTTAACAGTTTTTTCAACGGAGTTTCAAAGGACTCTAAACGATCCCAAACGAGGCGTGGGGGTCTTGTCTGGCGAAGCGATTGTCATTTTTGACAGGAAAAATGAAGAGTTGCACTTTTGGACCACAAATTGTCGTCTAGGTCCTGTCCTGTGTGACCTAACGTAAATGCGTAGTGACGTAGGGAGGTCACGTGTTACATATATAAAACGCACATTTGCGGACCATTGTAAACAATAAACTGACACAAAGACATTAATTAGTATCATTCCACATACAACAACGTCGGAACGGTCCTCTTTCTCCACACTTGTAAACACTGGGGTGGAGTTTTGCGTTCGTCCTCTGTGACCTCTTGACGTCATGACGTGTTGCGTGGGGTCACGCTGGCGCATCACGACCGGATCTAGACGACAAGTTGTGGTTTGGGGGTGCATATTTTTTGTTTTTCTTGTCAGGAATGACGGTCGTTTCGCTGGATGGGACCCTTGTGCCTCGTTTGGGATTGTTTATAGTCCTCATATTAAAGTCCATTAAAATGAGAAAAATACTGCAATGTTTTCCTCGGGGAACGTGATTTCTTCTCGACTGAGCAGGGAAGGACAGCAGCATTTTGGATGACATGGTGGTGAGTGAATTGTCTGGATTTTTCTTTTAAGAAAATGGACTATTCCTTTAAAAAGCTCAAAACATCTAAAACAACACTGTACATAATAATAAAGTTTTATAGGGAGCAAAGAAATAGTTTACCAAAAACCTGACTTGATTTCTTTTGTGGAGCACACAAAATAAAATAAGTTGAAGAATCTTTAGCTTCTCTTTTATTTAGAGATGCACCGATATGAAATTTTTCCACCGATAGCCGATTATTCAGACTGATATCTGCCGATAGAGATAGTTTGGTGGTTATATTAACTTGCATTAACTAAATTCTAAAGTTTAAGTTTTCTGAATGTTATGAAAAATAAACTTTTTTTTATTGACAGGATATATCTGCCATGACTAACAGCTGTATTATGCTGCGTTCACACCAAACGCAAATAGAGCGTCTGGCGCAAATGATTTCTAACGTTAAGTCACTGTAAGATGCGTTTATGCGCGAATGACGCGAATTGAGTGTTGCTGCGGGAAACACGCGAGTTAAAAATTCTGAAATTGGGCGGAAAATTGCGCTACATTTAACCAATCAGGTGTTTGGTCTAGTAGTGACGTGTTTACAGGAAGTGAGGGGAGTCGCAAAAGCCCCTTCCATGATGCGAATTTCCGCATGAATGTTTCGAATGACTAGAATTTTACGTGCGAATGAAGCTAGTAAACTCAAAATGTTCAAGCGTCCAGCTACGTGCGAATAGCTCGTTTTTGCCGCCTCTACCGCGTTTGGTGTGGATCCAGCATTAGTTTTTAAACTATCCGCCGATACTGCAGAAAAACGGCTTTTATTGACCGATATGGATTATTGGGCGCTATATCGGTGCATCTCAACTTTTATACAATGGAAACATGCATTTTGGAATATGTGACCCAGTCTGTAAAAGCTTATCTAAAGTAATTTTTCTGATTTACTGTTTTCCCCATAAAGTCATACATATTGTAAAGAACATTCTGTGAAAATATAACCTTGATGTATTTAATATTGACTTAGTGAGGGCATATCAAAGATTAAAATCAACGTGAAGTCAATGAATAAAACCAAACTTTGATGCTCCTAATCTCATTATTAGATTAAGACTTTAACCTGCATTTTACAGACGCGGTCACGTATAGTAATGCATAACTTTTATGGTGCTGATATTTTTGTCCCTTTAAAAGCTTGAACGACACTGGTCACAGCTTTCATTTCAAAAGAGAAGCTCGAGATTTTTCAAAACAGTGTGTTTAGTGTTCAATTGAAAGAAACTAATACAGGATGGGTGTAATTTTTTTTATTTTTAGGTGAACTGTCCCTTTAAATAAATAGCCTACTATTTTTTCATTACTAATATGATTGGAATTATAAACCTTTATGCCATCAAAGCATTTGCATTTTTAATAGTTAAAACATTTGTAGTGTACATCATTTGTACGTTTGTTTAGTCTTAATGTGATCATGTTGGTGGTACAGTATCTCCTCCTAATGATGTAAGTAGTGGCTGCATGGATACAGTTTTGTTGCATCTTTTGCATTGACTGTCACACACAGTGCAGAATATACAGCCGAGACTCCCATTGCTGTAGGAATAAGTGCGTCATGTCTTTCCTCAGGGATTTAATAAAGTGGTGAGATTGTGCTCTCAGAGCAGAGAAAGAGTTTACTTAATAAAAGAAAAAAAGTTTTATTTTTTTGGAACCGTGTTGCATTTGTATAAATTATGAAGATTTGTAGCCTTTCATCTGTTTTTGTATGAAGAAGTATGTGCCAGATCAAACTTTTCCCGATGTCACGTTTTTCCATAATAAAGTTTCTCTGTTCTGCTCTCTTCTCCAGACTCTATATCGTTGAAACATTAATATTTGAAATGATTCCTTTTATCTTGTTTTTGTTAAGTCATTTAAGTGCTTGGAACAATGATTATAACAGATAGTGTGTTAATATTACGGCTTCGAACGTTTAAGGTTTTATCAATAATTTTAAACAGACCTAAAACTTCATGGTCTCTATGGAAACTGGTTTGTCTTGAGTTATATTCATATTTGTAGATTTAAATTCATTGCTGATTTATATTCATCACTTAAAAATTCATGAAAAATAGCCTGATGAATATGTAGATTTTTTTGACCTTGTCATGGGGTAGTCTTTGGTATTACAAAATGCATGAAAATCCTACACTATTGATATTTGACATTTGCTCTTGATAACAGGCTTATATTTAAGAGACCGAGTCATATTTGTACTAATATCATACAAATTTAGGGTGGTTATTCAGGGCCAGTAAGCAACCACATAGTAACATATTGGTACTACACTCTTGAAAATAAAGGTGCTTGAAAGTTCTTCACAGCAATGCCATATGAACAATTTTTGGTTCCTCAAATAACTATTTGGTCACAGGTTGTTCAAAGAACCATTTATTTTATACCTTTTTGTAAAGAACCCTTTTTACTACAAAAAGCCATATTTTTAAGCGTGTAACACTTTATATGAGTAAATGTCAAAATGGTAAGAAACAGTACACTCTTAAAAATAAAGGTTCTTTACGATGCAATAGAAAAACAATTTGGGGCTGAATCGCTCCATGAAGAAGGTTTCTTTGTAGTAAAAAGGGCTCTTTAGATTATAAAGTGGTTATTTTGGGATCACTGTGAAAACGCCCCTTTAAGCACCTTTTTTCAGAAAGTGTAAACATTTAGCTAGATGTTAAAATTTGACTTGCAAATTTGTCGATTACATCATAAAAGCAGTTCAGGTTCATATGTGCTTTGATCTCGCTGCAAAGCTATTCAGTAAACATTTTTAGATTGAAAGGCATTTAATATCCACATCTGGGATGCGTGTTTCACTCTTCCTCTACGCACACACATCTTGCTGACAGCCAGAAGCCTTCCACTCCGAAAATGAGAAATTATGCCATGTGTTATATCTCACATGTTCTTCTCTTTGGCTGTTTTTCATGTCTGATCACACCATGGGGCCTTGTTGATTTAAAATGTGCAAGGCGTTTGTGTGCATACGGTATCGGCTACATGTTTCTCATCTCCGTGACCAAACACTGATGTTTCATATCTCTGATAGAGACAAGGAAGGATATTTTCCTGAAAGCCTCAATTGTAGTCATTCTTAAATCTTTGGATTTGAATTCCAGTCATGCACCCTTAAAAATAAAAGTGCTAAATTGCAGCAAAGCTATAGAGACATACCGTTCTTTTTTGTAGCTTCAGATTTCACTCTCTTCCTGAAATGTAGTGTTGTAGTCAAGACCACCTAAACCAAGACCAAGTCATGACCAAGACCAAGACAGGCCGAGACCGAGACAAGACCAAGACTTTAAAGGGTCGAGACCAAGACCATTGCAAGTCACTGCATTAAAACACTTAATAAAACACTTAATAAAATGTGGTATGCATATGATTAGGCACTTCTTGTCTGTGTGTGTGTGTGCGTGCGTGCGCCATCAGAGAAGTTGATAAAATAATCAAAGGCATTGCAGATATGTGGGAATTTATCTTTGTCTATAAGCCAATAAAAGTGAACGAACACTAAAGAGCTGAATTCAACTTAACCATTTAATCTGAACTTTCTTTCCATGGCTTGCCATCCACTTAACACAATGGAGCTGTTTTAGTAATAAAATTAGAAAAACTGTCATTGGGAGAAACTTAAACAAAGCTTAAACAGCATAAAATTAAAGATAAAAAATAAATTTCTGATGTACACTGCAAAAAATGATTTTCACAGAAAAATGTTCTTAGTATTTTTGTATTCTTTCCAGTAAAAATATCTAAAAATTCTTAAATTAAGATGCTTTTTCTTGATGAGCAAAACTAGCCAAGAAAATAAGTCTAGTTTTTAGACCACAAATATCAAATTTAAGTGATTTTGTGAATAAAACAAGCAAAAAAATATGCCAATGGGGTAAGCAAAAAAGTCTTGAACCTTTTTTTTAAAACACTAAATTCAAGAAAAATTCAGATTTGTTTGCTTGTTTTATGCACAAAATCACTTAAATTCGATATTTTTGCCCTAAAAACTAGACTTATTTTCTTGGTTCGTGTTGTTCATCAAGAAAAAGCATCTTCATTTAAGAATTTTTAGATATTTTTACTGAAAACAAGACAAAAATACTAAGATTTTTTTTCTTGAAAATAATTTTTTTTTTGCAGTGTGCCATCAGTTGTGGTCTTGACCGGTCTTGAAATAAAATTCAGAGTCCTCTTTGTCTAAGACCAAGACGAGACCGAGTAAAAATGCGGTCGATTCCAAGATGAGACCAAGACCTTTAAAAAGTGGTCTTTAGACCGAGGCCGGTCTCTAGAACTACAACACTACTGAAATGCACGTATTTGAAAAGCTCTGTGTCCCTAATTGGCCAGCTAATCTGTACTTTGTGATTGGCCTGAATACCTCTGACATCAACCGGAAATGTGACGCTCCTTACCATGTTTGAAAGATTCAGTCACAATGCAATGCTAACGGAAGTTAACTTACAGGCTGTGAGTAAGCGGGAGGAATTATGATAATTTCGGTAAGTAAACTGTTGACTACAATCCATGTGTTTGTTGTAGTCCAAGAAAAGAGATTTACGTTGGAGACAAACACTCGTGTCATCGTTTACTTTGGGGTATGTATCTTTTGCATATCGTTAACCTGCATTAATACAAACTTACACACCAAAGGAAATGAAAAAGCTTGAATCGGACAATAGGTGCCCTTTAAAGAGATAGTTCATCCCAAAACATACATCCTGCCATTATTTACTTGCCCTAATGTTGTTTTAAACCTATATGAGTTTCTTTCTGTTGAACACAAAAGAATATGTGTTGATTAATGGTTGTAAGCACATAATTAACTATAATACTTCCATAATACCATGGGAGTTAGTTGGTAATGTCAACTGTGTGCTTACTGTACCATCATACAACCAAGAATGCAGGATTGTTTCAACCCACAACATAAAAATTGACATATTTTACCCAATATTTTGGGTTGAAACAACACTGTATGCTCTGAAAAAAATGATTTGTTGAATTTAATAATTTTTTTTAAGGTAAGTGATTGCAATCAATTTATTTAAGCTACATTTAAACAAAAAAGATCAGTAACGTAAAATAAAATATAAAACTTTTGTTTAAAGGCAGGATAGGCAGGAATTATCTAAAATAAATTTTTTACAAATTTGTTTAAACTGTCTTTATATATCAATACATAAGTAAAATGTAAGTACTCTGAAAAAGAGAGTATAAAAATCGAGTGTCTGTAGACCTCTCACCACTGTTTTAAACACAGCTAATTTTTCCATTCACTCCACCCCCTCCCTTCTGTGTTTCTTCTAAAGCCACGCCCCCAAAACACATGAACGCGCGACACCGACAGCTTTGCTAGGAGAAGGATTTACCTCAGACAAGCGGAGAGGAAGGAGCGCGGTGCATGTAATAACATCATGTCACAATCACATGTAATAATACACCTAACTTTATCAGTAGGAATATAAACAGATAGGATGGCTTTTAGTACTCACTACGAAGCCAGTGTTTTGCATGGAAGAGTTTCCGTGATGAAAGCATTGTTGACTCTGATGAGGACTACACTCCGCAGACAATACCGCTACCGCATCATCGACTCGAGGAAAAGCCACGTGATATTTACTCTCGTTTGATTGCTTCGTTTATTCCTTTTTTTTGCCTTGTTTGCCTTCGCTGACTGGATATGCACTTTCTGTGAGTTCTGAAAGCACTTTCTCTGCCATTTTGCTCTTCCTAGAGTGCCTCGTGCACGTTCAAATCAATCGGGTGTGCGCATGTCTGGGCAGATCCCACAGCAACAGGTGGTGCCATGGTCGCGAGAGAGAGTGATATTCGCGCAAGCTAATCATTTGTTTCGTCCCGAATGGAAATAATTAACTGTGTTTAAAACAGTCGTGAGAGGTCCACAGACACCCGAGTTCCACACTCTCTTTTTCAGAGTACCCACATTTTAACCATGTATTTGTATATAAAGACAGTTTAAACAAATTTGCAAAAAAGTTTTTCTAGATAATTCCTGCCTACCCTGCCTTTAAATGTAGCTTAAATCAATTGATTGCAACCACTTACCTTAAAAAAATTGATTAAATTCAATTAATCATTTTTTTCAGTGTGTGTTAAGTCAAATGCAATGGTTGGGTTTGTCCACACTCTTAAAAAAACAGTGGGTTCCTTAAACTCATGGTTGGGTAAAATATAGACCAACCCAATCAATGGGTTATACTAAAACCAAACCTATGCTGGGTTGTTTCAACCCATGGGGCCAGATTTACTTAACAGGGCAAATTTTCAGAAAAGCGCCAACAGTAGTAGAAATTTTTGTGGGTGACGGCGAACATGAAAGAATACAGACACAACATCTCATTTTCATAACGACCAATGCAATTTAAGACATGTTATTTGTGCGTTAAATATAGGCGCAAAGACCAGTAAACGGACAATTTTTAGCATTGCACGATTCATTTTGTCGTCTCATAAATTTTGTGTCTCAAAGGGAACCTCCTACAAATACATATGCAAAAATAACTCCAGGCCTTTTCTGTGCTAATTTTTCACTGCGTGTCCTGACACAAAAATTTAGCATACTATATGTTAATTTATAACCCAATGGTTGGGTTTGTCCATTTTTAACCAGAATTTTATAAAATGAGTGTAAACTGCCATAACATAAATGTATGTTTTTTTTAACATGCTGCATTTACGGGTTGGCAGATTTTTGTCTTTCCTTTAAACTCATTTGTTTTGCAGCTGTGCCTGCCCAACTGATGATTGTAATAATTAGCTGTTATCCAGTTGCAATTAATGTACTAATGATATTCATTAGCGAGAAGCCAGTGAGATGAAATAAAGATAAATGTCTGCTGGTCTTCTGATGTTTTTGTCTGTATACTGTTAAGAAGCCTTTATGCATTACTTTATAACAAAGATAATTGATGTATGAATGTACAACCACATGCATTCACCTGTGCTTTGACAGTTCATGACATCCAGTATTCTCATCTGGAACATAACCCTGACTTGAATTATATCATACAGGTTCAGTGATTTAAAAATATTGTGATAAATCTCACCGAAAACCTCGCATGACAGAGCCATCCATCACACGCAATATGATTTCCTGCCTTTTTATCAGCGAGTGCGTATTTTTTATCTTTTTGATTAGGTATTAAGTCGCAGATCCACCGTGTCCAGTGCTGGAGGAAATCAAAACATCTGTGTCTTATTTTCATGGCCTACTTCATCACCACAATATTGCTTTTTGCATAGAAAGGGCTTCGCGGTAAAGAAGAGGAGCTTACTGTTCCCTTATGAGCGTATTTTTCTTATTATGTTGTTGTACAGAAAATCTGCCAGCTGTTATCAAGCAGATATTGTTAGGAATGTGCAGACAGCCCATTGGGCCTTTGATCTGAATGACCCGGTATCTTTTGAGGGCAACTGAAGTGTGTGATGCATGGACCCAATAGCCAGTGATGTTGCATGACAGATGGGGCTTTAAGAGAGATTCTGCACTAAATGCTAAACTCAGCAATATGGCACCGGGGCTTTAATAGTTTTCTGGATTGTGGAGGAAATTAGATTTTTTGATTTGTAGGTGAGAACAGGTAGCTCAGATTATTGAAAGAGTCAGGGTGTGACGGATAGTGTGACTGAAGGTTATTTGTATGTGCATTCGATTTTAAAGGCAAATCCAGTTTCATACATACATAATCTGCTTGTCTAGGAGCTAGAATTGCTTCACGTTAACAATAAGATTAAAACATTCGCAATTTTGCATTGAAAGGGGGACCATCATGTCATCGGTGGGCTCTTTCATCTTGGGCATGTAAGCAACTAAATAACCCTGTGCTATAGCCCACTTCATTTTAAATTCAATGTACTTATAAAACACTTTTACAGTTTTGCACTGTAGGAAATCAGCTATGCACTGTCAGAATTAAATGATCAAAATATGAACAATAAAAAAAAGGAGCAGCGGAGCGCGCCGACTGAATCCACGGATGTTTGCACACAAACTGTCATGTGAGATGAAGGTAGTGGTAAACGCGATATGCAAACATTTATTTGTGGAGGTCAATTTGATTTTGTGGCGGACTGCCAAATAAATGAATGTATGGGAACGTATAGCATGCCAACGACGCTCTCACTTGGCAGCGCAAATATAACAACACGCCTATAATCCCTCCCATTATGAAGTGATACTAAACTCGATGGAAAGGCTAACCAAGCCAAAGCTGACCCAACCTGACCCGTGGGGTACTATGCAATGGAAAAGCGCCATTAGTCTCTAAAAATTTTGATTTATATTGTACATCATATAAAAGTTAAATAGATAAACTTTTCATTGATGTATATTGTACATCATATAAAAGTTAAATAGATAAACTTTTCATTGATGTGTGGTTTGTTAGGATATGAAAATATTATAGGACAACTGTTTAAAAATGTGGAATCTGAGGGTGCAAAAAAATCTAAATATTGAAAAAATCACCTTTAAAGTTGTTTAAAGTCCTTAGCAACACATTAATAATGATAAATACATTTTTGATATATTTACGGAACATAAGTTTTATTTAATATCCTACATTATCATCCTATAATATAAAAAGCGTAAACAATATATATATATATATATAAAATAACCTAACCTTATATGACAGCAATACTCAGCTCCATGTCATTATAATTTCAAAGTAATACATTGCAAGTGTTTGGTAATATACAAGTCAACGATAAACATCTAAAACAGCCCAGTCTGGTTATCATTGGGTGATTCTCACGAAATCCAGATTTAGGAGGTGTCCAGCATCAGAATTTTGAAAAAGCCCTTTAAGCCATCTTTTGCACATGTAAGATTAAGGTCTGAACTTCCTATAACCATTATTTTTAGAGGATTTAAAAATATTTCCTATAAAACTATTTAAATTTTTTAGATTATCGTTATCAAAAATTATCATTACCGCAACATGATGTTGCAACATGATGTAATGAGAACTAAAAAGTTGTCTAGGTACTATGACAAACAAAATTTTAACTTTTATTTGGAGAGAAAAAAATAACTGCTTACCTGGTAGCCATCTTGAGTGTCACAGTCAATTATGTCCCTTCCAACTATTTTTTTTTAAAATGTTAGTTTCTTGAGGGCTTAAACAATGATTGAAAATTGTTGCGGAGGATGAGAAAATTGGTCTTGGACACATTTATATTCCTTATTATTGTCTCTACATTTACCAATGATCACCAAATACCAAATGTTTCTTTACTCTAAATGTTTATAGTACAACATGCACTAAAGCTTTTTATTTTTTAGATTTTTCAATTATAAATATTTCCAAATCCAGTCTTGGACACGTTGTGGTAATGAAAATTTTCCCCTTAAAAACTGAAAAAAAAAACAAAATTGGTTTGAATGATGTCATTTAAAACACAGCAAAATAGTACATGAAGAGATGTTTATAACTGCATGCTTATTATTTTAATAGCATTTACTTTTATTATCAAAATGTTTCTTGACACCTCATAAGTCTATATTTTCGCGAAAATCACCCACATGTGTTTTTTTTAGGGCAAGCAATCATAACTGTGATATAACCGTGGCATATACTTCCAGGAGGAGAAACCAGATACATAAAGAAAAAGACTGCCAGCCATGTTCACAGTGAAAAGCCTCAGTTTTGTGTATTTGACAAAGCATCATTTATGTACTTTATATTATTTTAAATTTTTTATATGGAAGTTTCACAAGTGCTCCACTGAAATATTTTACATTAAGTACTGTACAGTATGTGTACAATTCCCCTCACTCCCTGAATTTATGATGTAACATTTATGCAAGCAACAGCATAATATTACTCAGCTGATTGAACTGTGTGATAAAGCAAACTGTTTTCTCTTGAGAGCTAATATTAATCATGATCCATATCCACACGGGTGATTTCGAATAATATTTGATATGCACTAAACCGATTTTGGCAGCATTGTATCGGTTTGGTGGCCAATAGAATATTGACCCAGATGTTGTAATGTTGGTGAAGAATTAGCTATTTTCTGATATATAAAGTGCACAAAATGATATTTTAAACTTTGTCTTAAATTTAGCCTCGACTGTTAAATCCAAACACATGTATGAGATGTTAGGTGATGAGGTGTCCAGGACATAAATGACTTTGTGTAGGACCACACAGCTGAATTGCTTTCGAAAATGTCTCAGCTGTCTGTAAATTTGCACTTTATAAGAGTGCATAGGGTTTATCAGCAGGAATGCTTGTAAGTCACATCTTGTTTCCTCACGCTGACAGTCAGTATATGGAGATTGTAATCATGCTGGGTGTTAAATGAGGAGTGAGCGATAAATCCCAGACCACTATCATCTAATAATGCCCATCTCCATTAAATTATATAAAACAGACATCTTGTCAAATGTAGAGTGTCTTGTAAACAAAGGGTAGCCTGTACACCTGGCACACTTGCAAGGACAAAAGCTAAATGGAACAATGGTCTCATTTATCATTATTTCTTTGTGTTGTCTCTCACTGTGCTTTGCTTCTGCTAAACATCACAGGATTTAAAAATCATGGTGGGTCACACACTACAGGCAATTATTAAAATCATGCCAGAAAGAGCACATTTTTAATGTACATATGCTAGCTAGTATGCTAACAGCTTTCTGCACTCGCCCCGTGTGTTTAAAACTGAGGTGATTTCTCTTCAACTCTTGTTTTTGACAGAGTAGTCATGATATTTTTTCACAAAATGCATTATTCAGGCAGTCGCGTTGTTTTCACACTTCCACAAGCTCTTTTTCTCTGCTGCCTAAAGGGCAAGAAACACCGCTTGCGTCATGGATGCTATTTTAAAAGGTCTATTATTCACCTCTCATTGGTTATTGTGAAAGTAGTGACATAATTATTCCCTGAAAGGGAAAATTGGGGTAAATTCAGGCTGAAAATCTTGTAATGTGAGCCTGGCCTAAATGTAAATGCATCTGTGTGAGCAGGTGGGTTTTCGAGCTTAGATTTGGGTTTAATTAGTCACCGGCCCGCAAACGCACGGGACCCAGTGGAAGACAGTTGGAGATCAATTTCAAGAGAGATTGGACAGCGCCCAGGGAGACGCTGAGATGGGTTTGTCCCTGGTCAGATGCTTATTAACCTTTCAATCCAAATGCAGGGTGCAATGTAATGAGGTTTTCAAGTAATATTGACAGTGAATGGAAAGTAAGTGTGCTGCATTTTTCAACACTATCTCACGAGAATTCGTACATATTTTGCTATTGTAATTCAGTATATAAAGGGGAAAATGTGTCACATGAACACAACTGAACAAAAATCTGGAAAAATGCCAGCCAGATCTCATGAGAAATCATACATATTTTAGGATTTGGCTAATTTGTATGAATTCATATGACCACATTCGTAAGTTTTGACCCCTGTGACTTTTTTTTCATGAGAATCGTACAATTTTGCACGATTAACTTCGTATGAATTTGTATACGAATTAGCCAACTCGTAAAATATGTATGATTTCTCATAAGATCAGGCTGGCATTTTTTCAGATTTTTGTTCAGTTGTGTTCATGTTACACATTTTCCCTTTTATATACTGAATTACAATAGCACTAATAATATGTATTTTTTATAAAACGTTACCGAATGCTTTAAAATTATTTTGTTGTTTAGGACTCCAGGTTTAGGTCATCTTTACTTACAAAAGCTGTCACTAGGTTGGTTCCCTTTCAAAAAGGACACCTTTGTACTTAAAGAGTGCATACCTCAAAGGTACATATTGAAAGTTTTCAGTCACGTGACCTATCAGGAGAGTTGGCAGGCAAGAAAGCAGTAGTTTACATTGGGTTCTCCATAGAGAAGTCAATTTTCTATCTGTTTCAAGCCACGGTTATTTAGATGAAATAATATGTATGATATAAAAAATTAAGATATAAACAAAAACTACACGTTTTGGGCACTTACGATTATACTCAGCATCCGATTCCATAATTTATCATCACTAAAACCTGCCAGATTAATGACAGACCTCCAATATGGCTATGTTTATGTGTATTTGCTGGAAAATTCCTTACCTTACTGCCGCCATTATATTAATATTATCGTATTGTATTATAAAATATATAATCATATTAATAAAAAGCAATAAAGTCTGATCTGAGCAAAAGTTTATTACTCTTTATACAACAAATGACCTAATAAAAGTGCAAAAGAATTTGCAAACATTGCATTTTCACTCTTTTACATCAATTTTGCATTTTACATGACAACTCTCTAGCTGACTTTTTAGTTACTATAACCAATCACTGTATTTGGTGACTTAGTACATGACAACAATCCAGGTAAGAACTTTAAGCAAAGATATGACTTATGGCTAAAAATACAATGATTAACATCCAGTTTTTAATGAGGACATTTCACAAAACTTTCTTAAGAAGTCAAATAAATATTTGGTGTCCCAGAGTATGTATGTGAAGTTTAAGCTCAAAACACCACACAGATAATTTATTATAACATGTTAAAATTACCACTTTGTAGGTGTGAGCAAAAATGTGCCATATTTGTGTGTGTCCTTTTAAATGCAAATGAGCTGATCTCTGCACTAAATGGCAGTGTATATGGCAGGGGCGGTATTATCCCCTTCTGACATCACAGGGAGCCAAATTTCAATTACCTGTTTGCATGCTTGCAGAGAATGGTTTACCAAAACTAAATTACTGGGTTGTTTTTTGATAGAAGCACTGGGGACCCAATTATAGCACTTAAACATGGAAAATTCAGATTTTCGTGATACTGTATGTCCCCTTTAGGTGAGGTCACCATTGACGAAGTGGTCACTGTAAATATGAGTGTATATTGATGGGTGCCATTGTTTTCCCTCACTGGGGACAGAGGCACATATGTTTATGTCACCAATTTCTTTTTTCTGGGTTTTCGTCTCTGACGGCATTCTGTAGAAGCATAGCCCAGGATTGTCTCCTCATCAGTTATCATTGTCTCCTCATTACAACTATTCAGTATTTAGGCTAAACTGAAGAAATCACTCACTTAACGAGTGTTCCCCTAAGGGGTTGTGCACACCAAACCTTTTAAACGCGGCCGAAAACGCCCGGAGACGCCGAATGCCAGCTGTTTTTCTGCTGAGTTCCAGCTTTCTTCAGCTAAGCGCTTTGGTAGCTCTGATACGTCAGCTGTGAAACGGTTTGTTGTTGTGATACTTGTCCCGCCCCTCCTCCACTGTGATTGGACGGCCACGTGAGAACTGACATTAACGAGCGGAGCTTTTCATACAAAGTTGAACATTTTTTAACTCTCAGCGCTAAGCGTGGAATAAACGCCGGGTGCCGGTTTTCAGCGCGGAAGAAAACCGCTAGCTGTTGGCTTATTTGAAAAACGCTGAGCTTCCATTGAAAACAATTGAAAACATGCGCTGGCCGCAGGCGTAAAAGTTTTGGTGTGCACAATCCCTAACTCTGCAATCACACCAAACGTGACTAGAGCATCTGGTGCAAATTATTTCAATGTTAAGTCAATGTAAAGATGCGTTTACGCGCGTAGAAGCGAATCCGCCTAATTCGCACGTCTGACGCCCAAGTTAAAAAATTTGAACTTTGGGTCAATTCGAGTCACGTTAACCAATCAGGAGCCTGCTTGCTGCTGTGGCGGCAGGCCCGCCAGTAGTCACTCCTTTCCCCTCCCACAAGAAGCGTATGTCGCCTCGGACGCGCGTCAATTTCTCTTCAAACACTCGCTTTTTATGCACGTCTGTTTCGCTCTAGACGTGTGACTGCATTCAAAATGTTCAAGGGGCAAAATAGACGTGGAGAAGCATATTTGATGCTCTATTCGGGTTTGGTGTGAACGCAGCATAAGTGACGACACATGAAAACTATCAATTTGGGACCAAATGGATACATATCTGTACCTACAGTAAATAGTACAAATAGGATCTTTATGAAGGGTACTGTCCCAGTGATTGCTTTTCTAAGAGTATTTCTAAGTCTTTGTTTCAAATATTTCAAATTCCTAAAACATTCTGTTTATCTACAGTGTTAAATTTCATTTATAATCATAGTTTTTCAGTGTGTACTCTGATGTTTCCTGTTTCAGAACAGCAACTCGTAATGTACTTATAGTATAGTATTTATCATTTATCCTCTGACTTATGAAAGGGTAAAAGCTTCATTGAGTTGTAATCACTATTTATGTGATAACACTGTAAACACTGCTAGCCTATTGCAGAGTGCATTACAGCTCGGAGACATTGGGAACAAAATAGCACTGTTCGTAGAGTGCATCTATTTGGGAAATGATAAATATGGTGAATATAAAAATAGTTAATGGAAGGTTAATAATCTTGTGCTGTGATGTTTAACATCACAAATAGGCTTACAGCAACAGCAAAAGATGGATTAGTAAAGTATCTTGTTTATCCAAACACTACATTTTTGTGTGTTGAAGCATTTGTTCATGAAATAAGAGCATTAATATTTCACCACTTGGCCATTAGCTTTATTTGTGTGTCACCATGTGAACTTGCTTAAGTGTTTTTCTTCCTCAAAAATATTGTTGATTTTCATGCTCCATTTAAGGAACGCTGGTCGGTGGATCAACCAGTTCTCCGGTTCTCATTCTTAACCATCTGCGAAGTGTAAAAATTGCATCCATTGCCAAGGTGCATAAGTCTCGATTTTTTGACCACAAAAAATCAGCTCATTGCAAATATGAAATTCATCCTCTGCTACCTTATGTTTCCTTTCGAAATCTTTGCTCTGTTTATTCCCTGCTGGAAAGCGTTTGAAGCCCAGCCAGTGCACCTTACAAGGCTCTTTAGGACGGATTAGCTATACCTGCTGAAAACTCGCGCATTGACAGGTAGGCCAAAGCATATGTTTAGAGTATATATATAACTCACTTTCCCTCCCCTAATGCTATGAATATCATCTCTCTCAGAACAGACTGCTGACTCTGTACCGAAAGGTGCTGCTGGTACCTTGTCGGACCCACATAGTGGAAGCCCAACGGCTCATTATTTATCCACTGAGCTCCAGTCGTTGCTGATTGGAGCCCTTAGGGAGCCATTACAGAAGACGACCCGTCCCAACCATACACCCGAATCATCCATCATGCAGAACTGGAGCACTGGCAGGCCGTGTGCACCCGAACCCGCGGCACTGAAACTCGACGTGTCGAGAGGGAGTGCAAAATGCTGCTAATAGATTTAGACGTATGTATGGGGGAAAAACTCAAGTGTTAGAAATGGGACACCAGCGGGTGGGAGCGTAAGCACAACTCAAGCTATATTGAATGGGATTGTCTTACCTGCCTTTGACACGGCTGGCTTTGCTCAGCAGACCTCAGGTCCCGTGCAGTAGCTGACCTGTGTAGTTTACATCCTGGCAAGCCAGACCTGTAATTTGATACTCTGTTTGGGTCCTATTTACAAGTGGGTTTTAGAGAGACTATAGGGCCAGTGTGTTTCTGATATCTTTGACAGTTATGATACGAATCCAGATGAAAAGATCTCAGACATGTGGTTTGGAAAGTTACCAAGCAGTTGGGGAAGGTTTGTGGTTTAGGGCGGTCGTTCTTAACTGGTTTTGCTTCAGGACCAGAATTTTGCTTTGGGGCATCAAGTCGGGAACCAACAAAGTACAAAATTGTTGATCATACACAAAACAAAATGCCTAAAAAAAACATTTAAGAAATGCATTATATGTTTACCATAAAATATACATATACTGCAGATACTGTATGAAGCTGTAGTTTTACTGCTGACACAACCCAAATACAAAACCTTCAATTTCTTAACCCCAAAAAGATAAATAACCATTGCTGATAGTTAGTTGAAGGTTTCTTGGCAAATGTCAGCACTTAAATGTAAAGCCAAAATCATTAAACAAACCAATGATTTCCATCCTCAGTTCCTTCAAGTCAGCTGCACTGAACATCTCCACAAATATAATTTTATATCATTATAATATAATTACACTTTATGTTAATTTGAGTTTTTTTTAATAGGATCTCAATGATCTCTACATTTAAATGACTTTAAATGACTTTGTTTTCATTTCATACTTTTTATCCAATGTTGAGTAATTGTCTTATTCATCATGTAGTGAAGGGTTAAATCAAATCAAACATGAACTTGTGTTCATGTCTCGAACAATGCATTCTCAGACTTAAGATATATGGTTGTAAGAAAATTCGTAACAGACGAGACATTTGAAGTATTATAGCCTATCTGTGAAAACGTGTTTTAGGTTTTATTCCCACAATTGAATTACAGTGTGTATAAATTCAGCACAGGTTTGAATGTACATAGCTTGCACAGCATGATTCTTTATTTTCACCAACTATGGCTGAACATCAGAAATACTTAGTCATGATTTAATAATGTTAATATATTAGATAACTCATCCAGTTCTGCCACAAGCGTAATCTGATCTCGAGTTACAGAACCTAATATATGTGCATGTTGTCAGCATCTGACAGCAGTACAGTATAGTTGTTGTAGGGGCTAGTTGTCGCACTTTCAGCACAATGTTAAAAATCTTGAGTGCAGAAACTTTAAAAGAAATCCATTGCTAAAATATTTGGTGTATTTGGTATAATACAATGTGTGCGAGCGGTTTATGTTTCGAAAACGCATTATTTTCCACATACCGTACATTTTACAATCTGCTCAGTTACTGGGATTTTCACGCACTACCATTTCTAGGGTTTACAAAGAATGGTGTAAAAAGGGAAAAACATCCAGTATGAAGCAGTCGTGTGGGTAAAAATGCCTTGTTGAAGCTAGAGGTCAGAGGAGAATGGGCCGACTGATTCACGCTGATAGAAGAGCAACTTTGGCTGAAATAACCACTCGTTACAACCGAGGTATGCAGCAAAGCATTTGTGAAGCCACAACACGCACAACCTTGAGGCGGATGGGCTACAACAGCAGAAGACCCCACCGGGTACCACTCATCTCCACCACAAATAGGAAAAAGAGGCTACGATTTGCACAAGCTCACCAAAATTGGACAGTTGAAGACTGGAAAAATGTTGCCTGGTCTGATGAGTCTCGATTTCTGTTGAAACATTCAGATGGTAGAGTCAGAATTTGGTGTAAACAGAATCAGAACATGGATCCATCATGCCTTGTTACCAGTGTTCAGACTGGTGGTGGTGGTGTAATGGTGTGGGGGATGTTTTCTTGGCACACTTTAGGCCCCTTAGTGCCAATTGGGCATCGTTTAAATGCCACGTCCTACCTAAGCATTGTTTTTGACCATGTCCATCCCTTTATGACCACCAAGTACCCATCCTTTGATGGCTACTTCCAGCAGGATAATGCACCATGTCACAAAGATCAAATCATTTCAAATTGGTTTCTTGAACATGACAATGAGTTCACTGTACATAAATGGTCCCTACAGTCACCAGATCTCAACCCAATAGAGCATCTTTGGGATGTGGTGGAACAGGAGCTTCGTGCCCTGGATGTGCATCCCACAAATCTCCATCAACTGCAAGATGCTATCCTTTCAATATGGGCCAACATTTCTAAAGAATGTTTTCAGCACCTTGTTGAATCAATGTCACGTAGAATTAATGCAGTTCTGAAGGCGAAAGGGGGTCAAACACAGTATTAGTATGGTGTTCCTAATAATCCTTTAGGTGAGTGTATGATAATGTCGGTCTTCTCTACGTCACCAATCCCAGGAAGTAAACTGTTGCCTACAATATGTGTGTTTGTTAAAGTCCAAGAAAAGAGATTTACGTTGGAAACGATAACTCCATGACAAATAACATGAGAGTTTACAGTATATTCAGATAACACCCATGACAACTAGCCCCGGTCTTCCTACTAATTAATGCAGTGGTTCATTTATGCGTAGATCGTTCACATGAAATGTGATAGTCAAATAACACTTCTGACACCTGAAAGACTGTGAGAACATAAAGTCATCCAGGTTGGTTTGATCTTTAACATCAAAGTCCACCAAAGGCCCCCACTTCTTCTTGAGATGAATGCAAAGACTTCACACAAACCAGGTAAAGAAAAACACACACACACACACACACAAACTCATAAAAGATTTGCAGCAGATGTAAATCAGTCTCAAAACATGTGTAAATACATAAAATCTGTTCCATTTCTCTGTTCATAAAACTTGTCATTGTTAATGCCATCGCATTTGTGATCAAAACACATAAATAATTTCATTATTTTGTTTTTCTTTCCTTTGGCAAAAGCATCATAACAGCCATGTCACTGCTGACCTACAGGACTGTCCGTTATGCTGTCCGTATGTTTGCGTAAGTGTTTACGACCGCAGTAAAATGCTTCCTTCGATTATAAACAGTCCCCACTTTTTTGAAGTCACAAAAATGTAGATGAGGTCAGTTGCTTAAAACATTTCAGTTAATACTATATCAACAGCAAATGACCCTTCAAACACACATCTGTGTACCATAAAGCCATGTCCTTGCCTAAAGGTTTGTGTTTCACACATGGAGAGACATTAGTTGGTTAGTACAGACTGAAACATGTGGACACCACTTGTTAAAAACAACAGCCTAGAATTTCAGCTGAGCTGTCAGAAGTCATGCATTTGGTATAGACTAACCTGACGTGTACTGAACAGTCTTAAAAATAAAGGTTTCTTTGAGGATTTTTGTAAGGCTGAATGGTTCCATAAAGCAGTGGTTCTCAAACTGGGGTCCGTTGCCCCCAGGGGGGCCGCGAGATGGTGCCAGGGGGGCCCCAGTTTTATGACATTTTTATAAAATACATTAATTTATCATGAATTCTGTTAAATTAAATCTAAAAAAAAATAAGGCAGCACTACTTTGTATAATTTAATGTTTGTTTAATTAAAATGTGAAGTTTTAGAACTGTTTTTTGTCATTAATTTTCTTTGGGGGGGCCGCGAAGGAATGCACCGTACACAAAGGGGGCCGCACGCTGAAAAAGTTTGAGAACCACTGCCATAAAGAACCTTAACAACCTCAACATCCAACATTGTTGGGGAAATGTTTTGTATGGGTGTGAAAGGGTATAAAAGAAATGGTTCTTCTAAGAAACTTTGACTAACTGAATCTTTGAGGTACCAAAAATAGTTCTTCTTTAGCATCCCCATGAAGAACCTTTTAAGCACCCTTTTTTATGAGTGTACTGTATTAGCGAGTTTTGCAGGTGTATGTGCCATTCACATTTTCTTCTGATGTAACAATTTGTTTCATGGAATGACTTTCTTTAACCTTTAAAAATCTGTATTATATTAAAATATTACTGCAGGATAAAACAGCATAACTAGAACATGAAAATGAGATCAGACATGTTTCACTAATAACATAAATGCCTGCGATTATTTTGAAACTGTATCCCTACAGAACCAAGCACAATGCCACGGTGTGGAAATGTTGTATACAAAACCCATGATTCATCCGCCCTGAACACGCATCTGTGTTGCTGGCTTGCAGAGGATTGAAGGCATTAAAGCTTTATGGATGTGGCTGCAGGCCCTGACGCAGTCAAGAGGTAACTGACACAGTGATTTTCCCAAAGGATATTAAACAGCCTTTAATGGGAGTATTAAATCGGAAATCGACAATGCATATAAACACAAAATCTAACTAAAAGTCCATCTTCATATCAAACTTCATCCATCAAATCAATATTCCTGAAAGATTGTAATTATATAAGCAACAAAAGATGTCACCAGACATGGCTAAAGTGTCTTTAGATATCTACAGAATATTTGCATATATTCTTGCATTTCTACATGGGAAGAGGTCAGATGCAGATCTGGATGCTGTATAAGATCTGGATGCTGTAATAGAAACCTTGAACAACATTTGCTCTAGCACGTTGGAAGCTCCCATTAGATCAAAGAGAATCAAGGATGAAACATTCATTAAACAGCTGCACCTTGACCAGGGAGAGCTTAATAATTTTAGACCAATTTCTCCAAATCTCCAAGTAGTCACATTCACATTTTTTGTGAATAATACTACGTATGAAAAGTTCCAATCAGGATTCAGGCCCCACCATAGCACAGAGAAAGCTCTGCTTAAAGTTTCAAAAGACCTCCTTTTAACATCCGATTGTGGTGCAATCTCAGTTCTTATATTACTAAACCTTAGTGCAGCCTTTGAATTGATCAGACAATCTTACTCAATAGACTAAAAAACTAAGTTGGCATCTGTGGCCAGGCATTAGCCTGGTTTAGACTGTACTTAACCAACCAACTTTATGTAAATGAGGAAAAGTCATGTCACTCTCAGGTTAAATACGGTGTACCGCAGGGATCAGTACTAGGCCCTATCCTTTTCTCGTTATATATGTTACCTCTAGGAGATATTATCAGGAAACACAACATATGTTTTTGCTGCTAGGCAGATGATACCTAGCTTTACATCTCCTCACATCCTATTGAAACCCACCAGTTTTCTAAGCTAACAGACTATATTAGCGATATCAATGACTGGATGGCAAATAACTTCCTTATGCTAAAATCCAGATACTTATTATTGAACCGAATTGCTCCAATCAAAATATGTCAGATTACAACGTATCTAAACGTGGTAGATCCTTTTCCTACTTAGCCCCCAAGCTCTGAAATGATTTACCCAACAATGTTTGAGAATCAGACACAATCTATCAATTTAAGTCTAAACTCAAGACATATCTCTTTAACAAAGCATTCACATAACTCATCTTGTAAATATACTTATGGCGCAATAGTTAACATTTCCAGAACAAAGCAGATATTCTACCACCTTGCATTACATGTGAGTGGTCCCTACACTATTAGGATTTTGTTTCTCTTTCCCTGTCTCGTCCTCGAACCGAGGACACTGAGACTAACAGAACCAGTTCCTGCTGCCGTGATGTTCATCACACCATTTATCTACAGGCCTTTCCTCCACGTCTGCCCAGCAACCACCGACCGCTTCCAGTTTTATTTACTTGTATTTCACATATAAAATTGTAAATATAGTATCCAATATATAGTATGTCCTCTATACAATCAGCTATGTCTGGCTATCTTTTCTGCAAATCTTTTACCTTTATTCAACAGGACCTTTATTGAAGAGTGAATACAGACATTTTAAGAAGTGGAGGTTTTGCAGTGAAAGACTGTAAATACCAATGAAATGACTAAAGTGACATTTGTGAAAATAAGGCATTTCAATTACTGACTAATAACCTTTTCATTGCCAATAAAGTGAAATTACTGAACCTAAACATCTAGTCAATGGGGATAATTTTTGAGTGACCTAATCCTTTTAAAGAGTTTTGCATCTGAACTTTTCATATGCAGATATGAGAGAGAAAGAGAGATTTTATATTCTGTGTGGTATGCACGAATACAAAGTTTGCATGTGTCTCTGTCTTTATGTCAGTCAGTACTGTGTCTGTAAAAACATATTTTCAAACAAAGGAAATGATGGGTAATCAATCATGTTCCTTAAGTGCTTTACAACAAGGTTTGGCCAATGTAAGTCCGTACATGGGCGGTTAAATAGCAGTGAAATATCAGCGCTACTCTGTTAAGATATTCTGTCCAAAATAAGCGAAGCCAAGTCCTTTAAGTGTGTTTAGCTTTCCACACTGCAAAGTCCAACAATTCCAAGTGGCTTTAGTCATCTGTGGTGTTATGTTCTTCAGTCCAAGATTTTAACTGCACTGTGATGATGTGCAGAGCTTTAAAGTCTCTGTGAAAAGTGTTTATGAAGGCATTTCACATTTAACAACTTTAAATTTAGCAAATATGTGCAAAGTACTAGTCAACAGATACTGGCTAGTTAAGTGGGTTCAGGATCTGTCTGTCAACATGAATATTACATATCAAAATAT